>NW_026622712.1:1200000-2400000 GCF_028826915.1 Penicillium bovifimosum
AGCGGCATCCTGGGCATCTAGTACGCGGGTGAGATTTTTCTTGGCGGACGTTCCGCTGCCGTGGGCAGAGTGAGAACGCTCATCGCCTGAGCGCCGGCTATCTTCGCTGCTTGCACGTGGTGGTTGGTAGACATTTGGGGTGAGACGGGGAGGAGCGACACTAGGTTGAGGTGTCGGGATGGGTTGAGGGCGGTCTTGTGAAGTGGAGTCTGGGTCGTCGGAGAACATGCGGCCGATGGTGGAGAGAGGTTTTTGGATTGTTCGGAGTAGTCCTGCGACAGGGGCGGAGGTGTCATCGTCGCTGGACTGGGTCGCTTCTTTGCGGCTTGGGCCGGCGTGGGACTGGGATGGTGGTTGGGTCGAGGGTTTTTCTTCGAGGGTTTCGGTTTCCCGGTTTTGCTCTGCGATTGCAGAGACGGCGGCTTCGACGTTGCGTTCGAATTCTTCGTCGCTGACTGTTAGACTGGTTCTGTCGAGGGTCTCGATGAATTGGATGGCTCCGGACTAGGGAATGTTAGTCTTGTGGTCTAGTTCGAGACAACGGGTAAAAGGTCATACCAAGGATGAAATGTAGTATCCTGCTTCGCCGCCGAGCTTATCCTGGTTGCGGAATCGAAGAATATATTGAATGTTGGAGACGAGATGATCCGGGTTTGCATGCAAGACCACGTAGATCAAGAGAGGGATGAAAGAGTCGGCAGATGTGTCGCCCTTCTTAGAATTCTTCAGCAGACCAAAGATGACCTTGCAGCAGTTCAAAATGCAAATGACCTTATCTCGGGGAGCTCGGTAGCCATTGATCTTCGATAATTCTGTCAAAAGTTAGACACACTCCGCAACATACTCGCGGATACATACCTTGCTGCGCCAAATTCAAGAAACGACGGCCGCCATTGCTCACAGTTGGAATGTCAAGATGTGTCTCATTGACCCAGCCGTAAATGCGGATCTTTTGAGCCAGGATATCGTCTCGCTCAATATCCTCCTGGTGCTGGCCACGTCGCCATGGCCCGTGTAGCCTCTCGAGCTCTCTCCGCCGACTCCGACTTGCACTTCTTGGTATAGTCGGTGGAGATGGAATAGCTGGCGAGAAAGTCTGTGAATACAGGCGATTCATAACAAGCTTCTCCATGCCTTCCTTGGCATTATCAAATTCGCTATCCGATACATCTCGCCAGATTTCACACATGGCCATCTTATTTGTGATGAACGTCAAAAAGTCGCTGATAATCTTGACTTGTTCGTGAACCATCCATTGCTTCTTTCCGAACTCCAGGAGGAATGAGCGCAAGAATTTGGCCACGGGGTCAGCGGTGCGGTGACGCAGTTGTTCTAAAAAGCGGTGGAAATCAAAAGGTTGGTCAGGTTCTGGCTCCGGCGGTGGTAGCAGTGTCGAGGTGGACGCTCGCCGATTTGAGACCGGCGAGTCGGGCTTGTGGGGTAATTGGGATACAGGCTGCTTCTGTGGTGATGTAGCAATCGGAGAATCGGCGGATTCAGAGGCTTTCCCGTGGTCTAGGCTGGATTTCCGTGGCGGGTAATATGTTGAACCACCTCTGAATTGCTCAGCGAGCCCAAGCCGTGGAGACATGATCTCCATTTGGTCGGTGCTCCGCGCGGGGTCTTGGAATTGTCCCATGATGCTTTGGATCTCCGGCTGCGAGGGAGTATCATCCCGAGGTCCTCCCGTCTGGTTGTCTCGCTTGGCTTCTGCATCACTGTCGCCAGGCACATCTGGGAGCTCTTTCTCGGGGCTGGGGGCTCGGTTTGTGATGATGGGCGGCAACGTAGGCGTAGAGGTTGTAGGAGCTGCATCGAGATTGAGGTAAACATTGTCCTTTTCGGGCGGAGGGGGTCGAGGAGAAGTATTTGCGCTGGACGGTGGGTCGTTTGGTGTAGTAAGTCCTGAGACGGACAGTCTTTCCATCTGCCCCGCAAGTGGTTGTTGCTCCGCTGATGAGGGGGTGGTTATAGTCGAGGGCATCGGGGCGGAATTTGGCGGTGTTGGATTGCCAGACTGTTCTGTTGTGGCCTGCGCATTCATCTCCGCTGTTTGGTTACTGTCTTTCGGCGAATGGTCGTTCTCTGTTTGTGTTGGGAGGTTGGTTAAAGCGGGCGTCTCAGTGGGTTCATTGGTATGGGCGTCTCTCGTCTCGTGGCCCGGAGAGGACGGAGATTCTGTGGCCGACATGGACTAGGATATTCATGTGCGCCTGGGCAACGATAGATTCAGGGGGTCGTTGTTGAGGCTAGGAGTATGCGCTATATTGCGGCTCATGTTGATGTGCGGATCATCGTTCAACCGAGGCAGTCCGACATCCGCTGTACGGAGTAGACAACATCGCCCTATCTAACAGTAACATAGTTAGGAGATGGATTTCTGGAAGTCATTGGTACAATCGACCTCAGATTCATGCCAACTCGTCTTGAACGAGTAACGACAAAGTCAGAAATGAATTTGCTGCTATGGAGAGTGGCCTCTAATAGGGAACTCTTTGGTTGCTCCTGAGTCCTGACTCCTGACATAGGTATGTTACAAGTTCTACCTACTTCATTGCTTCAAACCCGAATTCAAGACGAGCTGGGGTATTCTTAGGACTTGAGCCAAAGAGCCATATGTCTTGGATATCAACAATCATTCACCGAAGCCCAGATCTAGATGGCATCGCCCTTTCCACCTGCCGGGTCTAACATGACTAAGATCGAGAGCCTCAGGTGTCGATATATCCCAAAAAAACGCTTCCAATCGAGTCGAAAACATCAAACCACACCAATCAGGCTCCTCCACCATGTGTGGGATTTTCTTCTCGCTGAGCACTTCAAAACCCACGCCATCAACGCAAGAGACCTGCGATCTACTGCAGAAGCGAGGGCCAGACAGCTATAAAACCCACACATTGCAAAAGGATATCACCACAGAGGATGGCGTGTCTCCACCACTATCCTATTATCTGACATTCACCTCGACAGTGCTTGCATTGAGAGGAGATCATGTATACACGCAGCCACTCGTAGACCCCGCAACCCAGTCCGTGCTCTGCTGGAACGGAGAAGCGTGGAAGATCGCCGGGGAGCGCGTCCAGGGCAATGATACCGAACGCGTGTTCAACTTGTTCTTACAGGCAGTGGACAATGACCGGACCAAGTCTGTTGAAAAAATGGCTGAAGCTATTGCCAGCCTCTCGGGGCCGTTTGCCTTTGTCTTCTATGATGCAGTCAACTCAAGGCTCTATTACAGCAGGGATAGTCTTGGGAGGCGGTCTCTGCTTCAAGGATTTGACGAAGATGGGAATCTGAAGATTTGCAGTATTTGTGACAGTGCATCGGCGGATTGCTTCAAGGAAGTGGACACCGAGGGCGTTTGTACCATTGACTTGGATCGCTACCAAGGCCCATCCCTATCTGTCAAAGAATTGTGCCAGATCGAGATCATGCCATGGAGCTCCGCTGATTCACCACCAGCTGGTCATATAGTATGTGCCCTTCATCTTTTCTTTTTGAACACAGCAACTGACGCAAAAACGAAGAAAAAATCAATCCAACCCATGACCACATCACTACCAACAGAACAACCACCAGCATTGACAACAGACTCACCCTTCGTCAAAGAGCTCGAGTCAAAACTGCGTCAATCCCTAGAACTCCGGATCCAAGGTATCCCCGAACCCCCAGGCTACATCGCCAGCCAAACAGCAAAAACAGCCGTCCTCTTCTCCGGCGGCCTAGACTGCACTCTCCTAGCCCGACTCGCCCACGACATCCTCCCCCTAGACGAACCAATCGACCTCCTTAATGTAGCCTTCGAAAACCCCCGGGTAGCAGCCGCCGCCGCAAAAGCCAACCAAACCCAATCCACACCATCCCTCTCAATCTACGAAAACTGCCCAGACAGACTAACCGGCCGCTCCGCCCACGCCGAGCTCCAAGAGACCTGTCCAGGCCGCACATGGCACTTCATCGCAGTCGACATCCCCTATACCGAAACCCTCGCCCACAGGGAAAAGGTCAAACGCCTAATGCGCCCCCACAATACAGAAATGGACCTCTCCATTGCCTGCGCATTATACTTCGCCGCCCGCGGCACAGGCACAATCCAAACAACCCCATCCCCCTCCCATCCTGAATCTGAATCTCAACCCCAAATCTACACAACAACCTCCCGCACCCTCCTCTCCGGCCTCGGCGCCGACGAGCTCTTCGCCGGCTACGGCCGCCACAGCGTAGCCTTCACACGCGGCGGCTTCGCCTCCCTAATCGCCGAGATCGATCTCGACGTAAGTCGTCTCGGCTCACGGAATCTCGGCCGCGACGATCGCGTCCTCTCGCACTGGGGTCGTGAAACGCGCTTTCCCTTCCTGGACGAGGAATTCGTCGCTTGGGTGCTGAAAGCGCCGGTGTGGGAGAAGTGCGGGTTTGGTCTGCCTACGCCTGCTTCCGAGGAGACGGCTGGTATTGATGCGGAGAAGTTGGCGTTGAGACTGGTTGCTGTAAGGCTCGGGATGCGGAGGGTTGCGAGGGAGAAGAAGAGGGCTATTCAGTTTGGGGCTAGGACGGCCAAGATGGAGACGGGGAGATCGAGGGGGACGGATGCTTTGGGGTGATTGGTTTGTTGAGTTCGCGTTGGGTTCTGGCTGGTGTGCCCGTATTCTTTCCAACCCCTACACATTCATCTACTCTTTTCTTTTTCTTTTTCTTTCTTGTCTTCATATACCTCTTCTTCGCCCTTCCGACCAGCAATGATGACAAGACATGGAAACAGATACTTCTGAAACCCCCATCTTCCCTCAACCAGCCCTTCTGCTGACATCCACATTCTCCTATCCAAGCCATACAACCCAAATCCCCCACACTATACACCAAGTCCAAACGCCGTGTCTCTGTATCTTCCACCCTGCATTCAGTTAAAGCAACAGCAGTCCCCGGGCGGCGTGTAGCTGCTGCGGAATGAAGTGGGCGAGATGCGTTAGGGGATATCTTGTGCTGTTAGGTACTTTGGGGGTATAGGGGATTTGCGGGGGCTGGATGGGATGTTCGTGGATCGATGAGAAGTTTGTTGGAAGGGAGAGGTGGGTGTTGGTGAGGCACTTTAAAGGCAAGTCTGAGCTGGTTAGATGCACTTTCCTTGGTAAAGCAGGTAGGTAAACAATTATATCCCCTTAACTAAGGCAGTTACGAATCATGAATAGATGTAGAGGAAGGAGCGTTGGGTGGATGGGAGGAGAAGCCATCAACGTGGTTGCTATAGTTTACAGAGCAGTCTACTGAAGTTAAGTTTTTACCAAGGCATGCAGGATGGTGAATATAACACAAATTAATTCAAAAGCAGACCTATTACGATAGCCACGAGTCCATCCTACACAAAAGTAGGAGACAGTCAGAACCGGCCGAATATCAAAACAAAAAAACAGGAGACGAAAGTAGAGTATAACAAGTGACCGCGCAGGAACACAAAATCAAATGATCTCAACCAGTGGCATGAGATATATAAGTCTCAAAAACTTTTAAGAGAACCAACATGGGAGCGAAGGTCGCATCCCATGTGGTCTCGGTGAGACGAGGTGAGGCTTAACCCATCACCCGCGCCCACCACAAAACCCAGAGAGGTCAACAGGAAACCAGAAAATATGACACCAAAGCACAAAACATCAGAAATGACCAGTCGTTATTATCATTGAAGCCCGGAAGTGGATCGTATTTTAAACCCCAAAGTTGGGCACCTTCCTTTACTGGAAGGTGTTTTGGATGGCGAGCTGAGCCTTGAGGTTGGCAATCTCGGCATCGCGATCAGCGATGATCTTCTCGAGATCGGCTATCCGACGCTCAGAGATAGCCTGGCGTTCCATCTTCTTAGCACGCGACTTGCGCGCAGCCTCGGTGTTACGCGCACGCTTGGCAGCGATGGGATCAGATGGATCATACGCGATGGGACTCAGGTTCTTGCGCGAACGCGCATTGACGCCAGAGATGCTCGAGTGCTTGGTATCACCAGTAGCAGGAACAGGCGACGAGGCGACCGATCGCTTTGCGCTGGGGGAGGGAGCAGCGACTGAGTGGGGAGAGACGGGAGCTTGCATCACGGGCTTCTTGGGCTCGATGGAGTAAGCAGCGGCGGCATCCATGGTAGCAAGGTCAAAGGCATTCAGTTCTGATCCGGGGCCGAAGAGCGAGGGCCAGTCTTCGCCGGCGATATCAATGTCGGCGAACATGGGCGAGGTGTTTTGGCTGAAGGTGCCAGGCGACTCGAAGGAAGGAGTACTCAAATCGGTGAATGTTCCAGAAGGAGGAACAGACGCGTCCATCATGAGATCCTTGGGCGAGATAGTGCCTGGGGGACCATCGACGAAGCCATTGGCCAAGCCGAGGTCATTGAACGCGGCAGGAGAATCCATAGTGGCAGGGAAGCCAGCCGAGGGAAGACCGAAAAGATCGTCCTCGTGAGCTAATGCGGGGTTAGCGATCATGTTCCGACCATATATCGAGACGGAAGATAATTTACCTTCCATGAAGTTGGGAGTGGACATGACGCGTCGATAAGATTGCGCTTTCTGGTTGGAAACTTGTTGACCACTGAAAAGTGGGACGGGAGGGCGGTTGGTGTTTGGAGTATTGGAAGGCACGGAACCCGTATTGGGACGACTGTGCTGGAGGGTGGGAGGGGACCAATTAGAGGCAGACCGGGCAAGCTGGGTCACTCTGGGGTCTTGGACAGGAGAGCCAGAGAACTGCTGCTGAAGATGTCGGTGCAACTGCAGACTGAAAGAGTGTCTTCGAAGATTGTTCTGCGCCAGGAAAGGCTGGAGGGCAGAAATTCTATGGGCGTTGGTCGAAGGCACACGCAAGCGGGGCTGCGGGTGTTGAGCTGCTGATGGATAGAGCACGAAGTCCTCGAGTGCACTGTTGTTGTTGCTGTTGTTGTTCTGATTGGAAGCCAAGGGCTGTTGGGGCGGGGGTGAGGGAAGCCATGATTGCTGGTGGTAATCCGTGGTGAACGACGTTAAGTCGATCGGGGTAAAGTTGTTGGGAGAACTTGAGCTACGCGATGCGATGCTAAAGTTCAGAGATCCTGGAACAGGAGACTCTGAAGGGTGAAGAGAGGAGAGAAAAGGTTGGGTTCCGGTTGGAAAAATGATGTCTGTCTCAGTTGAGAAAGACTGGCTTGTGCGAGACGGGGAGCTTATTGGGCACCCATTTTGGCGATGATGAAGTTGAGTGTAGTTTTGGTCAGACGGCTGCAATTTTGCGGTGTGGATTTGTTTATGTGTGGTGTGGTATATAAAGCGCGAGTTATGGAAGAGAAGAAAATCAGGCCGTCGATTGGGGGGAAATCAGGCACTTATTAAAGGGTGTGTGTGCCCTGGCCGATGACCAATCGGGGTGTCGGAGCCGCACTTGGGGAGGGGCTTAGTCAAAGAAGTCACGGGGTGTGAGTCACAGTCTGGTTCCGTGGATCTATTGGCTCTAGTGGACAGGCACCCATCCACTCTGCGGTACCTTCCCTGATACTTGCATATGTACGTGCTTTTGCCTACATTTTCAAGGTATCTCATAGGTACCCTTCTCAACGATCTCCGCTGCTTACTCTGGAATTGGCCAATTGGCATTCTTTGTTTTCTGCAACCTAGGGCATCCTGCATTCGCGAATATTTTACTTTTTTTCTTATCTCCGTATTTGAAAGGTCTTTTGATCTCCCTTTGCCGTCCCATTATTCTCACTTGTTATATCGTATCTCATCCCTCACACATATGCTTCAGACACTTTCTTATTGTTCGTACTCGAGAGATCAACCCTCTTTGGAGAACTCACAGAGTCGGAAATCGACCGGGGAGGTATGAGCATTCTCCATGAGGGATAATGCGTTGAAAACGAGCCCCACCGATCTTTTCCCAATTGTGTCCCCGCGGTAGGCTGTGTCCGTGGCCCGTGTCCTATGAGACACGCGCATCTTCCTTAGTCCTGCCGAAGGGCGTGAAATTGACTTTCAGTTCCAAGGCTCGATGGATTTCTGATTTGAACTGTCGGTGTAGTTTTCAACATGTGCCTGCAGGTACTTTGTCCATATTGCTCCAGTAGGGAGTACTTCGCATACAACTGGTACTAAGTGGAAAAGGGGAGGACAGCACAATGCTGTAGTCCTGGTCTACTTCGTCGGTTCAAGATGAAAGAATTGGAAGATAATTAGCTGGTCCAACCAGAGTGGTCAACCAATCCTGATGCGACATTTAAGAATTTTATGGAGACCTAATTTATTGAACTTTTCTACTTCTGTTTGTTAACCATGGTTCTCATCGTCCCTGAGGGCCGAGGCTCCGAGCCGGTGCCGGAAGAGGATCCCGCTGGGTAACCAGTGGACAGAATAAATCATGTCATCATTTGCACTCGCCAGGATAAGAGTCGAAGCCTCGAAGGTCAACCCGCTATATACCAGGCACCTCTAATAACTAGCGCTAGCATGACATTGACGACATATCAAGGTAGGCGACAATATTCTCTTGAAAGTCCCCATGAGCCCATGAGCCTTCAATCTCCAAGTGGCCCTACACGCTCAGATGGACTACGCATGATAAATGTCTGCCTACATACCAACTAGGTTGTATCCCGTTGAATGGAGGTACCTAGTTACGAAGTCGTCATGCTGAAAGATGTCCAAAATGCACCCCAGATCACCAATGCATCACGATGGAGTCAAATCCTCAACTCTGTCCACCGATCTACGGAGTATTTCTTGCATGACAGCCCTGCAGCGAGTTCCCACTTGACAACGCACAGGACCCATAGATCCACATCAATTCAACGGTCAAGGAGTATCAGGCAACACTCTCCGTACGGAGTACAACGACTACAGGTACTACGCAAGATACTATGGGTCCGTAAAGACAAAAACTGAGAGATTCTATTAAGAATTACCTATCGCAAGGTGTGCCACCTCCACGGACGGAACATAAACCGACCGCAGGCGACACCAACGGTAGACAACATTAGAGGGCCAATTTGGGTTGCGCAAGACAAAGACAAGTCAATAAGGACCAAATCCAAAACCTCGACAACGAACAAAGAGGGCACCCATCCTCCCCACAGGGTATCAAACACAAAATCAAAGAAACCAAAAAAACGGCAGTGGTATCAATCTAGTCGGGCGATAAAACCACGTAACGCGTAAGCACGTCGCGAAGAGGGTCACAAATCGCGGGACGCAGGTCGTAAAGGAATGAACAGCAGCCCAGAGGACTGCGAGCGTTGATGGTGCCAATGATATTAATTTTTTTAGAGGCAAAACAGATTATAAAAAAAACAGCGACAGCGGGTATCTCATTGTCACCGTCCAAGCCCCGGTCCAGAGATTAAGCGGAAGGTGGGGAATTGGAACGGAGACAGTGGCGAGGAAAAAGCAAAGCAATATCGAATATGCAACCTTCAGGCCTCGATGGGACCGTCAGGGACATCGCGAGCGAGCGATGGATAAGACATGTCCCACCATCGCTCAAACTCCACGACACGTCTCCCAGGAGTCGTATTTCATGCGGCAGCCTGGACGGGGGTGGCAGCGGGGACGTTGACGTTGTTGGTCTCCTCGGTGGCAGCCTCAACGGGCTTGGGTGTCTCCTCGACGACGACGGGAGCTTCCTCGGTGGCGGTCTCCTTGGCGGGGACGGCGGGGGCCTCCTCGGCGGCAGCATCGGCCTTGGCCTCAGTCTCAGCGGCGGCAACCTCCTCCTTGTCGAGCTTGACGGCCTTGCTGTTCTTGCGGAAAAGACCGCCGAGCTTGTTGGACTTGGCCTTGGTGTCCTTGGTCTCACCGTCGGTGACCTCGTTATCGGAGGACTCAGCCTTCTTCTCCTTCTTGACAAGGCTACCGAAGAAAGAAGTGCGACGCTTCTCCTTGGGGGTGGTGACAGTCTCAGCGACGGGGGTCTCAGCGGGAGTGGTCTCCTCGGCCGCGGCAGGGGCGGTCACGCTCTCAGGCTCAATGGGCTTGACAGCGGCCTCCTCGACTGGGTTCTCGAGCTGAGGGGCGGTGCTGGAGACAGCAGTCTCCTCAGCAGCAGGGGCGGCGGCCTCCTTCTCGGACTTCTCCTGGGAGGGGCTGGCAACCTTCTGGAAGAAGTTGCCGAAGATGGAAGCACGCTTGGACTTCTTCTCTTCCTTCTTCTCATCCTTGGCATCCTCCTTAGCGGCCTCCTTGGGGGCCTCAGCCGGAGTCTCGGTGGCCTCAGCGGGGGTCTCGGCGGCGGCGGTAGGCTCGGCGACCTCGGCGGGAGCAACGGCAGTCTCGGTGGTCTCGGCGGCAGCGATGGGGGCAGCACCCTCAACAGCAGCCTCGGCGGCGGGCTCCTGGGTGGCAGGAGCCTCCTCCTTCTTCTCCTCGGCGTCCTTCTTTCCGAGGAGAGAACCGAAGATGCTACCGCGCTTGCGGGACTGGGAGCGGCTCTTAGCAGCAGCCTTCTCCTCCTTCTTCTCCTCCTTGGGTTCCTCAGTGGTGGGCTCGGCAGCCTCGGCGGGGGTCTCCTCCTTCTTCTCCTCGGTCTTCTTAACAACAGCGGGGACAGCGACGACGGGCTTGGTCAGCTTCTCGAGCTCAGCCTTGTAGCCCTCGCTGGAGGTGATGGTCTCCTTCTCGGCCTTGGCCTCGGTGGCCTGGGCCTCGATGGCAGCAACCCAGCTGTCGCGCTCAGCGGCGCTGGAGGCCTGGAAGGTGTGCTTCTGGCCACCAACCTTGAAGAGGAACTCGTTGGAGCCCTCCTTGGTCACATCAGAGACCTCGGCCTATTTCACGTTAGTAACTCCCGTATCCCAGAATTGGACCAAAGCACTTACGAGGTTGAAGATGTGAGCCGGGGTGGCCTTGTCCTCAGCGCGCTTGGTGAGGAAAAGGAGGCCCTTGCCGGTCTGGCTGGCCCAGGCGGCGATGGGGTTGGCAGTAGCAGCCTTCTCGTTCTGGTGGAAGACGGTCAACTGCTTGCTCTCAACAGGCTCGGCGCTGAAGTAGAAGAAGCGCTTGGCGAAACGGAAGCCCCTAAATCAACAAATACTCGTTAGTTGCTGTTTCTTTCTCCGGTGATCACAGTCGCAGCTTACTTGACAAGACCAGGGGCCTTGTAGCCGAGGATGCCCTCGGTGGCGAGCTTGACCTCCTCCTCGACGGTCTCAGCAGCCTCGGTGGTCTCAACGGCGGGAGTAGCGGTGGTCTCCGCGGTCTCGGTGGCCTCAGTCTCCTTGGGGGCCTCAACTGCAGGCTCGGTGGCCGCAACCTCAGCAACGGGCTCAGCGGCAGGGACGGCAGGGACGACCGCGGGGGTCTCCTCAACAGTCTTCTGAACGTCGGACATGATTAAAGTTAAGATATTAAACAGACAGGGTATTAGGAAGAAAAGGCGGGTTGGGTATAGGGTATCTTAAAAGAAAAAGCAAAAGAAATTAGAGCACAAGAGCTCGGGTATCACGAAGTACGAAGGGGTATTTTGCTTTGTGGGAGAAAGGAGGGAAGAGAGGAGAGAAAAGGGAGGGAGAAAAAAGAGTCAGAAGGTTGTTGATGGCGCTTTGATCCCAAAGAGGAAGGGAACTGCAGGGAGCCCAGAGCTCAGTGGACCCACTGGCGATTAGCTAATGACGCTTCAGGGGTTAATTGTTTTTTTTCTTTTTTTTATTGTTTTTTAAATGTTTGTTTCTATTTTCTTCTGTTATTTTCGTATTTTTTACTCCGTACATTCTCTCTGTTCTTTGAGATTCTATGTTGCTGATAACCTCCTAAACTTCCTTCAAGTCACTCTATGTTACCTGCAATATGGTTTACAACTGGAGTCGAGTTTCTGTCTGGTGAAACATGAGCAAGTCTTCCCAAAGATATGAGGTACAGTATTACGAGGTCATGAGCCTGATAACATGACCTCGTTCCCAGTTCTTTGTCTAGTCATGACGCTAGACCCAATCTAACTCCTTTAACTCCCTAAATTTGTTGCTCTGGAGGAGAAAATAGGAGAGAGAAAACTCTTCAAACCTTGGCTTTCAGTAAGATGAAACCATCACACCATGGCCACCCGATAGTTAGCTACAATCGGCCATGCAGGTGGAAAATCAATGGGCCCCGGTGCAAAGTCCCCTAATTTACCCGTGCAGTTCGGATCCTCTTACCGATTTGACAGCAAATTAAGGGCATCTCTTGGAACATGCGATAGGCCGATGTCTTTTTTTATCTTGTTTCAAACATCAATTTAGACCTTTCCATACCCAGTAGAAACTGAAAACCACATACGATGTTGTATGTCATGGCGGGGTTTTCTCAGATGGCGTCTGGTCATCAGACCAACCGTCCCAAAGTATGTGTACCAGTTCATACTTCCTAGGGCCCGTAAGGAGGTTTCTGTGACTTGTTCAATCGGCCGCCACACCGTTTCCTCATATTCGTTACACGGTTCAAGGGGCTTTGCTGTCAGAACTGTCGATTAGTTAGAACCTTAGATAGATTCATGTATTAGCAAATCAACTGATTAAGCGTTCCAGTGCTTCTCTCATCACTCTGCATAAGTAGTTAACAACTCAGTTCGACCCTCGGAGGTGTCTCTATCTCACCTACAGAGTACTGTGTACTCCGTACAGAAAAGCCATATCGGCATGCGCCAACCTAAGATATCCCTTTGGCCTGGAGATAACCCCCATCAGAAGGCAACCTAGTTACCATTACTGCGTACATCTGTTGTGATCAATCCAGCCTGAACTTTGTTGATTCGCTTCTCACTCGCATGGCTTTGGTTGGCGCCTGTGTGCCGTACCAGGCATGCATCTTTAGATTCTGTAGAACGGTTGGCTATCACGACTTCTGGTGCAATCTTTAGTCAGGCCCCATGACCTATCTGATATCAAGTCGATGATGGAGTGGCGTGCAAACCCTCGCGGACAGCCAACCAGCAGCGGGATAACCCCTCCTTCCTGGCTCTACGTTTGATGTGCATTCCATCGGCGTACCGCGTATCATCTTTCTGCGACCACGCTGCGGCAAGGGACCCATGATGTTCTGTCCAGCCAATCCACGAAGTTGCACTTAGTCCACGCGATTCCTCATCGTACAGTACGTTCAACGGGTCGCCTCTTTACATGGTCTGTGCATCGTACCATTTGACGATCCTCTCATTCATTCTCCCGCGGACTTTATTGTATGAAGGAATATTCTTGAAACTAAAACCTCGTGGGACCCACATGACCAGGCGTTTCTGGCCACTAATGTCCCTAATCAAGCCCCTTTCTCACTCCCTTCGAGCAGGTTCTTCCAAACTTCCAGGGTCCAGCCCAGTATCCCCACCAGACTATGTCTGCATTTGATTTCGGGTTTTACACAGTAGCGAATAGGGGGCTGGCCAGCCCTACCTGGCACACAGTGACACACCCTGAATCACAGCTCTTTATTTTTGGTCGCTTCCATGGTTCTTCTACGAGTTAGTACCACAATACATACCTAAAGGAGACCCAATAGCGTCGGCGATGGAGAATACTGTGCCATGCGCTTCGTGTTCCCCACTATTCAATATACGACCCTCAATTTCCTACAACCTCCAACTCCAACATAACGCGTCAGGTAGTTATCTACTCTGATCCTGATCTACAAGTACTGTGTACTATCGGGCCGATCACGAGGTCCCAACGTCGGCCGCCAGAATGTGCGACCATCGGAGCATTTTCAGTAATGATAATATGGTGAATCCACTCCCTGCTCGGTAGCCCAGTGCACCCTATCTGAAGCCCCTTTTTCACCCGTTACGAGATAGGGCAGAATAGCGACCATGGCCAGCCCTGGTGTTTTCGCCCTTTTTTCTTTTTCGCGGTCGCCAGAGTCCAAGTATCGCCCATGCCGCTCCTGTCTCCTATGAATGGTCGGGATGTGCCGTTCGTGACGATCACCTACATTGTCCATGTCGCGCTTGTTGATCTTTACTTCTCTCACGTTGCCGCAAAAATTGACACCATGCAAGTGCCATGCTCTGCGGAGCCCGTGAACCTAAGGAACTCCTTCCGTTTCTCGCGGCTTGCATATTACTCCATCTTACGGAGTACTAGCAGTGACTGAAATGCTTAACTACCTAAAAGGTGCAGCCTACTAGCTATTCTGAGCAGTACGTCGTAGACCAACGGTCCAATCTGTGCTCTATATTTGGCTTTGCAATGAAGAAAAGTGATAGGGACATGACTTTTGCTTAGACCATGCAGTTGATTGATCTCAAATTCTCAATACTTGCCACGCGCCGACTTTTCCTTCGGTGTACATAGGGGACGGACTTCCCGTTTGCCTAAGCTCTCCGATGTCCCCCGACCACTCTAGCGCTCACTAGATCGGCCTATAACCATGGCACATTTTGATGAGGATGAGCGTTTGCTTGGTATTACTTTAATATTCTCCAATGCGGGTATTGCCCCCGATTGAATCTTCTCGACGGTTCGCTGAACAAAGGTAATATTCCGACGGGCGATATCCCAATCGAGTTGTGATCTAAAGGTCAGGTCTTGAGTGGTACACAGTACGGAGTACGGAGTACGGACTTGGGAGCCACAATACAAAGTTGTGGAAATAGGGGAAGATCCACACAAGCTCGGACATGGAGTCTGGCTTTTTGGGCGGCATGGTCCCAGTGGTGTAACAATCATGAAGTCGAGCAATTTCAATTATTCGATCCCCAGCATTTCTCTTAACTGTGTATTGTTCTATGCTCAGGGTATTCGATGAATCGATGTATCTAGCGTAAGGATTCAACATTCTTATGTTGTAGAGAAACAAATGCAAGGTACAAAGTGGGCACCTGTATGTACTACAGTACCCACATCCTCCAAAAAAGGAGGGCGGTCGATGAGTCACATCAGAATCACATGAATCTTGGCATTGTCACGAGATCTCGTATATTGACCAATCATACCTCAGAGCCAAACTGCCACCGCTTTCTCTGATGGTATAAATATTTTCCGCTCTCCCGGCCTTTCCTCTTCTTTTTCTTTTCTTCTTCATACTTACCTTGTTTGGGTGACTGCGATCAAGAAGGCGGTTCACCACAGATTGGTCCCTGCATTGCACATCGCGGCGGAACAGTTTGTTCAATGGCTTTCGGGTCATTGACAGGCGTATTCTTTGGCACCCCTCCACTTGTGGAACTCTTTCTTTTCATCAATCTTTGGGCCAGTGGCTCGAGCTTGGAGAAGAGAAGTAGATGTAAATATCGTAAACCTACTCTGTACTGTGTAGACATGCGAAGTCATTCCCATCACACTTTGTCCTCAGTCTACTCCGTTCGCAACTCCTAGTCATCCTGGTGCAGTATTCGGTTATTCACGCACGTCTTGCCCGTCAATACTGTTTCGCTAGCTCTTTCTGTATGGCTAAGGCAAATAAACGTGTTCATCGGCATTGATTTTACGGCCATTTCGCACTCTGTTTCCTTCAACAAGGCCAGATTGCTTTTTCGCCAGTTCCCGGGCCTGTTTTGTTGACATGACGTGTGACTCAACAGCATCGCCACACATGTGGCGATGCGGCTCCAGTTCGGGTCGGCTCAGCACAGCAATAACTCAACCTCACAACATCCCACTACTTAAATTCACAGCAGGTCCGGTTACCTTTTTTACAAACTACACACTTTTCTTGAATATCCACATTTTGACCAAACAATTCCCAAACCTCCATCAAGATGCCTGTCCCCAACGCGGATCTCTATGACAAGCAACAAGACCAACTCAACGGCACACCTTCTGCGGACCCCGCTGTGTGCACTTCCAGCGAGCAGAGCAATACTAGCAGCTACATTGGGTCCAGTCCGCCTGCTGGTGCATCGCAGAATGCTGATGGCGGTCGTACCCTGAGCAAGGAGGAGGCTGATCGTCTGTACGAGGAGCGCATGGAGGAGGAGTATGCTAAGAGAGAGGGTGGTGCTTAGTTGAAGCTGCGGGAAGGCTGGGCATGTCTGTTTTGTGACTTCGTGCTTGTTGACTGGTTCCATGATGGGTACTCGGGCTGGTGTGACAATGCCAACGAACTACCTATGTGTCCTAATTGTACCTACCTTGTCTCTCTCCATGGGGATTGAAGGTTTAGACCAAAAGTTTTAGAGGACTCTACAACCCTGGAAATGCTATATGTCTATGGGGCTGGTGCTAGGTACATAGGTCGCAGGTGCTACCTCTGTGATCAGGCATCTCAAGTTGGTCATATATATAATTGAACACATTTTAGGTTGAAGCCCGTCTCGTAAGAGACACACGTCAAGCTTAACTGGAAAAAGCCTGTATGAATTTTCATTTCAGTAAAACACCATAAGCCAGTACCTACCTAGAGCTTCACTAGGCCATCTTGTGGGTCGCCAGACTATGATGTGGACGGGAACCTAGAATGCAACGCCGTATCCATCCATTGGACTGTGAGTCAGATTCTCCAGAATCTTAGTGTCCCAGACTCCCAAGCTGACATCTGTCTCTTCGAACCTCCCAGTCTGACCATAGCAAGATTTGCCAACATGAGCTTTTTCTCTGATCAAGTTACGACAGTAATCATTCCAGCCGATGTGCAACCCATCCGCACGAGTCGCCTATATCTGCGGCCACTAGCGCCGGGTGACGCCGCAGCCCTCTTTGAGATGCGCAGCCGTCCCGACGTGGCAGAATGGCTGTAAGAACAACCCTCTCCAGCTCCAACGCCAGTGTCAATATACACCAACTGACTTCTTATAACATGTAGCTGGCCCAAAGAGCCTCATAAACACATCTCCGAGTCCGAGGCCATCATCGCCCGAAAGACATTCACAACGCCAGATGCATCAGGAGCCGTTGGACGGCAGTTTTTCTTCACCGTCACGCGTATCGATGATCCATCGCAAAAGGTCATTGGATTTGCGGGAATCAATTCTCTTGTTCCAGCTCCATCCGTCGGCTATAATTTCCACCCCGACTTCTGGGGTAAAGGATATGCCACTGAGGCAGTTGCTGGAATTGTAGATGCGTGGTGGAAGCTCGGAAGAGTGCACTCCAAGGAGGTAGTACTGAAAGAGAAGCTGTTTGCATGTTGCAATATGGCGAATATTGGTAGTGTGAAAGTGCTGCAGAAAGTCGGGTTTACTATATACCGCGAGCAGCCGGCAGAAGGTGATGTTGTCGCGCTTTTCGAGTTGGAGGTTCCTACTAAATAGAGAGTTGAGGCTGTATTTAACATTGAACTGGTGAAACCTTCAATCTCATGTCTATAGGTCGATACCCCTTCTACACAGTAGATAAGCGGCAGCAGCGTCATCGAAGCAAGCGGATGAAGGACGGCAGGTGTTCTTGACTTTGAGACAGATGAATATGACTCCATTACTCGTTAAGCCCAATGTGATATCATAATATATATTGCTCATGTAGATTGTAGTTTCGATCCTAAGGATATCCTCCTGGAGAGCGTATGTATGAGTTGGCGACATCGTTGAGGCCGAGGGACGTCAAAAGCGTTCTGTGTACATACTGTAGTCTGCAAGACATCACGTGGACATCACGTGGCTGGATGCAGCCAGCTTGACAGAGCCACCCGAGAACAAGACCAAGTCAAGCCCCGGACTCCTTGCGACCACAGCGCCGAGGATCTGTGTCCTTCTTTGCAACTATCCATTTACAGTCATTCATTCCAGTATTTCTATACCTTGGCTAAAATACACGGCTCCTGGTAGCCTCCTTACACCATGGCTCCGCGGGACACCTTCTTCCGCTCGGCGGATATGAGCTTGACCCAGCTCTACATTGCCAACGAGATTGGAAGAGAGGTTGTCAGTGCTCTGGGTGAAGTTGGTCAGGTTCAATTCCGAGATGTGAGTGGTGCAGAATGCGTTCTGGTCTGATGCCCGCTGACGTCGATGTTGTTATCTAGCTGAACCCGGACACGAACGCTTTCCAAAGAACCTTTACGAAAGAAATCCGTCGCTTGGATAATGTGGAGAGACAACTTCGCTATTTTCACCAACAAATGGAGAAAGCCGGCATCCCTATGAGATCTTCCTCGGACTTCACCGATACATTGGCTGCCCCCTTGGCGTCGGAGATCGATGAGCTGGCCGATCGCAGCCAGAGTCTTGAACAGCGAATTATGTCGCTCAACGATAGCTATGAGACTCTGAAGAAACGCGAAGTCGAGCTGAGCGAATGGCGGTGGGTGCTGAGAGAGGCCGGTGGATTCTTTGACCGGGTAGGTGACTTCGTGCATATATCTTTCACCGACCGAAAGCTCGAAACGGACTACGTTGCCGAGACTGACTTTACTTAGGCCCACACACAAACAGAAGACATCCGACAGTCTCTCGACAACGATGAAGCTCCCTTGCTCCGTGATGTTGAGCATCATGCCCCTCATCAGAACGGAGATACCCAGGGCCAGCAGAGCTTTTCGGAAATGAATATCGGTTTCGTTGCTGGTGTCATTCCTCGGGATCGCATTGGAGCATTCGAGCGTATCCTTTGGCGCACTCTGCGCGGAAATCTTTATATGAACCAGTCTGAGATCCCAGAGCCCATTATCGACCCGACGACCAACGAGGAGATCCACAAGAATGTTTTCGTTATCTTTGCTCACGGCAAGAATATCCTTGCCAAGATTCGAAAGATTTCGGAGTCGCTTAACGCATCCTTGTACGGTGTCGACGAGAACAGCGAATTGAGAAGGGACCAGATCCACGAGGTGAACACTCGTCTCGGCGACGTCGGAAATGTGCTTCGTAACACCAAGAACACACTCGATGCGGAACTTTCGCAGATCGCGCGTTCACTTGCCGCCTGGATGATCATTGTGAAGAAGGAAAAGGCTGTCTATGACACCCTGAACAAATGCTCATATGATCAGGCGCGCAAGACGTTGATCGCCGAGGCATGGTGTCCGACGAACTCTCTCGCCCTGATTAAGTCCACTCTTCAGGATGTGAATGACCGCGCGGGCCTCACTGTGCCTACAATTGTCAATCAAATCCGAACCAACAAGACCCCTCCAACCTTTATGCGGACCAACAAGTTCACCGAAGGATTCCAAACAATTGTGAACGCTTACGGTATTCCCAAGTACTCGGAAGTCAACCCTGGGCTGTACACGGTCGTCACATTCCCTTTTCTGTTCGCTGTCATGTTCGGTGATTGCGGACACGGTGCACTGATGACTCTGGCTGCCAGCGCCATGATCTTCTGGGAAAAGAAACTGGCGCGCACCAAGTTGGACGAGCTGACTTATATGGCTTTCTACGGACGATACATCATGTTGATGATGGGCCTGTTCTCGATCTATACTGGATTCATCTACAACGATATTTTCTCCAAATCTTTCACTATCTTCCCCAGTCAGTGGCAATGGCCGGCAGACATCAAGGCCGGCAAAATGGTCGAGGCGACTCTGAAAGAAGGTTATCGCTATCCGTTCGGTCTTGACTGGAACTGGCACGAGGCAGACAACTCCTTGCTCTTCTCGAACAGCATGAAGATGAAGATGAGTGTTCTCCTTGGTTGGTGCCACATGACCTACGCCCTTTGCTTGCAGTACATCAATGGACGGCACTTCAAGTCGAAGGTGGATATCTGGGGCAACTTTGTTCCTGGGATGCTTTTCTTCCAGTCTATCTTTGGGTATCTTGTCCTTACCATCCTCTACAAGTGGTCTGTCAACTGGCAGGAGAAAGGAGCGAACCCTCCCGGTCTCCTCAACATGCTCATCTTCATGTTCCTGAGCCCTGGTACTGTTGAAGAACAACTGTACCCTGGCCAGAGCTTGGTCCAGGTTCTGTTGTTGCTCCTTGCCGTAGCTCAAGTACCCGTTATGCTCTTCCTCAAGCCGTTCTGGCTCCGTTATGAACACAACCGTGCACGTGCCCTCGGTTACCGCGGCCTCGGCGAAAACTCCCGTGTGAGCGCCCTCGACGCCGACGATGACCAGGGTCGCGACAGTATGGCTAGTGATGGAGAAGGTGTGGCTATGCTTTCCCAAGACATTGACGAAAGTGAAGAGCACGAAGAATTCGATTTCGGCGACATCATGATCCACCAAGTCATCCACACGATTGAATTCTGTCTGAATTGTATTTCTCACACGGCCTCTTACCTTCGTCTGTGGGCTCTTTCGCTCGCTCACCAGCAGCTCTCGATCGTTCTCTGGACCATGACCATTGGCAGTGCCTTTGATCAGGAATCTCCCGTGGCTCGTGTTATCATGATCGTTGTCAGCTTCTACCTCTGGTTTGTGTTGACGGTCTGTATTCTGTGCGTGATGGAAGGTACTAGTGCCATGTTGCATTCCCTTCGTCTACACTGGGTTGAGGCCATGAGCAAGCACTTTGTCGGCGAGGGTATTCCTTTCCTGCCATTCAGCTTCAAGACCTTGTTGGAGGAGGATCCTGTGGACTAGTGGTATTAGCCTTTTCACTCTTTCTTTTCTTTTTGTACTGTAAAGGGTTAGAACTATACATTATCATCGTCTATATGTCTCAATTCCCCTTTAATTATGTATTGCGTTACTGCGTATACCCTATGGTTCACCGGGGGCAATCGTCCTTCCTACGAGTAGCTTCCTCTTACTACGGAGTAACTATGATGTTCGATTGTTCCATTGATGCAGATCCCTTCTACCCACCGGACTATTATTTTTAGCTGTCGGTAGAGTGGGTAGGCCGTCATAGTCTCATAGTTAGACCCTTTCACCCCCACAGCATTATTAAATCTCAGGATCTTTGCAGGTGCACATGACTGGGAAGTGGGGTAGAAGGAGAAGAACACTGGAAGGGAATACATTCTTCCGTCATCCCGAGGCCGTAGATCGGGATCATCTACATCGATGGAGTTTTTGCATATGGTTTAGACAAGGTATTGAATATTGTAAAAGGATAAAATTAGTATGAGTATATAGCTATTCAAGAGTACTATCAGAGTCTCTCAGTTCAAATGTTAGAATTGCTTGCATCATTCACAATGCCTCATAATAGACATTTTCTCTATATACGGAGAGTATCGGCAAGATCAGGGAAGGTGGGGGAAACCGGGTCACGCGGGGCACGATGACGAAAACGCAGGTCGGAACTGAGGTCACTGCCCCAGCTCTCCAACTACTTCTACCCGGTTTGATCCCTCTGACGTTGTATCTAATTCTACTTATATTCTTGTTTGAGCTTGCCACAGTCTCCTACTTAAAAAATTCTCTAATTGATTCTTTCCTATCTTCATTATACCCCCCCTCTGTATACCAAGATATCCCCGATATTCCCCCAATACCTTCAATATGACTGCACCAGCCCCCGCCGGAGCCGAGAACATTAACACCGATATTGTCACACTCTCCCGTTTCTTGACGGAAGAACAGGTGAAACACCCCGAAGCCTCGGGAGATTTCACTCTCTTGTGCCATGCCCTTCAATTCTCCTTCAAGTCAATTGCCTACTACATCCGTCGTGCCTCTCTTATCAACCTGACTGGATTGGCCGGTTCCTCAAACACAACCGGCGACGACCAGAAGAAGCTAGACGTGATCGGCAATGACATCTTCATCTCCGCCATGCGCGGCTCCGGAAAGTGCCGCATCGTCGTCTCAGAAGAAGAAGAAGAGGTGATCAAGTTCGATGAGCACCCCAACGCCCGCTACGCCGTCGTCTGCGACCCCATCGACGGTTCCTCCAACCTCGACGCCGGTGTCTCAGTCGGCACCATCTTCGGCATCTTCCAGCTCCCCGACGAAATCCTCGGCCCCAACAAGACCGTCGGCCCCGAACACCTCCTCCACCCCGGTACCAGCCTCGTCGCCTCCGGCTTCACCATGTACGGTGCCTCAGCGCAGCTGGTCATCACCATGCGCGGCGGCGGCGTCAACGGCTTCACTCTCGAGAACTCCCTCGGCGAGTTCATCCTCACCCACCCCAACATGCAGATGCCTGCCAAGCGCTCCATCTACTCCGTCAACGAGGGTAACAGCATGTACTGGGACGAGTGGTGCAATGCCTACTTCCACAGCCTCAAGTTCCCCCCTGATGGAGGCAAGCCTTACAGCGCCCGTTACATTGGTTCCATGGTTGCTGATGCTTACCGTACGCTGCTGTACGGCGGTGTTTTCGCCTACCCGGCTGACTCCAAGAGTCCCAAGGGTAAGCTGCGTATTCTGTACGAGTGTGCTCCCATGGCTATGCTGTTCGAGAACGCAGGCGGTCTCGCAGTCAACTCCCGTATGGAGCGGTTGATGGAGGTTGTGCCTGAGCACATTCACGATAAGAGTGGTGTCTTCCTTGGCTCCAAGGATGAGGTCCAGAAGATCATTGACATGTACAACAAGTACAAGAAATGAGCTAGTTGATAGGACATCAGGTAGTTTTGGATTCTTTGTAAGGTTATTTTCTCGTCCTCTTCGTTGGAGGGATTTACCTTGACCTGCCTGGTTGCAGTTTTGTTCTTTTCAGCGTTTTACGATACTTCCACCGCATAGTCGGTCAAAATAAAGGAATCATATTACTGTGGTCTGGGCCATTAACAATGTTAACCAGTAGTAGCTACTTCCTCATTGATCACAATAAGCGGCACAATCCGCTCTGTATATCGAGCACTTGTTGGCAGGTCTACTGCCTGCTTGTCTCGTCGAAGGGTTCCATCTTCGATTCGATAGTCCTGGGGCTCTTCCTTCTCCACGGTGGTCGCTCTACCTCTTTTGAGTTTGAGGCTTACTGGGTACGCCTCAGAGCGTGGGTTGATGTCGGTTTTCGACAAGTATGTTGTCGCTGTATTCCGACATTACCTCTGGATCCTCGCGATGAAGAAGGGCAACAAATTTGGGGGGTATCGGCCTAGTGATAGGTCCGGCGTTAATGCCACCCTCCCGAAGAACCTTCTTCATCGCGAGGATCCAAAGGTAATGCCGGAGTACAGCGACAACTACTTGCTGAAAACCGACATCAACCCACGCTCTGAGGCGTACCCAGTAAGCCTCAAACTCAAAAGAGGAGGTAGAGCGACCACCGTGGAGAAGGAAGAGCCCCAGGACTATGGAATCGAAGATGGAACCCTTCGAACTGCTCCTGGAACACATAGAGGAGTTCGGAGTCATACAGGCCCAAGATGCATAGACCTTTGGTCTGTTCGACCATGTAGGTATTCAGATGCAATTCCTTGGACATTGCAGTGACCTTGACACCCCCACCATTTGGGACTGATGTGTGTCGGGTCGATTTTCATAGGAGAATCCTGGACGAGTTGTTCCCTGGCCATATCGGCACCTGGGCAAACAATGTCCTCTTCGATCGGTTCGTCGTTCGGAGACACCGGATCGAGGTTCTCTCGCGTTGTTGGCATTTTTGTTGTGATGCGTTTGACTGACTCCGCCGGACGTACAATCAAACTGTAGGTACGATAGGTCTTCCGCCGGACAGTCCTAGGTACCTGTTCTTAGCACAGTTCACAGCCACAAGACCTCCGCCGGACGGTAACTTGATGCTATGGGGAAACTGTCTCTTCTGCTTAGCCAATCTGTGATTCTCTGCGAATCACTGATCAGTGTCGGCAGGTCTACTGCCTGCTTGTCTCAGACGAAGGGCAGGTTGTTGCAATTGCTTGCACAGGGATCGGATTCCCATTGCTATGGTGTTTCTTGGTTGTTCTTCTCTGTCTAAGGGGTTCAGGTGGAAGGCTGGGTAGCAGCCTTCCGGCTGACTGCTGACTAAGATACATCACGTGGCTAACTATAGTACAAACAACAGCACTAGTAATAGTGCCCCGTTGCTTCCACTAAAGAGACGCGGCCTTTCGCATGGCATAGAATGACCCTCAGATCATCCAACCTGGTGCACGAGATACACCATGCGACACTCTGAAATCTGAATCACATCTGGTAGCATGTCATGGAAAAATGGCGAACGTGCTCATTGGTGGATAAACACAGCCCTGGAGGTGGATATTCAGGTATGTGTCTATCCTTTATCCTCGGCAGATCGAAGCACAGACGGAATGGTCTATTATGTTAGAGTAGCAGTGTTTCCTTAGATATACAATCTGAGTAAAAAGATCAACCGGAATAGTAGGTAGGATAGTATGATTTGCTATGAGATGGGTATTGATGTGAAGCAAAGCAAATAACTGTGGGTAGCGATGTCCGTGTGTAGATGAGCTGTAAGCGTACACATAGCAAGTCTGAACCTAGAACATGAGATTATAGATTATAACTCATGATGAACCTTAGGCATAGACATTGAGCACCATTGTAATGCAAGATCACGGTAGAAAGCGAATAGAGTGGAGAGTAGGTCAGAGAGGAGAAATCACGGCGAGGATTCGTACCAGACAAATCGCAATGCAATATTTGGACGCCATAACGGAATGCTGGATAAGGGAAGTAAAATAAATGGTCCTGGAGAAGCCTACACGTGGACCGGCCACGGACATCACGTAGGCATATCTGTGGAGGGGAATCGAAAAGGTCAATGAGGGTCGGGTTTTCGATGGAACACGCCAAAGAGAGAACTGAGACGGTGGCGGAGTTTGCCCTTGTTTGCGGGAGCCTCGGGCTGAGGGTCTGGAGAATCCAGCTTCTTCCTGCGAAGGCTCATATGCCGCGTGATGCGGGAAGTTGTAGTTGGGATATCTCGATCTGGTCCTGCTTTGGGTTTGGCAGGTGGATGCTCCGGCTTGGAGTTTGTAGAAGATTTCGCGTTAGGCGGGCTGGCCCGAGGTGTATCTCCCGGTTCAACGGAATTTCGTCGCGTGGAGGGAGGACGGGAGACAACGATCTCGCGGCCGTTCTCGCCCAAGGCGGTGAACATGCTATGTCGGTATAGGCGAGTGCTAAGCCCAGAAGCTGAACGTCGTTTCGCTCGATCCATGAATGCGGCACCAGTGGAATTTGAGCGCTTGGACATGTCACCAAGGCGCACTGCTTCGGCGGGAGCTGTAGTGTTGGAGCGGCAGATATTGGAGATCGACACGCAGCGTTTGCCGCGGTTGGCCTGGTCTTTCACTGGGCTAACCTCATCGCTAGCTAGGAAAGAATCGTTCTGATTCTTGACGCCTGTCGGAGATGAAACATTCGACTTCGCTCCAGAAGTAATCCGGCTGTCGTAGCGGAAGTTATCAGACCACCCCTCACGAAAGGCAACCCAGATTCCGGTGGTGATAATCAAAGTTCGCAGCCCATCATCAAGAGTGACCGAGATCGCGCCGAAAGGTGTCTCGCCATCCGACGCATCGCTCACAACGGACATACCTGAGCTTGGAGTCGCGGGGCCGGTGCCGCCCCGAACCGCCGTAGAATATTCATCATTAACGTCCAACTTGTTTCGGGTCATGGAAGCAAGAACCGGATGGCGGCGGGTGGTAGGATCGATGACGCTAAAGGTGAACCGTTTGCCATCCTCCCGCGACGATGTCTCAGAAGGCGCAGTCATCCGACGACTCCTCCCACTCCGCAAAGCCCACCGCACAACTTGCAGTCCACTGTCTGTCTGAGCGACAAACTCATAAGACCCGTTTGCGAGAGGCGACGCATCCCAAACTGGGCCAAAGTTGAGACATATCTCCGCCATTCCCTTGAGCCGCGCATCTTCTTGTGACTTTTGACATATCGTGGCCACGACTTCGCGGTGGTCTTCGTCCTCGTCTTCCGAGCCGATGTGTCTCTCAGGTATTCTGTCCACGGCGCGTTCATACTGATCACTGATCACAACGATGAGGTCGTACGGACCCAATCCATTTCTGGTTCGATAGATGGCCGGGAATTTGCGAGCTATCAGGGGAATATATGATGTCGATGGCAGGACATCCACCACTGGCAGTGGACGCGGGGTCTGCGATACCTGCTGCAGCTGGATGAGGAGTTTTGGGCGGATTTTGAATCGCTTATGGCGAGCATGGGAGGCAGGGTGGGCAAATTGGTAGGATGTTTTTGGCCGTGACTTGCGAGCTGTGGATGCACGAGCGGGCTGAGGCCTGGCGACAATAGCAGTCGATGCTTCACCCGACTCTGATGCCGACTCAATCGAGGTCATCGTCATCGCAGATACTAACCCTGGACACTCAGTGGAACCATCGGGAAGCTTGTGGCGATTGTATAAAGTGTTCAGCAATGGCAAGGCCGACAGTGAGAATATAGGCGAGCAGAGCGTAGTAGATGCAGAGGGTTGTGTTTCTGGTTTGATAGGTTCATTCGTGTGAGCTGCTACGGCATCCGCTGCGAGACCAAGATTTAACAGCATTCTTGAGCCCTAGCGGAGCCACATCGGTGTGAAGGTCCAGGAAGACGGTGGATTTCATTCGAGGCTGATGTGATCATGAACGCCCGTATCCAAACGCGTCAGGTGCGGGGGAGAGCTCCGGGAATTGGGCGGGGTGGCGGTTGAGCTTGCAGAGTTGAAAATAAGGGACGCGAGGTACGCGAGATTTGAAAGGCAGGTGGCTTGCACCGTCCTTGTTAGGGATGATCGAGATGATGCAAGGGGCTAAGGAGTGGAAGGAGATATATCAAAGTTTCTTTTTTTTAGTGGAAAGAGCAAAACATCTCAGTATGGAAGGGGCAGCCTTATAACTTTCAAATGAGAAAATAAAAACGAGAAAAACGAGAAACAAACCTTCATTATTGAAAATTACAGTGGAACCCTAACTATGGGCAGATGACTCTAAATAAATGTAATAAAAATCTAGTGCACGGCTCACGGCTTTATGCTTTGCCAAAACGGATCGGCGATTCACGGTCTCCGATTCATCCGGGTTCCGAGGTGATCATCTACTAAGAATCGTCATGATGCTGTCTTGCTATGTTCCCCTCTTGGCATCTCCAGGAACCAATGGCTTCATCTACAAAGTAGTATGGACAGACGTTCATACCTAGGACCTACATTTGTAGTATTGTACACGAAATGCATTGTGTTCTGCATCCTACGTTGTAGCTCGTAGACCACTTGCATATAAAGTGGGGGAGGAATCACGTTCCAAGAACAAAATTTGCCGGGAAAACCTGTCCGAGGGATTTTCAAAGGGCCAAGAAAGAGAGCTTGAAAAGTGATGACCTGGTGGGGAATTGAAAGGTTTGCTGTTGGCTTCTATGTACTTGGCAATCATTGTAGGATCGGTGATTCGGTGATGGATAATTGATGGATACTAATCGGAAACACTTGGTGGCGGACTACTAAATATTACTAGTGCCGGTAGTTGTAGGGCTGAGTTGATGTCAAGTTTGATTTACCACGGAGTACGGAGTACATGTACACAATACTCCGTACTTATTCAACCTTTGATCTCTCCAGACACCATTGAGTTTGTCTCACATATTGCCCGAGACATGAACCAAATGCTCGCTTGTAACACCCATCATCCCATGCATATACTGTATTTGACTACAGCACTGTAGATGTAGCTTGCATCTGGGCAACGAAGAAGGTGGATCGGAGTTGTACCTCGGAAGTGAAGTGGTCCCGGAGGAACTAGGGGTTCCAACCTTGGAAATCCCCGACCCGTGGTCCGGTGCAGCTGACTAATTATGCAAATTTATGCATCTGTTGGTACTATACGGCACTATTGCTGGTATGCGAAACGTCGAAGACGAAGGACTACGGCGATTACTGGGCAGAGGGCCTACTCTCGAGGAGGCTCCTGCTCGGTGTAATCTGTGTAGTAATCGTTGTTGTTAAAGCTAAGAATGCAGGCACCGCGAACTACCCCTTAATACACACAGACGCACGCTAGGTCACATGACTCCTTGTTGCCAGTTCCAACAGCATCCATGTCTAGTTAACTTAACTAGTTATAGGGAGACCGAAAAGCTAGGGAAAGAGCGTCAGAAGCAGAAGAAACAGATTAGAAGACCAATCATTGAAGAAGCGAAAGAAGGAGAACGAGTCGAAGAGGCAGAGAAAACTCGAGACGAAGCTTTAGAGGGAAACAACTTCGTCTTGGAAATCCAGATACTCATTTAACACAATATCTCCCCAGAATTCTTCTGAGATATTTTCTTTCTTTGCAAGGAGTATCCGCCGAGGAATTGCCTGGAGGCTAAGGCGATCAATGCATGATATTTGTCCGAACAATATTCCAAGTAGCTGGTTCGGCATCTTGGCTCTCGGCACAATAAGGGCAATAGCTTCAAGGACAGCAGGACAATTTGTCAAAGCTATGTCCACATCAACTTGCACAGACAGGCAATCGTTCGATCGATGTAAGTCGTGAACTGGATCCTTTAAGTATTCTCGGAAAGCAGCAGGGAGAAGTTCTTCGGCCATAATAGTCCGTTGGGCGCCCGTGTCAAATATCATTTCCATCCCTTTGAGCTCACAGATAGGGTCGGACGTGTTGCCATCCAACGCTCGTAAAGTAAGGTTTCCGCGAATTATAGGGAGGCATTTATCTTGTAGTGTTGGCCGCAGTGACACGTACGGATCTGGGAATCCCGTGTCGGCAGCCGCCTCTTTAGCGATTTTACGGAGACGCTCGCGAGTTGCTTCATTCGGAGGCGGGCGGGGTCCCACCTTCCCTAGATCAACCCTTGTTCGAATAGGGCGGCCTAAGACATCTGCCGGATGCGATTCCACCGCTGCCTGCTCCGAGCGTAATTCCGATGCTGCCTGTAGCTGTAGCGCCATCTCCCGAATTGCTCGGCGGTTGCCAGTTCCCCGGGGCATTAGAAGAAAGTCCTCATCAACATCGCTGAGGGCTGCTTCGACAGCTTGTATAGCAGACCTCCAGGTGGTGTGCGCGGGAAGGGTGATAGAAAGTTCGTTGTGCTTGCAATTCATAGAGTCAGCAAGCTGGCGAAGCACATCTCTCGGATGTAGGGTTCTGATTTCGGGAGTGTCCATAGTCAACCTAAGGGACAGGATTCGTTAGTTCTCCATAATATTGTTGTCTATCAGCTTCCGAGTCACTCTGGGTCGGTGGCTGTTCAATGTAGTTGTTCAGAAGGCGAGGACGTTTCGGTTCAACAGTAGCTAGCGTTTAGTATTGGCCATGATAAGATGGGATCAGCGGTCGTGTTTCAAGTGTAGAAGATGGAAAGCTACATACCTTAGGTCGGGATGAATAGACTCGGTTTTTACCCTTCAAAAGCAGAAGTTACGCCTTTCGAGTGCCGACGAGGTAGGAGCAGAATTTATGACAAGATAGTGACGGCTACAAGCTTGTTGTTCTCGGTTAGGAAGGCGCTGCAGAAGGCAAGAAGCTGATGCATGACCGATTTGCCTTAGGATGCTGTCATCATGCTGACCTAAATGATAGATAGAGATAAAACTTATGACCGTCCGATATGGATGGTGTAGTGGATTGCCTGACCAGCGAGCTGAATCAGTTTTTCTCCATCTTCGCTCTCAGGGCTCTTTGACAGCGGGCGTTCCTGTCCCTGGTATGTTCAAAGGCGGAGCCGCGGAGGCATGAATATCATGATCACGTGGATACACGCTGATGACTTCATCGTCGCAGCACCTTCGGACGAGTAGCTCCAACAACTTCAACGAGTCGTGGACGAGCTAAAACGCTATTACCGCTATTACGACATCATACTGTCCAAATGCTCGCTTGTAACACCCATCATCCCATGCATATACCGTATTTGACTACAGCACTGTAGATGTAGCTTGCATCTGGGCAACGAAGAAGGTGGATCGGAGTTGTACCTCGGAAGTGGTTCCGGAGGAACTAGGGGTTCCAGCCTTGGAAATCCCCGACCCGTGGTCCGGTGCAGCTGACTAATTATGCAAATTTATGCATAACTATCTTCACTTCCACAAACGGAGTTCGGTCCATCTGGCGGTAAACAATCCCGATAGTGCGTCGTCGGACTCCCCGACAATCCGTCCCAGGTGTCGTGCCCTAATTGGGAAAGATCTCATTTGAAAACATATCTCTCTTAGTGGCGGCAGCTATCAGAGATCGTGATGACTTCAATTCAACCTACATCAAGACCGCCACCACTGTTCGCCAAGTTATTACGATTGGATAACCCAATTCGAAGCTTGACACTGGCCTTTTGGACCTGGAAGATTTTGTTATACATTGTCGTGACCGCCTGTCCAGGTTTGGGCTATGACACCTCTACCTCCTTGATCTCATATGCTGCCAATCCGACCACGGTGGCTAGTGAGTCCGAGTCCCTTTCGGGATCTCTGAAATTCGCCCGGTGGGATAGTATCTATTTTCTGAATATTGCCCAAAAGGGATACCTGTTCGAGCAAGAATGGGCCTTTGGCTGGGGCTATACTAAGCTTCTGTCTCTTTTTGTCTCCGGTACATTACCATTTCACCATTTCTCTACCTGTCCAGAATGGACATCTCCCTTTGATACTAATTTGTTGAAACAGGGATTCGTCTCTCCGGTGGAAATGATGGACCAGCCAGCACTGCAATGGTGGGTGTAGTCCTCTCTCACGTTGCCCATTACCTGTCTGTACTGGCACTCTATCGTCTGTCGTCCAATATCTTCGGCCATGCCACAGCCCACCAGCATCTCATCTGCTTTCTGTCAGCAGCTCTTCACATCATCTCTCCAGCAGGCGCTTTCCTGTCCGCGCCTTATGGCGAGTCGATCGTGTCTTTCCTGAACATCACTGGCTTTTACCTCTACTCATCGTCACTCATCGCCGAGCGCAATGGGGCCACGCGGCTTCGAGACGTTCGGGTTCTCACATCCGCCGTTCTCTTTGCAGTGGCCACCATGGTCCGCAGTAATGGGGTACTCAGTGGGTTCCTATTCGCCTATGACGCGACGGTTCTAGGGTGGAAGACTTTGACTCGAGGACCAACTCTACATACCTCTGTTCGTCTTGCAGTGATCGTGTTCGGTGGCTGCATTGTAGGATCCGGGATGGTGATCCCTCAGATCCTGGCTTATCGCATGTACTGCATGTCCGAGGGCGATGCTCGGCCATGGTGTAAGTGGGCATTGCCTAGCATCTACGGCTGGGTCCAAGAGCATTATTGGTAAGCATTTGTCTATGGCTAAACACCCGCTTTTACTGACTCCTCCAGGAATGTTGGCTTCCTGCGATATTGGACAGTCTCCAATATACCGCTTTTCCTGTTGGCTGCACCGATGTTAGCTATTATTTGCAGATCCAGCTTGTGGGCACTGCAGAGTCCCTCATCATCATCGACTAGCCCCGGGTCAATGCTCACTCGGCTAGCTGTTCCCCAGGGGCTGCTGGCAGTCATGGCATTTGTCGGCTACCACGTCCAGATCATCAACCGCATTTCGTCGGGGTATCCCTTGTGGTACTGGTACTTGGTCACTAGCGCTGTAGACCTCAGCTCCAGCTCACTTAAACAGAGCCGGACTCTTGCCGTCGCTGTGTACAGCATGGTGGGTTATGCGTTGATCCAGGGAGTTCTTTTTGGTTCTTTCCTACCCCCGGCGTAAAGAGGATAGTCTTGATGGTCGGGCAAAATTTATCCAGAGCCACCTACTGTGTATTTATATTTAGCTGTTTGGGAGGAAAGGAACCATGCTTTGCGGGTGGTAGTAAGATATCTGCTAACTAACAAAAAAATGAAAATGGTGGAACATACGTACCAAGTAGCAAGGCTAAGGCAACCCCATGAAGCTTGAGATTTTCTTGTGATCACTCCGGGGTGATGAGCGAGTGATGAGACAGGGGTCTAGACTGCTGTGAATGGCCAAGAACGCAGCTATCCCGGAGGTGTTGATCGGGTGAGCCGCCTGCGTAAGCCTGTCTGCCTAGACGGGGCCAGATGGCGCAGCTCTGAGCTGTGCCCTCCGGCTCTTGGATTATAAATTTGGAAGATATCAGCAGAAACAGCCAAACCCTCAGATTATCTTCTTGAAAGCATTGAAAGCAGATCTACGAGGTAGATACTTGACTGCATCTACACATCCCCATTGCCCAGGGCCCAAGCTTGCCCGTTACGTAGAATTATGTCATCACAACCTTAACAGTCTCTCCCCTTTGACATCTTCCGGACCTTCAACATCCAGGCATTCTATTACACCAAAGTGAGGCTGAAATACTGGACCTCTCAATTTCGGAAGAAGAGCCTTGCAGTGGAATCTCTCCCGCCTACCAGGTCAAAGTACCTCATGCGAACACAACCGTGTGAAACAAAATCTCCGGTTCTGAATTCCGCGCCTTTCGGACTGGGAGCTTCAAAGTCTCGTTAGAGGTACGTCTTCTCCCTTGTTTCATTGATAGAACTGCGCGGGAAGGAGAAGTCGCTTTCGTGGAACACGGGCGTTGCTGACGTATTGCTTCCAGAGCTCACCCGACTGCAAAGACGACTCCTCCCTCATCCCATCTCCATCTCGAGTCGACCATCCCCTCCCTACCTCTCATTCAACAATGGAAGCCTCCGGCCCCAAGGCAATCCTCACATCCGATAATTTCCACCATGCACAAGAGCTTTCCCGGGCGACCTCACCCGGTGGTGAGCCCGCCGGTGTGAACTGCGAAGGCGAACCAATAGCCCGCGTGCGACCCCGTACCTACCCGTACTTCAAATACCTTCCATATCAACTGGAGGATGAGTCTGAACGGAACCGAAACCTGCGCGAGATTCTGGATCAGCTCTACATTGCGGTGGAGGCCGGCGACTTTAACCCCGGAGCCGTGCACTGGACACGCGAGCTACGGGGTTGGCTCTCGCTGAAGTTCGATCCAACTCGCGCGCAGCGTATAAGCCTGGTGAAACTGTATTATGAACTGGCACTCGCTCCGGGGATCGACCCGTCGGTCGCTGAAAGATTTGCGAGCATGTTCATGTTTCTCACCAAGTGAGTTGGTCGTCATCAGCGTGGTCGTTAGGAATCACGCAACCGCTAACCCAGATTTAGGCGCAAGCATTATCTCAGACCTATTAAAGATCTCGTGTTAGACTGGAAGCCTCTTTACAAAGAACTCAAGGCCTTCGTCCTCCCTACCGAGTCTGGCCTCGTGCACTCAACTAACTTGAAGCGGAATGTCAAGACTCTGACCAAGCTTTGCGCATTCGCCCAATTATTTATCGACCCGTGTGAGCTTCCGGCTATGCTTGAAGAGTTCTTGCCGCATTATACTACATCATTCTCAGAAGGTGCCTTCGTTGTCGCCGGGCTCATTAACTTGCTGCTTCCGACATCTCCACCTCCTGAATCGCGGGCCGATCTTCTCCCGCAGAACTACCTGCCTACACATTTCCACTTGTGGTCGTTGGTTGGTCGGTCGAAGACTTTCGACACAACCTATCTGGACTACTTTTCCCGGTTGGCCCGAGATTCTCTAACGGCCGATCATATACCATTTTCCGAGCATGGTATCTTCACGAAGGAGCAGTCTGGTCTCATCTTCACTGCAGTCCTGAGGTTGTTGGAAATTCCCGTCGGACAGTCAACGTCCCCATACAGTGCACTGGTGGATATCTCATCCGGGTTGGGTATCATGCTTGACAGAGACGGGCGAAAGCACCCGGTTGCTCACCATATCGCCCGATGGGTTGTGATGTCGCTCTCGCCAGCTTGCGTCGATGCTGAAGTTTCGGTCCTCACCCAGCTGGAAGGTCTTATCCAAGCCGTTGAGACCTTCTTCCACCCTTCGAACTCGGGCCACTGGACCAAGACTCTATCGCAACTGGTCTACTACCTAACTGATTTCTTCGTCATGCGCTGGAATCGGGAACAAAGCGGTGAATTGGATACTCCACCCGAGCGACGATTGAATGAGCCTCTGAAGCGGCGATTTGTTCTATGTATCCGTGACGTGATCTTCATGGGTATCTACTCCAAGAGCAGCACCGCAATGACTTTCTCCCTCTCAACCCTGCAAGGTCTGGCCTACTTGGAGCCGCATCTTATTCTTCCCGGGGCGCTCCAGAGGATCTATCCTGCGCTACAAGGTCTGGTTGAGGTACACCGGACCACATCCTCTCTTCGGGCTATGACAGCACTGTCTCGTATCATTTCACGCACTAAGGGCTACCGCTGTCATATGACGACTCTGCTGGGTCTAACACTTCCTGGCATTGATGCCAATGATCTTGAGAAATCGCTTCATGCCCTCTCATTCATCCAATCAGCCTGTTACAACATTCCAATGGTCGACTTGACCAAGGGGCGAGAGGACATTAATAGCAACATGCTTGCTATGCAATGGATCTCAGGTGAAATGGAAAGGATGGAAGACCAAGGGGCAGATGTGCAGCTTGGCTATGATACAGAGTTGGATGATGAGACCGAGGAATTGATCTTGTGCTCTTCAACATGTGGTCTTGGAGATTTCACGATAGCTTTCTTGGGTCGTGTCTTCACGCTATTGGAGAATCTGCCGGACGTCTCTAGAGTACGCAATGGCTCTCCTGAAGAGAACATTGTGAACACTCTTCCTGCCACGCTTATGCCTTTGCTTGCCTCCCTGTCCCCGGAGTATTACGATATTGCTCTGGCAAAGATTGTGGATTTTGTATCTAACCACGTCATCCACCAGGCTCGTGATGCAATGGCTTTCATCTGCAACGCTCTCTGCAAGGTCAGCCCCGAGAAGGCTCTCAAGCGGTTCATCCCGGTTTTGACTGCAGCGATCCGCACTGAGATTGAAGATAATGGTGCTGGATCGACCCGAACCACCGGAACTGATGTTCTGCCGCGTGATCGTGGTCTGGTGTGGAACGTTAGTATGCTCAGCATGTGTGTTGTGCATGTCGGCAGCGCCGTCATCAATCACCGCCAAGAACTGTTTGACATTGCCGTCTACATGCAGCAAAACTGCCGTGGCATTCCAACCGTTCATATCTCCAACTTCATCCATCACCTTCTGCTCAATCTCACTGGGACTTACACCAATGATTTCTCACTCTACGAGCCTTCGGTGATAGCGAACGGCATTGAACCGAAGCTCTGGAGCTACCAAGCTGATGTAAACAACCTCAATATCAACTGGCATGTGCCAACGCGCCAGGAGATCGAGTTTGCTGTCGATGTCTTCAAATGCCAAACAGAGAGGGCTCTGAAGCAATTGTCCGCGCTTACTCATGAGACGTCAAGTGTCAAACGTGATGGAAGCGGCAAGGACTGGTCAGATGAGGTTACTCGGAACCTAGTCCTTCTGCGACTCGTCTTGTCTGGAATCTCTGTCCTCTTCGATCCCAAAGCCGCATCAACCACCACACAAGGACCCCCTGATGGTACTACCGGGGATGTCGAGATGGGGGATGGTCCAGCTGATGTCGAGAAAGACGATGAAGCCGCCTTGGACAGTTCCGACGATGCTACAATCAGACAGGCTTTCACCTATCCTACTGGGTATTCCCTCAAAGAGGATGACCCGTTATACACGACGATCCATGATATCCGTGAGCGAACGGGCTGGATCCTGCATGAAGTCCACCGCTTCTTGAGCGATCATCAAGAGGATGACGTTCCTTGCTTTGGGGCTTTGTACTCTGCCTTCAGATCGTGGTTCGTTGATGTTGGCATTGAGAGGTCTGCTCATGTACTCGACCGGGTGACTCGACTGCTAGCAGCAGATATTCATCCTTACAAGATGAGTGGCATCCGGAAGGATTACCCAAGAGCTCTGCTTGTGCGCAGAGCCAACGTGTATCACCTCCAACGCTTACGACACAACGCTTCTCCGCGCCCTCGTTCTAAGCTTGATGAAGTCCTTCTTCTTGATATCGCCGAATCCTGTGTCTCCCTCTATACAGAAACACGCCGCAATGCCCAAAATGCTGGCGAATCGGCACTCAAGGCGGTCTATGGGGGCAGACTTCTTGTCATCCCGCCTTTGCTCACTGCCCTGCAAAAGGGTGTTAAGGAGAATGACCACGCCCGCATCAAGGGAGCGCTGTACTCCTTGCTTCTGAGCAGCGTGGCCAAAACTGTGGGACGTAATTGGAAGTATACGCCCGCGTTGGTCCGAGCCTTCATTGATGCCAGCGCCGTTGACAAACCTTCTGTCCAAAAGATTTGCTCTGGTGCGGTCTTCCAGGTGATGGACTACGGTCGTGCCATGGAACGTATGGCAATTTTAGACCAAGAGATAGTGGAAGCAATTGCTCCTACAGAAGATGTCAGCGGTGAGATTGAGAAGAAGCGCGCAGTCGTCAACAGCAAGCGCGTTGCTATTGAGAAGAAGAAAGCCGAGCTTGCTGAACAGCTGGTCAACCTGGCACGGGTATCCCATTGGAAAATTGCCAGTCGTGCTGCGACTATCGTTATGACCATGGGTCTCCGCTTCGACTATATCGCCAGCGATAACTTGATCGAATTGATGACGACCGGATCCATTGATGACCACCCTGGCTTGCGAGGCATGTACTCTCAGGCTCTCCTTGCCCTATTCACCATGATCGACGTGCGAGCCATCTGCACCCACGAGTACAAGAACTACATCCTTGGCCACCAGCGGTTCCCCTCCAAGATCAAGGTTGCAACCAAGCCCTTTGAGAAAGGATTCACTCCAGAATACCTCTCAAGCTTTGCGCAGCCAGAGGCGGAGTACTACGTTGATCACGACTTCCCAGGCTGGCTTGTGTGGGGCAAGACCATGCCCGCCTACAGATCCAATGTCGCACGGGACATCGAGTATGACGAGGTCGAGTGGAAGGTTCGCACCAAGATGGGCAAGTTGTTCACTCGCGAGTGGTTCTCCAAGTTCTTTATGTACCTGAAGCAAGAGCCACGTGATCCATCTGCGGATAAGTTCCGCATGTCCTCCGCCATGATGCTCCTTTACGCATTCGAGCTCATGATTCGGGACGGCCTTACGGCTGCCTCGTTTGAAGACATCCAGGAAGAAATCAAGACGGTCTTTGAAGATGGCAGCGACAAACACCAACATCGTGCCACGGCTGAAATCTTAGGAGCTTTGATCTCCTCTGTGACGGATACAGTGGTGGATAAGCGTACGATGATATGGGAGTATGCATTCCCTATCGTACGAAAGATCTTCACCGATGGCCTTACGCCTGAGAACTCCGGCTACTGGACAACATTCCTCCACATGATTCTGCAATGTCGGGACCCTCGACGCGCTTGGCCACTGGTCGATTGGCTGTCCAGCTTCCGACTTGACATGTCGACCAATGCGGCCTTCAAGGAAAGCTCCAAGATCAATCTCTTGCATCAATGCATCATCGATTCAGGCTGGCACTACCAGCTTGAGAAGCCCATCGTGGAAGATTTCCTTGCACACCTCGATCACCCGTACAAGGGCGTACGCGAGGCGATGGGCCAGACCCTTGCGACGATCTATCGTACCAGGCACCACGAGTCTTACCCGGATGTTCAACATCTTCTGGAGGCTCAGAAATCTGCGTCGTCCGTTGGTGCAGTCCCATACCCGCCTACTGAGGATTTTAAGAAGGTAGTTGCTGGTGTCTTTAGTCAAATCGAGGAATGGCGCAAGCTCAGAGAGCCTGGCCAACAGACACCCTCGTCTTATACCTCCGGTAGCAAAACCGTCCTCCTCTGGCTGGACTCCACTTTGTCCTCTCATGAGTGTACTCAGCTGGTCTCGTTCTTCCCTGACGTCTTCACGGCGCACCTTCTGCACATGATGGACGTTAAAGAGGACCCGGAGCTGCAGTCCCTCGCCTACCACGTTTTCCGCCACCTCCCTAACATCCCTTACGCGGCCGAGAAGAACTCAGGGTTCATCCAGTCTCTCATCCGCATCGGACAGACATCCCCATCATGGCACCAGCGCCTGCGCGTCATGATCAACATCCAAATCATCTACTTCCGCCGTCTCTTCCTCCTTGACCCCGCAGACCGCGACAAGCTCTTCGAATGCATCGCCTCGATGCTCGAAGACCCCCAGCACGAAGTCCGTGCCGGCGCCTCGGCCACACTGTCCGGCATGGTCCGATGCTCGCCCATCTTCCTCCGTGACAAGATGGTCAAGCGCTTCCATGAACGCTTCACGAAAACCCTGGCAGACAACCCTCTCCCAAAGAAGCCGAAGAACCTCCGCGCAGGACTCGCCTCCTCCGCCGTGTCCTCTGGCGCTGGCACCCCAACTCCAGAGCACAACCGTCTGATCATCATTCGCCACGGTGCTGTGCTTGGCCTTGGCGCTTTGATCCAGGCCTTCCCGTATAACAGTCCTCCACCTCGGTGGATGCCCGAGGCGTTGACTTCTCTCAGCATCCGCGCGGCCAATGATCCTGGTATCGTTGGGTCGAGCGTGAAGGCGATTATCAGCGAGTTCAAGAAGACTAGACAAGATACTTGGCACATTGATGCAAAGGTTAGTTTGGATCTATCTAGTTCTCTTATCTTAACGTTCGAAACAAGCTAACCATTTTTACTAGGCCTTCACGCCTGATCAACTTGAAGATCTATCTGGCGTGCTATGGAAGAGCTACTTTGCGTAGATGGTGATTTGCTACTCTTCCATGCATGGCATTGTGAATGTGATTGATTGCTGGGTGGCTGTTTGTACATATTTCCTCAAGTTCATGATAGAGTTCTTTTATAGCGAAACCAAAGACACGTGTTTCGTTCGTTCTCACAATGAACTTCCGTCTATTACCCAACTGTTCGTAGGAGATGCAGTCAACACGTAGTGATGACATCGTACCTAGTCTCCGCCGCCATACTTGACTAGAGGATTCAAGATATCATATCTTAGGCTGCTCAACATAGTTCGTTCCTTTACTTCTCCCTTATATATTGACTTTTACATACAGTCAATCTGCTCATTCACCTTTAGCCAACTTGACGTCTATCGTGACTGCATCTACCATAGCTCGTGCCTTACAAGCCAAAGAATGCACCTCACCCTATTACTTCCCCGTCACTTGCTATGAAGCTTCTCGCGAGACACAACGCCCCAGCCGTATTCCGCACCCGGGACTATGCCTACCTATGGGATCGCCGGTGGATATGGTGGCGCCGGCTGGGATACCTCGTCTGCCTTGTCCTCATTCTCCGAACTACTGCTTGTCTCTTTGATCAGCCAGTGACAAGCCTCCATCGGACCCTTTACGAATCTTTACAACGTCCGGAGATCCTCCAGCCCGGTCAGTATCACCCTGTCACTGACATCCCTCCCGAGGAAAGTACGGTAGCAGATGACGTTCTATTCGGGCCCGATAGGATGGGCGTGGTACATGATCGGAGGTGAGTATCTATCTGAAGCTATTTCTGGGTTCATTTGATATAGTAGCATACTGAATCACAGCCCCCGTATCAGAGACAAGCAATTCTACCTCGGTGGCACCTTAACCCTCACCAGCATTAAGTCTACGGACAGTTCCCACCCATCCCCAGTGGTTTATGACCCATACCCAGCCTACAACAGCCCAAAATGGAAGAAGCAGTTCCACGGGAAGTTCCAGCCGTGCCTCGGGCCCCGGGGTCGATATCTCGATCGCAAGTCCCCAGAAGATATGATGCAAGTGTATAAGGGCAAACAAGCTGGATTCCCAGAACCAAAATTTGGATCCTACGAGGCTCTGGATCTAGACGGAGACGTCTGCACAGACCGATACTCCCGACTCGGGGTATATGGGTATGACCAGCATGGCGGGGACGAAGTACCAGGCTTCACGCGGCCTTCTGCGGTGTCCTGGCACGAAGTCGATTGGCACATGCTGCAATCTCACTGTCTAGAAAGGAACGCGGACAGATTCGAGTCGATCGACATGGTGAACTCTTCGAAACAGGATCCCTTGGCTTTTGATCTTCCGCAGGCTCCTGAAAAGATCTCGGAGACGCTGGTCGGTTCTTCAGAGGTGAAGCGGTTCCATCCTCGATCGGCGGTGTTGGTTCGGGCATGGAATGGGCTAAATTGGAATTCTGATCATTGTAGATACCTCCGGGCTTTGATCATGGAGCTTTCCTTGCATTCTGGTGGAGAATATCAGGTCTATCTGCTCATCCATGTCAAGGATGATGAGCTGCCCATCTTCTCTGATATCAAAACCATTAATCGGCTCAGGAGCTCCATCCCCGCGGAATTCCGAAATATGGCTCTATTCTTCAACAATAAGCTTCTGGAAGCTTGGTATCCCAAGATCGAAGAGCACAGGTGAGTCATCCCCATCTCTCTCCCTAGCCCTAACTCAAGATAGCTGGACTGACCCATATGACAGCCCTCTCTTCCAACACCACCAACCCCTCCAGATATTCTCCCAACTCTACCCCCAATTCGACTACTACTGGCAACTAGAGATGGACAGCCGCCACACCGGCCACATCTACCACTTCTTCGACCGAGCCATCTCTTTCGCCCGCGCCCAACCCCGCAAATACATCTGGGAACGCAACGCCTACTTCTACACCCCCGGCCACCACGGCAACTGGACTGAGTTCACATCCACCGTCAACACAACTCTTTCCGACCGCTCCAGCCACACAATTTGGGGCCCAGTCTCCGGCACGGGAATCAGACCTCTAGGCCCCGACCCACCAGTCCCGCACCCAGACCAAGACAACTATACCTGGGGCGTCGGCGAAGAAGCAGACTTCATAACCTTCCTACCCATCTTCAACCCCAAAGACACGAGCTGGACATTCCCGAACTACATCTGGAACTTCCGACACGGCACGGACACACCGCGGCGTGCGGCGGTTATCACGATGGGTCGGTACTCGAAGCGACTGCTGGGCTTGATCCACGAGGCGCAGGCGACGAGGGGATTGGGTCTTGCTTCTGAAATGACGGGTGCCAGCTGGGCGCTTTTTCATGGGTTGAAGGCTGTGTATGTTCCGCATCCGATTTATGCGGATGGACTATGGACGGCCGATGAGCTGGCGAGGATTTATAATCCTGGTCCGCCAGAGAATATTAATGGGGGTGTTGATAGTATTTGGAATTGGGATCATCTCTTTGATCATATTATGTATCGGCTTTCGTATATGTTTACGACGCATAGTGCGGAGGATCTGTATAGGAGGTGGCTTGGATATCGGACGGCGGAACATGAGGGGGGGAGGATGGTGAGTTCTCTTTCCCCCCTGCTGCTAGGTTTGGCTGATGGCTAACGGCTGATATGCAGATACTTGAGGACAAGTATGGGCGACATTGTTTTCCATCGATGTTTCTTCATACTGTCAAGAATACGGCTCCGGCGATGGGACCGGACAAGGCTGTTCCATAATTGCTTGATCTATATTTGATGTGGCTGGACAATTGGGAATCTCTTCTAGATCGGAGCGTTCTGACGATTTGCTTGGCTTAATAGCTTGTTGTATAAGAGGAATCTGAAGCTGTACGATAGTTCCTCTAGAGTCTAGACTAGGAACGAATACACGAAGCGAGCTCGGCTTGGGTTTCAATTGGTAGTCTGATTGAGCTCTATTGAACGTAAACAGATCGTGAACGCTCCATGAAAGAGCAAAGGATCATTACTTGCGTATAAGGAAAGTAAGGTGAAAATGGGCCTCAGGACAGGCCAGAAAAAAAAACCAAGCAACTTATGTACATGAATAAGACCAACTGAGTGAACCAGAGCAAATTAACTCATGACATCGTGGAAAAGAAGGGGGAACATTTATCCCCTGGCATTATACTTCTCATTGAAAGCATTAACCGCTAGAAAAGAGAGGTTAGCTTGACTTATGATCCAGAATCCAGAAGAAGAGGAGCACTAACCAACAGCAATCTGCCTATACAGCCAATTTCGCGAACTCTCATCTTGAACGGGAATGAAAGGCCCGTTAGCACCACCTTTGAGAGTGATACTCATACCTGTGCGCTCCTTGGAGATAGTCTGAATATCCGTGAGACGGATATCCCACTCCGTGTAAAGCTTCTTTGTGCGCACGAGCATGATCCGCGCATAAGTCAACAAGACGAGCATGTCGCGACCGGGGAGTTCAAGATGGGCGATGTAGTCCTCGTTGAAGTATTTGCCATCATCGGTAGTCTTTAGCCAGAACTGTCCGAGAGCTTCGCGCTGAGAGTACGGGCGTACAATGCCATCGGTACCGATGAACCGGGTGAGTCGGACGCGGTCGAGGCCTTCTGCGTCGAAGACGGTGGTGGTGTTGCGGACGCCTTCTGCGAGATCTAGAGAAAAAAAAAGTTAGATGTGGTGACCAGCAGGGAGATAGGAGGAAAAACTTACTGGAGGCAAGATCGAATGCACCGATGGCTGGCTTGGTCGCTAGACCAAGAACACCCTTCCCAACACCTTTGAAGAATCCTTGGATACCTTCTTTCTCGGCACCTTGCAGTGGATGACGTGCCAAGCCACCGATACCACTGGCTAGACTAGTTGCGAATGCATTTCCACCGGCGGTGATACCATATAGCGCATGCTTGGGACGATTGCGCACCTTGGACATGCGGCGCTGGGCCTGGAACTCCTTATCAAGAGTAGCAGCAGCAAGACCCTTGGACATACTTCCAGTGAGCTTGGCCATACTGTCCGATAAACCGAAGACGGATTTCTTGACGAAGCTTGTGGCACCCTTTGCAATGCCAAGGCCCAGCTCCTGGGGACGGTCGGTCATGACCAGACCCTGATATGGCTCGTAGAAGATGGCGGCAACACCAGAGCTGACATTGTTGAACAGGCCGACAGGGTTGCCCAAAAAGTCCGCCGATCCAAGGATGATGTGAATCTGGCGCAGGAATTCTTGGGTGTAATGCGCACGGATATTGCCGACGAGTCGGGGCAGAGAGACACGGGCATTCTCGAGCATCAGGGCATTCAGGCGGACTGGTGCATCGTTGACATTACCCATCGACATTGTCATGACGTTGACGAAGAACATCAACGGATTAGAAGGCTGCATGGCATCTTCTACGTTGACGCGCTCGGTGCGCATGAACGAAATATCCATTTGCATGGGCTGGAGATGGAGGAGCTCGAAGTATACATCCTGGCCATTGTCTGCCTGTTGTGGCTCCGGAATGTTGAGATTTTCATCGCACAGTTTGCCTTCCTGTTCCTCGGTCCACGAGGCACCGGGAATCTTGACAAAGTCAAGCATGGCAAACACGAAGTCCTCGTCTAGTTCGAGCGTCATTTGCTGCAGAAGCAAGGTCGCATACTTGATATAGAGAACACCGTATGAGTCGTCCTTGACCCGTGTGACCATTGCGTGGAAGATCGGGTGTGCTTCCATCTCTTTGCCAGTCTTCGGAACGACACTGGGGTATAGCAAGATGGGGAAAATGCCGCCATAGAGTTGATTGTCGATCTGGATCCACTTGATCGTAGTGTTCAGAGTTTGGTACAACCTGGACTCCCTGAATTTGATCTCAATCTCACGGAACGTGAGATAGAGGAGTTCCTTCAGATTTTGGTTGATCAACGATATTCCAATACCACCAAGGCGGAGCTGGGCCTTGAAGTTGACGTCTGAGTTCATTTCCTTGACCTCGAACCCAGTGCTTGTGCTGGTCTGCGACGATTGTCCTCTTTGTTGCTTGTACATACTCTTTGACGGCTTGAAGTTGGACAGCACAAGTGTCTGGGTGGGACCATCGGCAGCAATGCTGATATCAATAATCTTCTGGTGTCCGCCAGGCTGAGAAGGTGGAATTCGCATCGGGATCAGGTTTCCTATCTCGGCGAGCTTGATGTGGCGCTCTTTGCCCTGGCAGGTCAACACGAGCGACTTGTTCTTTGTCGCCGGGTAGTCCCATGCATACGGCATGATACTCCGCGGTGGAATGCGGTATCGGATTGGTCTCCAGCCGCTGGTCTGGTCCTCATTGTCATCATCCTCCTCCACATTTGGATTGGCTTGGTAGAAAATGAACTCCATGTCACTTTCATTGCGCATGGAGAACGGCCAATTGCGAGACTCAATACTGAAGTGCAAGAAAAGAGTCGCTCCTTCCAGGATGATGTCAACCTTGACCAGCTTTTGTCGCTGATTTGCCTTGGCCAACTTGACGTGCACGGTTCCAACATCTGCAATGCTGAATGGAGAGGACCATTGATTGTTGACACCTGGGAAGCACAGGCACAGCTGTTTCTCCTGCACTTGGCGAAGGAAATGAAGTGGCACCAATTCTCCATTCTGAAGTTGGAGAACGTTAGATGAACCTGGCTCACGCACCAGAAGATCCTCGTTGAGCTTGCTCTTGAGAATGAAACGAGGGGCGAGGGTGACCACCTTGGTCATCTTGTACTTGCCCTCACCTTCAGCAACAGACACCCCAGAATGGAACTCTGAACGGCCTTGGCGATCGGGGAACACGACCTCGAAGGTACTTCCGATTGCCTCGAGACTCTGCGGCTTGCTCCACGCAGAATCGCCGACCTTCAAGATAGAACGGTTTCTTTGATCCTCATTGGCGTAAGAGTACATATACGGGAGTGCACGACCTCCGCCTCTTGGGTCGGCTCTGAGTCCCTGGCCAGCGGCAGTTCTTGCAGATTGCAGGAAGGCTTTGCTTTGAATATCCATGGGAAGGCCAGTCTTGTTCAGGATAAGGTAGGGACTGTAGACAGACACCTTGAAAGCACCACCACTGTTGGGGATGTTGAAGTAGTGAAGCTGCAGCTTCAGTTGGAGACCTCGTTCATCCTTGAGAGCCAAGGTATGCTCTCTGCGGTAGTCTTGGGCATTACCATTGACAATAGCGAACTCGCTCTGGCGGAATACCGTATCTTCCAGATCGATGCTAAGCAACAGCAAGTGAGAGAGCTCCACAACGTGCACGGGGCTGACACCACCCTTCCTCAGGAAGTTTGTCCAATCCTTCTTGGTGTTCTTGTCGTAGATGCGATACTTGAAATCGTAGGGCAAAAGGTTCTGGATCTCTACGGGCGCAAAGATCCGGATCCTCATGTAGGGATATACGCTCGTCAGTGAATCTTTGCTGTCATAAGTGGCGTTGACTTGGAAGTAGAACGGAGGAGACTGTTGTCCGCTTTCACTAACACACTTGACAGTGCGCGTGGGTCGCTTGATGAGGTCCTTCCAGAACAGTTGCTCTTGTGACCAGTCATATCCGAATCCCTGATCTGGGCGAACAACGACAGAATGAAGGAATGCTGATCCAACGGGGGCCGGTCGTGCATCGCCGGGCAAGATCTTCTCGATCTTCAACAAGTGGCCCTCTCCGGGGTTGAAAACGCCCAGTTCCACAGGAATCTGAGTGTTGTTCTCGATGAGGAGTGGCGAACGGAATGTGATGTATTTGACGTTATCCTGGCCCAATGTTACTTCCACGAGTAGCCGATGAAGAACGTTGTCCTGCTTTGGCTTCAGCGCGTAGATTGTTTCGCCTTCACGCACAACAGGAATGCGGCTGATGCTATCGAAGCCACTGCCTTCCAGCTTGACACCAACCACTCCACAGTGGCCTTCAGGTGTTAGTGTCTCACGGACAGCTGTCGAATCTTCAAATCGCCATGGGGCTTCTTCCCCATCGGTGAGCTTTGCAGCTGGCCCTTCCTCTCCTGCACTGACATCGGCCCAAACTCTGAGGTCAAACCCAGTGTAATTGCGGATTCTGTACGGAGCATCAGCGCCTCTCGGCTTGGAAAGAACATCCTCGTCCGTAGAGAGGAACTGGAATGATTTGGATGCGAGTGCGATCGTGGCAGATGTTACGGTAAGCTCCATCGTCTTGTGCGAGTAGACATCGAAAGAGAAGACGTCCGGGTTGACCTCCTTAGCCATGTGAAATCCCAGCTGCCAAGGCTCAATTAAGGGCTCCCATGATGACTTTGAGAAGTTGTACACGTTCACGAACGTCTCAAAGTTGGTGTCGGCATTTAATGTAGATGACCAGTCGCGCACATCAACGTTGAACTTCTTGACACTCCAATCGAGCAAAGGTAGATCATGTAGGTCACCAATGAGAATGACTCTGACTCCATCAATCTTGGCAGACATTTCTTGGCGCTTGAGGAGCACTGAAGTTTGTGGCGCAGATCTCTGGTCCAATTGTTGTTGAACGGATTGACTCAGACGGCGAGCCCTCTTAGCAATAGTAGAAGTTGCCTTGCTGGACGAACGCGCTCTGGTGGTTTTCACGTCTGCGATCCTCTTCGCCTCCCCACTTTCGACCTGCTGGGCATTCTGAGCCCTCATCTCAGCCGCTTTGTTGACGATCTGGATCGCCATCAGAATATCACGTAGAGACAACCTCAGGACCAAAGGCTCAAGGTGCACTTCAATTGAAGTCAAAGCAGATCCCTTGTCTTGCCCTCGGCTATCAATGGACATTTCGAGTGTGAAATCATCCAGAATGCGGAGTCGAGATGTCTCGAACTTATCCATGCGGCACAGGAACATACCAACTTTCTGGATTTGAAGAGTGGACACGTTTTGGTGGGAAATGAGGACTTCCTTGGTACCAAGGACAATTGCCTCAGAGTGGGGAATGGCAGGATTAGCCACCATGATCACTTGGGCATCAACAAGGTTAACCCGGAACGACACGGTCATGGTCGCTCCAGTAGCATTGCCCGTAGAATCCTCGGTTGTAGCTTTGTCGGAAGTAACAGCAGCCGCAGAGTCTGTTTCAGATTCGTCGGCCGTCTCACTCTCTTCCTCGATAACTTCTGTCGGCTCCGCAGAGGCAAATGCAGACTGACTAAATGACTGCAAAGCAGACAAATAATCCAAGGCAAACATAATACGAGGACTGTCAATAGTCAGCATCGCAATGAGATGCTTCTCTGGTCCTCCAGACACAGAGATGCTAGCCATGAACTGCTGCTGGACATCGTTATTGATCAAGGACATGATGTTTCTGAACTTGTTCGAATCCTGCTTGCGGCTATCGCGAATGGAGAACGAATGGATGAGGAGCTCTGATTCCAATGAACCATCCGTCAACATGCGCAGCTTAACTCTGGTGTCATTGAGAGAGAATCTGGACAGGCTCGAGTCCTCCAGACGGCCGACAGGTTGGTCGTCGTTTGCTAGGATAAGCTCTAATCCGACACTGTCGACCTTGAAGATCATATCGAGTCGTACCCAAGTCTCCTTGTTCTCGTTGTCATCGGTGGGCGTTCCTCCCGAGTCATTCTGCGCCTGCACAGCCTTTGAGGTAGCTTCTCTCGTAGGTTCAGTCACGGACGAAGGCAAAGATTCGAGGGCCTCAAGCTCTTGCTGTTCGACATCCGTGACAAAGGCACCCGGTATCGACTTTGACAGCTCCAGCAAGAACTTGAGCTGACTCTGGGAGATTCGAAGGTTGATAGGAGACAGCGAGCCCTCAATTTCCATATCTGGACGTGGGTTGTTGGTTTGGTGCTCCAGATAACAGATACTAAAGTCCAGGTTGACCTTCTGAATCATCTCAAGCTCCTCGGATGTATCATCCTCGAAATGGAATTTCGAGGTAAGGCGGATATTGCGCACACCAGTGGAAATGACATTGACAGCAGGACTGTCCTTTCCTTCGTCCATGGGGACGAATTGGTTCTTAGCGTAGATTTCACCAAGATGAGCTGTGATTGTGTCCCTTGGGCGATCATCCGTCAGAACGCGTGGGAATACCACGATTGGCGTTTTAACGACAATGTCAAGCCGCATGCGCGAAGCATTCTCCTGAAGTTGGTTGGCCTGGTTGGCAGCAGCCTGGCGAGCTGCGTTGAAGATGGCCTGCATCTTGCCAAACTTGACGAGGAAGTTGATGATTTTTCGGTAGGGTTCCTCCAGGAAATTGATTTTGATTGAACCAGACCGCAGATAGACCTCGGAATCATATCCAGGGTATGTGTCACTCTCGGGATCAAAGGTCTCGTACTTGAAGTCGGCGAAGTTATCTCCTTCTATCGTCAGCAGGCGCCGGATATCAGAGTCCTCCGCGGCACCAAGGTTGACGTCGTCGACCAGAGTCAGACTGCCTATCCGAGCCTGGATGAGCATAGAGCTGCCCACCAGGAAAATGCCAACGTCGGCAGTGTTCAGACTCAACGTTGCCAAGCGGACGCCGTCGTTATTGAGAATGAGCGCAATACTTTTAAGATCAGCCCTGATGCGAATCTTCCCAGCTTGCTGAGGGGTTTCTTCCACTTTCTCTGTTCCTTCGATCGCCTTATCCGTTTCCGTACTTGCTTCGACTGGCTGTTGAGGATTGGTGAATGTAAGAAGAATGAAGTCCAGCAGTGTGAGTAGTGTCTTCCTCGTCACGACAAGATTGATGGTCGAGACTGAGATGTCAAGATTCATGGCAACTCCTTCATATGTCGACTCAAATTCAGGAGACTCAGGCTTTACCCGCACCATTTTGAGCTGGAACAGGTCTTTGTCTTCATCCGCATCAAAGCCTTTGGATGAGATAATTCTCTTGAATTCAGGAATTGGATTCTCTTCGATATAATCGTCCACGCTCAACGATTTTAAAATAACTTCCGCAACCATGTCGTACGGACGCATGTAGAAGTCCAGCTGGAACCCTTCAGCAACCAGCTCAACTAGCAAATGATCGCGTTGCGGATCATGAGGGTCAGCGCGAGAAAGAGAGCCACGGAGACGGCCAACAGTGAATTTGAACTCGAAGTCCCGGCGATGGATATTGGTTGGTGTATCTAGGCTCTTCTTTGTTTGTTCGCTGTCTGCTTCAGACTCCTCATCGTCATCAACAACAGGAAGATCACGTTGGGCCGACGGGTTGAAGGATGCTGATCTGGCTCGCGTGGCTATGGCTGCTTCTTCCTTGGCCGCTGCTGCGGCAGCAGGATCAGAAGGCTTTTCCTCGTCAAAGTGCGGAATTGCAATTTCGATCAATTTCATCAAGCCCTTGTACTTGGTGTCTGACATTGATGCATGGAGCTCCGGAAGATGCCCAGAGATACGTGTTCGGGTAAGCTGGGTTACCTTTGGTACAATACACATCTCCAGCGCAAAGTCGACATTGATACGGTCGATGATGTGGAAATTCCTAGACTCAACATCGGTATTGAGTTGGGCTTTAGTTGCCTCCACACCCGGTCCAATGAGGACTTGAGTGGAGTCCAGTTTGATGAGGAATCGATCGTACAACAGATGTTCTAGTTGCTTGTAATCTTCCTCCTCGTACTGCTTGCTCTGCTTGGATTGGAGATCCCGCATCGCTTGGCGGTCGACCAACTCACTGTTGACACTGGCATGGCCTGCATCAAGAATCAAGCAAAGCGAACTGGGTTGTGTGATACTTTCCGGGACAATAATCAAGGGCGCGTGAATATCGAATTGCGCATCAACCTTCTTGTGCTCCTGCAGGGCAAACTCCAGGCCAGCCCGGGTTTGCTGCCGTAGCCCTTCGACAGTGGCTCCGGCGGTGTCAAGAAGAGCACCGATCGATTCCATATGCCTCTCGGGTGGCTCAAAGAATTTGACGATCCCCACAAGGAATCGAGGGTTATAAATAACTTCAATACTCTTCAACTTGACTTTGACTGCCGTATCCGCATCGCTTTCGAGCGGGTTCTTCTCCAACTGCAGATGGAAAAGACTGTCCTCGTCCTCTACGTCATCAGCGCTAGCTTGTGAGGCGAGGTCATCGTCATCCTCACTCGGCTCGCTTTCCTTTGTAGGCTCAGGGAGCGAATCCTTGACCTTGACGATCTGGGGATAAAGAGTCCCGGGGGTGGTGCCGTCATACATCTTCAATCCACCGAGGTCAAGGTCAAGGAGGTAGGAATCAGATCGTTGAAGGGCCTTGGCTCGGAAGTTGTCGAATACTAGCTTCATGACTTGGTTTGCTGCACCATGGGGATCTTGGAGCAAGGTGAAGCTACCGGCTCGAAGACTCCAGTTGACCTGGAGCTTGACCCATTCCCGAGGCACGTCAACACTCTCTGCGATGGCTTTCTTTTCATCCCAGTCAATGGCGTTATACAGCTCTTGTCGCTGCTCTTCGGTCATAGTCTCCTCAGACTCCTCTTTTTTGGCGCCCCAGAACCAGTCGGACCATGATTGTTGTTCCGCGGGCTTTTTAACCCCAACGTTCTCTTTTCGTAGCTGGTTCCGTGCAAGTGAGCGCCAGAATCGGATATCCTCGTAACTGAGCTTGGCTTCCAATCGCTCCATTTCCTTAGATTCTTCGGGAGTGAAGGCCTCTCCCTTCTTCTTCTTTTTGAACAAGGCGATGTATGCGATTCTGTCGTCTCGGCGCTCCTTGATGTAGTCCCAGGTCCAACGTCTGTTACGGTCGTGGATCTTGCTTAGAACAGCTTCTCCGGCGAACCTGAACCATGCCCGGGGATCCTCTTTCGGTGAGGACTTCGGCTGGATTTTCTTATATTCTTGATGGCGAATGAAGTAGTGGAAGAGATCCACCAGCATCAATGCGTCGCGATATTGTTTGTCATCTAGAACGAAGCCGATCTCTTCGAAGAGCAATCTCGCTTTGATTGCGGGGCGATCATGCTTGCCCGACTTATCCATTTCAAGTCCAGCACGGCCACTGACGGGACGCAACATGAATTGATTACCTTCATCGGCATCAATTGCAGTCCTTAGTTTCTCCATCAATTCATCCCGGCTGATTCCTTGGGCCCCTGCGCCTACATCAGAGCCTCGCCCAGTTCCGAGGAGTGTGGCATCTGTATTCCAATAGACCGAGAGCGCGCCGAGAACAGCCAGTTTATGCGTGACACTGGAGTCCGATTGGATGAAAGTCGGATTCCATTCGCCGTCTGTGCTCACTGCACTCAGTTCCTTGAGGGTCACACCGACAGCAAACGGATGTCCAGGCGAAGCGATGGAGTCTTCGTAGCGGAAATGCACATTCTTGATGGAAATCTGCAGGTTGTCTACCACAGCCGTAATCATGCTCTGCGTAAAGCTCTGGTTTCGGCGCTGTTCCTCTTGACTCATGCCCTCCGCATTGCGCTCCCGCAGAAGCTCGGCGCTCTCAACCCGATCCAATTTCAGCGCGTTCGCTCTCCGTTCTTCCTCCTCTGGGTCGTAATCCGCATCTTCTCTGGGTGCCGCGAGCAGGAAGACATCTTCGATATCGACCTTCACCGGTTTGCCTCGTAAGTTCGACCATGGAATGGATAGTGTGAGTTGTCCGAGGTGGCCTTCGACGACGTTCAACGGGAGGTGTAGCTGGTCAAGCGCTTCGCGGCGCAGTTCGAGGTTCTTTAGTTTGACGTCGCCCGACCAAATCCCAATGTTGAGCTGTTTAGCGTCGAAATTTTTGACGTAGATGCCCAGAAACCGGTTGAGCAAATTAGCAACCACTCCCTCCAACATGTTGGCGGCGTGCGGCCGTTGACCGGGCCTGGTGGCTGGGCACTATGGCCGGGGCGGAGATCGCTTCAATGCGTACGTACGTCCGGAATTTGATGATAGCCTGTAATTGGGAGTAGGGTGCAAGTCAGTGGTGATTCAGTTAAGGAGCGAAGCGTAATTCACAGTCGACTGTTTTGTTTGGAAGGGCTGCTTCTACTAACCCAGGTTGACAGGGGACATTCAGACCATCCAGATGAGCGAACTGGGAGCACGCGCGATACCGAGGCGGAACTTTCCCCTCCAAACAGAGCAGAACTCGGTATCTCGAAGTAATTAAACGTTATGTCAGAAATAGAGTGTAGCAAGAAAACACAATGCGCTAAATATTGAGACAGAATGAAGTTGGGTATTCAAGCCAAGCTAAATGACCCTGTTTGCGTGGACCAAGAGAGGTGCTAGTTATCTGTTACGCAAAGGGTATGCGGCGGTACTCGGTACAGATAGGGTACAGCCTCTTACACCTTCCGCATTTCCGCCACTACAGGGGTACTTCAAAGGTACCCGGTACTTAGACTAGGAGATGCTTGGCACTACATGGGATGTTGGGAGGACAGTGATGTGTCCACTAACTATTCTACTGTGTAAGTTATTTGAGGGGTTTACAAGCACGAGGCGATGCCCTGAGAGCCACCCCCCTTAACTGTCGGAAACTGTACCGTACTGGTGGATACACTTGTTTACCCCAGGAGTGACGTAGCCAGGTCCAAGTTAGTCAGCTTAGGGCAGGAACCCCGAACCACTTAGACGCCTCAGGCAACAGTATCACTAGCCTGAGGCAGTAAGTTTCTGCATCTTTGGTCGCTGTGATCCGCCTGAATAGCAGACCACACCTCATCACTCGGTCACTTCATTTCTGGATATTCTTATTTGTTCCCTGCCGGAAGACCTACGCCCTCGACTTCGAGACCAAGTCATTTACGGGTGTATACCCTCAATCTCCACTCTTCCACCTCTCTCCAGCTTCTTTTCAGGTCAATTGGGTGCGTTGGTACTGCTGTCCGGTCATACCCGAGGCTTTTCTCCCGCAACTTGCTAACCCGACAACCTCAAAAAGCTGCATCTCCCCACCATGCTGTACCGCAACGTCGCCGCCCGCTCCGCGCTCCGCGCTATCTCGAGCTCCAATGCCTTCGTGGCTCGCTCCGCTCTGGGCCACCAGATCTGCAAGGCCCAGATGACCTCGTCCGCCCGCAATGTGATCCGTAGCTCCTCTCCGCGCTTCGCGCTTACCGCTCACAAGCCCGTTACCACCGCTCTTGTGCGCTACTCGTCTACTTCGGCCAAGGTAAGAGACCCCACAATGCCTTATCATTTGCCCAAAGCACTCAATGGCTAACCGTCGTTACTATAGGAAGAGGAAGATATTGATGTTATGGCGGGTATGCGATCCGAGGCGGTAAGTATCTCCGCTCACATGTAGGAGTGGTCCGCATTTACTAATTCATGATCTCGAATTTTAGAAAGTCATCAAGGAGACCTTCAGCTTGACCCAGGTCCCCAAGGAGGCCCTTTACCTCGGTATGGCTGGTGTTGTGCCCTACCTGGCCACCTCCCTGCAGACCGTCTTCCTCTCCTACGAGATCAACCGCGCTGCTGCCCTTGGTGATGGTCTGATCTTCTCTGGTCAGTCTGCTGAGCTCATGCTGCACATGCTGGAGCCCATCCAGGTCGGCTACGGTGCCGTTGTAAGTGTTCCGGCTGCTCTCTACTTGAGCAATGAGTCATTAGGTTTTCAAGTTTGCTAATCGCCGTCCCCGGTCTAGATTCTCTCCTTCCTCGGTGCCGTCCACTGGGGTCTTGAGTGGGCTGGCTACGGCGGCAAGTTCGGCTACCGCCGTTACGCCGCTGGTGTGATCGCCCCCGCTGTCGCCTGGCCTACTCTGCTCTTCCCCGTCGAGTACGCCCTGATCAGCCAGTTCCTCGCTTTCACCTTCCTCTACTACAACGATGCTCGCGCCGCTGCCGCTGGCCGCGCTCCCCACTGGTACGGCATGTACCGTTTCGTCCTGACCTTCGTTGTCGGTGCCTCCATCGTTGCTACCTTGATCGGCCGTGAGCAGATTCAGCAGACCCTTACCTCTGAGCACAGCATCAAGGACAAGATCAACGCTCTGATCTTCTTGCAGAAGAAGGAGAAGGAGGAGGCCGATGCCCGCCGTCGCAGCGAGCTCGAGGAGGAGACCGACTAAATTTGCCTTGCGACAAGGCGAGGGGCGTCAACTCCCCGAGATTGATCTCGATGTTTGCATTTCCGTGATTACCTGTAGAATATACACAGAACGCACTAGGGCGGCCACTGAAAGTTTTCTTTTGTTTTTGGAGTGTCAATAATTGTGATGGAGATGTTAAGAGCTCTCGTCCAAGTAACCACAACTCCATGTTCTTTGTTCCGATTCGGCGGGAATCTCGATTCTGCATTGAGTAGATAACCGGGGTGGGTACCATATGTATATGTACAACGTAAAGCCTACGCGACGCAGTACACAGTATCCATGGATATAGGTGGGTTCAGCGTTCACGCGGGAAAATAAATAAAAAGAACCTTCGCGCCAAACACGGATCCGAAAAAGCAAGTGATTCTTGGCATCAAATTTGATCTAGAACTGCAGGAATACCTTCCCAGATTGGGCAGCTATGGAGCTATCTAGAAGGAATGGTAATCGGCATCTTTGTTGGTCACGGGCTGCCGCAGATCGGAGCCGACGAGGCCCCGAGGGGCATCCATTTCCAAAAGTAGTAACAGGGAAGGGTAGGTCGATCCCATTTGAGTCACGGGGTGCCGAAAATATCAACTAGAGATCGATTGTGAAGCTAGTCAATTGAATTGCACCCGCTCTTCAATACCCTCGAAATCTTCCTTGAATGCTGGGTAAACAATAGGGTCTGTCGTTGTACCTAGCACAGTGGTTTTTGGAGCTCCGCTACCAAAGTACTGCGTACGGAATAGGGAAGGTAAAGCGAGGCCTGCATGCGAGGTACACATAGAAACGTCCCGATTGCGAAAGCACGTTGGAATCTCCATAGATCAGCCAATTTCTTAATTTTATTGTTTCTCTCTTCTCTTTGCTTCTTTCCATATCTCCGCGTGATCTACTCCGTACTCCATACTCGCACGTCCCTGTCCCTGACAGGGCTTGACAAAAAGGGTCAGCTACTGTAGGTCTCGACTCTCTTTAGCTGACTAGAGATTGAGGACATCTAATAGGGCAATTAAGCCGGATGACCAAGACCGGGGGATAAGAACCTGGTTATGGAAACGTCATCTCCCGAGATTCGCGATTGGACCATTCTTGATCCATATATCAAAGATGAGATCAGGATATTGATCAATTGGAATGAGTATGATGGAATGAGACTATTATGAGAGAGTGTGAGGTCTGTTCCCCAGGGTGAATGCAATCGAATGTTCTTGGCTCCGACTAGAACCCGTAGGAATGGGTCTCTCTCCATTCTTCTATTTCTTTTCCCGTTGCTTTTTCCCCCTTCCCCATAGGCCATATTGCTTTTAAGAATCAATAATTCTTCCGGATAGTGGAATTTTCTCCATGAATAGGAATGGTTCGTTTTAATCTGCTAAGAAAGTAGGCTAAAAAAAAGGGGAGGGGTTCTAGAACGACTGGAGAGACTGCAGGGGAAAAATGGACCGTGTCATGTGTACGATCGACGGGGCTTGTGGAGTGCCCAGGCTTGAGACAATAGGGTTGGTAAGAGAGAATAGATCCAGATCAATGGGGGGAGTACTATGGTATAGGTAGTCGTCTTTAAGATGAAGAGATAGAGAGATATAGAATGGTCTGACGATATAAAAAGGAGATCAAGGTTAAACCTAATTAAAGATCTCGATCTAACCTTGGAATAACCTTGGAATAATGGATTAACAAGAGAAAGAAGAAATAGTGGGGGAAAGAAGAGGGGAGGTGACGAGGTCTTCTGATCAAAAAAAAAGTGCCCCCTCGAACCGGATTCCTGGTTTTTCCCTCCCCCCCCCCCACCTACAACTTGGTCCACCCCTTTGGATAAAGAGTCTGCCCTGGTTTCTTGCCAACTCGCTGCTCTTCTCTGTTTCTGCTGCCTCTTTTCTTAATTTCCTCCCCCTTTATCAACATACATCAATCGCCCGCCTACAACTCTATACAATATTCTCCTATCCTATCAATTCCTCCCCGCATCGCCTTGGTTACGGTGAAAGAACGCCAAAAGCAACATTCAAGTTTATACCTGACCACTCTGATACGTCACGCTCCACTTTTCTGCCACGGGAGCTGGTCCCCGTATCCATCCTCAACACCGCCACCTCGTAGTTCTTTCCCCTCCTCCGTCATCTTCCTTCTCTAAATTTCGAGGACAGTAAATTGGTCTTCTCACTTAATTTCTTTTCTTTTCACTCATATACACACACATCTTGGAAGATGCGGAACCCATTCGAGTTGGACTTTGAGAGCGTCGATGGCGACTCCGAGCCTCAGGATTTCGAGACTTCCGATGGACATCTGCAGCAGGAGGAGGCAATGAACCAGCACCGTCGGAGTATGGACTACCGACCAAAGCAGAGAAACGATGGAGACCGCTCGCTTCTGCAGGATGAAGAGCACGCAGATGTCGACTTGAAGAATCGGTTCATCGGTACCATTGACCAGGGTACGACAAGTACACGATTTATCATTTTCGATTGCACAGGTGTTCCTGTCGCCAAATACCAAACCGAGTTCCGTCAGATTCATGAACATCCAGGGTAGGTGGTCACTATCTCCTTTCCGTCCCCGAATGAGAACCCCTCCATGTTAATTGCCCCGCACCTACACAGATGGCATGAACACGACCCTTACGAATTGGTTGAATCGGTCTATATCTGTATCGAAGAGGCTATGAATTCATTCTTGGCCCTCGGTCACACCGTCTCCGATATCGAAGCCATTGGCATCACCAGCCAAAGAGAAACCGCGTTGGTTTGGGACTGGGAGACCGGCGAGCCCCTCCACAACGCAATTACTTGGACCGACACACGTACCGTCGATTTGGTACGCGAATTGAAAGAAAAGCCCGGAGCTGATGATCTCGTCAACATTTGCGGTCTACCCCTCTCCACATACCCCTCATCTGTCACCCTACGATGGATGCTCGACAACCTGCCCGATGTCCGGTCAGCATATGATGACGGGCGAGCTGCCTTTGGAACGGTCGACAGTTGGCTCATTTATAACTTGAACGGTGGCCCGCAGAATAAGCGTCTGGTCACGGACGTGACCAATGCCTCGCGCACCATGTTCATGAACCTCGAAACCCTCCAATACGATGACAGACTTTTGAAATTCTTTGACATTGACCGAAACAAACTTCGTCTGCCGGAGATTCTCCCCTCCGCTGATCCCGAGGGCTTCGGTAAGGTGGCCGAAGGGCCACTAGAGGGTGTTCCCATCACCAGTTGTCTGGGTGACCAAGCTTCAGCCTTGGTGGGCCACTGTGCCTTCACCCCGGGAATGGCCAAGAACACATATGGTACTGGATGCTTCCTTCTCTACAACGTGGGTGAAAAACCTGTTATCTCGAAACACGGTTTGCTCGGCACCGTGGGCTTCCAATTAGGACGGGACCGCAAGGCCGTCTATGCACTGGAAGGCAGTGTGGCGGTTGCTGGCAGTGGTGTGTCTTTCCTTATGAACAATCTCGGCTTCTTCCGCGACTCCCGGAAGGTCAGCGATCTGGCTGCCAGTGTACCAGATAATGGAGGCTGCATTTTCGTCACTGCGTTCAGTGGTCTCTTTGCTCCTTACTGGATTGATGATGCCCAGGGTACTATTTGTAAGTGATGATTCCTGCTCTACTCCGCAACGTCCGTTCAGACTAACGTCCACCAAGGGGGAATCACTGCCCACACCCAAAAAGGGCACATTGCCCGCGCAACTATGGAAGCCGCCTGCTTCCAAACGAAAGCCATCCTTGACGCAATGGCGATGGACAGTGGCAAGAGCCTTACCGAACTGGCTGTCGACGGCGGCATGAGTAATTCCGACGTTTGCATGCAGGTATGTTGCAGTGCCTCAATCAGTACTCAGATCGCGACGCTAATCCTATTGTTTTCCCTAGACTCAAGCTGATATCATTCGCATTCCTGTTGAGCGCCCCTCAATGCACGAGACTACTGCTCTGGGTGCCGCGATCGCCGCCGGCTTTGCCGTTGGCATCTGGAAAGACTTCGCCGAACTCAAGCACATGAACCGCGCCAACCGAGCCTCCTTTACCCCTGTGATGTCCGACAAAGAAAGCGCCCGCATGTATAAAAAGTGGTCCAAAGCCGTGGAGATGTCTCGCGGTTGGATGGACAAGGAAGATCGGGGTCATGGCGATGACGAATAAACATTTTTTTATAAATACTTGCAACGACGGTATGCCACGATTTCAAGTCGCCCGAACGACACAACGCATGTGTCCGTCGACCACACGGCCAAGCTTGTGCATCTCATAGCACGCACAACACATACACCCGGGCATGCGATTGAGACACAGAGATAGGGGAGAATCTACATCACGATCATATCAACCGGACATCACACATTTTCTCTCTTGGATACCCGGATTGTTTTTTGAGGGGGGTATTTGGACAGCCTGCGTTCCACATTTACAATATTTAGAGAGAAATTTCCACTGACTAGAGAGTCCGTCCTAATAGGCGTTTCCACACGCCGATGCCCCCTTCATCATGACCGTTATGACGGGAGTCGTGTTTTTGTTTTTCTTTTCGTTATTTTTCTAGAGAAGAGCTGGATTACTTTTCATGTTGTTGTTGGCTTTCATTTCCGTTGGAAACGAAGTCCAACCTGGCATTTGTATATACCGAACATTTTGTGAAACGGAGAAAAAAAATATCAAAATTTACTACATATCCCTATTCCTACCCATCCATATCCAATCCTCAACGTCAACGTCAACGTGAACATGGCCAAAAAAGAAGGAAAAGGAAAACAGCCATGCCCATGCCCAGCCCTGGAGGTGACATCATGCCAAGTGGGGAAGCTAAAGCAGGCTTGGCTTACCCTGGTATGCCCGTGCGCACATCGCAATTACCCAGTGCCAAGCCCTGGGCGATGAAGTCATCCGGCAGGCGCCGGATTTACTTCGTCCCGAGGTCTTGGGTCTCTCGAGTTAGGGTTAGACATTTGGATGTGGCTGCCCTAGTATCCCCCATAGGGCTGAACTATGGGTGCCAACTCCTTCCCTATGTACTAGTACTACTTGATTTCTGAACTGTCAGAAACTAGAAAACCATAGACACCCATGAGCCATGGGATTAACGTCCGCTGGCGCTGGGCGCCATGCCACATGGCAACTGAGTGGAATGAAGCCGCGGACTGGCTCGCGGCAGCCGGAGCTGACACTCTGAATTTATGGGACCACGAGTCCACGACTTCACAACAAGCATACATTAAATTATCTGCAGTCCGCGTTGGAAGAACGTTTCTCTTCTGTTCATTCAGACCTGGAGCTTTAGTGGTATATGACTCACTACCGGGCTAGAATATCGGTATAAAGAAGCTTTGCCACATGTTCACATTGATATGCCCTATACAGAGTTGGAATTGTCAGCGCATGACCAGGCAGCTGAACCTCCAGACTCTTTGTAACCATTGATGATTTCAACCACTGATCCATAGGTGCCGGCTACCATGAAAAAGGTTCCTATAATAATCATGAAGATACTCCAGGTTACCATCAAGTACCAAGTGCGTGTTCGCTCTCCTTTCCAGTTATCATAGAGCCACATACAACCCATGGGCTGGAATGACATGAGTGTGCCTAGCAGTGCACCAATAAGTGATACCAGGCTGTTGAACACAGGAATGGCACTGGCAATAATATATGCGGTGATAGTGGCACCAAATGTGCAGCCGAACCAGGTTATCCAATGGCGGGCAGTGTTCGCAGTCAGATGCTCAGTACCATGAAGTAAGCGAATGAATAGATATTTGCTCGATAACTGATATGAAAACGTTAGTATTTCAATCCAAGAGTTAGAGCAGCAAGAACTCACATGAGACAGAATGATTGTTGATGCAAGGAGGCCAGGAATAGCAATCCCATAGCACACCTTCTTCATGAGAACGCCCGCAGACCCAAGAGCAGGTGATGCTACGTAAGATCCACAGAAGCAATATACGACAACGGCAATGCTCAAGTAAGTTGCAGTCACGAGACTTTGGCATATGGTGAGTGATCTAGCATAGTACTTCGGGTCACGCATCTCGGCCACGATAGCGAAGAACGCGCTGGCGCCTGCGTATGCGAATATCATAGTGGAGATTGCTGTAATAGCCTCCTGGAAAGATGGCTTTTTGAACAATTCATAGTCTGGCTTCCAAGGGCCCACCTGCGGTGCACTTGCGGGTCTGTCCTGGACGCCGACAGCAACAGTCAGGGTGAGGACTAGTGCCATTAGTGGGACGCGACTGGAACAACACACACGGAAAGTCAGGACTCACTAGCGCCCATGGTACTGAACAGACCAACCCAAGCAATCCAACTCATGCGACCCAGGGTGCGGATACTGGTCAGACAAAAGGTGACGATGGCGGCAATGGCCACAAAAGTCGCAGTACAGGTGGCGTGAGTTGAGACTGCATTCAAGGCTATTGAGACACTGAGCATTCCAGATCCAGAGACAAAAATCCAATCTGGCTCGAAGGTTAGTGGTAAGCGACTGAGAGAGGTGGACAGAGTAGTCGATACTCACAGGTGCAGAATATCGCCCCGAAAACCACTCGTCCGGGGACGCCAAACAACATGTAGCCGACGTCATCTATAGCATAAACCTCCGGGTGATTTAGCTTGAACGTTCCAACCACGAACATGGACCAGATATTCATCGTGGCAATGGCCAAGAGACAGATTGTTCCAGGAATGAGACCCAAGACATCGAATGCTGCAGGAATGGACAGAACGCCCAATCCAATCATTGTCTTGGTCATGAGAATCGAAGTAGCGAACCATCCTAGCTAATGTGGTATTAATATTATGACCGGTTGTATCCAGTCCAAATACACTTACTCCACGATAGTTGGGGCCGTCCTCGGTAATCTCTCCAAAAACGGCATCAGTCTGGACGTTGCGGTAGGAGGAGGGTTTTGAAGGGGAGCGATCGAGATACTCCAGGTCCTTGGACTTTATATTGTCAGACATGTTCAATGTAACTAATTGAGTCATGAGCTTTGATAAGGGATATTGGAAGAAGATCTACGCCAGAAACTCCGAAACATCGTCTCGATCATGACATGCCTTTAAGTATCTGTTCAAATTGGTGGGCGACGAGCCGAGGACAAGAAAGACTCCACAACTGATGAGTATCTAGATACAATTTGATATACCTAATTGTCTTTACTAACTGGTTTGTGGCTTTGATTTCCTATTCGGACGGCTACCCGAGCTCACACAACCCCGGACTACCTACCCCGGACTCTGCCTTGCCAAGGATTAGTCAAAATTTGTGCTAGCCTTTTGGTTCGTTCATGTTGGCTCTTCTACTGATACTTCGGATGCCGTATCAATTGTTTTTCGGTAGAGCTCTAGCTGAAAGGTGTGATATGTTTGTACTTCTTGTCCTATCTTGACGATTGGCTTTCTAGGTTTGGCCTTTACCCGAGATACCAATAGACAGTGAAAGAGATGATTGGCCAGGGGTCCGATACGCACATAACAAGGCGCTCATGCATGACCACAGGTATAGCCATAAAGCTCGTGTGGACGCCCAACAAGGCATGTTTGAATAAGGGCGGTAGCCATCCGACGCCACTCGTTGGCTAAATACGACGAATGTGGAGTAGGTGTGGCCCTAACCGACGATCCTTCCGCCTGTGATATAGACGACGAGATGGCTCAGCGTCTCACTAGACTAGTGGAGATAAAAGAGGAGGGGGGGTCGTTGGAATTGCACTCTGGACGTATGGCACTTCAGGATGTGGTGAGAGCTTTCAGCTACCAGGGCAGAAGTCATTAGTTAAGTGCCAAGGCATCAATATTTTTTAATTAATCAGTATTGCAAGCCTGGATTTTCACACTGGGACTTCTCTCGGGATAACGGGATGCCCGTCACCTGTCAAGTATGCCTCTCGCGTCAATCTTCCATAACCACGCTGACGCTGATTTCAAGACATGTACTATATCGCCGTTATCTACGACATAGGTCTGGGATATGAATTGTTTGATTTGTTCCGAGATTGGCCTTCTTCAACTGTCCCGATAATTGACTATGGTTCTAGATTAGGCCAACACATTGAGAGAGGCACCAACGATTCCAAGTCCATTCATTAATACAAAGAGACGTCCTCCAGCTTCTTCCCCCAGCATAACCATAAGGGTTCACAGCTTACTGGGAATAGGCGTTTCTGCAGGCTTCGGTAGCTCGGTCAAATATTCCTGTACGTACTTGGACACCTCCTGACCAAGGCCAAAGCTGAAAGTAAACCCACCGGCTTCCTGTCCATATGCATGTATGACCTTCTGCCCATGAAGAAGCTCCTTTTCGACGCGAATGCCGCCATTCTGGTGCTCAATAATGGGGAACACACCTACATGGTCCGTAATAAAGTCGTAGTCGAGGGGGTTGGGTGACGGGAAAACATCAGGCTGATTATCGTGCTGACGCTGCATGATCTGGGTTATATCTAAGTATAAGCACTCGATTCGGAAATCACGACAAGAGACAAAAGACTAACCGTTTTGCGCTGGTCTTCATACGCAGTGAAATCGAATTCACCAACGGTTTTGATCCCGCCCATATAGATCGTGCCATCACCACGCGCGAATGCCGTGGAATAGTATCCGTCTGGACCACGGCGGATATAACACCTATTGTAGCCCTCTTTGCGGAGTCTGATATTCTGCTGCCGCACGGGCGTGATGCGCTTCTCCTCAACATCGAGCAGCTTCATAGCACCGAACCCAGTGGCGTTGATCAGAACATCGTGTCCCATACCTCTCAAATCCCGCAAAGTCTTGACATAGGTACGCTGGAACTTCACGCCCTGGTTTTCCAGGTGCTGTCGGAACCAGGGAAGGAATGTCGGCGGCGTGATGACGACGGTCTGGAACTTCATGCCAAATTTCGCGCCTTGGGGAAGATCTGAAGGCGCCATGAAGCGGAATCCGGGGACTTTTCCTTGATACCATACTTCCGTCGGGTCTCCGTTGTCCATAATCTCGGTCATTTCAATCTGCCGGATGCCGGATTCGGGGTGTCGCTCTGCAATACGCCATAGCTCGGAAAATGAGTTCAGCTGCATCGACTGTTCCCACGGTGTTGAGTCGTGGACGCCTAGCCAGATGGCACCGGCCCATTGACTGACATAACGCTGGTCCATCGCATCGCCGGGTAGAAAGTCGCCCAGGATTGTAATTTCGGTGTTCTTGGGTAATTGGCTTGCAATTCCCATGCCGGTAATCCTAATGATATGATCGTCAGTGTGTCTTCCTTAATGGAGAGTGCAGTAGATCATACCCAGCACCCAAGATTGTTACTTTCGACATTCTGGCAAGGGTTCCGTCTGAACAGAGTTGAGAACTAGGGGTAAGAACGAGAACGTCCGAAGAGTAGTTTTTATGAGAGGAAAGTTACACCTTAGCGCATGCAGTAGATATTAGTCTTACTTACTGGGGTGAGAGACGCTCTTTATGTGGATGCTCTCCAGATCGCGGGATACTAATACCTAAAGCGCCTTCAATTCCGTGGCGCGCTCAGATTATCATTTCCGATGCAAGAAGTAGGTGGTAAACAAGATGGTGATAGCTTCACTTACAGCTACTGCTATCTGGTGATCTTGGTAGGTGGATTGAGACGCCACCAAAAAGGACTCGAGTGCCCTATACATCTGCTTGCCGCATTGGGAACATAAGCGGGTTGAGTGGAGCTACGGTTTGATATCAGTCCCCCGCGACGGGATCTCGGCAAAGTTCCATTTGGGGGCATGGATGCGATTGTCTAGTGGCTGCGTTTGAAATGTATCTTGGGACACTATATTTCATCCCGACAGCTGCTCCTGCTGCTGTAATGAGCGGACATGCGGAAGACTAAGCCGCTTGATGTGCCCAGGTGAGCTCAGCATGCGTAAGTAATGGTGTCGGGCCCACATTCCTAGTTGTTCGTTTCCTAATCTGAAGTTAAAGCGAGATCGAATGAGAGCTCAATTGTACCGGTACTACCGAAGCCTGACATTTACATAAAGTAGACATATCTTCCTTGGGGATACACTTTCATTCTACCAACTATTGACTGATCTATACCTGGTACGTGATGGACAAACATGCTTCGAATCGATTGCTAATGAGCAAGTAAAGAAATTCTAAATTCCCACAAGCAAAAATCATACTCGCATCATGCCGCATGGCCAAGGAAACGAAACCGGTTCTTCAGAACCCAACACTGTCCCCTACGGTTCCTGGGAATCTTTTCCCGAGCAACCATTTCCCATGTACGCGGGAACAAAGTCGATCATCTACCGGTCCGCTGATGGCAAGGTGGTCGTGGGAATGTTGCGCGAAAAGGGAAAAGACACATTGGTATGGCCGGTGGATGAATTTCTTTTCGTCACCCAAGGAACAATCCATATCGAAGTGCACGGCGGCGAGTCCTTTACACTTGGTAAGGGCGATCTGATGGTGATGAAAAAGGGCCAGACAATTACGTTTGACTGCAGCGAAGACTTTGCGAATGTTGCTGTCTTCATCGACCTGGAAGATAAGGTCACGCTCGTATAAACTGCAGACCGAGCAGTAAACAAACAACAATTGTGTTTTGTATTCATAGAGTGACGTTCATGAAATCCTTTCAGGCAGTATGTTGTAACAAGTTCACCTAGCCAATTCGTAGACGCCACTGTTTGGCCAACATGAGATCTAGCCAGGTCATTTCAACGCCGGAGTCGTGTAAATTCCAGAGCTCTTGAAGCAGCTCAATTACCCACAGCGTTGGCGGAATGCGGTTCGTGGAGTAGACAGCCCGGAGTTGCTCTATCACCCGCTCACGCAGCTCAGTATCCTTTGATTCTAATTCAGCCCCGGCACTTAGCAATGGGAGTGTGTGCAAGTTTACGTATGGCGAGCTAATCGGTGTTACGAACAACATTCCTAGAGTCCGTAACGCCAGCGCTCGGATTGGACATCCGCTGTCGTCTTCTTCGCCGTCCGATCCAGCCTCTACTGCAAGATGAATCTTTCGGCCACATAGGCGGTACAGCATGAGAAGTCCGTGGTTGCGGAAGGCCTCGGCCAGCAGGTGCGCAGATGGGTTCTCTTCAGCGGAAGTGTAGGAGTGCAGGTCGGACTCGAAAGTCGTCTCGCGTACGAAGTCTCGTGGCATACCGTCCGCAACTGCACGACAGTACCGGCCGAGCTGCCCGAGTAAGAAGTAGAGGTCCATGGAGTGAGATGTGATTGTGTGAAAGCGCGAGCGCGAGGCCGTGACGTATGCCGCCAGCAGAGTTCGAGGGGCCTGAGTGTGATGGGCTATGTCGAGACAGAAAGAACAGGCCATATCCCAATAAACATAGAACCCCACTGTGAGATGGAGCAACTCATCATCCACTGTAGCTTGCTGCTCCAGCGTCATATCGACAGAAGCCTGGGCGGCTAGTAGATGCTCCCGCCCATACTCCGTGGGCTGAGTAGTGATCCAGGAGGACGACATACCCAACATGAGAATGATAAGGGAGCGGAGGGCCGAGTCTAAGCTCTCAGATTGCAGTTCCTGGCGAAGGTTCCGTAAAGCCTTGCTCCGCTCCTCCAGACTCAGGGTCATGTGGGAGGGCTGGAAATATTGTTCATGACCGGCACTCACGCACTGAATGACATACACCAGCGAACTCGAGGCAGACAAGTACTTGACAATCGGGAACGACATCGGATTCCGATCCCGATCAAGACTCATGATTTGAGACATGCGCTCAAACCAGTACTGAAGCAGCCGCGAGTTCACATCGACATCGGCATTAATCGGCTGGGTGGGCTGCGAGACGGGGTCTGCTGTACCTAGACACCAGACCTCCGGCTGCCATTGAGAGGCTGGAAGAACGGGCTGGCAGATGGACCCCCGGCGGCGACATCGCAAGCACACTGGAAAGGTCTCGTCGCACTTGACTCGGCGTTGGCGGCAGCCTCGACAGCCCGATCGGGAGCGGGTATGAGTCGGGCTGGATAGGGAAGTATCCGGTACGGCTGTACTTGTCTCATTCTGGCCAGGGAAAGACCGCTGGGGCGCGAAGCGCACTCGAAAAGAAGGCATCAGAACGATCTGTTTGAGAATGTGCAGAACTCAATGACAAAGGGGAAAAATGGGGGAAGGTGAAAAAGCCCAAGAGATTAGCAAAAACTAATAGCAAGGTGAAACCCCAGGCTCAAGGCCTTCGTATGGACTATGGAGTGCGAGATAACCGAAAGTGAAACCCACTTGGGGCCTCATAGCCGGTAAGCCGGGTCACCGGGTGTGGGTGAGACTACCCCCGCTCCCCACAGCCCCCACCTCGCGTTCTGGCCCAAATAGGCAACATATCAGTCCCCGCGATTGATAAAGGACGGTTTGCCGATTGGTGGCAGATCATCTCAGACTTACATCTTATGATCTTAGAGGTGATTTGTTGTTTCACTAGCGTACAGTCGCTTTCCAGCATGTCGGAAGACAGCTGTGGTACTACTACACCTGGTTGGATCCCTTAACTTTCCACATCAGGAGTAGACGCGATGATGAGGCCGAGTATGGGGTTCATTCATTGTCAGTATTGTTATAAGAGAGATACGGGGGGGGGGGAACTCGAACTGTCAGTTCACTATATCCCCTATCGCACTTCATTTTTACACCTGAGACATGTCGGAAACCATTGAGGTCGATGCGTTCGTTGTCGGCGCTGGCGTTGGAGGAATTTACACTACGTACCGCCTGTCGCGTATGGGACTGTCGGTCAAATGTGTGGACATTGCCAGCGACGTCGGTGGCACCTGGTATTGGAATCGATATCCAGGTGCTATGAGTGACACCGAAAGCTACCTTTACCGATATTCATGGGACAAGGAAGATTTGCAAACCTATCCCTGGACTCATCACTACCTCTACCAGCCCGAAATTCTGAAGTACCTCCAGCACATCACCGATAAACACGATCTCCGGAAGTACATGACATTCGAGACCGAGATGACGTCGGCGACATGGAACGAGGACACTCAGAGATGGATGATCACCTGCTCCGGCTCCGAAGAGTCGAACATCAGTGCCCGCTATTTGGTCAACTCTCTCGGATTGCTCTCGAAAGTCCATTACCCGAACATTGCTGGTCTTTTGTCTTTCGCTGGCGACCTGGTTCATACAGCACGCTGGCCCGAAGACTTGAACCTCGAAGGAAAGAAGGTCGGCATCGTTGGGAATGGATCTACAGGAACACAAGTGATGACGGCGATTGCTCCGATCGTCGGAAGTCTGACATCCTTCCAACGCCATCCTCAATATTCGGTCCCGAGTGGCCAGCGCCCTGTTGCAAAAGAATATCGCGACAAGATCAACGCTACTTACGAGCAAATCTGGGACAATGTTTGGTCATCGGTTGTTGGGTTCGGTGTGCCAGAGTCCAAACGCAAGACCATGGACGCTAGCCCCGAGGAGCGGAAGAAGGCTTTCCAGAAGGTCTGGGAGGAAGGAAATGGATTCCGTTTCATGTTCAGCGCCTTTGGAGACATTACAACGAACAAGGATGCCAACGAAGAGGCATGCAACTTCATCCGTGGAAAGATTGATGAAATGGTGAAAGATCCCCGCAGGGCAGCAATCCTAAAGCCAAAGGACCTATACGCCCGCCGACCACTCTGCGACACCGGCTACTATGAGATCTTCAATCGTGAGAATGTTGACGTGATCGATCTCAAGGAAACGCCGATCCACGAGATCGTCCCCGAAGGCATTCAGACAGCGGACGGAAAAACCCATCATCTCGACGTCCTGATATTTGCCACCGGCTTCGATGCTATTGAAGGCAACTACATGCGGGTCAAGATCACAGGACGGAATGGGAAGACAATCCAAGAGCATTGGAAGAACGGCCCTCGAGCTTTTGGCAGCATCGCCTGCGCAGGTTTCCCCAACATGTTCATTGTTGCCGGTCCTCAAGGCCCATTCGCCAATTTCCCTCCTGTCATTGAGAGTGAAATCAATTTCATCATGTCATGTATTGAATATGCCGAGGGGAATGTCACCAACGGCACGACCAATGGCACTACCAACGGCCACTCCAAGGCAAAGCCAAGGATTATGGAAGTGTCCACTGAAGCAGAAACAGGGTGGATCGACTTGTGCAATCAACTCGTCGAAGGGTCTTTGTTCACTACGACGGCAAGCTGGATCTTTGGTCAAAATATTCCGGGGCGAAAAGCAAACACGAATTTCTATTTCGGAGGGCTTAACAGCTACTTGGACTGGGTGAAAGCTCAAACTTCCAATTTCCCTGGATTCCTTAGAGATTAGCTACTATGTATATTTCCTAGATGAATCATTTCCATTTAATGCCGATTCTTTTTTGTTTCCCTATAGATACAGGTCAGAGCATGAAACTCACTAGATTGCCATTGGTCAGAGATATTCGGATATATGCTAGATCTGGCAAGAGAAGGCTGAAGGATCAGCCTCTCGGGATTCATTGTCTACCTATAAATACTTGGTATACAGTATAATCTGAGTAATGACCCTCTGAATCACCCGCACATACTTCTTCCTGTCCCCTTATCTCAACAGACCCCTTCAAAGTCCGTACCCCGAACTTCCCCTTCTATCAGCCCATAACTGACATCAAACAGGAAATGGCACCATCAGTTCCCAACACCACGGGATCAGAATCACCATCCGATGTACCATACGGGCCGTACACCAGTTTCCCCTGGGAACCCCTCCCTGAGTACGGTGGTGAGAAATCCATCATGTTTCGTTCGGCCGACGGGAAAGTCGTCGCGGCAGCCGCAAAGGAAACAGGGACTGCAACATTGACCTATCCGTGTGATGAGTTTTTCTTTGTCACGGACGGTTGGGTCAAACTGAACGTTCATGGTGGGGACCACTTTGTTCTGACCAAGGGGGAGTTCGTGTATTTGAAGAAGGGGACGACGGTTGATTTCACATTTGGCCCTGGTTTTATGAACGTTGCCGTCTTTATGGACAATGAACCTGTAACCCTTCTCTGAGAAGTGCCTGCAGTAGAGCGAAGAGTTGCGATCTTTATGTGACTGATTTTTGCTTATTTCTGAGAAGCTTGCTCTTGATAGTTACCTTTTGCCATACAATTAAATGCCCAGATCAGACGAAGCACGTGTCGCAGTGGGATTATTAGCGCAATTCGTAGGAACATAACCTAGGTTGTCAGTTGGCGGAAGGCTTGCCAGTTGGCGGGAGATCGAGTCTTGGCAAGGATCCCGCCATCTCCTTTCATCTCTTTCAAATCCATCACCCCCCATCATCGGCATCCTGTAGCTGCTGCTGTAGCTTTGTATCACAGCTGTAGGCCCTGACACTGCACATGCAGAGACAGCCTGAACCTGAACATCTTACTTGTAATAGATTCTGCCATACACGTTCCCATTTCTTGCTGCAAGCTTGCCATGTTTTTGTCCGACATCCACACCATCCGCATCATGAACCCTATCTCATAGTTGCGGACCCTGATGCTACAAAGACTGCCTGACTCTTGATATTATACCTGTAACGGAGGCTGCGCTATTCAAGCTGTCTGCCTGCACGAGCCATTACAAAGTTATCATCGCTGATCATTGATATTATAATGCTGCCGTCCGTCACGAAACTTTGTAGACTGATCCCGGTCAAGAACAGTTTTCCCTTGATGAGTTGCATAGGTAGTAGTGCCAGTAGTGGTTCGGAAAAGCGCTGCCTAATCCAGAATGACCCTATTCAGCGCGGCTGGGATCACCTCGCCGGCGCTTGCTCCGGACAACATCCTCAGAGGGCTCTCGCCCAATTCGGCGTCGCCTAAATTGCGGCGGCTGGGGCCTCATGACCGCAGCCATCTCTTTCCCAACGAGGCATGGATATGGTCGAGAGCTGCCGCCGTATTTGTTGGTTCTCATGCACGCGGATGCGTTGCCTAGTCTGGATCAATCGACATAAATAGAGGATCATCCCCAGTCCAATTCTTTTCTTTCTTCTCCTCCTCCCGTACACACCTTTATCATTAGGCATCTTCTGCTCGCCTATCATCCACGAGGAACGGAGCTCCAATTGTTCTCCGTGTGAGCAGCAAAGGATGGAAGTTGGACCATCTACTCGACGGCGATCCAACGGTGGCCGTCGGACGATGAACGGACTCGACTAAACGCCGCAGTAAGTTATCGATACCCATCTGAACTGGAACGACATGAAATCCTTGACGGCTAACGTGTTTGCCCTTTGGTATGACAGGTCCCCATTTATGACCGTCGGCTGAGGATAGTCATCAAGGGCTGCTGCATGCCCTGCGCGTCCCAGTACAGTTCACAAGCCAGGCGGGACCCACCGAGACTCGTCCTGTGAATGGGCTTCTCAATACCGGCCTCGCTCCAAGACCGTTGCCGGATCCCATACAAGTCTCTGACCTTGCTCGCCATGAGTGAGGTTATTGAGTCTTTCTCTGAGATTTTCTCTGGAAGACGTGTGCTGATCAAGCACGAGAGCTTCGCCTACTTTCACCCCGCTGTATTATGTCTCTCGTCTGCTTTGTCATCGATGATGGCCCGATTGTCGCCGAGTTGAGCGTATCATTTCCGCAAGAGCGCACACGAAGCAGGCTATGACAAGTTGACAACATCCTCAGAGCCATGGCCTTCATAAAACTAGCAGGCAATATACGGCGCGGTGGATACCTCATTATACCCTACCGTCGACTGCCTCGGCAATTTGGGGATAGTGTCTCGTGATGGCTGGCGCTGAAACATCTGGATCATTCGTCTGGCGTCAAAGCCCCAGACATGTGCCAAGATCTTGGCGGCTTAGCAAGTCGGGAGCGGACTGCGGATGATGTTGACTCTGATCTTCTGAGATAGAGGATGCTGCTCAGGTTGAGCAAAAACGTCTACTTCAACGGCTGGAAGCGTTGGAGAAGCGAGTTGAGGCTGTTGACTGTGAAGAGGAATGGAATAGTTGGCTGGGTGCCCCGGAGGGCAGTTGAACGTGTGCCTCTCGTGCATTCTATTTGTTAAGGACGAAAACACGAGAAGGAGACACAACGCAACGGAAAAAAGTTCAAAAAACGAGCAATGGGCTTTCAGCACACTCGCGAGTCAGGTCTCAAACCATCGTCACCGAGAAACATGGACTTCAGTATCTGCCAGCTTTCGGCAACCACAATCGCCGGCACCTCAAAAGGCTGGATCAACATAATCGAAACACAAACCATCTGCTACCCGGAGCACCAAACGAAGAACCCTTACAATAACCCACGACCAGACATGGAAATTGAGGGCTCTCTACTCCCATCAATCTTCGAATCTTTGACTCTCCCAAAGTCAGCTCAAGTTCTTGCTGGAGCTGTCAAAGTCGATACCGGGTGGGGTTTCACTTTCAGCACACGCACAAGTCAGGTCTCAAAGGGACTCCGGACGATCGAGAAACACGGAAGACGCTGGGTCAAGAGCAGCTATCGACGTTGACTGTGCACCACATCCAAGGAAATAATGGAACTGTGGCATGGCTGTGGAGCTGGCTTCGCTTCGGATTCATCAATGAGGCCGAAGTTGTGCAATTAAAGGACCACGGGTACACTTTCGCCGTTCTCTGCAGCCTCCATCCGCCCACTTCTGGATTTTCATGTACCGCGTAGCCACCTGGGGACCGGCGGTTGATGAATCCCATGTTGGTTGAAGACTTTCCGAAGACTTCCCGAAGCAGACTGGCGAAGCTCATGTGTGGAGTGTGTGGAGTGGGAAAACGATGATTGGCGGGGGGCCGCAATCGAGGAGTTCGTCAAGGAACGCCAGGATCAAGTCACCGAGATCATCGACCTCCCAACCGCCCAGCACCGCATGCTTAAGCTCGACGTCACTCTGGACATCCCTAAGCAGGGGGGGGGGGGGAGGTCGTGACTTTTGAACCCATCCTGTTCAAGCAGAGTGTTCATTTCCCCACAATATACTTTGTCAAAAGACTCCACCCTAACTCAACGTTCCCAGGGTCCCCTACACCATGGTCAAGTTCGTCGTCTTCGAGAAGGTCTCCGAGGCCATCCTCGCCCGCGTCAACAAGGAGACCCTCTCCGACAGTGGCAAGACCGGTATCAACCTCGGCTCCGGTCTCATCGCCGGTCTCGCCGCCGCCATCATCTCCCAGCCCGCCGACACCATGCTCTCCAAGATCAACAAGACCCAGGGTGCCCCTGGTGAGGGTACTGTCACCCGTCTCATCAAGATCGCCAAGGAGCTCGGTATCCGTGGCTCTTACGGTGGTATTGGTGCCCGTCTCTTCATGGTTGGCTCCATCACTGCCGGTCAGTTCGCCATCTACGGTGACATCAAGCGCATTCTCGGTGCCACTGGCGGTGTTGAGATTGGTAAATAGAGGACTCGAGTCTAATATGCTCGGGAGGATAATAGAGACTACCCTTAGAATTTCTTTTGTTTTACGCCTTGTCCATCCCCCACACATGATGTACAATATTTTGTCTCCTTTTCCTTTCAAGAACAAGCTCGCCTTTTTGTTACATTACAAACATTTCCATTTCCTTGTCTTTGTAGTAGTGTCGCAGCCAAAATTGCAAAAATTGCATTCTTTTGGATATCGATGGTTGCCGCCCTTGTATGCAGGACAGTGCTGCTCCAAGGATATGACTGAATTCATTACCCTCTTTTCATTAGCCAGTTATTTTTCCTGACTTTTTAGCAGGAAATTACCTTAATCAGGAATAGGAAGCGACCGCATACCCTCAAGAAAGAGTGACGAATGGGACAGAGTGGTCCAGTGGCAGCCGCGCTCTGTCGAGGCGAGGCCACCGGCCCAGATCCCGATTGAGTTGACAATCCAGCCTTTCCAGCCTTTCATATGCAATATAAACATACAATTGCACAACCACCTACAAAGCAATGTCCCTGACAGAGAATCCATCCACCCCAAGGCCATCTTCCTTCTCTACTACAAAGGTGTGATAACCAGTATAGTATGCATACCCCTCCACAGAAACTCGTACACCACCAGACCCACACTCTTTAGACTTCAGTGAAGGTAAGTATATGCATTGCTGAATGCACAGCACTCCATGAAGATGGGTCTTCTAAGTTCTGAAGTCTGTGATGTCGATAAAGATGCCGAGTCGACCGGGCAGGTATTGCTCGTCGTCCTTTCTTTAATATTCACAATGCCCACATTGTCCATCAGACGCAGCACGTGTCGCAGTGGGATTATTACCTAGCGCAATTCGTAGGAATAGCCTTACCAGTTGGCGGGAGACTTGCCAGTTGGCGGGAGGCTCGCCAGTTGACGGAAACTTCGCTAAAACACGCGTCTGGAACTTGGCACCCAGTGGATCCTGTCCAACTGGACAGAATACTTTTGTTATTCTATTTACGGAGGTACTGTACACCGGACCTCTGTTTACTTTGTGTATATAGATAACACTTGCACGTACACGCTTCACCTCTTACTTGGGTGATTCATTTCTCGCCGGGGGCAAGAGTCTCGTGCTCACGTATACCTGGGACCATTAAAGAATGGATGTAACATCATATTCAGAAGGCCATGGAAGACTGCGTTGAATTCCTCATATATAGGCTCTATCTGACAGGTCGTAAATTGATCCACAGAAAGCCATGCGTTGGCCGACTGAGATTACAAGCCAGGCACTGGATGGAACATCAGCTCCAATCGGTGGCCTTTTGGTCCAGCGAGGTAAAAGTCGAGCAACTCCATATCGCCGTGGTCATGAATAGATGTAGTAAAATTAGCATAAACAGCAGCGACCAAATATTTCATCGCTACATAACCAGCAGTCGATTAGCATCGTCCTTTGATTTAGGCCCAAAAGACTTACAGTAATATGCAAAATTGGCACCAATACACATCCGTGGCCCACTACTAAATGCCCAAAACCATCGTTTCATATTTGCCAGCTCCTCGGGTGAAGCATCAAGCCAACGCTCGGGCTTCCAGCTGGTGGGGTCTGGGAAAACTTCAGGGGTGCGATGAAGTATGTACGCATATGACTGAACAACGGTGCCAGCTGGAATATCAGAGTACCCCTCAAGAGAACAAATCTTCGGGACCACTCTAGGTTGGCCACCGGGTACTGCAGGCCATAGACGAAGGGTCTCCATGATGATCGCATGGAGAACTGGAAGTGAGTCAATATCTTTTGGCTCGGCGAAGTCATCGACTGTGACCTTTCTATTCAAATCCTCCTGCCGTGGAAGCTTTATACCGCGTAGCTCCTGCCGAAGCTTTGTCTGCCATTCGGGGTTCCGGCACATCTCGTAGAAGATATATGTTTCAGTGTTGCCGCTTGTCTCGAATGCAGCCGAGCTGTGGGCAAACATGTCGCTTGCGATCTGCATCCTTCGTGGGTATTCACCTTTGGCAGCCTTGGGCTCGCTCATTGACCGCAGAGCTTGCTGGAAGACGACAGGCTGATCATCGCTATGAATAGGGTCGGAGCCGACAAGGAGCTGCTGGGCACTATCGCATTTCTGGAGATTCCAGTCTTCGGCAGCGCCAAATTTCGCGTCAACAGATCGAGGAATCAGAAAGATGCCAACCTTGCGAAGGAGATTTGCAAGCCTTGGGAAGTAGTACAGCCAAAAGAGGAACGGGTAAGGGGCGAAAAATCCGTCAATGTATAACCTTCGCTCTTTTTCATCCTCCAGCAGATTGCTACCGAGTGAACGGCCGAATTGCCATTGCACGAAAGTATCCATTGAGTATGAATAATTCATTTCGAGGACCTCGACAGGTTTGCCTTCACTGGCGCTTTTTCGAATTATAGGCAGATATCTTCCAAACAAGACATCGCGAGTGGCTGCACGTGCTGTTGGTGATGACATGATAAAAGATTTGGAGAAAGTGTTGGAGATCATTCTTTTGCGAGCGGAATGTACTGCATTGTCTTTGAATGTGAAGATGTTCTCTGTGCTGTTATGGGGATCAGTATAAATGACATTGGCAGGACTGGAGACTTACTTGTAGATAGCAAACCCATTGAAGTAGAAGGCAGTTTTCGGGAAACCACCCTGGTATATCATCTTTACTCCATCAAATGAGTTGATGCTGAGAAGGTTCGGCCCAAGAAGAACAGCAGCTCCCAACTTCATATGTTTGTCATAAACCGTGCGGTTCTCTTGATTTGTCCATTTCAACCAGTATATCCATATTGAGCAGAAGCGGCACGACCAGTGGGCCGCGGGGACTTTGGAAAGAGGCGAAAAAAGAGCTGGATAAATCAGGAAGTGAAGGAGGGCCATAAAAGCACCGAGAAGAGGTAAGGAAATGTGAAGCTCCATATTGCAGTATAGAACCTATAATGACGAGGTCAAGAGAAAGAAACCGTTTACGAAAAATGGTCATCACTCAGTGTTATACTCTGTAGAGTTCAATATAGCTGAGTAAGTCATGCATGATGCAGGCGTTAGAATTTGTCCAATGTTATCTCTGTACTCCACACCTCTAGGCCGAAATCTTTCCCGATTAGACCGCTAAGCGTGCGCTAACCCGCAAAGTTCAACATGGCTCAATCGTTTGGCTTGATCGTTCCAACTGATAGCGAACAGAACCGACCATATTGGAGAGTCCTACAATAGCATTATAGCTGGGAGATCTGGTCAACCCGAAAAGCTTTCGTCAACAGTAGAGGGAGTATTTTACTACTATTGAATGGACGAAGTGGGTTATTACAGAGTGTAGATGGTTCGGGAGAGGTAGAGCTCGATATCCACTTGGTGATGTCTGTAGATGAATCGTCTATCGTCCCTCACAGCCTCAACCCAAATTTCCAATAGTAACCGACTTGATGTTCCGATATTCGCTGAGGCCGTAACGGCTGCCTTCTCGGCCCACGCCGCTTTCCTTGACGCCACCAAAAGGACTTTCCGCTGCGCTGATCAGACCGGTATTGACGCCAATCATGCCACATTCCAGCTGACGCGCGACGCGGAAGATTCGACTCACGTTCTGACTGAAGAAGTATCCAGCCAGCCCATATTCGCTAGCGTTGGCCTGTATCATCACATCCTCTTCCTTCTCGAATGCAAAAATGGCTGCCAGAGGCCCAAAGGTCTCGTCAGTTGCGACGGCCATGTCATGTGTCACGCCAGTTATGATTGTTGGCTCGAAGAAGAAACCAGACAGGTGGCTAGGTGCCTTCCCGCCTGTCTGCAACTGGCCGCCTTTGGATAGTGCATCCGCAACGTGTGCTTTGACCTTTTCTACGGCTGCAGCGTTGACTAACGGACCTTGAGTCGTTCCGTCGTCGATACCACGGCCGAGCTTGAGGGTGCGCACCTTGGTAGTAAGCTTCTCGACAAAAGGCGCGAGGACTTGTTTATGCACGTAAAGCCGATTCGCACACTTGGACAGAGTTAACACGGCATGGGAAGAATGGAGCGGGTATGCTTACAACACAAGTTTGATCCGATGCACGGAATTTGCAGATCAGCGCTGCATCCACTGCCTGGTCCAGGTCGGCATCCTCGAAGACGACGAAAGGAGCGTTTCCTCCAAGCTCCATGCTCACTTTCTTCATCGTGCCAGATGCCAGTTTGGTCAGCATTTTGCCAACGGCTGTTGACCCGGTGAAGCTGATCTTGCGCACAAGCGGATTGATAGCTAGCTCCAGCGAAGCCTTGCGGTCCTTGGTGGGGATCACATGAATGACCGAGGAGGGAATACCGGCCTTTAATGCCAGTTTGGCGAGTGCAATAGCAGTAAAAGGTGTTTCGCTTGGAGGCTTGATCACCACGGAACAACCAGCCGCAAATGCCGGGGCAATCTTGCGAGTAATCATGGCGGCAGGGAAGTTCCACGGAGTGATAATTCCACACACCCCAACAGGCTCCTTGTAAGTGAGAACGGTCGTATTCACATAAGACGAAGGAATCACATCGCCGTAGTTGCGAACGGCTTCTTCGGCGAACCAGGCGACAAAGGATGCCGCGTAGGCTACTTCTGCTTTGGCTTCGGCCAGAGTCTTCCCATTTTCCAGAGATAAGATTTTGGCCACTGTTGCAAGAGGTTAGCTTTCCATTGTAATTGCAGAGGGGTTTCAAAACAAACAGTCTTCCGAGTTCTCAATTATAAGATCATTCCATCGCCGAAGAAGCTGTGCCCGCTCTTTGGCGGTTGTATCTTTATAAAAGCTCTTGTAGCCAACGTGTGCTGCATTGATTGCTTCGACGAATTCTTCACGTCCAAAGTCCGCACATGGGTAAAGCACACTGGCTGTAGCTGGCTCATAGACAGGAAACGTCTTCAGGTCGATAGCATCCCGCCATTCACCGTTTATCAGCCCCCGAGAGTCTAACAGTGTGGGATCGTTCAAAGAGATTGGGAATTCAGTCATGATAGCCATAATTCTTCCGTGAAAACTTGAACAAGAAATATGATGGTCTGGACGTATTATCAGACGACTTTGTGCTGGGTCATGTACCTTGAGGTAAGATCCCCAAGTGGATGATACCCGAGTTTCCCCAGATGCATGTCATTATTTTCCCACGGAGTCAACACACGCCACGACGGAGATCGCCAACGGCAACGTGCCAAGGAAAGCAAGTAGCCCTTGTCTAGAGGCTCCGTCAATCAGATTGTGGAAAGTAAGAGTTACCCTGATGTATATTGGTCCGTTGTGCCGAAGACCGAAGATGCGGAAGATTCCCTGTTAGTGTGAATCCTTTTCCTTTCCACTTTCGGCTCCTTGGCGAGGATTAGAGACGAAGTATCTCATTGCCGTATGATTCCCTGATATCGATGGTGTAGATCTCCCTTTGTTCCTGCCCATGCACGGAGCTTTGCCAGACCGAACTCCGAAGTTAGTCTAACTCTGGCAGTATCTATGGATCGGTTCAGATAAACACCATACGGAACTAAAAGCACCATGGGAATGTTGTGCAGCGACGATGTGACTGTAGTTGGATATCTGACCATGTCAATATGTAGTGTCATCACTAATATCACTGCTCCCCTCACACTACCTCAGGGTGCTGAACAGGAGAGCATTATAGTACATCTGGTTCTTTCAGGGCTATCCTTACATTGCTCCAGGTCTTGAATCTTCAACGCAAAACACGTTTCCGATATACTACAACATACATGATTGCATCCCAGGCCAAATGGATAGTGACCAATGAACTATCATAGCCGCGGGGTCTGAGTAGCCTGATACCAGGACTCCAGCACTTTGTTCGGGGCGTTCTGTAAGCGATCTGCAGTCTCCTCGAAAACACGTGGCAACCCCGTTTCGTGGAAGGGCACATCGTTTACTACCATGTCTGCCATTCCCTTAGCTGCCAAAAAGATTTGAGGCATGCCGTGACCCGTCCATCCCGCCATGATGAACATTCCTGGCCTTCCTGGTATGGGTCCCAATCTGGGAATTTTATCACGGGAATATCCCATGACTATAAGTGACAAGTGTCAGTCGGTAGACTTCGAGATGAGTAGCCAATCATACTTACTGCCAGTCCATATTTCCGAGACCTCTGCGCCGCTGTTCTCCCATCCACGGAAGTGTCGTTGCATGTATCCGTCAAAGTATCCGCGTGTTTGTTCAATGACGTCGGCATCATTCGCGTTATTATACCACAGGTCTTTGTTGCGAAAGTAGGCTGAGCGAGCCCCTCCCACAACGATGCTGCCATCAGGTCGAGGAATGAGATAGTCAAAATCCCAATCTTTGAATCGGAGGGCATATGTATTGACAAGAAGTGGTGCTGGGCCGGGTGTCTTGATATAGCAGCTCACGGCACGGTATGGAATGATTTGCTCCCAATACTCAGGCAATAAAGCCGGGGTGTAACCGTTTGAGGCAACGATGACCTTGCCGGCCTCGACAGGGCCCCGGTTTGTCTGGATCGTCCAGCCGCTTTGGGAGTTGGCAGCGGGAAGGACAGAAGTCGCACAAGTATTTGTCTGGAGGTTGAGACCGCCATGTTTGAGCGCCTTGGTGAACATGTGGTGAATTAATTTGTACGGCCAGAGATGTGCAGCGGTGTAGCTGATGCATCCCTTGGCCCCTTTCACGCCTGATACCTGGAATCGCGCTCAAGTCAGACAATTGCAAGGCGTTGATAACTGAAATTGGGATGTAGAGGGGAATTCACGCACATTCTCAGCATGGGTCTCCTCCACTTCAGACGCCGTTTTAGCGGCGGCAACTCCCGCTGCTTTGAGCCTACGCAAGCTCTCCTTGATTTTCATATCCTGACCGCTAGAGAAGTGAACATCGCACGCTCTGGTGACGATGAAGTCGCAGTCGACACCTTCAAGTTCGATATACTCCTTCACGGCGTTCAAATTTGCGACTTCGAAATCAGCGACTTCCGCCCCTGCAGCAAGTCCATACTCAGTGGCGATCGCGGACGCATGCAGATATGGATCAGGCTTGATGTGGCCACCTACATTTAGGTATTCCGTCAGTAAATTCTATGTAAGTGAATAGAAGGACTATTACCGTTTCGCCCCGATGCTCCGGAGCATAGCTGACGAGCCTCGAGAACCAAAATTGATGGGTGATTGGGATACTCTCTCTGAATATGTGTGACGAGTGCTGCAGCACTATACCCTCCACCTATGATGACTATGTCGCTTTTGTCCGGAAGGTTGGGCGTGGACCGGAAGTTGTCCAGCTCCTGTGGCTCAAGGCGCCAGAAAGGCACCGTGCCATTGGCTTGTGGGAGTGAGCATGCCATGGCAGTTACAAAGTGTCAGATTGTTGCGAAGTGATGGACTCCAGTATTCGCTCGGAGGATAGAAATGACTGCGAAAAACTTCCGTTATCTACTGTGTAGCTTCGAGAGATATGCCTTGAATGTTAATGATCAATGACCAATGTTCTCGGGGTAATCGAGGCCATGTGGGGCGAGTTTATTTTCGGGGGATGCACGGATCATGTGGAGATCCCAGTCCAATTTCCTGGGGACAGGAAGCGAAGATAACCCGGCACATGCCAAGATGATAAGATCCTGCGTATTTTTCTATTTCCCATTCGACTTCTTTGAAATGGCTTCTGGTCATCTGGTGGGTTAGATTGAATGATGAATCACTTTTTATCTTATTCTACTACAGTGCCGACGGTTCACCTAGCTCGCAGTAGGAGGGCTTCTATCTTATCCGGAACCATACAATGGATAATGGCACGACTCGCACGAGAGAGACTGACAACTAGTGTTGTTCCCCACCAACTTACCCAATATGGACATTAAACGAACGTTGCTCCTCACACTCCAAGGTACTTTCCCCTCATGTGGGGAATATCTCTATGTTGATAATGAGGTTATTCATAGCGATAGTATTCCTGAGCATTATAAATGACGTCTAATAATGGCTTTGTCTTTCAAAGGCCTTCTCGCCGACACCCTCCTCTTCGACACTCTTATACAACCTTCGTTATATTTCCCACCTGAACACCATGACCACACCAAAGAAGATCGTTGTCATTGGCGGCACCGGCATGTATGGCGGCTCGGTCGCTCGTTCACTGAAAGATAATCCCGAGTTCCAAGTTGTATTGACAACGCGTGATGCCAACTCGCCCAAAGCCGACAAGTGTCGCGAGCAGGGATTTCTGTTGGTCAAGGCCGACTCCTGGAACGCCACAGAACTGGATTTGGTGTTTGCCGGTGCCTACGGTGTGTTTCTCAACACGGACTCCGACGACCTAAACTTCAAGAATGAGATCGGACTACCTGAATCCGCCATGGGCAAGATCGTGATCGATGCCGCCATCCGCCAACGTGTGAAATACTTTGTTTTCTCGGGTCTCCCGCAGTCAGAGCGCCTGACGAACGGGGAAGTGTCGATCCTGTCCTTCGACAACAAAAACGCCATTGCCAACTACGGACGAAAGGCTGGGTTTGAGGCCTTTGTTGAGGTCAACGCTGGATGGGCTATGGATGTTTTCTTCATGGAGACGTACGCCAAGGCATTCGGTGGCTTTGCCACCGTTCCCGACTCAGAAGGCTTTCTCAGTCTGAAGATCTTTCCTATGAGCAATGACCCGGAGCTTGTCCCATGGACCTCCGTGAAAGACGATTACGGCGATGCTGTGCATGGTGTCTTCTTGGACCCGTCAAAATATGCCAATCGGATCATCTGGGCTATATCGGAAGCAACTAGCTTTCAGCATGTGGTTGATGTCTACAACCGAATGACCGGTACAGAGGTGGCTCGGTTTGTGCCGCAAACTGAGCCCCTCAAGGCTGGTACCCCGGGCAAAACCAAGGAAGTCAATGGACTGCGCAATTATTGCCACTACGTGCAGGGGAGATACTGCAACGGTCAGGTTACTGATGATGGTTTGCTCGCAGAGATGCGGACACTCAAAGCGCTTGCAAGGAAAGCGCGAGGAAAAGAGCCTGCGTCCACTCAGACCATCGAAGGTTTTCTACGCGACAATGCCCTAGTTAGATTGCAACCATCTATGTCCAAGATTTGAGCAAATGACTATGAAGTTCTTTTTTTCATTTCTCTTTCTTTCGTGAATCGTATGTTCTTATAAATTTGCATAGCACGAAAATAGGCAAAAGAGCAGGTGACCGTTATACCCCTCGTAGGCGGCACAGTCCCTCGGTTAGTTTCGTTAATCAAGCTCTGCTCCATGATATGACGTGAAAACTCGCGTAGATGGCCCAGACTACTCCGTATGATCCACATTCTACGCAAGTACGGCGTATGTGCTAAAGGTTATCTTTCCAGATCTGATTTGCAAGGTGGAGACGCCATACTTCGCCTCGAATCTCAAAGAGGAAGCTCGGTTCATAACTGGCGGGCCTCGTCTGCTTTTCGGAATAGGCAAGTAAGCTACCTCCTCTTCGAATGTGCTTTATGCCTCACACCGAGCCCACTCGAAATGATCCGTACCCATGATTCTAGTCGCCCCGAAGCCCGGACACTGGCCGCACCTAAAAAGGAAGCAATTTCCCGCGCAAGATGCCACAGTGTGGATTATCTTGCGCTATATATTCAAAATGTCCAGTTTGACTCAGACCATCACGGCCCCCAATGGTGTGACCTACCAACAGCCGACTGGTCTCTTCATCAATAATCAATGGGTTGCTTCATCCACTGGTCAAAAACTTCAGTCCATCAACCCTGCGTGAGTAACTCAGCCTAAAATCTCAGATCCTCTGAGTTGACGTGTCATGTCTACAGGACCGAGAAAGAAATCGTCTCAGTTCATGCTGCCACAGCGCAAGATGTTGACAAGGCAGTTCGTGCCGCCCGCGCTGCATTTGAGGGAGAAGAATGGCAAAGCATTGTTGGGACTGCTCGTGGCAAACTGATGCTGAGACTTGCCGACTTGGTTGAAAGCCAGCAACATGTCTTAGCCACTATCGAGGCACTGGACAATGGCAAGCCATACTCCCAGGCGCTGGGTGACCTTGAGGAGGTCTTCTCGGTTTTCCGGTATTACGGCGGCTGGGCCGACAAGGCTTACGGACAGACTATCGAGACTAGTCGCTCCAAGTTTGCCTATACCGTGCGCGAACCTATTGGTGTTTGTGGTCAAATCATTCCGTGAGTTTCCCCTTCAAAGGTGTCTATTGGTGATCGACTTACCCAAGCTGCAAGCTGAGTGCCCACTTGTTTTCATTAAAGAACCTTCCAAAGCTAACGGGTTTTGCTACGCTTCTAGATGGAATTATCCACTCGCGATGGCAGCATGGAAGTTAGGACCTGCGCTAGCTTGTGGTAATACCGTGGTTATCAAAGCAGCCGAGCAAACTCCTCTTTCCATTCTCTATTTCGCAAACATCCTGGTGGAAGCGGGATTCCCGCCGGGAGTGGTCAACATCATCAATGGCTATGGCGTTGAGGCTGGATCAGCCTTAGTCCAGCATTCTGAAGTCGATAAAGTGGCATTCACCGGCAGTACACCGACAGGTAAACAGATCATGCGGATGGCCAGCGATACCATGAAGAATATCACGCTTGAGACTGGAGGCAAAAGCGCTCTCGTCATCTTCGATGATGCCCAAATTCCCAACGCAGTGAAGTGGGCACATTACGGTGTGATGGGCAACATGGGCCAAGTCTGCACGGCAACGTCGAGGATTTTCGTCCACGAGAAGATCTACGATTCCTTCATCCAAAAGTTCAAAGAATACGTTGCAAGTGTCCAAGTCATTGGCTGCCCATTCGACGAGAAGACATACCAAGGCCCGCAAGTCTCCAAGGCCCAATTCGAAAAGATACTCGAATACGGCAGGATTGCCCAGGAGGAAGGTGCCACGATCGTGTCCGGGGGTAAGGTTGCAGAAGGTAGACCCAACGGTAAAGGATTCTTTGTCGAACCTACCATCGTCCGTGATGTGCAACCGCATATGCGGATCTACAAGGAAGAGGTCTTCGGGCCATTTGCGGTTTTCGTCAAATTCTCCAGCGAGGCGGAAGCAATCCGGCTATCGAACGCGACTGAATACGGGCTTGCCGCTGCTGTGTGCACGAGTGATATCACGCGCGCTCACCGTGTGGCTTCTAGATTGAAGGCCGGCATGGTCTGGATAAACTCCAGCAATAATAGTGACTACCGTGTACCCTTTGGTGGTGTCAAGCAGAGCGGTGTTGGGAGGGAACTGGGCCAGGCAGGATTGGAGGCGTACTCGCAACTCAAGTCGGTTCATTTGAACCTGCAGTTGACAAAGCAGATCTAGGATTATGACAAGTCTACCTACTGTTCTTTGGGTTTCATCAATATATCTTCCATAGCTACGATAGGTTTCCCTTTTCAAAACATTCACCACACCGAAATTACAATCCTGGGCGACTTTCTACCCGGCGATGCGATGGACCAGCGTTATGTCAGTCAATGGGCCGGTGCCATCTGGCTAGGCGTCCACGACTCAACACCGTGGGAACAGTCGATGCAGCTGAACTCATTTTCCGAGCTATGGCGTATTGCAGAGCGACACCCGGCAGGAAGCCGGTGGGTTTACTTTCAGCTTTGGCCTTGGTCAGCAGGTGTCAAAGTACGTACAGGAATATTTGACCGAGCTACCGAGGCCCGCAGAAACGCCTATCCCCAGTGAGCTGTGGATGCTCTATGCTGGGTGGAGAAGCTGGAGGACGTCTCTTTGTATTAATGAATGAACTTGAAATCGTTGGCGCCCAATGTGTTGGCCGAATCTAGAACCATTGTTTATGGAGAACGTAGTCAAGGACTCAAGGTATAGATAGAGAGGTTACTTTGCAGTTGATGCACGTGGGATACAGGAAGAATAGTGCTGGATGCATTCAGTTTCACTATGGAGTGGAGATCATCAACCTTGGGAAGTTGACAGACGAAGGCCTAAGCAAATAGATACATAGACATAGACAGGGGCTAGCCAGCTTGAATAGAGATCCCATAACTACCGGCAGCACAGGGATCAGTTCAGCGTTCAGTGGTATTCGTTGCGCATGCAGAACTGCAGCAAGTGTAGAACCATAGTGACTGATTCATCTGCTCGAGACGTGACAAGAGGAAAGATGGTATTTTCAAAGACGCCGGAACGATCCGGATATGCACTATGAGGACAAATAAAAGGCATGTAGGATCAAAAAGCCCAACGCTGGGGAAATGGAAAAAGGGCGAAAGTTACAGAAGAGCAGTGTTTACTCTTGAGTCGGGGATGGTGATACGATCGCCGCGGATTGCAAGGCGTCGGGAAGCTTCATGGGCGCGCTTGGGGAAGAGGTAAGTTTCTGGAGCTTTTCGCCCTTGAGCACCTTCTCCATTTCCTCCTTTGAGAGGGTCTCGTATTCGATGAGCGCCTTGGTTAGGAGTTCCAACTCGTTGCGCTTTTCGGTCAAGATCTTGGTTGCTCGGTCTCGGGCTTCCTCGACTAGACGGCGCACTTCACCCTCGATTTCCTGCTTGGTTTCCGATGACAGGCTATCGTAGTTTGTAGAAAGATCGACGTTGCCGAGCTTCTTAGAGTAACCGAATCGGGTGATCAGTGTGAACGCCGTCTCGGTGGCGCTTTGGATATCCTAAAGAAAGCGTTAGTATACCATGGAACGCGCTTCGGCTCGGACGCTGGCATCTAGGATAGGACGAGAAATGAAACTTACAGCTGAGATGCCACTCGTGACATTGTCGTGACCGAAAACTAGCTCCTCCGCAGCCTTGCCACCCATGGAGACCGCGATATCGGCCAGGTATTCAGTGTAGTTCCTCGAGACAGTGTCCATCTCGGGCAGGAAGTGGGTAATACCGAGAGCCATACCACGGGGAACGATGGTGATCTTGTACAGCGGGGTGGAAGAAGGGGAGAAGTGAGCAACGAGAGCGTGACCAGCCTCGTGGTACGCAGTCAACAGCTTGTCCTTGTCCTGGATGATGCGGCTTCGAGCCTCAGCACCCATCATGATCTTATCCTTGGCCCAATCAAAGTCAAACGAGCCAACGTTAGCCTTGCGGTCACGGCTGGCATGGACTGCCGCTTGGTTGACCAAGTTCTCCAGATCAGCACCAGAGAAACCGGGAGTACCTCGTGCAATGACCCCCACATCAACGTCAGGGCCGAATTGGATGTTCTTCATGTGGTGCCTCAAAATGTCCATCCGGCCGCGAACATCTGGCAAGTCCACAACAACTCTGCGGTCAAATCGACCAGGTCGAGTAAGAGCCTTGTCCAGGAGCTGAGGATAGTTGGTAGCGGCGATAATGATGACGCCGCTGGTTTGCGAGAATCCATCAAGTTCAGTCAGCAGCTGGTTGAGAGTCTGCTTGACATAAGCAGCATCGCGCTCGTTTCGCTTTCCGCCTATCGCATCCAGTTCATCGATGAAGATAATGGCCGGAGACTTGTTGCGGGCCTGAGCGAACAAATCACGAACGCGCTTGGCACCGACACCGACGTACACCTCATCGAATTCGGATCCAGACATGTAGAAGAAGGGGACACCCGCTTCGCCAGCAACAGCACGCGCAAGCAGGGTCTTACCAGTACCGGGAGGGCCCACCAAGAGAACACCCTTGGGCAGTTTACCGCCGAGAGTAGAGAAACGCTCCGGGTTGATAAGGAACTCCACCAGCTCTTGCAACTCATCCTTGGCCTCGTCGCAGCCATGCACATCACTGAAGCGAGCCGTCTGCTGTTCAGCCTGAGCTTCCTTGTCCTGTGCACCCCTGACATTCTTCAACACACCAGTGGTCTCAACCAAGATCGTGACCGTTACCAGAGAGATGTAGGTGAAGAAGCCGAAGATGAGCAAAAACTTGACCCAGCGGAAGACTGTGCTCCCGAGAGATTCATCGACAACGACGTAGAGAGGAGCGTCTTTGGCGCCAGTGCCGTTCTGCTTTCCCATTCCGATTTGACTACCAGTAGCACGAGCAGCAACCGCTTGACCGACAGCCTGGAGCTGTTCGGGGCTCAAGTTGTGAGTTGAGCCGGCGTGAGCTCCAGCGTCGGCGCCACCAATGCTTGCCTGGGCCCGTTGGACCAAGGCTTCAGTTGTGGTATCTCCAGCGAAATAGCCGCTTCGGTGTCGCTCGATAACTATGCTAGGCATGTTCGCACGCAAAAGAGCCGTATAGAAAGCATTCTGGGCGTCTGCATTGTTTGGGCTCTTGTTGGCAATCTTCTCCTTCTGGGCGAGTATTTGATGCCAGGATCCTCCGAACAAGTATCGCTGTTGGTGTGTTTTGGAAAGACCGTTGACCTTCAGGGCCGCGCGTAAGGTGTGGAGGCGGAACGGAGTCAGGGTAGAGTAGGAACGAGCACTAGGGGTAGCGCTAGAAGACGGCGTAAACGATGAGGTCCGAAGTGGATTGCCTATTTTCATGATAAGTCAGGCAAGGCTTCCCCAATGACAGTACTTGTAGCACAACTTACATTGCTTCAGCAACGGTGACCATCCTTGTTGTGCGGCCCGGCCGATGACCTGCGCTCGCAATGCTTCCATGGGGACGCTCCTCAGATACTCAGGTAAGGCTGTATGTTCGGGACCCTGACTTTTATCAGCGTTGGGCGATGCCAAGGATAGAATAGGCCATGTCATACCTTCTCATGTTCTTGTCTGAGAGTATTCCGAGAGTTGCTGGCGTGAGTCGTTGAGACTTGATTGGCCTTCTTCCAAGGAGCGGCCAGGTTTCGAGAGAAAGACGGCCAGAGATCCGAGGTGACGGCGGCAACATCCTGAGAGAAGATGTACAGCGTCAGTTGTAAGGTCTTTCTGCAAATCGCGAAATGGTACTCACAAGCTTGGGGATCGCGACTTGGAACGCCATGGCTGTCCGATGTACAGCGGCACCCGGCCGTGTGCTTCTCTAGATCAGGCTCAGACCAAAAAAGCAAAGATGAATGCAGTTAAGGCCGAGTTGAAATGAATGACATCGCTGTCATGAAATCGAAGGAAGAGGAAGGCGATAGTGTAGTGGTGCTCCGCAAAGGCGGCGAAGCCGCAATGCCACTGAGTCTGACATACGGAGCATCGGAAAAATATCGAACCGACGGCCTCTGGATGCCGCGCCGGAGAAAGCATCGGACCGTTGAGGTATTGGAGATGGGGTCGGAAAAATTATCTGGGCGGTAAGGTATCGGACTAGTGATTGTCCGGTAAAATGACCGCAGAAGGCGCACGTGATACCGGTAATGCTGGCACGTGATGTGGTAACACCTCGTGTGAGTCGTGTCCTCCGCATGCAAACAACCCGGCCACCCCCAAAACACATAGTAAACGCGATATATTATCTCAACAATCATGAATTTATTTCATCTCCTTGATATCCTATTTCATGATAGTCATTGGTAAGAGCAAATAGCGTCCATCAGATATCAAGTTGTACACGGTAATTTTCATCTTTTATTATGTGTTTTCCGGCTCGTTTACCTTCACAGGATTAGCTTAGCCTTCAATTACTTTCATATTCCAAGTGAACGAAAAGCCTGAATGGCTGAAATCTTTCCGCGAGTATCTAAAAGTTGACTGATTCTTATGAGGCTTAGGAGCAGGCCTACCTAGTACACAGTAGACGACCTCGACCCGGTATCTGAGACCATGGTTCGGGCCCCAACCGAAGTTTCATCACAATCGTCCAAAATCGACGTTTCGACTCTCGACTATGTAACCCTCTCTGGAAACTTCACTTATTCCAATGAGGCTCAACTATGTGAACCGTCTCTAGACTTCACTTTTCTCGGTCTGACTTGCGCCCTTTGGACTTGATTCTATGATCCAAACCGCTTGTTCGATGGCATCAAGACGGACCTCTCTGTATACCATCTCTACCCAAGCTACAAGTTCTCTTTGAGCCACAGACCATACAGTCGATTATTTATGTCTCGAAAGAATATATTTTTGGTAGGCGCACCGCTATCGTCAAGCCTGAGTTGGCACGCAGACGAACTTCTGAATACACCTATACCTCCCTTTCATGAAAGCACGAATAGCCCAGGACAAGAGCTGTCGCTGGATCAGCCACCTGTGAGATGGCGACTTCTACGGTCAACCTCAGACAAGCTAGATGAAAATTATGCTGTCTATCAAGGTCACAAGGATACAGAATTTTTCATCTCGTACCAGCTAGCCGCGACAACAAATGCGCTGCCTGAAAACCCGGCAGATTCGATGCTGTCAAAATTCTTCAACCACTCTTTTGCCGTTCACGAAACCTCCGAGGTAAGTAGTCCGGGGGTTTACGTAGCGGATTCAACCCAAGAGAGTAGTTTGGGCGAGGATAGCGCGAAGACCAGCTCTAGGGGGTTGGAAAAAGCAGACATTCCAACAACACCTCGCATGCTCCATTTTGCTGGACCTCTTACCGACTTGCACAACCTCCCCACAGCAAAATACATTCAGTCCATTGCACCGCAGACGATGACGGTGAATTTGATAGTGGGAGTGCTCGCCGTCCACCTCCCACGGCGGATTGTAACACGACAATGGAAAACCGAATTGGACATTATTGAGCTCGTTGTTGGAGACGAGACCAAAGCTGGGTTTGGCGTCAATTTTTGGCTCAAGCCGGAGAAGCCGTCCGCTGCCAAGAACAGTGAAGCGGATCACCTTGGTCGATCCCTCGCGGGCCTCCGACCCCGCGACATCGTCTTACTCCGTAATGTCGGACTCAGTACATTCCAAGATCGAGTTTACGGACAAAGTCTTCGAGGGATGACCACGGTTGAGCTTTTCTATCGACAAGCGGTGGATGTGACGGATGCAGTTGGACTTTATCAGAACAGAATGTTAGATAGCTCACAAGACAATCAGCCAATCCTTAAGACTCGCCGAGTACGAAACTGGATGTTCCGATTTGTGACGGATTCGGTTGGAATGTCTCACCCACGTGGATTGCCCCCGGACACGCAATAGGTTGTGTCGGGGATTTCTATTTTTTGGCCATTGTTGAACCTTGGATCACTTTTTACTTCGAGGATACCCATTTCTGAGTTAAGTTGAACCCAACTTTTCTTTCTACTTAGTGTAACGATGTAGGTTGTACAGGGAGAGGGAAACAGGTTAACCCCCCACATGTTAAGTTTCAGGGGCGATACCTCATGACCAGCCCTGTCCGTGGAAATGAGGCCCTTAGATTTGAGGACGCCATCTGCCGGTCGGAATCATGCGATACCATTGGAATGATTGGATGTATTCGCCGGGATGGGCTGAACTAGAAAACAGATGAGACCTCAGAACGGATTCTTGATTCCGTGGAGAATGTCGAAATGATCCCACCGGATTAGTTAGATGTACACTCAAGAGTCCATCCGTCGATGTAGATGCCCCTTTTTCCCGCAAACAGAGCCCCTCCAATCACTGCCCACTCACGTGCCCCCACCTTGGACGAAAATAAATCAACAGCCAGGTGTTCCCTAAATAACAAGTCTCTCCTTTTGTTTCTCAGCTTCTTTACTCTTTTAACTCTTAACTAATTTTCTATTTTCCACCAATTCATCATGAAGGGTATGTCTCTAGTCAAGCCTTTCCCTTCTCCCGCTAACCTTCTACAGCTCTCATTCTTGTCGGCGGTTTTGGTACCCGTCTGCGTCCTTTGGTAAGTCACCTCCCTATATGGACCCTGGTTATAATTGTATGTTATATGCTTGGCAATGCTAATACTCCAATTATAGACTCTCACCCTTCCTAAGCCCCTGGTGGAGTTCGGAAACCGGCCTATGATCCTACACCAAGTCGAGAGCTTGGCCGCTGCAGGTGTCACCGATATCGTTCTCGCCGTCAACTACCGCCCAGATGTCATGGTCGCAGCCTTGAAGAAGTACGAGGAGCAATATGGAGTCAACATTGAGTTCTCTGTCGAGTCTGAACCGCTAGGCACGGCTGGCCCGCTCAAGCTGGCGGAGAAGATCCTGGGCAAGGACGACTCGCCCTTCTTCGTATTGAACTCGGACGTCATTTGCGATTACCCCTTCAAAGAGCTCGCCGAGTTCCACCAGAAGCACGGAGATGAGGGTACCATCGTCGTCACCAAAGTGGACGAGCCCTCCAAGTACGGTGTCGTTGTTCACAAGCCCAACCACGCCTCGCGCATCGATCGCTTCGTCGAGAAACCCGTCGAATTCGTTGGCAATCGCATCAACGCCGGTATATACATTCTGAACCCCAGTGTTCTCAAGCGGATTGACCTCCGCCCGACATCTATCGAGCAGGAGACCTTCCCCGCCATCTGCAAGGAGGGCCAGCTCCACTCATTCGATCTTGAGGGCTTCTGGATGGACGTCGGCCAGCCCAAGGATTTCCTCACCGGTACTTGTTTGTACCTGACCTCTCTCGCCAAGCGCAACCCCAAGCTCCTTGTCCCCCACACAGAGCCCTACGTGTACGGTGGCAATGTCATGGTTGATCCCTCCGCTAAGATCGGCAAGAACTGCCGCATTGGCCCCAACGTGGTGATCGGTCCCAACGTTGTCGTGGGCGATGGTGTCCGTCTTCAGCGTTGCGTCGTGATGGAGAACTGCAAGGTCAAGGATCACGCTTGGATCAAGTCTACGATTGTTGGCTGGAACAGCTCTGTTGGCCGCTGGGCGCGTCTGGAGAACGTTACTGTACTCGGAGACGATGTGACCATTGCCGACGAGGTATATGTCAACGGTGGCTCCATCCTGCCCCACAAGAGCATCAAGCAGAATATTGATGGTAAGTTGTCTGTTTCTATGAAACTCCACAACTCTTTCGCTAATATCGATATGCAGTTCCCGCGATCATCATGTAAACTTGCCTCTTTCCCCCATCTCCCCTCTACCCCCTTACCCTCCTCCTTCACGTCGCTATGCCCTTCGAAATACTTCTCTTCACCTCTTTCGCCGATACCACCCTCCATTCCGCCTTCCTTGATGCATAGAACCGGAGTCGTTTACTATCTTATCTTCCCTCCCGTGCCGGCCTACCTTTCTTCCATGACGGTTCAACTCGCCCTCTATCCTTCTATTCGTCTTCCGATGATCGATACTCAGAAACCTCGATGGTGAAAGCGTGCGATTTCGGCTGTTTTGCAAGAAATTACCCATTTTAGTCTTGTTTTTCTACGTTTCTTCTGCTTGAAGTTATCCTCGTTTTAGTACTACATATTGAGGGTCTCGAAACTACATCCTCCCTTGCGTTTTGGCCGCCTGTTTTCCTTCCAATCTTTCTTCTTTTTTGATCGCTGCTGGTATTCTGGCCGATGGGGCATCATGCCATATCCGTTTTAATGAGAACATTGGCGTGGGTCGGGTTCTGTTGATGTAAATAATGGGTGGCGGAATCAATACAAAAGATACAAGATTCAATAGCTTTGGTCGAGCTACAGACCTTCAGATTGGTGTGAGCCTTGAACATCCACGAGAGGTACAGATTGTACTGAAGGCGAACTTCCTGAGCAGCGTCGGGGTGTAAGAAATATCACTGAGCAAAGGCAGGAATACCATCTAAAGGGTCCATCATGTTCTACACAGCACGCTGAAGCTGGGACAGCTACAGCCTTTCAGCTTCACTTTGGCGTTCATCTCCGTTCCTCCCCAATAGAGGTATACGCCATAGCGAAGTTGAGCTGCCGAATACCCCCTACTGTGTTACTTCTGCCGTTTACCCCATCTTTTCACTCTCACTTTTGCACTATGTTCATTCCCACGGTAGTACTTCTCGGCCAGTGGCTTCCTGCCGCGCGCTGCTTCCGTCTCTCTGTGTCCATTGACTACATGATCATAGTCTCAGCTGTAATGGGTACCATGGACGCTTTCGGTACTGCATGAGCCGTGCAGCCCCTATGCTTTCTCTGACACGCCTGATACGCACCATCCATCAAAAGCAGCTCATATACGATCCTTCTTCAGCCCTTCACGGACGATAGTGATGATACTCTCAAATTCCTTGATGCCAATTCACAGAGAGTACACAGTAAGGGAAATTCCATGCCCATTCTCCTTGCTCCCTTACTTTGTGTGAATTTGCATCAGAGAATTTGAGAGCATCACCACTATCCTCCGAGGCGACACTTGTATTAGATATCCATCGGTTCCTCTTCATATCCTCCCTTGATGACACCGCACACAAACTCTCCTCTCACGATAAACCGCATACCCAGTCAGTTCAACGCGTCATCGTGGCCCTGGCACCATCTCTACGAGCAAGAACATCAGCCTGTCGATCCGGGACATCACCCAGGCATATGTCCAGTCAACAACTTCGTTGAACCGACTGATCCTGGGTGATGTCCCGGATCGACAGGCTGATGTTCTTTGCTCGTAGAGATGGCGCCAGGGCCACGATGACGCGTTGGCTAGCTCGCTGGATCGTCGGGGACTGGGTGAGAATCATGCTTTTGCCTTCGTCATTGTAGGCCTGGATGACTAGTCGTGACTTCTCAAAAGGTGTACCTGTAGCCTTGCCCTTGATCTCATTGACCAGCCGTGAGTTGAAGATGCGTACTCCAGCATGCTTGTTTGGGTCATATTGTACGAAATCGAACACGCCCTTGGCGATCAAGGGCAAGGCTACAGGTACACCTTTTGAGAAGTCACGACTAGTCATCCAGGCCTACAATGACGAAGGCAAAAGCATGATTCGATCAGTGTTGGCGTCACCAGCTAGGTCCTGTGTACACAGATAATGCGTAGCGCAATAGTAGAAATGGATTCGATTGATATGATTGATGTCTGTCTAGAAGGAAGGTACCCCTGGATCCCAGTGAACACGGTGGTTCTTGGCAGTCACATGACCGGGTTCGTAGCTTGGCGCAGGAACGCGCCAGTAGACATAGATATGTCCCGACAGTTCTGCTTGCTTCATATCTGTCACTAGCCAGGTGGCATAGGTTTGCAACTCAGATAAGAAGAGAACACCTAAGATCTGGGGGGTATTTGGATGATCATGGCGTGGCAGGTCTACATCATCATCATCCACTTGTCTTCTGTTTTCTTTCCACCTTTCATACCAGTCACGATAAAGCACACCCTTAAGAGCGAATGAGAAGGGGTTAAATGTTAAAAAATGGAGTAAAAGTGGAGCGGGAGCGCCCAAGGTAAACTGCGAATATACAGAGTTGAGTGTACGGAGCAATAGGTACTGTGTAGTTAGATGAGGATTTCAATCAGTCTCCGCAATTCCAGCATTCATATCTCTTATTAGGTATTAAATGTATTGGTTGTGGCTCTGGCGCATGTATCCTCCGTATGTATGCAGTCGTTGAAGCTATCTCGCTTCGTATCAACAAGCAGCAGGGAATTAGAAAGATAATAGAGACGACCATATGCGTCTTGTGTATCTTCAGATCATTTGGAACGAGCTTCAGCTTGATCCAAGATCTCATCCCATTGAATCCTCAACTCCTCCATCCTCTTCCAGCACTGGCGTCCAAGCTCCTCGAACTCTTCTCTCTTTTCCTTGGTGAGATCCTCCGCACCTCGCTTACGGCGTCGAAGCCGATCCGCCTCGACAACCGGCGTCCCAACAACGCCTCCATGACCCCAACCGTCAACCTCAGTAGAAACCACGCTCTCAACCCCATTGCGCCCACAAGACGACCCCCATTTCGCTCGACCACCGCCAGCCTTGCGATACGGTTCTTCGGCAGCCTCAAGATCAGCCTGCGAAGCCAGCGCAAGGAACACTGGTGCACAAGCACCAATGTAGGTAGACAACCCATGCCACGGCGACCCAAGCATCCTAGCAATCCAAAACGATGCAATCATCGCCCAGGCCAGCGGCGTAATAAGCGGGATAATAGACGTAGCACAAATACCAGGGTGAGAAAGATACGTGCGCGGAGTCGCAGCAGGTGCATCCACATGAATAGCATGTGTATCCAACTCCGTCTCCGACTGCAAGAAGCTGTCAACAGCCCAAGGCGCCGTACTGGGCAGATTAGAAGTCAACGCCAAGACATCCGTCAGAGCCTTAGAAGACTCGTAGGGCGCACTAGTGCGCAAACCCTGAATATCATCGACATCGAAGAACTTGCACGTTGCTTCAAGGCTGGAAACCCAGACCACGCGCCCTGGGCCATTCGTGCGCGCGCGCTTCAGCAGCGGCGCGACGTTGTGCGCGAGCATGTAGTGGCCGAAGACATTTGCGCAGAAGACCGCGCCTAGTGGCGGCTCGGATTCTGTGGAGGTTTGTTTGCCGGTTAGAACGCCCGTTGGCGCGAGCTTGTAGGCAGGCCAGGTTACGGCGTGCAGCAGGTCGGTGCAGACGTCCCAGATGGCTTGGGGCCAGTTGATGCCTGACCAGCCGCCTATTCCGGCGTTGAGGACTATGGCGTCGAGGCGCGGGAGGGTGTGGATGAGTTTGCGGGAGAGGGCGCGGACTGAGCGTAGGTCGCCGAGGTCGACGCTTTCGGGGACGAAGTGTACGCGTGCTGCGGCGGATGCGGAGGGGGCGTTTGATTTTAGGTAGGATTCTAGTCTGCGGGTGGTTTCCTGGGCTTTGCGCGCGCTTCGCGTGGTGAATAGTATGGTGAGGGATTCGGTTGCTGGGTGGTTGGAGAGGAATTCGTCGGCGAGGCGGCAGCAGATAGAGAATCCGAGGCCGCTGTAGAGGTTTAAGACTTAGTATGAATTGGGCCGTTTGTAAATTGGAGAGCACTCGTACCTATTTGCGCCTGTCACCAAGATGTGAAGCATGTTTTGATCTCCACTAGCAGATTCGGTCTGATCCATTGTTGCTATGAGTTTGTTGACTCGGCACCTTTTTCGATATCGGAGATAGGGGTATGTGATAGAATTGTGCACCAATTGAAGCCGTTCGAAGCTGGTGAGGTAGATACTTGACGCTGCAGAAAATGATAGCAGGACAGAACGCTCCACTGAAATCAAAAGGGTCCTTGAGCGACCACAGACTAGTTGTTGTTGAACTTGCGGAACTGGAAATTGTCACGATACGGATCACGTGGCTACCCCAATTCTTATCCTTATCAGGCAGATGTCGTTCCCCGTCATACTCGCTCCTTGCGCTCCATGGCCGAGAACTACTAATTTCCGAATGCCGTGCAGTCGGCACATGGGAAGTCATGGCAGGAAGACTTGAGCGATTCCTCAACACGACTGGATTTACCTTTTTCGCTCTCATACTCCTCGCCCTCATCGGCCTCACCCCAGTTGACGCTGTCTACCAATGCTACGAAACGCGTCGACTCACCAACATCTTCTTCATCATCGGCGCATATGTCATAACCTTCATAATTGCCGCCCTCATCTATGCGACACGCATCTACACCAATCGGAGTACTCTCTCAGGCATACCGAAGGCCTGGATTCCCGTGGAAAAGGAAGATGTGAGCAAGAGCGTTCGACGCCTAGTGAAAGAGGGCCTCGCCCACAGTGCTATTATCGCATACCAAGCCCGTCCGCGCGATGTCTCTACCGACGAGGACAACTTCCAGCACTACAAACCGCTTCTCATTGACCGAGAACGACCACCCTGGGGCCATATCGAGCACTGCGGCTGGTCTTCGCCTACGTCACCAGACCTGCCGAATCTTCCCTATCGCACGGTCATCCAGGAGCTCCCTAGCTTGATCGAGGCGAAAGCTGTCTCCCTCGCCCCTGCTGATTCATTTGCGCCTCCAGACCCCTTCGGTTCGCCAGGCGATTACACAACGCCCTCCCTCCCGGATACACGCGTGGTGGAAGTACTACAACGACCGGCTTCAATGGGTCTGAGAGAGTACATCCGACATCTGACGTCTCTTGGGGCTATCTATCCGCCAGAATTAGGCGCTGACTTTCTCGCGCTATACGAACGAGCCCGGTTCTCGCGTCACAGTCTACACGAAACAGAGTTCCGTGAGCTCATGCATCTCTTCGCGGAGATCCTCAGAGGAATGACGAGCCTTGCGCCGCCAGTCCTGGAGGAGATTCGTGACAGCGCAAGCTACCGACGAGCCTACAGCCAGTCCGCTATTGGAAATACTGACGAAGAGGGATATACTACAGATACTGTGGAACATTATGGTTACGATGGGGCTTTGGAGCCCATGCGCAGTGACAGCATTCGCCCATCGAATTCGTCTACTTGGGACAGCCAGTCAGGGTATGACACTGCACCGTCAATACAGAGGCCTGTCTCGGAACTGTCAGCGGGCTTCAGCTCATATGCTCCACGAAGTCCTCGAACGCCTTCTATAAGGTCTCTGCGACGCGTGGCATCTGGCCAATCTGGCGCCTCGGGAGGAAGTGTTATTCGTTTGACGCAGCCGCAGGATCCGACAGAGCTGCCGTACACAATTGACTACGCTGGACGTAGGCAGTGAAGTCCCCTAGTCCCATTTTGAACGTGTATAATAGTCATTAATAGAGTAACGTCACTCGGACATTGAATTACGTGCAACGTTAGTGAAAGTGGGCGGGGGGCTGATAATTAGTCAGGGCGGAAACATTCCATTTTCTTGGCAAACTGTGAAAAAGATTGATAAGATCGATACCAAGTAACTACTGTTGACGTCCTGTCATAAGACCAAAAAAGCTGAACAGTAGATTCCTACCTTTCTCACGTGGAAGAACCAATATTTTACCTACTATCATGCATCTCTTCCGCAGGGGCACTGCCTCCCTATTCAACTCCCGCGACTCCTCCATCTCTTCGTCCAGAACCGACATCACCACCGATGCAGTCGGCGACAATGCGCTCGCCCCCGAAGGATTCCGAACAATCCCTTCAAGCGATAAGCTTTTCGCAAATGCCGATCCAGCCGTAGACGGTGAGGACTGCCTGCACGACTGCGCAACGTGCACAGTCAAATACCCCGCCAAGTTCGACATCGACCTCGAAGACGAATTATACGGACAGGTCAATGGCTGGTCGACACACATGCTCGTCGCCACAGGCAAATCAGACTGGGTGCGGGACGTAGCAGACGAGGAAGGCAGCGTCATGGAGGCGATTGAGAAGGGCGGGCTAGAGCCCAGCAACGGGGTATGACAATTTGTCTTGGAGATAGAGCATCCACCTCCAGTGCGCAGAGCTAACAATCTCCATTTCCTAGCGCCTCAAACTCTCAGCATCGAACATGCCCGTCCCAGACGAATACCACACAGCCGAAACAGGCAAGCAGCCGACAAACGTCCTCCTCCTCCCCAGCTTCACGGTAGTCGAGAACGTCACGCCACAGCTAGTCCTCGACCTAATCCAGAATTTCATCAACAAGTCCTTGACAACGACCACGCCCTTAGGCGCCGCACCATCCCTACCAGATCAGGCGACACAGTCACAAACTGACCTCCCCCACCCATCCAAAACCTCCCTCCCAACATCCCTCACCTCCCACCCATGCCCACACGCAGCCGTCATTCTCCTCTGCTCACAGCGCACGCGCGACGCTCGCTGCGGACAATCTGCACCGCTGCTGCGCCGCGAATTCGAGCGCCACCTGCGGCCGCTCGGTCTATACCGCGATATGGATGATCAGCGACCCGGCGGCGTGGGTATCTACTTCATTAGCCATGTTGGGGGACACAAGTATTCTGCCAACGTGATTGTGTATCGTCGTCGGGACTTTGATTGGTACAAGCGAGGGCAGGGGGAGGAGGTTAGGGATGAGGGTGCTGCGCAGGGGATTTGGTTGGCAAGAGTGCGACCGGAGGAGTGTGAGAATATTATTCGGTACACTGTGCTGCAGGGGAAAGTGCTTAAGCCTGGGAAGCAGTTAAGGGCTGGATTTGATCGCGAGCGTGGGTTGACGAGTTGGTGAGTTTGAGTTGGGTTGGTTGGAGTTGCGCAGTGAGGTATTCACTCTGTAGGTAGTGTTGGGTTGTTTATATTTTGTATGAGAGTTCTATATACATTTCATACTCTGTGGGTATTCTGTCGGTCCTGTTATGGTTGGGTTGGTAGTGGCTGGTTTAGAAAATGTAAAGCCACCTTGTCTATTCCCAATTAGGGCAATTCATAGAGAGCCTCAAAGTAGTCGTGGCATATCCAACGTAGCTGCATCAATACCTAACTAACCCAGTGACCAATATCCCTCCCAAACAGAACGGCGGAAGTACAGGTACACATACCACCTAGTTACGAGAACAAGGATAAAGTGCTGAAAGGCTTATAAACGCAGCCGACGTCGTACACCCGAATACCCCTTAACTATCGCGGGTGCCACCGTTAAGACGAATGACGTACATCGTACAGAGGCTGACTCGTATGTTGTGTTTGTGTTTTGATGTTGTACTGCGTATACAGTATGCTGTATGTTCGATTTGCCTGTACAGGATAGCCGGTCTTAGGTAGAATCGAGGCCTCCCGAGGTCTCGTTTAGTATTGCTGCATGGGGGTTAAAGGGCTTGGCTGTTTTGGCCTAGGGCATCGGGATACTTTATTTGGAAAGTATGTAGTCACGAGTACACACAGTAACTATATAGTTGGATGGCTTTCTTGACTAATTGGTATTCGGACTCTTTAGTTTGTGTTTGGATATTTCATGTTGTGTATGTAGCTGGTACATTGCGATTTGATCTGTTCATGGGTGTGGCTGTACTACTCTAGTGGTATAGTGACTAGGATATAAGTGACAGAGGGAAAGGATGGTATAAGACTGAATGAGGATCACGTCTACTGGACTGTAGTCAACTGATGTATAACTACTCCGTACGGACCTCGGTTTCTCAGCGATCACCCGCACCTAACTAGCTCTTACTATTCCAGGCTCATTCTTGTTGTTTCCAGATGTTCTGGAATTGACATGGCAGTCATGGACCAGCACTGATGATGCTGATATCGACATTGTCGAGTCAAAATGAGAAAGTCTACCATCTCTCCACTTATTCTCCCCGAACCAGCACATCCACATCTCCATTCACAATTCATAATCTACACACAACCTCGCTCCAATAACCCGCAGATCACAATGTCCTTCAATGAAATCACTCGCAGCGATCTAGACCAAAGCTCCCCCCAAAGTGGATACAACACCGGGGTTTTTTACCTGGGGATTGGAGGATCAGTTTTCACTTGGTGACACTAGGCCCGGACACTCATGCAAAACAGTGGATATCCGGAGATTTCCAAGCCGAGTCTGGAAAGTATAGTTAGTGGAAATGATATCCTGAGCCAGGCACCAACACACAGATATTACAAGGGTTTGTTGTTAAGTGTGATCGATGATTTAGATCTACCATGTGGAGAGATAAGTCCAAGGGGGGGAAATTGAGAGTGGACATCTTATCTCCACTCAATCGCTAACCGAGCTGTAATTTTGTTTATATTTTTTCCTGTCAAAACGAAAATCAAAGTTTGGGTTCGGCCTGAGCCGCAACGTAGCCCTGGTTTCCATGGATTGGAACTCGAACCAGTTGTCATTGTCATTGCCCTTTGGGGTAACTGTTGTCGATCGCTTGGGAGTTGCCGTGGGTATTCTTCTATGGTTTTGTATTGTGGGGTTAGTTGGCTTGAAACGGGGACAACGCCGCGACCTCAGAATGATCCGAGATGCCTGCCCCATTTTCCACAAAGCTTGTTTCCCTTCTAATGTCTCTGAGTCGGGGAGGAGATCGGTCTAGCCGCAAAGAAAGGATAGTAAGCACTAAGCAGAGATAATGTCAGCATGTTCGGTACGGGATACTCGTGTATTAAAGAATGTTCGAAATGAACTGGGATGGTGCTCCACTTCACTTGCACTGACCAGTCCCGATGTAGACTATGCAGGTCTTGTCGATGGAGTCTCTGGGGACCACTTGAACCAGAAATGCCTTGACAGGTTACATTGTGTGGGGTTTCTCCTGGACCGCTCTCTACAGGCATTCTTTCCATTCACGGAATTATTTTGTATTCTTGGTCTATTTGATATCGAATCTTGGCTCTTAATTAATCTTCATATCTCTATAGTTACAAACATCCAGACCATGACAATACACAGTACATACTTCATCTCCCGGGATCCCAGTGGGCCCCGGGAACGGTCCAGTAGCGCCCTCCGCACTTACAAGTGCATACGCAGTACAATACGAATACAATACAATACCAACAAGCTCCCGTGTTCCCCGAAGCTCCCGACAGGCCCAAGCTCCTTCCAAATCCCACGCTGGTTTGAGTCAAAGAAACATCTTCACTCTTCATGCGGATCATTCGATAGATACTTTTCCTCGTAGTGTGACTTAGAATACATACTATGTAGTTCTAACATGAGAAAAAGATGAGCAATATACAACGATCTCACTCGAATTGCATACCCGATTGGGATTCTAGGTCCCACATGATGGGCCACAATCTATCACCCTAATTCTACAACATCCCCGGCTCCAACGTTAGCAAAGAGTACATAAAAACACTCTAATTCTCCACCCCCGCGCCAACACCGGCTATACTTCGTACACCCCAGGCGTCTAAGACACGATGTCTAGTTTGTTTTTATCACGACCTCGCCATGCTTAGTGTCGTCATTGTTCTAACTAGCACTAAAGACTAGTTCACGTTCTAGTTTCAAAATGCTCCGTCATCTAGACATGGATCATACATTAGTTCGAAGCTGAAAGCGCAAATCGCAATAGATCAACTAGGAACATTTCTCCGCTGGAATGCATTTCTAATCACGTTCTAATCACATCTTTAATCATCAAAGGAAACCTTCTGCGATCCACTCACAATTAACTCTTCCCTCTAATTTCCTCAAGATCGTCGCGGGTTCTCGGCTTCGGTCTCTGCCGCCGATCGCACACAGCTCCAGCCTCCATGAAGGGTTTAACCGATTTATCCCCAAGCGGAAAAAGCTACGTGGGGGAGCTTTCCAGCCTTGCGGGTTTGCCTTTTCCGTTCTTTATCCTATTTCCCTCTGTTCTCCGGTATGGAAATATAGCCAAGATCGCCACGACTCCAGGGGGCTTGGGTTTGGGGGCTGAAAATATATCACTTCCCCCTCAGTGAGATCGAAGCTAATCTCATATCTCCGAGAAATGAGGATTTTGTAGGGGCTTACTCCGTACTTTCAATTCAGACGCCACTGATAGGAAATACGAGTTGGTGAGCAACGCGCAATCGAGTTGCCCAATCCCACCAGCTTTCTACTTCACCGCTCCCTGTTTTTCTACTATAGGTACTACCGTACTAGCTCTATATCGATATGGATACGCCAGCCGATATACGAGCTCGCACCGCCAAGCCGAGGGACCAATATGTGCCTCGTCTGTGCCAGCCGCCAGAAGCGATGAGATACTTTCTAGCCAAGATCAATGCCGCGACGTCAATTGATCTCGTATGGGCGGCTCGACACCCAGGATCCCGGTCGCAGGCGCCACATTGTGAGTTGCACCAGCCATTGGACAGCGATGCGAATAGGATCAAGTCTTGATTAAGAGGGGTATCTCGAAATTGCAAGTGAGATTGGCCAGAACAGACGATTAGATTATCCCCGTTTTCCATATTCTATAGACGGCATTGTGGCATGCCGCATATACACCGTTTGGCGCTTTTTGTGACTTGCATGCGGGGGAGGAGCCCCCGTTTTGCATCTCCCGCTCCTTATTTTCAACCAAGATATGCACATGAGGATCTCATTTCTGCACTCGTGACTCTAGGTAGGTCTAGTCTATTGCATACTGTGATATCGCTAAGGGACATTCCCAGTGCACTGGACTGGAATAGCTGTGCCGTTAGCCTGGGTCTTTCTTCGAGCGCTAGTTAAGTTAACTTATCCTCTTGTTCAAGAGTTTTAAGATGATCAAAATTCGAGAATACCAAGAGTTTCCTCTTTTTGAGCGGGGATCTACCGGCCCTTCATATTCCATCCGCGGCGGGCCAGACTCTCCACACTTTGATACCCCTATCTGGGTCTTTGAGAGGTCGGGAGTAAGTCCAGACTCTTGACTTCAGGTACGGATAGAAATGGATCATTCGAGGGTGGGAGGAAAGAAAACATCGGTAGTTATTCACCTTTTCACAGTGTAAAATTGAAGATCCAAACCAAATCAATCAGGCACAATCTCAGATCAGAGATCAACTAAGTGCATCGGAAATGGTCTCCGCTTCTAGTTCAATGTAACAACCCTCACCCCTTCTGCACGCAAAAACCGGTTCTGGGCTGCAGTTCTAGTTCCAGATGGTTACAATAGTTGACAGGGGGCCTGGAAAAGTGCATAATCTGGTCTTCTATGTATCTCTTGGGATTGCATGGATTTCATGGATTTCATGGAATTGACTAAATAATCAGAAAGCAAGCACCTAAATCCTGAGGAACTCTCCCCGGCTTTCTTTAAAGTAAAGAGCATAGAGCAAACTTACACAATACGCAACACAGTACAGTACACAGTCGACTGTGTACAATAATTGTCCAGACGCGGTGTCTCACAAAGTTATCGCGGGGATATCGGAGATATCGGCGCGAGAAGGCGAAATAGATGCGAAAGAGACAATCCTTCCCCTTGATTGACTGGGGTCGAACGGCTTTACTTCTTACATTTGACGAAGGGGAATGAGAAGAGAGAGCTCGTAATTAAACGAAAACGAGAGACCCATCTGCGCCTTTGTTAGCGAGACAGGGCAGACCCCTGGACTTTGTCTTGGTACGTTGTCTTGGTAGTCTTGGCTGGGAAAAATGGGCTGCGCGTATCGAGAAGTATATCGACTGTGTGGAGTAGGGAGAAGTGAGACGGGAACAATCAGTAATTGAAGGAAAATAATCAATCAATGATGGAAATAAATAAAAATAAAACGCCACGAGCCATGCCATGTGTTTTATCTAGTGGCATTCTCCTAGAGGAGTAGAAGTGATGCCCAGAGAAAGTGTACATCGTAAGATGTCAATCCAGGCGAGAATGGAATAGATTCTAAGAGGCCAATGGGAGTGAAGTTTCCATCGCAGTAATATTCCTGAGAAACACTAGCGTGAAAAGGAAAAGGAGACAAGTGGGATATCTCGTAACATCGTGGGCATTATCGGAACTGAAACAGCAAGTCTTGGTGAAAAAATAGACGATCCAACCCAGAGCGAATATAATCGATAAATTCAGCAAATAAATAGGGAAAAAAAGGGAAAAACATATTCATATCCCACGTTCAGGTATCACACAAAGATCGCCAATGAGAGAAACGCCGGTTGCCTCCGTTTAAAATGACAAGATATGGAAAGAAATAGCATAACATGGCAAGCAAGAGAGGGGAATCCTTAATGAGAGCGCCCAGCGACCTGAAATGGAGCAAGATAGACCCTTGGAAACAAATAAACAAATAATACGCGACATGCCTGAGCTGCAATCGCAAGATGCGCATCCAAGGGAAAAAAAAACAGACGGTCGTAAACGGGCATCAAAACGAGTCACTCGATCTCTATGCGCGATCTTCTCTTAACCTACTCCCAAAAAGCCCCAGTCAGTCCCCTCTGCTTGATTCAGGAGCCGGGAGCCTGGGGGTTTGTACGCATAGTTTGGATGATATGATACCATCATCGGCTGATCGGGCGGCATTTGGTGGCCTTGAAAGGGCGGGTGTGAATATTGCTCGGGGAGGTAGTTTGTGCGTGGGCTCGTGTCGTAGCGCATCATCTGTATATATTGTTGTTGCTGTTGCTGTTGCTGCTGCTGCTGCTGCGGATGTTGATGCGCATGATGTTGCGGGTGTGGCTGATGTGCCATAGGCATCGGAGAAGACACCGGTACATTCTGCGACACGATCGGAGGCGCATTTTCGTGAACTGGCACCGAGCCCATCGGCGCACTCTGCGGCGAGTAAAACTCATGACTGGGGGTCGCCGATTGCGGGTAATAAGGTTGCTGCGCAAGCATGTACTGCTCATTCGGGCTGGAGACTGATACGGGCGTTTGGTGGTAAGAGTGCTCCGAGGTCGTGTCTTCTGACGATGGTCGGGTCATGCTGCCTGGAGGGTGCGAGCGATGTTGGTGTTTGGTGAGAGTGGTCTTGCGACAGAAACTACAGTTTCAACAAGAAAATTAGACAGGTTCGACGCTTCCTACTTCACCACAATACTTACCTCCGTTCGCAGGTCGGCTCGTGGCATATGTAAGGCCGCTTTCCCGTGTGGATTCGGCGATGGCGGGCTAGACTCGACGACTGTGGGAGATATTAGTGGCTGCGCAAATGGTGTCGCATATTTCGAAGTCCCTTACATCGGAGAATGCCTTCTGGCAGCCTTCATGGTCACAGACATGTGGCTTTTCGCCCGTGTGAGTCCTTGAGTGTACGGTCAAGGCACTGCGCTGGATAAAGCTCTTGTTGCAGTCCTTTACAGTACAATGGTACGGCCGCTCATTGGTGTGGATGCGATAATGGCGACAAAGATCTGATTTACGATTGAAGGACTGTTGCAACATATGTCAGAAGGAAAGCCCGGTTGAAATTGGGAGGGAAGCTAAAGCGCTCACCTTTCCACAGTGCTCCCATGAGCAGTTGAAATCGCGTCCGCTGCCTGGAGCCATAGTTTCGCAAAGCTACACGAAACCTTCCCGAATAATAGGGAAAAAATAGCGACTCGGGGGAGACGTAAAAAGGAAAGATCAAGGAAGAGATGCAAGTCCAGAGGACAAACAAAGGGGGAAAGAGGGGGCGAAAGACCGTAAACGCATCCAGACAATAATAGAGGTGTGATAAGTCCGGGATGGGAGGAAAATTAGATCCTGGTCAGGCTGAATGAGTAGCCGGGGGATGATGAGATCTCAGGACATAATATAAAGAGGGGAAAAGATAGAGGAATGATGAGGAGGGGAAAGAGAGAGACGATATACGATAAAGACCAGAAAGAAGAGGGGGGAGCCTCAAGTATATCTGGAGATTTAGAAGGAACACTGAGAAGGGAAAAAAAACGGCGCGATGGCACCGAAGAGCAAATTTATTTTATTTGATTTATTCATTTATTATTCCGTTTTAAGTGGATTATTTTTATATTTATTTGGTACCAGGTACGAGGCTCATTGTACATCTAAATACTTAGCTGCCTACAACAGATTGATCGAGGCGAAAAGAGCCTCTTGGAAAATTGGAATCAAATGATTTGCCTTCACCTTGCTAGGGTTTGCAATTCCCTTGGAACTCCAGCTTTTCCCAGCTTTTCAAGTTATACAAAAGAAAGTGTCTCAATTGCGACTTATTCCCCCAGGGAAGATACCTATGGTCGACAAATACAGTGTACCACCATCGGAAACCCGTGTAATACCTCCCAAGGTAATTTAAATTGACCTTCATTTGCGACGAGCTAGGTAAGATTGAAACCAACTCTTATAAAGATCGAAAGAGATTACGATAGGCCATGAAATGAAAAAGACCAACCCCCACATTACACTACCAGATGACTCCACCGCCCGAATGACAAGACATGCTAGACTGGACCGGGCATGGATTGATACGGTCATAGATTACCGTGTAAAAACAGTCCAATAAAGTTCCTTTGGTTTTTGATTAAACCAGTCCCGGCCTTGTGGATAACGGGGGGACCACTCGTATCCTCCCGATGTCCGTGGAGTAACTCCGTACCTACTCCGTATATAGTAGGAGACAGGATAGACGATTTCCGGTGAGCCAGAACGGGTACAATGGCATGTAGAAAGAGTATTCTGTCGTTAGGAAAAGAGATCGCCTGGTTGCATGTCTGTAGTAGAGCTATGATATCATTAATCTCCCCTCTCGCAGAGCCATTCACGGGGGCTCGGAAAACCAGCCATTCAACGACTCTGAAACTACCACCAGTCAAAGCCAAGACTACTTAGCCGCGACCGAGCATGTCCGATCTACTGCGTATTAGTGGATTCAAGGTGAGATTGAGAGGGTCGCTAACGCTAAAAACGATCTTCTCCGGGAAGATGACGGATTGGCAGTGAACTAAGTAAAAACACGAGTCTGTATATTTTGTATTGTAATTTCCTTATTTATTTTTCAAACCCCGTTGAGACTCCGCTGTCCCCGCAAATCAGGTAAATAGTAAATAAATCAGAAAAAGTCAAATACAAACCTTAGAAGAGAAAGAGGAAAGGCGACATAAGTAGATTCTGCCGTCGAAGTAGAACCGTGAGCAGATAGAGGAATAGCTGTAAGGGATGGGCTTATGACGCGGCATCTGCAATGGCGATTAGCTGGCCCGAACCCGAAAGATGAGGTACTGGTCCATCACACGTTCTCATTCTTTTCTCTACGATATCTTGTAATTCAATTCTCATTCAAGTCCACGGGAACGGCTTGTCCACCCCGAGCAGCCCCAAGGCTCCGGAGTCGTAAGCTTGGTTCCCGTCTTTCCCGGCGAGGTATGTTAGACATATGGATTGTTGTCGAGACAGGAGACGCATATACCATGTACGTTAAATGGTATTACTGGGTAAAATGGTATCAAAGAGGCTGATACACTGGCATGCCGATATACAGCATATAAACCCAGGAACATCGTGTACATGTACAGCAACCCGGGACTGTTATCCGCGGACCAGATCGACATCCTTATGTTTCGAACAGGGGGGCAAAGCCCAGACTATTTTCCCAACCTCTCAGGCTCTCCCTCTCCAATTCTATCTCAAGCAACCAAATCAGGCCGAGAAAAACCAAAATAGAAAGAAAGAACCCGGTGGCAAAACTCGCTTGGCTAGAAGATTGGAAGAATATTCGTTGTGTAGGTTTAATTCATCACAAGGTCTTCGGATACCCTCGGTTGGCCGAGGGAAGTACACAGTAGGCAAGCTTCGGATCTTTGTGCACAGTGTAGCCACCACATATGCCAAGCTGGTTAAATATCCCATATCAGAGGGGCTGAAACACAGTAATAGAAATTGGGGCTCTTTTCTTTTACTTCTTTGGTTTTTAATCCGTCTTTTCTAAGTGGCATGGTCCTGAACGTGGCAGCCCACTCAGGGCCATCTCACCAGCGACGATCGTTGGATTTCACAACCTTATTGTGCGGTAGATATGGAGTTATGGACGCCACAAGAAGCATAAGGCAAAAAGGAATAACTAAAGTGGATCTGAACGATAGACACCTTTTGTGGCTTTGCTTTTTTTATTTGCTCACTTCGCTTTTCGTGATCGACAAGCCATCTTCTCATGTCACAAAGCCCTTGCCCAATCGTTGATTGTTGATCTTTTGGACACTGCCACATCTCAACTTTGATAGATGGGGGAGTATATTCCGTTGTAAGAGATCGATCTCTCGGCATGTGTGATGATGTACGCGGTGTGCGAGGCAGAAGCATGTGCGGGTTCTAGGATCCATACAGATGCACTCTTGGGAGCTATGCGCAGGACATTTCAGCCGTTGAGGTAATCGAGCATAATCTGCGAGCGATAGACCCGAATGCGGAATGGGAATCATCGGGAGTATTTGTCCTGTGTTTCTGATTGATTGTAACACAAATGGAGGTTACTGTATATTGTTTCTGTACTGCGTATGTGTTGAGTCTAACTCACCATCTCAAAAAAGGGACCGTAGGTCCAGATTGGTAAAAACAGTCGAGTCGACATTTCGAAACCTTGGGCTGATGTTCCATCAATGAAGAGCAGCCGATCCCGCCGCCGAGCAGCCTTCAGGCGATAAATTGCGAGGAGCTCCCGCGTGGGCCTAGATACACGCTAGAACGATACTCGGAGCTATGTGGAATGTGTTGCCTGATTGCATCCATACGTAGATTATAGTATGAATACTGCTCTCTTTAGCACACAAACACATATGAATATGAGTCACTATGAATAATTACAGCTTCATAATTAGTATGAGCACAGTCACAGGGATAAGCCAGGAAAGCGTAGAAGGGAAATCCGAAAATCGGAATGCTTTCGGCTAAGGGAAATATCACGAGTTGCGAAGCAATCGAGGGGTGATTCGTGTTATCCAGACCACTGGTATTGCACCATCCAATAGGAGAAATACGTTGTAAAAGCCATCGAAGCACATGTAGCCAAGAGCGTTTTCACGTTGAAGCAATATTGTACATACAATGGCTTTCGGGATAGAGTTGGCGATCTTCCTTTTCCTCGGATCGGAAGCTCTGACTACCCCGCATTCTTTGAAATGACGTTGGTTTTGGTTATTTATGGTATTTAAATACGAGAAATTGCTGACAAATGTCTAAGTCAGCCCTGGAGATTGCATGAGTTTGCTGAGTTTGCACCAATTGGTAAATTGGTAAACATCAGTCACGTTTACGGAGTACTGTGTAGACAATCTCCAACATACTACTAAACTAATGCTCACTTACATCATTTCCAACCCACGACCAATAGTATAATAGTATTCCAGTTACTCTGTTAAGACTGTTATCACGTACAACCTATCAAACACCAAAAACATCTCACACCAACCAGCCACTGAGCCACCACCACCAAATTAATCTCCGAAGCGCGCATGGCGAGCCACAAATGCGACTCGAAGGCGCACTTTCAAACATTAAGACAAGAAATCAAGGAATACATAGTCTTGGACTCCCCTCTGTCGACCCCAACCAATCCAATGCATCTCAGACATGATCACCTCCTTCATGACTGGGATGTACTTCTGAGAACAGCGAAGGGTAGAACCGACGATCCTCGATCATCCTCTAAGGAATCGTGAATGAAATCGTCGACCATACTCATCTTCGTGGTTTGAAGTCGTCGTGAATGAAGTCAATGAAATTGTCGGTCAATACGGAATACTCGGCATCTGCTCTCTCTCAACTAGTGTCCGGGATTTGAACCAAAGTGGATGGAGAATCTAATCCGCCCCTTGCAGCGATAGAGCCGTTGGAGCACTACTCCAACTGCTTTCAGTCATCCAACGGCGCGAGATAGAGAGACAGGGACGGGGTTGGGATCATTCATGTTTCAAACTTAGCCACAAGGCCCCCTAGGTAGGTAACTAACAAGGTTGGTTTTATTTTCTCATTCCCTAGGGCGCAGGTAGACCGGGAATCTCTTGCCCGCCACGGAGTCCATCTCCGAAGTGCCAGGATTAGTATTCACAATGTATCCATTACTATCACGGATATGTCGGCGAAGACGATACAGGCCAAACAAATGAAAAGAAAGCAAAACTGGAAAAGAGTGGCAAAGAGGGTGAAAATCTCTCATCGCAACACGGGATTAATTGGCTTCTCCATTCTGTACAATCGCCGTCCAGGGTGACTTCCACATAAGCCCCTGGTGGAGGCCCAGTGGAGGTCCAGAACCGAACCGAACGAGCCCTAAGACGGGGGGTTTTAAATAGCAGCTGATGGGTAGTAATCGGCTTGCCTTATTTCTTTCACCGTTGCATCCACATGTCCTTGCCAAGTCATGGGTAATGAATGTAACTACATGTCTTTTCTTCACGGGAGAAGGCACCTTAGTTACTTCTGCCGTAGTGGGGGAGAACGTCGCGTGGGAAAGATGGGCTTGGCTTTCGTGATAGCCCATGCAGGAAACCGGGCTGGCCATCGGGTACGCATGCACGCCTTGCTGCAACTAGAGAGGGGGATGGTGGACTGTGTACTCCGTACATGTGGTAGCGTGGCTTTTGGATATGGTTCCAGGATATGTCGAGGGAGTCATGGTCTCCCTTGCTTTGGAGTGGGGGTGCTACCTATGTAGCGGATTTCCTCTGCCACTTCTTGGCTTTCCCCTTCCGTTTTAGTGCTCAGAGCTTGCCGCTTTTTGCTCACTGAGTAGAACTGAGCACGCCTCTAAGCGGCGGCGCGGCCTGACCTGATCAGGGAATAGTTACATAACTCCCTCTTACCTAAAAGAACATCTTGAGCGTAGTTAGTTAATAGGAGGCCTGCGAAGCCTAGCCACAAATGCGAATTGTCGTCTTCTTCACCAAAAGTACCTGAGAAGGACTCTAGCCGACTGGAAGAGGGACGTTTGGTGTGTTTTTGACCACTGAACAGCCTTGAAAAAACTGCTCTTTCTCGAGGTAACGGGGAAAAATGATTCGCAGGACCAAAAGGCCAAAGGAAGGAGCAACCTCGTTTCAGATCGCTATCCGCCCAGCATTCCCGCCAAACTACCTTTAGGAGGTCAACATCCAGAAGATCATACGTATTGGCGGTTGCTTCTATTAGCAAGAACATTATCAAGACGGGTGTAGAGAGGCGCACTCTTGGTAAGAACGTCGAGGAAGCGGACCAGGAGCTTCTTAAGATCTCCGTATCAATGGTTGATTCTCGGTGTCAAGATGTTTCGCCCGTTGCCTTCCTTGCTACTCCATCGGGCGTGACTGCTCCGTAGGAAGTTGCTTTGACGTGGACTTCTTGAATTTGGAATCGGGCGTTTCGTTGACATTCGTGGGTAGCAGTGAGAGACGGCTTACTGCAAGGAGGTCCTCAAGATTGGAGCTTCCGTCCGGGGCAAGCCCACCACAATCATCGAAATCTTTCAAGATTTTGTCGATAGTCTCCGCGCGGCCACTCATGTGCAGAAAGTTTCCGATACAAGCGTGAATTTTGAGAAGGGCGGGATCTGGAAGTTCCCAATTTCCTTTGTGGACTCTGAATCTGATAAGCCGATTGTGGGGTAGATTTTCTATCGCACCGGTGACGGCCTCTGGAAAGCTCTTGACACGATACTGGTTAGCAATCCCGGTCGCTTCAAAAATGACTCTAAATTGCCCGAATTCCTTGTGCAGCACCATGTCCAGCATTAGGACGTTCTTTTCCGAGTTGATTTCTTCGGAAGTAAAGGACAAGTGGCGAAGAACCGGAAAGTAGCGCCTGAGGTTGAGCCAAATCGTTGCATGTCTATGCACTGCCTCGCTGACATTTGATTGAAAGGATCCAAGTGCAAATGGAATGATATGGGCGGCTTCAAGATAAGCGGTGGGTGCGTTCTTTGGGTGGGCGTGACTGCCACTGTACCTCCCCGTTGCGACACATTTGTAACCATCTCTTTCTAAACAGTTGTGCCGGAGTCGTGACTGAGGGCTTCTAGTGATAGGTTCTATGCCCTCGCTCTTAAGATTCTCGATTGAATCTTCAATGCCAGGGCGTGGAGACGGTGTGATGTCACTGGGGGTTTTTCCGCCCTGTGCTTTCAAGGGGACCAGTAGACCAGTTTCGATACTTCGGACTAAATTCCGAAGCTGCTCATCGCCTGAGCACTCGAAAACGTCATTCGCGAGGTGTTCACGTCCCTCAGGAGATAGAACCTTGAAAAAATCACGCAGAAACTCCCTGGTCTTGTCCGTTGGGTTGACTTTGGCGTAACCATTCAGCTTTAGATCTAGCCTCTAGCTTGAATATGAGTCATTGACGACGACAGAAAAACCACTAGAAGACGAGGGAATTCATCGCCTTTGATGATGACGACATTCTGTCAACTACCCAAGTTAGGGCGAGCTTAGGGACAGTCTGGAGGGTCGTAAAAGCAAGCGCCTGTATTAACTGTGAGTCTGTGATACTGTAGTTGAGAAAGATGATGTACTGTAGAATGCTTGGGAGAGGTTGGATGGATAATGAAAGCTTGGGATTGGTCGAAGGAGGAAGTTCGGTGGGGGGCGGCGGGTCAGCCAAGCAAGTCACGTTTCACCGCCTTCTCTATCTAACTATTGCAGGGGAGAACTGCCAGAAGTGATGCCTCAGGCCTCATGCCTATGAAGGTGCAGTACGGGTGTATACAGTTCATCGCACCCCCCCAAAAAACTCGCCTCTTGGGCTGCTCAGTGATCCGGAGTCCGGACTGAAATCTACTCAGTGAGCCTGACTCTGAGCGCCCTCATAAAAGCGGCGGCAGCTTAGCTAGGAAAGAAAGCCCCACCCGGCAGAGGAAATCCGCTACATAGAGTGGCCTATGTACGTCTTCCTTGGTTTTGGGATGCGCGGTGCATGCTGTATGTATCTATGGTGGGAGAGGATCTCCGGTCCATAGTCTGATGAATGAAGAGCGGACTTTTCCGTATCGATGGAGGACGCTCCATAACTTATGCACATAACTTATGTACAGGCGGAATCCACAAGTTGCTCAAGGTGTTGTTGTATGATCTGGTATAGATGCAATGAAGGCTTAAAGACAATATTGATGCAGACTGGAGAGACAAGAGAGACGAGACGAGACAATCCCAAAGATCCTAATCATCCGCAACAGCAACCTCATCCTCCCACTTCTCCTCAGTCCCAGCCTTTTCACGCGCACGCTTGATAACCCTCTCAATCCCATCAAGCCCCATCTTCAAGACCTCCATCTTAGGCCCGTAACTCAAACGCACAAAGTGATGGCAAGGACTATCAAATAGATCCCTGCGCTTCGCCGGATTCAAATCAAAGAAGATGCCAGGCACAACGATGACCTTCTCCCTGAGCAAAGCATCGAAGAAGTTCAACCCATCAGAGATATTAGCCTGCGGAGGAAGCGGCGGGTCAAGCGAGGTCAGATCCAGCCAGATATAGAAGGTCGCGTCTGGAACATCTTGCATCCGGAAGCCGATATCGTACAGGCGCTTCAGCACGTAGTCGCGCTTCTCCTTGAAGTGGCTTTGCAGCGCCTTCATCTCGCGGTGCACGAGCGATGGCTCGAGCATTGGGATCGCAGCTTCTTGGAAGGGCACGTTTGCACCGCCGTCGAGGTAGGAGCCTGCGGAGCTGAGGGATGTGATGAATTCCTTGGGACCGACGACCCAGGCGATGCGCCAGCCGGGGAGTCGGAAGCGCTTGGTCAGACCGTCGATAAGGAGGACGTCTGTGGGGGTTTGGTTAGCTTTGCGGTGCATGATTGCAGGTGGATGGGTTACATACCATCCTTGTCGACATCGATGACGTTGGCAGCACCGCTGATCGTTGATCCATCGCAGTCAGTGGTGTAGTTGTATCCACCGTAGAACTCATCAAGAATGAGAGTCGCGCGGTCACGGCAGAGATCTTGGATTTCCGCCAGCTCCTTCTTCGCCACGAAGTGACCTGTTGGGTTACGGGGGTTCGATGTCAGTAGCACCTGTGTGCCACGGGCGATTTCCTCGGCGACTTTGTCGGGGTGAATTCGATAGTGATCATCCTTCGAGAGCGGGAGCGGAATAGGAGCAATCTGCAACAAGTATCAGCCAGTGTAATCAAACAGCCAAGCTATTCCGCTAACGCACATTCTTGAACAAACTCAACATCTCCGAGTACGCAGAGTAATCGGGAATGGGGAAGGACAGGTACGAATTGCCCAAGATAGCAGCAATGCGAATCAGGCCCGCGCGACCACCGGGCACGATGCAGACATTCTCCCATGTATATTGACTGTCCTTGCCCTGGCGGTAGTGGTCGTTGTACAGACGAGCGACAGCTGCGCGCAACGGCTTGATACCGGCGGTCGGGCCATACTCCCGAGCTGCAGAGCTGATAGGGATTGACGTGGGGCGCGGGAAACTTCCTTCAATCTCGTCGTCGGCCTCTGGAGCTCCCTGGCCTAGATTGGCCCATCCGCTGGGATCTTCGGCGAAGCCATGTTCGGAGGCTCGCTCGGTACACCAGACGACACCGGTGGAGGCACGGGAAGCATCTAGACCGGCGTGGGGTCGGTGACCTTCGTGGGCAGCTCGGAATTGACGATGGGTTTCTGACCGGAGCTCTGCAATTTACATATAAATGTCAGGGCTGTTATATATGTCAGTTGCATATGCACGCACCATTGTCTGACAGGTCCTTAGAGGTGGAGAGGCGGCGGTTGTCGGAGGGGCGCAATAAGCTCAGGCGGCGGCCGGAGAAAGACATTTCTTGGCTTGGAGCTTAGTTGATAACAGGCTGTAGGCTGTAGGGCTGTAGTTCCTGATAACAACAGTATATCACTTTTCCTGAATATTCAAAGTGATGAATAGTTGAATGGGGAGAATGTGAGGGGTAAAGGAAGAAAAGGAAAAAAAACAAGTCATGTTCCTCCCCGGTCAAGCTCACCGAGTTTCTGATAAAATGACGCTTGCCAGCAAATACTGAGCGACCATTCGACCAAATCACCGACTCTGCTCGTAATCCTGTCGGGCGTTGGGTCCACCAGGTGTCCACGAGCTTCACCTAACATACGATAACAGCGCAATTTCCCCAAAGGTCAAATGGTATCTGAGTGTTCTCTTTGTACGCCATTTGAATGGTCCAAGTTCCAACCTCAAACTTCCCATTGCCGAGACTGAAAAGACCTGAGAGCAACTACCTGTCAATGGTGATGCACAAAAGCTTTACACGGCTCCAATGAGCTTGCTGTACTGCGTTATTTGTATCTGGCTCATAGATCTGCCCTGCCAAGGAAATCTCGGCTTTCCGACATTGCCACGGCATCCCGATCGGATACGCAAGTGGATACTAAATGAGACACATGTAGGATCTCACGCTGCACAGAAATCAAGAAAATATGAATATACACCATGTAAAGGGCTTCGTAGTTCGTGGAGATACTAGTAGATCAGTGGGATATAACAAGCGTCCACTCGCGAAAATTTAACACGCAAATTCGGAAACAATGCAAGAGGGAGGTCGTTCGGACTATCCCTTCACCTCGTCACCAGAACATCATGTCATGCCGTAAACAAATCATTATGAAGATGCTCGCGTCGAGACACACAGTCCGACTACATGGTTTGCCACGACCGAGGGGCTCGCTGAAAGGTCACAAAAAAGGGAACATAGAATGGAGGATCTTCCCCGAGAATGGCTGCTCATCAGTACCAAGCCACCAATCGGAAAAGTGAGGGTCAGGATGGGAGACGGAGCGCCATGGGCGATGCAGAGGGGAAAATCGAGGATCAATGAGATCCTCGTGGGGAATAGTGGTATATTAATTCAAGGACAAGCGGTTAGACGGAAAAAAGGAAGCCAAGGATCTAATCGACCACCTGGCAGTAGAGTTGAATCTCTCCCACCAAACCCTTTGCGAGCATCTCGCGATGTTGCTCCCGCCACTCCATGAAAGCGAGCTGGACCGCCTCGTCGCTATCGATCGTGACAAAGTCTCCGTCTTCATCCCGGTAGCGCAGGCGTACAGTCTTGTTTCCAATGGATCGATCAGTGAACCGAGCGAGTTTGGCATCCACGCGATCCGTCAATGAACGGAACAAAATGTTGGTCGCTATGACCAGCGTCACGTAGTTGTCCTCAAAGTTCACCTTGGCCTTGAGTTGAGTGGGCATATAGTCTCCATCCTCTGGCGTTTGCGTCAAGGGCGAGGTGGCATGGTCGGAGATTTGAGCGGAGCTGCGAGTCTCGTTATATTCCGGCTCGTTGAAATGCGTGGTGTGGAGTTGTGGCTGGGCACGAATGGGGAGTTGGCTATTGGTGGGCGAGTTGTTCTGACTGCGGTTGATAGGGGCTTTCATGCTGGCCATGTGGGCAGGAATCGGTGGCACCGGAACGTTATCGACTGTCTGCATGGTGTGCACTCCCATATAACGGCGTGACTCAGAATTGTTATTGTGGTGGTGAATATCAGGGCTACTAGCCGACCGCATGCGCTGGGCCATGCCATTCGCGGAATGGGCCTGGGAGCCGGGGAGCGGAGGCAAGGATGGACGCTGGGCACCTCGTCCATTGGGCTGAGGTGGGAAATATCCCCCAGAGGTGGACCCTTCTCGTGAGGCTACACGAGATAAAGCCGGGGCTGTGTAGCGAACAGATTCTTCATTCCAAACCGACGATGGAGTTGTGGAGTTGGTGTTTTGACGGCTAAATGTGAACCCAGCGGATTGGGAACTCGATCTCGTGGATGGAGTCTCCGTTGGGGAGAAGTAGGAGCTCATGTTTCGATCACTGGGAGACATGTTGCCACTGCCAGAGAACTGAGTGTGTACCGAGAGTGTTGGGTCAGTCCCAGTCCCCGCATAACGCGGTCGGCTGTTGGGATGAGTGGAATTGGTGCTGCCACCGGTGGCAGACCGAGTTCTCAGACTAGTGCTGGATGCGTTGCGGCTCATCGGGAACTCAGAGTGGTATATATCCTTGCCGGGCTCCTCCGTGTCATACTCTTGTTGATAAGGATTGGGCATGTGGGCCATACCCTCCATGTAGGTGAACTCGCTGTCGGATGTACCAGTATTGCGTGCAGTGCGTCGCTCCGCCTGGATCTGCCGTTGAGTATCGATGTCCTTGTACCAATTCCGCATGGTGTCTTCGTTCGCATAACGGATAATGAAATTGTCGACGACGCCAGGATCTCCTTTCCAGAAAATCTGAATACGGTAAAGTCCTGATGGGATGCGTTAGGAAATTGCCAACACAGCGAATCAAGGACACTCACCAGGTTTTTGGAGACAAACGATGTCTGTGAGATTGGCCATGTAGATCCGACCCTTCAATTGGAGACGAGCCTTTCCTTTCGCAGTCAAAGACTGCTTATCTTTCTGCATCATGAGCTTGGTCTTTTGCTTATTGGGGTTGAGATCTTTGCAGCAGAGAAGAATTCGCTCAAAAAGATAGATATGGTACTGACGACTAAGTCAGCGATCATGTGCTCTTCCAGGAACACAGGGGAGAAGTCACATACCTCTCTCTCGCTATCCTTTCCACTGTCCCCCTTAACGACTTGGAACGTGCCAAATCGGAGGAGATCACCGAAAGTTTCCATCTTCAGCGCTTTCCAATCATCCACACGCTCAGAGAGATCAACAACTGCCGCTGCCAGATGTTCTTTGTGAATTGCCTCATTGGCGAAGTCCAACACATTCTGAATGCAGTCGACTGCATGAGTGATGTCGGCATGTAATTGGGGGTCGTCTAGTTGTTTGCGCAACTCCTGCAAAAGCACAAACACATTAGCTCATTGACCTGGGTTTGACTGTTAGGCAGGCTCACCAAAAGCATAAGCGGGTATCGAGTCAAACGCTGGAACGGTTTCACGAAAAATCCATTGAGCGTTTTAGGCTGCGCAACCATCTGTTGCAAGTCTATATGACGTGGCGCATTCTTGATCTTGTCCCACTCCTTCATACAGGCTTCATCACAACGCATTTGGTTGGCAATGAACGGCTCATACTGCCGGAAGCCATCCTCATGAGCGAAGAAAAGTTGACCCCAGTTCTGCATTTCCTCCGGGAGGGCATAGTGCTGTTCCATGCGAATCAAAAAACGTTGCGCGAAGTCAAGCAGGTTGTTTAAGTTGAGGAAGATTTGATGACTTGCGTCGCCTGTCAAAGCGCCTGTTTCCTCCAGTTCCTTCTTCAGCGCCTGGAGATTCTGCAGATGATGAACATAGTCACGCTCCGTCTCCAAAAGCTCCTTCAGAATATGCTCTCGCTTGGTAAGTTTCACGTTGGTTTTTGCGCCTTCGGGGGCCTCCGAGACTTCAGATCGTTTCAACTGGCCCTGCATCTCAAGGATGTCTACCACACGATTGACCATCTTGATCACTTTGATGAATCCCGTTGTGCTGTCGCCATACAGGTCGGTGATCAGGAAGCAATCCTGCTGCGGGAAAGCCAGGTCTTGCAAGCAAGCCTGGAGGAACTTGAATGTCGCCGCTTTAGGACGCTTTGCCTCCGTCACCTTGGCGGGATCGATCTCCAGCTGTTCATCTGGACCAGATGCATTGTAGATGCTGAGGAGCGGATATCCATTGCGAAGGCAGTTCCACAACGAGGCCACCGGATCTGTGTTTCCTCTTATGCGATCATCTTCCTCCATTTCCCGCAGGTATGACTCGAAATTGGGAACCTCGGATAGTCGCTTCCTCAGGTTGACACAGCTTTGATAGATTGATTCTCCACCACGTCGGTTGATGATGTTGTCCTCGGCGATCGGAGCGCCGCTCATGGCTGCAGAGTCAATCATATTTGATTTCCTCAAATGCCAGGTATCGATGAGTTAGACCAGCCAGGCTCAATTTGAATCTGCACAGCAGACCAAGAGGGGGAATATCCGGAGGGATCGACGAGCGTCGGGAGAGCAGAGATTACGATCATGGATTCCCCGGGTGGGTGTGAGCTGCGCGGCGCAGCAAGGTGTGACAACAAATTCGGGGAGGAAACCGAGACGAACTACTATGTGATCGTGTCGGCCGGTGTTATGGTCTATGACTGGGTATTTTCGGGGAACGGAGCTCAGAATCGAAGAGAACAGGTGATCAACATAAAGATGTTGGTTTGTTTGAACCAAGCGCGCGGATCTCGAGTACGATGCACCGTCACTTTGGTGGAAAAAGGAGGGGCTCGAGGAATGTATTCCGACCTGCAGCCGACCCCAATCGATGGGGTGTGGGGGATCCGAGTGTATGGATAAACGCTGCAGCCGGGCAAGCGAGTTAAATGTGGCGAAAGAAAGTTCGAACGAACACCTTCGCGCAAGCCAGTCACTAGGACACAGCGGAGGCAATATCGAGGTCACGAGGAAAAAAGGGGGCGCGACAACGGATAGGGAATAAGGCAAGTAAAACTGCACGAGCGAAGCGGTTCGATGATGAAGCGAAGAAACAAAAAAAGACACGAGCAAAGACAGCGGATAAGGGTTCTGCTGATGAAACAGAGGGATAGTGATCCTTGGAGAGGGTGAGCCGAAGGAGACTGTTCAGTTACCCTAAGTGGTTTAGCGCGTGTTCCATGGGGCGGTGGGATGTGGAGAGGGGCAGTTGGGCTTTTGATACGTCCCAAGGGCCATCCAACTACATTGTCCCTATCCTCGACCCGATCGACGACTTTCCATTGCCTTGGCCCTTGTGTGGATCTTATTGATCTTATTGCTCTTCCGGTTGAGACTAGCTTTGAATGGACTGTCACCGTCCAACAATCCGAACCCATTGATTCCAGCCGATACCTAACCCCATTATCCAAACATGGGGTACGCCGCCTGACCACTGCCATAGCCCTATTCTAGTGGCCCCTACGATCGATATAAGTCACACTGCTTCCGACTAGTTACACGGTTCATCCATATGAAATACATTGCATATCCATAGCAATACAGTGAATGATATTTGAGACAATGGGTATCTGGCCTGCCATTATTGGCTTAGGCTCCATGTGTTGCTGTTCAACCCATGAATGGCCGTGCTGGGCATCCCACTGGATTCACACGGTTCATCCTTGTAAGTACGTGCATATCCATAGCAATACAATGGATGCTATGTGACATTGGGGGGTTGGCTTGTTGTCGTTGGCTTAGGGCTCAGGCTCAGTGTGTTGCTCTTCCACACCTGAATATAGCTGAGTGACTATGACGTCTTGAGCAACTAGCAAGAACATTGGCTAGTACAGCGCGGTCGGGAGCATGGATGGCAGTCGTAGTGAAGTTTGCTTGACAGTTTGGCTTGGCCATTGATGTAATGTTAGGATAACCTACAAAGGTACTACTAACTAGTCTTCATCAAAAGCTGTGATCAAAGGGGAAATCTATTTCCGGGAGCATCGGAGGACGGAGGTTTCCTGCGGGCACTCGGCCCCACCAATCATGTGACTCCATTTTGGCAAACATCAATGTTGTGACCACATTTGTCCTTCAACAAACACTCAGCAAGCTTGGTTTTCTGTTCTTTCGAGAAACAAGTCATTTTGCATTTCGACGACCGCTGCGGCGCTGTCGTGATTAGTTTACTTGGATGCCGAATGCAGCTACACTAAGCCCAGCCAAACTTCTCGCGTCGAGAACCAGGAACCACCTGAGCAACGTTGGACATGCTTCACGCAGGCATGGACACCCTATTGAGCTACTTTCAAGGCTGGAAATGGAATGTATCTTAGTGCAATGGGTCCTTATAAGTAGTGGAGCTGCTGCGCTAGTCTAAAAAAATAGGATCTACGCTGCTTTCATCACTGCTTCCATCTTATTCACTGGCTAGATTCCCCACCTATTCAATGGCACCTGCTATTGAATTGCTCCTGCTGGCTCTTGTCAGTCAGGCCCTTGCCGCACCAGCTTCATGGTCCTCCTCTCTCGGAGCCGTGGTAACGATTCCAGCCATCGAAACGCACGTTCCTCGAGGAACTGAGCCAGGTGCCGCCCCGACACTGGTTAACAGTGCAACCACGGGCATCACAACCCACGGCCCCTATTCGGGGACACCTACTACAACTGGGGCTGAACAAGCGACCGCTACACTGGCTACTGAAATTCTACCGAAGCCGAACCCAACCGCGACTTACTACAACACCAATGGCAAGCTCACTCAGCCCCAGCCGATGCCCTATATGCCGGCCGGTGGTGTCGGTACCAATGGCACCTTGCCGGTGTACATGGTGCAAAGTGACTTTGACTATGAGTCCATTGCCCTGGGTCTCCACCAAGAATACATTGAGCTCGATCTTTTCCACTACGGACTGGAAATTTTCAGCGAACAGGATTTCCTTGATGCGGGGCTTACCGTTGAGGACCGCAACCTGATTCAGTACATGGCTATTCAGGAAGCCGGCCATGCTACACTTTTGACCAACATGCTGGGTGAGACTGCGCCCAAGCAGTGTACCTACGACTACCCATTCACGACTGTGCGTGAGTTCTTGGATTTCAACGTCAAGCTCACCCGCTGGGGTGAGTCCGGTAACTGGGGCTTCATCAGTCACCTCGACTCGAAGGAGGTCGCAACGTTGCTCGTCCAAGCAGAGGCAATTGAAGCCCGGCAGCAGGCCATCTTCCGTCAATTGCTAGGACTTCACCCCATGCCCATTTGGTTTGCTCCAGGTAAGTCACGGTTCAATAGAGAACAGAGTGAGCATGTCACTGATGCATTCAATAGGCATCCCGCAGTCATGGCACTGGACTCTCCTATCACAATATATCAGCTCCTGCCCGAAGAATAATACTCGCCTTGTGTGGCAGAACTTCCCTAATCTGAACGTCGTCAACCAGCCCAACGTCAACCGGTATGTTAATACGAGCCTGTCTCATGCAAATTATGCAAGCTAACCTCAATCACAGAATCAACGCAAACACCACTGAAAAATGGGAGATTGTCGGCGACCGCACCGGCGACCCTAGCGATTCCAGGATCCCTGAAGACGAGTCCTGTGTGCACCAGAACACAACCGGCTACAACTGCGGCCCAGCCATCTCGCGCGACCGTTACAACCCCGTCAGTTTCCCCGGTCGCCAGGTCAATTTGACATGGGACGAGCCCGGCAAAGCCGTTGGACCTAACAACAGCTATGTCACGTCGACAACTGCAGGGGAGCCAGCCTTTGTCGCGTGGGTCTCGCAACTGAACCTGACTTACACTGAGCTGACCGTGACTGGATCTAATTGTGGGTTCACCTACCAACCGGCAACTGAGGTCTTCGAGACTGACCCCGCCGTCAATGGCACTGTCTTCATTGCGCTTACCGATAGTGACATCTATGTTACGCCGTTCAACCTGACAATGATCAACCCGCATGTTCGCGCCCTCGGACTGTACCAGTCTGGCTAGAGGGTGGTGAGGGAGTCTGATACTATCCCACTTGTCGAGGAGCTCTTCAGGCCTTTATGTGCTCCGTTTTGTTAGTGAACCTTCAAATTATAGTTATTGACATCGAACTTCTCAAACTCTCTCAGATGGCTAGGTTGCAATACAAAAAGTATCAAGATAGACCGCTGTCCGCTGTTGCCGAGATAACGAGTTGTAATTTATCGCATTTACTGCGGAGTATGTGTTTTGGGATGGACATGATGGACGGGCCTGTGGAGAGTGGAGACTCCCCGGGTGGCGAGGGGCGCTAAACCTTATCCACTGACTGACAGTGACTGTATTCTAGGCAGTATGCAGGGCACAGTATCATCGAATAGTGTGCAAAACAGTTCACTGTAGTATAAACGTTCCTTTTAGCTAGCTAGATTCGTTATTAGCTCTCGAGTCTTGACCAATGGCTAGTTACATGTAGTAGGTTATTCTGTCTTCCATGCATCTTTGAGGTACTCACCAAGCTGACAAGGTCCGGTATAGAGAAAACCGGTTTTCAGCATTGAAGACAAACAAGAGTCCTGGAAGACGGCCAGGTCGATGATCTATATTATCTTGGCTCATATGAGGTTAATCTTGTTATGACAAACAAACGTTCCTTGCTTTCCCCAGAGTTTCCATGTTCCAGAACTGTCTGTATCCTGCAACCGGCCATCACTTTCCATATTGGTGTGACCGATTTTCACGTCATCAAAGTTGCAGAGAACTTGTATTTGCAATAAGAAGCGTGTGAATGGTTACTCAAGCTGCAAGGATTCCTATTTTCTTTTGTCATTCACCCATGTCCTTCCTGCCATACCCCAAGGCACGCCTACTTAGGCCCAGCTTGAAAAGTTGGAAGACCTTATCCTTTACACTCGTCTCTCCAGCTGGACGTGTCACTCCTCTCTCAACTCTTCAAGCAAACGGAAGGCCTAGCGCTTCTCCCTCCACAGTTTGGCGGAAGTCCAGTGCTCTAGCACAATTACCAACATCGAACCTACCATCCAACCTTCGAACAACGGCGACCATGTCTTCCGATCAACAATACCTCAACACCTCTGGTGGAACGGACCCAGTATGGGTGCATCAAGTCCCATACTCCAAAGTCCCCGTGTTCTCACCCCTCAAGGAAAATCTCGAAGCCGACGTCTGCATCATCGGAGCCGGAATCGCTGGAATCTCGACTGCCTATGAGCTGGTGAACCGTGGATCCAAGGTCGTCCTGCTGGAAGCTAGGAAAATCCTCTCCGGAGAAACCGGGCGCACCAGTGGCCATTTGACCAACGCCCTGGATGATGGTTACACTGAAATCGCGAAGAAACATGGCAAGAAACATGCTCAAGATGCAGCTGATAGCCATACCTGGGCCATCGACCACGTGGGAGAGATAAGCGCCAAGCTGAATATCGATTGCGAGTTTCGTTACCTTCCGGGTTATGAGATCTCCCAATACCCGGTTGGTCATCCGGAGCATCAAAAAGAGATCGATTCTTTGAAGGAAGAGGTCAAAATCGCCCAGGACCTGGGTCTGCCTGTCAGCTTCCGTGATGACCTAGCAGCCAAGGGCTGGGATGGCGATGTGGACCAACGAGGCGGTGCTGTCTTTGAACGGCAGGCGACTTTCCACCCAACAAAGTACCTCGTTGGGGTTCTTGAGTGGCTGAAGAAGCAGCCCAACTTCCAGTGTTTCACCGATACCCGAGTTATGTCAGTCAACGAGGAAGGATCGGGGATCTTGGGCACCAAAAACGAACGAGTGACAGTTCAAACTGTGGATGGCCAGGAAGTCATCGCAAGCCAGGTCGTGCAGGCAACGTGCGTCCCTCTCCAGAAGCTAGCGGTCATTGCCCAGATGGAATACAGCCGCACCTATTGTATCGCAATCCGTGTCCCTAAGGGGTATGTCGAGGACTGCCTGCTTTACGACCAGGCCGAGCAATACAAGTATGTCCGGTTGACCAAATGTGACAATAAGGACGACTATCTTGTCATTGGAGGCTGCGACCACAAGGTCGGCCAGGAAGATACTAGCGGCCGTTTTGAGGAGTTGGAAGAATGGGTCCGAGCCCGATTCACCAAAGCAGGTGCCGTGGACTACAAATGGAGTGGTCAGATCTTCGAGCCGGTGGATTACATGGCCTACATTGGAAAGAATCAGGGATCAAAGAACGTCTACATCATCACCGGCGACAGTGGCGATGGTCTCACGCATGGTACTCTGGCGGGCAAGCTCATTGCTGATGAAATTACTGGAAAGCCGAACCCATGGAGTCAACTGTATGACCCAAGCCGCAAGATCAGCGTTGCCAAGTCTCTTCCATCGATGATCACCCATGATCTGGAGATCAATGCGCAGTACAAGCGTTTCTTGCAGTCAGATATCACGGACATTGAAGATCTAGTGCCCGGCACAGGAGGAGTCTTGAACAAGAGCCTTGGAAACCCTATCGCGGTCTACAAGGACGAGAATGGCCAGGTGCACAAGCGCAGTGCCCTATGCCCGCATATGAAGGGCGTTGTGTGCTGGAACAACACTGAAAAGAGCTGGGATTGTCCGGTGCATGGCAGTCGGTTCGGCAAGGATGGAACCTGTATTGATGGACCGGCAAAGGGTAACTTGCAACCCGTGTGAAGAACAAATCAGCGCTCTCTGCTGGATACCGATCGAGGAGTAGTTAACGGATCAAGGTTCGACGTTCTCTAGTTTCTCTCGTCTGTCGATGCTCTAAGCTGTGCTCTGGTTGATCATCATTGCGAATACGAATAACGAATGAATTTCTAATGACTTAACTGTTCATGTAAACAAGTATTAGGTGACTTGATACTTGTCGCCACTTACCAAGCTACATGTAACCATCTAACTGACCAGTTACTTTCTCCAATGCCTAAGCTAGACGGCAAGATGCGAGACATCCTGCTACACTCAACACCACCAGCTTCAATGACATGCAATGATTAGTCTAGCCCAGTGGCAAACCGCAGCATTAAAAGTTGAAACTCAAACCCCAGCTAAATCATCTTCAGAAATGTAATAGAGGAGAGGCGTTCATGTACAGAAGAATCCCACGCAGCCGATGTATATCCAAGTCACGTGACCTATCGGGAATAAACGTCCATTCCGCACGCCCATAATGTAAACATAATCAGAATTGTCGTCGTTATGATCTCGAAAACAATAGAAACCCCGTTTAGATCTGTATCTGAATTGAAGCATCCTGTATTGATGGTCTGCTCAGTATTTATTACGAGCTATCAGATCGGTGGGTCCTGGTTTGTTACGTGACGTGACATGCATAAGAGTCTCAGACAAACCATCTGCTCAACTTCTCTCACTTCCACCTCTCACTTCCACTTCTCGCCAACCCTCCTCTTCCGCAAAGACACAACTCGTTCTCTTCAAATCCTCCTACCTCAACCATTCGCGACCGACCTCCCGTTACATCTCGTAAACATCCCGCGTAGGCATTGATCAACTCTCGACTCATCGGCACGGCGCAGACCCCTCCTCCGACCCGCATCAATGGAGGGAGAATCTTTGCCCGATGCTCGAACCTCCCCCCGGCGCGACTGCAGACAGCCATCGCTCCTGGCTTGTCCACGCCTTTGTCGCCCACGTTCAAGCTAGATGAAGGCTACTCGGACGACACTCGTAGCCAGGCCGACAAGGATCTGGGATCGGACAATGTTATGGCGCTTCCAAATTGGATTCTCGCCCAGAGCGAGGCTGGCAGAGCCGGTAAGTCTCTCACTGCTCCATTCCTTCCCCGCGGTGATTGTAGCAAAAGGCGCGTCACATGCGCCTCGTCGGTCGACCGTCCTGCTATTTCTCTTACTGACCCGTGATTCTACCCACAACCAGAGCTCGCATACAGCCTTCTTCGGTCCCTACGAACCTCAAGCATCGCGGCAATGGTCGACCGACTGAATCCTATTCTGCACTTGGACCCCGTGGTCAAGCTTCCCCCGAACTTACAAACGAGGTCTTCTCCTATCTCGACCCTCGAACGCTCTTGAATGCCTCGCTTGCCTCACGCTCCTGGCGCGAACGTATCCTAGACTCGGGTTTATGGAAATTCCTTTATCTCAATGAAGGATGGCGCGTGGACTGGGCCGCAGTTCGTGCATTCGAGCAAGAGCATTCTGAGGCCATGTCGCCCCAGAGCAGGAAGTCGCGTTTACGACATTCGGAAAATTCAGACACCGATATCGGGGAGCCCAAGCAAAAGAAGCGCATGCCGCCGGCATGGAACAATCCGCAAAGTACCGATGCGCAGCAGACCACGGTATTCGGACCCATGTCCGCAGTGGCCGATATGGAGGGCGACCACCAGATGACAGATGACGATGATCAGGGTGTACATTCAATTGCCGGCGAGACTGAAATTCTCCCCACGGCAGTCCCCGAATCGCCTGTATCTCCTTCGTCATTCTATCCGCCTCTGCGGCCGTCCCTCCTGTTGCGGGATCCTTACGAAAGCACCAGGCTGAACTGGCTTTACCTCTACAAGCAACGCAGACGGCTTGAAGCGAATTGGCATCATGGCCGGTACACAAATTTTCAGCTTCCTGACCCGTCACACCCAGAGGAGGCTCACAAGGAATGTGTATATGCGATTCAATTTGAAGGACGATGGCTGGTGAGTGGGAGCCGAGACAGGACTGTGAGAATCTGGAATCTCGACACGAGACGGCTACGCCACCCTCCGCTGGAGGGACATAACAAGTCTGTCCTTTGCCTTCAATTTGATCCTAGCCCTGAGGAGGACATCATCATCTCCGGCAGCAGTGACAAGAGCGTAATTGTATGGAAATTCTCCACCGGAGAAATGATCCATCAAATCGACCACGCACATACGGACTCAGTTCTCAACCTCAAGTTCGATAAACGTTACCTTGTGACCTGCTCCAAAGACCGAACTGTCAAGGTGTGGAATCGACGAGATTTGCTTCCCAACCACGAGGATTATCCGCGGGTGTTTCGAGGATCAGATGTCACGTATCCGACCTATATCGTTGATCTCAACTCGATCCCACCAAACGAGTTGGAAGCGCGAATTGCGCACGATCAATACAAAGTCCTCTTACCTTACCAATTGCTTATGACTGTGCGTGGACATGGAGCCGCCGTGAATGCCATGCAGATCCATGGTGATGAGATCGTGACAGCATCTGGAGACCGGACTATAAAGGTCTGGAACATTCGCACTGGTGCTTGCACCAAGACCTTGACGGGCCACGAGAAGGGTATTGCATGCATTGAGTTCGACAGCCGAAGAATCATCAGCGGTAGCAATGATAACACAGTTCGCATTTACGATCATGTCTCCGGAGCTCCGGTGGCATGTCTGCGAGGTCACAGCAATCTCGTGCGCACCCTCCAAGCAGGATTCGGTGATCCTCCAGGGGCCGGTGAGGACCTACGGCGACAAGCACGGGCAGTCGACAATGATTTCTTCGCTGCTCAAGAGGCCGGATTACCCGTTGGCAACGGCCACCAGCCGAACACGGCGGGATCACGGGATCCTCGCGATATCCTTGCCCTGGGAGCAAAGATCCCCCCGGTGGAGGAGGCAGTAGCTGGGCGCGTATCGTGTCGGGATCCTACGACGAGACGATCATGGTCTGGCACAAGGACCGCGAGGGCAAATGGACAGCGGCGTACCAACTGCGCCAGAGCGATGCCGTTGCTAATGCCGCTCGGTCCAGCCTCAGCGAGGTGGCACGAACCACTGTAGCAGCCCAGGCTCAACAGCTACATGCAGCACAGGCGGCGGCACCTCAAGCCGGTCCTGCCAACCCCCTTCTCCAGGCACTGCCGCTACAGGTCGTAAATGCCGCGGCTATGAACGCGCAACCACCTGCCCCACCCGTTGCTCACCACCACCATCACCATGGCCATCCACGCAGACCGGCTCTCACCCCGCAGCCTACTTCGCGCGTCTTCAAACTCCAATTCGACTCTCGGAAGATCATCTGCGCTAGCGTGGATCCTCGCATCGTCGGCTGGGACTTTGCCTGTGATGACGAAGAAATCATCGAGACCTGTCCTTTCTTCCAGCGTCTTTGATCTTTTTTCCCCCACCCATCTATTGATACCAACATACGTTTCTCTTTCCTTCCAATGCATCGTCTCTGCATCGCATCGCATCGTCCGCGCCGGACGCAACTTTCAAACTCTTCACGAAGGGACGCCCGTGCAAATTCGACTGATGACCTCCTAGCATTCATGCTGCATCGTTGTTTTCTCATCTTCATTTTTTACCCTCACTATTCTTCCTATTCTTACCTCCCCCGTCCCATGTCATCTCCTGCCCATCCTCTCAATATCGTGTCCTTTGCAAACGATGGGCCTCTTAACCAAATTAATGATGTATTCCTTACCGATGACTGCATGACAAGAGAAAGGCTACCATATCATCTTTATTGCTTTTTCGGGCCTTTTTCTCTTTTCATCTACTTCCTGATTTTGCTTCTTGCATGGCGTCAACGCGGCGTCAACGCAGATGGTTGCTTTTTTCCCCATGGCATTATTATTAGCATCAAGGAGGTCAATCTGAATAATCTGCAATCAAATTCAAGCTATCAATACACTTTCTTCAATCTTCGTATATCCATCTAGGTATGAATGTAATGGCACTATATCTAAGGTAGGTCCCTCCCCTTGGCCTTAGGGTTACTAGAGAATGGAACGGTACGAACTAGCAGACAAGACGGGTTCAAAGAAAGTACATTAGGAAGGCGTGAACGGTCGTGTTGGTCTAGTATGAACAACGAACCATTTGCCATTTCCAGCTGACAAGAGAGTGTGTGTTTGAGGTTTGTGAGTCGGAGACTCGTATATACAGGATCTATGGAACTAAGAATAAGACAACCCAGTAATTGACCACACGGGAATCCGGAAGTACAATGTGAGAAAGACAGTAGCATGACAGCAAAACACAGTCAGCACGCACACATGAAAAGATTATCCCGTAGCTGGTGTCGAGACAGGTTCCGCGGGGAACACAGTCCCATACACAGACGAGAGCCACGAATGCAGTCTCTGTAAACGAGTGAGCTCAGCACTTCCAGTCTGCGAATCAGCAGGTGAACCAGCAGGTGAATTAGCAGTTGATCCAGCAATTGATCCAGCAGTTGCTCCAGCGGGTGTTCCGGCAGTTGCTCCAGCAGACGATGTTTGACTCTGCGCAGTCGCATAAGTATCCTGCGAGCTACTCTGTCCAATAGAACCAGAAGCATTCCTTTCCTCACAACCTCCTAAGCAACAGCAGCAGAGAAAAGCCTGTGCTTTGACCCAGGAGAACACATCTTCATAGACAGGTGCATCTGCATTCAGAACTTCATCTCCGCCGCGACGGGCAGCCATCGTGGACACAGAACGTAATCGGGAGGGATTGGAAGGATTGTTTCCCGAAGTGCTAGTCCGTTGCGAAGACTCTGCCGGACTATTGAACGGTGGAGCAGGAGCGATTCCGGACAAACGGTCCGAATCAGGCAGATTACGCGACTGAGCATGATTTCCTGCATTGGCTGTTTGATGGTGTGTCACGGCAGCAGCTGCTGGGGGTGGAGGATTATAAGCAATGGGACAACGGGGTGCTGTCCTCTCTCCCATGGACGAGGAACGGGGGCGAAGCTGGACACGTCTGTTCGGACCGCCTTTTGCGGAATCAACTGAAGTAGGATCATGGATTGTATCTGCTCTTTCGGGGCGTGCGATGGCAAGATTTCCATGGAAAGGATGGCTGTGCAGCTGTTGGCCGATATGCATTCCATGTCCACTTTGTCGGTATGGGAACCGACCCTGTACGACTGTTCCGTCTTGGGCTCTGCCTATACCGCGAACGGAGTGCTCGTCACGAACGGAATGCTCGTCCTCACGAGGTGGACGAGGGTAGTTCAATATTCTCATTATGGAGTCACGAAACGAGCTGCTCCGCTGAACACCAGGACTAGCACGATCTAAAGCATCGGGTGCTCGTGTGCGATATTGGTAGTCTGGCATCAGGAATTGGGCCGAGTAGCGCAAAGCCTCTGGTGAGCCGAACGAGGGGACACCGGGGGGTGTAGGCCTTCTCTCTGGTGGCGGGAATAGGGGCTGAACAGGACTTATTGCAGGTCCCAGATTCGCAGCCCAATCGGGGCCGAGACTACAGCTGCTAGTGTCGGAAAGAGCCTTGCGTTGTGAAGGCCGACGGGAGACTGGTGCTGACATTGCCCTGCTCAATGGACGCAGGGTCCTGTGTGTGGCTTGCCAGTGTAGCTCGGCGAATAGGAGTCTGTGTCGTTCGAGGGTTCTTGCCGTTATCTGTCTTCTTTCTGTCAATTCATCGGTGAGAAGCGAGTGGTGGTTTTGTGGTTCTGAAGGAATGGTTCTGGTCGTGTTGACCGCGAGGCTTTGCTCGAGAATGGGCCCATCGCCAAAAGACCCAAAGATGGAATGAAGGTTGGAGTCGACGGGTGTGGGAACTCTTTGAGCGAGGTATATAGACCTTTCATCGCTTTGGGTAGAGACTGATGACCATGGGTTATCGTAAGGTGAATATGAGTCGGAATTGTCGAGTCGTTGCCCACGTAGAGGGCTCTGTGGTGGGGTGGGATATTGCATACGGCTAGTGGACTGATCATGTCTTCCACATGGGGGATTCATCCTGGCAAAAGAGCGAGGCCGGTAAAATATTGGGATAAGACAGGATCGGAAGAATGCCGAAACATGAATATGTGGTTTCCTCGAAGCACCATCGTGCCTGCCGAGATTAAGCCAAAACAAATATTATACAAAGCGATCTATATGTACAATGTAAATGCGCTGAAAACCCCGAAACGTTGGTCATGATCATAATGGAGTACCACCTGGACTGGGCATTGCCTTGCCTGTCGCCTGAGCGTGCTCTTTTCTTAGGGCTCGCAGCAATCCTTCAACTCTGCGACGCTCTTCCTGTTCGGCCTTCGGGGTGTTAGTTGAATCAAAAGGAAGGTGCGATGGAATCAAGAAAGACTCACCCTCAGTATCTTCATGTTCTCATTGCGTGTATCACGCATCATCTTCTTGAACTCATTCTTGAGTACCATGGTAGATGTCGTCTCCGAAGCACCGTCGCGGCCCACAGACGTAGGACTACTCAAGTTCATCCAGCTGATACGTTCCTCGGCCAGTTGGGTCTCTAGTTGCTCGCAACGATCCCGAAGACTGTCAATGAAGCTTTCGAAGCGCTCACGTTCCTTCTCGAATTCGATGCTGGCTTTGGTCATGGCTTCGTAATCGTCGATGGTCTCCCGGAGTTCTTTCTCAAGAGTATCCGCCCGTTGCTGAAGATCGCCACCTCCGCGCTGGCTCTTGAGCATGGCAAGTTCCTCAGTAAGCTCGATATTGCGAGTCACCAGTGCGTCGTTCTCCCGCTGGACACTGGGGTCGGCAGCCACCTCAGCGGCACGCTCGGCTCGGGTACCATAAGCGCCATCCAGCTCTGCCTTGACCATTGTCAGTTCCGTTGTGACCCGTACAATCTCGCCTTCGAGCTCGGTCAGCTCGTTCTGCAGGCGAGTGGCAGTCTGGTCGGATTGGGCGCGCTGCTCCTCTGCTTCCTGCACACGGGTATCGGATTGGAGGCGGATCTGTTGAATGGCGGCTTCGAGTTGGGCCACCTCTTGCTCTGCGCGGTCACGAGCACCCGTGATCTCCTCAAGTCTGGAATCGCTGTCGTTCTGCAGCGTTTCAATGACGCCTTGGAGGCGTTGAACCTCGTTTTCTGACCGACCAAGGGCCTCTTGGATGTCCTCGCCTCTGGTATTGTTGTCATTCTGCAGGGCTTCAATGGCGATCTGCAGACGCTTGACTTCCTCTTCGGCATGATCACGCGCCTCGCTAGCTTCCAGGGCTCTGGTATCGGATTCATGCTGCATAGATACGATGACGGCCTGCAGGCGCTTGGCTTCTTCTTCCGCACGGTCGCGAGCTTCTCTGATCTCTTCACTCTTGGCGTCAGCGCCACTTTGCAACGAATCGATGATGAGCTGCAGACGTTTGGCCTCGCCTTCGGCGCGGTCGCGGGCATCGCTGATTTCAACGACCCTGGCTTCGTTCTCCCTCTCAACCTCTTCGATGTAGTGCTGCAGGCGTTTGACCTCGCCCTCTGCCTGATCTTGCGCATCCCGGGCTTCGCTGACTTCGTTGATCCTGGCATCGGCTTCGCTGTGCAAGGAAGTGACGACACTTTGCAGGCGCGCAACTTCACCTTCCGCCTGGACCAGAGCAGCCTTGGCTTCCTCCTGAGAAGAGCCATTGTGGCGCATTGCATTGAGCTGTTCCATGACAAGAGCCAGCTCGTCGCGGTGGGCGTTGCCTTCACGTTCAGATACTTCAAGATCTCTGCGAACGTGAGTCAACTGTTCTGTCAGGTCTCCAATGTGAGCGTCTCGTTCGGCATCCGACTTGGAGTTGAGCTCGCGCTGCTGCTGGATCTGCGTGGTCAGAATACTCTTCTGTTCAAGTAGTCCATCCACCCGACTGTCCAGACCGTCCACACCAGCTTGAAGGTATGAGAGTTGTTCTTCCAGTCCCTCGCCATGCGAGACATCGGGGGGCGGAGGCAAGGTCGGCGAGCGGGTCAATCCAAACCGATCAACGATGGCCTGAACTCGGTTGTTGATTTCAGCAAGTTGGTGTTTCCAAGCACCCTCAACCTCAGGGATAACCTCTGGCGCACGCACGGAAGAGGCGTCTCGCGCGTGCGAGTCTTCCGTGCGCAAAGCAATATTATTCATGCCATTCGCGATGTAAGCCACATATGCCTCGACCGTTGCAGTGGGATTGACTGGCCCGCCTGACAGCTGCGGAGGTGGGTCGATGAATTCACCGGGGTTGGATCGTATCATCATGTCATGCATGCGCTCGCTCAGCGCCTCCAGTTGTCGTTCTGTGGCTCGCATGGCCTCGGTGTTCATTGCGACAGCCGCATTATTCTCTATCCTCCCATGCACGCCAAACTCATTCAGATCGTCGGTTGTCCGATAGAGGCTGCGATCGTCGAACTTGTCGTGACTGTCCTCCGAGTCGTGAGGAGCAGGGTTCTTGGGGCTCTTCTTCAAACCCTTGTGTGTCATCTGCAAGACGCCCGCAGTGTGCTCCAGCAACCGCTGGTTGATTTTCTGCGACCTCTTCTCCAACTTCCAGAGCTCCTGTGCCAGCTCCTCACATCGCCGCTGGCTGACTGCAAGTTCGGAATCACTTTTGTCGAGGGCCTCAGAGATCCCACTGCGACCAAAAATTCGACTCCTCCGGTTTGGGTTCTGACCATTGGTCCCGTACTCGCCGCTGCTGCGCGGGCTGGGCGGGCTGTAGAGTCTGCCGATAGATTGTGCTGCATCACGCAATTTTGTTTCCAGCGCCAATTTCCGCTTCGTACCCTCGATGCGAGTGGACAGTAATGTAGCTTCCTTCTTCAGTTCTTCCACCTCCTCAAAGGACAAAACTTCATAGTTGGCGCTATCCCCTATCGCGGTCTCCGTCAACAGGTACATGGCCACAGGGTCGTTGGCATTTAAGATAGCCGAGCTTCGGGGGTGGGTGGTATTGAGCTGCAGAAGCAATACCATGGTCAGCTGGGGTGATATGTTTCTTGCGTGGTTGTAGTACTCACCGGGTTGTATCGCGACCGGTCGTCGTGTTGGGGGTCCAACCCATCGCGATACCCATCCACCAGTGTCTTTCCGTGCGGCGGGGCTGGAGCATCGGAGACTGTCATGGTTGAGAGGTACCGCGGGTCCCCGTAGGAGGATTGACTGGATCGCATGCTGATATTCATGGTTCAATGTCGGGGTATCCGGTCAGGTTTGTCAGAGCTTTAGTCTGCGCCGCGCATCATGGGTTCCGGACCCTGGAGTATGTGGGAAGTTGTGGCGGTTCACAGAATAAAGTGCAATAGTTGGAGATAAAATAGAGAAAGGGTTGTTTAAAATGGTGGCGGGGAGAGAAGGGAGAAAACAAACGATCTACGGAGTACGCAGTTCACGATCGGCATCACAGGGTCCGCTCAAGCCGGCCTAGGGACCGACATTGGGATGTGTTCGATTGAAGAAGTGATATGGATTTCATTTGAGACTATATTGATCGAATTCGATGTGTATGCATCTTTACCCCTGAACCCGGACATACGAGGCCCATGGGATCTCATTTCCACATTTTCCTTTGTCTTGGTACGGTCTTGGTAGAGAGCTGATGAAAATATTCACCACTAACGATACACAGTAGAGAATAAATATTCCTACAGCAATAACACAATTAACGTAGGTATACTGTTAATCATGTGAAGAGGCCTTAACCCCGCTGTTTCCAAGGTCGGGGAAGTAGTACCTGAGAGGTACTTGGGAAATGCAACGTCACTGTAAGCCGAACCAAGTACCGCCAAGTATCGTTGCATGGGACTCGGATCCTCTGTGACCGGAGTCGGGGATACGAAGAGAGACTACTCCGTAAAAGGTCCAATGTGACGCTTTGTTCGATTCCACTGCTAGAGGCAGAATGCTCTGCTCTGTCTCTATCACGCTGTGGACATGTCGGATTTTGACTCCCCAGATGCTGAGAGCTCTCGACCTGTCTACAAGGTCTATAAGCGACGCTTTTGGGGTCTAGCTCAACTGGTCTTGTTGAATATCGTCGTGAGCTGGGACGTAGGTCTTTCCTACAGGATAAATCCAATACATCACGTTCCATATCACTGATGACTTACAGTGGCTGACCTTCTCGTCCATCTCGACAACGGCGGCGGAGTATTTCGATGTCTCCGAAAGCGCCATCAACTGGATGAGTACTGGCTATCTCTTCGCTTTCTGTGCTGTTAGTCCGTAAGTTGATATCAGATTCTGAAGAATCAACCCCACTCCAAGAGTCCAATAACTGAGTCCTGACTACCTCCCAGTTTCGTCATCTGGACCCTGAACAAAGGAGGCCCCAAACCAGCTATAATAACCACGGCCTCACTGCTGCTAGTCGGCAACTGGCTGCGATATGCGGGCACAAGAGCAAACGGCGGCATCTTCGGACTGGCCATGTTCGGCCAGATCCTGATAGGCTTCGCGCAGCCCTTCTGCCTCTGCGCGCCAACTAGATATAGCGAGCTCTGGTTCTCGCATCAAGGCCGCACGAGCGCAACAGCCGTCGCCAGTTTAGCGAATCCGCTCGGCGCTGCACTGGGCCAATTAATCGATTCAGAATGGGCGTCCAAACCCTCTGATATCCCCAATATGGTCCTGTATATCTCCATCATCGTACGTATATAACTCCTCCCTCCCCCCTCTCGGTGTATGAATAGCCCACTCACCAGAAACACAGTCAACAGTCGCAGCCCTCCCCTCATTCTTCCTCCCCGCCTTACCCCCAACACCCCCCAGCGCCTCCTGCATAACCCCCCAAATCCCCCTCCGCACCGCAACGCGCCAACTCCTCACAACCCGCGAATTCTGGCAAATCCTCATCCCCTTCTCCGTCTACGTCGGCTTCTTCAACAGCGTCTCCTCCCTCCTCAACCAAATCCTCAGTCCCCACGGCTTCAGCGAGACCGAAGCCGGCATCGCCGGCGCAATCCTCATAGTCGTCGGCCTCGTCACAGCAGCAATCCTCTCCCCAATCACAGACCGCTACAAGCACTACCTCGGCAGCATCCGCGTGCTAGTCCCCGTAGTCGCTATCACGTATATCGGTCTCATCTTCGCCCCGTCCAGTCCGGCCGGGATCGCGCCTTCGTACGTTGTTATGGCGTTGCTGGGCGCTTCGTCGTTTGCTCTGCTGCCGATTGTGCTTGAGTACCTGGCTGAGATTACGTATCCGCTTTCGCCGGAGATAGGCAGCACGATTTGTTGGACGGGGGGCCAGTTGCTGGGTGCTTGTTTTATTCTTATTCAGGATGCGTTGAAGGCTGGGGTGGGTGATGAGCCGCCGTTGAATATGAGGAATGCGTTGGTTTTTGCGGCTGTTGTTGCTGTTGTGGCGGCGCCGTTTCCGCTTACTATTGGGTTGTTTGGGAGGGTGGTGCCGAGGAAGAGGTTGGATGTTGATAGGGGGATTGTGGTGCAGGAGGGTGGAGAGGAGGCTGGGCCGGATGGTGAGGTTGGGAAGGGGAAGTCGGACTCTGATAGTCCTGGTTCGGGTTGACATTGTGGATCATGAAGATGTTCAAGGCTGCTTCGATCATATACGACATTGTTTGTCCCGTCTGTCTCGATGAATCTGATTAGCATAGGTTATCCCCTTTATGTTCTTATGATATTGACTGTGTGATAGTACACAGGATTGGATGCTATACGTTTGGGTTTATATTAGCGAATTGAGCCTACTTCTGTTTCAAATCCATGCTCTGGCCAAGCTGGCAAGTAGGAGGATACTGATGCTGGCCGTCCGCTCAGCCTACCAGGACACAATGCCAATCTAAACAGATGAGATTCGTTTTAAAACAAGAGAATAACAAAAGCACAGTTCGAACAGGCGGAAGACCAGCTATCTGTACACGTAAGGCTGAAAGAGGAGGGCAAAATGGTCTATTATTCATTCATGCTTTCCTCTCAGCCCTCCTCCTCCCCTTGGAAAACACAATATGGGCACACATACGCAAGGAACGAGCAGAAAACATGAATTTAACGTTTCCAGATCGATCCTGCGTTCTCAATCCGAGGCGGCAAGCTACCAGTATATCAGATTGCCTTGGTAGCCATCAAGAAAAATGGGATTGGTTTTTCTTCCGGCGTTTCGGTCCAAGGGATGCCCCCGTATCGATGCGGCGAAGAGCGAAAATTATTCGTGGGCCGAGTCGGTGCGGGGGGTGAACGAAACGCTGGAATCAAGACACAAGGGGTGAGTCGTTTACTTCAGCTCCCTCCAGAGCTTGGGGGCAGCGCAGGCGGTCACGCAGTGGGTGAGGTGGAAGACTGGGGTATGTTAGTCGCATAATCGGGACACGATGGAAGCCCAGTCCACGGATTTGGCAAGACCCATCGTTGGTATCAAATGCACTTACACTCCTCGACGCAGTCCTCCTTAGGGCCCTTGTAGTCCTCATCCTCCTCCTGGCGGGTGACGCGCTCGACGCACTCATCGTAGTGGTGCTTGTAGGGAGCGCAGACGGCGGAGTGGGCGCACTCTAGAGAAACAGTCAGATTCTGATCGAGAAAGCCAGTGAAAATAGATTTGCAGAGCCATTGGCAAGTTAATAACACCGATGCGGATCCTGACACATGAGACCGATTGGTGCGAGGAAGGACTCATATCCGGAGACCGCATGGTGGAGGCGCCAATGGAACACGAATCCATTAAAAAACACGTTCAAAAACATTGACAAAGTCACTCACCCTCCTCGAGCTTGGGCTTGGGGTCCTCGGGCTCCTCTTCCTCCTCCTCTTCTTCTTCCTCTTCCTCCTCGGCCTCCTCTTCTTCAGGAGCCTCCTCCTCGGCGGACTCCTCCCCAGTGGGGGTCTCTCCAGCGGCGGACTCCTCCTCAGAGGACTCGGTCTCGGCGCTCTCGTCGGAGGTGGACTCCTCCTTCTGGGCGGGCTCGTCCTGGGTGGTGTTCTCAGTCTCGGTGTCTTGGGCGGGTGCCTCAGCCTGGGCCTCGGTGAAACCGAAGGAGGAGACAACGTCAGAGAAGAAATCGGAGAGACCCATTGCGACAGAGATCAATTGAATGATGACCGAAGGTCTTGTGTGGGGGGAAAGCGGAAGGGGGTGGTAATTGAGGGAGGTTGTTGGTTTTGCCTAAGAGCTGCTTCTTTCGGACTGGAAAATCGGAAAGGCCCGGCCGCTGAGAGACGCCAATTATGCCGCACGTGATTGGCCAGTGTGCTCCAGCACCCTTGAGGGCTTGACAATGCGCATTTTGTGGGGGTATAAATGTTTTTTTAATCGGTTCTACTGGATCTATAGTTCTGGGATATATACTGACTACTCCTACTTTAGTTGGTTAATGAGAAGGTCGAACATAGCGACTGCTGCATCTTGGTTTCCGAAAACATAAGCACCGCTGTTGTGCCGCTAATTGATGGGTCATAATGTACATGGAGTAGAGAACCAAGGCTAGGAAGATATTGTATGAGATGGTGTTGGTTGAGTTTGGTTCACACCAAGACATTAGCTGCCTCGCCGCAATCTCTCCTCTAGCTCATTGGCTACACTTTGCGACTGGACTTCCTCGTAGCATGGAGGAGGTTCCACGGGATCCGGACCTGCATCAGAGACTCGACGACTCTGCGATCGCTCTGGCGTCTCGCTAGGTCTTACACTAGGTGGAGCTTCGTACGCAGGCAAATCTTCCAGATGGACCGCCGAGAGATCCACGTTCTCTTGGCCCCGAGCACCCTCGCTGGTGTTTTCGACGGCCTGCTCCAGTCGCTCCTTGATGCGCTCAAAGTTGGTGTGAAAATCAAAGGCACCGCCCTCTTTGAAAGTCACCTTCAGCTGAATGGCGGGCAAGGATGGTGAAATTCCACCACCCGATACTGGTTGGATCAAAGCTGTCCAGACATTAGGTCCAAAGAAGGGTGCAGATACATGAGAGTCATGGACATTCAAGAGAGGTGATGAGAAGGACTGGAATTCCGTGCTTCTAGGTGCGGGAAGATAGACGACCTAAGCGTGTTAATAGCGTATACTTTGAAACACGGGATGGGATCCTGACTCTTTGGTTGGTAAGATGGATGGAGCCGGAACTGCTCTGTAGTGAAAGCTCTTCTGTGCCTTTGTATCCCGAGGGTGGTGTCAACGAGACACTGGTGCGGGGAGGAGAGCTGTAAATCAGACGTTCGTTGGGTAGACGGACGAAACCGTCCTGTTCAAGCATTACCCAGCTGCCAGGAGTTAGTACAGATGCATAGACGGTAAGACGGAGTTGAATACTCGAGTGGTTGCATACTTGAGAGACATTATACCACGAGGTCACTCCAAAATCCAGGGTGCATGTGGCCAGTCCAAGGTCAGGGTATGAAGGTTTAGATGGACGTTGGCTGGTTGGTGGCGGATATCGAGATATGATGTTGGAACTTGGAACAGTTGGAAAAGAGAACAAGTACCGCCGAGATAAGAAAGAACTATACCCTCAAAGGAGAGACTAAAAGGTAGTAAACGGTAGTTGTAGTGCAATATCAATATCTCGAAGAATAGTGAAGTGGAAGGGTTTGCGGGGCAGGCGGGGAGAAGCTGCAGGGGAATCTTCTACGTAGTACGGTGAACTTCAAGGCTACAATGGAAACTGAGGACTTAGGCTAATACTCTGGACTAGAGGGATTATTCTAAGACCATGTATATATAATATCGTATACATTCAACATCTTTGGCCTCCGAGTCTAAACATACTGTTAACTGTTTACACCTGACCTGCTGCTTAACTAGTAGCCGCATGCCGCTTTGATCGCCGAATGCCAACTGCATATGCAAAGTGTTGGGATGAACTGATGTCACTTGATCCCTTGATTGGATACAATCCAGACACAAGCCTGGGTATTCTTCCAACGTCTCAGGTATCTCATGGCTTGAACCCTGTTGGCCTGTGCTCCTAAGCTCCTAAGACACACTTCTAGGAAGTGATGGAACTTTCAAGTTTCTGTTTCATATTGGAGACCACAATGAACTGATTTTACTTGTTTTACCTGTTTTACTCGTCAATAAATCTCCGTTGGTGGCAAGTTCAAACCTGAATGACCATCACAACGGCCACATAGCTCCCACGTTCTAGAAGCGTCCGAGCCAAAGCGCGCTAAGGCACAAACAGAATTTCAACTTCAGCGATTTCCCCCTCTTCTTCATCTTCTCATTGTGATCGCGTGCTCTCATTCTTCGTGATTTAATACTTCTCATATATTGATCGCCCGTGATCGGAGCCTCGAGACAGGTGGGTCCCAAGCTCTCCCAGCTTGGTCGTGGTTCTGACATTCCTTATCTTTTAGTGTCCAGAGACTTCATGTCGACACGATCATAAGATCACTCTCACACCTCCCAGCCTTATTTGCCCCTCGCGAATATTAGGGCCTCGGCAGGATGGGAGATAAAGGCGTTTATATCCCACCCCTCGTTGGGTGGATGTACGATTTGGTGCTGTGGACATTCTCCGTGCTCATCGACCTCTTCTTTCGCGAAGTCCATCCCCGAGGATCATGGAAGATCCCCCGCCGCGGTCCCATCATTCTGGTGGCAGCTCCCCATGCGAACCAGGTATGCCGCCCGCTTCCGGCCCGACGCACATATATACACACACAGAGGATGCTAATGGACGATTGTTGGGGTAGTTCGTGGACTCTTTGGTTTTGATGCGCGTCATTCGCAGCGAGGCACACCGTCGCATCTCATGGCTTATCGCAGCGAAGTCTTTTGAACGGAAGTTCATTGGATTTTTGGCGAGAGGAATTGGAACGCTGCCCGTGGCGCGCGCTATGGACAACTTGAAACCCGGAACAGGCACCATATATCTCCCCGATCCGGTCAACGAGCCTACACTACTGCGAGGTATCGGAACAAACTTCGAAGGAAAGGGCTTCGAAAAGGATGGCACCATCGCTTTACCCACCATTAACGGAACGTCACACAGTTCCGCGATTGCGGAGATCAAAGGCCCGGAGGAATTGGTGCTGAAGAAGCCTTTCAAGCACCGCGATGCGCTGATGCAGCTGACTGGACGGCAAGACATTGATCGTGATGGTAATTTCACTGGGGATGCGTCCCAACAGGATCCGGATTTCAAGGGCACAAAATTCAAGGTAGCTCCGCATGTGGATCAGACAGCAGTCTACCAGGCAGTCTTTAGCAGACTGGGCAGTGGAGGCTGTGTCGGTATTTTCCCTGAAGGCGGAAGTCATGACCGTACTACACTACTTCCCTTGAAAGGTGAGCTCTTGGTACCTGAGAGATGTCTACACGTTCCTTACTGATCGTGATATTATAGCTGGTGTTGCATTGATGGCCTTGGGTACCCTCGCTGAAAACCCGGACTGTGGCCTGAAGATCGTTCCATGTGGCATGAACTATTTCCATGCCCACAAGTTCCGCTCTAGAGCCGTCATTGAATTTGGCACTCCTATCGAGGTTCCTCGAGAGTTGGTGGAGCAGTTCAAGCAAGGTGAACGACGTGAGTCTGTCGGTGCTTTGTTAGAAATCATCTACGGAAGTCTCGTCTCGGTCACTGTCACTAGTCCCGACTATGAAACTCTTATGGTAGGCATCCCCTTCCCCGGCCCCCACTGATCCATGAAGTTCCTTCCGCTAACCAAACCGACAGGTCATCCAAGCTGCGCGTCGTCTGTATAACACCAAAGGCAAAAAGCTTCCACTTCCCATGGTGGTGGAACTGAACCGCCGTCTTGTGAAAGGCTATGCTCACTTCAAAGACGATCCCCGCATCGTTGACTTGCGCAATGCCATTGCAGGATACAACAAGCAGCTCCGCATTTTGGGCATTCGAGATCACCAGGTAGCCTACGCGAAATTTTCCATCCTGCAGGTGATAGCCACCTTGATATACCGCCTGGGCAAACTGGCACTTCTGACCATTGGGACACTCCCCGGATTCCTGCTTTTCACTCCCGTTTTCATTGCAACCAAATATCTCTCGGCGAAGAAGTCCAAGGAAGCACTGGCTGCTTCCACAGTGAAGCTTCAAGGCCGCGATGTCATGGCCACATGGAAACTCCTCATTGCGCTTGCATTTGCTCCGGCCCTCTATGCCTTCTACACTGCTGCTTTTACTTACTGGACGTACTGGAACCGGGTCAATGGATTGGTCCCAGCCTGGGTACCGCTTTGGTGGGTGGTGGTTATCGGCATGGTCCTTTTCCCCACAATCACCTTTGCGGCTCTTCGAATTGGTGAGGTGGGCATGGACATCATCAAGTCGCTTCGCCCGCTTGTTCTGTCACTGAACCCATCGTCGGCCAACACGTTGGTGCGACTTCGAGAAAGACGTGCTGCACTGGCACAGCAAGTGACAGATGCGATCAACACCATGGGACCTGAGCTATTCCCCGACTTTGATGCTGCTCGGATTGTCACAGATCCATTCAGCAGAGAACACGCGAGTGAATCCAAGGGCGGTGAAGTACCGGAGATCCGCAGAACCAGCGTATCCTCTGACCATGGCGAGAAAATGCCCTCGTCAGAGCCCCTACCCCGCAACGAGTCCTTCCACAACCTGGCCAACATTGGCTTCTTCTCCACACGGCCTCCTAGTCGTGAGCGCAGCCGCAGTAGCTCTGCCAGTGCCCGACCTGGGTCTCGGCACGGACTAAAGCCGCTCAGCCCTATGACCATGAAAGACCCACTTGAAGACGTCAGCTCTCGAATTCGAGATGCTATGCGGGAGCGTGGAGAGCGTCGTCGGCGTCGAAGCGAAGATGGAAGTTGGGATATGGCCAGCACCGGCCCTGGAACCCCATCCAGCGAAGAGTACCGAAAAGATCTTTGATGAAGCTTTCCTTGATGACCATGTATTTCTTTCTCGCCCCGTCACCGGTGACCACGGTGTTTGGGCGAAGTTGTGTATCTATTTTGTTGTTATATAACCATGCCAGATATCCTCTCTGTTTTAATGATTATGAATTCATCAGACCATGGAGTAGCCAAGAGTAAAGAGGCACATGTATCCTCGTAAACACATCCGACACTCCCCATTCAAGCGGGGGACTAGCCAATCGAGATGTCCAGGCTTTGGCCGACGATCTCTTGGCTGATGCATTGCCGCGGGCCTCGCCACTTCGAGCTGGGGCTAAGGAGAAAAAAAAGCACATGAAAAAGAAAACAGTGTAGCCTAATAGCATCGCCTCAAATTCGACTCCTTTTTTATATTGTCTCATATCGAATGAGAATTCCTTCAAACTGAACACGTCGCCTTTCTGTAGTACCAACTCCGAATCCGCCCAGCCGCTAACCGTCCACCGTTTTTGTCTTTTGCGGAGTGTCCAATTTCTGTCCTCTCCCCACGATTCCTTCAGCGCTGGAGTTCAGGGGGATCAATATCGAATCACAAACACCACCATGCCGGGCTCACTGCACATGTCGCGGCTACGGAACTGGTTCCTCGCCTCTCCCCCGGTCGAGTACGCCATCAACAGCCTTAAGGAGCTGCTGATTGGCGCGCTCCAACAGGGCCCTGTCCCCCAACATGTGGCTTTTGTTATGGATGGGAACAGGCGCTTCGCCCGATCACATGGAATTGAGACAGTGGAGGGACACCATCTGGGGTTCGAAGCTCTGGCAAGGGTGAGTGGCTACACCTTTGAAGCTCCGGCGTTGCACGGCAAGCGACCCTATTCGTTGTGGCTGCCAATACTAACGACTGATAAGATCCTAGAGGTCTGCTACAAGAGTGGAGTGCAGGTAGTCACGATCTACGCGTTCAGTATCGAGAATTTTAAACGTTCCAAATTCGAGGTGGATGCGCTCATGGAAATGGCCAAGGTGAAGCTGTCACAGATGGCTCAGCACGGTGACCTGCTCGATCAATATGGAGCAAAGGTCCGCGTCTTGGGCCGCCTCGATCTTCTCAAACCCGACGTCCTGGAAGCTGTCAACAGAGCTGTCGACCTGACCAGCCGCAACGGAGATCGCGTCCTGAACATCTGCTTCCCTTACACCTCCCGCGACGAAATCACCTCCGCTATCCGTGATACAATCAGTGATTATAGCACACCGATTCAACAATCTCGCTCGGCCGCCGCAGCCTCCCGCACCCCTTTCTCGGAATCCCATATTGTACATCATATACGTACCCAGACGCTCGGCTCGAAGACACACGATTCAAACAGCGATACAGAGTCGACGTCAAGCTCTTCGGCACAGGACGAGGATTCATTTTCTCGAAACGGCCGTTCCAATCGCGTTTACGAGTCTGGATCTTCCTTCTCCTCTTCCACAACCCTCCACCTCGGGGGCCAGCAAGATCCCAAGGACTCTCCGCCGAGACCTGCAAATGAATCCGATAGCCCTGTATATCTCTCTCCCGAAACAATCTCTCGTCAAACACTCGACGACCGCATGTTGACCAAGGACACTCCGCCGCTGGATATCTTGGTTCGCACCTCGGGCGTGGAACGTTTGAGCGACTTCATGCTCTGGCAAGCTCATGAGAATACAGAAATTGTGTTCCTCAATGTCATGTGGCCCGAGTTCGACTTGTGGCACTTCCTGCCCGTGATGCTCGGGTGGCAGAGACGGATTTCCAAGTCCCGGCAAGACCCCAATGCAGAGGGGAACTTTGCCGGCGACGACGAATCCAGCGGGGATGATCTAGAGACGATGCTGCTGCGTCAAGGTGGAAAGCTCAAAGACATCTGAATTGTCTGTTATATATACCCCGTGTCTACTTGCTTTTTGTTCAGCATCAGCGGCGTCTTTCTGTTTCATGGCCGAAGATCTATTGGGCACGCCCGATAGACATCAGCCCATATACGTGCATTGTTAACCACTACATTGTGGAAAATAGAATTCCATGTTCATTGTCCCTCTACAGTCTACATCCATTCGACATGCCCAATTCGTAACTATGCGTCAGGTAAACCCCCCACGCCGATACCGCTCCACGTGATCATGAGTCACGGGCCGGTCCACAGAGAACGAAGTGCGGGACGTTCTCTAGCTGAGATACACTCACCATCTTCTATCATACCAATTGAATCAAAATGGTTAATCAAATTGCCGGTTCCAAGGCCCTCCTTTTGGGCTCAGGCTTCGGTAAGCCTTCCCCTACTCCCAACGCTATCAGATCTCAATGCGTCATACTGCCCCGCATTGAGCTTCTGAAGTCGAATAAGTGGACTAATGCCTGTCTTCATATAGTTACCAAGCCCACTGTTGAGGTTCTCAGCAATGCCGGTGTCGAAGTCACTGTCGGTATGTCAAATCTAGCGAATTGAGCCCTATACCGTCTGTGAACATCGCTGAGGATATAACTAGCTTGCCGTACCCTCGAGAGCGCTAAGGCTCTGGCTGGTGGGTTCAAGAACACCAAGGCTATCTCCCTTGATGTCAACGATGACGCCGCTCTCGATGCCGCCCTCGAGAAGGCCGACGTTGTGATCTCGCTCATTCCCTACACTTTCCACGCCACGGTTATCAAGGGTGCTATCCGCACCAAGGTGAGTGTGGGAACACAAGCAATTCTGGGTACAGCTTGCTGACCTTTTCAGACCAATGTTGTGACTACCTCATATGTCTCACCCGCTATGATGGAGCTTGATGAGGAGTGCAAGAAGGCCGGTATCACGGTCATGAACGAGATTGGTCTCGACCCCGGTATTGACCACCTCTGTAAGTATCACTCCAGTCTACTTATAAGGAAACCCAAGCTTACATGATATAGATGCTGTTAAGACTATTGACGAGGTCCACGCTGCTGGCGGCAAGATTACCGGTTTCGTTTCCTTCTGTGGAGGGTTCGTCTCTTGTCGCCCATGATATTCTTCCGCACGATAACTGACAAACAACAGCTTGCCCGCCCCCGAGTGCTCCAACAACCCCCTCGGATACAAGGTTAGTGAAGCGAATCCTTGATTCTCTCAACAAATAACTAACAATTGTCTCTAGTTCTCTTGGTCTAGGTTAGCAAAAGCCCAATCCCGAATCGTATACTTTAACAACCCACTAACCTACCCAGCCGCGGTGTCCTCCTTGCCCTGCGCAACGCCGCCAAGATCTACCGTGATGGCGAGATCGTCAGCATCGACGGCCCCGACCTGATGGCCACCGCCAAGCCCTTCTTCATCTACCCCGGCTTCGCCTTCGTCGGCTACCCCAACCGCGACTCCACCCCCTTCCGCGAGCGCTACAACATCCCCGAAGCCCAGACCGTGATCCGCGGCACCCTCCGCTACCAAGGCTTCCCGGAGATGATCAAGGTCCTCGTCGACATCGGCTTCCTCGACGACACACCCAACAGCATCTTCGACAAGGCCACTTCCTGGAAGGAGGCCACCAAGCAGGTCCTCGGCGCCACCTCCTCCTCCGAAAAGGATCTGGAGTCCGCCATCGCCTCCAAGACCAAGTTCCCCAGCAACGACGAGCGCGAGCGTCTCATCTCCGGCCTCCGCTGGATCGGTCTCTTCTCCGACGAGCAGACCACCCCCCGCGGAAACGCCCTCGATACCCTCTGCGCTACCCTCGAGCAGAAGATGCAGTACGGCCCTGGCGAGCGCGATCTGGTCATGCTCCAGCACAAGTTCGAGATCGAGAACAAGGATGGCTCGAAGGAGACCCGTACTTCCACCCTGTGCGATTACGGTAACCCTAACGGATACAGCGCAATGGCCCGCACTGTTGGTATTCCTTGCGGTGTTGCTGTTAAGCAGGTTCTTGATGGTACTATCAGCAAGAAGGGTGTTATCGCTCCTATGACTATGGATATCTGCGGTCCTCTTATCAAGGCCCTCAAGGAGGACTATGGTATTGAGCTTATTGAGCGCACTCTGTAAAGCGTGGACTCGGGCTTCAAAAATGAAATAAATATGACGGTGAAAATTTACATAGATGCTGAATGAGAATAAAATTTGCAGTGCTATTGTATCCACCATGCAAGATGTTGATATGTCACCACTAATTTTTCACCCCTGGTCTACCTCCTAGAGCCTTGTAATACTTGGTACCAAGCATGCCATGCCTACTACCTGCCCCTGTTGAACCCCGGTAAAAAAGCAGAATCATCCATAACTTATGTTTTCATTATCATAGACGTAACACCATGCTCTATCGTAGCATCATTGCAAGCAGGTCCACACGGGTGGAAAAGAAAAAGGCGAGATGAACTGACAAAGAAAAAAGCAAGGCACTGTATCTAATTTGCTTGCGCTTTTGCGGTCTTATCTGCCAATTCATGGGGGAAGCGAAGAGGAAAGAAGAAAGTCTTCAGGTGAAAGCATTATCTTGAGCGGTTTTCTCATGCCGATATGAGAGGCAGTCGATCAGAGAATAGTGCCAAACCTATACCGATGAAGAAAACGAGAATTATTAGCAACGGGTTCCAGTGCGAGAATGAAGTTTGAGATCTGTAGACGAGAAGGCCGGATTGGCAAACAGGACCAGGAGAGAGATAGGTTGACAGGTGGTAGGGAAGAAAGGAGATAATACATACCCGAAAGTCTGCTTAATGCCGCGAACATAGTACATGTCCCAATTTTGCTTGGTGACATCCTCCTGACCAACAGGAACGCCAGACCAAGAAACGCGCATTTGAGTAACGCCGTCGGAATCGTTCTGATCGAAGTTGATCTCCTGTGTACTGAAGTGGCCCTGGGGCCACTGCGCAAGACGCCATTTCTGGACAATCTGCTTGGGCTCGTTGAGGGTGACGAACTCGCCAGTCACGTTGCCGTCGAAGATGGCGAATTTGCCGCCGACCTTGGCGCCATCCCACTGGCGCGGTGCGCCGCGGGTGAAGGCTGCGATGCGCTGCGCATCGGTGAAGGTGTTGTAGAGCTCGCTGGCTGTGGTGCGGAACTCGTCTGAGGCTGACACGGTGGTTGTGTTGACGGCGACCTTGCCGGTCTGGGAGGTGGTGGTCTGCGTGGCTGGGGTGGTGGCGCCCTTGGTGTGCGGGTGGACGGTGGCTTTGGCGAAGCCGCTGGAGGGGTTCTCGCCCGGGGCGTGCTGGATGTCCTTGCCGTGCTCGGCGATCAGGGCGGCGGCGAGGCCGGAGAGGTTTTTGCGCAGCTCGGCGACGAGCTTTGTGCGGACCAGGTCTTTTACGGGCTGCTTGGAGTTGGAGTCGTCGTGGTTGTCAATCTCGAACTAAACGGTTTACGGGTTAGTATTACAGATCCGATTGCGATCTTGGGGGGTTTGGGGGCCAAGTTGAACGTACGACGTACTCATCTTCCTCGGTATCGTGGGCTACCTCGGGAATCTTGATTGTGCCGCTGACAGCCTCGTCGTCCTTGGTCTTACCTATGGAAGCGTCTCAGCTGCCAGGTCCAGAAGAAAGAGATAGAAATAAAGCTGAATTGATATTGGACTACAAACCTGAGTATTCTAGCGACAACTTCACATCGAAAAGAGTGATGACCTTGCCCTTGCGCTGGCTGACATCTACGTCGCCATCCATGGACAACACCTTGTCTACTTTGGCGGAAACACCCCCTCCTCAACACTGAGGCCAACGAGGTTCTTTTGCAAGTAGTCCTTGGCCCAGCCAGAGGCATCCTTGTTGACCCAGTGCCAGTTGTTGGGGTTGTGAAGGACCATGATGAATGTTGACTAGGAAGAATGAAAGAAAACTCTGAATCTGGTGGAAGCTAGGTTGCTTCCTTCTTAAAATTGGTTGGTAAGAAAAAAAAATGGAGTGCTAAAGGTTCTGTTGAAAATTCCTGTTAGCATTGATTCTTTCTCGGTTGGTAAGAAAAAAGTTGCATGCAAGGAAAGGCCATAGTCAGGTCTCGGGGCGTATCCCGGACTTGTTAAGCATTGTCCGCAAAAAGATGGAGAAACATCTTTCAGACTGGTGCCAGCTGGAGTCTCTTCATGTGAGGCCAATTGAGTGTCGAGGGGCAGGTTGAAATTTTGCCCACAGCCCTCGTTCACTCAAGGGGATGTGTATTGGGAAGAAGGCAAGTCAATGCGCACTTACAGTTGAAATTATTAAGACGAGAGCAATAATATGAAAGGTGAAATAGAATAAAGAAGAGTTGAGGGGAAAGAAGAGCTATTTGAAGTGTTTGAAGCGCGGACGGAAGACTCTAGAAGGTGCACGTGACTGTGGATCCAGCTAGGCGATTTATCAGTTTCTACAGTTTCCAAATGAAGTCATTTGTTAACTAGTTACTACACAGTACTACTATCGGGTGCGTCTGTGTCCTGGTCCCACGCGCAGTCCAGTGTCCTTGAATGCAAAAGTATATCGCATTCCTCTTCGAATGCAAGCTCTAGTGTCGTGTGCCACTTGCTGTCCGTAACCTTCCCGACTACCGACCCCTTTTCCCTACGGAAACGCCGACTACGCCCTGCCTCGGGAGCGTAAGGTGGACTACCCAGAACATGTTCGGCATCTCATCAAGAACGAGAGCAGGATGGCTGTCGGCATTTCCGTAGGGAAAAAGCGTTGGTAGTCGGGAAGGTTAGGGACAGCACTTTTGCATTCATTCAAGGACCCTGGACTGCGCGTGGGACCAAGACGCAGACACACCCGGGGTTTGACTGGTTCGCCCCAGTCGACGAGTGGGACGGAGAGGACTGGCCGAGCGAGAGACCCCGAGTCCTCACCTACGTGAGGAAAGATCCGACCATCAGGGCCCAGCAGCACCGACCAGTCGCGTCACGGGACATGCTATGACTGACAATCAACGGAAGAAAGGTGTTGAACCTGTACAGGGAGCCCACAACACCTGAAGTCATCGACTACCGTACCCGGGAACAACTGTCTCGTGGGAGGGGACCTTAACGCAAGGCACGACACGTTCGAACCCGGCGCCGCGGGCCTCCATTATTGCCTGGAAAGTCCTCAGGGAACCTAAGGGATCATCTCGCCGCTCCAGGGTGGAGCATTGCCGAGGCGCTCCGCCACGGACCTCCTAGGTACATCAACAATGAACATGATGGGAAACATATGCATGGATGATACTATCATTTTATTGATTTACTCGCTCAAAGAAGCTCAATCAATACATCTTGTATTTGAAGCGCCTCATACATGAGACCAAATCTCAGTTGTCGCCGCTGCCTCGCAGCACTCAATACGTAACGAACGAATGGGTATATCACCGCTGAATTACTTTAAAAACCCAAAAAAGCCACCTCTCCTATTCCTCCAATCGTTCCAAATCCTCCCAACCATCCTCACTGACAAGCTGTTCCTTGACCCGTGCCCTGAGTCCCTCAATCTGGCTCCCCAATGCCTCAGTCCACTGACCCTCAACGGTAGCAACCTTATCCTTAAGATCAGTCGTAAGGGCCAGTTCCTCATCCGCACGAGTCTCCTGCATCTCCCTCCGTACATCCTCCTCCGCCTCTCCACGCTTGATGCGCTGCACCTCCACCAGTTTCTGATTAGCCCGCATAACAGCAGACCGCACCTCGTGCAGAAGACACAGTAGGTTCGTCTGCGACTCAATGAACTGGTAACTTGATTTCTCCGCATGCGACAGCAGAGTATACAGATACTGCAGCGGATGCTCGTGGTAGCTTGGGTTCTCCTCGTATTCGTCCGCGGGAATCTGCACCTGGAAACCGCGCAGGTCTTCAGGCACCTGCTGCACAAGAGCCAGCAGAGACGGGGCAATATCCCAAAATGCGGATAATTGCACCTCGACGCCGCGCATGACGTTCTGCTCGATGACATCCAGGAATGTTTCGAGGCGGGCGTGGGCCTCTTTTTCGTGCTGTACGCGCCGGTTTAGCGCGTCCTGTGTGAAGAATGCTTGTGTTTCGCGTAGCTTGTCCTCGTTCTTGCTCTGCTTGTAGGGTAGCAGTGCGACGGCCTTGTACTTGTCGTCGCGGTCGCTGATCAGGTCGAATGATTCGCGGTGGAGCTGCTCGCGCGCTTCGAATAGCCATTTTAACTGCGTCAGTTTCTCTAGGAGCTCGGGCTTTTCATCGCCTTCTTCTTGGGTTTGGTCGGGTGTCCCGCTTTGTGCGTCGTCGAAGAGCATGCTGCTCAGCTCGTCGATGCAGGCTGTTGCCCGGGCAATCCGGTCAATGAGAATGGCGTTCATCGGCTTGAGCACTGTCTCTTGGTAAGTGTCAAGCTGGCGTTTGAGCATAACTCTTTCCCGTTCGTTCTCCTCGACTATCATCGCGGCCTCCGCCTCTGCTGCCTCGGCAAATGTGAGACTGCCTTCTTGGATCTGGCTTTGGATGTTGGCCCGGAAGTTACGGTGACCTTCATCAACGCATTGCTGGTGCTCTTGAAGCATTCGCTCCACGTCAGCCTTGTATCGATGTCTAGTAGTTTTGATTTCCGTGAGATCGGTGATTGACCGGACAGTGGTTCGATGGGTGACCAAATCAGGATGACTGTTATTCACAGCAGGATGGTGCCGGGGATAAGGTGGGGGCAAGGTGATCAACCGCGAGATGTCCAGATTACGGCTTTCATAGCGGTATCCAGTTCCCGTGGAATTGGCAGGCGAAGACCCGTCATGCCAGCCGACCTTTTCGGGTGGATACTCATCGGAGCCATCCGGATTGCCATAAGTCATGCTCACGTCCTTGGGCTGAGAGGGAGTTAACTCCTGGTCCCACTGCATGGCCTCCCGGGGCAAGCCCATGTATTTTGATTCTCGCTTGGATCGTTGGAGCCTCCTCTCGGCTCCTTCGCCGCTTGAACCAGTCTTAGATTCCCACCAGCGGCTAGGTGCGCGGCCTCGCGAGCTTTCTTCGTTGCTCATATTCAAGCTAGCTATCGGAGACAGGCAAGGCTGGTAGTTGTTCCACCAGGTAGACTCTGGCCGACCCGCTCTATTTTGCGGGATATCCAGTGTTGGCTGAGGTTTAGGCTTCGGTGTTTGCTTGACGGGTAGACTGAAGAGGTTGCGACGTACATCGTCATCTTGGAAAGAATCCCAGACCTTGGAGTATCGCTGGCGACGGATCTGGGATTCAGAAATCATGTAATCTGCGAAGATCTTGAGTGCTTCCAGGTCATCTTCGACACTAGCCTCCTTCTCGATAAAAGCCTTGTGCCGTTGAACGGCATCCTGTAGGAAGGCAGGATCTTGTCTCAAAATAGATTCCATAGACACCTGCATCGGCTGTTGTCCAGGAGTTCGGCGTGGAGACAAAGGTTTCATCATGGAAATGGCATCGTTGGGCATGTGAAGAATATGAGAGAGTGGGCGGTCTTCTGGTCCTTGGGAAGGAGCGCGGGAGCGTGAGCGTGGCCGGACCTCTTTCGCCGAGTTCAAAGGCGGAGTTGGCAGTGCCTTTGGTGGTACTGCTTGACTGGCTTCTTTTGGATATGCCGAAGAGCCCGCTTCATTTGGATTTGGCGAGAAAGGAGGCGTATGTGCGAACGCAGCGGTGGGGCCGGCAGAGCTAGGTTGCTGTCTGGGAGTTCCGTAGGGCGACTGCTCTGGCAAGATACCGTTGGAGGATGCTCGAGAGCGCGTCGGAGCGAACTGTCCTTCTGACCTTGTGCTGCGGGTACTGAGGGGTGTTTGAGCGTGCTTGCCCGACGCCGGATGCCGATCTTGATCTGGACTATTATCTGGCAGAACCAAGTTCGATGGTTTGATTTGCTCGAGAGCTTCGGCCCAAGGATTACACGAAGACACCGCACTAGGAGGTTCGAAGACTAGGCTTTGCCGATTGCGTCGCTCAATTCGCCTTTCACGGATACCCTTAGCACTTGGATCACGGACCGCTGAACTGCGGAAAAGACCACCGCTTCCCGGTGTCCGCTGGTTGTTCGAGCTCTCATCTGGCTCTGGTGCCTTGGCCGCCTTTGCCGTGTCAATGTATAGATTTTCCGTTGGTCGACTGTTTAGATATCCCTCGTCTATCCAGTCGGCAGGTGTAGGTGGGATGCTTCCCAGTCCTGTACCTAGCACCGGAGGCGCCCTCCTCGTCGTCCTGGCCGACCCCTGTGGTGTCCTCATAGATGATTCCGACGAGCCGCTCGCACTGACAGACCTCGCAGCCGGTGGTGGCCCTGGAGGTGGTGGTGGAAGTGGCATTCCAGGCTCCCAGTTGCTATTTGACGGCGACCCAGTTCGTGTCTGACTCGTTGCCCTCGATGATCCCGCACTGCTTACTACCGCACCAGCAGATGCGGCTCTCCGAGACGACGGTGGCCGGGATAAACCCTCGAAGTGGGTACGGGTTGTAGAGGGTTGGTCTGTGAAGCCGTGCACAGGTTGGCCTTGGCCATACTCTGGAAATCTAGGCCTGTGGCTCACTGCGGCGTTGTATTGCGCTGCTTGATCATTATAGGGCATACCGTGGTATTCAACTCGACTTTGAGAAACAGATCTACTCTGCGGGGGAGGAGGAAGAGGAGGCGGGGGCAATGACTGGCGCTGGGCTCCGGGATCAGATGGGTATGCCATAGATGGTGGCCGTGGCCTGTTTGCAGCTCTTTCATACTGAGATATCTCAAATCCACCTTCCCTGTTAGGCGGAGATGGCGTGGCATTATAGTTAGGATTCGTGTGACCAGCAAATTCCCGGGGCATGTGATTTTGATTGCCGGGGGGTGAATATGGCGGGGGAGGTGGTGATACCGGTGCTTCTACTAAGACATCAACAGAAGTTCAAGCGGTCTTTGCTATGGCCCCGGAAGGCATGTCCAGTGGCTATAACTTACCTGGATCATTCCTCTGCGGTACTCGGCGCATAGTCCCTGGCTGAATATACGGCGTCTGCGGTGTCTGCCCCTGGGGCCTGCCAGGAGGACCCCAGTCCTGGGGATTATAAGGAACATTGTATGCGTTTCTGGACGCCATTGAAGACGATGAGACCGATCTGCCGTTGATAGGCGATGGAACACAAGGCGATTGACCGTGAGTGAATGGGCTCGAAAGCGATGTTGATGATAAAGGTGTCGGTGTAAGCCCAAGCCCCTGATACTGCGGAGCAGCCAGTCCTGTCGTCAACAAAGGCGGCTGCACAGCATGCTCTCGACGACCTGGTGATGGCTGATTGCTGGGACTCGCAGCTGTCGACGACCAACCCGAGTAATGATGGTTACTCAGCGGCTGCTCGACACCTGCATGATTTGAACCCAGCCAGCTAGACAGGGACAATCAGTTTGTCGTCCCAGCGTATATTTTCATGGAAAGAATTCCAGACAGGGAGTGGATGGGTCGCACCTATTCATACTGGGCTGTGCATCCGTTTAGGAGGCCCGATACGAAGCCATGGCGACGCGCCTCGATTGAAAGAAGGATCGCAAACTTTACAGACCGAGGGGAAAGCTATTGGCTTTCGTAAAACAGGCGAGACGCTAATTCTTCTATTCTTTGCACCCAACTGCGCGGAGGACGAGCTCGCGTAGACAGAAGTTCAACGCCAACATGCCATATTACTTACTACAGACCCCGGCCGGTGGCATATGCCGGGGGTAAAAGGATCTATATTTGGAACAGAAGGAGAAAGTATGCCTTCAATTAGCCTTGAAACGACAACGAATGAGCCTGGCCGAAGCGGGGATCCTCATGCACCTTGGGAAATTCTCATCACACGCGGGCCCAAGCTCGGCGCGTATCGTTGTTTATGAGAGGCCCAACGCCCTTGTCCCCGCATCAAAGCAGCAAACCACAAGAGGATCTTAGAGAACACGGGAATTTGTGAAGTTAACAAAGGGCCAACGGACAGGGGGCGTCCCGAAAAGTTGCCAAAAAAAGATCAGGGCTTGAGTAGAGGGTTCAAGATGCAGCTACGGACAGCCTTATGTTTTAAACAAGGATTAAAGTGTTTTTGAAGAATTCTTATTGGTTTTTCTCTAGCATAAACTCTTCACTATCTAAACTATTGCCGGTCTTCATGAAGACCAGGATGTGACCCGCCACGTGCCTCGGCCGAAGACCGAGGACGGCTCCGAAAGGATGAGAAGACCTATGTACTGATCGATATTAGTGTCAAGACTAACAAGCGATGGCAAGAAAAATCAAGTGATAAGAGGGATTTCAGATAAATGCCTTGTCACAGGCGGTGGTCGTCAATTTTAAATCCTTACGTTGACCGTCGTGATAAATTGAAGTGAATCATCATAAAAAGGCTGAGAGTGTAAGGCAGGAAACAATTGTCAAACTTACCCAAAGTAGTGAGGCAGAGCGCCAATGGCGTCTGCAAGATTTTAGCTTCGTCAGAAAGATCTGTTCGAGTTTCGTCAGCATCGCATACTGAATGATATTGCAGCAATGCAAGACAGATTCGAGACTGATCAGGCAGGACTTTTCTCGTCTTCGCCAGCAAGCTGACTTGGACATATGCTTGTCTTTGTTTGTGTCGTTTCATCATGTAGAGTCGAGGAATGAGGGAGATAGGATGTACATACACCCACAGTCAAGACAAAGAGGTATTGGAAATTCATGTTGAAAGATATCTAGTCTTCAAAAAAACATTAGCGATAGCCACAGAATTTTGATGAGTGAAGTTTGTGTAGGAATGGATGTCAGAAAGGCATGAATGGTATTAAAAAGATTGTGTCAGCATCGAAAACTCGAATCAGACTCGTCATCTAAAGGGTATCATCATAGAAGGTGGAGGAAAGGACAACAAGACTCAATCGCATACCTTCTACAGTTACAATTGGGTCACAAGCGTCAGGATCAAATAGGTTTCTATTGAAAAAGGGTTAGTGACTGTGTCACGCAACCATCTCACAGGTCCATGAATATATGACATGTCTCAGTGGGCGAGGTTTTCTAGGCCTGCCGCAAAATGGGCGTATCCATCATGACCGGACATTCTTTTGAACGCCGTCGGAGCCCAGTGCCGTTTCATCTTCGGACAGAAGGTGTTGTGGGAAAGGGATCGCTATGGGCTTACCATTTGAGCCAGCAGCGCAGAAACCTAGTGGTCTTTCAAAACATTAGCACATGGCCTGAAAAGATTTTTCAGGAGAGATGTAGAGAAAAATGGAGATCAGAAATAGCCATTAATTTTCATCACCGACCCGAAGGTCTGAGACGGTAATTTCCAGCGTATTTTCATACACATCGCGTTCATCATGATATAAGGTAAAGAGAGAGGGAAAGGGACATGGAAACTCACCATCTGCGCCTGTTGTGGGATGCGGTTTGCAATCGATGAGATTTTTCTGGAATCATTCTGGAAAGGCAAGTTAGCTCAGTCCAACTCGTTACATGTGTGATGGTTCAAAGTAATGAGGTGTGATCAGCCTGACGTGCAATAACATAAGTTTCATTCCCCTGGGGGTCAAAGACTCTAGTTTGTGTGGTTAAAGGTATCATCATGTTGGGAAAGGATGAGGAGGTGGAAAGAATAGACTGGGTAAGGTCTCACCATCGTTGCGGAACCTGCAGAGCAGCTGTTTTTGTTAATTAGAAAGACATTGATCACAATGTTATAACGAGCCAAGCCAAGTGGCAATTAATCTCAGTCTTCGTCCATAATGGATGCATTAACCATGCTGAATGAAGGTGAGCGCAGGATGATGGGAAGAAAAAATGTGAAAGCAGAAATTTGTAGTTTTTTCAAGCTCCGACGGCACGGAATCACCTTCAGCCGAGCCTAGTCTGCATTGGGACTAGCCTCTCATAGGCGAGTTTAGCTTACGTACGCGTCTTCCCCAATAATCGGTTCCCGCCGGAGCCAGCCACCGCTCAGCTCTTCTACAACATTAGGGACGTCCACTACACAGATAGAGGATAGAATATTTTGGATGAACATGTGCATTCTGTCATTAAATCACAGATCAATATCCAATTTGTGTAGCATTAGCATCGCCTTCTCCACATAAATCCCCAGACTCCCCTCAATCCTTACCGCTCAAGCGCAGTAACAACCTTAGGAACATACGGCTCCTCCAGATACTTGATCTCCTCCTGCGACAGCTGAACCTTGATAGCATCAACAGCCTCATCAATGCGCTTAACGCTATGCAGTCCAACGATCGGGTTCACGCCCTTGTGAGTCAAAGACCAGGCAATAGCGATCTGCGCCATGCTCACACCCTTCTTCTTAGCGAGTTCCTCGACGCGGTCAATAATAGCCTTATCGGCCTCTGACTCGCGGCTCCGAACAAACATCTTCAGCGCGCCGTCGCTGTTCTCGCGCACCGATTCACGCGAGCCCCACGGCTTCGCCAGTGCGCCCCGAGCAATCGGGGACCAGGGGATGAGGCCGACTCCAGTGTCCTGGCAGTAGGGAATCATCTCGCGCTCTTCTTCACGGAAGAGCAGGTTGTGGAAATTTTGCATGGAGATGAATTTGTGCCAGCCTTTGCGGTCGGCGATGTTTTGGAGAGTTTGGAATTCCCAGGCTGCCATCTGTAATTCGCCCATCGAATTAGTTTGGTTGTCACGAGGCAAGGGTAGTGCAAAAAGCAATTGAATATGGAAGAGAACGTACCGAACTGGCACCGATGTACCGGACCTTGCCACTCTCAACGACATCGTTCAGCGCTCTCATGATCTCCTCGCGCGGTGTTTCCCGGTCCAAGCGGTGGATTTGCAGCACGTCGATGTATGTGCCCAGACGCTTGACGCTGGCATCGACGGCGTCGAAGATATGCTTCCGTGACAAGCCGACACGGTTGACGATGGGCCCATCATTTGTCGCACATGCCGCGATAGGGGGAAGTCCCCCTCGTCGCTGACGTTGAAGTAGCACTTGGTTAGAATCACCACGCGTTCGCGAGGGATATTGTACTTCTTCAAGGCTTTTCCAACGATTTCTTCAGATCTACCGTGGGAGTATATGTCAGCCTGGTGAGTAAATGTCAGTGAAATAGGCTTAAAGGAACATTGCATATCGTAGTTTACCGTATCCCACGTGTTGATTCCCTGCTTGTAGGCATGTTCAATCAGAGGCAGTGAGTCTTCCTCATCCAGGACCCAATCTTGCCATTGCTTGCTGCCATAGCCCATGGTCCCCAATATAATCTTGGAGATCTTCAGACCCGAGTTTCCAAGGCTATTATTTGGCTGGAATCAGCTATTGTATAGAGGAGCATTTGCTGAAGGGGTATATACCGAACGTATTCCATCTTGCTGTCGGCCATCGCGAATAACTTGTAAATATGTCACAGATCTGGGATAAGTTCTGGTGATGATGAGAATGTCAGTTGGAAAGATATCTATATTTCTATCAGGTTATACAGTTACTCATGACCTATGCCCAGCCTTGGAGGTGATGAAGGTGACGTCAATACTGACAAGGGAGGGAAAGGACTTACTAAAAGCGTGCTAGAGAGAGTCCGAGTTCTGGGTATCGGTAAACAGCAAGGAAATCGCAAAGATTCGAGATTAAATAGTTATAAGAGTCAAAGAAGTTCAAGAAGCATTGGTAATCTACTATCTACTAACCGGCCCTAAGGCCCGTTTAAGGCCGGTTACCCCACCATCTGCCGGGATCGACAAGCGCCGGCGTATTACTAGCCGAGAAATAACCGGGACACGGTTCATCTACCGGTCCGCCACGTTTAATCTGATCGATCGGTCCAGGACATCGGATGCTGGATCCGTACATAAGCATTTGCACATTACCTGATGGCAATATGTGGCACGCCAACATTGTCGCGACAGTCGCACGTTCTCGGGTGATACTGATACTAACTAACTAGATCACAGTAGTTAACTAGTTAGTTAGTTAGTTAGTTAATGGGAGAATCGGACTTAGATGGGAGAGCCGCGGCGGTTACCGCCCGGACTTAAATGGTAGAACCGGATTTACCGGAGAACCGCGCTACCTCCAGAAGTGATGCGTCGGGCGTCGTGCTTAGGTGATGGATACGAAGAAAATGGAAGGGTCGAGACTAAATGTGTAAGTAAGTCACAATTGGGTAGGGAAATGGCTATCTTCCATTCTTCATGACTGATCTCTTATGGAATTGCATATCCCTCCTCGGCCTTCGTACTCCATTTCCGCAGAATGGAGCTCAGAAATCCTCTCCGGATGGAAGGCAGAATGGCGCTGGAATATCTACCATGTGGGTGGAATATGGTAGTCCTCACTGGGGTTGAACAGGTTGGCGCTAAACTACACCAAACCTAGGGGCCGGATCCTGCGATGCCGGCACAAATGGTACCTTTGTACTTCCTATAGTTAACTACAACCTGAACATAAAGTTAAAGATATTCGATTCCTCGTAGCAAGTGGTTATCATAACAAGATTCTCATAGTAGAAAAGGCTGTCAACGCACACATAATGTAAGAGATCCAACAGACCTATCCTTACGCTTTGGCTGATCGCTCACGAGAGTGTGTACCTCCGCCCAGCATGCGTAAAACCTGGCTCATCACACGAAACAGGATATTGCTTGGTGCGGCAAGTACTCGAGTAGCCAACTCGGCCCTCTTTTCCGGCCGTGAGACGGTGGTAGGGGGATGAAGCCAAGGGAATTTATTGGGCACGAAGCCATCTGCAGTGACACCGTTGCCAAAGCTCCCGTACTTCTCAGCGGGGTTTTCAAAATCAAGTTCAAAGTCTTCCCAGCGGATAATTTCGGTTGCTGCATAGTAGTGCAGGACGGTGCCGGGCCATGGAACAATGACTTTTCCATTTGCGTTTTTGTCTGTATGACCGGAAATTAGCGATTGATAACGCGAGGATACAAAGAGCTAGAGTAGGACTGTCGACTCACACCACGAGTTGCATGGTCCTGACCAGACCATATGCGGCATTCGTGACTGGACCCAATGGTTGAATGCAGTCTGTGCTTGTTCTTTCACGGCTACCGAGCGCAGTCTGTCGGTCTGCAGACGGGACAAAACTCGTGTCATGTAGTCGCTTGCTCTCTCGATGCCAGGAATAGCGGAGCCATTAACAGGGCAGATGGGTGGATTGAACACTGTGAGACACTTGTTAGAAATGATCGGCAACGACAACGCATTACCCTGCTCACCAAAGAAATTAGGGAACCCAGCAACCATTGCAGCCATATAGCTCTCGCAAGGTCCCTCTCGATCCCACTCTGCAGTCAGAGATCGTCCAGCACTACCAATAACGGGGAACCGTGGCTGGTATGGCTCGAATCCCGTAGCGTACACTATGATATCACATTCGTACTTATTACCAGACTCGGTGATGAGGCTGTTCTCTGTCAGCTTATTGATTGAGTCTTGCACATACACTGCATTAGGCTGCTGCAGGGCATCCAGATAGTGACTACCAGGCGTGAAGCGACGACAGCCAGCTTCAAATTCCGGCAGGAGCGCATTCAAGAGATCGGGGTTAGCGATCTTAGACTCCATAAATGACTGTGCCAGAGATGTGAATTTGGCTTGGGAATTGGTGCCTTTCCAGAGTCCAGGAAAGCCCGCTGCGAGTTTCTTCTGCAAGGTCACGCAAAAGTCATAGTATTGCGCAGGGCATGACTGGAGAGCTTGTTTCTGCTCAGTTGAGTCTAGATGCAAATTAGCATTCCTGCCATTGCTCATGTACTTCTTGTGTTGGAATGAGACTCACATTGCCGCTGAACAGCACCATCTTCGGAAAATACGTGTGGCAGAATCCAAGTCGGACCTCGAGCAATGTTGATTATCTTCGAAGCAACTGGGAAGCCCAAGTCAGCTTGATTCGTCTTCGAAGTGGTTCAACTCGGCGACTTACCTGGCTGCAAAGCTGCCACACATTGAACAGCACTTGCACCGTTCCCAATCACAATGATTCGTTTGTCTTTTACAGTCAGATCAATAGGCCAATTTGCTGTGTGCACTTGCTTTCCCCGAAAGACATCCTGGCCCGGGACTGTGGGAGACTTGTAGTTGTTAAGGCGTCCGACGGCATAAACAAAGACATCGGCAGAGATAGTCTTCTGTTCGTTGGATACCACATTGCGGAGCACGACTTCCCATTTCGAGGTAGACTCATCCCATCGAGCCAAGTTGCACTCCGTATTGAAAGTCATGAAGCGACGAAGATTGTGCTTGTCAGCCACATTCTCCAAGTATTTATGAATCTCCGAGGCCGGGGGATAGAGCGCTGACCACGATGGGTTCGGCGCCCAGCTAAACTGATAGGTGTGGGAAGGCACATCGCAAGTGCATCTAGTAGGGTCAGCCAAATTTCTCATCATCTCATCATATGGCTGACAGGGAAAACATACCCGGGATAGCGATTCTCATACCAGGTGCCTCCAAGGGTGGGATTTCTGTCGTAGATTTCGAGGTCAACACCTGATAGCGATGTTGTCGCGTCGTGCGCAAACTGAATGCCTGAAATACTACAAAGGGTCAGTCAGAGGTGGCTATTGCTCAAGCTTCAGCATGCACGTACCCAGCCCCGATGACTACGATCTTCAAGGGGCGTGCCAGGAAGGCACTCGGAATGAGGTCGATTGCCATTGCAGGTGGTGTGCAAGAAGAGTGGCACTGCAGGAGGGAAAAGCTGAAAAGACTTCCAGAGTATTGGGAGCATGTCCTTATAGGAAGAGAAGAGCACCTCAGCCCTCTCCCCTACATAGCCCACGTGCTGAGATCGAAAAACAAGATCTATGATAGTCCAATCAGCTAAGGTTGCAATCAAATAATTAAATTTTCTTTATAGTTATTGCGTTTTTATTTTACTTGGGCTCGATCCTGAATACATTGACGTTTTCAGATAAACCTTCGTACTCTCCACGGTCGAGAGAGCGGGAACACACGGCAAGGTACAGCACGAAAGCTTCGTGGGTGGATATAGTGGACAGCCCGATGTGACCCTTTGCAGCTGAACCCAAGCTCCCGGAAATATGATGCGAATGCCAAGTCAATGGATCTCAATGACCCTTGTAAGATCCCTGTCTGGTGCCAACAGGGGTTCGAGCGTGCAAGATTTGCTTTTTATTCAGGTCGATCCCATCTATAGATCGGCAATAGTTCGTGCCCCAAGCTTGGAAATATCTCGTCTGACCCCTAGTGGGGCTGATTTAGGCTTCACTAGTAGGAGATCGGAATCGCCGTTGAGATCTGCAAGATTTGAAGACAGGTCAGATCCATGTACTTTTGTCACGAAGATCTCTCCACATTCGAGCAACACAAAGGGACTGTCTCCATGGTTGAAAAACATGAGAACAAAGCTGGCTGGGTACAATGCAATGGACAAACACGCTAACCCCTGAGAAGCAAACAAGCGAAGAAAGCTCTTCAGATGTCGCCTCGTTTTTCATCCCTACTCCTGCCATCCCTCCCAGTCGTTTCTGCCATGACTATGATGACTTCAGACCTGACCAACCATTTCTCAAGCCAAGATCATTGATCATCCAGCAGTCCTCCCGCCTATCATCGTTCTTCGGTTGTCTGCCTCCCCACCCCCCATGCTGATCACCAGCCTTTGGATTAAGTACTCCAGCCCATGACAATTAATGCCGACAGAAGTACTCACAATAGCCAAAGGACATACTCAGCCCCGAATCGGAGCCATTGCATTTCGTCCTACTGGAAACTCCTATCAGATCTTTCCATGCCAGTCGGGTGAATGCATCCGAGCCATATGCCGGAAACCGGAAGATACCTCTGGTGGTCCCGATGCTCCAAACCGGTGGTGTCCTTAACTATCCACCTCTGAAATAGAGAAACGGCGGTAATAGTAGGATGCAGGTCAAACCCCAGGCATCCCGCTACCATCCTCGAGTCGGGCTACAAAGCCGTTATTTGCTACTCGAAGAAGATGATCTTGATCCCTTAGTCTTACGACCTGACAGAATGTGCTATTTCTTAAAATGCAACCGGCATACACGGCGGGGGCTCTTCATCGGGCGATTGTCCCGTCGCAAATGGCCAACATAAATACCAACCTCACGACGGTCCCGATAGCAATGATGATTGATGACCGATGGTGGGTTGCTGATCTAATCGATCTCTTGGATAGTCAGTTAACTAGCTCTCGTCTCTTCGTCCCTCGTGCTATGCTAATGACCTGGCCGCCCAAGTAGGTCGAGATCTCCAAATTGACAGGTAGTCATAGACATGTCGGGAGGAATAGACTGCCAATCTTGAATGACATGACAACATGGTGAAACACTGGTTATCCACAGAAGGCATGCCAATCTTGATCCCCTCTAAGCTGCTAGAAAGTTTGGAAAGGGTGCAGTACAGAGGTCTCCGAATATTCGGGTCATAACTTGCAAGTAGTAGTTGGAAATGATTTGTTGAGATCGTTGACTTCACCACATCCGCCTTCTTCGATTCTGCCAGTTTGTGCGTTCTGACCGCCACCCCTCCATGAATCAGGCGGTGAATGGCTTGTGGGGAAGGTTCAAGCCAATAAGCACGTCCAATTTCACGAATGGCGGCGAAATCGGACTTAGCCGCCCCTCGGTCTGGGGGGGCAGCCAATTTCTAAAAATGAAGTGACTCATCTTATCTTTTTCCACTCTACAACTTTTTGAAGATAACTGCAACCATGGCTGCAGGAACGGCCTTGCAGGACCGCCTGGAGATATGGGCACAAAGGTTGAGCAACCTGACTGTCTCGCCATTGACCCGCGATTATCCCGATACACAAAAGCCCGAGAGCAAGAGAGCTATTGAAGCTTTCGAGTCTCTCCAGCTCCCCAAGGAGACCCAATTGCAGATTCAAAAGTTTGCAGGGCCCTCTTTTACCGTTTTCCTGACTGCCTTTGTGGTTCTGGTCGCTCGATTGACCGGTGATGAGGACATTGCAGTGGGGACAAGCTCTGATGAGGATGGCCGTCCATTCGTCATCCGGGTCCCCATTGATACCTCGGAGACCTTTTCCCAGCTCTATGCCAAAGTAGACAAGGTATGCTTGTCTCTTTCTATGTGCTGAATTAGCTCACTAATAGCTTTGCAGGCATTCCAAGAGGGTTCTTCCCAAATCGTGCCCTTGGGCAGCCTTCGCTCGTATATCCAAGAGAAGTCCAAGTCCGAACGCACTCCGGTCCTTTTCCGATTCGCTGCATACGATGCCCCTGCTGCCTCACAGGATTACCCTGCGAACACCTTCGATGATACTGATTTGGTGGTCAATGTTGCATCAGCAAAGAAGTCGGAGACGGGGATGGAATTGGGTGCATACTACAATCAGCGCCTCTTTTCGAGCGCCCGCATTGCCTTCATTTTGAAGCAACTCTCGGCCATTGCCAGCAATGCTGCTGCTAACCCAGAGGAGGCCATCGGACGCATCGATCTGATGACCGAAGATCAGCGCGCACTGTTGCCTGACCCGACGTCCGATCTGAACTGGTCTAAGTTCCGCGGTGCTATCCACGACATCTTCTCTGCCAATGCTGAAAATCACCCCGACAAGCTGTGTGTGGTTGAAACTGAATCGAACAACACCCCGCACCGTGAGTTCACCTACCGTCAGATCAACGAAGCTTCGAACATTCTCGGCCACCATCTGGTGCAGTCTGGAATTCAACAAGGAGAGGTCGTTATGGTCTATGCCTACCGTGGTGTGGATTTGGTGGTTGCTGTGATGGGTATTCTGAAGGCCGGTGCGACTTTCTCCGTCATCGATCCTGCCTATCCCCCGGAACGCCAGAACATCTACCTTGACGTTGCTCGCCCTCGTGCCTTGGTGAACATTGCCAAGGCCACAAGAGATTCGGGAGAACTTTCGGATATTGTGCGTACTTTCATCAACGAGAACCTGGAACTCCGCACTGAGATCCCTGCGCTTGCCCTGCTCGACGATGGGACCCTCGTTGGTGGATCTGTCAATGGCCAGGATGTCTTCGTCAATGAAGTCGCACTGAAGTCCAAGCCCACTGGCGTCGTCGTTGGTCCAGATTCCACTCCTACATTGTCTTTCACTTCCGGCTCAGAGGGCCGACCGAAGGGCGTTCGTGGCCGGCATTTCTCCCTGGCTTATTACTTCCCCTGGATGTCTAAGACTTTCAAGCTCACTCCAGACGACAAGTTCACTATGCTGAGCGGCATTGCTCACGACCCTATTCAAAGAGATATCTTCACCCCGTTGTTCTTGGGTGCTCGACTTTTGGTCCCCGCTCGGGAGGATATTCAGAACGAGAAGCTTGCCGAATGGATGAAGACTCACGGTGCCACTGTCACTCACCTTACTCCTGCTATGGGTCAGATTCTTGTCGGTGGTGCCTCTGCTCAATTCCCCTCTCTTCACCATGCGTTCTTCGTGGGTGACATCTTGATCAAGCGGGATTGCCGCTCACTCCAGGGACTTGCGCCTAACGTGAATATTGTCAACATGTACGGAACCACTGAGACCCAGCGCGCTGTCAGCTACTTCGAAATCCCCAGCTACGCCAGTCACGAGGGCTACCTGGATACTATGAAGGATGTGATTCCTGCTGGCCGTGGAATGGTGGATGTGCAAATGCTTGTTGTCAACCGTTATGACCCTACCCGCCTCTGTGCCATTGGCGAGGTCGGCGAGATTTACGTTCGTGCGGCTGGTCTTGCAGAGGGCTACCTGGGTTCCCCCGAGTTGAGCGCGAAGAAATTCCTTGCCAACTGGTTTGTTAAGCCCGAAGTCTGGACCGAAAAGGATAAGGCCGAATCTCAAGGCAAGGACGAGCCTTGGCGTCAATTCTACGTCGGACCGCGGGATCGTCTGTACCGCAGTGGCGATCTGGGTCGGTATACACCATCTGGCGATGTTGAATGCTCTGGCCGCGCCGACGACCAAGTGAAGATCCGTGGTTTCCGTATTGAGCTCGGAGAAATTGATACTCATCTCTCCCGGCACCCTCTGGTCCGTGAGAACGTGACCCTCGTGCGAAGAGATAAGGACGAAGAACCTACCTTGGTCAGCTACTTCGTACCCGATATGAACAAGTGGGCTGCCTGGCTGGAGAGCAAGGGCCTCCAGGATGATGACTCTGCTGAGGGCATGGTCGGCCTCTTGCGGCGATTCCGTCCTCTCCGCGACGATGCCCGTGAGCATCTCCGGAGCAAGCTCCCTACATACGCAGTGCCGACTGTCATTATTCCTCTCAAGCGCATGCCTCTGAACCCCAACGGAAAGATTGATAAGCCTGCACTTCCTTTCCCCGATACCGCGGAGCTGAGCGCTGCCGCACCCCGCCGCCGCTCATCTGCTATGCAGGCTCTCTCCGAGACTGAGCAAACCCTTGCTCAAGTCTGGGCCAAGCTCATTCCCAATGTGACATCTCGCATGATCGGGCCGGATGACTCTTTCTTCGATCTTGGCGGCCACAGTATTCTTGCACAGCAAATGTTCTTCGAGCTCCGTCGCAAATGGCGTGGCATTGATATTAGTATGAATGCTATTTTCCGTAGTCCGTCCCTCAAGGGCTTCGCTAGTGAGATTGATCGCTTGTTGGCTCTAGAGTCATTCGCAACAAGTGACGACAAGACCGTTGCCGGAGCCGTCCAGGCCTCCAATGAACCGGATGACGAATACTCGAAAGATGCCGTCCAGCTTGTCAATGAGCTACCTGAGAGCTTCCCTGAGCGTACCGAGGCTATGCTCACCACTGAGCCTACAGTGTTCCTTACCGGAGCCACTGGCTTCCTAGGCGCACACATCCTGCGGGATCTGCTTACCCGCAAGGCGCCTTCGGCCAAGGTAGTGGCTCTTGTTCGGGCTAAGTCCGAGGAGCAGGCACTTGAGCGTCTTCGCTCCACTTGCCGCGCATACGGTTTCTGGGATGAAACATGGACCTCCAATCTGCAAGCCCTCTGTGGTGACCTTGGAAAGCCCCAATTCGGTCTTTCCCAGCAAGCGTGGGAGGATCTCACCAACCGTGTCGATGCTGTGGTTCACAACGGAGCCCTTGTCCACTGGGTCTACCCCTATGCTACCCTCCGACCAGCTAATGTTATGGGCACCATTGATGCCCTGAAGCTTTGTGCTAGCGGAAAGGCCAAGCAGTTCTCCTTCGTCAGTTCCACCAGTGCTCTGGATAAGGACCACTACGTTCAAGAGTCCGAACGTATCATCGCCGCTGGTGGCAATGGTATCAGTGAAGATGATGATATGGAGGGCAGCAGGGTTGGCCTTGGTACGGGTTACGGTCAGAGCAAGTGGGCTGGAGAATACCTCGTCAAGGAGGCCGGTCGCAGAGGCCTCAGGGGTACCATCGTCCGCTCAGGATATGTCCTGGGTGATTCCACCACTGGAACTACCAACACCGATGACTTCCTTATCCGTATGCTCAAGGGTTGCATCCAGGTCTCGGCTCGGCCTAATATTAACAACACCGTCAATATGGTGCCGGTTGACCACGTTGCCCGCATTGTTATTGCCTCTGCTTTCCACCCGCCGAGCAAGGGTGTCAACGTCGCTCATGTCACCGGCCACCCTCGCCTGCGCTTCAACCAGTTCCTTGGCGCTCTAGAGCTCTATGGATACAATGTTCCTCAGGTTGATTACGTGCCCTGGTCTAATCTCCTGGAGCAGTACGTCAATGATGGCGAGCATAACGATAAGGAGTCTCAGCATGCTCTGTAAGTTCCCTTTCCCGATAGGTTGTCCCCTTTCGATCCGTCAAATGATACTAATATCCCTTACAGCATGCCACTCTACCACTTTGTCACATCAGACCTTCCCTCCAACACCAAGGCTCCGGAGTTGGATGATGTGAACGCAGCCGCGGCCTTGCGGGCTGATGCCGCCTGGTCCGGCGTTGATGTATCCGCCGGTGCTGGCGTAACCGAGGAACTAGTTGGTCTATATGCCTCATACCTGGTGCAAACTGGTTTCCTCCCTGCACCAACCATCTCTGGAGCTCGTCCGCTGCCCGCTGCCCAGATCAGCGAGGAACAGAAGAAGACCCTATTGAGTGTCGGTGGCCGTGGTGGTGCCGCTTAAAAGCGGGGGGAAAAAATGTATATAATTCGATTTTAAGCATATTTTATGAGATAAAGTGAGACTCCGGTCCACTTCAAAAGATAAATGTGGCTTGTAACCTATAGAATCTATATCTGGGCTGGTTCCAAGGTTGAGGCTTTTCGACTCAACGTAAAATGCCCCGTTCCGATCTGCCCCTTACGTTCCCCCCCCCCAAAGACTCACCGTTTTCCCGACCACACCCCCACTGCCCCTCGTGCAAGTTAATACACAGTACATTCATCGCAATACCCTCTCGCTCTTCTTTCTCATATACCTCGCTCTTTCCGTTCTCCAATTACAGCAAAATTCATCATGTCTGAAAGTAAGTGATAGCGGGCACTGTTTTTGCGCGCGTTCTTGGCGAATCCAACTTCGCATCCCATCTTTTCCAACTTCCCCATCAATTTTCCCACTTCCCTGTCTTCATCTCAACCCTCCCCCAGGGTAGCACGTCGATTATACTGTCTGAGTTCTGTGAGAACAATTGTCGCGATTAACTGTCATACCTGACCATCCGTGCAATTCTTCGTTCTCCGGTCTCCCTCAGTCGGCTGCCCCTCAGGTCCCGTCCATTTGTTGTCATCATCCACCCTCTTCTGTCTGTTTCCATGAGTGCTGTGAGAGTCGCCAGCCGGTCCGGTGTCCTTTCGCGGGTATTGGGGGCTTCTTGGAAGTCTTCCGGTCTCGTGCAAGTGACTCGGTCCCGTGTGACGCATAGCCTGCCCAATCCCTCGGCAGCTCGTGCTCAGCCCTTCTCAATGACCACGCCCTTCTCCTGCGCCAATCACACAAGCGCCACCGCAGCTCCTCAATCAAGCACGGAGAAAAGTGCCAATGCCAAGACCCAAACTGACATGGACACCTTGAACTCCGCAGATCGGTACGCGGCAGCCTTGCGCAACAACAAGGAATGGGCTGCCCAGGTAGCCCGCGAACAGCCCGATCTCTTCCCCACCCTCGCAAACGGCCAGAAGCCCCAGATTCTCTGGATCGGATGCTCCGACTCCCGCTGCCCTGAAACCACCTTCTTGGGTTTGAAGCCTGGCGACGTGTTCGTGCACCGTAACATCGCCAACGTCCTCCACCCCGGCGACCTCAGCTCCTCCGCCGTCATCGAATACGCTGTACAGTATCTGCGCGTCCAACACGTTATTGTCTGTGGACACACCGCCTGCGGTGGTGTCGCGGCCGCCATGGGAAACAAGAACCTGGGAATTTTGGACCCGTGGCTGTTGCCCCTTCGTCAGCTGCGCGAGCGCAACCTTGAGCTCCTCCAGTCACTGAGTCCCGAGGATGCCGCGATGAAGCTGGCTGAGCTGAACGTTCGCGAGGGCCTGAACATTGTCAAGCAGAAGAGTGTTGTGTTGAGCGCCATGCAGGAGCGTGGACTTGAGCTGCACGGGTTGATTTATGATGTTGGCTCGGGTGTCCTCAGTGAACTGGACACTCAGGATTCCGAGGAGGCGATCAGGGCTCGTTTGACTGCATTTAAGACGGAATGAGTTAGCTAGCGGCCTTTTAGGTGTTGGGGTTTTTTCTTCGGCCGAAGGCCAACTCAGCATTGCGAATTGTAACTAGCATGGAATTTCGTTGTTCTAGATAGGGACAGCGGGACAGTTGATATTTGATGATTTTATGAGAAGAATTATACAGGGGAAGTTTCTATTTTTCCATTTCTTGTAGGGAATTTCTCTTCCTAAATGTTACCCCTCAAAATCGTATGGCATGATGTGTGGAGCTTGAGGGATCCGCCGCGACCAACGAGCTGTCTCAGAAGAACAGCGCCAATTGAGCGTGAGATACAATTTTATGGCTTGCCACTGAGTTGCCAGGCTTGGACATTTTAGTGTCCAATTCAAGCGTCAAAACTAAAAGACTCAAAACTGTCAAGTGAGTTATGCGGGATAATCTGAGCTTGTGAATCTATGCAATGTGCAACAGGCACGTGGATGCCACGTGACTCAAGACCTTTCTCTTTCTCTACGGAGTACACAAAACCACCAAACTACCAGGCCCCTTACCACTATGGCCACTGGACTTGGACTGAATATTTGCCCTCCGACGTACCGCACGTAGTAGAGAACGACGAGTCAGCGAAGTACGCTTTCCTCGTGAGAAATACGATATGCTACGACGGACTCAAGAGCCTGTCAATTGATCCCATGATTCCCATCGTGCAAAGCAAGCACCTCGAATTTTCCTGGGAAAACACTAGCAGATTATGTGAGAAGGGGAAAACCTTGTGACGTACACAATACTGTGTATAGTGAGGAAAGAGATTCCAAGACAGTGGGATCCCAAAGGATTCAACGCTGACACTAAGCCTGTGCGTCTGTCATATTCCATCTTATGAACCAATTAGGAATGGTTCGGGCAGAGTTAAGCATAGTGTCTGTTTCAAGTTTTCAACGTGCTCTATCTTCTCTCAGTGGCATCTATGACTTAATTTGGATATTTACTGCGTGTGATGTGTTCACAACCTAGCCGAGGCACCACCCGAAACCAAGGAGTGAATTGACGTCTTCGTGCATTGTATTATAGCCGGCACTATCCGAGTACGAAGACGTGGCAGCCGCAGGCAACAACGAAAACCCGGGGGCCGAGAGGTAAGACGTTCTCCTCATTTAAATCAACCAGAACGAGTTAGGATCGGCTCAGCCTTAAGGCCCCCAACGTGAAAGTGCCGTAGGCATAAAAAAAGAAAAACTTCCGGTAAGGTCCGGCCCCCACCCCTGAGCCTGAACCATTGGGAGGACTTGGAGCCAACACCCACATCTTCATATCTGCCCTCAATGCTTTCGAAATTGAATTCATCTCGGTACTCATAAGGCTTGACATGTCGATCTCTTCCCCGGAACGTCGATCGTATCGATCGACAACATTCACATACACATCCAGTCCTCAAACCGTACTGGAAGGGCTCGAGACCCCTGACTCAGGTCGGATGTCGGCGCCATGTCTTGGCTAGTGCAGCCAAAATGCATGGCGCACGATCCGACATTTGAATCCAGAGACGATGTGGCGCCCATGGCCGATGTTGTGGAGACGAGAGCAGTTCAATTTCTTTTCCCTATTTTTCCCTTTTTCTCCTCTTGTCTTCTTCTCCCATTTATCATACAATTCCCCCTTTTATCTTTGTACAGACTCGGTGTATAAGCGGTGGGAATAGTCCGCATTGAAATAATTTCCTCATGGTGGCCACTTTTTGAACGTTGGGCCATGATGAGTGTCGTTCGTTTTCATCATCCGCAGCGCTTGATTTTGTCGGTATTGGTGCTTTCCGGTCTCTGCTCCAAGTTACTTCACATATACCAGCATCGATCGCTTCCATGGTACCTTCTAGCCCTCTATTTTCCAACATTCTTCATTGAGGAGGCTCTCCTATTCGTTGCAGTATGGATTCTCTTGTATACAACCGCCGGTCGGTGGTCAGTGGCTGCCGTCGTTGTTTCGGCGCTCATCTCGTTCGTTCGCCTTTTCTTTTCCTCTTCTTCTCCTATCCCCTTCCCTTGCAATGGCAATAATTGACGAGTTACCCATAGATGCACTGTCCTATTAGCAACGGCGTCACAATTCAGTTTCTATTCTCAGACCGGCAGCGAAATTCGATGGGATGCGGCCCGATCCGTGGGTACCAGTAAGCAGGGAATGAAGTTGATATTGAGCGGGTTGGTGCCTATGGCAGCGACGACAAGCGTGATCGCAGTGGCTTCTTGGCTGTTGGCTCAGGGGATCTGGAATCTCATGAGCCGCTGGTTGTGCTCGCTCTCCGGTCTCGGAGACGCGACATCATACCAGATGCTGCCGGGCCCTTCGGATTTGAGAAAAGTAATGTCCAACAAATGGCGGTTTTGGACAATTGTTGGCACCGGAGTAACGATCGGACTCTGGGCAATCCGCCCAGCTATCCCGTATAACCACATGACAGGGGCTTTGCCCTTCACCATGCTCGGCGAGCACTCTCGGGCCCGTGCAATGGTAACTGATACGTTTCCGCTGCCAGAATTGCTGGCAGATGAACACCACGAGCCGGTCAACGGCCATTATAAGGGGTGGGCACCGACGTTGGATGAATCGGGTCACACTTCTTATGGAGAGAATAAGCCGGCGTGGGCACAGGGCCACCTTCCTCCTGCATTTGAACGATGGATCGTGAATCCTGACGAAATTGACCCGGAGATCAGTTTGGTGCTGAACACGACTGATCCTAAAGATGAGAACACAACAGTCGTGCCTCGCCACTACTTCTACAACCCCGTTCAAGATCCCATGCGGATATCCAACCTTGATCTGGAACCGCTTGCTCCTCTGCAGGAGGCTCTGAAGGACCACGCCATCCCGATCAACCACATTGTCTTCGTGTTTTTAGAAAGCGGTAGAAAAGATCTCTTCCCTCTCACGAACACCTCTCGCTTGTACGACCAAATCCGCGAATCATACGGACCCATTGGACCGGAGGATTTAGCCGATCTTCATGACAAACTATCTCAAGTTACCCCTGTAGCAGAAATGCTCACAGGGGAGGAATCCGGTTTCGGATCACCCCCTAACAGCACCAACAGCGGACTTGGTGGTCTCAGCTTTGACGGGATCCTGTCGGGGAGTACCCTCTCCGCCAAATCGCGTCTTGTCAACTACTGCGGACTTGGCCCGCTCCCGGTGGACTTTATGCATGAAAATGATATCATTCCATACCAGCCGTGTCTGATGCACATCTTGGATCTGTTCAACCAGCGCAAGAATCCTACTGTCGCCGATAAGAATTCCTCTTCCTCTGCAAATTCCACAGTCAGTCACCTTGAACGGCAATGGCAGACCATTTATGCGCAATCTGTCACTGGAGAGTTCCAGTCGCAGACGAAGCTCATCGAGATGCTCGGCTTCAATCAGTCATTGTATTCGGAAGACATTGACGTGGAGGGGGCCAAGTATTTCCACGAGGGGATGGAAAAGATCAACTACTTCGGGTATGTTGTCGAACTCGGCGATCATCCGTACATCTGTACTAACTTCATACAGTTATGCCGAAACTGAGGCCCGCCCCTATATCAAAGACTTGATTGATGAAACACTCCGTCAGAACAAAAGACTCTTCCTGTCCCATTTCACCAGTACCACCCACCACCCCTGGGGTACACCCGAGGGCTTCCCCCGCGAAAAGTATTTCGGCGACGCCAACCACGAGCACATGGATGGTTTCCTGAATGCCAACCGCTTCGTCGACACATGGCTAGGCGATCTGATGAGCATGCTCAGCGAGGCCGGCATTGCCGATGAAACCCTGACCGTCTTTGTGGGAGACCAGTAAGAGCAATCTTCCCACCCCTAACATCCCCAAATCTCCAACCTCTAACCACCAAAAAAAACAGCGGCCAAGCCTTCGAAGAAGACAGCAAAATCACAGGAACCTACCACAACCCCCACATCAGCAATTTCCGCGTCCCCCTCCTCTTCCACCACCCCCTCCTCCCGCGAATGCACCTCAAAGTCGACGGCAGCGCAATCTCCATCCTCCCAACAATCCTCGACCTCCTCGTAAACACCAATTCCCTCAACGCCATCGACAAAGAAATAGCCCTAGACCTGATGAACGAGTACGAAGGCCAATCCCTCATCCGACCCTACCGCACCTCCCAGAACGGCCGCGAAGCCTGGAACATGGGTATCATCAATGCCGGTGGCTCGATGCTGAGCGTTGGGTCGGCTGCCGTTCCCTGGCGTCTCAATCTGCCTCTCAACAATGACTTCGAGTACCGCTTCACGCACCTGGAGAAGGATCCGTATGAGCTTGAGCCCATTACGGGGTGGACTATGGGGGCGCTCGCTGCTGAGGTGTACTCGAGGCATGGGGCGGAGGCATTTGACTGGGCGGAGAAGGCGGAGAAGATTGGGCTTTGGTGGGTTGCTGAGAGGAAGAAGCTTTGGAATTATCGGGATCCTGATCAATAAGGATGTGTTTTTTGATTATTCTGTTGGTTCTTGGAGCGATTTGCATTGGTTGCTGGCTTTGTGACCTGTCTATATTGTGCCATTTCTGGGTCTGTATTATACAACATAGCCGGGTTGGACCTGGCTGTACATAGGCAATATACAATATCTTACACACACGTACTTGGAAAGAGTCATTGACAGAATCACCTATGTTTACAACAAATGGCAGAACGCAGGCGGTAAGTCCATTGTAATGCAGGTCATCCGCCAAGTGCAGTAGCCTTAGTGCAGGAGCAGTCGGGATTCTTATGTTCTTTGGGAGCTGAAGCTATCCTAAGTCCACATGCTATTCAGTCTGTTCGTGCTGATGAGTGATGGCAGTGACCTTCATATCCAGATGATCGTCGCAGAATTCACCATTCCTGTGTTTCAACCCCTTTGGCTGCGTCAGAGGGCCCAATAACGTGGGCCCTCTCCCCTTCAATTGGCCCCACGGGCCCCGACAGTCTTCGATCCGCGAATCTCTTGCCCTGTCTAGATTCCCGGGCGAAAATGAGTCTTTCTTTTCCAACTCCTGACTGATTCCCTATATACGCTCATTGAATAATGCTAGGTTTTGGCGTCTCATTGCTGTTATGGCTGTGCCAAACAGTGTCGGCGCAATATACTAGCGATGACCTGATGTCATTCGTTACAGTCCGTGTCCCAATTTCCCCAATTCCCCAATTCCCTTCCCAAATTGATCCACTGACACGGTGTTCAACAGCTGCCCAATATCCGCGCAGCGAAATTCGACGTCCAATACCATAATCGCGAGCGCGTAAGCCCCGGTTACTGGTTCGTCTCTCCCTACCTCCACATCGGCCCCGATAAGCCCAGTAGCCTGTACGAGCCATACCAGATCGGCCCGCATATCTATGATGGCGAAGGAGTGCGTTTTTGTCCCCCGATGCGATAACATCACCGTAGCTGACAATGTTTCGGCGCAACAGCGTCTCATTTGGACCGGTTCGCAGCTGTTCGATAACCGGAACGTTTTTGATTTCAAGGCCGTTGACAGTCTAGGCCCGGAGCCACGTCTCTCGATGGTCTTGCAATACTCGTGGGATTCGAAAGAAGATACCGGGTATGGGGTGGTCTTGACAAATGATTATAAGGTCGAACGAAAGCTTCCGCTCCGGAGAGACCTTGGTCTTTTCGATATTCACGAATTCAAGATTCGGGAAGATGGAAAGACAGCGCTGGTCACTATCTACCTTTCGCACGAGATTACCTTGGCGGAATTTGGACGTCCGGAGGAGACTACTTGGTTGGAGACCGGTGGATTTGCTGAAATTGATATCAACACGGCCGAGGTCATTCAATGGTGGGACTCTTACAATCACATTACTTTGTCTGAGGGTGTTCATTACCACCCGAATACTCCGCCAGAGGGACATCCCGGCTGGGATTATGTGCATGTCAACTCCGTTGACAAAAACGACGCTGGGGACTACTTGCTCTCCGCCCGGTTCACGAATACCATTTACCTGATCTCCGGCATAAATGGAGACATCATGTGGCGATTGGGTGGAAAATATACCGATTTCGAGCAAGACTTTATGTTTTCAAAGCAACACGACGCGAAATTCATCGAATCAAACGGAACGCACCACATCATATCATTCTTGAACAATGCATCGGACGAGGAATTCAACGAGGAAAACATCTCAGCTTCACTATTTGTCGAATTAGACACAAGTGTGACCCCCAAGACTGCCAGAGTCCTTCATCGCTACAACCGTCCCGATCAACAACTCTCGCGACTCCGCGGCAATACCCAGCTTCTGCCAAACGGCAACGTATTCACCTGCTGGAGCAAGGAGGGCTATATTTCCGAACACGCCGCCGACGGAGAAATCCTGTACACTGCCAACTTCACCTCCCCACGCTATTCATCCTATCGTGGCTACAAATTTGAATTTACCGGAAGGCCCTCCGCCCCACCCGACCTCGTAGCATCCGTCCTCGGCACCGACGAAACCAACATGGTCACCACGTTCTGGGTCAGCTGGAACGGTGCGACGGATGTTGCATGGTGGCATTTCTACGCGCAGGCCTCGGAATTCACCACCCCCGTTCTGATCGGCAAGACCGCGCGCGATGATTTCGAAACCACCTACACCGGCCACGGATATCTGGACTGGGTATCTGCGGAAGCAGTCGACGCCAATGGCACCGTCCTGGGCAGGTCTGAGGTGTATCGCAGCAATCATCCCGACTGGGCAGCTGTCGGATACAAGGGGAAGTCGAACCCGCCTGCGCCTATCGACCCGTCGATTGTCTATGGCGTGGGAGATCACAAGGTCGACGACGCTGGCCACACGTCTTCAGATGCCATCGACACCCAGACTCAGAAGACGATTCAGATCCTTGGCCATGCCTACGACGCGATTCACAATATTAGTGGCTTCTTCTCGTTCCTCTTGTTGCTCGGTTTCTTCGCCGCTGTCGTTGCCGGATATTTGGTTCTCCGTGGCTGGCGGCTACGAGTTTACCAGCGTCTTCCTAGGGAAGATGCGTTTCTGAGTGAGCGGGCGCGTCTGGCATCGCCGCATCAGGATTGAGGCTGTATCTGGGTTGTTGGTCGACGACATTGGGAAGGAGGTTTTGCATTGTTTGCGGGAGTTTTGTATATCATTTGCGATCTTCACTGTATATAGTCAATGCAGCTTGTATGCTTGTCTCCTTGATAAGTGGCGTTGCATAGCGGATTTATACCCAAAAGGAGCATTAGATGGAAACAAAGGGCCCTCAATTCGGGCCCAGGATAAAAGATAGAGAAAACAGAGAAACACAAACATGATTTTGCAACCATCACATTCATTTTTTCGCGGAACCCTCAATCCTTCCAGTTATTCTACCAACCAAAATACGGTATCACTTTTCTGTTCTGTCTGTTATTTACTCTTATTCCCCGTGTCGAATCGCTTGCTTTCATCCTGTTGGAAACACATCTTGCCTTGTCCAACTTTCCCGTACCTCCGACAAGATTTTTGCCGGGCCTGCGGCCCAGCGAGAGATGAACCTGGAATCACTCAAGTAACCCGTGAAGCGCGTACCTGGCCTGTAAGTATTAACAGTATATAGTTAGTACCTTTCTAAGTCTATAGCAATAACAATACTCCGTTCAGTTGTCAGTATCCACTAGGTTGTGGGTGCTGAGTCCCGGACGGCTTAGGGAGCTTCCCGTCAACAGGCAAACCTCGCCAACTGGCAGGCCCCTACGAAATGCCCAATAATCCCTCAGAGACAGCATGTATGTAAAGAACTAAAGATCATCATCATCCCACAGTGACACGTGCTACGTCTGATCTGCTGTTTAATTCTATGGCAGAAGGTAACTATCAATTTTTAGATAGCTTTCATCAAGCTAGATACCTCCAGGTTGATGTGAGCCTTTAAACATCCACCCCAGGTGGGGGGCAAGGGTACAAACCATTCATTGCCAATGTCATGGTCAGACCAAGAGACCGAAGCAGCGCGCGGCAGAAAGTGACTGGTTGAGAGGAACACTATCATTATGTAAATCAATGGTGAAAGGACCATGGAGTATCTAAGTACCATTGACAGAGCCACTATTGACTGTGAGTAAGCGACAGAAATCCATGGTAGCACCGTAGCTTGGGCGTCATCCGACACTCAAAGGAGAAAGTGAGGTTGTGATTCAATACTGACAGCTTTACATGTGTTCAAAGGCTAAAACTCTTAAACTCATGGAAGGGCTTAATTTCGACACTCACTTCCAGAAAGATTTGACAGATATTCTCAAGCCCAAGATATGTCATCTCAATCGAAAGGCCACTCATCCGCCAGCCAAGCAAGATTGGCCGCTCAAATCAAGTCGAGCGAAGAAACACCGCAGGAACTATCAGGAGATACGCTATGGGGTGACAAATTTGGCCCTGAAATCCAGCATGAAAAGGATGGCAACATCAATGCTCTTCAGCGGCATCGATATATCACCTTCCGCAACTACCACGCTTCATCCCAACTCCGTGATGTCTCTGGTAATCTTCTGAACACAGAGGAAGAACTCCGTGAAGTGGTCCAAGAAGAGATAGCCATCAGAGAGGGAGACCACACCTCGAGCGAGAATTCAAAAGACCGTCTTCTGTCTTTGAATGCCAAATACTGGACTTTGTCCCAAGAGTGGTGGCGCTGGCGGTCTGGACTAGCTCACGGTTTCCAATCGCGGGGGTTTGAGTTATGGCGGTCACACCCAAAATGGTATATGCATCGCGACTTGATCGAGGAGTGCGCCGGTCGTCAAGGATGCTGTGCCCGTGCGTGTGGCTGTTGTGTGAATCGCGACATTGATGATTCGCGGACTCTCGGGGCTGGACATTGTACTCTTGAATGTGGATGTTGCGAGAGGGCTCGAGGGTTCAAGGTTTCCAACGAAGAGAAGAAAAGATTGGAAGAGCTCTATAAGATCGATAAACAAGCAGAAGACAAAGGATCAGACTTCCATTCGCTTAGGATCAGCCGACTTTCCATATGGGGCTTGGTCGGAGATAGTCGGAAGGACCCATTTGATATGATCGATGCAAAGCCGAGCTATGAGGAGATGCCGAAAAACAACAAACGTCTGGATCGGCTTCTATGGATACTTTAGGATCAAACTTGGGATTGCTGGTTACTCTTGCCATTTTTCTTGTTCTTGCTACATTTACAGCTTTTGTGACGTATACATGACGAGCGATAGCTAAGAGAAGGAGCAAACGACAACTAAGGGAAGGAGCAAGCATGGCAGAAGAGCATAAAGAGGAGTTCTTCTGCACAGCCCTTCTTCTCTCTTCTTCTCTCTTCTTCCCTTCTCCATCTCACCACAGGATCATCTCCTCTCTTCTGCTCTTTTCTCCTTCTGGCTTGTAACACCCGCATACCAAATGCATTTTTCCTTTTCTTTGATGGTTGTTTTGTCTCTCAGATGGGCAGTAAGTTTCACGCTCTTTTGAACCCCCTTATGAGCCTTTGGGCCATTTTTCAAATCTCCTTTGGATCCATCATCCAAGTCTCCTTTCTTCTCCAGTCCACCTTCCAGGTATCCTTTTGCCGTCTGTTAACTAACATTATAAATAGGGCCACGGCCCACCGGGGATCTCAATGGGCAGCGGAGCTGCTGAAGACGGCCGGGGAGAACCCCCGGTACCAGGCCCAGATACAGGGCCATGCTCTCTGGGCAGTCCTTGCCCTACATACAATGGACTTGGTCTTCTATATAATAAGGACTGAGTACGACCGGTAAGTCGATTGCTCTATATATCCTTAATACGAGTATCAACGGGAAGTTGCTGACGGATTACTTACTTAGTTGGCGAGGTCCAAAGAACCGCAAACGTCACCACAAGAAACGAGGGGGCAAGAAGTCGAATCATACTGCAAAGCAGAAGAGAAGGGCCTTCAAGTTGCCGACGCGCAGGCACACCCGCTAAGGGCAAGGTACGTACAGCTCCATGAGAACGACTGATCACATAAAATCTAGATGCCATGTATTTTGAACATTTAAATATCACGTTGTCAGGTATCCTTTTTGCCATCCGTTTACTAACATCATAAATAGGGACACGGCCCGTCGGAGAGCAGTGGGCAGCAGAACTCGTGAAGACCGGCTGCGAGCACCCCGAGTGGCAGAACAGCATTGAGCTTGGGCTTCTGTGGCTGATTGCCTTACTGGTAGCATTAAAGCTTATAGCTTATATTGCGAAGAACGAATATAAGCGGTAAGTCAATTGTTCTATATATCCTAACTACGAGTATCAACGGAAATTCGCTGACGGATTACTTACTTAGTTGGCGAGGTCCAAAGAACCCTGGCGAGTGAGGAAGGCGGTCCCGCGCCAGCTCCGCCAACTCCCCCGCCGGATCCGCTAGGTCCTGCGCCAGCTCCCAAGACGCCGGCGGAAGCGGTGGCACTGGCGGAAGCGATGTATACTCCGTATGGAGAGAAGGTACGTACAGCTCCATGAGAACGACTGATTTATTTTCAACATTTATATATTATGTTATAAGACCCTTCTTACTTGATTCCAACGGTCCAATCTGAAAATCCGTCGTTTGAATGCTAACTAATATGAATACAGATCGGTCAACAGGCTCTTAGGGGCTATGTAGCGGCAGTAGGGCTCCGCGTGAACTCCCCACCATGGATGGAGTCGAAGGTAGAGCTTGAAAACATCTTGACCATGCAGGGAGTCGGGGGGGGTTCATCACAAGATTAGAATTATCACGAAACACAAAATTATCCATATCATATGTCGGAATTCCAACACAAAATGAACATCAAACACAATTACACAGCATAACACCATCGTAGTATGGAATTATCACGAAACGCAAGATTATCCATAACATATGTCGGAATTCCAACACAAAATGAATATCAAACACAGTTAACACAACATAGGTACCATGTGTCAAAGCCTCTTAACACGTAACAGATCTGCAAAATATACCTGTGAGCACTAAATCGGAAAGGAAAGCCAAGAAATGGCAGAGGAAATCGAGTGGGTTGCAAGGCCAAGGCAACCATTGTCGTGCTCTCGACCTTGATCGCTTATGTATCCATCAGCAGCATAATCCACATAATCAGACCAAACGCATTTATATGGTGCGTTAGGACGGGGAGGAGCGGACTTGGATTGCGAGCTCGCCCTCGTGGTTCGACCGCAAGGCCTGTCGATGGCTCGGCGTCTCCATGCCGGCCGACCAAGATTTTAGGATACTGTAATTTCACTATATGTTTCAAAAATACAGTAATAATACCATAGATCTTCGGTATTAAATATTTGATGGTAATACTATTATATCTTTTGGGATACCTGGGGTCAAAAGATACGGCATGTCAAAAAGATACTGCATTAAAAAGATACCGTCCAGAAAAATCTTAGGGTAAGCATTTTCTAATACCGTATTCTAGTAGTGAAATATGATACGCATATAGTTTCATGAAATTGATACAATTGAACCATATTATTGAAAACAAATTTAAAAAAAACATGTACCTACTATGTAGTGGACGTACTACAGTTGATTTATGGATAGGCGTTAAAGATGTGGCCGCGGACGATGAAGGGGTTGCTACAGCTGGAGATGAAGCGCCGGCCGGCCCAGCCCAGCCGATGGTTATGCCCGAAGCGTCCACTGCGGGTGCGCCTACCTATAAGGTGTTGGGGTAGGACCTACTACCTAGTACCTTCAGCCGACAAAGTGGAATATAGTTATGTTTCGCCCGCGGTGGCCCGGCTGGAGGTAGGCACTAACTAGCCTAGACATAACAAAGCCCAAGGCTAACTACCTAACCTCTGACCTAGTCTCTACTCTCTCCGGGAATCACGTCAACAACTCGGTGAATTCGGCACATCGCGTCGTCGATGCCCGGACGGTGAGTCTCATATCCTATTTGTACATATTCAACTTACGTTCTTCCCGTGTCAACAGTCAACACCACGGCTGGGCACATTGCGTCGTCGACTTCAGACGGTGAGTCTCATACTCCACCTGTACATATTCAAAGCTTACGTTCTTCTCGTGTCACCACCTCGGCAGGTCAGGCACATCGCGTCGCCGGGTCCAGAAGGTGAGTCTCATACTCCATCTGTACATATTCAAGGCTTACGTCCTTCTCGTGTCAACACCACGACAGGGCACATCGCGTCGTCAACGCCCAAATGGTGAGTCTCATACCCCATTTGTACATATTCAACTTACGTTCCTCTCGTGTCAACAGCTTGATCAGGCACATCGCGTCGTCAACGTCCAGACGGTGAGTCTCATCCCCCATTTGTTCATACTCAAGGCTTACGTTCTACGGTTCTTCTCATGTCAATAGCTTGATCAGGCAGATCGCGTCGTCGACGTCCAGACGGTGAGTCTCATCCTACATCCAACTCCTACTGGACCAAGACTAACCTCTCGCACACTCGGCAGGTCAGGCACATCTCGTCGTCGACGTCCAGAGGGTGAGTCTCATACTATGATACTCCTGGATCCAACCCATAGGAGAATTGTATGCATCATCCATGGCACGAGAGAACTGTATACGTAGCTAAGCACGGTATAACACAAAATAACAGAGTATCAAAAGATACTCAAAAAGATACTCAAAAAGATACTCAAAAAGATACTCAAAAAGATACCCAAAAGATACGGTATCATTATTTGAATACTACAATTTTTGGACTATGTATTTATTTAGAATACCGTAAAAATGTAACACTTTTTCGAATACTACAGTGGTGTTCCACAAGTATTTAACCTCCAGTACTTTGGGGGCCAAGGACCCACTTTTAATATTGCCTGGCAGAAACCTCGGGAATTCGAATTCATCCAATAGGTGGGGACGCACGAGGTTTGGCTAGCTGAATAAAGTAGGCGGTCTAGATAGCGGTCAAATTTTAAAGTGGGGGCCTAAGTACTGGAGGTTAAATACTTGTGGAACACCACTGTATATCACACCTAGTACTGTCTTCTGACGGTAATATTACGGTATCCTAAAGTCTTGGTCGGCCGGCATGGCTGCGGCGCGGCACATATCCACGCTGCCCAGCCCAGATTGGGCCGTCGAGACCCGGCACAGTGGGCGGATACACAAATCGCCGAGCCAGAAGAGCCCTGGCGCCTGGCGGTCCTTTTGGCTTAGCGGGGCTAATGAGTCCGAGTGGGATGCCGAAGAGCGGGCTCGGCGGCGGATCCCGGACTATGTTTTGAGCTACACAGTGTGCCCCACTCGTCTATTTTTATTCTGGCGAGCAATTTTGGCCAGGTGATATCGCCGAGCACTTGTATCACAACACCCCGACGCTGAACTACACTCCTATCCAGTCCCAATGGGACCATCTGATGCTGCGCGACTTGAATGACTGAATGAGTGGGAAAGGGGAAGACACATGTACAACTACCGCCGGTTACATGATAAGAACCGGAAATGGCGGCAAGGGATTTCCGATTGACAAATCTCGGGAATAAAATGACCACATTCCCGAGAAAATTATTCCCGTGTATTCTTTCCCGGCCTATTTAGATGTGATTCAAAATTTCGAACCGTTCATATTTTATTTGGTTTCTCTCTTACATTCCTCAGAGCTCAACCTTGGATATCCATCTCGTTTGTTGTATTGAACCAATTGCAGAAGCAGAAGCCTGATATCCCGCCATGCCTTCAACAAGCTTATGCCAAGATGAGGCGTGCCCGCCATACAGCCTTATGGATGACTACAGCGAGGGAGCTCACCCACAAATACTAGAAGCTCTCTTGCGAACAAACTCTACGCAGCAAGTCACATACGGGAATGATGAATACAGTATCGCTGCCCGGCAGTTGATCCGCATCAAAATCGACTGCACCGAAGACGAGGCCGATATCTTCTTCGTTCCCAGCGGAACCTCCGCAAACCTCATTTCAATCGCCAGCTGCCTAAGGCCTTACGAGGCCGTCATTACCCTGGAATCAGGCCACATCGCCTCCAAAGAGGCAGGTGCAATCGAAGCAACCGGCCACAAGCTCATCCTCGTCCCTGCCGTCGATGGCAAGATGACGCCAGCGAACCTCCAAAAAGCAATCCAGCAAAATCAATTCTTCCCCCATATGGCCAAGCCCCGTCTCCTTTATATCTCTAATGCCTCTGAGACTGGCACTGTTTACACAAAGCGCGAGCTGAGCACTCTCTCGGCAATCTGCAAGCAATCGAACCTTCTACTTTTCATGGACGGGGCACGCATGGGCGCAGCTATCTGCTCGAGGAAGAATGACCTCACCCTGCGTGAGATCTTCGATATGACTGATATCTTCTGGATCGGCGGTACCAAAGCCGGTGCTCTGATGGGAGAAGCTATCGTCGTCAAGAAGCAGCTGGCTGACGGCTTCATCTTCCACCTTAAGCAGCACGGCGCTTTGTTGGCAAAGGGTCGGATCCTCGGAGTTCAGTTCACGGAGCTCTTCCGATCTGACTTGTTCTTTGAGCTCGCTACGCATGCCAATCAGATGGCGCAGAAGATCTCGAGTAACTTTGAGAAGTTGGGATATAAGTTGGCTGCGGAGACGGAGACAAACCAGGTGTTTGTGATACTTCCCCAGCAATTGGTTCGGAGACTGCAGGACAGATTCCGGTTTTATGTTTGGGAGCAGCGTGATGATGGGAACTCTGTAATTCGGCTTGTGACGTCTTGGGCTACGGATGATCTGGAGATCGATAAGTTCAATGCGTGGGTGCAACAGTGGACACTGGACACAATTGCTTAGTCTGATGTCCATTATATCCATTATGTGGATAAACTACTATAGAAGGCCCCCAACAATACTATAATAATAAGAATCAAGAATTCCTAAAACATATCAAAATTATAGATCGAGCTGGGTCAGCTGATCGCGCTAACCATTTTCGGACTGTGGGCTGCGATCCGGGTCGGCGAGTCATTGTAACTCTAGTTTCTTCACACGCGTATCGAAATAATTAATTCAATCAAGATGATGGTGGACATGGTGCAATTGCGCTCCTACATTGATCCGATGGCTTGAAATTGAGTTTCGATGCCCCACGACACTTGACAGCCACTTCTTCCTCACTCCAGCCCGCTCTATCGTTGCTAGCGTATTGGCTCGATGCGGCTGTCCATATCATGTGATGCTTGTCGGTGAGCTTAGACCTGCGGTTCAAGGCATATCAGTCATCTAATTGTTTTCTAAACAGACAAGCAAAGGTCAAATGCGTTCATGAAGGGCAACCGCCCTGTCAACGTTGCTTGAAGGCCAAGAACCCAGGATGTAGTTTGACAGACCCGCGCGCCTCGAAGCCAGGGACGCGGAAGGGTTCTGTTCCATTAAGAGCTCCGAGGAAGCGGAAGGCGTCATCTACCTTATCACCGGGGCTTGAAGATGCAGCAAGACGCGTCCCTGATATTGTACCCGTGGCTCGAGAGTGTTCTAAGGATCCTGTGGCAGCCTTATCATCTGCGACAATTATCAGCGCAGTGGAAACCTACAGGAAGAAGTTTCCAATCACCAATTTCCTGCATTATCCATCTTTGATATCCGACATATCGTCCGACGCCCATCTGGTGGACTCTGTTTTCGTCGCCTCGGTTCTCTCTTTGTGCGTGCGATTCATGAGCAGCGATGAACTTGAGGATGAGGATGTTTATGCCGACTATGCACGAAAACACTTGGCTCAACGTGTGCTTGAGGCCCCCTCGCTTTACCTTGCGCAGTCTCTCGTGATGGTCTCATTTTATGAGTGGGGCACTGGGCGACCATACCAAGCATGGATGTATAGCGGTATGTACTGGAAATTCGACTGGCAAGGGAACACTGGCTGATGAATAGCAGGAATGGCGACATATATGATCCAGTCTCTTCTGAAAATGGCAGATGATAGCATGGAACATAATCCTCAAGAATTCCATGCGTCCCAAACACAATACGAACAACTCGTTCGAACTTATTGGTGCTGTTTTGCCCAAGATTGCGAACTAAGCTCTGGGGCTCGTCAGCACTTCGCGCTATCATTCTCTCAAATCTCGGTTCCGCTTCCTATCAGTGATCGGGACTTCACATTTAACCATACGCCGAGCAGCAGGTTGATGCCTGCTGATATGAACAAAGATTGTGCTTCGGCAAGAAACCTTACAATTGAGCATGGTCTCACAATTGTCACTCGGGGATTCGATATATTCATTCGAATTCTGAGATTTGCCAACGAACACCGACGAGCGCTAGCTTCTTTGTCTTCGGACGACTCGGCTACATCGCCACTTCTGGTCATTTGGCAGAATCTCAAGGAGGAACTGGATGAATGGAGGTCTCTTCAGGATGTCACAGTTCGATTCCCAGCGACCAGTGTGCAGTCTCACGTGGCTCTTGGATATGGAGAGCTTTTCGCATACATCAATCTAGTCCACTGCATGAGGTATTGATCCCCCCTTGGCGAATTCTGATAACAATACTGACTTGCTTCTTTAGCATCCTATTCCTCCACCGTGACCACTTCTTATCTAACCTCAAACCACATTCCGACGTTTTCCACGATACAAATGACGATACGCAAGGCGAACCCGACACAATTAAACAGCTCTTCAAAGCCGCTCAACAAATAGGAAGTATCCTCAACGCCCTCGACGCCTCCGGCGCACCCGTCATGTCCCCGTATTCCGGCTTCAGCGTCTTCGTCGCCGCCCACATAAACATGTACGGAACGATCGCCCCACAGCGCTACCCGGGAGGCCTCGAACGAGCCGAAGAAGAGAAAAGCCGCAATCTCGTCTACCTAGAACGACTAAGCAAAATCTGGCCCGTAGGCCGCAGCTGGGTAAGTACTATCCATCCCGTCCGCTCCCTAGCCAGAACAGCCCCAGTTAATAGATAAAACAGTGGCGCACCGTCCAAGAAGCAAACCGCTTCTACGAAACCGTCAAAAACAACCAAGCTCACAGCGGATCCGGAATGCATAGTCCAAGAAGGTTTGCGCTAGCAGGGACCCTGGATGAATACGGCGACATTCGATCTCGTCCGAGTCGAGACGTACACGCGACTAGAGCGGCGACTGCTGAGTCGCGTGAGACGCAGAGCTCCGGTCCGCGGAGAGTGACCTCGTCGTCGCCGGGTCTTGATGGTGGGGGTGGGTTTCTTAGGGAGAGTGCGGCGATCGGCGGACATCATGATGTTGAGACCGATATGTTTCAATGGCCGTTTATTGATGGGTCGTGGTCCCTTGGGTTCGATACGGGGTTGGATGGGTTGTGGTATAACTCTGGTTTGTTTGATCCGAATCCAGGGCTTAGATGAAAGCTGCCATGTCCCGATGTTGTTCCAGTTGGGCCTTGTATTGGTAGGATATGTATCTACAGTCCTAGGTTGTTATGTGGTCTTGTCCGGTAAGGAAGGTCACCGAGGTTGTGATGGATCAAATATATACTACTGTGTACGGGATGGACACGATCATGGAAGCATTAATCGCTATGCTGGGGATTTCTGCCAACCTTACCTAAGACCTTAAAGGGTGAGGCTGCTAGTTATAATCTGTATAAATAATCTAGAGTGTGAGCACATGTCAGTAGAATCTATAAATCACCACCTTGGTTTTGGTTAGTTCCAGCGCGTTCTGTACTACCTAGTATACTGTCCAGATTGTTTATAAGGTGTAAAAGTGCCATATATTTCATCAACCAGCCAAGTGGCCGAGCAGTAACTCAGCCATCTTATCTTCCTTGGTCTAGTGGTGATGATTTCCGCTTGTCATTAACCCCGATAAGCGCGGGAGACCGGGGTTCGATTCCCCGAGGGAGAGATTTCTTTTTGCTTTTATCTTTTAGTTTTGTGGTAATGGTGTCACGTGTGTGTTGAAGCGAAAGCGAGATCCTGGTCCCACCCGTGGGCCGTGACCAAATGATGTTCATTTTGGCTTTGTGTTTATCATTTCTTTTGTTCAGTTTACATCTTTCCACTGCGAGTCTTGAGTCTTCAACGGTCGCCCAGTGGGCTGGCGACCACTATTTCTAGCTGTCGGCAGGCCTGACAGCACTCCGCATAGCAGCATACAGTATTCCAATAGAGCAAGCTAGTTACATCGGGCAAATGAATACATCATCATCATCATTACTTGAGAACAATTACTTCCCTCGTCTAACCTACTATATCTAAACAAAATCCCGGAGTATATACTCAACCTTCCCCGCCATCTCCTCCAACCTCGCCGAAATCTCCCTACACTCCTGCTGCCGCAGATGCCTCTTAAGCGACAAGGCCATCTGATCCAGCTCTCGCTCCATGTTCATAAACACACTCTCGAACGTAGACCTACGCTCACCCTCGCGGTGCCAGTAGGAAGGGTCACGGCTGATAAGTGCGCTGCCCGGTTCATTGGAGATCATACTAAGACCGATTTCCACGATGCGATCTGTGTGTAGGGAGAGGGCTATGACGGCGCGGGAGGCGTCGCTGTTGCGTTCTGTGTGTCGGTGGGCGGGGCGGTGGCGGAGGATGGAGCTTTGTGATTGTAGGTTGTGTTTAAAAGTGGTACATTCTTGGAGGAGGTTGTCTTGCCAGGAGAGGATGGCTGGCATCTTGTCTGGCGGGGAGTAGGTGGAGCTTGTGTGGGGGGAGGGAGGGAGGGTACTGTATTTATGGAGAACTGGGGGAATGGTGAGGACAAAGGAGGAGATAGAGAGGTCAAGGGATTGGTTCTGGGCATTGTTGGTTTGTTGGCATTGAATAAAGGGCATAGATGTTGACAAAGACGAGTGATAAGCCCTAGAATGCAATTGACATTGCACATACTGTGTAGTATTCATCGTCAAGGGTAGAGAGTAGAGACCAGAACCAAATGAGAAGAAGACCGAAAGAAAAGCTTTTATTAATTAATGACAGTGGGGTATAGGGGTATATGATATGAAATATGGAAGACACATGTTAGTGCGACTCAACAGTCTGCGAGACAGCAACCGTCTTCCTGATTCCGTCCTGGTTGAAGAAAGTATCCCCCGGCTCCGGGGCACCGGCAAAGGAAATGAGATGGCTCTGATCGCCAAAGTTGGTCGTGACCTTGTCCCACTCAGAAGCGATCTTGGAGCCGCCTGCGGACTTTCGTTCACTCAATGGGTGAGTCGAGCCTCCGGTCCGGTAGTAGGGGTCCGAGGAGTAATTCTTCTTGTAGTATGCCAACATGACATTGAGGACCGGTAGACAGGCACAGATCAGGCCGACGCCTCCCTCGGCATTACTATCAGACTGTCAGTAAAAGGAACATAGAATGGGAGGATAATGAGACATACCCAGACAAAATGACACATGTAAACATGATACTCTGATCGGTACTACCATTCAACACCAACACCAATCGGTAAAGACTGAAGGCAGTAGCCAGTCCACCGGCACCAAGCAGACCGATAACGCGCAGCTTCTTGTTGCGCGACATTTGCAAAGACCATGTCAACGGCAACGGGAGGACGAGAATGATCAGATCGCTGACGACACTGATCACGGAATCGGCGATCAGGGCGGCATTCTGATCGAGACAGCTTCCTTCGACCGCGTCGCCGAGCCAGTATTTGGGAATAGGGCCGCACATGCGGATCTTGACGATCAGGGCGACGACGTAGTAACAGCATAGACAACCGAGGAAAATGTAGATGAAGAGAACTTTGCTCTTGAAGGGTTTGAAGATGCGGATAAGGATCGAGAGGAGAGCGATCTTGACGAACAGGGCCATGGGGCAGTAAAGGATTGTGGCGATGTAGCAGAACTTTTTGAATTGAATTTGCTCATAGGGACTGAGATCGTTGTAGGGTATACCGCCGCCATGTTTGCCGACTAGAGGGAAGTATGTATGAGTATGGAGTTCCATTTCGGGGGATTGGGAAGTATAGATCTTAGTACTTACTCACGATACTAATTCCACAATATCCCATGAATAGGAGCTGTACACTGTTAGTTTCAGTCGAAGTCTTGTTCTCGACATTTACATACCCATGCGATCAAGCATCCGACTAGGAGAGTTGTTAGCAATTGTCATGAATGGGGGGGGGAATATAGGGCCAACTCACCATCTTCAACTCCCAGGGACTGCTTGAATCGAATTCGAACATAAAAACGCAAAGCCATAAAAAGAGTGACTATCGGTATACACAGACATTGTGTTACGAGATTGATGGTATTCAGCGCACTGCTTGGATTATCGACAGACATGGTGAGGTTGAAGTTGGTCTCCGTGCCAGCACCAAGGACCAGGAAACATAATAAAGGAACAGGATCGTTTGAGTATGAGGTGAAAATGAGGATAGGCAGGCCCAGGAGATCCCATCGGTGGAGCAAATACCTATCGAGCGGCCCAGATGGACCCACGTATGGCGTACACGGCTTATTGATGGCGATGATTGATCGGGGGAGTGTATCTGATCCACCATCGGCTTGTTTTCTGCGATGATCTCCACGACACATCTTTAGCTGAATGGTTCACGACGTTTCTGGAGTATTTCCGTGAGTCCGTGACAATCGATAGACCCTTGTTCGACTCCATTGTATCCATCACGACCCCACTGTGCTTGTCGCTCTTCCAATCACCAAAGACCCAGTTACACACAACCTCGTATTCTAGTCGATTCCAAGAATTTAGTTCTGACACCGTTGTTTTACCAGTGGATTTGCTGGGTCTTGGTTGTCTTGGTTGGGCCCTAAGTGAAGCCGAATCAATGACAGGTTTGACAGAGAACAATCGCGCTGTTTCGAAGATGATCGACATGCCAGGAATAGGGGAAATTATTCCGCTCCAATCTGTCAGATTTTTATTTCTCTAGAACTCCCCCTCGATAATTCACCATAGTTAAAAAGAACACCCCTCCATAGAAGAAAACATGACCATCCAAGATACGACCGGCAAACACTCTGCTCTTTTCCAACCCCTGACTATCTCCAATGGCAACATTACTCTCAACCATCGTGTGATTCATGCGCCCTTGACCCGCAACCGCGGGGAGCCATTGAATCCCATCAGCACCCCGGATCACCCCAATCGTATTTGGATCCCAGGAGATGCGGTTGTGGAGTATTACTCGCAGCGTGCGACCAAGGGTGGCTTGATCATTTCAGAGGGAATCCCCCCATCGCTCGAGGTAAGTGAAATAGCTAAAATCTCCCTTCAATTGTTCCTGTCAATCCAAATTAGGCAATCCGTGTGTCTCATCTCATTTCCCACGAGACCGGACAAACCCGCCTGCCAAGCATCCGCCACTCCTCTATTTTCTATTTTTTTAAATCGAAATTAATCACTTTCTGAGACAGAGCAATGGAATGCCCGGAGTACCCGGTCTATTCACCCCCGAACAAGCCGCCGGCTGGAAACGCGTCGTCGATGCTGTCCACGCAAAGGGAGGTATCATCTTCTGCCAGCTGTGGCACGCAGGCCGTGCCACAATCCCCCAGATGACCGGAATGCCCGCTGTCTCTTCCTCCGCTAGCGCGTGGGACTCCCCGACAGAATGCGTCAGTAGTTCACTTCCATTCCCTCTACTGGTGGGGAATTCTCGTATACTGATACCCGTCCCTAGTACTCCCACCCGCCTGTCGGTGCCACCGAGCCCGTGCCCTATGCGAACCACCCACCTATTGAATTGACTGTGGAACACATCAAGCAGACTATCGATGATTATTGCAAGGCCGCCAAGACGGCCATGGAAATTGGCTTCGACGGTGTCGAAGTCCATGGTGGAAATGGGTATCTGCCGGAGCAATTCTTAAGCTCTAACATTAACAAGCGTCAGGATGCTTACGGCGGGACTCCAGAGAAGCGCTGCCAGTTTGTGTTTGAGCTGATGAATGAGCTGGCTCAGACGATTGGCCAGCAGAACCTGGCTATTAGATTGTCACCGTTTGGTCTGTTTAACCAAGCGCGTGGGGAACAGCGCTTGGAGACCTGGACTCATCTGTGTGAGGGTCTGAAGAAGGATCTTCCATCGCTGTCATATGTCAGCTTTATCGAGCCGGTATGTTTCCCGTTTGTCATTCTTGCTTCTTGTGCATCGTGCTTTCTATCAAATAACTCACTGCTAACCCGTTTACCTAGCGCTTTGAACAAATCTTCGGGCCCGAGGAGAAAGACAAGTTCCTCAAAAGCTGGGGTTTGATGGACGTGACCCTGGATCGCTTCCGCAATATCTTTGGTTCCACTCCTTTCTTCTCCGCTGGCGGCTGGGACGACAAGAACTCCTGGGGAGTGGTGGAATCTGGTAAATACGACGGTCTTCTCTACGGCCGTTACTTTACCAGCAATCCGGATCTGGTACACAGACTGAAGGAGAAGATCCCAATGGCGCCTTACGACCGTACTCGGTTCTACGGGCCGTTTGAGGACAACCACTTCCATTACACTGATTACCCTACTGCGGATCAGCAGTAGAGGGTGTTGCATTGTGATGTACATAGCGTAGCGATGAGAAAGTATATAAGGGATATAGAGATTTGCGGTCATTCGAAGTAACTGCCGGGCTAGTATCTAACTACACGTAACTAACTATTGTCTCCAAGTAACTAGTTATGAAAGCTGGAACAGTGCATGGCGGCCTTCCTACGTCCGCGATTCCCGCGATTTCATATACTAGTACTAGGTAACAGGTCTCCATATAACTAACGCCGGAACTAATGCGCGTCTACATGCATAGATCAATTCTTTTCGCCCCGATAGTCGTCGATCCTTCATAGCCAAAAGAAATAGGAGCTCAGGCCAAATGGTCCCCGAGTCCCCGACTGACCTAACTCGGACCGGGCAGGATCGTCCACTCCGCCCGCGTTTCTGATGTTTTCCAATTTGCATTTGTCGCCTTGGTGTAGCGCAGAAGAGAATCAGCGGGCGACACCAATGGGGATTCAAACCCAGTCAGATATATCGCAAATAAAATTCACAGGCCACTCAATCCATACATGCAACTCAGGTCGAAGGGACTTCCGAATTCCTGTGATGACATGCAGATCCCAGCCGGCCATAAGCCATGAAGACCTCATGAACTTCAGAAGGATACACCAATAAGCAAGGACAATCAGCGAGAGCGGCTCCTTCTCCTCAAGAAGACCGATGAATTCCTGGGGCAGTCGGTATATCCACCCAACGACTGATGGCATCAAGGTGACACCATCTTTCCCAGCGTGTCGATAACGGTATGCTTGCTCAAACATATCGAGCAGATTCTCAATCGCATTGACGTACATGTGACATGCGGAATCCTTGCCAAGTTGCACTTCCACAAATCTCTGAACCCTTAGAATATAACTTCGATGCTCCTGAAGCTCCTCCAATAAGAATGAACTGATACCCTGGACAGCAGGGTCTTTCTGAATCTCCAAGACACCAGTAAATATTTTCTCACGACTCGACCTCAAAATCGACCGCACACCTCTCATGAGAACTAGCCATTCGGCCTTTCCTGTCTCACTGAAAACAAGATATTCACCAGGCCTCGGTCCGTGTCCAAAATAGACAAAACATACCAAAACAGTCGACATATATATTGGCTGACAGTTCCCTTCGTCAAGACTCGACAGAATGGCAGACACAGACTGAATGCCAAACGTGAAGTGGTCATCTGCCTGCATGACATACTGGGTGCGCAGCTCGGGGTGGATATGGCCGAGATGCAGCGCCGCCAGAGCCAGTATGAGATGAAAGATTGACGGCGAGGAGAATCCCCATTGCGGAATATGAGTCTGCCAAACTCGATTGTGGTCGGTTGCTTCGTCGGTTAGAGTGCGGTAGGTCTCTGTGACGAAGTGGTGGAAAAGTCGTAGGTCGGTAAATGATAAAGTGTCATGGCTCTGCAACGGTGGACTGGGAGCATTGTCTTCAGCCACTGTAGTGACTACCTCGGGAACTGGCTGGACTGAATCGTGCTGAGGATTGCACTCAGCAGATCGATATTTGGAAGCCTTGAAACGATACTGTGTCTTCGGAGGCACGGGTGTGGGTGGCCCTGAAGACGACGGAGCTGATGGTGTAGCTGTAGCCGACTGGAAATCGCACTCAATTGCATGGTGGACGCATTTTGAGCATGCTGGCTTCTTTTCATCACACTGTGTTTCGTTAGTAGGGGTTTCATGAAAAGTTTGGTTTCCTGCCCGGAGAAAGTCTCTCCTAAAACAAATCATGGACCGGAGAATGTCCAGTATCCCCAGATGACTGATTCTTCTTCTTTTAGCCGCCCCAATTCAGATGTATCTTGTGGCAGCTGGTGTGGCTTGTGGGCAAAGACTCCAGGTGTTGGAGTTTATGAAAAATATGAAAAAGTGCTCACTTTTATTCGCCTCCTTTTACAGTTACCACAGCCTGAGCGAGATTTATGATGCGATTTTCGCGCTCGGATCGTATTCTGTGTGCCTCCAGCTTTCACCATGATCAGGACGTCTGCACGGAGACTGAGAGTATGTGAGTAGACCGTTGTCGTATTCGTTTTAATTTTGCCGTTTCGGGCTCTGCTTGGGTTAAACCCACGTGATCGTGAAGTATACAACCTACAACCAGGAAATGCAATGAGAAAATGGAATACACATGAGAATTATTAGAGAGGCTGACTGGAAGGGGAAAATGTTTAAATTGGCTAAATATAGGTTTTAGCTCGTGCTTGCATTTACAGTTGTAGCCGATCCTTGGAATCATTACACTTGGACCTTGGTTCTAGTATCTGCCTAGACATAACTATTTGCGTCGATGACTCGATTGTTTGGCTTTTCCATGTTGCCAGGTCGGCATCAGCATGTAGTATGTGATGTTTTGTCTAGGTAGCTCTTTCCCTCCTTTCCATAGCTTAGAATTTGCTGTTTGTTTTGGAAGCCTTCATAGGCAGGAGCTCTAGTAATGAGTAGTAGTCCTGGCTCATGAACTACACCAGGGCAGCTACTAGGATGGTTGTGAATAAACATAATCAATTAATTATATGAACCGTAGTTACCGTACTATCATCCAACTCGATACCCGCTTCCATTTTTGAAACCTCACAGTTATGCCTTCCATCCGATGAGGTCATTTCGAGACACGCGGCGATGCAGGGCTGAGTCAGCACCCTATATTTCAGCCTCAGGCAAGACAACAAAGGAACTGGTATCCCTATCTTGACTCGGAGAACTGATATCAAAGGCTCTATTCAGCTCAGTCGTCGGAGCCGAAGGAGGGAAATTACCTCGACTCGCAAACCTTTGGGGATTTTGTCAATTCGGTCTTCATTTCCATCGGAGATTTTCTCGCCAAGACTGGGTTGACCAAATCCGGAGTCATTCAAGGCGGAGTTTCAGGAGAAGTGCGTTGCCGTTCTCTTTCTTCAAGTTTCGACAGGGCCTCTACACAGGGTCTCCGTTGAATGTGGAAAGATGATTCCTCATAGGAGCACCGCTCTCCTGTCTGTAATTGTTTTCGTCGCGCTTTTGCTTTTCATCTTTTCGGCCTCTCCGGCCCCTGATGTCGCCGGGGACCAAGCAAAAGCCACAGGCCCAGCCAAGTTTGTGCCCACACCAAAATTACCGTCGTTAAGCACGCTTCGCCTACCGTCATTCCGCCCTCCTTCCCACGAGCAGCCCGAGGAACAGAGCAATAGCACGCACGGAGAGTCAAAATGGTACAGCACGCTCGAATGGCTGAACCCGTTCTCCTCGTCCATCACGTTGGATGAGGGTCGCTCGGTCCTTCCTCCCCTTCGCGAACGCAGACCGATTTACACATACTACAACGCCAAATACAATCCCAACAAATCCAATGGCAAGGATCACAAGGAATTGCAAAAAGCCGACGCGGAATTGCTTCTCGCGTGGCGTCGGGCATGGTTTGCGCAAGGGTTCAAGCCTGTAGTATTGACTCCAGGAGATGCAATGAAAAATCCCAGCTATGAGATTGTTCAAAAGTTAAAACTCGCTCCCAAGACGGAGAACGAGGTGTTCGGCTGGCTTGCGTGGGGCCACATGGGAACCGGTTTGCTCGCGGACTTCCACTGTTTCCCCATGGCACGATATGATGACCCCATGCTCTCGTATCTTCGCCGTGGAAGCATCCCAGAGTCAATCACGCGATTCGAAAACCTCAAGAATGCGCTTTATGCGGCTGACAAGACCCGAATCGATGCGGCCATTCAGAGCGCAGTTCTGAAGCTCACCGATCAAACACAGTCCTTTGTTGACCTGATCGAACCGGAAATGTTCAAGGCCGAATCACCGAGCGCTCTGGCCTTCTATAAATCCGGAGCCATCACATCTCGCTACCCCTCCGTACATGAGAAGATAGGCCAGAACCCTGCGAGCGGCCAGCGGGCTCTGGTCCAACTGATCAACTCCCATCTACACAACAACTTCCAAAACTCTTTCCCTGCCGGATTGGCCGTGTTGAAACCATTCCCTCAACATACCACCGCGCTGGTAGAACCTGCGCTCCGGTTGGCAAAGGCCCTCATCCAGTGCCCCGAGTCGCCCATTCCCGAGTCATGTCCACCAAATCTCCCCGAATGCCGCCCATGTGGCTCTGCAAAGCAACCCATGCGTATCAGCCAGCCCTCCACCTACAAGAACACTACCTTCCTATTCACCATTGGCACCCTTCCTCACCCCTACACCCTCATTAGCTTGAAGAAGAGCTCGGAGGAAATCACCACACCACAAGTTCGCCGGGAAACTGGGCGTGACGAATGGCTGTACGAAGTGACCAAGGATGACCTTGGTCCCGAATTAGGCTCTTCGTCCCGGGGAGTCATCTTCAAACAGGTTGTCGCAGGAGAAGATGCAGTTGGCACTTCACTTTGGATGACGGTGGAGTCTCTTCCCGCAGACGCAGGCCAGAGTCTCCCCGCGGAGCTGTTGGACGAGTTTGAATGGCAGTTTGGTTTCAAGATCCCTCGTGGGGGTAAGATAGATCCTGCAACCGAGAACAACAAGGAAACCGCCAAGAGCGCACAGGATCACACTCCTAGCGAGCAAGGAGTCGGTAAAGAGTACGAGCTGATCCGGAAGGCTCGCGAGGTGATCAAGGACAAGACGACAAACCGCATCAACATCAAGGATGTTGTCGAAGCCTGGAACCTCGCTGACACAGAGGTCTGGCGCTTCGTCAAGGCTTACCGGTGAGTTTTGATATATATGATTGTTTTGATGACTTTTGCTAATTTATCTACAGAGCCCGAAGCGTTCTCGAGCGTCAGAAATGGGAACAGGAAGAGAAAGCTTTTGCTGGTTCAAGGCCATGATATCATTTACTATTTCTTCACATGTGTTATAATTTTGTACTGGCATATTTTGGGGTTGGCGCGATTCAGAGGATACATAAAGAGATTCACCTATTATGATCGGACCTTATTGTACCTCCTATGAGTCCTAAATATACCCAGCTTTGTTTGTGGTTGTAGGGACCAATCAGATGCCAAGTCGTGAGTACGGGTGAGTTACGTCGGTCACCCGACTCGCGATCGGGCGGTGGCGATCCCCGCAAGATAACCAGCGGGGGATGGCCACCGGATATCAACCTTGGAGGCATCTTAACTGTTTGTATTTCTCCTCCCTTACGGATTCTTGGATCTTAGGACCTTCGCTTCGTGACTGAAAAAGGTCGCGAACCCCGCATTTCACAACAGAAGCAATATGAACATTTAAAGCTACGGACAACGCTATACTAAAGCTATCTACAAACAATTCTTGCTCTATTATACATCCTACCATCTCCAACAAAATGGCACCAGGAATCCTGAAGACGAACACCCCGGACACAGCTGAGAAGGCTGAGAAGGGGGTAAGCCTGACTGCACTGACTGAGGACTGGGATGACACCATTCGGTTCTACCTCAATGGCACCAAAGTTGCGGTAGACGCAATCAATCCGGAAGTCACTCTGCTTGAATACCTGCGGGGTATTGGGCTGACAGGCACAAAGCTCGGATGCGCCGAGGGCGGATGTGGTGCTTGTACGGTGGTGAGTTTTGGCGATGTTGGGTGCACGCACCTCTAGACTAACTTGGTAAACAGGTCGTATCCCATATCAATCCTACAACGAAGAAGATCTATCATGCCTCTGTAAATGCGTGTATTGCTCCATTGGTCAGCGTCGACGGTAAACACGTTATCACAGTCGAAGGAATTGGCAATGTGAAGGAACCACACGCGATTCAGCAGCGGATCGCTGTCGGCAATGGCAGTCAATGTGGTTTCTGTACTCCTGGAATTGTCATGGTATGTCCCATAGAGCTTTACTTTTGCCTGATTTTGAGTTCAAGTAGCTGACATCTTCAAGTCACTCTATGCCTTGCTGCGAAATAACCCCTCTCCGTCGGAGCACGACGTTGAGGAGGCCTTCGATGGGAACCTTTGCCGCTGCACGGGCTATCGGCCGATCCTCGATGCTGCCCAGAGCTTCAACTCCAGTAACAACTGCGGAAAGGCTTCAGCCAATGGCGGGTCGGGCTGCTGCATGGAGAAGAAAGGCTCAGGTGGCTGCTGTAAAGGGTCTTCTGCAAAAGACGGGGAGATCCAGGCGGTGGATTACACGTTCCCTGCGCCGGACTTCAAGCCATATAGTCCAGACACAGAATTGATCTTCCCGGCTGCTCTGCGGAAACATGAATATCGACCATTGGCATATGGCAACAAGAAGAAGAAATGGTACCGACCAGTGACAGTCGAGCAGCTGCTGCAAATCAAGGACGCTCATCCAGACGCCAAACTGATCGGCGGAAGCACGGAGACACAAATCGAGATCAAGTTCAAGGCTATGCGATATCCGGCATCTGTTTACGTGGGAGACATTCCCGAATTGCGACAATATACCTTGCACGATGATTGTCTGGAGCTTGGCGCAAACGTCTCATTAACTGACCTCGAGCACATTTGCGACGAAGCAGTTCAAAGATACGGTGATGCTCGAGGCCAGCCATTCAAGGCAATCAAGAAGCAGTTGCTTTATTTCGCTGGGCGACAGATTCGAAACGTCGCTTCCCCGGCGGGCAACCTGGCTACTGCATCACCCATCTCCGACCTCAACCCTGTTTTGGTTGCCACCAACACCATCCTAGTGGCCAAGTCTCTCGAAGGCGAGACGGAGATCCCCATGACTGAATTCTTCCAAGGGTACAGGAAGACCGCCCTGGCCCCCAACGCAATCATCGCTAGTCTGCGTATCCCAGTTGCGCAGGCGCAGGGCGAACACATGCGAGCTTACAAGCAAGCCAAGCGGAAGGATGATGATATTGCCATTGTCAATGCTGCGTTGCGCGTGACATTATCTGAGACCAACGATGTGGTCAGCGCGAACCTTGTGTTCGGAGGCATGGCAGCTATGACTGTGTCAGCAAAGAACGCCGAGGCATTCTTGATTGGCAAGAAGTTCACAAACCCTGCCACGCTGGAGGGTGTCATGAGCGCGTTGGAGCAGGACTTCAACTTGCCATTTGGTGTTCCTGGCGGCATGGCTACTTATCGGAAGTCCTTGGCTCTGGGCTTCTACTACAGATTCTACTACGATGTACTTTCAGGACTCGAGGTCAAAGCATCGGACTTGGACGCAGACGTTGTTGATGAGATTGAGAGAGCCATCTCTACAGGAGCGAAGGACCTTGAGTCTTCCGTCGCTTACCAGCAGAAGATCCTTGGACACTCAACTCCACACGTTGCGGCATTGAAGCAGTCCACGGGCCAGGCCCAATACACAGATGACATCCCTGTGCAACAGAATGAGTTGTTTGCTTGTCTGGTCCTCTCCACCAAGGCTCATGCCAAAATCCTGAGCGTCGACGCGTCTGCCGCGTTGGAGATACCGGGCGTCGCAGACTACGTGGACCACAGAGATCTTCCGAGCCCTCAAGCCAATTGGTGGGGGGCTCCCAAATCGGATGAACTTTTCTTTGCAGTTGATGAAGTCAATACAGCTGGGCAACCGATTGGTGTGATCCTAGCAACAAGCGCCAAGATTGCCGAGGAAGGTATGAGGGCCGTCAAGGTCGAGTATGAAGACCTCCCGAGCATCCTTACCATTGAGGAGGCCATTGAGGCCGAGTCTTACTTTGAGCACTTCCGCTTTATCAAGTGTGGTGATACCGAGGAAGCTTTCAAACAAGCTGATCACGTCTTCACTGGAGTCTCACGAATGGGCGGACAAGAACACTTCTATCTGGAAACCAATGCATGCGTGGTTATCCCCAAACCCGAGGATGGCGAGATGGAGGTCTGGAGCAGTACCCAGAACCCAACTGAGACGTGAGTCCAATTACTTCATATGTGTCAGCGCAAAAGCTAATTTTTTATAGACAAGCCTATATTGCCCAGGTGACTGGAGTATCTGCGAACAAGGTTGTCTCTCGTGTGAAGCGACTTGGTGGTGGATTCGGCGGCAAGGAGACGCGGTCCATCCAGCTGGCCGGTATCTGTGCCACTGCCGCAGCAAAGGCGAAACGACCTGTGCGTTGCATGCTGAACCGTGATGAAGATATCTTGACTTCCGGTCAACGTCACCCGTTCCTCTGCCGATGGAAGGTCGGAGTGACCAAGGAAGGAAAGATCCTTGCGCTTGATGCAGACGTGTTCGCCAATGGAGGCCACACGCAGGATTTATCCGGTGCCGTGGTGGAGCGATGCTTGTCGCACATTGATGGTGTATACAAAATTCCCAACGTCCATGTCCGTGGTCGGATCTGCAAGACCAACACCGTATCCAACACTGCGTTCCGTGGATTCGGCGGCCCTCAAGGCTTGTTCTTTGCCGAATGTTATATCTCGGAGGTTGCAGACCACTTGGATATCCCGGTGGAAGAGGTTCGGGCCACCAACATGTACAAGCCGGATGAGACGACGCATTTCAACCAGCCCCTGAAAGATTGGTATGTGCCCTTGATGTACAAACAAGTGATGGAAGAGAGCTCCTACCGCGAGCGTCGAAAGGCCGTTGAGGACTACAATGCGCAGCACAGGTGGTCCAAACGTGGACTGGCCATCGTGCCAACCAAGTTCGGTATCTCATTCACAGCCCTCTTCCTCAACCAAGCAGGGGCTTTGGTCCACATCTACCACGACGGCAGTATCCTTGTCGCACACGGTGGTGTCGAGATGGGACAAGGTCTCCACACAAAGATGACGATGATTGCCGCCGAAGCGCTGCAAGTACCTCAGTCGAGCGTCTTCATCTCAGAGACCGCGACTAACACCGTGGCCAATACCTCCTCAACCGCCGCATCGGCAAGTTCCGACCTCAACGGCTACGCCATCTTCAACGCCTGCAAGCAACTCAACGAACGCCTCCGCCCTTACCGCGAGAAGATGCCCAACGCAACGATGAAAGAACTAGCCCACGCAGCCTACTTCGACCGCGTCAACCTCTCCGCGCAAGGCTACTACCGCACCCCAGACATCGGCTACGTCTGGGGCGAGAACAGCGGCCAAATGTTCTTCTATTTCACCCAGGGCGTCACAGCAGCCGAAGTCCAGATCGACACGTTGACCGGTGACTGGACGCCTCTACGCGCCGACATCAAAATGGACGTGGGTCACTCCATCAATCCTGCAGTCGACTACGGCCAGATCGAAGGCGCCTACGTGCAAGGTCAAGGCCTCTTCACTACCGAGGAGAGTCTTTGGCACCGCGCCTCAGGTCAGATCTTTACCAGAGGCCCCGGTAACTACAAGATCCCTGGGTTCCGCGACATTCCGCAGGTCTTCAATGTGAGCTTACTCAAAGATGTTGAGTGGGAGAATTTGCGCACTATTCAGCGGTCGAGGGGTGTCGGTGAGCCGCCTTTGTTCATGGGCAGTGCGGTGTTCTTTGCTATTCGTGATGCGTTGAAGGCTGCGAGGAAGCAGTGGAATGTGACTGAGGTGCTTTCTTTGGAATCGCCGGCTACACCGGAGCGGATTCGGGTTAGTTGTGCTGATCCGATCATCGAGCGGGTGAGGGTGCAGCCTAAGGATGGGGAGAAGAGCTTTTTTGTTGCTATTTAGCGGGGCTGGTTAACTGTTGATTTGTGTGGGACCAATGGACTATTTGGAGTTTTCGTATGGGAGGTTACCTCAGTAGTTACAGTGTAGGGGAGGAGGCAATAGTATAAAAGATCAAAGGAAATGTAGGTGCAATTTGTGTGGAGAGTGAAGATTTAGATACATGGTCACTGGGTGTTGCTAGTTTTACGCTTTTTTGAGGGTTTTTTTTTGTCGCTGTCAAGGAAAAGTAATAGCGTCGGATGTACGGAGTAGAGGAGCATAGGAAAGGGGTTATTTACGTGAAGGGGTGTCGGACAATGAAGTTGTCATGACCTGAAGGCTCAGGCCAACATTCTGCCCCGGAACGGAGAATCTCAGATGCTACTCTCCGATCTATCTCGGAGCTACGCAAAGCTACGGTTGCACTCTTCTTCCGCTTCCGTTTTCCCACTTCCATTGCTCTGCCGCCTTCATCGGTAAGATGTCTGTTCACATCGTCTATCATGTCTACCGATTTGCCTATAAAGCAGCCTGTCTCTACATAGTTGTAAAACCACTTTGAATACTCTCTTTCACTGTCACCCCGACGACTTGAATACTATCTTTCAATGTCACATCTACTATTGCAATTGAATACGATCTTTCACTCGCAATATCTTCTTTCTCTGTACTATCAGTCGGATACCAGCTTCCAACTGTAGTACTATTCTACTTTCCTCTCAGAAGTGTGGTGTCCTTGCCTTACCCCTCACACCTCCTCCCAGCTCTACTCCTCTCCCATGTATCGGGTACTGTAGAGTCTGAGAACTACGCATTTTGCCGCCACTTCGTATTAACAAACCTTCGCAAGCTTCCGTACTCCGTACCAAAATGGCCAAGTGGTTCGCTCACAACATCACATGATGCATTACGCTTTACTTCCGAAACCAGCACTTCTACCCTAAACCTTCCCGTTTCCCATGTCATCACCATTCTTCAATATTCTTCAACTTTCATCTACCGCCCACTTCTACATCTATCTACCTCCAACCTCCTGCCTCTTCCCTTTCCTTCCTAGTCCGGTGAAACGTACTACTATCTTCGGCAACTTTTGATGGCCGTTCCAGGCCCCTGCAGCTTTCTCGATCTTCGTACCTATCAAGGTACTGTGTACGCCACATACCAAGAAACCTGCTACCAACGAGGTATCCTTCGTCGAGATCAAGACTGGCTCAAATGCTTCGAAGACGGAGTTTTCTTCCAAACAGGCAAAGTACAACGGAGCGTTTTCATGTATCGGCTCCTTTGTGTCCACCACCACCGATCCCGGAGGTTTTAGGCTGTTCCTCCTAAACTTAACAACCTACAATAACGCTCGCAGCAGTCCCCCCGAGCAAAGTCTCCCTTCGTACGTTGACTTTAGAGTCCTCGCTGCGATTCCAAACACGCCTCGATGGAAAGGGTGGTGGAGCATGTTGGCTAAGTATTATTATGATTGGTAACCACCACGCAGAAGATGTAAGTACCTTCGAAGGGGTAGTAGCCCACCCAGTCTCCCGTAACCTGCAATAGTCTACCGGAGTTGGGGGCGCGGAAGAGGTTTATCCATCGAGGCGTGTTTGGAATCGCAGCAAGGACTCTAAAGTCAACGTACGATGGGAGACTTTGCTCGGGGGGACTGCTGCGAGCGTTATTGTAGGTTGTTAAGTTTAGGAGGAACAGCCTAAGACCTCCGGGATCGGTGGTGGTGGACACAAAGGAGCCGATACATGAAAACGCTCCGTTGTACTTTGCCTGTTTGGAAGAAAACTCCGTCTTCGAAGCATTTGAGCCAGTCTTGATCTCGACGAAGGATACCTCGTTGGTAGCAGGTTTCTTGGTATGTGGCGTACACAGTACCTTGATAAGTACGAAGATCGAGAAAGCTGCAGGGGCCTGGAACGGCCATCAAAAGTTGCCGAAGATAGTAGTACGTTTCACCGGACTTGGGAGAAAGTGGATGAACACGACCAATTTGGAAGGCGGTAGTCTGACGTTTGGCCCACTCGTTTCCGCGCCAGACGAAGTAACGGGGGAAATCCTGGTAAAGGTATTTAGAAGGGAATAGCTTCATGGAAAAGCTCGGGGGTGTGTCAGGAAATAGCTCTCATGTGTTATGCGTACTAGGTACCTAAGCATTCTTGCTTAGTCATTGTTGTCTGACCAGATTGTGAAAATCAGACATGAAATCAGACATTGTTGTTTTTAGTTAGTTGGACAAATTGACCATCGTGAATTTCATCATACGTTTTGCCAAGACACATTATTTCTGTTAGTTATGAGCCCGGAATTGCTTCTATTTTGATCTTTTTTTTTCAAATTACTGGAAATCTTGCACTGTGAGCCATAGGCTGCGTGGAGAAAGACCCCGAAACGAGACGACCCCTGAAGCAACCAAAAATCAGAAACGAAAGGCAAAAAAACGTCAAATAACGATGCCGTACAACGACATCCCCGCGAGTCTGCATGCTCGTGTAATACTGAAGGATTCATCGAGTTGGGAGCTATGGCTCTTCGCTATGAAAGCGATTGCCACGTCACATGGCGTCTGGGATTTGTGTAATCCCGAAAAGGAGACCCAACCCGATCTCCCCGAACCACCGATTGAACCAACAACAGAGTGGTTAATGAAGACATATCCGGAAACGTGGGAGAAAATGGTCACCACGAAGAACGCGGATTATGATCGACAGAAGGCGACCTATGATAAAAAGATCGCCGGGGTTCATCAAATGGAGTGGGAAATTCGAAATTCTCTACACTCAAAGTATCAGGTCTTCATAGACCAGGATACGGCATGGGGTTTGATGCGTAATCTGCGTCAGCGACTAGCACCGGAGTGCGACCCTACGTACAAAGCGAGCCTCCGATCACAGTGGAGGAACCTGGATCGAGGTCTGGACAAAGGCACAGACATCGAAGAGTGGCTGAACAATTGGCAGTCGCTGCAGAGGAGATGCGCGAAAGCAGGGATCACCGAAGCCAAAGAGGCTCAGATCCAATTCCTTGAGGCTGTCTCAGTGATGTCGCCCGATTTCCATGCTGTGTGGATAGATTCAGTGGAGAAAAACTCTGCTGACGCAACGAAATCCTCAGCGCAACGTGATGCGGACTTCAACAATCTGATCCGCAGATACAAGGCACACTGGGACATCACCCATGGAAAGTCGAACCTGCAAAAAGGGGTATCCAAAGCCGTGTTCTCAACATGGCAAGGCCACCAAGAGGCTAACCATGGAACTGCGACGCCTAACAAGTCAGCTAGCAAAGCGCCCACAAAGAAACCTTCGTTTTGCGTTCGGGGCTGGGACGCTGTCTGGTTTGTCCTCTGGGTATGGAACCCAGCATTTCCATGGAAAATGTTTCCTTTGGGTGCCGCAGGGACAATGTCGAGTTTCGACCGGTTTCTTTGTGGGCGCTTTGCTAGCTGACTTGTTAGGCGTCGTAGTTCCAGGGTTAGCCTCTTGGTGGCCTTGCCATGTTGAGAACACGTCAAGGATAGATGGTTGATCGATACAGGTGCACAAGTGCACATCTGCAACAACCGGAGTTTGTTTACCGAGTTCAAGAAACAAAAAGCTCAATCCGAGTGGGTGATACAGAGACGATGGTGAGTGGAATCGGCACAGTCCTCATCAACGGGATTAACCCAGGGGATAAAACACCGAGGAAAATGATGCTCTACAGAGTCAAGTACTCGCCGGGGTTTCACACAAATGTGGTCTCCCACGGTCTCATGTTTTCGAAGGCCAGGGCGTTCTTGAATTTTGAAAAAAACTGGATACAACAAGATGGCATCCCAAGATACGCTGTCTACCAGGATCAAAATTTGCCTTGGTTAGTGCAACCACATCAGCCAATGGTTCAGGCTGTGAAAAAGTCTGCAAAAGAGCCCGCATCAGAAGCCCCCATCGAGATTTGGCATCGTCGACTAGGCCACGTCAGTAAAGAGAGGATCCAAAAGCTCTCTGAGATGACTGAAGGTGTCACTATAACTGCTGGAAGTAACCCTGAGAGGAGTCAGTCTTCACCGAACCAGGTATGCGAAGCTTGCCAGCTAACGAGTGCACCGAGACAAATCTCACGACGGAAGATAGACCAAGCCTATGGGGTACTCGGAAGAGTGCACTTTGATCTAGTCCAAAACCAACCGGCATACAACCGACATGTCTGGTTGACCCATTTTTACTTAGATGGGATCAGGTGTCACTTTGTCTTCACGCATGCCAAGAAGTCAGACTGCCAATGGGCGGTTAGAAAGTTCATCGCCTTGATCCGAAACTGGCTGGATGTGAGAGTCAGGGTCTTCCACTACGATAACGAACGCAGTGCTGGAAATGAGATGGAGAATATGATCGAAGCTGAAGGGTGCACTGTGGAGCACTCACCACCTGAGGCACCTGAGATGAACGGTCCAGCAGAGAGGTCTGGAGGCATCATCATCCAAGTCGGAAGGGCATTGATGAACGAAAACCCTGATCTACCGAAGAAACTCTGGCCAGAGACAGTGTATACATCAGCGTACATACTGAACCGCATGCCGACGAAGCTGCCAGATGGCAAATGGATCATACCTTGGATGGAATTGATAAAAAAGGCTGCACCAGATGGGATCAAAGACCAACGAGTCAACCTTTCAAATCTCAGGGTGTACAGCTGCTTGGCTTACTCCAGAATCTTGGATTCAAAGCGTGTTCAGTCCGACAAAATGTCTCCGAGAGCAGAGATCGGATACCTGGTTGGGTATATCTCAAAAAACCTATACAGGATCTGGTTCCCACACAAAGGAGGGCAGCACGGGAGAATCGACATTGTCAGAGATGCTGTTTTCGACGAGACACGACGATATAGCTCGACAAAGAAGCTCGAAACAGAAGAGGCTTTGAGCACGCTGACTAATGTCTTGTACGAAACAGGGAACTGGCCTGCAGTGTTAACTTCAGACCAAGCTCAATCTACTCTGCGCACCTACATGCGTATGCCGTCATCCATATCCCGCATCGTCCTGCAAGATGGTATAGAACATAGTACATACACAGCAGGGTCGCGATCCAAGTCTGCAAGACACGGAGACGCGGGACAGTGACGTGCGAGAGGTGCAAGAGGAAGAAACGCAAAGTGTCAGAGAGCAGACACCGGTTCCCACCCAAAGACCATCTAACGACATACCAATGACCCCTACCTCTATCAGTCCGACGCAGCACATACTGCCTGGATCTTTCCCATCTCCAAAACAGACTCCAAATTCATCAACAGAGGATGAAGGAGATACCGAAATGGCACAGGAGAGTGAACCAGTCCCGCCATCTGACATACAGTCTGCCGAGACTGAGGGGGTGGATGAGACTGAGGTCTCAGAGAGCGAGAGACAACTGCACAATGAGCTCTTGCAGACACAACAGCGCAGAAGATCAAACGGCATTGACACGGCCAATAAGATCCAGGCAGTATGTGCTGCGTCGGACTGATAGAGGTAGGGGTCATTGGTATGTCGTTAGATGGTTTTTGGGTGGGAACCGGTGTCTGCTCTCTGACACTTTGCGTTTCTTCCTCTTGCACCTCTCGCACGTCACTGTCCCGCGTCTCCGTGTCTTGCAGACTTGGATCGCGACCCTGCTGTGTATGTACTATGTCCTATACCATCTTGCAGGACGATGCGGGATATGGATGACGGCATACGCATGTAGGTGCGCAGAGTAGATTGAGCTTGGTCTGAAGTTAACACTGCAGGCCAGTTCCCTGTTTCGTACAAGACATTAGTCAGGTATGCTGCATAGTCTGGGTCTTGCCTTGGTTTCCGCGACCTTGATCCCGAGATGATATTGGCCGTGTCAATGCCGTTTGATCTTCTGCGCTGCTGTGTCTGCAAGAGCTCATTGTGCACACCGTAGAGGGCGCAACGATGGACAGAACAGTGATTGGAGAAGAGGAGGCAGAAAAGAGAGAAAAAGGAAAGCGGTAGAAAAGCCCGCAGAATACAAATCGGAGTATGATTGGTGCAGACAGAAAATTGGGAGTATGATTGGATTAGAAGGGTGGTGGAGCATGTTCGCTAAGTATTAGTTGAAGTTATTGGGAGATGTTAATGTAGATGCGAGCCCTGTGGACCGGTGGACTCTATGATAATTCAGCACCACTAGGTAACTATGCTAGGTTAAACCTATTGCATTCTTGATTTTCAGATCTATCTTTGCAGAATCATTAAACACAAGCAAACCTGTCCCATATAGAAACAAATGCGTCAAAAGGAAAAAACGCTTCAGATGGTACACAAAGGAGGAAACTACCGAGAGCAGCTCTGTCCAAAGACGACGGGACGAACGGAGACAGAAATATATTCCCATCACCGCTTCACGTCGTATTCAACATAGCTACTCCCCCTCAAGTCAGGACCCGAGTCCACTTGCAACGCATTCCCATAATTTCGCTGCCCAGCAAATCCAATCTTCTCATCTGCATACGACGGCTCGCTCCGCACAGGCGCGGAGCTTCCCGCATACTGAGAAGTGTTTCCCGCCATATTCTTCGGAACAGCAGTAAGAGGAACCTCAGTAAAGCCATTCGGATCCAGCGTCGGACCACCACGAGGAACAGGATCAAGCACATGACCCTGTCCTCCCTCTCCGCGATGCTTATCACGGCCCCAGAAAAGCATCATTGCGCGCGTGATACCGATCAGAGCGATGAAGACCCAGAGCAAGAGGATGGCAGTCGCGATGATGGTTTCAATGCGCAGCGCGGCTTCGAGCTTATTGATTACGCCGATGATGACTTCAGTGATTTTGTTGGAAGTCTCGTCGCCTGCATTGGCGAGGAAACTGTCAGAGGGATTTGCGCCGTCATCTATGCTGGATGCGGCGCCGGCGGAGAATGTATCGTTTGGTAGGGTTGGGAGGGAGATGTGTGCGTGCTCGGATACCCAGTTCAGACCCTTTTGCAGGGCCTCGGCTTTGAGGCCGATGAGGCACTCGTAAAGCTCGTAGACGGGTTCTTGGAGGATGGTTCCTTTGAAGGTCTCGTTGAGGGCGGCGGAGGTGTTGTAGATAAAAAAGTTGAGGGTTCCGTTAATGGCGTGCGTGCTGCTGTTGACCCAGCCAAAGACGTTGTGGTTCAGGTCGTTGTCCAGGTTGATGATGGCTTTGTTGGCGTCGGTGGCCCAGTCTGTCGAGGCGGCTTCGAGCGCGCTGACTACTTTGTCTGCGTATTGGCCTACCTCGGCGCTCAGTGCGGGAACGGTTTGCTTGATCGTGTGGAGGAGGATGTACTGGCACAGACAGCTGAAGAGTCCCGCTAGAGCCAGAGCAAGCACGAAAAGAGCAGGGAAAGACGTTGCGTAGGCAATGGCCCATCGCACGAGGATCTGTCGCCGGCTGTTGCTGAAATGACTTGCCGCTTTGATGCCTGCAGCGGCGGTGTATGGTCGGGAGACGATGTAGACGATGTCCATTGGATCGTGGGCTTCCTTACGCACCAGCTGGGAGCGTTCTTTCATTGAGCGCCACCGGCGGATTTCCTGCCATGCAATTGGGATGCACACCAAGATGGCCGCGACGATGAGGACGGCAATGAAGATTTTACGGGCCTTCAATGCCAGCGCGGCAATCTTGTTGAAGAAGTCGTTGATGCCATCGTTGTCGTTGCAGAAGGTCAATTGCTGTTTGGCAGGGACGGGAAGAGCAGACCGGTCGAAGCTGTAGGCGCCTAATGTGCTGTTGACTAGGTCCTTGACTTCTTGGAAGGGTGTTTGAAAGAGTGTTTTGGTGTAGTTCTGAATTTCTTTGAAATTGGGGAGGACGACATTGTCCAAGTCCTCGATCGTCCTGTTGACCGATGATGGCAGAGACAGGTTTTCCATCGCACTGATTGAGCTGTTTAGATTAATCGGACTAGGGTCATCTGAGAACAAGCTAGCCACTTTATTGATTGTCTCAAGAAATGAGTTCAGTTCATCTTGGTACTTGTCAACGGTACTCTCAATGTCGCCGCTGATATTCTTGAGGGTCTTGTCGATCCACTCAGTAGCTTCCTTAACCAGTTCAAGACCGGCGCCCACTGTCCCGCGGACAGCCATCGTGATAAGACAAGCATAGGTGGAGTACATCATGTTGATAACGAACCACAGGATCTCACCAACACCAGTGATGGTCATCAACAGCACGGACTTGAGAGCATTAACAGCTTCGTCAACTGAAGAAGCCACAAGCTCGTTAGTCCCCCTTGATAGGTAGTACGGCATCGAAGCCATCGCGCTACCCATGGACTCCACCGATGTGCAGGCAGAGAGCGCCTCACGCTTGGCGGAATCCATGTTCGATTGTAAGTCGCCAATCGCAATCAAAAGGCGAACGAGCACAAGCAGCAGTAGAATCGTCCATCGATTGATCCATACTTGTGAGAGCCGCGCCCGCAAGCCCAGATAAGGAGTGAGGCCATCGGGATGTAACGGAATGATTCGACCAGTGCTGGAGTCGTGAGCTCCATACGGCGGGAGCAGCGGGAATATCGACCGCTGAGATCTTGAGAATAGCATCGTGGTCCGTTCTTTGCTCAGAAGTAATGATAGTCGGATGTTTCAGCTGTGATCTCGTCCAGCGAGAATCAAGAAGCAATTTGGTTGAAGGCGTAATGAAGTCAAAGGAAGGTATGCAAGGGCTGCATGAAGAAGAAGTAGTCTCGAAGGAAGAGAAAGGAAATGTCTTGGACTAATAGCGGGACATGGTGTATAATATGGTTTATGGGTGCTTAATGAAAGAAAAGGTCAATAGATGAATAGAGCAGGTGGCAGAGGTGAGAACAATAGAATCAGACAAGACAAGGGACAATGAATCGTCAAATATAGTAGCCAGCAACTGTCATCTGGAAACTATCAGGCACCCTGGGCGGCAGCAGACCTCACCAGTTTACAAAAAAGAAGCAGTTCAATGGAGCTTGGCAACCCCGTATAGTTACGACAGGCCAATCAAAGTGAACGATGATCGCGTCGAAACAAAGGAAGCATCAAAATAAAGCCTGAGAACAAGGGATCTGTACAAGGGTTTGTTTCATCAGGCATCGAGGCGTCTCACTGGTCAACAGGGCTGTCAAAAGCGCCAGGGTGGACAATCAGCCAAATATAGCCTCAATGGGCGCTTAGCCGCCCACCAACAGCCAATGGCTGTACGTCTTTCGAACATCACGATTGTATAGTAAGAGGTAGGTAGTCCGATGCCGTGCCAGCTGCCTAAATAGACAGGCGGTGTTGTTTGGAAATCTTTCCAGCGGCAGTCTCCATCTCAGTCGCCAATTATCTCGGTGACTTGGTGTGAATCGAGTCACAAACTTGCCATCACGTGAGCAAAGTAAATGTTTCAGGTGTGTGAAACTTGATCGTATAACGACACGTATTAACATTGATTATTGAAACCTAATCTGACATCTCAATAGATAGTTGACCATGTTCACCGAGGGGCGAGGGGCATCATAAGAGTCCTCGATGCTCATTCGGGCTGAGGTCGCCGGCGCCAAACAAGTCACATCACGTGCGATGAATAAGTCCGTGCATTCACGTTCTACACGTGATATAATCACACCCTAAGAGCTATGGACATCATCGAAATTGGCATGTTTGGATTTCTGATAAATTCGCCAACTTCGAGCTCAACCCTGGGTCCAAATGGTGTTATGAACATGATAGATGGACACCCTAAGAGTTACCGTCATGCGTAAATGGGATACCATACCTTAGGTTTATTCTTTGACACGAGGTGCCTTTACAAGTCAGATCAGTAAACGTTGTAGGAACCAATCGATCTTGAGAACTAATATACGTTGAGATCAACAACCTTATTATTGTCATCTCCAGGGCAGCTTCTTGTTGGTCGCACAGTATGTAATCAGTTCTTGTTGGTGAGGTCAACCGCAGGATCATGATAAGAAGGGTAACTGAGTAGGCCAAATGACTCGTTCTGGGGACCATTAAATTCATGCGGACTTTGAGTCAATCTTTCTGTGGCCGTGTGAGTGACGGGTGAGTCTCATAGATTCAATGTGGTTGTCCACTGCGCTGTCCCAATACGGAAAAATTGGAGCCATCGTATCACGTATCGGTCGTTTGATAGTCAGGTATCGTCGTTTGGAATAGGACGTAAACTGACGAAATCATCGTATCGAGTACTGGGCGGTTTGAGACACAGAAGCTTGCGGATGCCTTCTATTGGAAAGATCCTCTCTAGGCATCAATAAAGCGTCGAGGGTGGTCTTCTGTCCTTCCTGTAATCTTTCACTTTGTAAGAGGCTGTACTTCACGACGACAACATTCGAGTGATTTCTCGTAATATTTGTTTTGCCCATCCCATCAGCGTCACAACTTGATGCGTTAGATTCCCTCACCTTATCTTTCTTCTCCTTCTCAACTTCCAGTCTTACCACAACCATCATCTCTTTTATTCCAAACCTCATACATCAATCGCAGTGGTACAGTTCCACCCATCCGCTCTCGAAAATGCCCACCGTGTTTAGCAAGCCAGTTCAGACCGAGGCTCCGGCCGAGGTCTACCAATCTGATTCCCTCGACCGACTAGACCCAATATCGTCTGAGGATGAGATCACCGAGGCTGGAGACGCCTTTGCAAACCGAGTCTTGAAGCAATGGACCCAGATCCGAACTTATCGCTACATAACTGATAACGAGGGCCAGTTGGCGCTTATGAATGGCCAAATGACCATGGAGATCCATGACTGGCACGGTGATAGCCCGAAATTCATCTTGCGCAACAACCCAACCGGCAACCAGAAGGGCGAGATGAATGTGGTGCTTAGGGAAGGGGGGTTTGTGAGAGTTGACTTCAAGATGCCTCTCGATTACCCCGAGGGAATGGCAGGGTTTGCGGCAGCGCTAGAAGGGTTCTTCGGACCTCAGAGGGAACTCGGCATCGTCAACATCGAGCTCGGCTGTGACAAAGTCAACCAAGAGTCGAGACAATCCAAGAATAGCAAGCACCATATCAAATGGACGAACCCCTGGGATAACTACGGTTGTCGGGTAAACTGGACAAAGCCCAAAGCCAAGTCTAACACTCTGAAGATTAAGATCGTGATCATCAAGAGCGTCAGCCCGGCGGAGCAGATGGTAATGACCATCGACGAGCGTTCCGAGTTTTACAAGGGACTTTCACATGGCGACCCTGTGAGTAAAGTCAGTCACCGCCGATCCGCGGGATATAGCTAACATACCATAGAACCTTTTCGGCAAATGGATAGCGATGCCGGCAAGAGTTTGGCTTCGTACGATGTGGATGGCTTCGCAAATTGGTTCAATAGACAAGAAATTGTTTGGAAAGTTGCCCGTCGACGAGGAAAAGTGTTCTGACGAGAGTGCCCTTTCACCCCCCTCAAAGAAGAGCAAGAAAAAGCACAAGCGCAAGCAGAAGAAGGGAAAGCGCACCTCACCAGGACGTTCCATGCTTGAAGCAAACGAGGAAGAAACCCAACAGGCAACCGAACGACAAGTAACCACTGAAGTGACTGAGATCTCTGAGACACTGGAGCCAGTTGCGGCGTCTGAAGCCCAAAGCCCAACTGAAGAATTGGCAACCGATATCCCAGTTGCCAGCTCGGAAGTTGTGTCCCATCCAGAGCCGGAATCGTTGGACCCGCCGAAAAGGATGGAGTCAGGTGGTGAGCAGGTGGATTTGGTGGTACAAGAGAGTAAACAGAAGGAAGCGTCGGCGTTTGCAGGAGCAAGTGGAGAGGTGCACACACCGCAGTTTACCCGTCGACGTGGCTACTTGCTAAAAGGAGTGCAGACGAACTTCCCTTACAAGGGAGTTCCGACTGAGCAGCAACTTGCGACAGTTGCTGGCCAAAACCCAGTCACTGCATCTCTCTCTCCACGTACACCAAGTTCCTTGCCGATCTCGGCTACATCATTTGGGACGGCCGGATCCAACCTCTCCCCTTCTACACTCCTCCCGTCATCCTCTCCTGCCCAGTTCTTCACGCCCATGGGCAGCCCTGCCGACGAGAGAGAGTGATGATGAGATGAGGGTCCAGCAAAGTGAACGTGAACCGGCAAGCATTCTTGGCGAACTGGGCCCCATCGTGGAGGAGGAGGTGGAAGTTGAGATTCGGTACCCCGTCCCCAACAAGGGGGACGAGCTGTCTTTCTCCGGTAAATTCTCTCGGTTTTGTGAATCTTGTCAATCTGGCAGTTTGCTGACTTTTGAGTTAGACTCTGAAGAGTACACCCGTGATTGTATGGAGGGAGCCAACCTGCCGCCTCGGAGCAGATTTTCCTTCCATGCATTCCCATCGGGTATGTGATAACCTCCTACGATAACTGTTCATTTTCTAATATGTCACAGGGCTTTTCGAGGCTCGGGGAGAGGCAGTCTTGTCTCCCTCGACCGACCCTCCATCGAACCTCGTCCCCTTCGGTGCCCGGGTCACAACAGACGATGCCGAGCTTGGGACTGAGCAGTCCTGTTCCAACCACCCTTCCCACAATTCCAAGCAAGCTCGTGCGGAGTCTGTTGTGGCCCACAACACGAAGGGGCCAACAAAGAAGAAGCAGAAGAAATGGCAAAAGCGAAAGGAAAAGCGGTTTAAGAAGACCCGCGAGTCGCTTGAGCCCAGCCTGCCTGCTTCTTCTTTGGGTCATGGGGTGGAAGGTCGCATTCCGTCTCCCCATGGGACGTCTCGGGATGAAGAAGTACCTCCCGGAGCAATGCAGTTGGGCGGCAGCGGGGCTCCATCCGCCTCTGGCCTGGACCTGCGGACAGTCGGGGTCCGTTGTGCCAAGGTAGACTGCGACGCCGTTTGTGGCTACGCGGATGGAGTCTCCGTTGTCTGCCCTGGATGCGGACCGTTTTCCTACGTCCGCTACTGCGGCAAGCACCATCTCTGGGAGGATGCCAAGGCACATTGGCTGTATTGTGGCACGGCTTCAATGCAGGAAATGTGCATGGCAACTTCGATTCCTTACGACGTTCTCGTGGGTCCACCAATGCTGCCCGGTCGCTATAATTCTGGCTTGCCAGAGCGCCATCGTCAGGCGCTTTGGTTCAGTACCGCCAGTGACCAAGGAGATTACTTCTTATTCACGGACTGGACCGACATTATGGCGGCCGAGGACCAGCCAGAGGTCCACTTGGAGCTGCGATGTTCACCTCGAGTCGCATACACCGTGCGATTCGAGGACGCCGCGGAGAAGGACAGATTCCGTCGGTGCCTAGCAATCTGTCTCTTCGGTGAGTTTCTAATCCCTCGTCTCGCTTTTTCCTCTCCCTTGAGATCACCGTCATCCTTCTCTACGTCTTGCTGACTTCTCTCTTTCTCTCTTTAGCGGCGGTTGAATATCCAGCCCTCGTGGACTATGTGTACCGGCTCATCCGGGACTGGTTGGTTGCCCACAACTTTTGGGCCAGTGACAACAACATGGACAACATGCTGGCCTACCAGCTGGGACTTGAGTTCGGTCACCTGCTCAAGCCCAGTTGCCGGCATGCTTGTGAGACGGAATGGGTTGGGGCCAACCCTCGCGACTGCCAGGATCCAATGTGCGCGAGCGAGCGTCGCCCCACGTCGTCCGATGACTGGTGCATGGGGATGGGGTTCCGGCGCCTGTGTGATTACCTTGAATACAAGCATTGGATCTTGAGGGCACACCGGACCACCCATGCTACCATCAGCGACGTGGTGGCTTGCACGTGCGGGATAGGATTCCCGGGGGTCCTCCAAGCGGACCGGCGGTTTTTCCGCCGTGGCGAGGGTTGGGATGGGGTGGGAGCGGGCCCCATGGAGTTGGAGTGGTGATTTCGGAACGTCGGGTAGGGAGCCGTCCCCTCCCTAGCCCTCCTTTTTGTCGGGGTCCTGGACCTGGGGTGGGTAGTGATTGCGATAACGGTTCTGATTGGTCTAAACCCCCCGGGTCCAGGATGCCCTTGTCGTATCTATGCGTTTGGTGTGGCAGCGGTGAAGAGGGGAAGGGGGAGTTCATCGCCCCCTATGGGCTTTGTTTGATTAGGGAATGAAGAAGACCGGCTGGCGGGTTGCTCTTCGCCGTGCATTTTCCTACACTAGTACACTGTAGGCCAGGGGCCTAGGCCTAGAAAAAGCCCGCGAGCTCACTGCTCCGGCAGGAAACTAGGTTCGGCCCGTATCTCGGTACCCTTGTTCCCTGTGCTGTTCCTTGGCATCCCGGTCTGTTTCTTGGCACGGTGAAATGGCGCCCCAGCCTACTAGTACATACGTTTGAGTTCCTGGGAACATGAATGCTTATAAGTAACAGTGTAATGGCGGCGTAACTAAAGCTCTAGAAATGAAGAGTTGTTATGGAGCATCCATCTTGCATTCTTATATCCAGCTGGTTATTGGCTTCATAACACTTCTATGCATATCGTGCGTCATCTCACATCCATACATACCCGTACATCTTTCTCTACTGGGTGATGTACTTCTTCAAACCTCTCAGACGGTCCTTAGCTGTCTCAAGAACATCATCGTTCTTGCAGACCGCGAAGCGAAGATAATCCTCCGCAATGTGAGCATTGTCGTCAGTGTAGAATTCCGTGGGAGGAATAGCAGCCACACCAACTTCATGAATGAGGAACCAACAGAGCTTGAAGTCCCGAGGACGGCTCGCAACATGGGGTGGGAAAGGATAATCAGCAGGGAGCTTTACAGAGGCCATGTTGGCGAGAACAAAATATCCACCCTCAGGGTCGGAGTACTGTAAAGATTGGTTAGCAAAATCGATCTCCACGGTTAACGCTGATAGGTTAGACCTACCGGAATACCAAGCTCATCAAAGACCTCACAGAACCGCTCAATCTTGCCCTTCATTTCTGTTCGGCTCTCGTCCCAGAAGCCCTCCTTCTCTGCCTGCTCAAAGGCAACGGCGGCAGCTTCCTGCAGGGGAGACACACTGCTGTAGCAGATGCGGGTGTGTGCACCGGCCACATACTTGATCAAGTGCTCAGGGCCGATGAGGTAACCCACGCGCCAGCCGGTGGCGTAGAAGGCTTTGCCGGCGGAGCCCACGGTCAGGGTGCGTTCGTACAGTTCCGGGGACAGAGTGGCGATTCTTGTGTACGGGGTGTAGAAGAGACGGTCGTACACTTCATCAGACAAGATGATGAGATTGTACTTTACACATAATTCGCCGATGCGTTCGAGCTCCTCACGCGAGAAAACTTTGCCGACGGGGTTGTGTCTATAAATTAATGGTTAGTTGAGACGTTATGCATCTCTGAAAATCAAGGCTTACGGAGAGTTCAGGACCTGGTTTCTATTAGCTTGATAATATTCATCAACGTAATGAGGAGTTGTGCTTACAATCATCTTTGTCTTGGGGTTCATGGCTCCCTCAAGTTCCTCGAAGTCAATAGACCACTCAGCTGCAGACGAAGTCTTGGTGGCACCATCCTTGGGAGGGTGGAGAGGCACATATCGGATAATACCGCCAGGCATCTCAATGTTGCTAATATATCTTTCCAGGGGCCTTAGTTAGTACCACTCGATCCTCTCGCGACGTAGAAGTTCCTTACTGGTCAAAGAAAGGCTCGAAGATGATGACCTCATCGCCGGGCTCAATAAAGCCCATGAAGGCACTAAGCATGCCTTTGATATATCAAGTCAGTGCTAGATATACTCATGCAGGGACGATGCCCGATTCTCACCTTCGTTGGCGCCAGTGGTGATCGAGACCTCGGTTTCCGGATTCAGCTTTTTGCCAAAGAAGGGCGAGTAGGCATCCGCAATCGCTTTTCTAAGTCGAGGGCGACCCTAATCCTATATGAGCACTTGTGTGACTATGCGTGGGGCTATCGGCGTTCTCTACCTTCGTGGGGGAGTATTGGTTGCATTCGACTCTATCCAGCGCATCCTTCGCGGCGTCAATGGCAAATTTGGGAGGATTATAACCGCTGTATAACAACATTCCACGTCAATCGAGTCCCTTTAGACATATACACATTGTATGTTTCTCCGCATGGCTGACTCACAAGAAACCCTGGCCCATGTTCACGATCGGCTGGACTGGCGAAGCGGCTGCTGCCTCATTGACGATAGACCTGGAATGCCCATTCAGTATGCCTCTCCCGATATTGTCCTCGAATCTTCCTACCAGACATCCTGGCGCTGTCCTGCCACCCGTCTGGCGGGTCGGAATGGATCGGGTCGCGGAGCTGTGGCCGACATCGCTTTTGCGCCGTAACTTGAGGGTAGCTTTGAAAGGGCGGAGAATACGGTCGGACTGTGAGTCTGGGGTTGGGAGATTATGTATCGGCACGAAGAGCGAAGAAGCATGACCAGAGGAGGGTAGGACAGTCAACCTCGGAATCTGTTGGAGAAGTTGGGATTATTCCCCGCGGCGATGGCGTGCTCCGCGTCTCCGCGTTTGGCGGACAACTTTCCGTCCCACGTTCCACAGAGTCAACTTGTACTGTGGTACAAACCTGTTCTTCTATTTTTACTACTTGAATATTGTGTTCGCATCATTCGGAGATCATACAATATAGTTATCTTATCAATTGACACAGCTTTTCACTATAAAAGCTTGATCTTGACATCTTCCCAGCAAGGCGGACCCTCCTTACTAATTACGCGTTTGTACGCGTCGGTGTCTGTGGACATTATTTTCGCCCAGGTATTTCCTTTCTCAACTCAAAGCTTGAAGCAATTTACTGAATGACCATATCATTCTCCAGTTCACCATGGTTTCCTGCCCAATATGTGAGAAGTCTGTCTCCCAGATGAAGATCAACGCCCACATCGATTCGGGCTGCCAGAGCTTCATCGAAGAACCATCGTCATCTCCAGGCGAACTGTCCTCTCAAAAGGGACCAGTCCCAAGCATGTTTCAGCCTCCTTCTGCGCGAAAAGCTTCCTCCCAGTCAACTGCCCCAAAGGAATCACCATCGCGTCCCACAACCACTCCACGTGCTCTCAATGGCAAGCGATCATTTGTTGGCGACACGGAATCTCCACGAGAACGAGATGGACCTAAACAAAATGGCGATTATAAAGAGCCCCAAGCGAAACGTCCGAAAGTCAACGCTTTCCACAAAGCAGCACCCTTAGCAGAACGCATGCGGCCCAAGACCCTGGAGGAAGTGTGCGGCCAAGAACTTGTCGGACCTAACGGCGTGCTGCGTGGACTCATCGAACAGGACAGAGTACCGAGCATGATATTATGGGGTAGCGCAGGAACTGGCAAAACGACGATCGCCCGAGTCATTGCGTCGCTGGTGGGAAGTCGGTTCGTGGAAATCAACAGTACTAGCAGCGGCGTGGCAGAATGTAAGAAGATATTCGCCGAAGCTCGCAGTGAGCTGGGACTCACTGGGAGGAAAACAATCATTTTCTGTGATGAGATCCACCGATTCTCCAAATCACAACAAGATGTCTTCTTGGGCCCTGTGGAGAGCGGCCAGGTCACCCTCATCGGTGCAACTACGGAGAACCCATCGTTCAAAGTCCAGAATGCGCTTCTCTCACGTTGCCGGACATTCACTCTTGCAAAACTTACCGATGCGGACATTGTTTCGATCCTTCATCGTGCTCTTCGAGTAGAAGGCCCAAATTATTCGCCCTCTGAACTTGTGGACGAGGAGTTGATTCAATATCTCGCCAGATTCTCCGATGGAGATGCTCGTACCTCACTCAACTTGTTGGAGTTAGCCATGGACCTGTCGAAGAGACCTGGAATGGACAAAGAGGATTTGAAACGATCCTTGACCAAGACGCTGGTGTACGATCGTGCTGGCGACCAGCATTATGATACCATCTCCGCCTTTCACAAGTCGATCCGAGGGAGTGATCCAGACGCAGCACTGTACTATCTTGCTCGAATGATTCAATCTGGTGAAGACCCTTTGTATATCTCTCGAAGGCTGATCGTTGTCGCTTCTGAAGACATTGGGCTCGCCGACAATACCATGTTGTCACTCGCCATAGCCACACATTCGGCGGTGGAAAAGATTGGGCTCCCAGAGGCACGGATCAACCTGGCACACGCTACCGTGGCGATGGCGCTGTCGAAGAAGAGCACCCGAGCATACCGTGGCTTGAACAACGTCTTTGCAGCATTGAACGAGCCGGGCATTGCGGGCTTACCGATCCCCGTTCATTTGAGAAACGCGCCAACGAAGCTCATGAAAGAGCTAGGTTATGGCGCGGAGTACAAGTACAATCCAAATTACGTCGATGGCAAGGTCCAACAGGACTATCTGCCGGAGCAACTACTGGGTCGTACCTTCCTAGAGGACTTGGATCTGGGTACGAAAAGAGACCCCGACCTGAACAGCACCTCATATCAATGGGACTGATTGATTTCAGTGTCTGAACATGTTGTCTTTTGCTTATATGCACCGAGCCCGTATCTAATACATGACGGATCTGGCAACATATGTATGCACCCACATGTTACTTCCAATCAACCCCACGGAGATGATCTCAGAGCACACCTGCTGAACCTTGGAACCTTGTCGATGATGCGCTCGGCTGTGGTTGCCTCGCCTCAAAGTGACGACAGTAGGACTATCTGCTGTCTGGGCCTTCAGGTCTGGCTGAGCCTGGCCTTGCTATTACTCTTACAGAGATCCCCGGGAACATTCCTATAAATCCAATTCCATTATGGATACACGGTATGGAAATATCTTAAACTACACCCACTGAACCTTGGAACCTTCCTTGGTACCTTTCTTGGGCAATGCGTTCCATTGTGGTTGCATGAGCTCAGTCGTGGCTGCTTCACCTCGAGTGACGACGACAGGACGCGCCTGCTGTTTGGGCCTTCAGGTCTAGTTGAGCCTGGCCTTGCTGCATTTCTCATGGGTAATTCTTGGGACGTTCTATTACCCCATTCCATATGGATCCACGCTATGGGAATATTCCAAACCCCACCCCCTGAACCCTGAAACCTCCCTTGGAACCTTTCTTGGGCAGTGCGCTTCGGCGTGGTTGCATAAGCTCGGTGGCGGCTTCACCTCGAGTGACGACGACAGGACGTACCTGCTGTTTGGGCCTTCAGATCTAGTTGAACTGGCCTTGCTGCTTTTCTCATGAGAAATTGCGAGTGCATTCATATTTCTCCAATTCCATATGGACCCGCGCTATGAGAATATCTCAGACTGCACCCGCTGAACTTTGGAACCTTCTTTTGGACAATGCGCTTCATTGTGGTTGCATGAGCTCGGTGGCTGCTTCATTTCGAGTGACGACGGTAGGACGTACCTGCCGTGCCGCCTGGGCTTCCGCTCTGGTCGAGCCTGGCCTCGCTGCCATTCATTCGTACATCTCAATTTGGATGTCAGGACACCCCTCGGGAATATCCAAGCCGTCGAGCTGAACCTTGGAACCTTGCCGATCGTTGTGTTTACTCATGGCTCGCAAGTGTGGTTATGGTGCCTCACCTTGAGTGACGACAATAGGATTTATCTGCTGCCTGGGCCTTCAGGTCTGGTAGAGCCCGGCCATGCTGTTACGGGGAATCCCGAGGGCATTCCTATAAATCTAATTCCAATATGGATCCACGGTATGGAAACATCTTTAAACTACACCCGCCGACCCTTGAAACCTTCCTTAGAACGTTACCTGGGCAATACGCTCCATTGTGGTTGCATAAGCTCGGTGGCGGCTTTACTTCGAGTGACGACGACAGGACGTACCTGCTGGTTGGGTCTTTGGATCTAGTTGAGCCTGGCCTTGCTGCTTTTCTCATGAGCAATTCTGGGGCATTCATATTATTCCAATTCCATGTGGATCCACGCTATGGGAATATCTCAGACTACGCCCGCTGAACTTTGGAACTTTCTGTTGAGCAATGCGCTTCATCGTGGTTGCATGAGCTCGGCCGCTGCTTCACCGCGAGTGACGACGATAGGACGTAACTTGCCCTGCCGTCTGAACCTTCAGTTCTGGTCGAGTCGGGCCTCGCTGCTATTCATTCATACGTCTCAATTTGGATGTCAATCCAGCCCCCTGGGTTATCCAAGCCGCTGAACCTTGGAACCTTGTTTATCGTTGTGTTTAATCATGGCTCACACGTGTGAATCTGATGCCTGACCTCGAGTGACGACGATAGTATACACCTACACCTGGCATCTTTGTCTCGTCAAACTTGGCATTACTGCTAGGCTTATGGGTGATTTGAATACCTTTCCTTGTCGTTGCTTCTTCTCAGGTGACGATGTTGGGTGTAGTTGCGCTCTGAGTCCTATGGTCCCCAGAGTATGACCTCGCTGCTCTGTTGAATGGTTCCAGGAGAGTTCATCCCGTCCCTTGGTTCCAAGGTTTTGCTGGCAACTTTCGATGACTGGAAGTAGCGGCGGAGGGTCGCCGAGCAGGGCGACCCCATAATCCAGCCCCAATATATGAAATATGAACTATATCCTACAACGTTGCTCCTTCTCTCATCATTCATTCTTTGCTCTTGCAGAAACTTGACAACTTCTCTTAATCCAGGCGTCTATTTGCTGGTCGTCTCCGCAAGTCCATTCTTTCGCTCTCATTCTTTCTATTCTTGACGATAGCTCGCGGTTTCCTTCATTGCCATAACTCTCTTTTGATCCTGGGACCAGGATGGCAGCCTACACGAGCACTTTCCGATCTCCCTTCACTGTCCCTTACATAGAAGGGCCCTGTAAGCCCGTACAGCATCCAACATTTAACGTAAGTCTGATGTCCTGCCATGTCCTGCCCATCCCCGGCCGCTCGTGCATACGGCTTTCGTCCGGGAGCGGTGTTTGTATAAGAATACTGACCTTCTAGGCGACCGTGAATGATGATGTTTTGTTGACCGAATCTCAACTTGACGAACTGTTCGGCGAGGGATTTGTGCAAGCGGGCAGGCAGCCGATAGCCCCTGACTCCAATGCACCCGACACACCACCCTTCGATCCGAGTATTGTCGATCATTTATTCTCGGGAGATGACAATTTCCAATCCTTCCAATTCGGCCAATCTGGTGAAATCGACCAATTTGATGCAATAAACGGTGCGGTCGGTCTTGACGATTCGATTATGGCCTCACTACTTGCAGAGAACCTGCAAACCTCTCATTTGCAAACACCTCCACCGTCGCCTCCTCTCTCTACTCACCCATCGGGATCCATCATCTCTTCGTCTGTACACACTCAAAATGTACAAAGCAGCATCGGAGCTCAACAGCCTGCTGCGCTACTGCCTCAGTTAACTCCGACGTTCGTCCACTGTTTCCCTCCGGAACCCATTCGAAACAATGGCCCTTCTCACCCTTCCAGAAAGCCGGAAGACCTTACCTTCGTTTTCTACGATCCAAAAGACCCCAACAAGCACGAACCCTGCGAAAAGATACTCCGTAGCCCGGACGAACTGAGCCAACAGCGGGTGGATGCAGCTGCACTCAGGGAAGTCGGTGGCGCATGTGTGTGGTGTCATCGATGCAAGAAAAAATGCGACACGGCCCAACCCTGCGGCATTTGCAAGTCAAAGAATCGACCGTGCTACCGGAAGTCGACCAATTTGGAGCTTATGGGGTTGTGTTGATCCACAACGGATGTCTTTGTGTCTTTGCGTCTCTGTGTCTTCGCGTCTCTGTGTTGTCCATATTTGCAGACTGAGGCTCCCACAGTTTGTGATTCTCTTTGCTTGTTCAGGTTTATATACAGCCTGCTTTCCATAGTCTTATGAATCAGTTGTTTCTCCCTGATTTCCCCATGCCACTAGTTTCGTAGCCTCAACAGGCTGTTTACAACGAATCCTTCCTGTGCATACTGAATTACGATAGTGATGGATGCAGTGGTCACGTGATCATGCTCACCACAGGACCTCCATGATTGCTTCTTCTTCTCCTTCTCTCTTCTCCCCTTCTCTTAGATAGACATCATCAGTTATTATCATTTATCATGAATAGCATTCCATATTCGTTGTCATCTCCTGCATCATAGCCCCCGCCTTCATCAGGTTATGAAGCCCTCTGCTCCAGAGTCCAGACTCAGAGCAAGAAAACCATCATCTTTGACGAATAAAAGGTCCTCGTTGGCTGTAGCACCTCGGCCCGTCCCGCAACGGACCCACTGACCACCCAACAGCATCACGTTCATCGTCAGTTTGCATCAGCTTTCAGCAGCAATTTTCTCCAGTGACTTCGAGAACGAAGTTTCTGCCCACACGAAGGAGCCGGATATCCATCACGGTATCAGGCGTCACCTACGATCGAGGCCCTTCCGCTAAAAGTCTGATTTTCGAGTCCTCGTGGGCCATGTTCTCGGATATATGAAAGGGTTGGGGTGTATGTATGGTTTTCTCTCGAATTATGAAGAAACTATCTTCCTCCGACAACGGCATAACGGTGCGACTTGGGTCGTGGGTTGCTCCCCAGTGATTCTGGCGTCCAATGTCTACACCAAAGGGTCTCCGATGGTGACCGTGGGAGAATACTTTTTGTATATTGCGATTTGCGACCCTGGCGCGCCAATAAGGGAAGGTTCATAACCAACTACCTCAAGAAGCTGGGTGGAATCAATGAGATAGGGCACGAGAAAATTCCGCTTCATTTATGGAGCTGTGAGTAAGCTCCCCTCTCCTACCAATGTAGAGAGGTGCGGGTATCTTTGAAGACAAAACTCCCTATGCGAGTGGATCCCTTTCCTTCGTCGAATGTGTGATCAAATGTCTAGAGGCCTTGACTTAGCGCTTTATTCAGTCTCCAAATAAACTTGTCAACCTACTCAAATTTCCTGCTAGCTTTGGACGTAATTGACTATCTGGTGTAGGGTGGCGAAGTCGGACGACGGCCGTAGACTGTAGATTTGATGCAAGCTTCGAATGTAGTTATAAGTTTACTGTTCACAGTGTGAATGGTCCGCAAACTATCTTCCAAGTCTACGAAGGTTGGTATCAATGTCTAATTAAGCGCCTGAAGAAGCCTGAAGATGTCTGATCTTCTGCTGGCAGAAAATGAAGATACCTGAGAACACAGCGGCTTGCTGGAGGGGTATCAAGTGAGCTTTGAATACGTGGGAATGTAAATTCGGGTCATCGTTAAAAACTGGATTGATCACGAAGTAGAATCTTCCATTGGATGACACTAAACTATTACTCGCACCTCCAAAAGAGGGGAGTTACTCCAATAAGCAGCTCAACATGAGAGATACTCACACGTCAACAAAAGGGGGGAGTATACCTTCGAGGACCACTGAAGCGGTACCTAGAGGCCGATTGTTCTCCCTGCCAGCAATAGAAACCTGCATCACCACTCGCATTCATCAAGGTTCTCACAAACGCCAGATCCGGGTGGGTTGACCAACTCGTAACGGTTTTGAAAGAAGTGAATGGAAATGGACTTTGTGGGTCAATGATCATTTGGTGACAATTGGTTTACACCGTGATACACCATGGTGCACCGTGCCCGAGGCAACACCGCAGTACAGGGGGCATAGTCGACGAGGTTGCCAGCCTTCTGGAGTTTTATCTGGGAATAAAAATTAACAATTTGTGCGTAGGTAGCTTACGATGTTCACAGGGAGAATTCAGAGGCTTTGCCGCTTTCAATCCCAACGGGATTCGTCATCTCTTTACAAGGCGGCCTCTGATTAGCTGTCTGACTCTCGAGTCTCGACCTCTGATAGCTAACAATTTGGCAAGCAGGGGCCCTCAAATTCTTGAGCGAACTGTCTAATAATGATAGCCCATCCTTAATGGCAAATAAAATAATGCAAAAACAAAAACATACAACAGTGAGGATTCGCTGGCGGTCACCCACCCAACTACTAACTCACCGGCGTGTGGCTTCTCTGCGGCCAGTAGTTGGGTGGGTGTCACCCGGGTGAGAAACGGGTGAGCGCCGCTTTACCGTCGCGCGACCAGGGGTGACAAGAGTGAGTGCGCAATAGACAGGGTGAGAACTGAGAACTGGGTGAGAATCCTGTAGGCCGGCGCGGAGCCCGCACAGGCCGCTCAGCCAGGCTATGATAACAGATTATTGGGTATGACCGCTGGCTCTGAAACACTGATCTCTGGGCATCTGCACACAGCCAAGCCAGAGTCTAGAGATTCGTTCATTGGTGACATCTGATTCATTGGGTCATCTTCCGGGATGTCTCTTCATCGTTCAAAATGGCCCTTCGGACTGCGAAGTCGCCACAAGATCGTCCGGTGTATCAATCTACGCGAGAAGGAAGATGCATATTAGAGAGGCTAAGCAGTATTCCATTTTGCACTCAATGATCTATACGCCGTGTTCAGGAACCTACACAGCGTGATTACAACCATCACTATCAATTGATGCTAAGGGGAGACAACCTAATGGCCGAGTACTGACTATTACCGACTGGTTTACCAAAATTGAACACAGCTCTAATTGAACCCTACAGGCATGTTCTGATCACTAGAAGTGTGCATTGATAGACTGGTTACATTCAGATTCAGATCTAGACCCTAATAGCCCCCCCCCCAAAAAAGTGATCTACAATACAATAAAACAGTCTAGGCTATTCCGTCCATTTGAGCATCGAGCAGCCCCTTCTGCATGGTCGTATATTGTGATTAGTATGATGGACATCGGGGGTAAGGCGGAGGGAGATGTTCATCGGCCTCGAAATAGAGTAAGGTCCGTTGATGGAAACTTGTCTTCGAACAGAAACCTGTTATCCCTCTCGTAGCTGCACTTCCATAAGAATTGTTCTCATCTCCCTAGATGCAAGGTCATCTGGTATGACAGGTATACCAATCAGAGACATGGACCGATCTAGAGTTATTCGGTGGTTAGTCTCGACTCGGTGACGAAGCATCTAGCTTCCTTGATCGCTTCGAACAACTGATGGATTAATGAAGCATATCCATCTCACAACATAGGTACTCTGTAAATAGTAACGTTCCTATGGTGGGCGGCAGCATGCGCCCACACCTCATTTCTCAATCCTCTGCATCATCAACACAGCCTCACTGGCTGATGTCTTCAGTTCATCTCCGCTCACAAGCTCAGTGCTACTCAAATACTCAAATCTCTCTCTCCAAAACTGCCATCTCTCCTTCGAGAACCCATATTTCCCTCCCCAAAGCGGACCACCCCTCCCCAAAGCACCATCAAATTCCTCATTCCACTCATAAATCTCTTTCCCGAGAATACTGATCCACGCAACCGCAGCAGGAACCCACGCTTCCAAGCTCTCAGGTGCTATCTCTTCCACTGGCGTCTCCAATGCCTCGCGCAACGTAATCAGCGCAAACCACGAGTACGCAAAAATAGGTTCCTCCGTCGCCATCAAATGCGCGACAAATCTGTCCCGGTTGATAATTTGCGAAACCGCGCTCTGTCGACGGTCCAGTGGGCCTGCTGGAACGTTTTTATTCCATTCGTCGCGGAATTGCCAGCCAAGCGTTGGTAGTTCTTTCCAGACTTGCTTCCCATGACGCAGGATTGGCTCCCCAGTTGATGATTTTGCGTCCGGGAGTTTCGAGAGCTGGACTAGGACTTCGACCAGCTTGTCATGTTGTTCTGGGGATTCGTATGCGCATTTAATGATCAATTTCCAGAGGCTGGTGATGCCTTCTTCTGGTTCTGCTTCGTCTGCCAGCGAGATTGAAGCTAGGTGCTCGGCGGAATTCTGTGCTGAGATGCTGTCGCTGAATAGGTCTTGGAGAATGGCGAGTCGAGGATCGGTGGTTTCATCGGTAGCCATTTTGGAAGACGTGATGTGCAATACGGGAAGAACTGGGACTCGGGGATGTAGTGGGATTGTAGAAGTCTGAATCCGGTTTATGTGTGATTTAATAGTCCCCTTATCAAGCAAACCTTTGGAAACTCCGAAGTTTATCGTCGGACTCCGTGGCCTCTATCTGCTGTTATCATTGGCTATGGTCCATGTTGGTTTCACCAGCTAGGGTCTGTGTACACAGCTAAGTTGACAGAGGTATGCTTCTCGCAATGACATTGTATTCGATGTATTGATTGATGTATACAGTATGTGTATGTCTAGCTAGAAGGCACCCCTGGATCCCAGTGTTGAAGCTACAGGCAGAGGATCGAGGACATATCTCTTTGTATGTTGTATTGATCAGAGAAGCTCTAAGCAGTCGGGGGCTGGAGAGGGTGTTTTGGCCTGTGCACGGAAGAATGATTCCTCCGTGCCGGTCACATGCCGTAGTCCGCAACACAACACCCAGTGGACACGCTGGTCCCTGGCGGTCACATGACCGGTTCGCAGCTTGGCGCAAGTATGCGCACACCAGTACCACGCCGGTAGACATATTCCTCAGAGGCTACATGTGACCTCAAGTTACGAAAAGCCGAATGTAATCTCTCTCTCATATTCCTCGGTCTTAGTCAGACAAATATGTGCCGACAAAATCTCTTCAATTCGCGAAGTGGCGCGGTGCAGCTTCGAGCTTAGGGGATGCAGATCTCGATGGGTCTTCCACTCCACCTTTATTGTCGTTATGCTGTTGAACAGTGACGTGAGCCATGAGGTATTGCAAATATTGAATAGCAGGTGTTTGTAGTTTCAAGAAAGTAGAAACGGCGAATCTTCAAGGTTCAAGGTTGTATGCGCGTATCGGCGAACTGGAAGAGATCGCGAATTAAATCGCGGACAGCTCAGAAGGGAACACCAAGGTCCCGACTTCAAGGCTGAGCAAACACGCCCGTGAAAATTGATTGCTCAGAAGCTGATTGACTGCGGGAGAAAAATTCGAGTGTAGCAGAGTCGGTGGTTGATCAGGTGAAATCTCATGGCAGAGGAGTGAGTCCAACGAGATCGAGACCCATTTCCGTTATGATCTCTCGCAGGGAAGCAATGTCAAACACAAGTCGATCACTGCCCTGTGAGCTTGAGTCAATCGCGCCGTTAAGGAGGTCGTCTTTGGTGAGATACATGGGCTGTTCAAACGGCCCATGAACCGGGAAAATTCGGTTGCTCCATATCATGTGGGCGCTACCTGCGGCATTTCGCCCCCAGAGTTCGATTGCTCCAGCAACACCTTGTCTGCGCCGATAAAATTTCACCAGAAGAACCTTGCGCACACTCGCCCCCACTCCTTCCAACCAAAGTTTGGCATCTTCAACGAGACTTAAATATGTCTGGCTCAGGCCAACCTCAATGACGATCCTTGGTTCATGTAAGCTGGGAGTTCCGCGGCATGAGATGAAGGTATCGGGTTCTTTTTCAGCACCGGTGTATGGCGGGTTGCTGGCAGTAACTCGCGGGCTTGCTTTTACCATAACCTTGAGATGTTCAGCAGGAGTAAGTTGACCGTTGATGTGCCAACGGGTCAGCTGTTGGACAAACCACGCAAGCGGGGCTTCGTGGGTATGATTCGGCATTTTCAGAGTTAGAACTTTTCTCTGGGGGAACAATCCTTTCCGAACACGGGGGTACTTTGCGTCGAGAAGCTTTAACAGATCAATTCCGATGTCGTGTTCCACCGAGGTAAGCACAACAAACGAGTAAACAGACTGGTTGAAGAATCCACTGCCGTGGATTATCGCCAATGCCTCTTCGGCAGAGTCAATTTTGTCAAGGGAGATTTCTTTGTCAAGGGTGTATTCTTCACTGTCGTAAGACTGTTGGGAAATCCCGCTACTGGCTGGCGTGGAATCGAGTGGTGAAGACATGATGTGTAGAAGAAAAGGAGGTGCTTTGTTGAACATGGAAAGTGCAAGTATGGAAGTTGCGAAGTCAAGTACAAATGTGGCACGTGATCAGGGCGGAGAAGCATCAAGATGAGAATGACTTCAATGTCACGGGAATCTTTGATTGGGAGGGTGCATGTACAGTTCCCTGGGGGCCAGCGTATCAAGCATCCCCTTTCCTTGCTCCATTTGAGATGAAATGAAAGGTGCTGATAATTATTAGCCAGTCCATATAATCAGGAATAATATGATACTAACTTACTAAGATATATGCAAGCAAGTGGGGGGCGATATTGTGTATCCAATGAACGAATGATATTCACGTGTGAAGCCACGTGATATTGCACGTGCAAGACGCTCCTGGAGACTGGAGTGCTTTCGGGATATTCTGTTCGGAGAACATATCTTGAGTGGTAAAGAGAACCAACGAAAATCATGGCAGAGTAAGAAACGGGCCTTGGGGCTTGTCTTAAGTATTGTTCTTGGAGCGGGCTTAGAATTCGAATGAGTTGGCCCCTATCACCCATACGGTGAGAATTGTCACCCCGTTCTCACCCCGTTCTCACCTCTCTCACCCTAGTCTCAAAACTTCTCACCCATATCACCCGCACTCACCCTGGAGTGCCGCTTGGGTGCTAGAGGCAAATTGAGTATTGACTGTGCAGAACATGTGGCTTAAGTACGGCTGAGCGGACGGGAAGCCCTGTTTTCCACACCCTATGGTCGTATGTACTGGAGACAGTGGTTAGTATAATCATATTTCGTAAGGCCTTGAATCCATATACGCAGTAGACTGTTAGGGTAAGGTTGAGTCGATGGTGCAACTTGAATGAACAAGGTGCCAAAACTACAACGAAAAGACCCGGGGGCAATTAATGTGGCTACTCATTAGAAGGCCAGCAATACAGGGGTCGTTCAAACAGCGCACAGAAGGAACAGAAAGGACAGGTTAATAATTTTTGTAAACATACCTACTTTTCCACATTTAATCAAAAACAGCCTGTCTAATCGCTTCTTCGTCTTGCTCTTCTTTGCTCCCCTCAATTGCACCGCGTGCACGTAGACGTGACAGAACTGAACTCTTCTCAACTGTGACTTTCTTCCTCGGAAAAAGAGAATCGTAGTGTGTAATTGCATGCCTCAGCCCTTTAGGGACACGTCTTGTCTATTCTCTAATACGCGAGGCCGCGAAGATACTCTGATTTCAGTTTGCTGATTTGGTAAGGAGGCAATGCTACACCCACCTCCTTGAATTACTACAATAACAAGTATTCCTAGGACGGCAAAACGGTGGATATATGGGCAAGGTGCTACAACCTACTTTCAGACACTTTAGTTATCTCCGACGACAGGTTGCGGTGTGTAATTCTCTGGGAGTACCACCTAATCTCAAGTGTGTATTTTAGCCTCTCTATACCTTAATATACGAGATAGGCAGTCTATACACTACATCCATAGATGGCCAAGCTTCAACTTATAGAAAAATAAACTCCATTTTTGATATTCCGAAGTCAGACCTAAGACTTCGCGAAGGCACAGAAACCAGCTTGCGCATCCTCTCTTTGACATGTGACATAACAAAACTTCCTAGCTCCCTGTGCATAACTGGTCTCTCTTCGTCATCAAGATCTCCATACATTCCTCCAATGCCCCTCCATTGCTAGCGACTTCCATGTAAAGGGAGCGGTCCTCTTCCTTCTCGCCGATGCACACAAGAAGACCGCCAAGCTTAAGGAGTATTGAGTTGATGATCAGACGACACATACGTCCATTGCCGTCGATGAAAGGATGAATATTGACAAAGATGTGAGTATATTTCGAAGCAATGGCGATAGGGTCAATCGTTCCTTTAGCAATGACTTCTCTCATGTCAGACTGGAGTTCGCGGACCATTGCTTTCATTTTGTAAGGCACAAGGCTGTGATGAGGAAACGGATGGAGGCCCGCAGTCTCGCAGAAACTTCACCCGTACGATAGACACCACTGTATTCTTCCCAGGGAGTGCTTTCAGCGTCGACTTCGTGCTTAAAAATTTTATGAGTCTGGAGGATGATCTCTTGTCAGGAGCGTAGGGCTCCACCTGGTATCGAAGAGTTTTCATTGTGCTCCGGGCACTTTTGTCGGATCCCTTTCGCTCCGAGGCCAGGGGGATATAAACCCCCCTGAATCCCTCGAATAGATAGTCAGGAATCATATCATGGTTTTCTCATCCCTTCCTTTTCTCTCCTCCATCATGGCAGCCTTTAGCTAGTGCTGCCCTCTGTATCGGTACACAGCCTTTCGCATCGCTGTTGTACCCATTCTTTCACAGCCCCATTTCTAGGCTGTTATCCCTTCACTAAGATCTTTATCATAAACGCAGAGTTGACTAAACCTCATTGGCGATCGACGGGCCAGCAACAACAGGAGAATGACTTCTCGGGAGAACTGAAACGGCGACACGCTCCTCTTGTTGCGGAGGAGTCGGAGTACGAGGCATCTCCACGTTCAGGCAGTCTGTCATTGATGCGTCGCTTTGTGCAGGTGGCGACGCCAGGGACAGGGATTTCATCAACTGACATATAACTGCCAGGAGATTGACCATCCTGCATCGGGATGTCGCAGTCCGGAGAAGGAGCGTCCTGCATTGAGATATCGCTTGGTGAAGACGCATCATCGATCGCGATGTCACTGTCAGCCGAACTCGTGGGCGACCCTTATTCTCCGCAACTTGCGGAGCTTGGGTTGTTGGAGGATTGGATGGAGCCAAAAGCCTATTGATAGTTAGTAATTCTGCATATATGAACTGCAAACGACCATCTCGAGAGAAACAGGAGAAATGGGCTATGAGGTCCGCCGGTATATCTTACCTGAGAGTCCAGGCCTGTACCAGTAGGCATACCCACGATTGTGGCCAAGGTAGTGGTCAACTTCAAGCAGAACGAGAACCCCGAAGGGCCAAAATGAAGAGGGCTTGGCAGAATCTATCATGCCAGGTTGGGGCCAAAATGATATCATGGAGGAGCTCGACAATAGTCATGGTTTGATTTCCAGTACCTGACTGATAAGGCCACCTGCTATGCAAATGTAGAGTCCCCTGGAGAATGTGATAGTTGAAGAAGAAAGAAACTTGTCTACAGGTGAGACCAGCTTTATGTATGCAGGAGGAAGTGAGGTAATGTGATCTCACTGTATGTTGCTTCTAATAACTTTAGGAAAGAGCCAAGGGACCCCTGGTACCTACCTGAGATGGAAAGAGGTATCCACATAGTAATATCACGAGAACGTTCTTTCCCAACACTCTACCTGCCCCTTCTGGATTCCCGACAAAGTGTATTACCTGGCAGTCCTTTGGATAAAAAAGTGTATTCAGACTAGAACATCAACTATGAAGAGGAAAAGAAAAGGGAAAGAAGCTTTTCATCTCCCCTCTCATCACACATACCAGTGACACTGTTACCCAAACGACTGCAATCGTCAATTCTTCCATCTGTCCCGCTAAGTGCATTGGTCTCGATGCCTGGGCTGGAAGGACCAGCTCCCCGTCGTCTATGGGCTGATTGCACTGGTGTCGGTTTTGGACACCGCAACTGTGGAATTACTGTATGTATTGTCCGATTGCTTTCTCTTGCAGTATCCATCGTTCTAACAGATATACGTGTAGAATCCGTGCCCAACGCGCCAGGCAAGGGGACTCTCAGGTGATACCTAACGCCGCATACCTCAAGGAGAGGATGGAGATGGCGAAGAAGACGAAGCCCAGGAGTCCATGGCTGGCAAATTGGTCCGACAAGGTCTGGCCCAGAAGGCCAGAACTGGCGAGTAACTTGAGAAGCGCTTGTGGGAAGTATGGTCTTGGAAAATATACCCATACTGACCAAGAGCGTCTCTCTAGCCAGCAACCAGACGGCCAGGCAGACCACCCAGCACCATCGGCTTCCTCGCCTGACCGTTCTCTGCGACACCGCAGTGGCGGAGGCGCTCGATCAGAACGTCCCGTAGGAGCAGGTGATAGCCACTCCGGCACGGGGGCTCGCATTCGTCGCGCCTCAGGGCCTGCGTGTCATCCACCAGCCCCGCGACGTCAACTCGGGGATAACTGAGGTACCGAAATCTCCAAAGGGGAAAGAGCGGGAGTAAGAGGGCCCGCTGCTGCTCAGAGCGCGGCGGTGGTTGAACAACCGCGTTCTCTGCCTAAAACTGCCTACTTCACTTCATAACTCCGTGCCTTCTCGTCTGCAGACGAACACATGCAGATGTTCTTGGCCGATACTTACGATCGGCCGCAGGCGGCAAGTTTCGGAGGGCTGAAGTTTCAGGTTATGTTGGAGGTTTGACGAGATCGACAGACCTCATTGCTGTACACTGCCAGAGATTCGATTGTTCAACTATAGAACCAAGAACTTAGAAGAATCCAACTATCCAATCGATTTCAATATCTTCTCCAACAAGTAAAATAAAAAAATAAAAATAATTTTGTAACAAGGCCTCAGGTTGTGTCATTCCGCCCGCGTCTGGCGCGTCTCCAGAATCCTCCCACCGCCAAACACTTCAACTCCGCACGCATTCTCAAGGGCCGCGAGCCCTCCACTTTGCTTGATCACTGATTTCGCCATTGAATCAAACCTGACCCAATCTGACTCACGCCATCCATCATGGCCTCGGGCCAACCCTTCGCGTCGCGCTCCTACGCCGGCACAAAACTCCCCGAACGCTCCAACGCGATGCCCTTCAGCGCCTCATCATTCTCACGGCATCGCGGGCTAGGAAATGCCGCCCAAGGTGAATTCAACGGCCCCGAAGGTCAAAAGCAGATGCAGCAGTCTGCACCTGTGCCAGCAACAAACGCACAGTCCCATGGCCCCGCGCAGGACGCGAATCCGCTGAACCGTCTCACGGAAGAGCAGAGGGAAGAGATCAACGAAGCTGTAAGCATCTTTTCCTCGTCCTCGACGAATTACAATTTCCTACATCAAACTGAGAAAGCACAAACCCCGAATCGAACATCCAAATACCCAAAGCAAAAAAAATAAAGCTAACAATCCAACCTACTGTTCCCAGTTCACCCTCTTCGACCTCGATCGCGACCGCCATCTGGACTACCACGAACTCCGCGTCGCCTTCCGCGCCCTCGGCTTCACCCTCAGCAAACAAGAGCTCATCTCCCTTCTAACAACCTACGGCGTCCCCCGTCCTCAGGTCCAACAACAACAGGGAGGCCCAGCTCAACCTAACGCCTCTAACAAAGGCCCCGTCTCGAACCCCCAGCACCCATCCAACCTGCTAATACCGCTCTCATCCTTCCAGGCGGTCACGGCGCTGAAGATACTCGAACGCGACCCGCGCGACGAGATCCTGCGCGCGTTCGAGCTGTTCGATGAGGGCGGGAAGGGGTTTATTGATCTGGAGGATTTGAGGAGGGTTGCCAGGGAGTTGGGGGAGACGGGGCTGGAGGAGGAGGAGCTTAGAGCTATGATTGAGGAGTTTGATCTTGAGGGTGTTGGTGGTGTTACGAGGGAGGCTTTTGTGGGTATTTGTTGGCAGTAGATTTGGATTCTTTTTCGGTGTTGGGCTACAGTTTCTTTCTTATGTCTTGTGTCTTGTGTGTTTCTGTTTCTTGTCTGGGAGTATGTAGCTGTGGTTTGCTGATTCCGCTTGAGAGCTACAATTACATTGCGCCGTTATATCAAATTGAGAATGCAAGCTATCATGTCTCGCCATAGTGGTTTCGATGTACTGGTCAGCAAGATGCGATTACAGACAGCCAATACTAGGTGACAACCTTGGAAGAGAGCCCCTACCCCAGAGCTGTCGTAGCACATGACTCGGGTACCAGTTGGATGAATTATACAGTCTGACTGACAGTGGTAGAAATGGCATTTCCTAACGCCTAACCTAGAGCGCAGATGTTGACCGATCCGCGATGCCGATACCCAAATACCCGCCGCAAATCCCAGAGGGAACCGGATGCAAAGAGAAAATTCCAACCAAGAAAACCAATGAAGTAGATAAAGTAGAAGCAAAGAAAGCGCAATCAAGCGTACCGTGGCGGCGGCCCAGGAGGAGGCCCGGGAGGCGGAATATTCTGCCATCCAGCAGGAGGGGGCATATTCTGATACCCTCCATTGGGTACACCATGCCACTGATCCATAGGCGGGCGAGAAGTGGGCTGAGGCCCATTATAACGACGATATGTGCCAGGGGGGATGGCCTTACGGGCCTTGCGCAACTGTCTACTGCGCTTGCAGCGACTATAAATACAGAAGAAGAGAGCGAGCAAGATGAGCGTGCCGACTCCGACACAGATGCCGATGACCAGCTTTTTGTGCTGGCGGATCCAACCCAGAGCAGATGAGCCCTGGCATTGGCCGGCTCGGCAGCGGCCGCCTGAGTCGCAGGGCGTGCCGTCGAGGTAGTTCTGGTTCATGCTGATGCAGGGGGTTGTTCCAAAGGAGTGTTGGATTGATGGAGCGCCGCAGACGAGCACGCAGGATGGTTCGGTGGTGCCCTCGCAGGCCCATGTGTCGTTGGTGTTCAGGAGGGAGCCGACTACGGTGCGGCATTGGTAGTCGCGGCTGGTGCACTGGCCGCTGGCGCAGGCGAGCCCCTGGTCCTTGGGGCCGCATGAGGTGCCGTCGTCTTTGTATTTGTTTGCAGGGCAGGAGCTCGAGTTGCCGCTGCATGTTTCTTCGAGGTCACAGACGCCGCTGCTGGCGCGACAGACGGTGTCGGCGGGGGCGAACTGGCATTGTGTGCAACAGCTGTCGTTGGCGTCGTCGCAGACGGCGTTGTCTTTGAATTTGCAAGTCTTTGCGTCGCAGCAGGCGTTTTCGGCGCAGCCTTCTTCGCCACCGCAGTCGCAGTCCTCGCCGGCTTCGACGATGCCGTTGCCGCACTGGCTGCCGGTGATGGTGACGACGCCCTTGTTGTCGGAGAGACAGGAGGACTTGATGCTGTTTCTGCCGATGGCCGAACAGATATTACCGATGGTACACTCGGAGAACTTGGTCAATGTGTTTGTGGCAAAGGGGTTCATGATGTACCCTGCGCCGGCATCGCAGGTTGACGAACTCAGCGGACAGCATTGCGAGGAGGCTTCCAGCTTCTTCTTGCATCCGTCCCCATCACAGTCGTGCACTGCTCCAAATGTGTGACCTGACTCATGGGCAAACACTTGCCAGGAAGCGCCGGTGTTACGAACGACGAGGTTCGCACCTGTCACCGAATTGGCGCCAGAGGTGACCAGATCTGACGAGCACAGACGACCCATCCACGCCACTCCAACCTCGCTACCTGAGGGGCAATTCGTCATCAGGGTCCAGTACGCATTGTCATCCGAATGCGAGGCGCGCCACTTGGAGAATTCGTTCAACCGCCAGGAGACATTCCCGCCATTACAGTCAACGTTCCACGGCGTAGCAGAGGAGCCCTCGGAGGAACAGCCTTCATCGGAGATGGTAAGATTGCGCAGACCAATCGAGACGTTGAATGCATCCTCATAGAGACTAGAAGCCGTATTTACCACGTTGATAACCCAGTCCTTGGCCGCTTCTTTTGGTGTAGAGTTGGAAGATGCGAACGATTGGGTGAATTCACAATCCGTCGCGACTCCGATCAAAGCAACCTTCTTGGTCTTGGGACATCCGCTGGTATCGCCGATAGTCGACTTGAGGTTCACACCACCAGTGTTACCCGAAACACCGCCGACATCCGACTGTCGCTTGCCCAGTCCGAACAACGAGTTCAACGAGGTAACACCCCATTGATCGTCGTATCCGGCAATATCGTAGGAAAAAATCGAATTCGATAGATCCGCATTGTAGTCCAGTTGATCTGAGCTGCAGCCCGTGTCCACCGGAAGCGACCGCTTGAGCTCCGAGTGAGTGTAGCGAAACATGTCCGAATCGCGGTAGACAACCATGGATTCCCCGTCCCGTGGTTCGACATCGGCATCGATCGGGCGCTTCATGTCCAAGTAATTCGACTGCAGCTCAATGTGGTGTTTGTCCTCGTTGACACTGAAAGCGCCCTCAAACAGAGGCTCCAGACCATCCCTTTTGACGGTAATTCTTGCCCAACCCACAGGCGTCCATCTTCCCTTTCCGGACCCCACCAAGGCGCGCCCCTGAAAGACTTTGTGCTCATGTCGCCTGATCGGCTCTGAATGTCTTATCGTGCCGTCAATGCCGATATATTGCACATAGGCGTCTTCAGACAGGATATCATGATTTGGCTCGAGTTCTAGCTTTATCCGCTTGTGGTCTCGGTGTAAGTCGAAGGTGAGATCGAAATGCGACAGGTGGTCTACTTCGTGTGATGGGGTTCGAATGATCGCATTATCGATGGCCGTTACCCGTTGAATAGCCTCTGCGGCCTGTGACCGTGCTATTGGAGATTGTCAGGTGGCTATCAGGCAACGGGGCTACCATGTGTCTCGGGTACGTACCATGAGTTTGTTGAAGGAGCGAGGAGAATGCACCAATGAAGGGCAGAATAGTAGAGAATTTCATTGCAATACTTGCAGAGTATGTTGACCTTCCCCGGTGTTGAGGGGATTCGGGGTCTTAGAGGAACTGAGTTTCAAGTTCGAGGGCTCTGACAGGCAACCATTGGGGGGGGGGATCTCAGGGAACGAGGGGAGAGATCCACGCCTCACTTGAAAATATCAGGAACAAAGGAATAATAGAAGGAAAAGAAGATGAAAAGAAGGACTAAACTCGAGTAATTCAAAGGAAAAGATTGGAGTCGGTTGAATCGGTTCAGCCCTGGAACTGAAATGCCAAGTGCTTAGGAATCTCATCACAGCCCCGTGGCTTGGCAAAGTGGACTGAGACAGTCCCAAGTCCCAAATTAATATGGGGATTTTGGTTCTCGATCTATTTGGAGGTTTTACCTGATTCGATAAGTCCTTGAACACTCTGTAAGTATGGAAAGGTCTGCAAGTCTAATACGTACCGAGTAGGGCAAATGATGTACAACACCGCATGCGGACTACATACACTACTCAATGGTGATGACTGTTACAACTTGTCTCCACGACTCCACAATCTTTTCACGAACATTGAGAGAAATTTTCCTTCACGGAGATAAATGATAATGCCCTTCAAGTCTCCCTATATCGGGGATAACTGCGTACGTACGCTGTACACGTAGGTGGCTCTAGGCCAAGGCGCTATGAACAGGGGGTGCGGAAGACCGGCGCTTGGCAGTCAAGGCTGCCGAATAATGGATCTACTGCGTATGTTTATTTGTACACCCAGGTCAAGAATGGTGTATGTTAACAATTACTCGGGTGCAGAATGATACATCTGATGTGCCAGCTGCGCAAAGTGTGGAATTGACACCCCACATATAGGGCACTCCATACCCACGGGTTCGTCGTCACCATCATCCCAGTCATCCTCCAATTGTGGCTGTATCTCGGGGCTTTCGGGTGGCAATCTTGACACTTCAATTGGTGGCGCCTCAACTGGTGGCGAGGATTCGGGTTCATGGACAGTCCACTCCCTGAGTACCGTTTCTTGCTGTCGAAACATCTTCCCGATGTCACGTCCACTGTGTTTTTTCTGATCACCCGCCCTCTCCACCATATTGGTAACTGCAACGTTCAACAGACTGAGATTCCAACCAGACTTCTCCGGATGTAGTTTGCGGAACATGGAAATGAGACTCTCACGGACTAACCGCTCAGCCAAGGCATCAATATTCTCGTCCAAGTTGAAAATAAAGGGCGGCAATGGTGTAGATCGAGAGATGCGGTTGTAACTGTATGTGCGTCCAGTATCTGTGTCTGGCGGAGGTCTTGGCCGGGTCGATAAGCGCAGAGTGCGGGGATGAGCACGCCATTGCCCTTGGGGAACAGTATCATCACTTGTATCAAGCAGATCAGTTCTCATACGGCGTATGAGACTTCGCGTTAATATCTCTAACTCCCGCCGGACACTGTCGAGAGTATCCAGACGGCCATATGAATCCTCGATGCTGATCTGAGTGGGCACATCCCGACCCTCTAGCACTTCAGAATTGTCTACTCCGTGGAGAATGTTCCACATACGCATCCCAATGCCTTTGGGTGAACCTGGCCCGCCTAGGACCTTCTCCAAAAGGGGTGCACCCATACCAGGGAACTGTCGGACATCTCGAACTGTGATAGCCTCGTCGACAGTCTCTTGCCCGATGATGTGGGATTCTAGTTTCTGGGCAATTCGTGACCCAATTCCAGGAATCTTTCTGATCTCATGATCATCTAGGAACAGAGATACGTTGCTTGGAGTTTCTCCGGTGGCCGTGTATGGTGGCAGAAGAGTCGTTTGACCGTTGGGTTTGTGAACGTTTCCGACCAACTTTGCCAGCAATTTGGAGGTTGAGATCCCGCCAGTAGCTGTGAATCCTATTTGATGCTCCAACATACCCCGTAAATGACCCTGTAAATGAGATGCGACAAGCAACCTCATTTCTAGCGAAGACGGATCTGTCGGAGCAATGAGATCTGGCTCGGTTGCGGGAAAGGTTGACCCCTGAAATCGCGTGGCATTGTAGGGAAACCCGACTGTCGGGTCTTTTGGATCAAGATGAAAAAACGAGTTCGACAAGTCATTTGGGTTTAGCACACCAGTGTTGTAGTCTATCATTTCCGTGACGTCCAGAAAGAGCTCGTCAAAGCCTAGCTTCTCGACACGCCCACCCCAAACGATAGAGCGAGCAAATAGATAAAGCTCCTTGGAGGCATTGCGGAATTTGGTTAGGTCTTCCCCCATAACTATGACTACATCTGGACAGATGCGCTTTGCATCTTTGATGAGCTGCAACTTATGCAGACCTCGTCGGCGGGCTTCGTAATTGCAGGTTACCACAATCTGCTTTTGCTGGACTGCCAATGGGAGAGACTTCAATGCAGGCTGTTCCACCTCGAAGACTGAGGCATAGAAACAGTCATAGTCCTGGATAAAATTAGTTCGAAGGTCTTTGACATGCGAACGCGGGGGAGTCACCAAGTGGAGGATGATCCGACTGTCATTCCGCACTAGTGCAGCCATGGCCCCTCAGCTGATGTAGATGTATCATGTGAGGGGTGCCCATGTATGGACTTATTTTGGTGCCTGATTAGACTCCATGGAACAACGGAAGTTGAGATAACTTTTGAACCTCGGTGGGATCAACACCTGTCTGTGGCTGATGTGGCGTTGTGGCTTGTGGCTTCTGCCTGACAATCGAGGTCTTCCTTTTCGTGGGTCAACTACCGATAAGATGTTGGATCCGGTAACTCAATGCCACATCGGCTTTTTCCTCTTCTTCTCTGCCTACAGCTATAAATAGAAGATAACTCTATCTTGTACCATCGAGTTTGCTTCTGATATCCAGCGGAGATTCCACCATGAAATAACTTCAAATGCTTTATGACTCAACTGGAGACTCATCTAGCTACGTGCCATAAGGTCCATGACTCAATCGTGTTCCATGGCTATTGTTCTCAAGTTCCCAGATAATCCTTTATGAGGGTATAATATAAAGAATGAATTATGAGACTCTGTAAAGACCATGTGAGTTTAGATCTACCAAATTTTAGTCAAGGTCTTTGTCGCCACTGGTACGTTGATGTACTTTGTAGATCTCCCCGGAGACCCCACGGGTCCTGTTTCTTTTTATAGTTTAGGCGTCTGTTACTCTACTGATCTTAAATACACACCATATATTAGAGGCAAATAAAAGCGTAAGACAAGGTGAAGAATAAATTAATGAAAATACATAAAAAAGATTAAATTAGAATGGCAACAGAAATGTAGTCTACATATTGGGTGTGGCGTCAATAGTTGCGCATCCACTTGAGTCTGGAATTAGCCTACCAATTTAGTGAGAGCAAAAGAAATCTCTGCTCCTCTACTACCTTACTGTGTAGATCAACGGAGACATCAACTGGATAAGAATGTGTACATTCTGTCTTGTACTCTAAGTTGATCTCTGAGAAAGTGACCGGACTTGCATTTCTCCATCACATCATTGCAAGCGCCAACCTCCTCTATTCTTAGTTCAAAGCCAAAACCCCACCACTTGCATATTTCCCCCTCATAACCACCCTTCATCTTTCTTCTTCTTGGTTTGATGCTTAATGACGGCTGATCCTCCTGATCCTCCACCCTTCGCGCCCACCATGTCGTGTCTATCGCCAGATGCCACAACCACGATAACGTCCCGACCAAAACTGACCCTACAAACCACCTCCCTCCCTCGCACATTCGGCAGTTCAAACACCGGCCTCTCCTTCTCCTTTGCAACGGCTCCAACTGCATCCCCAACCATACGCAACACCTTTAAGAACGCCTACGAAGTCACCTCCCCATCCTCCGCAACCACCTCGCCCTCCAAAGCCGCCCGGTTCAACTCTAAACCCAGCTCTCCCTATCTCCTCCACCCAACCAACAACCTCTTCAACCACCGCAACCCTTACCAACTCCCAATCGGCGTGCGCAGCATCCTCCGCAACTCTCCCCTCGACCACTCAACCCGACGACGTTCAGGCTCCATTTCTGCGGGCGGTAATGGACCGAATGGCGCAGGATCACGCCGCGTCTTCTTCCCAGCCAAAAAGCAAGTCAGCTACCGATGTCCACTGGAAGAAGAGATCAGGACAGAACGCTACACGGCACAACACATCGATCTACTGAGTCCCGAGGCTGTGCAATACGAGAATGACCCCCAAACCCCACCCGAGCCGAGCTGCGCCCACCCCAAAACCGAAGAAGAAACAGAGGACTCGGATTCCAGCCCCTCCTCATTACCAGAGACCAGTGCGTCAGGCGACGATACTAGTGCTGATGAAGGCATCTGTGGTCCCGCGCTCTCCAAGATGGAACGCAAGAAGCGGCGGTCGATGGGTATTGAGCGCCAGGTTCGGGCGGTGGCTTTGCTCGATGGGGTTGAGGCTGATGGATCCTCCACGCCGCAGACCCCACGCGACCATCGTGTCAAGCGTCGCAGGGAGTGGAGGTGGACTTTGGGGCCCATTGATAATGCCTCGGACAATGCGCCTGACGGTGTCTCGTTATTGACACTGGCGAATTCCTCGTCGGAGTCGCTGTCTCTGATATCCACATCTGAACCCGGTCACTGAATACCCTTTTCTTCATGCTTCCATGGCTGATGTCTTCTCATTTTTTAACGTGTATAATGGCGATGCATATATCATTTACGAATCATGTTGTATAGAGGCGTTGTTTGGGTTTCTTCGGTGGCTTTGAGGCGCATTCGCCCTTTTCTTATGGTGGCTTCGCCCCTAGCATTTTATCTTTCATGCATATGCCCTTTCATATCGATAATCACCTAAGGGGCCGCAAAGTCTACCTGAGGTGATGAGCAAAATGCAAGGTTTACGAACTCGATCATTGATTTCCCCAAATCCAGCGACCCTGAGGTCTCTCGCGACACGAGTACGCTCACCATGGACTTCTATGGATGTAACCTCGCAGAGAGAGCCTTTTCATGTTTCAAAGGATATTCCAAGTACTTTGAGGTTTGTGTATTCTTCCTATTCTTTCACTAGGACATATACCAATCCTCTATGGAATTTATACATAAGCTTTCAACCCGTATCATCAAACGTCTACCACTGAGAAGCCCGACATGTCCACTGTTCCACTTCATCACCACCATCCTGTTCACCGTGACCACGACGACGGCGGAAATACCTGCCCCTGTTGTTATCGGACGCCCGCTGCGTCGTAGCTAGCCTTTTAGCGACCTCATTTGCCTCGAAAAGACTGACAAGTCTTCTCTTCGAGGGACTTTGTCGGGCCCTCTCCTGGCAAACACGAAGCATAATCTGAACGCTCTCTTCGCGCTTGTTGGACTCTCGGTAGGCCTCGTCAAAGTATCCAGGCTGTCTCTGAGCGACATTTACCCACGCGGCCGAGGAATCGATTTCGCCACGTTGATTGCGTGCAGATATGGTATGGTTCACCCAGGCATCCACGGCCATTTCCAATGGAGTTGTTCCAGTCGAGTTCTCGCGATAGAGAAGGTCAGGGCGACGGTCAAGGAGTTGGCCCAGGATTTGAGGATAATTTTGCCGAACTGCCATGTGGGCCGGAGTATTGCCTGTTCCATCGAAGAGCTCCAGATGCTTTTGGTTGGTTGGTGCGGCCAAATCGAGAATTGCGTTTGTCATGGACGTCACGATTTCATGATTGGTTTTGACCACAGACTCGTCATTTCCGGATGAGACCCGGTTGCTGTTAGATGACATCCCGTCCTGGGGATGGAATGCGTGGTATGAGTTCAGCCAGTGTGCGAACGGCGTGCGTGCGTCTTCTCCGGCACGTTGAGTCAGGAGTGTGGGAATCAGTTTCTCATCCAACAGACTGACAAGTTCGGTAAATTGCTTGGAGTCTGAACAGGTCGGAAGGTCTTTTGTATCGAGGAGCATGTGGAGGAGGTTGTATGCTTGGCTATCCCGGGTCGCCTGGTTGGCCCCTGCCTCGATCAACATGCGAGCACAGTTGACCCGACGAAGGGTGAAGGCCAAGGCCAGCGGAGTCTTTCCACTCTCAGACTGGGCTTCCAAGCATTCGGGGTGATGGTCGATGAGGTACTGAACTAGGCGCTCCGACTCTTGGTTCGGCTTTGACATGACTGCACAGTGAAGAACGAGATTGTCTGTTGAAATGTTAGTCAAGTCGGCCAATTGTTGCATTGGAGAGGAACTTACTTCTTGTTTGCAGCCAATTCAGAACGGAGGCCTCAAGTCCCAATTTGGACTTAGAAATTCTTTTGACATCCTTATTCTCGGGATGAGAATTCACATACTCCAGGTAATACCGGCCGGGTGCTGTGCCGAGGAAGAACTCTGTGCTGGCAAGATTTCCCTGGAAAGCAGAAATCAAAAGCGGAGTGTTTTTATCAGACGAGGAGCTTGCTGTCTCATGACGACCGGCATTCGCCCAGTCAGAACGCTTTGCTCCGCGGATTGACAGGCCTTGGTAGTACCGAGGCTCCTTCGGCGCTTCGACTCCAGATTCCGAGCTTAACTTAGCCAGTGGAAGACCAGTTGCGCTGTGTTGGATGAGCTTCGTAAGACAATCAACCCGACCAAGGGAGATTGCAAGCTGGAAATCCAGATCTCTGGTGTATTGGGCATTGATTTCGGATGGATCGTCGCGTGTAACATCCGCCTCCATTTCCAGGATGAAATCCAAAAGAGAGAGATCATTTTTGTAAATAGCAAATCTGACAAGACCGACGATATCCTTGGGGGAGACAGGCTGCCCAGAAGGATACGAAAGCATCCTAGAAGTGTCGATTTTGGTTGCTTCTTTGAAAGCCGATGGGTCCAGGAACAGAGAAGCCGTGAAGTTGAATTGCAAAGCTCTGATAGGGCTTACCTTGCTCTCAGTCTTGGTGACGACCTCTCCAACATTGTCATGGGTGAAGGTATCATCAATGGTCTCGCCAACAATATTGAGGTTCTCTTCGTCATCTGACTCGTCATCGGACCCGAGCTCAAATCGGGTTTGGCCACGAGGTTGCTCAGGCATGTACTGTTGACGAAGAATGTCCAGAACCGACTTTGCAACATCGAGATGTCCCCGCATAATCGAGATCGAAAGACATGAAAGACCATGATCACCTGTTACCGCGATCTCAAGGGGCGCTTGATCCCCAGCAGGTCCCCACATACCGAGTGTCAAATATTGGATGGTTTGAAGGTCGCCATTCCAAGCTGCTTCAAAACTGTGATTCGAATGTTAGCATGATCTTGTTCTTCGGTCTCAAGGGGGCATCGTACAGTAGGAAATATCCTTCGCGTTGGATGTCACTGAGGCCAGGCCTGTTGAATTTGAACTCGAGCTTGAAAGCCTTCTTGCGAACTTCCGGGTAGTGAACTTGAGGGTAAACAACGTTGTTTCTGGGATCTTCGGGGTGAAGTTCCGCCCATGTCTTCGCGTCACTGGCCAAAAGCCGGGTTTCAAGCTTCTCATAGTCACGTATCAAATCAGACACGGTCTTCATTTTCGCCTCGACGCCGATAGTGCTCAGACTCGACTCTTCCTTCTCGATTCTCTCTTCGATCTCCCGATTAGCGTTGCGTGCTTCCTCTAGAGAAGCCTTTGCAGCAAACCGTCGGTAACTGTCAGATGGGAACTCAGCCAAATAGAACTCATCGTCGTCAAACAACATCGCGTGCAACTGCCCACGAGATCGGCTGACGGGACTGGCACTCAAACATGCTCGGAGTTGTTCCAGATTGCTCCTGGTAGAGTCCAATAGGCTTTGGCCGTCATTGCCCCATCCTTGCTTGAACGTTGTGTTTGGATTGGCCCCGCGGTCAAGCAGCTCCATTGCGATCAGAGGAAGATCGTTAGTGGTGGCCAGGAAGACTGGCTGCTCCATGGTCTCACTCAGGCGGTCTTCAAGACCATTGAAATAGCGATCGTCGGGATTGGCCATCTTGTAGGCCTTCACCAGCTCGCTGAGCTCAATATCTGGCTTTGCGCCTGCGTTCAATAACTTGAGCGCCATTTCAGGCATCTTCCTCCTCACAGCTTCCATGAGGGGAGATGAAAAGCTTGGGGACCAACTACCTCCACTGACGGCCAAATGGTTGATTGCCCGCTTCACTGCCGGCATATCGTGCTCGAAGTACAACTCGAGCATATCACTTCGCCTCTCTTGGATGCTGTAGTAGAGTGCAGTCTGTTGCTTCAGATCGGCCTGGGCAACTGAGGCACCAAGCTCCAAAAGTGCCCGCGTTGTCTCCATGGCCTTTTCCGATGGAAGGGAGAAAGCGAGAACCAAGTTGAGGATTGCTGCTTCCGGCTTCCTGTTGTAGTCGTTCAGGATTTTGACCGGCAGTAGAACGTCAGCGCCGAAGGATGAGACGAGTTCCTTGACGACATCGATATGGCCGTTGAGCATGGCGAGATGCAAGGGTGAAGCGCGGCTATCCCATGCAACAACATTCACGTCGTAAACATCGGGCTCAAGGTCATTTTCTTCGATTGTGTCGTATGTGACGAGAGGCGGTTCCTTTTCGACCTTGACGTATGAGGCGGATGTGCGAGAGGCATCATCCTCGTCGCTTTCATCAATCTCTTCATCATCTTGATCCGCCGAGGGCTTCGGGTCGATCTCCTTCTTGTTCTTTTTGAGAGCGTCCTGCTTTTGAGCCTCTGCCTCTTCGTTCTCGTTACTCTTCGTGAGCAAAATCCGAATGATCTCGACGTGTCCTCGGGCCGCAGCAAGATGCAGAGCCGTCTTTCCGTCCGCCATGCGTGGGATCATTCGAGCACCATGTCTCAGAAGAGCTTCGACGATCTCTGGAGTCGAAGAGATGCAAGCGAGTTGGAGAGGGGTTCGACCGGTGTAGTCGCGTCGGTTGGGGTCGGATCCTTCCTCTGCGAGGCAAGCTTCCACAGCAGCCAAATCATCGGCGACAATCGCCCTGCACAGCCGCTCAGTGCGGCCAACATATGCCATTTCTGTAACACACGATGTTAGGTCAACCTCTCAAGAAAAAGAATAAACTCGAATCCTTACCGGTCCAATCGGTTTCGGTGATTGGGTTGAAGCTGCCAATCTCCTGGCGACCGGGGTCATCCTTGAGGAAGCTGATATCCCCAGAAACGTAGATCTTGCTCTCTTCTTCGGCAACTTTCCGTTCCTCATCGGTGGCAGGAGTTGGGCAGAAGCCACAGCAATCATGAATGACGTGCTCGGCCTCGCCAAAAAATGCGGGATGCCGGTGAAGATACACATCACGGTCCGTGCCTTGATTCCACTGAGCATTCAAAAGCAAGTCCTTGGTATACAACAGCTTTTCAATCTTTTTGGCATTGAAGTTTCGGCCGTATGGGATCGTCTATGCAGTGGTCAGCAAAGCACAGCTTGGCAGGGCTTGAAGTGGTGGTACGAACAAAGGTGTGATAATCAGACACTTGATCTGCCTCCTGCCATTCAGGAACCTCATCTTCCCAGTCATCCTTGATGTTTCCTTTCAACTCTCGGCCCTGACGACGCCGCATGTAAATGTTGAGGGGAGGACGACCGCGCTCTTGACGCCTCTTCCGCAAATATTCGTCTCTATCGTCCGACTTCGGAAGCCTCTCTAAGACCAAGAGTCGTGCAAGACCCACTGTTCTGTTGAAGCTTCGCTCGAAGATTGTCTGTTACTGTCAGCAAAAGAAACTCCATGCCGCTGTATCTGTATGTGCTCACAGGATCAACTCTGGATCGGGACAACGGATCCCAAAAAACTTCGAATCCACGGTGGGAATACTTGGACAACCGATTTTCATACGATGGTGAGCGACGAGTCAAGTCAATTTGATTGACCTGTGTGGCATATGCGGCAATGGCACGTGGTGAGGCATAGACTTGTCGGCCGTCAAATGCAGTGCACGAAACATCGACGTCGAACCCAGTGAGGATCTCGGCTATCGAACGGTAGATCCGAAGCACAATCTGCACATGACGATTCGGATACTGCGAAGCAATCGTGATCGTATTCTTTGTTCGGATAGTGGTGGTCTCATAAAGAATTGTGTTCTTGATCTTATCCTCGATGTGCTTGATCTTCTCAACTGCTTGTTCCTCATTCAAGCCATACAAGAAAAGGTCCACATCAGATGCCGGAGCGAACTTTTCATGATACCACTGACGAAGACCACGCTTCGAGTTTCGATATTGCTCCGGTACAGGCAACAGAGAGGTGACGACAGCACTACCGGCGACAACCACGTTCGACCAGTCAATTTCGCTCAGACTGCCTTCTGTGAAGAGGGTGAAGTTGTTTTTGAATTCATCGAAAGTGGGGACAATTGCCGGTGATCCATTTGGCTTGCGATCTTTGTCACTCAGGGGTAGAATATACTTCGCCTTCTGCTCTGGTGTTTCAGATGCAAGGTCCCGGGCCCGAATTCGTAGATCGTTGCAGCGGGCCCGGTCATACATTGGTACAATGTTGACGAGATTGTCCTTCACCAGGGGATTCGAGGGTTCCTGGGCAAATGCCTTGCGCAGCAAAGCATCAAATTCATTGTAAGGCTTGACCAAGTCCGCCATCGGCGTGTTTGGTTGAGATTGAACATAGCTCAAGAAGTCATTGTGCTTCACTGGAACAGTGGGTAGAGAAGCGGCCATTGTGTCGGTAAAGTATTATAGTCAAAATATGAGAAATAATTGATTCCACAACTACATCTTTGGCCGGAAAAGAGTGATCTTTATATGTTCGATCTATACGTTCGTCCTAATCAGGCTAGTCTTTGACAGCCAGTCATCCTTAGGCAACAGACCCCACTATCACATCCAGTTAGCCAATCAAATCAGCCTTTAGGTTATCGCCAAGCATCACAGCAGGCATCGAGCGGCCTAACTCCACATCGGCAACGCTTGCTACTCAACTTTGAAACCGCGCACCCTCAGCTGCCTAATATGCGGCGTTTCTGTCGATTACAATTTCGCTTCTGAAGTATCATTCGACAAATTGTCTCCATAAGGCTGGTTAGTGTCCAAAAGCCTGGTTGGGAAATCGTTGAACAGATACCTATCTCGCGTGGCTGTTTAAGCAATTAAGGCTTACATCCAACCTGGAGGTGTGTAAGTAGCTCGATTAGGGCTAACTATTGAATATGTTCACGAATGTGCTTTTACCTAAGGCTACCTATTGATCGCGCTACCTATGTGCCGCTGAATTCGAGGTCGATGAGATTAAGCAGTTTGTGAACCAACGTTGAAAAGCTGATACCTTTTGCCATGGAATTAATCGTCAGATAATTAGACGCGGCACATGCCGCAGTGGGATTATTGGCGCAAGTCGTGGGACATAGCCTTGCCAGTTGGTTGAAGACTCGCCAGTTGGCTGGAGACTTGCCAGTTGGTTGGAGACTTGCCAGTTGGCGGAGAGCTCGCTAATGGAATACGCGTCTGGCACTCGGCATCAACGCCAGGGTATCGGAGAATGTACGTGCTCACTACCTCGGGCTTAGCTTCCCCCTCTTATGAACCAACTACTCTCCATGTATCAAGTGGTTACTGACAACTGGACATAAGATCTTTTGTTGGTATTCTATTTAGAAAGGTACTGTACACATGCCCTGTTCACTTCGACGTTAGATATGGACCAGACACGACACAGTCCTACTTCCTGAATCCGTTGGCTTGTAGCCCACGGGAAAGGGTGGTAGTCATATTCATGATATTTGTATTTTATACAGAACAGCGGTCGCGCGAAAGGACATTGAAACCGCAATAAAGAGAAACCCGAAAACAACGCTCAAAACAATCCATTAAGTCTCAGTCTCGACATCCGGCTCACGACCAGTGAGATCACCCATTCCGATCTTCTTCTTCATCTTCCGAAGCGCAAATTTGGCCTCATCCTTCGCAAAAGCAGCATTCCGAGCAGGACGCCACTGCATCATACCACGCTGCTGTCGCTGCTCGCTGCGTTTATTGGCCTTGTTGATCTCGCTGGTGGACATGCTAGCCTGCGATGAAGGCCCAGATCTATCGCTGCTGGTGACTGTCGAGGGCCCCGCAGACAAGGAGCTGGAGTCCTCATTCTCTGAGTCGGAAGTATCCTCATCTTCCTCTCCATTGTGTTCGTTTTCCAGTTTGGGCGTAGTCGAAGGTTGACTACTCAGCGGGGGCGGAGTGTACGGGTCATGCCGAGGATCATCTCGGCCGGGCTCGGCGACCTTGCGACCACTGGAATCTACGTAGGCACGCGGGTCATGGCCGAAGGCACCGCTCCAGTCGTGGCCCGTGCGGTCGACCCACTTGCGACGCTCAGCGGGTGAGGCTTGTTTCAAGACATCGCGTCCATCGATCAAGGACTTGTCGTGCTTTTCCTGCACCTCTTCGGGGACTTCGATGTCCACAGTGCGGGAGCGGACGCCCTGTGACATGCACGCTTCCCAGGTCTCGAAGGTCTCACGGGAGTCGTTGTCAACGACGAACCGCTCGTGTGACTCGTCAATACCCGGCGAGAACTTGCAGCGGAATTGCAAGCGGCCCACCTCTTTCAGATCCTCCAGTCCAGGTGTCTCCTTGGCTTTCCAGTTCTCCTCGGTAATGTAGTTCTGTGTCAAACGGGTACCCATCTTGGTTGTCCAAATGGGAATGTCGATATCCGTCTCTTCATTATCGACCAGATGCTGGAGCCACAACGTAGCATAAGCTGCTGCTCCTCGCTTGCCCTGGGTGTGGAATTCGAATACAACGGGAGAGCGGTATCGGTGCTTCACGGGCATGCGCAGTGATTCGCGGAAGGATTCGTCAGATGTGTCGTATACTGCATCATCTCCCTGCAACTGGCAGTGGTGCCGGGTGAGCTTGCCAGTGCTGCCACCAGTGCGCAACCTGATCTTCGCCTGTCGACCAAAGTTCTTCGCGGTGATCTGCTGTCCGGCGAATTCGAAGGTGCCGACGTCCCAGCCAAGCATTTGAGGTGGCAGCTTGGTCTCCACGTGGCGGAACAGGAGGGAAACACGGATGCGACCGAAGCCAATACCTCCATCGAGAGGATACCAGCGAGTAACCTGCGAGCTAGTCTGGAGGATATCGGACAGCTTGAGGGGAACGACGCCAAGGATAGGGTCGTGTTCACGGTAGCGCTGATCTCGCACGGTGATGGTAACGATAGCCGAGCGCCAATCGCGTACAAAACGTTCAGTCCCTGCATTGAAGATAGGATTGGAGCTGACAGCCTTTGCACGAGTGCGATATACCTACGATGTACAGTTAGTTTCAGGACGAGGAATGAAGATAGATTGTCGAGAGACTCACCAGTTGGTCATTCAGCAACACCTTGCAGTAACTGGTTGGCAAATCGTCTCCCTGCTCCTCTGTGTTCTCGCCTGATGCCTTCGCTGGTTCCCACTCCTTGCCCTTCCGGTTTCCGTCACTACCCTTGATGTTGGAAATTTGGAGGTTGACAATTTGGTGAACAACGATGTGAACGATACCGCTAGGCCAAATAGGGTCAGGCGGAGTGTGGACCACGGCATCCTCCTCGTCGTTGTTGATGTTACCCTTCTCATCTTCGAAGGTGGGATTGCCCTTGAAGTTCTCAGGAAGGTCTTTCTTCTTGCCATCGGTGCGTAGCTCTGGACGGAGTTTGGGCTTTCCGAAGTACCCAACTTCCCAGTGTAGCTCTCCCGGCATCTCGCTGCCTTCATCCATGCCCTTAAGTTTTGAAACCTGGGGATACATCCGGCTGGGGTGCTGGAGCATTTCGCGGATGGGTATCTCGACCTTGCCGACTATATCATCGGCAGTATTGCGGTCAGAATCCCAGAGCTCAATACTCAGGTTTTCGTCGGCCTTGATCAATTCTGGTGTCACGAGAAGAGCAGCAGTCTCTTCCCAAATGGGGTTGAGGTCATCCGTAATCACACGTGTGCAGTACATGGGCTTGCCGTACTTTGAGAAGGATAGGTTGATGTACGGATCGCTGCCGCCACCCTCGCTACCGCGAGCGTCCTGTTTACTCAAGCCGACTGCACGGTGAATACGGATCCACATAACACCCAGGGCTAATGTGTCTTTGTGAATGTCGTCTCCTGTCAGCATCATACCAAGGTCCATGGTCATTGACTTGGGCGCTGCGAACATGCCACATGCTGTGGCGATGGCGGAGTTGACAAAGTTGGAGATCAATGGTAGATTCAAAATGTTCACTCCCTTTCGGACCATTGGCATGCAACCCGCCTTAACATGAGGAATTCCGACCAAAGTAAAAGTCACGTCCTTCATAAACGGTGCTTCAGGCATCATTTGGAAGCGCATGCGGACTGTTCCAACAAATTCGATCAGCTCGACGAATACGGGGAATGGCACACCGAACAGGCCTCGAACACCAAGATAGAAAACAAGTTGCATGTGCATGTTGCGTGCCTTGGAAGACGCAGTCTGATCTGTTGGCTTTGCATGATAGGCAAAGGCGGCTTCCATATTATAATAGCTTCCACCTTCTTCAGCAGCAGCAGCTTCCTGCGGGTCCTTGTTCTTCATGTTCTCCTCGTGAACATTGTCCTTCAAGTCCTGCACGTGCTCGTCGGGTAGAGCTCGCATGCTCAGAATCCGAAGGGGGTTGTTACCCTGGCTGATTTCGGCGATTCTAACATTCTCGACAACCTTAGGTGCAGATACTTGCATGATATCCTCAATTGTGTCGGCCACAGGTGTAAGCATCTCCGGATTAACGAGGCCCCACAGGACAGCGAGAAAGCTGTTCATCCACTCCACGGATTCAGGGAGGAGGTTGGCAGTGGCCTTGTCGACGGTTAGCTTTTCTTATTGACAACGATAATATGCAAAAGCTCACCATCTGTCCTCGGATATGCTCACTACTCCACTCCACTTCGCGACCACTACGAATCACTTCCTGAGCCCACAACCATACGGCACTCGAGATGCAGAAGGCCAGGGGAATAAGCCCCCAGAGAGATCCTCCAAATGTTCGTCCCAGTACAATAACGGCGACGAGTATACCAATACACAATGCTGTCGCACGTTTCTCCAAAGCCTTAAACATGGGCTGATATGAAACAGTTGGTGTGGGGTGGAAGAGGACATTCGTCTTCTCTCCTCGAATGGGAACGTCGGAGGTTGTGCCCTCGGCGATAGGATCTGGGGGCGCAGTGACATCCTGGCTTTCTTTGTAGTCTCCAAGATCTTGGTTGGCGCTAGTTTGGACGTCCTACGGATAGGTGTCAGCACTGAGTTCTTCGAAAACATAATCCAAATGATAGCCGACTTACTGTCTCTTTTCCAAGATTTGCATTTGGAACGGTCAACTGTAATTGGATTAGTCGCTGCTCACATGGCGCTTTGGCGATATACCACATACCATTGGATTCTTGACAGCGTCCATGGCTGTCTCGTCTTGATCTTCAACTCCAATCTCCTTGCCCGTGGTTGGGTCTGTTACCGTGCGGATCTTGGCCTGCGAGACGTCGCGTGGCTGATGAGTAACAGCCTCTCCATCTTTTTCCTCTGGCTTCTCCTGCTTCTCCTGCTTCTTTCCTGCTTGTCCCTGCGCTTTTTTCTGTGCTGCCTGTTCCTTTTTGGCTCTGTTTTCCTCATCGATCTTGACATCGCGTTCCTTCTTTTGGTCGTCGATATGTTCCATGAAGTGAGAGATGGTTGGAATAGGATTAGCACCGCTCCAGTGCTCCCCGACCCGACGGGACTGAGGCTGCTGACCCGAAGCCATGTTGGGAAGTTGTCCAAGGAAACGAACTAGATGTGTTTCTTCACGTAGGTGAAAAGGGTAATTTGGCTGTACAATAGCGTAAAAAGGTCAAATATACGTTATCAACATCAACACCCTCACCTGTGATGAAGTGATTGAGTGATGAGAAGTTAGGAATGGCAGAGAAGTTTATCATAGAAAGAGATCTCAAAATGGGCGGAGCTAGAAGCTCTCCACGTGGCTACGTCATCGACGTGAACCTGGGAAATGGCGATGACGCTATTCTAAGAGCTCAACCGCCTATCATCGATCTCAGATGCAATTTGCAGCCGATCTCCTGGCTTCCCCACATTTATATTAATCTGTGCCTATTGCTTCCAGGGTGTTTGTCAATCTCAGCGGAATCCCGGTCTTGGCATCGCGAGAAGCCTGACTCTTCTTGTTTGAAACTTAGTATCAGCGGCTTTCACACTGCCAATTCGAGCTCCCAGCATGGAACTCAATTGACTATTAAATTGATTTGTCGATGTAACCGGGATCAAGTCCATTGGGACCAGCCCCTATGTTGTACAGCGTATGAATGTGCGACACATCAATATACAACTTATGACGTCATAGGTGTGACCGATGACTAGCACCTAATGACTTCTATAGATACATCGGGGGTGAGCACATGGGGGAAACCTAATAAGCTTGAAATATAATTTTCCCGCCCTTTGTCTCCGAGAAATGACCAATCCTTCGGTTCTCAGGAGATAAAGTAGGACAAAGACGAACATATTGATAGCCTCTGGTCTGGAAGGCACCGATACCTAAGCGATGAATGTGAGTCGACAACGACAAAGCCGGTGACGATGGCTACTTCGTTGGCCTGGCCTGTGATCTGCACGACCCTTTCAAAGGCTATTCATGTAGGGCTATCAGCGGAGTTCGCGAGGCAATATTGAAGCTCTATTTCGAAGCTAGACCAATGCGGCAAGGATATACGAGTGCCTGAATCGGATCTACATTTCGATTTTCGATCGCTTACATTGACCATTCACATTGGAGATGCATAGTCACGAGTGTGACATATTCATGTAGCTCTATAGATGTCGTCTGCTCAACTTATGGAACCGGGGATTATCAACGACCAGTGCGCCTACACCACGGCTCGCGCCAAATAGGCCAAGTGTGAAATAGAAACTCTCTGGATTGGTCTGGAAAGTGTGGGTCAAATGGACATCTTTCAACTCTTTAGATGAAATTCCATCCGCATAACTAACTATTGATTCTAGGTCATTCTGGTGAATCGCCTGAGGAGGTCGCTTAGACTTATAGCCCCCGGGATCCGTCCCTGCCACCACATTACAATAGCAGTGGTAATCCCGCCAAGAGTCACAGAGGTGAGAGTCAAGTTGCGCACACATTGAACGAGGCACCTTTTGACGAGTTCATCTTTCCGCTCGGCGAAATTTCCTGGAGCATTAGTTCGGGGGAAGGGCTCGTCGGGAACAGGCTTGTCGAGAAACTATCTCTATCATCAGCCATAGTTCTGTGAGAAAATCCAGATTATTTCAAATCATACCTTGCAGAGCGGCTCCCAGCCATCATCGACGGACCACTCAAGCAACCTATCCTTCGGCACCATTCCTCGGACCATGTTGCAGTGGTCGCGATAGACCCACTTTGCGTTTCGCTGGATACCATCTGTGCCAGGCACGCCACGAAACACGCCTGGATATCCATATCTTAAATAAAGACTGTAAAGCCAATAAATCTGCGGGCAGAACCACTGCATCCCCCACAGAGTCCATGATTGACCGATCCCTTGGGCGATGGTTTTGTCGATGCTGCGGTACCAGGCGTCTATATCCGGACGCACGTTGAGTATCACTTTGGCGTCTGGGTAGGCGGCGAAAAGCTCGGGACCGAATAAAACAGACACGGAGTCAACGACGGCCTGGTGATCACCGAGGATAATGTCGAACTCCGCGCTGGTAATCTGCACGTCGCCATCGTGAGCACCGTTGTATTTCCGCCGCACTAGCTCAGTACAGTGCTGCAATTTGCTGCCATCTGTCTCGAACACCACGTCCCAGCCATGATATGTTGGCAGGCCCAGAGTCCGTAAGGCCACGCTTAGGGATTCAGTTCCGGTGCGTGGTAAGCCCAAGCAAAGCACCTCAAGGGGCTTGCTTCGTTTATGCGGAGCCGGTTCGGGAAATCCGTAGAGTAACTGTTGGAGGGCGAACATTGGAGCTCGAAAAATAATTAAAGCTGGCGTAAGCTTGGGAAGAAGGGTCTTCCACATAAGTAGTAGCTACAATGGGTCACATGATTCCCGGCGCGGGCCGATGGGGGGCCTGATTAGGAATGCGGCGGGGCGCCTGAAGTGACAAGTCATTTTCTGGGAATCAAGTTAAGAGGTGTGGAGGTCAATGGAACTTCCTGAATTTCGGAAACTATTGGTGACTGTACTGTAAAACCATTCTTGAAAACAGTGCTCGTGGATCAGCTATCGGGCAATCTAAAGGGACAGGCTTCGCGGTTTCTAATCGCAAGCTCGGGCTTCTGCTCAGCATAACTGTTTTAGCCAAGATTGACACGTATGCTGCGGAATAAGCACTTGGAATTGATCCGCATCAACTCGCATAATGAACGAACAAACAAGCAAATTGAATTGAGAGTAAATGACTATATTTAACTAAAAGGCGATGACTGGAATCAAGGTCAGGCCTGGCGGGTATCGTCGCCCGTCAAGAGTTAAAAGTAAGACTACAAAGATGCAAGGCACTACAAGTGGGGACATCGAAAGGGAGACAAGGTTAAGAAAAGAACAAAGAAAAACAAGAAAATGGCCGGAGATAACGCTAGCCGGCAAGCAGGAAATCACTTCCCGTCGTAGATCTGGTCAGGCGTGAGGGTAAAATTGCCCTTCTCGATCTCCGCGGCGTCAACATGGTCGGGTTTGACATACCGCGCGGTAAGGGCAAACCGCAACTTGTTCTCCGGCACCACCGAGTGCTATATCGGTTAGCTCTGTTGTTTAGCGGTGCCAAAATGGAGGATGGCCACGAACCTCGTAGTACCTCTGAAGGTTTTCACCGTGCATGACTACCAAGTCTCCATGGTGCAACTCCAACTTGATGGCTGGTGGAGCTTGTTTTCCCTTCTGGATGGCAAAGAGAGTTCGTCGAGAGTTGTCATACTCATCTTGGGAGATCTCGCCAGCTCCAAACCTCTCCTTGAGCGCACGACGCTCATCTTCCAACCGGCAGCCTTTCAGCACGGGGTCCTCTTGCAGAACACTCCCAGATACAGCTTTGCCATCGCCGGCGTCCACCCGTCGAGTATGTCCGTTGAAGTGCTTGTACTTCATGCGGATCCACATGGTGGATTTTGCTCCAAGTGAGAGGGTTGCAATTGTAGGGCCTAGAGAGGATTCACCATCGTCATGGTACTAACAAATCTATGCTTTAGTCGAGAGTAGGGCCAATCTCACAGTGTCACTTACTCCTATCTTCATGCCCTCAAAGTACCCCAGCGTCAACAGCTCATTGGGAGGCATGTACATGTCTCCAGCGGAGATGACAGCTTGTTCAGTCGCCCACGAAAGACGACCCAGAGCTCGGAGAATGATCCCAGGGGCTTCGCCAAACGCCTTTGACAGCACCGACACGACATACTTATACGGGCTACCCTGTTTGATTTGGTCAGCAGAGAGGTCAGTAAACATGATGATCGGACGAGCTGACGTACGTGGTTCACCGCGAAGTGAGCGGTAAGTGTGCCCGCGACTGTCCAAAGTAAGAATCCTGAAACTTAAAATTGTGCACCTTGCTCACTTACCTAGACTGGACGAAAGCGGAAAACGTTTTAAACCAAGATCTTCACGCTGAAGACCGATAAACAAGTCGTCGGACCCATTTGGTCGGCTGTTGATTTCGGCGTTCGCGACCAAATGGGTGATAAAGCCGACTCCATCAAGTTTGTAGGTTAGCTTGCGATAGGGTGACAAGCTAACATCATCGATCTCGGGGATCATGAATTTCCTATCGAACACCATTTCTCGTCTCATTGAGGGCTGCTCGGAATCATCGAGTAGAACTTGGCGCGAGATGGGGTTCATTGTCATGAGCCGTTCAAATGAGCAGACGTTACCGCCCGTCTGAGTGCCAGTAGAGTCATCGCTGCACTTCCACCCTCGCCACAATGTCCGTCGAATACATTTGTGACACTCGGGGCACACAATTCCTTTCCACGCACCACGAGATGTGCTGACGTCCGTGGCATCCTCATTCAGTGTCGACAGATGATCGGGGACAAGGCTGCAGTTAGGCCGAATTTCATTGTCGGGACGACTGCGGAAGCTCAAGAAGGCAGGGTTAAAAGTTAGCTCAGGAGGACTGGAAACGTTTCCAATCTTCCAGAACCTGTCACACTCCGGCTGAAGGCACATCCAACCATCCTCATAGACACGGATGCTTTCCTTGGAGCAGCCCTCGCACTTCAGGGTTTGAGGCTTTGTGTCGAAGTCTCTGAGTTCGAGGGGCATTGGAGGAGCAGAGCCCTTTGCTGCCCACCAGCTTTTCTCCGCGAGATCCAATTTCTCAAAACGGACCTTCGCTCCATGGTTCGTACCAATTCTTTCAAACCAAACATTGGTAACCCGAAACCATGCCATGACGTTGTACCGATGTGGAAGGTCCCGATTGAGAATCTTGTGCTTGCTCCCTTTCGTACTTGTCAGCTACAAGCTATACCATGCAATCCGTGATGAATTGGCAACCTACCAATAATTAACCCAACAGGAAGCTTTGAGTTCAGGCTAGCAATGATGCTTCGGGCGAGCGTGCTATCAGCCTCCTGATTCTTTTGGAGGGCCAGGTTTCCCTCTGAGTCTTTGGTGCAGCAACCACCACTAATTGTGTTAATACATGCAGTCCTTAGTTGTAGGATCACACTCACATTCGAGTTATGATGATTTCGTCGTCAATGTAGGTCCGGGTACCACCGTCGGCATCAATCAGAAAGCCCCAGCAAAAGCCCTCACTGTGATACATTGCGCCCTGAGTGCAATGGAACCAAGGAATTGCATCGCATAGCTGCTGGCGATTCTGGGAGGACATTAGGACCTAGCTGAAAAGGACTCGTTATGGGAGTTTCATACCTCAGCCCATGCGGGTGGTTCACCATGGACTTGCTCCAGGACCTGGTCAGTGCTGACCACTTTGATCTGGTCTGATGGAACTATTAGGATCAGCACGACATACATCACGTAACAAAGAACGTAAGTCAACTATCCAAGAAGCCTTTGTTACCTTTGTTTGCCGGCGTCTTTTCACTCTTGCCTTTGGTGACGCGGCCCGATCTCACCACTTGTCCAGCCACATGAGACCGACTAGCAGTCGGACGTGGAGCCATATCGCAGAATTCCAGCGCTTGCAGTCTGGTATGCTATTCCCTGGGTTAGCGTATGTGGTCTTCAGACCTATGGTGGGACTACCGTGGGATGGACTCACAGTACGAACACTCACAGTCACTCACACCCACCGCAGAAGCAAATCGGGGGTTCGATGGTGCTTCAAATGATCGCAGGTGCTTAAACCCAGATCGAAGCCAATGAACGCGGAGTAGAAAGAACGAAGATTGAAGCGCGCCAGGTCAGATTGCTAGGACTCGTTGTGCTGCTTCTAGGAAAGTAGGTGAAGGTCGAGAGGGAGGGAGGACACAGGGCAGGCCTACGACAAGCCTATATACCCACCAGGGCGGTACACAAGTCACGTAAACCTTAGATGGGATGAGTCCTTGACTAAAGAAAACCTCGAACCACCCATCGATGGATGGAGATGTGCTAATTTGGACAGGTTCCAAGGTTTCAAAAGATGGCGCTAAGCTCCCCATGACCTGAATGTTCCAAGCCAGGGAAGCCATTACGTGCTATCTACCGAGTCCATCCACGGGTGACTCAAGGCCAATGACAAAATGGAACGCTACCAACCTTATTTGAATGACCTCGTGTATGCAGCCAACCATGGAATCTGAGCAGAAATACTGCGATTCATATACCTACACTCTGTATGTCGACTGGACATATTTGTCCAAACCTTGACCATGCAGAGTGTGCACGTGCTTGAAAGCAATGTATGAGCTCTCGCATCGAGTTGGTACACTGTAGCAGGACAGTATGACCCTGTCCCAGCATCTCCCACGTTGTATGGCGAGCAATCTGTCGTCTAGGCTATGCAGTGTAGGTATATGAATCTCAGTATCTCTGCTCAGATTCCATGGTTGGCTGCATACACGAGGTCATTCCAATAAGGTTGGCTAGCTTTCCTTTTGTCATCAGCTGTGGGTCACCCGTGGATGGGCACTGTAGATAGCACGTAATGGCTTCCTTGGCTTGGAACATTCAGGTCACGGGCAGCTTCGGCCATCTGTTAAAACCTCGGGACCTTTCCGAATTAGCACATCTCCATCCATCGATGGGTGGGTCGTAGTTTCCGTTAGTCAGGGATTCTGCCATATAAGGTTCAACGTGACTTGTATACCGTCCTGGTAGGTTTTTGTAGGCCTGCCCTGCGCCATCCCTCCCTCTCAACCTTCACTTACCACAACAACGCGTCCTATCAATCTGACCTGGCGCGTTTCAATCCCCCTTCTTTCTACTCCGCGTTCATTGACTTGGATCTGGGTTCAACCACCTGCAATCATTTCAAGCGCCATTGGACTCGCGATTTGCTGCTGTGGTGGCTGTGAGTGACCGTGAGTGTTGTACTGTGAGTCCATCCCGCGATCGGTCTGAAGATGGCATGCGCTAACCCAGGAAATGGCATATCAAACTGAAAACACTGTGATTTTGCGATATGGCTGCACGTCCTATTGCTGGTCGGCCTCATGTGGCTGGACAAGTGGTGAGATCGGGCCGCGTCACCAAAGGCAAGAGTGAAAAGGCGCCGGCAAACAAAGGTAACAAAGGCTTCTTGGATAGTTGACAGTGGTGTATGGCATGCTGATCCTAGTAGTTCCATCAGACCAGATTGAAGCGGCCATCACTGACCAAGTCCTGGAGCCAGTGCATGCTGAACCACCCACGTTGGCTGAGGTATTAAACCCCCATCTCGAGTCCTTCCACCTCGGTTCTAATAACCTTACAGAATTGCCAACAGTTGTGCGATGCAATTCCTTGGCTCCATTGCACTCAGGGTGTGATGGATCACAATGAGCGCCTTTGCTGGGGCTTTCTCGTTGATGCTGACGGTGGTACCCGAACCCATATTGACGAAGAGGTCATTATAACTCGGATGTGAGCGTCATCCTCCAATAGCAACTAAGGACTGCATGTATTAACTGAATCAGTGGTGGTTGCGGTACCAAAGACTCAAAGGGAAACCTGACCCTCCGAAAGAACCAGAAGGCTGATAGCACACTCGCGCGAAGCATCATTTCCAGCCTGAAGTCAAAGCTTCCTGTTGGGTTAATTATTGGTAGGTTGCCAATTCATCACGGATTGTATCGTATAGCTTGTAGCTGACCAATATGAAAGGGAACAAGCACAAGATCCTCAATCGTGACCTGCCACATCGGTACAACGTCATGGCATGGTTTCGGGTTACCAATGTTTGGTTTGAAAGAATTGGTACGAACCATGGAGCGAAGGTCTGTTTTGAAAAATTGGATCTCGCGGAGAAAAGCTGGTGGGCAGCAAAGGGCTCTGCTCCTCCAGTGCCCCTCGAACTCAGAGACTTCGACACAAAGCCTCAAACCCTGAAGTGCGAGGGCTGATCCAAGGAAAGTATCCGTGTGTATGAGGATGGCTGGATGTGCCTTCAGCCGGAGTGTGACAGGTTCTGGAAGATTGGAAACGTTTCCAGTCCTCCTGAGCTAACTTTTAACCCTGCCTTCTTGAGCTTCCGCAGTCGTCCCGACGATGAAATTCGGCCTAACTGCAGCCTTGTCCCCGATCATCTTTCGACACTGAATGAGGATGCCACGGACGTCAGCACATCTCGTGGTGCGTGGAAAGGAATTGTGTGCCCCGAGTGTCACAAGTGTACTCGACGGACATTGTGGCGAGGGTGGAAGTGTAGCGATGACTCTGGCGCCGAGAGGGGTGGTAAGGTCTGCTCATTTGAAGGGCTCATGACAATGAAGCCTATCTCGTGCCGGGTTGTATACGATGATTCCGAGCGGCCCTCAATGAAACGAGGAATGGTCTTCGATAAGAAATTCATGATCCCAGAGATCGATGATGTTAGCTTGTCACCCTATCGCAAGCTCACTTACAAACTTGATGGAGTCGGCTTTATCACCCATTTTGTCGCGAACGCAGAAATCAACAGCCGACCAAATGGGCCCGACGACTTGTTTATCGGTCTTCAGCGTGAAGATCTTGGTTTAAAACGTTTTCCGCTTTCGTCCAGTCTAGGTAAGTGAGCAAAGTGCACAGGATTCTTACTTTGTTGATCCGCATGAGGTACAAGCTCTTCAATGGAAATACTCAACGGGTGGACACCGGCGATGGCAAATCTGTCTCTGGGAGTGCTCTGCAAGACAACCCCGTGCTGAAAGGCTACCGGTTGGAAGATGAGTGTCGTGTGCTCAAGGAGAAGTGTGAAGCTGGCGAGATCTCCCAAGATAAGTATGACAACTCTCGGCGAACTCTCTTTGCCACCCAGAAGGGAAAGTAAGCTCCGCCAGCCAGCAAGTCGGAATTGCACCCTGAAGACATGGTATTCATGCACGGTGAAAACCTCCAGAGATACTACGAGGTTCGTAGCCATCCTCCCTTTTGGCACCGCTGAATGACAGAGCTGACCGGGACCGGTATGGCACTCCGTGGGACCGGAGAACAAGTTGTGGTTTGCTCTTACCGCGCGGTATGTCAAGCCCGACCATGTTAACGCCGGGGAGATCGGGAAGGGCAAATTATTCCTCACGCCTGGCCAGATCTACGATGAGAAGTGATTTCCTGCTTGCCGACTAACGCCATCTCCGTTCATTTTCTTGGTTCTTTTGTTCTTTTTCTTTACCTTTGTCTCCTTTTCAGTGTCTCCACCTGCTATGTCTTACATCATGTCACGTTTAGATGATGAATAATTGATGATTTTACGAGGGGCTTTGGCGTCCGCCGGACGGCCAGCTTCAATTGGTGAGCGTTGATTCTTTTTGGGACCCCCAAGTACTGTAGATATAGATCCCCGGGATCTGATTGGTGGAGGATGTTATTCTGCCAGTTCTCACCGATTAACATCTGAAATTCAGGGACCAAATGACAGTCACGTGACACGCGACCCCCCTATCACATTCACGGATTGCTTCGCTAACCCTCAGCAATCATTTCAGTACCTCCATGGATTTACAGGTACTGGTTACTGGGCTTAGTGGGCTAGATAATAGCAATGCTTTCCTGGTTGATGTTGCTCATTCTGTTCATCTTCTGTAGTTAAGAGCGAGTGCATTCAACAATACTACGTAGTATGTGATGGTCATGTGATTCAATGGAGTGGATCGCTGGCCGGCCCTAGCCGCTAGGTATGGTGGGCCCTGTCCCGTTAGCCTGAGTCGACGGGCTGTGTCCTACGGTCTACCTAGGAGCGGTGGTGTGATAAGTACCCTGTGAAAGCCGGCTGGAAGCCAGGACCTAGCCTACAGTGTTGTTTATTAATTATTTGAAAACTAAATACTGTATCTTCCTGACTCTGATGGACTATGTCCAGAGGTTTATCATAACCTAAGTGGAGCAACTTGGATCGGCCATAGCCGCTAATCATCCAGGTATCGATTTGGCGCTAAACAACTTCGGGACCCCGACACCCTTTTTACTGTTAAGCTGGGACAGATATCCAAAGTCCGCGAAATTCCTGGCATATAACTCATCCCAGTCACCTCTTTCCTCTCTCATTGTTGCCCAAGGCACCGCATCACACACCAAATCGAGATGGCGGCCGTCACTCCCGTTCCTGTGACTCTTTCCAAAGACAAAATTCCGACTAAAAAGAATGTCAGAGACATTATCGGCACATTCCTGACGGAAGAATGGCCATCTGTGGATCCCGAGACCCTAATCGTGTCATACCATGCATCCTTTGCCAACGCCCACTGTCCCGTGGAGCGGCCGAGGCCCGCTACTGGCACATCTACTGAGACCTTGAAGGTGTTCATCAAATTTCACCATGAGGGCCAGGGGAGCCTCGATGTTTTCAAGCCTTTGGCACCAACCAAGCATGGGGAAGCACTTCTCTGCCACGAGTACGGTCGAACCGGATTAGGAGCCAAAGTCTACGGATTCTTCAAGACCCAGGATGGCACACTCGGGAGAATCGACGAGTTCCTAGATGCACGTAACATGGAACCAGAGGACGTTGAGAATCCGATTATCCGAGCGGATGTTGCTAAAGCACTGGCCGTGTTTCATGTCTTGAAGACGCCACTAGAGACAAAGGCAGTGGAATCATACTATGAAGCCATCATCAAAGGACTCAGAAGTTACCACAAAATGGACAAATTGAAGGCACTCGGGAAAGAAGGAGGTGTCAGTATCGACAAATTAGTTGACTACGACTATGGGAGGAGGCTGAAAAATGTGGTGGACAAGCTGGAGTCTATAGGAGGAAAGACAGGATGGTGTATTCATGACATCCAATTCATGAACGTGATGGTTAAGAATAATCCGAAGGATGGGGAGAGCAAAGTCACACTGATTGACTTTGAGTTCGTGATGCAGAACTACCGAGCCTTTGACATCGGAGGGCACTTCATGCAAAAGATGTTCAAATGGTTTGATGAGGAGAGCAGGATAGCAAATTGCAGGAAATATACAGAGGTGGAGAAGAGACACTTCTGTGATGAGTATGCCAGGCAGTGGAATCAACTGACAGGCGATTCAGATACAGCGGATCAGGTGTTCCTTGAATCCGAGTACGGATATCTGTTGGCCATCACTTTTGACATCCATAACATGCTTTGCTTCATGGATGAAGAAGATGACAAGGATCCATTGAACCTGCTCGGACTAAATAAGCTGTTCGATGAATTTGTGGACCAGTATGCTAGACTTAATTTAGAAGATCTATAAGAAAAAGAGAATGCATGCGCTCTCATTCTAGCACAGGCAAGTATTATTATTCATAAATCCCATTTTATGCCGACTTTTGACAGGCCAAGATAAAGTTCATTTCACGGTGCGCACTACATCGTCGATAGCCATCGCAACATATCGAACATTGTGCTCATTCACTGTCCAATGCGGTTAGCAGAGTACGGATCCTACCAACAATTGGGGGACTTACAGCCAGAGATAGAGATTCGGCCAGACTTGAGCATGTAAATGTGATGCTTCTCTGTCATAACTTTGACTTGACTTTCTGTCAATCCAATGTAGGTGAACATGCCAATCTAGATAATATTAGTACCGACCCATAAACAAAGGCCTTTTGGTCTGGAGATTAGAGCGTCATACCTGGTTTATGACATGAGTCCATTCGCCAGGTGTGTTAAGTTTGGACAGCTCATTGAAAAGGGCATGTCTCATCTTCTGGATCCTCTGGCTCATCGTCGTAAGATCTTCCTGCCATTTCTTCCGCAGCTTGTTATTACTCAAAACTGTCTTCACTATCTCGGCGCCGCCTCGTGGGGCCATGGAATACTCCCCACGCACCAGATGGCACAAATTTGAAAAGACCTTCTCCGAAACCACCTCTGTGGCAGTGGAAGTCAAGGCGATATGTAAAGCGCCAACTCGTTGTCCATATAGCCCGAAGTTCTTGGAGAAGGACTGGGCCACGCAGAACTCCACCAGCTCGAGCTCGTGGAAGAAATGCCGAATAGCCCAGGCATCTTTCTTGGCATCACCAGACGCGAATCCTTGGTAGGCGAGGTCAAAGAAGGGGATAATGCCTTTATCTTTGCACAGCCGAGCTAGCATTTTCCATTGCTCTTCTGTTGGATCAGCTCCAGTCGGGTTATGGGCACAAGCATGAAGAATGACGACGTCTTTCTCATTTGCCGACTCGGCTAATGTGCGGAATGTCCCTTCAAAATCGAAAGCTTTGCGACTCGCATCGTAGTACGGATAGCTTTTATGGGGCACTCCTGCCAACTCCCAGATGGCATAGTGATTCGCCCAAGTAGGGTCCGGGATCCAAACACATCTGGGTCGCACATTTCGAGCCAGGAGCTCAGCGCCGAGTCTATTAGCCCCAGTTCCAGAGACTGTCTGAATAGAAACGACTCGTTTCCGTTCCTGTTCAGCCACTGACACTGCAGATCCCTCTTTCTCTCCAAAACCAAAAACAAGGTCCGCAGCGAGATTGAGGAATTCTGGATCTCCTTGGATGGCAGTATATTCATGTCTGTTGATATCGCTTGCTTCGTGGATTTGCTTTTCTGCCTCTTCCACCACACGCAAGGGCCATGGGCTTCCCTCAGAAGTGCGGTAGACTCCTATCCCCAGATTGACCTTGTGCGGACTGCAATCTTTCTTGTATGCTCCATTCACGGAAAATGGTTCGTCAGGCGGCGCTTCCGGGAGCGTCGAGAACAGTGAATATACAGGGCCGTCGACGGGTGATTTCAAAATGGATCCCATAGTGAGAAGGACAGGTGTTCGATGTGTTAAAATAAGGAACGCCTGTCTCATGGTTGAACAAACAATACCCCGGCTTTATAGATCGCGCGGCAGCGCCGCGGCTTGCCTCGGCGCTCACCAATCCGAACCTTCTGAGATATCCGCATGGTAAAATACCCGCCTCCAGCCGCCGGCTGCCGCTTAGTTTGGGTTCCTGCTAAGTTAACAGCTTCTTGGGCTTCCTTCCGCGAAACGATGTGTTATTGGCTACCTAAATAAATAATGCATACCCAGAATAGTTTTCATGACGTCTGTCGTCTATTCCAACCATGAAACTTCAGTAAGGCAGGGTCAATGCCCGCTGATAGACAACTGGCGGTGAGATAACTATCTCATCTCAGTTTAAGCTTAATGCTGGAAAGTTTATCCGCGGATATGGAGAGAGTCAGAGACAGGTTCCCCGGGTTTACTGAAACCCTCCACGTGCAATATTCCGGTGATTGTTGTAGCATGTTCAACAAACCGATTTGTAGTACTGAGTCATAGGTATGGCTTTGTCTCTCGTTGAAAATTCCATCCTCGCGCAGGGTCAATATTTGTACCAGCAACCTGGTGGTGCTGAGATTCAAGTGATATGGAATTCAATGGACGTATATACTGCTGACCAATGCTTCGCCAATGCTGGCCACTTGGCAGAACTCGGACGCAGATTCTCCAATTGCACTCCGTAGTTACAAGAGCCAGATTACATGGATTGCAGTTTGAGCATAAGGTCATCTTGGTGCGGTGATGTCGCCAACGGAACCCCGCAGTTATCGCACCAATCAGCCTTTGGTTTGCCTGTTTGTACTTTGTAGTAATTGATCGGCTTAGATCGCGGGCTACCGTTATGTAGTGCTTTGTATTACCGTAACACTTGGAATGTTGGGCACATGCAATCGAGATAGGACCAGAGGTACAGCACTGCGTAATGCAAGGAGGTTACGATCTACAACCTGAGTCATGCATGGCAGCAAAGCAGCACTCAGCCTCAATCCATCTTGTACTGTGTAATACGCAGTATGTACCTACGCAGTACGGATACGCAATGAGGAATCCAATGGCCTTATGCAGATATGGAGACAGTGTGGAGTGGAGATTAGACTCAAGCACAATGGAATACGAAGATATGGGGCTTACAAGCTCACGACTTTACCTTGGCTTGCCTATCTAGGTCTGGCTTATCTCGAAGGTTGCTAATTCCATGTCTAACTGCTCATTTCAGAAGAGGTAGGATAGTACACAGTAGTCCTCAGATAGACAAGAGGTACCAAAACAAGTTGATCAAACAGATTTCGCCAATCTCCCAATAGTGGGCCTGAGAGGGTCTTTTCTCGGCAGGGTAACCAATACCAAGCAATCCTGGGAGGGGAGTAAAATCCTACCAATCACCGTTGCGGGGTCTCTTGCCAAAACAGTACCCACCGTCGACAGGGGGTTTTCCGCTGTTTTTCCTTTCCGGCGCAGTCTGTCCATCAAGCATAGTGGCTGGTTTGTGCGTTTCCCCATCCTCTACAACGAAGCACTGGCAATGAGTAGCGGGCTGCGAAGTCGCCATGAGCGGAAGGCCATCTCATAATACCTCTTTGCCGTCTCGAACTGACCCCCTAGTCTCTCAAAATGATGAGACGAACGTCTCTATCTATGGCGCGGCGCCCGAGAGCCGGGAAGTCACGCCCCCCACCCCACTTGAGATCGATGCGCTCGGTGCATACGGGGTCAATATACAAGATTCCGGGAGCATATCGCAGGTCATAACGGAGCAGCAAGCGAACCCAAAGGTTGCCATTCCACGACTTGACCTGCCGCTTGGTAGCACCAACGGTCGAGTTAGCCGAGCATGTCACAACTGTCGCAAACAGAAGAACAAGTGTTCTGGTCATCGGCCTTCTTGCCTCCGATGTCAGGAGACCAACGTGTATTGCGTTTACGTCGACGGCAAACGAGAGAGAAATGCTAAGTATCTGATGATTCCTGTAGATCTCGTTGTTGGACTCAATATTGACCCGGGCGTTTAGACAACTCACAATCATATCAAGCCAACTCAAACACTACGAATCTCTCGTGCGTGATATTTACCCAAAGATCGATAGCGAGCTGGCCAGAATTGTCGATCAAGCTCTCGAGAAAGTGCGTCAAAGTCCATGATATCATGGCGACCGTACGAGGCAAGATGATTCCTAATCACTCTTGACATCTCACAGATCTCCGGCCTTTCCTTGCCATCACCGACCGCCCCTAAAGTACCAGACGAGACGGAAGCGCCCGCTCCCATGATCTCTTCCGTGGATCACACCACTGAGGACTTCAACGGGGACACGTCACTACAAGCGAGGGGATTCGTAGGGGAACATTCGCCGATGGCATGGCTATACAGGCTTAGACGCCAGATTGACCAGGCAAGTTCCGACACAGCCGGGCAGTCCGAGCGACCCGGACAACCATCGCTTTCCTCCTGTGGTTTCTTTGTGGATGAGATTGGTCTGCCCTCGACAAACGATTCAGACTACCTCGCATATCCTTCGCAGGTGGTCGCCGATGAACTTGTGGACAGATACTTCCAGGTTGCGCATGCTTCTTTTCCGATCCTCGGCAAAGAAATTTTCCTGAACCAGTGTCGATTGTTCTATAGCAACACCCCGACACATCCCGGAAACAAGTGGATGGCGTTGTTGAACATGGTGTTTGCAATCGCTGCGAGGCATTTTGAGCTTGATGGACATCACCCGCGGCTAGATCATAATAAGCACGCGGTGTATTTTTCACGTGCTCAGCGATTGAATCAGACAGACTGTGCACTCTTAGACCATCCTAATCTGCAACAGACGCAAGCAGAGGCACTGATATCACTCTACATGCTCTCCATCGGACAAATCAATAGGTAGGTCGAACGCCGCGCCTGTGCCATTTTCTCGTTTCTGATTTCGGTATAGGGCGTGGAGAGTATGTGGTGTTGCTATTCAATCGGCAATCTCAATGGGTATCCACCTTCGTAGTGAGAGCAGCAGCATCACACACGTGTCCAAAGAAACCAGATATCGCTTGTGGTGGGCGCTGTATGTGATGGATAGCCTCCTTTGCGGCATGACCGGGCGCATGCCCAGAATGCCCCAGGAACACTGCACCACACCTTTGCCAGTGCCATACAAGGAGGAGGATTTTTGGGATGAGCACGTAGCGAGGCTGATCGTAGACATTCAGTCCCGAGACTCCCTGATGAAATCCCTCCTCTCTTATGATCGTTCGATCAGGTCGAACGAGCAATCAAGATATTCGCCCCCTCAACAGCCGCTACCTGAACCGGTATTGCCCATGCCGGAGCATCAGGCTAATGTCTCGCTGTACTTGCTGTACTCCATCAACCTGTCAGCTGTGATGAGAGATGCAATCGAAATCTTGTACTCTCCCGGCGCCGGGCGCAAGTCGCGACAGGATCTGGAAATGGCAATGATGTCGCTCAACACTGCCGCCGACAACTGGTTTGCTCGACTTCCTCAAACCTATCGTTTCACGGAACCACGTGTTGACAAAGCTTTTGCCCGTCAACGCACGAGTTTGGCTTTCCAGTATTATTCCACCAAACTTGTCATTTCCCATCCCGCCCTGAGTTATCAGCCACGTTGTGAGGGCTCTCCAAATGAGTTTTACCCACACATGGCAGCGATTTGCGTCAAGGCGGCATCCCATATGCTCGATCTGCTACCCAACGAACCAAGTATGGCCTGGCTCATGAGTTGTTCGCCTTGGTGGACGGTTTTGCACTACCTCACGCAAGGTACTGTAGTGCTCGTGAGGCAGTTGCTCACTCAGAGTCAGGCGTGGGCTATTGACTGGGACGAAACATTGGGGAGAGTCCAGAAAGCGCTGCGATGGTTCAGTCAGTGCTCCACCACAGACGCCTCATTCGAGCGGGCTTGGGGTAACTTTGCGGAACTCTTGTCGTCTCAAGGACTGGATTTCGGTGTAAGATAATGTTTCCCTGTTGTCGACCTCCTCTCCTGCACTCCTTGCTTTCGTTGTCAATTTTCTGTTCCGTATTCCAAGTATTACTGATTTCTTTGCGATTCCCTGATGCGTTCTCGTTTGGTTTGGAAACGATAAATCAGTACTATTTTAATGAGCGGGGTGAGATAGCTGTGTATCGGTGGACATCGGACGCGGACAGCAGCTGACAGGTAACCTCGGGGTGTTGGGCAATGAACTGCTTGAAGACTTTGGGTAAGTGTCTTCTGTTGGGTAGCCTTGAAGAGACCTCAAGAGGCTGCAAGCGAAGCACTGCTCGAGACCATCGGGTAATCATTGTCGTAGATAGGTGCCAAGCAGTGTTCTTCCAGTGCGGTACTGAGACTCACATCCTCCACCATCATAAAGCAATAGGAATGCGTAAGGAAGGGACTTTAGTGAGAGATAGTACAGGGAGAGAGAAGAAAAGTAAAATTGAATCCTTTTGAGATGAAACGAACTAGTTAATAGCACATGCAGCCCAAAACGTGACACACCACCGGGGGCGCACATGATCCGCATCTTCGGCCGGCGGCCTTCTGCTCGGCCGAAGACTAGATCTTATGAGTCCATAAATCTGTCACGTGTACATGGTGAGCATAGATCGTAGCTTGCAAAAACTTGCATATGCAGCGTAGTCAATCGCCCATAAGATTGCAATTTTGCTGTGATGTCGGCCTTGAAAAACCTGGTCGTGATATTGAAATGGATCTACAGTTCATCTTCTACCCGTGTGACTTGACAGCTACATCCACGTTTCTCGATGGACATTTCCAAGGTTCAAGTGCACATTTATTTACTTTACATCCAGAATCAGTTCCAGGTTCGCTCGATCCATGCCAAGAACGGTTAGTCAAATGTGTGGGGTAAAACAAGGCTCTCTCATTGGCTGGTCGTCTCATCCGAAGGGTCTCCCCAGGAGTTTGGATTTCTTTCCCTACGTACAGAATGGGAAACTATCTGCATGCTGGCAACAATACTCGGGCAACATAACTATGAATTGCTGCACATAATATTCTACAGGAAAAGAGTCGCAAAATTCCCTCACTGACTGTGGCAATATTCGGGGAAATAGCATACAGAAGCCGAATTATAAGCCGAATATGGGGATAACCTGCTTTATGGGCGAACAGATCGCTATATGGCATTGAAAATTTGTGAACCTTCTAAGAAAACTGGGAATCGGACGCGGCTTCCCCCAATCATTACCATGGGTCGGATCCGAAGAACGCGCCGGGATATTCTCGGTAGGCTCTAAGGCCTTTTAGTACATTTGATTTAACACGAGCATAGTCCATTTTCAACAGAAGCCCCTCCTATCTTTGAAACACCGCGTTAGGGGGAACGATCGATTAATCAATCTTTCCATTATTGCCATTTTGCCGCCCATATATTACCGTGGCTGCGTTATTATCCACCTCTTACGATATGGTGCATTTTGTGAGAAGTGATGTTTTGGGCGGGAAATTTGAAACCCCAAACCGGTGCGCATATAGATGCCTTGGCGCAATCTCGAGTCATGTGCCAGAACTCACATACTGACCTGTCGTGTATATCAGATATTCGGCACCAGAGACGTTGAAGATCGGGGTTTCGGGCATTGTTTGGTTCGTTTTCTCTGCTTGTTCCGGTTATGAAGCCAGAATGCAAGTCACTAACTTGATCATCCAGCTCTTCATGGGATCAAATAGGCCAGCAATATGTTGCGGTGAAAAAGATCATCCAGCCGTTCAATACGCCCGCAACTGCGCAGCATATTTACAGAGAGATCAAATTGTTGAGGCATCTGAAACATGAGAATGTGTGTTAAGTAACCAATCCCTTTTGTCTTAACTCGAGCTGATTGAATGAACAGGTCATCCGTCCGCTTGATATTTTCATCTCACCTAGAGAAGACATGTGAGTTTCGATGTCGTTATCATTTCACGCGCTATTTGCTGATCATTCGCAGCTATCTCGTCACGGAACTCATGCAGACTGATTTGCGAGAACTTTTGGACTCGAAATCTCTTAGCCATGAATTCGTCCAATTCTTTCTATATCAGCTAATGGTTTGTTTCTCTCCGTCGTCTGTCAAACTGTTGCTAACTACATTGCCAGAGGGGATTGAAATACATTCATTCAGCGGGTGTGGTTCACCGCGATCTTGAACCCAAAAATATTCTCATTAATGAGAACTGCGACCTCAAGATCTGTGACTTTGGACTGGCACGAGTCCGGGAACCGCAAATGACAGGCTACCTTTCGACCATATCAAGTAGACTTTACCGGGCTCCGGAAATCATGTTGTTATGCCAGACCTACGGCGAAAAGGTCGACATTTGGAGCGCAGGGTGTATATTCGCCGAAATGCTGCTGGGAAAACCTCTCTTTCCAGGAAAGGACAGCTTCGAGCAGTTCAGCGCCATCACAAAGCTGCTCGGGACGCCCTCCGAGGAGACCTTGGTCAAAATGACTTCACAGAGTGTGAGTTTCATATCCAGTCACATCACAAAAATGTTGGCTGTTGAACAACTGCGTTGAGCGAACACTAACTTTTTTCATTTCTGAAGACTCGGGGCGTTCTTGATACACTCCCCCAGCATGATGGCTTGGGATTGTCCAGCACATTCCCAAACATTGATCCAAGTGGTACGTTCTCTACAGTAATACTGATAGATCAATTGCTCACACCTTGCAGCTCTTCAACTCCTCGAGAAAATGCTGGTTTTCGATCCTGATCATCGAATCTCTGCAGCTGAGGCTCTTACTTCACCGTATCTGGCCTCATATCATGATCCGACAGATGAGCCCGTTGCGGAAGAGCAATTCGATTGGACGTTGAATGGGTCTTTCTGTTCTGATGATGTATGGAAGCAGAAACTGTATGTCTACCCAACCATTTGGCAGGCATGATACTTATTCCTATGTCAGGTATGCCGAGGTACTGGAGTATCACAAGAAAGCAGAGATCAATGAGTCCGTCAAAAAGTGGACTCAGACCTCTTCGACAGTGCAGAAATGATCAAGCGACCATGATAAACCACATGGCCGTCATGAAGTATTTATGGGTTGCGTTAGAGGAATGTTCTTTATTTGCATCATCGGGATATACCCAGTTCCTCGATCGTGTTTTCGGTGTTTTGGTCAACTACGAACCTGTTTTTTGTGATTTCAAATGAGCGCACTTCCATCTTTGTTTAGGTCTTGTTATTAATTTCGAATTTATAGTTAGTTCGGATCATACCTATGCTACTCCTGTGGCGGACTTGCCGCTACAGATCAACACTTACTTGCAGTGTGAGTTTACAACGAACTGAACTGCGCCACGATGAAGACGATTAAGATCGGGTTTCCAGGTACATGTAGGCGGTATGAACCTCCCTCCAATAACATCTCCACCCACTATTCTGGTCCCGGTTTCGGGTTCCATTCAGGTTTCACTACAACTATGACGACATCCGGTTCCCTCGGATCAACCCCAGGAAGCTATTTATATCCTCATACTGTTCTTTTCGCAACTCAACTTCCCACCCTATTCTTCTCACCGAAAATATCACATACCTAACTCATTGATACCTATATACCCGATAAAATGACCTCGAGATATATCGTAACTCACGCCCACCCTTGTCCGTGAACCGCAATTAACAAAAACGGGCAGGTAACATTCAAAGACTCAGCTACTACTGAGCAGATCAACGGTTTCATGAAGCAAATCCAAGAAGATGGTGGAACTATCGTTAATAGATTTCCAGATATGATTTCCAGAGGTTTCTCGTATGTATCATGTCTAGGCTGGAAACTGGATGAATTTGATCACTCATCGATGTTGCAGGGCCGCTATAACAGACTCCGTCTACGAAAAGATTCGTTCAGACCCTCAGATCGATCATATAACACTCGATCAGGCTTACGAGAAATCATCTTCGGTCTCTGCCCCTGGGGTATCTGTATAGTCTCGACTCTCGATATAATATTACGTGTTCTTCGCCCTCTATGTACATCAATGACACGACTCATGGCCGCTAGGATCACTCTCATAAACGTACGGTAACAGACTGGATGTATCTGATTGGAGTATCTTGAAGTATCTATTGATTTCAGTGACCTACGTTATTGCACTTGGGCAGTGGCTCAGCATTGTGTTGCTCTGCCCCGGGTGCCCCACGTGGGACTTCAGCATACTTAGTACTATAACTTGCGGTCTCCCAGCCGCAAGGTACCGTAGCTTATTTAGACTACACTGCACGTCGCGATCCCCACGGTTGCACGATCGCTACACCCGTGGGTGCTAAGCCTCCGGGAACGCTAGCTCTAAGTAGCTAGCGTGAGTCTTGAGAGTGCCTATGTAGTACTACGCAGTTACCCCATACATATTAAAGAAATTTCAAGACTTGAAGCAGTGGCAGGGATGGGTTCCATCCCACAAGGGCTCAGGGGAGATAGCAGATGCGGCTAATCTTGACGCAAGGTGGGAAGTGACAGAATCGGCAGAATACTAAGATCAAGGAAGAGAGAGGTTAACGTAGAAGACGTAGAAGTTCCGGACGGCCTAAGACAAGAATTACATTCATTTTGAACTTCAATGACCGAAGTCTGTCATCATACTGTAGTGCGTTCCTTGGCTGGCCTGATGACGGGACTGCGGCTGGTCTACCGTCTCATAGACATCAGCGGTTCCCTGGAAGGAAATGATTGGCAGAGTGAAAACCCACCCGGGGTAGCGCGGGGAGGATTCTCTGCCGAGTGCCGTCAAATACAGTACCTGGACGCCCGCTGCCTAAAGGCGACAATGGAGCAGTTATGGATTATCAATTTGAGATACAAGGTCCAGCCAATCAACGAGCCAGCGTAGCTCAATGGTAGAGCGTCAGGCTTTTAACCTGAATGTTGCGGGTTCGACCCCCGCCGTTGGCTTACCTTTTGCTTTGCTTTTTGCCCCCCTCTCCTTGTTTTCCAACCTAGTCTTGAGTCCTTGACTAAATAAGAAATGCGGAGAAGCATAATTTCATACTTTTTACATCCACGGATTTACTGCGTAATTCATTCCAGAGCTTATACTTAGAGCGAGCTACATCGGGCAAATGAATTTCTCTCTCTCTCCCCTAATTCATTCCATGGATGACCTCTATAAAAGTCCCCCAGTTAGCGGCGGTATTTTGAATTGTTCACATGAAATTGTCGGAGAAGTATTCAGACGAAGTGCTTCTCTTATTGTACAAGCATCTAGAGGTCAAATGCAAAGTTATCAAGATGGAAGCATCCAATCGGCGGCCCAGTCGGGTCAATGTCCGGTCCGACTCACGGGTGTAAACATTTGTAGAAGCGATTGCATACATTCCGGTACAGGTAATTTATTCCCTTACTGATGCTTATGCTCGCTCCAATGGGCGGTGCTGTTGTGGGTCAAGCGCGTAATCAAAGACGTCGGAGTACGAAGTACGGAGTGCACAGAGCTGAATGATAAGGGATTACCTATGTCCTGAAGAAACTGAAACATAGCTGTTTAAAATCTTGAATTTATAACATACCACCAGATTATGATTGATAGAGTGGAACGTACAGCTGGATCTAGCAAGGATAAGCACCACTTAACTACAGTGGTGTGACTGGTGTCTGATTAGTAATTAACCTCCGGTACTTAGGTCCCCACTTTTACTTTTGACCGCTATCTAGACCGCTTACTTTATCAGCCAATCGGAACTCGCGCGTCACCACCTATTGGATGAATTCGAATCCCCCGAGGTTTCTGCTTGGCAGTATTAAAGTGGGTCCTAGGCCCCCAATGTACCGGAGGTTAAATACTAATCAGACACCACTGTACATATGCACGCTCTGTCATCGTCGTACGACGTAGCCCCCCCTTTACCTCCTTTCTCATATATCCGACCTCCACGACCAACCATCGCCGGTAAAATGATCTCCAGCACTATTGAGATTGATGCGCCGCCTTCTAAAGTGCGCGAACTTGTATGCACGAGCCCTAAGTGAAAAAGCGAGGCGAATCAAGCTAACAAGCGATCGCCCGTAGCTGCTGAATTTCTCAGCATACCCGGAATGGCACACGGAATGGCTTAAAAGCATCAAGGTCCAGGATAGCACCAAGACCTCAAAGGAGCTTGTCTGGGGAGACAAGATTGAGATCAACATTCAGAATTTCAAGTTCGTTGCTGAAATAAGGGTGAGAAGCACCGTCCCATTCAACATCAACTTGAGAGCTGAATTCCGTGCGAGCGCTATAGGAGAATACCGAGAGCCTGTTTTCTTGGCAAGGACCACCCGTATTAACCATTGCTGGTTTGTATAAGTTCCATATGGAACCGGCCAATGGCGGTGCGTCGACTGTTTTCACGCAGACGGAGGATCCTAAGGGTCTCCTTGCGTTTATCATGAGCCCCTCGCTGCTTGGGAACAAAGTCCGTGCTAATTTCGACATATTCCTTCGGGATCTTAAGGCCCGTGCTGAGCAGGCCTAATTTTGGGGCCAAAGTTGCCGCACACGCACTGTTTTCCCTGGTGTGCACGCACATTGTGCTGTGCTTGCGGGGTCGGAACCAAAGTAAAGGCTTCTGGGCATGCACAGTTACTTTCCGGCGAAACAATTTGGTGAATGGAATAGCATCTCATATGAACTTCTCGCTATCGTTGTATGGCAAGGAAAACATCGTGAGGTCTGATGGTACCTGTTGATCCGTGGCATTGATGGCAGCTTCCCATTGAGCTCGAAAGACGTCTTCAACCTGGGCTTTTTCCAACCACAAGACGGACTGGATGCGGGTAAGGATTTCATCAAAGTCAGCCAGTTGTAGAGAAATAGCTATTTCTTGGGCTTTCACGATGAACCACTGGTGGTGAACCGTGCCAACCGAAGCTACCATCCCGACGATGGAAAACCAGACATCGAGGGAATCATAGACACGAGCCGTTGATGCAAGATGTTGAAGTTGCTCCATAAAGCGCATGACAATGGTATTCAGTAGGACGGCATGCGAGTAATATGTTGGCCCCTGGACGATGAACATGTAGAGTATGATTCCATAGCGAATGCATTCTGTCATCGGTGATAATTGTGGTAATGTGGTATCTGGGGCAGAAAGTAGAAGTCGGTGTATGACGTAGCAGGTAAGGTCATGAAGTTGCGTGGCTGGGAAGGGCATGTTGCGCGCTCGTTGAAAGACGTGTCGGAGACGAAGGAAGACATTCTTGACTACGTAGTCAACTCCAATGCTGCCGATATCGAATAACTCATCGTTAAGCGCCGTTGGGTCCAGTTGCCATTCCGGGATCGGGGGTATGCCATCTCCAGTGCCGAAGTCATCTTGGGTCTTGAATTGAGGGTGGCCCATTATGAGCATCGATACCCTTTGCGATGTGTAAGTTTCATGGCTTCTTTTGAAGGACTTTTTGTCTTACCAACTGATCATTCTGGCGGTGAGTGGGCTTGTCTGCCTTACAGCGTTGATGCCACCTCTCATGTCGACCAATTTCTTTAGACCTTCAACATGCATTTCGCCAACTTTTAAGTTGCCTTTGCCAAACTGTGAGGCACTTAATGTCAGTTATCGTTCCATGCAAGAATATAGCAGGGAAAGCGCGAGGCATAGGAGTGTCTCACTTCAATGGTCGCTAATGTTATGACAGAGTTCAAAGTCCCATCCTGCACAGCTAGTGACGTGGACTCAACCTTGCGCCGTACCAGAGCCACAGAGTCAGCCATGAGAAGTTCAGATGTCTGAAAGCCCTTCTGTGCCAACAACTCTTCATCAAGACAGGCCGTCTGGAGCGAGACGTGAAACAGTGCTGGATCTCCTAGGGCAAGTGGCCACCAAGAGATCAGAAATGGGTTTGAAGTTGCGTTCAGATCAAGAGGGTAGTACTGGAAGGCAATCTTGTGGAGGACTGCTTTGGTAAGCTATGCGATCATCTTAAAGTTTCACCACAGGCCCACATACAGCCATAAATCAAACGTTGAACATGCTCCCGAGGTAGTCTAGTCTGTGGGTACGAGTCAAAAGGATCAAGGGCCCCAAATCTGTAGTTGGTCAAAGTGCCAGATCCATCCAATGCGCCTGTTGATGCGCCATTCTGCCGCCCGTGAGTTGCCGGCCCCGTTAAGGGTTCGTTGGCATAAGTGCACTCAACTTGCCGCTTGATGCAGCGGGAGCAGCGCGGTGTGCGGAGATCGCAGCTGGACTTTGATTTGGCACAGGCAGCACAGGACCTGCGGAGAGTTTGTCGCATCCTGGAAGAAGAGTGAAAAAAATGCAAAGAAGGGGGTGTGGTGCGTTAACCCCAGGATTAGATCAAGGTAGGCCCTCCCACCGCTTTCGAGGTCACACTGGGAATGGATTGATAGAAACGCTGCAAACCCAAGTGCCAAAAGGAAATGGGCTGACTGTGAACTTCGAACTTCGAAGTCATCGTTCATGGTGCACGCGGGCCTCGGGCCAATGACCCCGAAGCCAAGCCAAAATAGGACTAGACGCCGCTGCTTGGCATTGGAGTCTAATCCTAATCGGGTAAGGTGTACTCTCGGGCAGTATCATGCTGAGAGAGGATATGCCCTATCTCCCGCCTATTTTAAGGAGAAACAGTATGGCAACATCTCTCTGCCATCAACCAGTGACAACCACCATGGAACCTAATATGGCAGCTGAGGTAGCCAACATCTCCATCGCTCAGCATGATCCCCTACAGATATGGCCTTCCGAGCCTTTCCAGTTCCAAAGCTCCCTGCCGCGTTTCCTGGCCAGCTGGTCTACCTGGCAGTATGTGGTGACAGCTATTCTCGCCGTTGTTGTCTATGACCAATGTGAATATGCTCGATGCTCGCCACAATCATAGGACCAAACTAACGCCATCCTCCAGTCATGTACATCAGACGCAAAGGTTCAATAGCCGGACCACCGCTGAAGATCCCGCTCATGGGTCCATTCATACAAGCCCTACATCCGAAGTTCGAAGGTTACCTTTCGCAGTGGGCGAGCGGCCCACTTAGCTGCGTATCGGTCTTCCACAAGTACGCGTTCACATCAATCACCAACTTCCCCAACTTCGTTAAGCATGTGAGATGTCGAAACTAACGCACTTAATCACAGATTCGTCGTTCTAGCTTCCGACCGAGACATAGCCCACAAAGTGTTCAAGTCGCCGACATACGCGGAGCCCTGCCTAGTGTCAATTGCAAAGGACATTATCGGCCACAAAGCTTGGGTTTTCCTTCAAGGAAAGGACCACGCCGAGTACCGCAGGGGATTGACACCACTGTTTACGAACAGAGCCATTGCCACCTATCTCCCGGTCCAAGAGAGGGTGCTGGCTGATTACTTTGCCAAGTTTGTTGCCGACAGCAAGGAGAATCAGGGCCGGCCAATGGAATTCATGACTAGGTTCCGCGAGATCAATTGCGCACTTTCATGTCGCACATTTTTCGGTGATTATATATCCCAAGCCGCAGTCAAAAAGATTGCCGACGACTTCTACCTTGCAACAGCTGCCCTCGAATTGGTCAACGTGCCTTTGTCGATGTACATCCCGTTCACCAAGACCTGGCTCGGGAAGCGGACGGCTGATGCAGTCCATGCCGAATTTGCGAAATGTGCAGCTGCATGCAAGAAAAACATGGCAACCGGCGCAAAGCCCACCTGTATCGTTGACCACTGGGTACTTCATATGATGGAATCTAAGCGATACCACGAAAGAATCGCAGCAGGGGAGACAGACGCCGAGAAGCCAACGAACATGATTCGCGAGTTTACAAACGAGGAGATCGGACGAACGCTGTTTACTTTCCTTTTCGCCTCCCAGGATGCGTCTAGCAGTGCCACAACTTGGCTCTTCCAAATCCTTGCCCAGCGACCCGATGTACTCGACAAACTGCGAGCAGAAAACCTTGCCGCTCGCGGTGGTGATAGGAAGAAGGCCTTTGATCTTCCCATGCTAGAGTCACTCACCTATACAAAAGCAGTGATCAAAGAGCTCCTGCGCCACCGACCACCTGTGATCATGGTTCCATATCTTGCGACCAGAAATTTCCCTGTCACGGCCGACTACACTGTTCCCAAGGGCGCTATGATCATTCCGTCCTGCTACCCAGCCCTCCATGACCCCAATGTTTATCCAAACCCGGATACCTTCGACCCCGAGCGATGGATCTCTGGGGATGCTGAGTCGAAAACGAAGAATTGGCTAGTGTTCGGCGCGGGAGCACACGATTGCTTGGCAAGAAACTATGTGCCACTGTCTATGGCGGGTATGATTGGGAAAGCAGCGTTAGAGCTTGACTGGGAGCATCATGCTACGGAGAGGTCGGAGGAGATTCGGGTTTTTGCTACACTTTTCCCAATGGTGAGTACCACTACTTTGGAGACATCCTAGACTCTTATTCCGGCTCGTGGCTGGTGCTGACCTTTGGTATAGGATGGGTGTCCGTTGGTGTTCACAGAGCGTCCATGAAACGTGCGCTGCACAACTGTTGAGGATATTCCGCTTATGGCGGCTCCCTTGAAGGTTCTATTTGTATAGTTAATTCATCATGCAGGTGGTATATATACAGGTCCTATCGTACAATTCATATATTCTGCTTTTCCAAATCCAGCAGAAGCTTCATCACCATCTGAGTTATGACTTCGGCTCCTTGGGGGAATTCAGCTCCTTGAGGGACTCAGCCTCCTTCTAGGAACTGGGCTTTTTCGAGATCAAGCTGTTGATCTTATCAACAAGCTCATGAGTCGAGTAAGGCTTATGGATGATATCGTCCATACCAGCACCAAGCATTTCTTCTTGATGTGCCTGTCTGACATTGGCTGTGACCCCCAAGATGGGCACATGTCCACCATCTCGTTTTTCACTATCACGGATGGCCTTCGTCGCACAGCTACCATCCATGACAGGCATCTGCTGATCCATAAGGATGCAGTCAAATGTAGCTTGATTATTCGCGTCAACGGCCTCTCTGCCATTACAGGCCTCGGAGATCTCGTAACCCAGTGCATCCAACCTGCGTGAAATGATTCGCCTGTTGATGAGATTATCTTCGACCAATAAGACACGTTGCCGGCCGACACTGCGTTTCTTCATATCGCGATCGCGCAACGATTCCGAACTCTTTCGTCTCGTCTCATCATTCGAGACTTCGCGGGCTATCTTGTGAGTATTTGCCGCGGCTTCGTCTGTCGGTGCACCAGGCCGCGTCTCCCAGATATTCGCTTCCGGAGGATCCTCTGGAATCTCAGGCTCGTCTGTTGATTGATTGACGCCCTGCATTTCATTGCCCAGCGACTGGATATCAACACAAAGTCGGTCCACTCCGGACATATCAAGGCTACCATGCCCTTCGCTGGTCGTGTCTGTCGTCCGGCGTACTTTGAAAAAGAATCCAAACGTACTTCCTTCTCCTTCTTGGGAGCTCACGCCGATCTCACCCCCGTGCAGGTGACAAAGTTCCCTGCACACATTGAGCCCAAGCCCAGATCCACCGTAGACACTCTCGGTCTTGGGAGTTGCTTGATTGAAGCGTTGAAACAGCCGTTTCTGGGCTTGAGCGGTGATACCAATGCCAGTGTCTTTGACGGCGACCAAGACATAAGCAGTTTCGCCAGCTCCCCATTCAGAAGAGTTGGTTGCGTCCTTGCGGAGGTCAGCCTCATGCGAATCGAAGAAGACGACGTTTGGCGGATATGAAGGGGGTCGCTCTCTCGATGCGCCAATGGAGACTCGTATTGATCGACGACTCTCCGATTTTGCAGTGAACTTGATAGCGTTCGAGAGAATATTGATCAGAACCTGGCCCATGCGATCAAGATCTGCCATGACCCAATCAATGTCACAATGCGAGTAGGAATGATCGACCTTGTATTCAAATTCAATCCTCTGTTTTCGGAGTTCTGGTCGAAATATTGCAAGCGGCGTGGTGAGGTGGCGTTTGGGCTGGACTTTATGCGGCGTTAACGCCAGCATGGACGCGTCAAGTTTCGAGAAAGTCAAGACATCATTGACAATTTTCTTTTGATGCGTGATACAAAGGCTGATCGTCTCCGCTGCTTCGACAATGCCCATGACCGATATTTCATCCGGTTTCTTGTTGTATACTGCCTCCTGGATATCCTCTGTGCAATGTAATATCGCAGAGAGCGGATTGCGAATTTCGTGGCTGATCATATCGATGAAGCGCTCCTGCTGCTTCTTGCGTTCTTGCGCATCTTCCGCCGCCTGCTTCTGTAAGAGCTCGGCCTCCTTCTCCGGGGTAACATCCGCAATCGTGCAAATGAACATCCCGCCTTCGCTTGGCCCAAAGCATTGCACATCCTTGTCGTCCAGTTTATCCAGTGTCATGACACACCACATCGAGTTCGGATCGCGGGTATGGTATTCAAGGCGAAGCGGCCGTTTAAACTTCGCGACATCGAAGTACGCAGAGGATACTCGTTCATAGTCGTCTGGGTGAACCGAGCGCAACCAGCATTTTGAGAAATCGGAGGTGAAGCATGTGATGAGTTCCCGAAATCGGCGGTTCACGGAGACAAGTTCATATTGGTTGGTGAGGATGGCGACGCCATTGGGGAGAATATCGGCCAGCTCCTTGGCCGAGATGTTGCGGCTGAAATTGAACGTCATCTATTTCTCTAGGCGGCTCGATGAGCAGTTCTTCCAATCTCACTGAGAAAGTCGTGCTGAGAGCCTGATATGATGTGGAGACTGTGGTAACCATCCAATTGTTATATGCCCACAAGTCTTCGGCTGGCTCGCATGGCAAAAGGTAGAGGCTGAGCGACAGGCTGAGCGAGAATCTGCGGTGTTGTTTGCAGTGAGGAATGGTATCTTGAGCCAGTTTGTAGTATGTGGAATTGAGGGGTGGTATGATAGATCAAGACTCTGCAGACAATTTGATTCTCTCTGACGAGAGTGCTCTAACGAGAGCATGCGGGGATATGTGTGGTGCCTCCTGACGAAGTGAGATACGTCATCATTGTGGGCATTTTTCTTCGATCTACTTCCAGCAGCACACTGGGGTTGTCATCTCCGGACTTGGTGATTGGCGACCAATAGTTAAACGGTAACCTAATGGAGCTAACCTGGCTGGGTTAGCTTAAGTTAACGAACATGCATGCCATATATTTGAGGCAGGAACATGACGTCACTTTTGGACTGCAGATCAAGGTCTCTGATTGGCTGATTGGACTTTGTGGCAAACCCTGCCGGACTTGTCTGCTCTTCGTTGTTCCTGTGTCCAATCGCTTAATGTGCACTGTGTACTAGGTGTAGCTCCTTATTTGAGATGATGTGGAAAGAGCTAGTGTAGCTTATGTTGACTTCATGCAAAGCCAGCTGCTTGTGGTACATGCAGAGTAACTCGGCCTACAGCCAAGTGCATATGCTCCCATGTGACGAAGACCATTTCTACTCTTTTTCTGAAGATGCGTGTTTCCTGTGGTTCTGGGGTTATTGTAGGATTGAATCCTAATCTATTGTGGGGTTGTGATGAGCGTTATTAGAAGCCTCAATATTTCGCCGTTGTAACGCAACCTATCACAGAAAAACATACGAATCATTGAAGACCTGGAGGACGCTTACAAAATCCAATCGAGGTACTTGGTTACACAGTAACTATACCTACAGACTAGTAACTATACCGATTGAATGTGTAACTAAATTTGGAGCACGTGGGTTCCTGAGATTCATTGTGTGCACGTCCATACTACTACATACATTGATCTGCACATTAGCGAAACTTCCCTGTCAAAGCGCAAGGGTCGAGTACATGACAGTGCGTCACACGTGCGCGAATATGTAGATTTCCCAAGCCGAGATTTACCCAGCAATATGCGGCAAGTGTCAAGATGCTTGTTGATCTTGTGGTCAAAGCTTTTGCTTAAGTGTCGATCAGCTTCGTCCAGCTGAAGATGATGCTTCTACTACCCACATTTGGCTTGGCACAAGTGATCCGAGGGTCCCAAAGTTAGGCCATTACCTAGTAAGTACTGTATGTTGGACATATTCATGGATTTGGCGAGGTAATAGAGGATTTAGAACCCTACATCAAAAGCCACTACTACTACGTACTGTACGTAGGTTCCAGAAGGAGTGGAGCATCGGCGGCAATAGTCCCACCTTAACCAGAGGGTTGTGTGCAGGTTGCTTCAACACAAACCCTGGGAGATGTTGATTGATCGAAAAATTCAATAGCGGAGACGAGAACTGCTCCACTTGTTTTGAAAATTTGGAGCCGTTCACAAAGAGGTCTAGACAGAGTACTTTACGTGAGGAATGTGGGATGAGCTGTCGAAGCGAGTGAGTCAAACTAGGCGTGGCAAATCTTGCCCAGTCTTTGCACACATTACAAAATTCTTTGCCAATACTAGTGACAAGCCTTTAGATTTACTTGTATGGAACCTATTCTGAGCCTTGCATTATGTTGTGGCTTCGGAGGTATCAAGGGCTAACCTACCCGCGTAGCCCTACCGGGATCCCGCAATAACAAAGTTACGGGTCTGGGCTTAGCGTTCGGGCCGATAACCTTCGGCTGTGCAAATTTTTTGATGCCCGAATTTAAACTTACACTACATCTCTGATATTGACTTGGTGCGTTATTGCCTTTGCATTGTAGAGGATTAGACAACACACACACACACACACACACACAGCATGTGGATAGCATTATCCCACATCTTATCCTATAACGCTGTCTGATTAAAGACTTTACCACATGTGCGAGCGGCAGCCCAGGCCCCAGTGGATTTCGCACTCCACTCCTCGTGGGTTCATCGTGGGTCTCTGGGCCTCCTCCATCTCAAAGAGGTAACCCGAAGGAATATTCTCCAGTCTAAAGATCAATGCTTAAAGAAGTAATCCGAAAGACTTCACTCCACTTTTTAAACTGGATCGATTGAAGATTCTGATTTTTCTAACAGTAGTAAATCCTATATTAGTATGAGAGTAGGTGCCAGTGCTCCCTGGAGATCCATTTTCATCTTTCACTCAATCCTCAAACTGACACAATGGGCATTGTTGACTATTTCAGCCGACCGCGTGGCGATCAGGCACATGGTGATGTTGAGACGCCCACCGTGGAAGGCCCAAAAGTCATTGAACCCACTATTATCTCCAGTCCCGAGTCTTCGGGTATGGTCACTCCCGCAAACATGCTCCCTTCCCCGGCTGGGAGCGAGGATCCGCTTATCTTTGAAAAGATCCCACATCAGTTCGGTCGATTGGGGTCTTGGAAAGGATCTTTGATCTTGCTCGTTACATCCGGCTCTCAGTTTCTTGACAATGTCTTTATGACGAGCGCCAATATTGCCTTGTCGTCGATTCAAAAAGACTTTGACGTTTCGAGTACCGATTTGCAATGGATGATTTCTGCGTATACTTTGTCATTTGGTGGTTTCCTTTTACTAGCTGGTGCTTTATCTGACCGGTATGGCTGCCCTCCCTTTTTGTCTTTCATGTTGATGGAAGCCCGATCCTAAGTTTTACAGATATGGACGAAAGAAGATTCTTTGCCTGGGTCTTGCTTGGCTGTCTGTGTGGACACTAGCCATCGGATTTGGGCAGTCCTTCATTCAACTCACGGTATTCCGTGGCATCCAAGGAATTGGAGCCGCTTTGACTGTTCCCTCAGCTATTGGCATCATCAGTTCCTACTTCAGCGGTGTGGATCGCACTCGTGCCCTGTCAATCTATGGAGCTTCTGGTACCTTGGGGTTCTGCACCGGTCTTATCTTCGGTGGATTCCTGACCTCTTCATTGGGCTGGAGATACATCTTCTACCTGATCATCATAATTACTGGAGCGTTGGGTATCTTGGGCTTCATTGTCCTCCCAAGCGATGTTCCTTCCCAGAAGAAACGCGAGAGAATGGATTACATTGGCGCAGTGATGTCCACTGCTGGCCTCATCCTGCTCCAATTTGTGCTATCCAGTGGTGGAACCTACGGCTGGGACCAGCCGTTCATTATTGTGCTGTTGATCCTGGCTGTTGGTCTCCTTGTTGGGTTCACTATCTACGAGAAGTACATCAGCAACCCGATCATGCCGCTGTCTTTGTGGAAGATTCGCAACTTTGCCGGTCTTTGGGTTATTGGTTTCAGTAAGTTGTCCAATTTCCGAGTTCATGCTTTAGGCGGTACTAACTCAGGCACAGCTGGTTATGGAACCTATCAGAACGTCATCTACTATATCGTCCTTATTGCGCAGGAAGTAGATAAGCTAAACGCTGGCGATACAGCTCTTCGCTTTCTGCCAATGGGTGCCATTGGTTTCATTGTCTCACTCGGCACGGGAAAACTGCTTGAGATCATGAATGGAAAGCACCTCCTCATCATCGGTCTGGTTCTGGCTGTAGTCGCTCCTATACCGAGCGCTTTGACTTCGAACTCAGACGCTGGATTGTATGTATTGCCACTTTTGACTTGGGTGAATCTACGCTAACTGTCATAGCTGGCTAAATGTCCTTCCCACGTCCCTCATCAGTATCTCATCCGTGTCTTTCATCTTCGTTACTACGAGCACTGTGGTCCTCACGAGTGTACCGGTCGAGGTCAAGAGCTTGGCTGGCGGAATGGTGAGTCCATGCCCTTTTGTCGCATGTGCCTTTCGATATATTGATCTTCTCTGTAGCTGAATACTGCCTTCCAAATTGGCTCTGGTGTTGCGTTGGCTATCTCAGCGGCTGTTACTGATGCTGTCGATATTCAGCAAGGACACAGTCTAGAACAGCAGTACGCCACGGGTCTTTGGTGCTCTGTCGGTCTTGCTGGACTGGGCCTGGTAATCGGTCTTATTGCTGTTAGGCACAAAGGTATTGGACCTAAAGATAGGTTAGGTGCTGGCCCAGTCGCTATTTAAATATGTGCTATGATTGTTTCGGTTTTGATAGATGGCTGATAGACTTGCTTTTGCTTTTGTGTTTGTTTTTGGCGTTGAGCTTTTATAATGGGCAATGAACGATTTAGTGTGTTGGTATGATGACTGGAAAAGAGGGCCGAATGTAGTAGTTATGAAGAGATTTTAACTTTCATGAATAACCTTATTGATTTGATGTTAAATATTCACTCTGGGTAGTGCACTTAAAATTGGTGTCTTCTTTTACCGTGACTTGAAATACTTGCCAGTTGATTCGATTCAGGAGGGATCGGAAGACACAGACAGACGAAAAGGACGAAAAGAAAAGGAAATTTTCTGATCTTCTGACTGAGATGAAGGAGAGAAAATGGGATTTAGAAATTAACGCTTTGCCTATGAAGCATAAACAATCATAGAATTATAGATTGTCGTAGTTGAAGTAATTAGATATCTCAGAAGGGCTGTGCGGTTGTCCGGAACCTGATGAACAAGGCAACGAACACCCATACGCCGGTAGACCCACATTTTATGTCACGTGCCTATCAGATCCGGATTTGGATGGGACTAAGATCGCGATGCATCAAGGGCCCTGTTTCCGGCATCGAGGAATGTAAAGATGAACATTATGACAGTATGTCTGCTTGCGTAGAGCATAGGGCATCTGGGGAGTTTTGACTCCCGCCCTCCAGAGATCTCGTCATGATTCCATCTTGATCAGCCTAGCGACTGTCAACGCCTTTCACAATGATCGCCAGAGGAAAGGCCCTCCAAATGGCCATAACGGCATTTGCCGCTTATGTTCTCTTTACACTACTTTTCAAAAAATTTGGAGACAAAGCATGGCCCGAGTCACTACCTACTCTCTCTCACAGCTCTATGAGCGATAGCGGCTATGAACATATTCAGAATCGCACTCTTGGGGTCGGTTTCTCCTCCCGTCTTGAAGAATTAACCGCTGACCGCAGAAAAATCTCTAGTTTGAGCATATATATGCCATTAGCATGAAAGAGCGGACGGATAAGCGCGATTTCCTGACCCTGGCAGCTTCAGTGTCGGGCTTCATGGTCGAATGGCTTGATGGAGTGCGACCGGATGAACTACATCCCAAAGCCATGCCCGATGTAAGTACTGCTAATGAACCCAAAACAATTGCCTTCTAATTTCACCTTAGGGATTGAATAACTCATCCGTGAAGCCCACTGCTATCGCATGTTGGCGTGCTCACATGAATGCCTTGGTCAGGTACTAATTCCCGGGGCTTCTTTATTAAAAAGGAATACAAGCTAACTTCTGCATACACACACGCACACAGTGTGGTACGCAACGACTACTCCACAGCTCTGATTCTCGAAGACGACGCAGACTGGGACGTGAACCTCAAGTCCCAACTCCGTGAATTCGCCCGCGGGCTACACGCGTTGAAAGGAATCAACCAAGTATCCAAGGAAGCTCCCTACGGAACCGACTGGGATCTCTTGTGGATAGGCGGATGTGCCTCGGGCCCGAACGCGAACGAAACGAACTTCTACGCTATCCCCATGGATCCCACGGTCCCCAGTGTACACAATCGAGGCACCTGGGGCGGACCCACTGATAAGTGGAAGCAACAATATCCCGAATTGGCCGAGGACTCGACGCGATTTATCTACCAAGCTGAGATGGGCTGTTGCATGTTCGGGTATGCGGTTACCAACAGGGGTGCGAGGAAAATAGTTTCTGCTCTTTCTCTCGATCACTTGGACAGCCCGGTTGACAATGCGCTGAATGATTTGTGTGCGGGAATTAACGGCCGTCGGAAGATCGAGTGCTGGGCGCCGTTTCCCAATTTAATTGGGACTTATCGGAAGGCTGGCTCTTCTGCTCGGGACTCAGATATTGAGAGCTATGATGATACTGATTATCACGGGGAGCAGTCGTGGAATATAGTTTATAGCACCAGGCAGAATATTAGGGAATTGGTTGCTGGGGAGGAGATTGTTTACTCGCAATGGAAAGAGGAGGATGTGCCGTGGTCGGGTAAAGAGATCAAGCATAAGGAGTTTGTCTATCCTGTTGGACATCTTGTCAATTAATTCTCTATTGCTGCGTCTATACTATCATACAAAATATTTGTGCTTTATGTTCTTCCAACTTCAGCTGGCCTTCTAAGGTACGTTTGATTTAGGTTTGCTAGTCTAACGGCGATGCTTGTTAAGATCTGGTTCAACTCGGATAGATCCAGGCCAAACCTTGGGAATCACAGCCGCCATCCGCTCTTGCTTCTATGGTCGCTCTGGGATCTAGTCTCGAGCACTCTGCTTCGATGCCTCGAATAACTTCTCTTGCAATTGCCATTCGCAGAATTGGAATTGGGAATCATCGGTTCCTTGAATACCCGGCTTCTTCGCATTCTCGTTGGGAGCGCTCAAGTTTCCAACTGTCTAGCCCAAGTGTTCAGTTGAATCGGGCATTTAGTGCGGTAGATAATAAGCTTTCAAGGTTTATTCAAATCCCCTTGCTCGGCAAATGAGCTTGTTCTAGGAATTGAAATCTACCTAGATTGGACAGGAACATAATGGGTTAGGTACTACAGTACATCAGTAAATTGTAACCTCATTATAGTATCATTCCATTTGAAATTCCTTCCCCCTTGGCATTCACCTTCAGCCAATAGTGATTGAATACCTTATAGTCATGTGCCTGGAGCCCTTGGATTTAAGTGGTATTTCAGCAGGGCTCAGCCAATTCAAATTTCCGAAGGCTCGGCCCGGTTAGTTTCTGGTCGGAAGACTAGGGCGGGAGGTTAGCGAGGGCATATCATCTATCATGCAGTTTTTAAATTGCCTATTTGAGCACCTTGAAGATATGCTCTAAGCTAATAACCGTAATGTAATATCGGTAGCCTTACTTTGCCCTTCTGTTGCATCTCTTCTCTGAAAACCTCTCAGCAATCAACCGTACAGCATGTAAAAGCTTCAGGTGATGAAATGAAGGTGTCTAGACTCATGTGGGACCTTAGATTAACTCCTTGCATCGGCTCTCGATTACCGTTCACTCCATCCACTATGGGTTTCTTCACCAATCTACCGAGACGTTCCATCTATCATTTCTCTTCGAACCAGCCGTATGAATTTTACCTCCCTTTTGTGCATTCCTGGGTCCCATCCCAAGAATATTCCCTCTTCTGGCTTCCTGCTTCCTTGGAATATTGCCGGTCACCGGGAGCCCTTTGCTCTAGATCGAGTCGGCAAGAATGATCCCAACAGCCTTGCATGTCCTACGCTGGAGCATGTGACTCGAAGTTACTCTCTGAAGTTGAAAGTGACCAGAAAATGATGAACAAAAGAATGCAATGGCAAAAGCCAGACTGTGAACAAGCCGATATAACCGGCCTTCGGCGATTCTCAATTCCTTTAAATCTGGGGAATCTCAGCGAGCTGACAGCTTTTGATAGTCCTTTTTCGCAGAAAGCCTCTTTATACTGCTGATTAGTGTCAATCACGCCGATCTCTCATACATACCCTTATATTTTCCGAGGTGTATACGTATACATGGCACGCTTCATCAACCTCCGAGGCAATAGCCTCAACATCGCAGCTATCCTGGGTGTCCTCATGCCAGGCATCCTGACAACGGGATACAACGCGTCATTACTCGGCGGTGTTCTGACACTCCGGGACTTCGAAGATCAATTCCCCGAGATCGACATCGCTGCTGCCGAAGACAAATCCCGTGCATCGACAATCCAAGGCCTCGTCGTGGCTGCTTACACTATAGGCGGGTTCTTCGGTACACTGTCTTGCGTATGGCTAGGCGACAGGTTAGGCCGCCGACGCACAATAATGGCAGGATCAGTCATCCAAGTCCTTGGAGCGGTCTTGATGGCTAGTGCGAGTGCTCTCAGCCAGCTCATTGCATCGCGTGTAGTTCTTGGCTTTGGAACTGGTGTTTTTCTGGCCACGATCCCGCTGTGGCAATCTGAGATCTCACCTGCAAAGAAGCGTGGCGCCCATGTTGGCATGAAGGGGGTTTTCAGCGGTCTTGGGTGTGCGCTTGCGCTGTTCTTGGACTTTGGGATGTCTTTCACACGAGGCAGCGTTGCTTGGAGGTTTCCTTTCGCTTTTGTCGTGTTGCTTTCTCTCGCTGTTCTGGTTTCCATTATTTACCTACCGGAATCACCCCGCTGGCTGATCCGACAAGGCCGGATTGCTGAGGCTAGTGAGGTCCTAGCTGCTCTCGAGGACACTTCTGTCGGTGATGAGATTGTCGATGCCAAGATAAAGGACGTCCAAACATCCTTGGATTTATCTGGGGAAAAGTCACTGAGACGGATCTTCCATATGGGCCCTCAAAGAACTTTTCACCGAGCTTTGCTTGCTGCTGGGGCGATGCTGTTTCTCCAGCTCACCGGCGCAACCGTCATTACCTTCTACAGTTTGTCTCTCAAAGCACATACTCCCTAAATCCCACATACTGACACGTTTCCCCTATTACAGCAACTGCAATCTTCGAAAATAATCTCTCCCTTGGCAACTCAACATGCACCGTTCTGGCAGCAGTCTACCAACTGGTCGGTCCCCTTGGCGGGGCATTCTGTGTGCTCAAAATCGAAGGACTCGGCCGTCGAGTCTTACTCCTGGGCAGTGCAATCGGAAACACCGTCTGTCTAGCGTTGGTAGCTGGACTCGGAACGCAGACGGATAACCCTCTCGCAATGCGCGGAGCAGTCTTTTTCATTTTCCTCTTTCATTTCAGCTATATCATTGGATTCGGCGCTATACCATATCTCTATGCGACAGAGATCGCACCCTTGCACCTTCGAACAACCATCAACAGCTTCAGTATTAGCATTTCCTGGGCAGTCAGTATCCTGCTCACCAGTGTCACACCCATCGCGTTCAACAGTATGGGACAGACATACTTCGTTATCTTTGCAGGTTGCAATGCGACCATGGTTCCTATTATCTACTATCTCTTTCCTGAAACTGCCGGGCGCAGTCTCGAAGAGATGGATAAGATCTTTGCTCTTTCGAAGAATTCTTTGGATGTTGTCAAGGTAGCAAGACACCTTCCGCATGGAGGATCAGTTGACTTGTCACTCGAGAAGGATCTTGGTCCTAATTTCAAGTGCCCCGAGCTTCAGCTTCGTGAGGTCTATTCACGTTGATGTATATGAACTTGTTTGGAGATACGCAGTTGTGAAAAAGGGCGGAATGTCTTGATGAAATGATCTATGGTCCGGAGATTTTGAAATTAAATGGGCCAAACCAGCGTTTTAAACGTCCAAACCTTGATATATCGAAGCCACGTAGTGCGAAAACCCCCATAGCCTGTTGCAGCCTGTTGGAAAGGTTTCACATCATCTCCGGAAACACCGGAAAGAAACGGCATTGAGCAAGAGAGCAGGAACGAGCAGTCTTGCCCCGGAAATCGCAATTATGACAGTTCCTCAAGACATCAGTGGAAGCTCCATGAAGTCCGTGGGTATCAGGAATTATGAGAAACCGGGTCTTGATGCGGCTGACGAAGTTGCAGTCTCTGCCATCGCGGCGGGCTTCATTGAGTACCGTGTTGGAATAAAGGAATCCCGGACAACGGTGAAGCTGGCTTATCTCGGGTGCCGTCGATGGTATGTTTCAGATGCTGCGTCGGGTCAGACTGCTCCAACCCGAGGAAGCCTGACCACGTCTTACCACGAACACTGAGCCGAGATGCAAATTAAACAGATATAACGAGACACTGAGGAAGCACTGAGCTGGGCTGGGTGACTCCGTCGCTGAACTCAGCTACTCACAACTACACAGTAGTATGTGTAAGATACAGAGAAGCGATCGGTTACGTACGTACAGTACCTTGGTCCTTGAGGAAGTTGAGGTCAATCTTCGCACGTGATTGGTGGAGCCGGGCCAATCAAAACCACCATGGCATCAAGGAAGCGGGTCCTCGGGCCCCAAAAATGCGTTTACTATATTAGGACTAGTGGGGGTGCCAGCAGTCATTCCCATAGTTACTGAAGCCAAACAAGGAGTTTACGATAACTTCCGGTCTACAGAGAAGACCGGTTCATCTAACAATCACAGTCAGGCGCAGAAGTTTTGTTGATAAGTCATCAGATGTCGCATTGAATCGGTTTGATAACCTCAGGGACTGCTTCAGGCCCCTAGTGACTCGTGGTAGCATTCATGGAAGTTCCCTCGATAAAGACGGATAGAAAGTTGGCAAGTCCCGAGAGACATATCATCGATACAGCATAATAAGTGAGGGCAGAGGGGAAGTAGCAATGTAGGAAAAAATGCTAATCCTTCTCCCGTATCTTCAGGCTCCATGCAGCCAAGTACCAGTTTCCATTCTCTCAATCAGAGTCTTTCTTCTAGTTGTCTTCTTCTTCATCCGGTTGAGTAAATGCCTCCAGGATCTTCTTTCCTTCCTCGGCGTCCTCCTCTATGAAAGGTTTCAGGCCGAAGCTGTGCATGAAGGCAGTCCAGCCGCCGTAGGACTTAACAATAGCCCGCTCGGCTGGGGTGAGAGGTGGCTCTGCTATAGTCAGAATTTATTTCACATTCTGAATGTTGCAAGCAGATACGTACGGAGTGCGTCCGTAACAGGCATTTTGGCAGATGATGAAACCCTTCCCTTTATTGCAGCTGGAAACAGTGGGTATCTAGTGCGAATGAACGGGTTAGGGCTTGGAAAGTGTTCAACGAGTCAGATACCATATCAGTGGACTCACGCTAGAGTAGATTAAGGGTCAAGCTTTGCTAAGTCTGAAGATTTATGGGAATTTGAAAGGGAAGAAGATGATCAACATCACAACCCCTTCAAGGTTTCCAAGCGGGGAATCCGGCACAACCACGTGACATCGTATTGATAACGATTAACGATCATAACAGAAGTGAGCTTTCGTGATCTAATCCGGCGCCCATCATGTATACTTCAAGGCAGAAGGAGGGTCAGGAGGCAGAAATGACCTCGGCCTTCTCTGTCACACGTTATCTAGCCAACTCTTATGTTACTGCTTGCCGATAGAATCGAATAAAATTCGGTGATCAGGGTCCAGGGATTAGGGTTTACCGCAATGTCGATAACCTCACCTCTTCTATTCAGCACCTCAACTGCCGAGGTGTATGAGAATAATGAGATAGGTCCTCCAGGAACAGGCTATGTTTCAAAAGCAAAAACATACAACAGTGAGGATTCGCTGGTGGTCACCCACCCAACTACTAACTCACCGGCGTGTGGCTTAAGTACGGCTGAGCGGACGGGAAGCCCTGTTTTCCACACCCTATGGTCGTATGTACTGAACATGATGGTGAGCAGATTTATGTTTAACAAGGAGTTGGATGAGCTAAAGTGGAAGGAATGGTTGAGGATGGAAGAAAGGAGAGAGCTATCTACGTACATAGGAAAGGGAAAAGTGTCCTGTGGCATGGTGAAAATCAACATGAAAAGCTATAAGATCCTTATGGTTTGATGGCTTGAGGCATCCAATCCACGGATGAAGGACAACACTGGAGCATCATTAAGAATGCGCTTCAGTGGATGCTGGCTCAATATGAACTGGTACAGTAAAATCATACTCTGCATCCTGCATGGGAAGCGTATCGATCACTGCTGGTTTTCCCTGTAACGAAAATTCGAAACTCAAGCTCTCAGAGTTGTCCAATGCAATCTTGTAATGTCCTGGGTAAATAACGAGACTTCCATTCTCATCCGCTCTGGCCAGTGAGCCGAGGGTAAGAGGCAAGTCTAATACCTGCTCGTGTCCACTAGTGATATTGTGGAGGCGCAGGTAAGACACCAGGGACTTGTTTGGCCGAGGAGTTGGGCCTGCATCGTCGCTCGAAAGGAACAACAAGCCAACGTAATCGGAAGTTTCATGGCCAACATTCTTGACACCCGCTTTGACGGTGGTGAAGGGCGTGTTGTCGTTGATCGGGCCACTGGTTTTCTTTTGGGCAGAGGCAACAAGCTGCTGAATGTTATACTCATGGTCCAAAGTTTCCTTCCACTCAAACTTGAACTTCGTGTAGTGAAGCCCGTAGCCGAATGGGAGAACAGGCTTTCCAGTGTACCATTTGTAGGTTCGCCCAGGGTATGAACCATTCGGGCGAAGGTCGATGTCGAAAATGCTGACTTCATCGGCGTAGCTGGCTGGATATTGTGTGACCGGTAGTCGGCCAGCCAGTGATCTTTTGCCAAGAAGGACATCAAGCAGAGCAGTGCCGCCACTTTGGCTGGGATAACCGGCCCAAATCAGAGATTGAATTCCTTTGTTCTGCAGGAGGGCGCTGTCATCAACCTGACCGCCACCAAATTGGACAACGATCATGGGGGTAGAGAGCTTCGATAGTTTTGTGATGAGATCGAGTTGGTTTTGTGGCCAAGTGAGAGAAGTTCGGTCAAGCTGTTCGGCCTCCAGGGAATTGTCAATGCCACCGAGGTAGATGATCAAATCAGACTTCTCTGCGGCCTCAAGAGCCGAGCTGAATCCAGTGGTGTTCTGATTGTTGATTGCTGTGCCCAAGGCATAATTCACTTCCCAGCCATCATGTCCCTCGAATGCTTGCAATGGGCTTACTATGTATGGTGCATTGCCTGAGTAGTCACCTTGCATCTGAGTCGTGGCATTTGCAAACGGACCAATCACGGCGATGCTTTTGTATCGATGCGAAGGACCCAGGGGAAGAAGTTTGTCATTCTTGAGAAGCGTCATGCCTTCGACTGCAGCCTCATACGCGAGGGTTTGCGCGGCAGGGGTATCAACGTCCGAGGCATTGAGATCACTATACTTTCCGCCATCGAAGAAGCCGACCGTAAACAATGCCGAATATAGCCTTGTCAGTGCCTGGTCCATCGCTTTGTCCGAGGTCTCGTTGTCGGCAAGAGATTCGTTGAGCTTCAGGTACGAAGAGCCGCACTCCAGATCAACTCCGGCGTTCAAAGCAACGGATGCTGCAGCTTGTTCGGTATCAGTGAAGTTGTGGTATTGCCAGATGTCTGTGACTGCTCCGCAGTCAGACACAACATAGTTGTAATCCGCAGTGAAATTCCAGTGGTCCCTCAGCACCTGCTGAAGAAGGTATTCGCTTGAACAAGCTGGGATGCCGGAAACTGCGTTGTATGAACACATGATGCTTCCTACTTCCGTGTCACGCACGCAGGCCTTGAATGGGGCCAGGAAGTATTCAGCCAGGTCCTGCTGGGTAGGGTTGTAGTTATTTCCGTATCTGCCCGTCTCCAAGTCGTAGACTGCATAGTGCTTGCATGTTGCAATGACTTGCTTGTGCTCAGGGTCATCACCCTGAAGTCCCGGGACAAAGTTGCGGATATAGCTCTGCACAACATGAATATCCTCACCAGGCGTCTCTTGCCCTCTTCCCCACCGAGGATCTCTGAAACCATTGATGTTTGGAGCCCAGAAGTCGAATCCGGCAAAGCCGTTGTTGGCGAACGCTCGTCCTTCCTTTCCGATTACTTTCGCTATTTCACGAACCAGGGCGTCATCGAAGGAGGCCGCTGTCAGGATTGGTGCAGGGAAGCTGGTGGCAGAACTGAAATCGGCTGGCGGCTTGGTGAATTGCACACCTGGTGCACCGCCGACACCGTGTGTTGCTTCACTCCACCACTCGTAGGACGGCAACCCGAGACGGTCAGATCCGGCTGCAGCATCGACAAGATTAAGAATCTTTTCCTCCACCGTCATGGAATCGACAAGTGCGCTCACTCGCTCAGTAATGCTCTTTGAAGTATCGCACATTGGGTGACTGGAGAGAGGTTCCGTTTGACAGGCCGGCACGAACGCGGTGTCCGGTGAGTTCCCTTGCGGATCTAGGATTTGATATAAAGACATCCTATTGGCATATCAGGATCTTGTGATCATATCGTCTTTTACTCTGCATTTGACTTACACATAGTTCCCTCCGCATGAACTAGATGGTTCAGTCGAACATTTGGAGTTGCATTTGCTGTCATCGGTTTTGGTCGCGTCGCTAAAGTCGGGCTCACTCCCACAGAAACATTGCCTTTTTATCAGGTGTTAGTTTAGGTAATTGTACTGTTGCATCCAAAGTGCAGTTAACTTACGTTCCGAAATCAATGCCACCATATTCAAATCCCCGTTTACCACACCAGTTGGCACAGTACTGCGGCGTCATACCAATTGTGCTAATTTTCGCTGCACTCAAGATGGATACGCTGGGATCCAAATAACATCCAAGGTAGGTTGATGATGCATTGTAGGCTTCCGTCGGTGCTGCGCTATTGTCAGAGATAGCTGCCGCATTGACACTCGTTTGTACTCCGATGAGTGACAGTAGTACGTTAGTACTAGCTCGAATGAGCTTGGGAGGCATTGTCATTGTTGGCTCTCCTGTGCCAAGGAATACAAATTCGTTGGTCACTTTATGCTGGACAGACTTGATAAGAGACTTATATAGACTTCATTGTATAGTCGAAGCTGTAGGGCTTCTTGATCGATCACTACCTAGGCTAAATTACCGGCTTAGCACTTAGCAGACACCAGGATGTACTCTCCGCAATTCGCGCAGTTCCGAGATCCCCACAATTGAATGAGGGGAAATGTTCCCCACGGGGATCTACATTGCCCCCAGCTTCAGGTTACATCCTGTGAAGCCACAGTTTCAGACAATACTGACGTAGTAAAGCGTCTTCTACGGAGTAAATAGAGACACTTCTGAGAGATTGTTGATTGCCAAAAGCCAACGCTGGAAAGTAACAACTTGTTGAAAAATCGCGAATATGCAATGTCATTAGCGACCTTCCTAAAAAGTCCCAGGTCGGACTCAATTGTGGAAAATAAATAATGATGAGCTATAGAAGGAAGAAGAGGAGCTACAAAAGAAGAGGCACAGACAACGATATCCCTGAGTGGTGCCCTAACTACTTCGTTGACAATGAAAAACCGGTAAAGCTTCTTTCCCCGCAGAACTCAATGGAAGTTGCCTGGGAGCCTTAGGCACCATCGCCTACATACCCTGTGGCTAGTTTCACCCTAGTAGTTTCCTTTTCCCCTGTAATCAAAGCCGAATACTAGGCGAATATTGTCTGTAATCCCAGTGTAGGTCACAGCGCTGTATATCTTGGTTCTGAGCTGCCTTGCGTAGGAGAGCCATCAATTATCGCTGGGAGGTATTCAGCAGCAGCTAGTAGAACCAATCCGATGCTCAGGCTAAATCACGAAGGATCGAGGATTATTCATTCATGTAATGAAGATCAATTCGATTAGGCTAATTGAGAAATTCACAAATCGAGATCTCATCTACAAATACGGTATTTGGACTAGTCACTAGGGGCTATGAAAGCTTCGGCTTTTAGCCTGAATCTTCAGGAACGCCAATTTAGCAAGACTGCCGGCCAGGCTTTGCTGCATGTCAGGGACTAGTAATCTCATGAGCTCCTGAACTCGTCGCCACGGAGAATTTCCTAAATTGATCAGGACTAGGAAGTTCCCCGCATCTGGACCTCAAATTATGCAGAGTATATAATGATGGCGAATGTCGATCACTGGCAACTCAAGAGAAACAAATCACAAACCGCCATCAATCAGCTCAGACTGGTTTTACTCTCTCAGATCTGATTGAGAAATATGCTCACCAAGATTTTGTTCCTCGGCCTGGTCAGCCTTAGCTGTGCCGTATCGGTCAAGTCTCCTCATAAACCACCACCTCCTCCTCCTCATCCAGCAGCACCACGACCATGGTCGACTTTTGCGGAAAATAATATCTTCCAGCCTGACTCCAACCACAGTATTCTCTATCCGCGACAAGTCGAACTATCAGATGGAAGTCTCCTTGTAACAGCCTCGTATGGGGGGGACAAAACTCCATATTTCCCGATATTCCGAAGTGCAGATGGCGGTGCTACCTGGTCCTGGATCTCAAACATGACAGACCAGGTTAATGGACTGGGGATGTCAGCTCAGCCAGCGCTGACAGAATTACCGTATGCCGTTGGCGACTTCCCAGCCGGCACGGTTCTAGCCAGTGGAAACAGCTGGGGCCCTGAGAGCACGAATATCGACATATACGCTAGTGAAGACAAAGGTTACACCTGGAAGTTCGTCAGCAATGTGGCGAGAGGCAGTGGACCGGATACCACAAATGGGAATCCGTGTATCTGGGAACCATTCATCCAGTGAGCTGCCCTGCCCATTCTCCTCTCTGACCAAGTCGCTAAATGACAGAATTACAGGGTTTTCAACCACACAGTTGGCGTATTTTACTCTGATCAGCGTGACCCTCTGCATGGCCAAAAGCTTGCTCATCAGGAATCGACCGATTTGAAATCCTGGGGCGCTGTGATAGATGATGTGGCATATCTCAACTATACTGACCGTCCTGGAATGACGGTCATTTCCTATATTCCACCTTTGGAGAAGTGGATGCTGGTCCACGAGTTCCCAGGGGGCGATAGCTGGTCTGGGGCAGGCTACCCAGTCTACTATCGACTGGCTGATAGCCCATTCGATTTCCGCTATGCCTTCGGTTATCCAATCGTTGTAGACGGAATCCAGCCAAGCTCGTCTCCTTATGTTGTCTGGTCTCCAGTCGGGGGTGTCAACGGAACCATCATTGTCAGTGACGCTGATTATGCCAGCGTTTTCACCAACAGAGCCAATGGCCAGCCTGATCAGTGGGAAATTCACGCCACACCGCAGCCGGCAGCATACAGCCGCAGCCTCCATGTGTTTTCAAAGAATCCCGATCACTTGATGATACTGGGTGCAGGTGTGTATGCTCAAACAGAGGTTTATCCGCTCTATCTCAGTGTTGTGAGCTTGACGGATACCCTGAAGAAGCCTGCTGGTAATTAGAAAATGGTTTCATTGTATCCTGTTTTATCTAACGGCCAGATGATGCTCAGTGGGCGGCGTTGCTGCGGAGAAAGCCTGTTTTCTTGTTTATGTATCTTGCCTTAGATACCAGTCGATCCTGAAGTGATGAGCGTTGAAGTTGGATCTCTTGATGAATCCTGCATAGTATGTCGATTGGGTCTACCTATGACCTGAGATCTAGGTTAAACCTAGGTATGTGCAAAGAAACACATGTGGATATGGCTCACATTAACCTGGAGCCCGGTGCGTAGCTCGATAGGTTGAAGCTATTGAATATGTTCAACAATATGTTTTTAGCCTCTTGGTCGCCCTATTGCCCTATTGGGTGTGGACCTACCTGGTACCACTGAGTCCTATGTCGATGAGATTAAGCAGTTTGTGAACGATCTTGCCAGTTGGCGGAACCAAGGTTTGCCAGTTGGCTGGAGACTTGCCAGTTGACGGAAAGATCGCTAAACACGCGTCTCGAACTCGGCACCCACAAGTGAATACTGACAACTGGACAGAAGACTTTTCTTGATATTCTATTTAGAAAGGTACTGCACACATGTCCTGTTCACTTTTTGCATATAGTTAACGCGAACAGGTACACGCTTAAAGTACCGGTACCTGGGTGATTTATCTCTCGCCAGGGGTATCTTGGTACCTGCATACAGTGTGGAGTTACTCATCAAGCGGGAGTGTAATTTCATTGGTGACATCCACCGCAGCTCCCCCGTCATAACTTTCTCCTTTTTTGCTTTCACTTTTGCCAGCGAAAATTCTGCACAATGCCGCCTCATGCCGATTTTGTTCCTTTGTGGTTCCAATGTGACTATCCAGATTGCAACGCCAAATATCGGCGCAAAGAGCACCTGAATCGACATCGTAATCATCATGATAAGGATATCAATCTCACCTGCCCTTATTGTGAGAGCGTCCTGACCAGGAAGTGAGTGGTTTCTCCGATCCCGTGGGAAGACATTCAACTCAGAGAGTAATCAGTGACCTATTGCGACGCCATATCCGGACTTACCATCCGCAGAGAGAACTACCGCCATCTCGGAAATCTAGGGCATGTATTGCATGTCATGTACGGAAAGTACGTTGTGATGGCATATTACCGTGCAATGCCTGTAAACATCGCGGCATCTTCTGTGTGCCTAGTGGGGGTGAAACCGTAAGCGAACAACAATTCTCGATCGATGATCGCTGCCCTTTGCCGCCTGTGTCCATGATTAATGATTCCGTTTCTGACGCTCCCCGGTGGATTGCTCATGACCATATCGATATTTACTTTGATACATTCCATCCAAGATGGCCGTTTCTCCATCGCAGTACATTTGACTTCGTCAAGGAACCTTGTGTACTTGTTCAATCCGTTGTCGCAATCGGGCTTTGGGTTAAAGGGACTCAGGAGGCACGAGACGCATCAATACGTCTACATAATAGACTATGTTCCGCATTTTACGCTCAAATGGTGAGAAGAAGAAGCATTATGGCATCAACTGCATATAGAATTGTGTTCTAATATCATCTTTTGCTCTAGGACCAATGGTGCATCTCTAACTCGAGTCCACGCCAACAAACAAATACCTCGTGGCCCATAACATCATTTCAAAGTGTGCTCTTGAATATCATCCTTTCTCTTTTCATTGCAAGAGAGAATGCTAGTACAGATTTGGGCATGCGATGCCGATTACCAGACGACAAATATGACCTCTTGACTGCGCTTGTTCAAAGCTGTCGACGGTGGGGTATTTTCTATTACCCCAAAATGCTTCTGCAACACGAAGCTGATGCACCACTCGCGCTTGTATATGTGAGCGTTGAAGAGATCAAGAGATTTGGACTAGCTCTCTATAAGGTGTGCCGATTGTCCACTCCCACTTCCTTTCATTTGAGCGGAGAATGTTCCAGTAGTGGCAGAAACGATCTTTTGGACTTGGCCGACTTGTCCTTTTGCATGCCAGACAGTGATGAGCTATGGAATGCTCCATTGGGCACGGAGTCAGAGGTGTTAAAAAAGTCTGATTTATCCGCAGTCGGACGCGATGATGGAGATCCGAAAAACTGGATATCTCAAGCGTCTGCTCTCCTACATGACACACGAGTTGGCTTTGATTGGATATAGCAGAAATTATCAGTCTATCTTCACAGCACTACTGAACGACATTTTGGCAGGTTATCCATGTTTTATGTCGAAATTCGCACATTGAATTTTTTTCCTCGAAAACATCAATTGCTCGGCCATTTCAAATACTGTAACCTATGGACGTCCAAACCCGAGAGAATTTGGCTGAACTCCGCTTCGTCAACAAAGCTTTTGTCATAGTGCCTCAATCCGTCTCTTCCGACACATCATAGCCTTAGCCGGATCATTATTATGCCACACGACGCACTTGGCATCTGTAGGGGTAATTGCCAAGACATGCGTCACAGCCACTGATAACTGGGGCTGAATTGCTGAATAAACCCGTGGACATCCCGCCGACTTATTATAAATTTCTCCGTCTACGGGTGGGATGAGCCGAACTTACATTATCAATAGCATGAAAGAGAATTTCTAATGCTTTCAGAAAGGCAATGTATTTAAACCTCTGTTTCCCTTGAACAGAGGGTCTTAGTATTCCATTCTATTGAATCAATTCATAGTATCAAAAGTTTACATCTCCGACTTTCGCTCTTACCTACCGCAGCCATGGCAGCAGCATCCAAACCAACCCTTACAATCACACACATCACCACTGCAACTGCAATTCTCAACATTGATGGAGTCAACTTCCTGACCGATCCCTTCTTCGGGGCCATCGAAGGGACGGAGTATGATACGACCGCGGTCTGGGAGCAAATGGACCTGAAACCGTACGGTCTTGACAGCATCCCCCCACCACCGCACCTTGTCAACAAGCAAGGACCAGCGCTTCAGCTTAATGAGCTGCCGCCTATCGATGCTGTGCTTCTTAGCCATGAGGATCACCTTGACAATTTAGACCCAGAAGGCCGCAAGCTGTTGGATGGTCGAAAGGTGTTTACCACCGTGGACGGTGCCTCCAACCTGCGCCCACGGCCAGGAGTCATTGGCATTTGCCCCTGGGAGACTGTGACTTCTTGTATCGGAGGAAAAACGTACCGAATCACTGGTACCCCTTGCAAGCACTTCCCAATTGGAGAAGTCACAGGGTTCGTCCTAGAGACCGATTCCTTCGGTATTGATTCATCTGGCAAGCCTAATGCAATCTACTTCTCCGGAGACACTGTCTACATTGATGAGCTACGCGCGATTGGAAAGAAATGGCACATTACCGCAGCCATTTTCAACTTGGGTAATGCTACCGTTGACTTCCCAACCGGTCCAATTCAGATTACAATGGACGGTAAACAAGCTGTTCAGCTTGCCAGTGACATTGGCGCTGATTTCATGGTTCCAATTCATTTCGAATCGTGGGACCACTTTAAGGAGGGCGGAGCAGAGTTGCTGGAGGTTTTCAAACAAGAGGGATTTTTGGACAAGGTGTGCTGGACAGTTCCTGGTGTTCCCAAGGTTGTTTTCTGATTGTGAATCTCTCACTATTGCGGGCCTATGGCTCTATTTCTGTTTCAATTCTTTTCTTTGGTTTTCTTTGGTTTTCTTTTGTTTTCTTTTGTTTTCTTTTTACCGTAAGTTGATTTAGACAAATTTCTCAGACCCAAATGTAAGATTTCACGCTTACCAATCCAATTTGTATTTTCCAAAAAGGAACATATCACCAAACCGAAAAAGAACAGAAAAATAGCCCCTCGATAGAAATATGATCTATATAGTACAGTTTAGTACTTGGAAGGTTGCGTAGTGACTACTCCGTACAGGGTACGGGCTATGGCCATTGCGTCAATACAGCTTTAAAGCAGGTAAATTGTCCTATAGGAGATATAGGAGGACAAAAACTAGAAGAAAACATACAACAGTGAGGATTCGCTGGTGGTCACCCACCCAACTACTAACTCACCGGCGTGTGGCTTAAGTACGGCTGAGCGGACGGGAAGCCCTGTTTTCCACACCCTATGGTCGTATGTACTCAAAAAAATACCAATAAGATATATGACATAAAACGCCCTATTTATAGTTATACAGAAAGTAGAATGCAGAATGTTGTTTGCGTTGAAACCAGAGACATTAATGCGACCGTGATAGAGCAAGCTGCGACGACACCCGTTCCGATCTTAGGAATTCGTCCTTTTTCTGCTTGTTCAATCGCCTCAAAATCTTATATCGATCCCAACTCCCAAGATCTTTCAGGTTAATGCCGACTAGCAGCAAAGCAGCAGTCATCTCCGCCATGTCCAGTGCTACTTGGATATCCTTCAGCCGACGGGTTACCGGAACATGGTGGTCGTATACCGGAGAAGAATTCTAGCGAGGACGATCCGGTGAGAATTCGTTCAATCTGACGGGCATGTCTACTAAATATATCAAGCTAACGACAACTACATGGTAGGTACCTAGTACATCGGACCTAAGCCTATCTATCACTGTGTATGATTTAAAACCCAATTGATATGGATATAATTGTCAATGTTCTTTAATGTATCTAGTAGGTCGACCACACCCATCCTCCAGGGCTTCATGTGCCAGGTCATTTGTCCCTGTCCCGTTATCCTGATGTGAAACTACTCGCTTTCCGAATCTGGCACTAAGTATCGAAGAGTCTCCTCGGCAATAGAGACCCAGCCCTCCCGTCTGTTTGGGTCCCATATAACCTCGGGTATGAACCATTTTTGGGTCGCAATCGTCGAGAGCACCTCATCAAAAAGCCGTCCCATTCTCTCATGGGTCCAACACACCTGACGTCATGCAAGGCAGACGAGTGGGTATGGTAGGGTCCCAGGAGGAGCTGCGGAATAGCGGCGCTGACAACATCTCTGGCGCGTTGCTGGCCCATGATGGATGATACTTTCTGGGTTGTTGGTATATTTCCAAAGGATTCCGAAGTCTCACTTACACAGTATGTTGAAAAAGAATTGCTTGAAACAATCTTTACCAAAGAAGCGAGAGCCAAGCGCGCAGAGAGAATGCAGAGAGGGAGCACGTCAGCTACTGTGGACGAAGACCTGTCACAGTGTCACTGGAAGGCGGCCTCCACGTGCCTTCCATTTTGGGCAAAGCTCCGGTCATGACCTCAGAGGTACAAACTCACCTTCCGCAAATCTCACACGTGATATTATTATTCTCGACGAAACCATAGCTGGGGTTGTTGAATGTTTTGCAGGGTATGCATCTATTACGCATAGTTGACGAGCTCTCTCTTTCTTTTTATTTCTCATAGATCCATCCTCCTGGACTTTCATTCTATTTATCTGGGGAGTAAGAAAAAAAAACCCGGGTGTGCAGGGAAGATTTTGCATGTGGCTACAACATACAGCATATACTAGGGTAATGAACAGCATCATGAGAATTGTCCGCGGCCCCGGCACTCCCCAAAGTGAGTCTTATTAAAGTCCGGTACTGCCCATCTCTCCATCCACTCGCATTGTACAATACTCTGCGCAGTTGGCCGATTTTCCGGCTCAAAAGTCAGCATCGACCGCAACATATTCATAACAGCAGCTTTCCCTTCTGCATCAAAACCTGGGATTCCGGCCTGTTGTCGTGGGAGTTGAATGTGCTTTTCAAAGCGGTCTTCCCAAGGCCTCACCTGTCGACCTTGGTTTGGTTTTCCACTTTCATCGAAATATTCATGACGCGCCGCCCATTTCTCCCACCACCGTAGGGGTAAGTTCCCTCGAGTATCAACCTGCTCGGCTATGATATCGTCCGGCGTGGCAAGGATGTCCTCAAATAAGGGGCGCTGGCCGAGTATTATCCATATGGAACATGCGAGTGTCCAAATATCAGCTGAAAAAGAAAGGCCACGTTCCGGTTCAAGTCGGGCTTCAGGAGGCATAAAGGATATAGGGGCGTGCGAGCTATATCGGTACTCTGTAGAGGGTCTGTATGCCTCTCCAAAATCACTGATCAAGATCCTAGATTCCGGAAGGGAGAACTCCTCTGAAGCTTTTCCAAGCCAGATAGGAGGGATGACGGTAGACGGAATACTCGAGTCAAGGGGCTGACCATCAAACCGAATAACTGGTTCTGAAGCAGGCGACCCGTACTTCTCGTATAACTCTTCGATTGAGAGCTGACCAAGATTGGCTGGGAGACATAAAAGGATATTACCCGTATGAAGGTCTGATGTAGTTATTGTGTAAGTGGATTGTTATAATGTTGTGAAGAATGGTGACGAACCTCCATGAACAACTCCTTTACCATGGATATACTCAACGGCTAGTAAAAGTTGCACAATAAGCGAGTGAGCAGTCATGGCCTGAAATATGCGTTTGTATGACCCATCCTTGGCACCAGAGACACTACACCTTGCTAGGGTTGTCACATGGCAAGGGTGGGTGCCATTAGGGCCATGGAGGACGAATCTATCTTTGATTGAGGGTATCATTGCCCTCCCCGGATGATCAAGTGGGGAAGAGTAGCTGAGATAATCCAAGATATCGACTTCACGATCATTTGAATCAGCCGTCCCAACTTTGACTGCCACGTATGTATTAGACTGGTAGTCCCGGCAGAGCCAAGTGGTTGAATAGGCTCCATATCCTAGCTTGTGGGCGACCCGGTATCGGGATTGAAGAATGTCTCCTATCAGAATAGGGTGATATCCGCCAGGCTGGTACTTTTCCAGTCTCTCGACTCCTTCTATCGGCACATATTTGAAGGAGAGTGTACTGGAGTCAGCACTAGATGAAAAGTCCCTGGAAGCCGTAAATGACTTGCATGCGAGTCCACCAAGAGGAATTTTCCAAGAACAAGGGGAAGACGTTGGCCGAATGAACATCTGATATACAGAGCTTTGTCGATGAGCCCGAAGTGAATTTCGTGACCTCATTACGAAGGCCTTTACCGGACGACTTTGGGTTAAGTCAATGATCAGGCGATGAGATTCCGATTAATTATACGCACCACAGGGTCGTCCTCTGAAAAGGACAGTTTACCTGTAGCTTGGCGTATTGATTGCTTGATAGGTGATAGGTTTACGTCTAACTACTAGAGCGCACATTCGGGACCCGTGTTGTCTTAGTCGGTCGCCATAGCAACGGCGCAGATGAGGCGGCTAGGGAAGTCACGGGATGTTTTAGATTCTAGCGGAGCGACGAGTACAACGACTTAACGAAGCTGTTTTTGACACTTTCTCTGATATGCGTTCCGTGGTTACAAAATTAGGAAACGAAGGTTAAAGTGTACTGGGGTTTCCACTTGCACCTTCGCGATCCGCGAATTAAGGTATCCACCCACTACCTTGCGGACCAAGATGAATTTGAATCTCTTTCAGAGATTCGAAAGAATATCCAGCAAGAAGTTAGCCTGTCTAGACAGCAGAAGGCTAGTGTGGAGTAAGTCAGTTTTGGTTTCGAAGACAGGCTACCTTCTTGCTTAATCTGCTGTTTAGATAGGCTACCTTTGCTTGATATTCTTTCGAATCTCTGAAAGAGATTCAAATTCATCTTGGTCCGCAAGGTAGTGGGTGGATACCTTAATTCGCGGATCTGCGAAGGTGCAAGTAGAAACCCCAGTACACTTTAATCTTCATTTCCTAGTCTTGCAACCAAGGAACGGATTAAACGCAACTTTTTCGGTCCCAATTGTAGTGTAGGGGTACTGTATCTTGATAGTTAGTGAAAGCTTAGCATCAGTTTCTGGAGGCACATACTGAAGTAAGCGTATTGTACGGAGTACGCTTCCTGATTTGTGTGTCCCCGCAGGTTGACTACGTATGCATAGCCACCGTCATGTGTTTGGGGATACTAGTCAGGAAGTGAGACGACGTGCTCGATAATTGCAGCCTTCGGGTCGACCATCGCCTGATTTCGCTCGTGTATGACACGAGAATCAGTCTCATCCAGCAAAGAGCGATGTTCATCGCTCCTATCATGAGTCTGTACCAATATTGAGTGATTCATTGAGAGGTGTTTCCCTCCAAGGGGACCAGAACTGGTTAGCCACTGGTTGGTGCTCCATGTTGTCTGCGTAACGCTAAGACGGGATAAAAACAGGGGTGTCTTCCATTTTATATGGCAAGAATGGTTTGTTTTCATCGTTACCATGGCAGTAGTACAGGGATAAATATCAACGAGGGTGGGTCCAGATTTTGGCAAGCAGGGGCCCTCAAATTCTTGAGCGAACTGTCTAATAATGATAGCCCATCCTTAATGGCAAATAAAATAATGCAAAAACAAAAACATACAACAGTGAGGATTCGCTGGTGGTCACCCACCCAACTACTAACTCACCGGCGTGTGGCTTGAGTACGGCTGAGCGGACGGGAAGCCCTATTTTCCACACCCTATGGTCGTATGTACTGGGTAAATAGTGAGCAGAATTATAATTCACAGGTTGGATGAGCTGAACTGCTTAGCTGCTGAAGTGTATTGTGCATATCGGTGGAAAACCACTGAGCCAGCCAATGTCACCCGACGTGAGGGAGGCTGGGAGCTGCTGCTGCCAGCTGCCAGCATATGAATCACATGAGCTATCGACGGGTTTAACTCCGGTTTGCAGTTCCATAGTGGAACGAACCACTGCAGAAATCCTCAATCCATCAGCAATACATATTGAGCTACTAGGAGGAGACTCTATATACGCCAGGCGGCCAGTCACTGAGACTCTGGGTGAGTTAAGCTAGGTTGTTGTACCTATTGTTCCAAAGGTTGCGCGTCAATCAGCCTCAATATGGTGTCCATTGTAGTCGTGCGTCATTTGTTCATGAACGGTTGTCGTCGTGTCGTCGCCGGCGATGCAGAGACCCGGCGCTATATAATATTTTGCTTCCCTTGTGTGTTCATTCCTTTTCACTCATCTCGAACTTCCTTCACATCCATCTCGAGCTTCCCTCTCTTCCATCTCTGCTCTGTTCTTGTAACTTGCTTCCTTGCCTCTTCCCGTTTGGCAGCTCTGACGTCTTGCTTCCAGCAGCATCTGACCAACTAGCCTTTCTCGGTGCTCAGTCTCTTCTCGGGTCTGCGTGGCTCATCCCCTCCAGTCACCACTCATCCCCTCGTCAACAACTCATCCCCTCGCCAACCACTCGGGTAAGTTGACACATCCATCCATTCATCACCACCCTGGTGTTTCGTAGCAGCACTCTCTAACTATGCCGTTATTCATAGTGTGTTGCTGCCTGTAAGCCTGCATGATGGCTGAGGAAGCCGACTCGATTCGCCTTGAGAGGGAAGAACTGAAGAAGAACGAAACGGTCGACTTCCTAATGTTAAGTTGCATGTTCGCCGGTAGTCCAGTTGGCAAGAGATCTCAGATGACCTCGTGTATTCGTCAATGGTTGTGTTCAATTAAGCGGCTTGACAAACTCCCGCCACGGGTTCCGAAATATCTCTTCGACGTTTTGATCCAGTTCACCAGCGCTTATAAGGCGGAAGAGGTCAGAAATATCCAGATACCAGAAACCTTGACGGATGAGGAGACATGGTTGGTGAGGATTCGGGCCCTCATCGACGACAGCGCCGATGAGAGACTGCTATGTCACTTGGAGGCCTTGCCCGAGCGGATCATCACTTGTGATGACCTGTCGCCACGACAGAAAGGTAAGCACACTGTTCAACTCGATGGTCAGTGAGAGACGTTGACCATATGAAACTCGGCAGAGAAAATTGATGACCACCAAGAACAGGGTCGCCAAAGCGAGCGATTTCGAATACACCGAGTTTGAACTCATAATACCGGACACTGCTCCGTACAAGTTGCTTTTTGGACAAAAGCCACTTCATGGAGATCGTCGTCTTCCTCGCGACTGCCCTCGCCGTGCCCAGGATGATGAAAACAAAGTCCGAGTTCCGGCAATTGAGAACACTTCGGATGAGATGGTGATCCAGGAAAACAACAGCATGAATGAGGGAATGGGTTTGACCTTCCCCACCAATTACTCAGGACCGTCAGAGTGCCATATTGGCATGTTGCCTTGGCCAGTGATTCTCGGGGCAATCGCTACCTGTCGGATGAAGTTCTCGATCGTGCTCTCCCTAGGTGGAGATTGATCCTGAATGGTGAAACAGTACCGAACGCAAAAAAGTACCCTGGGATTGCTGGATCTTTCCGTGCGTGGCTGGCCGCCGAGCGGCAAAAGGCCCATCGTCTCGGCAACTCCCACAGTTGAACCGTCTGCATCAAGTGCACAGACAGTAGGCTCGGAGAAACAACCATCTGCCTCTTTTTCTCGTCGCTCCGGTGGTCGTGCCCGCACGTCTTCTGAGATGGAGGATGCTGCCGAGGTCGAAGAGACACGTCTGCTTCAACGGCTGGAGGCGTTGGAAAAGCGAGTTGAGGCTGTTGAGGAGGAGTGGAAGAGTTGGCTGGGTGCCCCGGAGGGCGATTGAACGTGTCTCGTGAATTTCTATTTGTTAAAAAACAAACAAAAGAATATCCCGGCGACAGGTTCATGTTTGAACAGCAACTTCATAAAGTGACTACGGATCACAGTACCATGCGCAGAATATGACTGGTTCTTTTGATAATTGTACACATCATCTTTATGCGCACATCCGCGCCAGCCATATCAAGCGGACAAACCAAAAGGGCACAAGTGACTTCCTCCTCACCAAGTTTAGCTGTTTCAAGTTTGATAATCGATTCTACGGAGAAGCTCTGGGTCTCTGAGACTCTCTTACAACCAACTGGAATTCATCAGTGACCTACAGTTGCAGGCATTGCCTTCTATCTCAAGCGGATAGCCGTGGCTGAGGCCTCTGTTAAATGTTAATCATATACCACAGTAGTTAAAGGTTGTAGGATAAGCGATAACCGTTTAGTAGTAGTGACTACTCCGTACAGGGTACAGGCTATGGGAATTGCGTCAATACAGCTTTAAAGCAGGTAAATTCTCCTATAGGAAGACCAAACCAAAAACAAAAACATACAACAGTGAGGATTCGCTGGTGGTCACCCACCCAACTACTAACTCACCGGCGTGTGGCTTAAGTACGGCTGAGCGGACGGGAAGCCCTGTTTTCCACACCCTATGGTCGTATGTATGAGGTTCAATGTTAAAAGGACTCAAGTAGATATCATAAATGGTGAGTGAACAATGGATATGGTGACCCCCTATTGAAGGCCCTCGATGATTCATTGGTCAAACTGTTCTTTATGTGCTGAGAATGGACCAACACACAATGCGGCATTGAGATAGGTACCAACAGACATATTGTTTAGTCCAAACAAAACGTGACGTCTGTCTGATGGCCAAGGGCCGTAATGTTGCGGGCCTGAGTTCCGAGGCGACTACCTCATTGTCATGTCAATGTCGAAGAAATTGATCAATGGCAGAGGGTCCTATGGGATTACTGTTACACAATAGTCTTGGCCTGAGATTGATTGGAAGTAATCACATAATTTGGTGAAATTTGCGTTAAACACATTTCAGAAGATGAATGGGATATTCATCTGGATATGAACCCTTGGACTATCAATCGCAAATACAACCCAAAGAAGATGGTAAGAAACACACTATCTACTGGGAGACATATGCCAGGCCAGCCTGGTTAAGGGTGTTGCCGCTGAGCAGGTACCGATCAGCAGCCATGAAGTATGAGTAACGAGTGACACCATCCTGCTGGTTCAACCACGGGATGACATCGTTGAGGAAAGCAGTAGTTGTGGCCAAATCGGAAGAGCCATTGACATCAGCATTGAGAGCAAATTCAGTGATCCAGAGCTCATCCAGATTGTACTTGCTGGCAGTGTCCATGGCCTGGGTGACGAAGGACTTGAACTCATCGGCAGTGTTGCCGTACCAGTGAACGGCCAACCCAGTGATATCGCAGCCGCCGCAGCTGCCGATGAAGGACTCGAACCAGCTCAGACCCATGCCGGTGTTGGTGGAGGAGGTCACGGCAGGCGAGATGAGCTTGGCCTGGCCAGCGAAGGGAGTGATGTGGGTCTTGTAGAAGCTGGCAGCGTCACCGGGACTCATGTTGGCCTGCGAGGGCATGTCGGGCTCATTGAATCCTAGGATGTACTGGCTGCCGCTGGAAAGTGCGGTCTCGATGGTGGTGATCCAGCCGCCAAAGTCCTTTGCACCCCAGAGCATAGGAACGAACTCGACGCCCGAGGGCAGGATGCCGAAAATGGAGCCGGCCCAGTCATAGGCCCATGAGATACCGCCGTTGTTGGCGAGGGGATCAACGGCAGCGACATCATTGTAGGCGGCACCACGCTTGTTGGCTGGGGGTGTAGCAAAACGCTTGACCTCCATGGGGGCTGCCATAGCCGAGGTGGCGACTAGGCCGGCGGTGAAAAGCTTGGTGAAAGAGACCATTGTGGACAATTCTGAAAAGACGTGTTTATCCAGGTCACAGGAACAAGATATGGGTATAAGGAGGGAAAAGAGAAACCCGTTCTCGAAGGTAATGAATGTAGAAGCGCGTAGCTTGAAGGAAAGTGAGGCCCAGACCGTGCACGGCACAGGACTAGAAGACCGAAAGAATATGAAAGAATGAAGTAACTGTGACGAGAAGACGAGGAAGAAGAGGAAGAGGTTGGGGGGAGGAAGTATTTAAAACTCCCAGCATCTATGTGTGTGGGTGTGTGTGCCACAGCTACCTAATAGGCAACCCACCTGGCTGGAAAAAGATCCCATTGCTTCACATTCGGTGGAGTACAATGGAAATGACCATTGGATATTCAGGCACCGAGTGAGGCAGTTCTACAATCATAACCATGTCTCTGGTCTGGACAATAATCGCTGCAAGATATCATTGGCACGATGTGTCCAGGGGAAAGTGCTGGATCGGCATGAGCTCCATACTTGGAGGGTTGACAGTGACTAGAAACATGGTGATTGGCTCAAACCGAGCGCCTTTCTTACATTTACGATGGAATTGTTACCCGTTCAGGCGCTAATCGTCGCTAAGTTCTTCAGTACCTTCTGTCAAGGTTTTCATCTAGTCTAACCCCCACAGCCAAGCGCTGTAGACCACTCCACAATAGCCTGGACCGTGATGAGGGTCTGTTACTCCGTACTGCGTACATTGCAACTAGTATGTAGAAATGACTTGCAGCGACTTACGGAGGAAAACACGCGACACGTAAGTTCGGGAGTCTATCTTCAGTAATTGTCTGTAAGGTCGGGCATATCACAATAATTGGTTTACCCCTGGCAGAACATGAAGGTTGCAATAGGGAAAAATGTCACAAGCCTGTGACATGAACTGGCTCCATAAATTGAAGTGCAATACCGTACCATGGATCGAACTGGATAACCCTGGTCAGCCACGCAGTGCACCGCGCGATTCCCTGGCTCCCGGCCAGGGGAGCGGATCTGATAGGTGCACCATAGATACGTCATTGCTGGGCCCAACAGGCGGCCTATCAGATTACAGTTCCATTGAAATTATCCGTAGGAACACCAAGGAAAAACACAAACATTACACTATATTAATTAAACGAGGGAAATCTACTCCGCTGAGACCCTCATCGCGCTGCCTATTTGCATTCAGAAATGTTACATTCATCGCGACAATAGCGGGCATTAACCTATATTACAGTGTAATTCAACCTGCTCAAGATATGATACACCGACCCAGAAAAGAGCGCCACCGCAGTGGGATAGATCGAATCAGCCACTCAGATTCGACTTGGCCCAAAGTACCGATCGACACGACGTTTCACCAAAGACCCAGACAGTCTTTCCCGTTCACCGATCCTATCATCGCATTTCTCCTTGCGTCTGGATCGTCCGAGAGGGGCATTGTTCTAGGGCTAGAAGGAAGAGGGGCGGGTTCGAAACCAACCCCTCTTCAGGAATCAGGCCCCTGCCGATCGCTAGCCGAACGGCCAAGACAAGCCAAGCCGCACAAGCCTTGCCGGACTACACGCCGGTGTTTCTGCCGGCACATCGCCGTTGCACTAGTTATCCAATGCATGGTGAGAGCCCCATTCTCGCAATTGCAAGGTTTTTCTCCAGCCAAGGAGGCGTCCCGATCGCATTCGCCCCTGTCGGGTCCGGATGTCGTCCCGGTAAATTTGTCCTACCTCCTACATATGACGTGGTCGTAATCCTTTGAACGATGACTGGAAATCGAGGCTCTTATTCCCGACCATCCCATAGGTCGTCAAAGTTGCTACCCGATCACAACGTGTACCCTGCAGAATGCGAATGGCATATGGTTTACGCGCCAAGCAGACCCTAGATCTCGTACATGTGGATTGTGATACTACCCTCGGACTTTCAATTGTATTCAATGTCGTACTAACTCAGGAGCTGCCGTAGTTGCCACTTTCGAAAATTGCAAGGCGATGAGATCACAGTTCAGTCGATTGGATCCTGCCTCTGCAGATCAAGCTCCCGGATATAGTTCCGAGGCGAACATTGATGCGTGCATGTCTGCACCTCTATTTCGAGGACTGAGACCAGGGTCTCGATCATGTGAAAGGATTCCTCATCCCCCGGTTTCTTTGTACTGTGTAATCCTGCAAAATAGTCGCGCCTACATCGATGTACATCGATCTACATCGTAAGTTCGTAACTTTACTTCATTGCTCAATTCTATTATTCTAACATTCCTCGGGTCACTTCCCGGAGTATCAATAGGACCGTCCAATGTCAACTATCGGATTTAATAGAAGAAATACGTCAACATCTGGGTTGTCCTGGCCGCATGCCAAGTAACGTGGCACATCCCAGGATTCGCGCGTACCGGGACCAGGAAAGGAAAGCAAAGAAAGCCAAGCCGTTCCGCCTTCCCAATACGTAACGCACTAAACTGGGTCGAGTCAGGCCGCATCTCATCAATCACTAATTGAAACCCTCCAACATCACCATATCGAATGATATACCAGTATTGAGTATTCTAGCTAGGATAAGAGCATCTGGCATGGCCGGGGCTCATAACTCGAAGGTCCCTGAATTCATTGCGTTTATTGTGCAGAAGAAAAGCAGATAAATTATCACGTGACATATTTCCACTCCTTGGAAGCTCCACCAAGGCAGGCAAGTGAGTCACAATGTTAATTATCCACAACCCTTACAACATCCCAGCATGTTAGCTCAGGGGAAGAGCGCCGGGCTCATAACCCGGAGGTCCCTGGATCGAAACCAGGACATGCTATTTCAATTATCTTTTTTGCTTTTCCTGTTTTATTTACTGTCTATTAACTTCATCTTGCTTCTCTACTGTCAACTTATGCAAGCCATTTTCAGCGTCAGAAGGTGGCAGTTTCGGCCGTCCGAGCACTAATGGTTTCTGTTTAGAAGTATAATTTCTAATTCTATTCACCGTTCAGCTCATAAAATAACATCGTAAGCACGCTCTCTAGCAAAACTGCTTTAGCTATTCCCTCCCATCCATCTACACTCTTCAAATACTGCCCAGTCCCACCGAAACAGGTAAGCGGTGAGCACTGATGATGTAAATCATCCTCCCGTCTCCGCATCATCAGCAACCAGGCTAGCTCCAATACCCGAACCTCCAAATCCAACGTCTTCCACCAACCATCGAATACCAGCCAAAATCCAACAATGCTTTCCCGCGCAGCTCCCCGAGCTCTGCTCAACTCCGTGCGTCCAGTCCGCACACCATCCTCAACTTCAACGCTCCTCCGCACCATCCGCCCAAGCTCCGCACCACACTTCGCCCGCTCATTCCAGTCTTCCCCGACAATCCGCAAGGGCATCCACCCGGAATCGTCAAACCCTCCAGCTCCAAACCCACAGTCGGCGCCCGTTGCCGGCGCCTCTGCCCACGTCACTGAGCCGTCGCCGTTGACGCCGGAGCAGTACTACGAATACTCGGAGCATTATTTCAATGTGCTGCAGAGCGAGCTGGAGAAGGCGCAGGAGGAGGGGTCTGATATTGAGGCCGAGTATAGTGTAAGTCTGACATTTCGAACATTTATCTATCTTCCCAGCTCTGCTCTGGGCAGTTCGCTGCTTGCGTTTCTCCGCTCTTGCAGTGAAAAACCTAAAAAGCAATGCTATATGCTGTTTCTGTATTGATGCTAATCATTTGCTGTGCAGGCCGGTGTCTTGAATATCTCCGTCCCTGCACTTGGCACCTTTGTGCTCAACAAGCAGCCTCCCAACAAGCAGATCTGGCTTAGCTCGCCTATCTCTGGGCCGAAGCGGTACGACTGGATTGTTGAGGGTGATTATATGCACGAGAAGCAGGAATCCCGGCCTTTCGTTAGTGGGCAGTGGATTTACTTGCGTGATGGGTCGAACTTGACTGATTTGTTGAATGCTGAGTTGAGCTTGCGTCTGCCGAAGGATATTTACAACGAGGTTGTTGAGTGAATTAGATCAGATTAGATCACCTTGCTTGGCTATCTTTACATAGGAGCAAGAGGAGAGGTTCTTGAGGTTCAGGTCCTATTACGGACGTCACACGTGTCATATATTGTAGTTTAGGGGTTTGGTACTATGATCTGGTTGCATTGAGAGCTGTTGTGTGCTGGTCTTTGGAGAAGTGTAGTATCTTAAGATGAACATGTAGCTGGGAATACGAGCGAGCGTCTTGAGCAGCAATCAATGCTGCATTCCATCGCAATTAGACGAGCATGTCAGAGTTATGTCCTGCCTCTTGGTCCAGCCTTGACATGTACACAGCCAAAAGACAATAACAACGGGCGACGACAATGGAACGGTGTCTCGCCGAGCCAAATAATGCCCCGAGGTAACATCCTACTCGAGGTACAGCCGATGGACCATGCGTCGACGTTCAACACGTCCAGCGAAAAAGACCCGGGTGCCAACACAAGTATGAGAGCGATTCCACCAGTCCGATACCTGTTGGATGTAGCGAGACACTCGGCGAGATGTGATAGACCCCTCCAAAAGTGTGGCACATAGTCGCGCGGTATGCAGTTTGAACTGAAGATGGATCAAAGCTGCGCCAACACCGCAGAAGCCATTCCATATAAAGCCACAGCGGCGTGATACCATCAACGGTATCCAACCTAGAAGTATCCCCGCGATGGTGGCGACTGCGACTCAATGTCCGAAATCGCGAACACAGTCGATCTCTAGGCAGCCGTTTTGAACAAATTTCGAAATATCCTTGAACCAGCGCTCAAGCCTGAACAGCCACTTCACTCGTGCTCGGCGCATCAGCTTTGGGGAGATCGGCCTGTATACCCCGCAAGACGTAGATTAGCATCTGGACACAGGATAGGATAACACCGAGCGTTTTGTCCCGAGAAATGGAAAAACATACCGCATCGAAAATAACCCGAATCATAAGACTGCAGCTCGGACAGACGGCGATTTCTTCGCCGTCGCGCAGATCGTCGATTGCGATCTCGAAGCGGTCGCCGCATGGGCAAGGGTATGTGTAGATCTGGATGTTTGGATCGAAGGTCATGTCTTCGATTTCGATCTCATCGTAGATGTTGAGTGCTTCGTCGGCCATTTTGGATTTTGTTTTGGTATCTGTATTGGAATGGAGATGTGGCGAAGTTGTTTGGAGTAGAGAAAAGTTTAGTTGGTCATGTGATGCGTGGAGTTAAGTCAGGGGGTTCGGATTTAAGATTGAGTCTACAATTACAAAGTAACAAAGTAGGACGAATTTGATCGTTGACGAGTTTACATACACTGAACTCATGTCTAGGTACAAATGCAAGAGCCGACTATATTCTCATCAACCTTCTATACTTCGTCATCTGGAAAATATACGCCGTAGGCAACTTCACACTCACTGCCCACCAATCATCGAACTCGTATCAAACCCATGCACAACCGCCCACAACGAAGCACTCAACGTACAGCAGATAACATCCCAGCTAACACTACTACAAGCCGGATGAGCATAAACAGCATCCAGTAGTCGTCGACCAACCTCGCCGTACTCGACATCCATCCCAACATCCTTCAACATCAAAGCCGTAAAGTAAGCCTGTAGAGCAACAAAAGCCGCCCAAACCCACTGCAAAAAGACAACATAACGACGCGTAGTCCGTTCCCCCTGAGCCACAGCCGTATCCTTCGACCCAGCCCCAGCCCCGGGCCCAAGCAAACAAGGAACAAACACTAAAACATGCGGAAGGAGCAAAAGCGGCATAAACTCCTTCCTACGCGCATAAACCGGCACAGCAAGGGTATCAAGCAGCGACAAAACGACAGGCAAGACCTCAACCAGCAACGGCGGCGCCCACGCAAAGAACACATCCTTCCTATCCGGCCGTGGGGAAACGAGAATAGTCACGAAGAACAGATTTGCCGCGAATGAGACGGCGACGAATTGCGCAAGAAGCATATACACCCAAACACGGGGGATGCGGTATCGTCGACCTGTGATGGCCAGGAATACGCTCCACCCGATCGTCCAGCCGAAGATTTGTCCGCTCCACCAGAAGCGCGTTGGTGTTTCTGAGACTGTTTCCCAGGCTTCTTGGAAGAGGTAGGACTTTTTTAGCCACAGGCCGGCGCGCACGAGGAAATTCATGTCTATGGTTGAGTAGGCGATGCCTTCGGGACTGGTGGCCCAGGTGGTGTATGAGTGGACGAAGACCATGAACATGTAGTACCAAGTTGTGGCGATGCTTAGGGTTGCCAGGCAGGTGAAGAGGAAGAATTGGTTGCGTCGATGGGGTGTTGCCCAGTCATTGTTCTTTTGGCGGGCTTGGTACCGGGTATAGATTGTGTTGCAGCAGATGGCAGTGAGGATTGCTGCGGTTGAGAGGTAACTTGCTAGGACGGCGAGCGATTTGTAATGGATTGGGGGGTTGACCTCTGCCATCTTGACATCTCTTGGGAGCAGACTGTGGGTAGTTGAGCTTTAGGGCCGTGAGGAAGAAGAGGTGAGGTTCGGGTGTTTCTGGGCTCCGATGGTCGCCAAGCGCGGAGGGACTAGGGCCAAGGTTCCCGGTCTGGGAGCTTACAGCTTATCTGTGCAGATCGAAGTTGTGATTGAAGCTGTATAATCTGTTTGATATCTTGCTATGTATGCTCTGTTGGCGTACGTCATTCCTCTAGTGCTATTGCTCTTTTCACTGTTTCCAGCTCTCGAGCCAAATACCCATATTGACGAGCAATTTCGGCGAAAGACCCTTCGTCAACATCGAAATCGGCGATCGGACCTGCATCTACATCGCCATAGGCTCTCAATTCCTCGAGCGCCACCTTCCGCTGGTCCTCCAAGCGTTCTTTCGTCTGCCGAAGGTGTTGCCTGTACCGAGTGAGCGCAGCAATTGTCTCAGGCGTATAAAGCGTAGCCGCAACCTCCAACTTCGTAACTCTGTAGTGAAATTGTTAGAGGCTCGAACACTCGAAGAAAAACAAAACAAAACAAAACAAAAGCACGAAGCGAGAAAAAGGACAAAACATACTCCAACTTCCCCTCCAAATTCTGCGCAACAAGAGCCAAATGCTCCGCCTTAGCCTTCGTCGCCCTCGCCAAAGCCCCATGCTTCGCCCGCTCCAGAGTCACAACCGTGCGCTCCAGTACCCGCGCCCGCATGTCAACCACCTCCGCCGCGGTAGCAGCCATCTTCCGCCTCGCGACCGGCAGGTCAGACAGCTGCATCTGGCGCAGCGCGCGCATGCGAGCCTGCAACTGCGACGAGAGCAGCGGGACAGGCGCCATGGAGGTCCGGACTCGACGGTCGCGGGCTCGGGCGCGCGCATGATGGTTCGAGCGTGCAGCGGGCGCGTCTGCGTCGGGTATTATGGCTGTATCTGTGTCCGCATTTGCGAGAGCGCGTAGGTCCTGGATCGCGGATGAGAGGGTGTTTGAAAAGGCTGAGATGAAGGCTGGGAGGTTGGAGTAGAATGCTTCGATGTCTGGTGCTAGCAGGGAAAGTGCATCGTCTGCTTTCTTGGCTTCGGTGTCTGGGTTCGGGGTGTCGAGTTCGATAGCGTTGGTTGGGGTTTCCAGGTAGAGGGTTATTATGGTGAGGTTGTCATGGTACTATGGGTAGTAGGCTGGTTAAATATGTGGTTTCTCCTCTTGGACAGGGGAAGGGTCGTTCCCCCTGGGGTTGGACTGACCTCCGCGGGCAGGCTGCTGTCTGGAGCGAAAGCTAATTGCCGGAGCATTCGCTCCTTGATCCGCTTCTTGGAACTTTGAATCTGACATTGCTTCAACTCCTGTCAATCGTTGTTAGAGCTTTATTCGTGCAGTCTTTGTCGCGCCAACTCACTTCTCCCACAGCTGTGCGAGCGGAGCTCTTGCTTTGAGCGCGGGTCGAGGCATCTGGATTGAGTATGGATGTGGTAAGGGTCTCATAAAGTCGTTGAAATTGAGGATTGTGGTCGAGAATGGAAGGGTCACAGGGAGGAATCATGTTGATGTTACAGGAAAAGCTGGGGAAGTTCACCGCCGAAGAAGCCTCTCCGCGCTACGGCCAATAGCCAAGAGGCAGACTACGATAAATTGGGAGATATTGGAAGAGTAACCAATTACAACAAGAGGTTTTAATCCTACAAATACATCTTCATTTGCACATCCACGTTTCTTTCGTAATCATACATGTGAAAGCTAGAGACCCAGCTTCAATTCACCGTCTCCCGCAACGGAGAAAAAGAGCAAACTCATCCACCCATCCATCCCATTGCATATCGAAACGGGAAAAAAAGTACACTCAGGGATAGGGGAAAGGAACATTCAAACTGGAAACCTGATTGGCCAATCTTGAGCATGAGGTCCATGGGAACCTTGGCAAATGCAGGGGTATTGGAAATAAAATATGTACAGACAAGGCCAACAGGGATTGCATAATGAGCCATCTGCTGGGGTCCGTCAAAACCGAAGAAAATATTTGGCGAGACATGAAAGAAAAAAAAAAGCACTGGGGAAATCGGACGCTTAGAACGCAAAGGCAGGGTGAAAGACCATTCGTATGAGGAAATGGCGAAAGTGACGAGGAAGAGTATCTACTCTTCTTCGCTCTCTTCCTCGGACGAGTCAGAATCATCATCACTGCTTTCGTTGTGTTCGACCGAGGCCACTGGATCGGGAGAATAGGCGCCACCCTGGAAACGAGAAAGGTTGCTCTGAAGCATGTTGATTTGGGCTTCTTGTTCAAACTTGCTCATCGGCTTATTCTTCTTGGGCTTTGGGGGTGCGACGCTGCTGGCAGGAATATCGTCGTCGTCATCGTCATCCATCATATTGGGGACGTGCTTCTTCACGAAGTTGAGCAGCTTGTGCAAGACATCATTGGGGAGCTCATCGATGTCAAGCTCAATTTCAGCTTCATCAGTTCCCTGCAATTATAGGTTAGACCATGATTCATATATAAGTGAACAGAAAAGAACCGACCTTGAGTTGAGGAACGTTGTTCTGGATGATTTGGAGGGCTTGCTGCATTTTCTTGTCGGGAAGACTACTGATCCCGTTCGAGATGATCTGCTTCTCATTGTAGGTGATGGCACGAACTTTGCCAGGCTGAGAGCTCTTGCTCTTCTTGTCCTTTTTACCACCGAGCTTTTTGGATTCCTTTTTGGCAAGCTTGGTCTTGCCAACTTTCTTGGAAGAAGGCGGGGTCTTCTTCTTCTTGTTGGTGATAGCCTCAACCTGGCGAGACATTTCAGCGATCTGCTTCTGGAGCAAAGTGAGTTTCTCATCATCCTCTTCGCTCTCCTCGGCATCCTCGTCACTATCTTCATCAGAAGAATCGGTGTTCTGTTCGGGATGCGGTTCATGCGCTTCGAGGTAGTCCGATTTCTGAGCCCACTTGGCGTTGAAGATTTCCTCGGCACGTTGGCCACAGATGTAGGTAGGGTCACCAGGAATGTTGAATCGGAAGCAGTTTTTGAAAATTTGGCGAACGTCACCCTCAAACTCCTTGGCGTTCTCATACTGGCCAGTCTTGAGTTTGGACTGAACAGTCGACAGATCCATCGGCTTCTTGATGACGCTGTGATAAGTAGGAATGTTCAGGGCAACGGGGTCCACCGGGTAGTAGAAAGGCATAACCCAGTTGTAATGCTTCTGCTTGTGCATCTCGTCCAAGACCTCCTGGCAGAAGCGTAACTCCCACTGGAACTTCTTTTTCTTGGGCTTGGTCGAGTATGGGAGGTCGCGTTTCGGTGGGTGGATGGAGCGTTTCGGACGACCATCTGGGTTAAATGAATCGCGACGGATGACAGGCAGTCCTTCAGGTCCAAGCGCAAATGTCTGAGACTGAGGGGAAGAAGCCTTAGGCTGGCTGGGAAGGGAAGTCCGTGGCTCCCGGCGAGCAGCGGACGTCTTCTCGGTCTGCTTCTTTGGCTTCTTCTCTTCCACTTGGTCGGCCCTAGGAAGATGTGTCATTTGCTTGTCAAAGACGCCCTTCAGTCTGATTCCCTCTTGGGTCACCAGGTGGTCTGCGCCGTTGAAGATGGTAGTGTTATTGACCATCAGCGCAAAATCATCCGCAACTGCTCCAGGAGAAGTGTACTCGTTGTTCTTAAGCTTCTTTTCCATGGTGCCGAGGTCCATGGGTTGGGTGATAATGGTGTGATACTGAGGAATATTCAACTTGACAGCATCCACAGGTTCCCTATAGAAACGCGCGTCATGCATGCGTTTGAGGCTTGTGAGAGACTTCGAGATAAACTTGTGTTGGAGTTTGGTCAGCCCTGGTGCGTCACCAGTACGAGTTGGTCCAGGTGTTCCGGTCGCTGAAGCTGTGAAACCCTGAGACTTGACGTCGACAGCCGAGTCCTCGCCCTCGACCTTGGCCCGCTTAGCAGATGGTTCTTCGATGCCGATGCTAGAATCACGTTGTCGGGACATCTTGGACGGAGATGGCGGCGGCTCTGATGCATCCGTCATCTGTTGATCGACTGGTTGGGGCGCGGGAAGAGAGATGGGAGCGGAATCCGGGTTAGGATGATGTGGCAGCTCTGTCTTCGGGGCAGCCGAGACATCTTGGGGGGTATCAATAGCCATTGCATCGGATGTGGCAATGGGGCCACTGGTAGATTCGGAAGGTGTTGGATCATGAACCGGAGCCTGGACAGACGGCGCGACATCTCCAGCGGCAGCGTCGGCCGCGACTGGGGTAGCAGAGTCTTGACCCTGTGGAGCGCCGACATTTTTCTCGGTCGGCGGGGCCTCAGCAGGGGGAGCCGAGCCTGAAGCAGAAGGTGTGTCATTTTGGGCCATTTCCGATGGCACCCGATGATCGATAGGCGCAGGGACGGGAGACTTGGGTGGGGAAGTCGCAGTGCTTGTACCGTTGGTGGGGGCGTGACCATTCAGCGCCGGGGGATTCATCTCGGTGTCTGCCGGGCCATCGCTTTGAACAGGGGGGCGACACTTTGAATACTGCGTCAACAGTCAGTTCAGGAGGCACGGTTAATTGCTGGAAAGGAGGTGCTTACCTGGTGGCTGTGAGGTCAGGCGCGGAAAGACCAGTGGGCGTTGGAGGCAACTGGGGCTTGTCCTCCTTCGTGACAGGATGAACCTCAGGAGGCGGCGTCGCCATTGGGTTCGCGTTGGAAAGAATGAGGAGGCAGGATGTAATGAGGGAAGCAAGTGTCGATGAGGTGAGAGCTTTTGAAGATGTTTTGAGAGCTAGTGATCACCTGAGACACCCTCAGATTCGTAAACAAGGACTGTCAACGACCCAAGGCGCGTCGATATGAACTCGTTATTGATGAAAGGTTGTCACGAAATTGAAAAAAAAAGCGCGACAGGGGAAGGGCGGAAAATGAGGTCAGAGATGATCGGGAGATAGGAAGAGTGGAGAATGCGATTGGCGATGGTTGTTTTTATACTGCCAAGAAGGCGGTATGTGCGCAATCACGTGATAGCGAAGTAGATTGAGAAGGCGGGTCTAGATGACTTGAGATCGGTAGGTATGGGGTGAGCTAAGAGTACCCAGAATAGATTGAGTGCCTGAGGCGGGACAAATAGAACGGGAAAGAATTATGAAGAGGGGGGAAATAAATAATAATGAAAAAAGTGATGTGAGCGGATAAAAAGGTGACCGCGACGCGAGACGCGTTTGTTATGGGGGAAGATGTTAGGAGAGGGGGGTTGTATGAGGGCGGTCAGGAGAATAAAAATAGGAGAAACCAGGACGGAAGCAGAAAAATGCTCGGGGGGGATGCCAGAAACCTTTAAGTACAAACGACCGTCTTGCACTCTCCTGGGGCCAGTTCCACCAGCCACACTAGTCCGCATTCTGTCTACCGTTACCCCTTGTTAATTGGTTATCCCTGATGGACATTTTTTATTTTTGCTTTTTTTTCTTCTTTTGTATTCTTTCCTTGTCAAGCTTCGAACATCCTTTTGATTCAAGTTTGCTTTCAATTAGGTTACGTGTCGTATATTAAAGAGACTTCACAAGCCATTTCTTTTTGACTAGTTTTGTCTGCTCCTTTCATACACAGTACATGACGCATGGCCTTCTAGCGTGTTCTGCCCTGGAAGGCCGCGGCTATCTCTGATGACTCAGAGCCCTAGGGTTCCGACCGGATCCGGTTAGATCGTGAACCATTGTGTCACGTCACCACTCGAACTTGCACGTGACTGTCGTGATAGTACAACAATCACATGTCCAGCGCAAGGAACACGCTGGGATATTACAGGTAGACGCTTGATATTTCGAGGGGATAGGCTAAAAAGGATGTACGAAATCATGCCAAGATTCATACCAATTTCCGTCTGTATCGCCAATATCTACATACACCTCGACCCTTACCGATTAGGCAGATGTACGTATGTCACATGACGCGGGTAAGTGCTTTTGGCCTCGAGTGTCCGCCCAATGATGTTTCGAGTGCAGGGAACTATACTTTTAGTGCCTGACGCTTTAGATGGCTCTGTGTACGGATACACGGTACTGTCGTCCACTGTACATCGATCGTCGATGGTGCCTACGGATTATTTAGGTATCTCGAGCACAATGTAAGCCTAACCCAAGCAATGAACCTACCCAAGCGATAAGCATCAGAATTACGTAGGCATAACTAGGTTGTACCTCCAATGTTGTTCTATATTGATAGGTAGCAAGAAGCATCCACGGTCAATATATGTCACTGGCAGTACTTATCTTCGGGCTGTGATATATTTTGGCACAAGATCGCTGTGGTACGTCTTGACAGCTCACAACTATCAACGTGCGGAAATGGAATACACAACTAGAACTGCAGGCTTACAGTAAGAGTACCAAGTGAATGCCATTGAATCAGAGAAACCGACAAAATTGAACAGAAAGGTTCGAAGACTCACCTCACCTATCATTCTATCGTCCAACTGAAGCCGGGCGGGACGGGACGATATGATTAGATAAGGACAGTTGACAAGCTAAGCCCTTTTAGGACTAGACCGTCAAGGCTCTACAGAACTTTTTTTTCCTGTCCGATCAACTGCGAGACCACCAGCCCATTGCCCCCATTTGTTTTCTTAGGGGTGGAGATTAAAAGAGCCATATCGGAATCCTTACTGTCTCTAATTAGGCTCACTCTACTGATACTCACCTCTACACCAACACAACCCTCGACTGCGAGAAAAACCAGGCCAGGAAAAAAGTTATAGTCAAGATGGGAAAGAAGACGACTCGCCCATCCACCAAGGTCACTTCGGCCGCTGCCTCGCCGGCATCTGGGCTGACTTATGCCGGCACCAAGTCGTCCATTTTGCGCTCTGCATTCTCCCCGTCGGAGTACCAATTGGCCCTGTTTGCGTCCGTCATCCAAGGCCTCGATGGCCAGCACATTCGAATTCACGATACACAGACAGGACGCCTACAATGTGAGCACACCCTGGGACCGAAGGAAACAGTGACCTCTTTGGACTGGGGATACTACGGTGGCTCGGGTAAGGGTCGTGACCCGTCGAAAAAGAAGCGCAAGCGTGGTTCCGATGTCAACGGCGCTGTTGATGGCTTGGACCAGGGTGATATAGTGGTCGCGTTCGGCACAAACACATCGGATATCCGCATGTACTCGCCATCCGAAGATAAGGTGGTCGGCACCTTGACCGGCGCACACGAGAAGGGTATCAAGGACTTCAAGTTCACGGTCGATCGGCCCGCCCAGGAGGCCTGGAGCATTGGCGGTGACAACAAGCTCGTCCAGTGGGACTTGCGCACTGGACAAAGCATTAAGTACGTTTGGATATTCCCCTGGTATATCGCAAGCACTCGGACTAACGATGTGTTCCCAGGACAATCCACCTTCCCGCATCCTCAGTGTTCACTGCTCTCTCCCGCCCCGTTCCCTCGAACCCTCCTCTGATCTGCGCATCCCAGACCCCGTACTTAATAGATACCGAGAAGGCTGATGAGCCTATTCAATTCCCTGCCATGCGCAACCCGATTCACACCGTCATTTCGTCCTCTTCCGAGTCCGCTGGCGTCGGTGCATTCCTTGCCTCCGATGGTGACCGCTTTGTCAACGTTTTCGATGCCACCACCCAGAAGCTTGTTCGCAACCTTGTCGCCGATCAGGAAGTTTCCGCAATTGCACTGCAGACCGATGGTGCCATTCCCGAGAAGCAAGTTCTTGCTGCGATCACTGCAGATGGCAGTATCGAACTCTTCACAAAGCCGTTCGTTCAGCCGCAGAGTGCGCCCTCTGCTAGTGCGAAGGCCAGTCGGAAACAGATGACCCAAAAAGCAAACGCAACCCTCAGAATCACCAGCACCAAGTCCGCAAACACCTGCGTTCCTGTTGCCGACATCTCATTCCAGGGCCCCAACCTCGTGGTTGCATACACCGAGGGTGGCGTGATTCCCGTCTTCGAAAAAGTCAAGTTCCTCGATGAGGACACCGACGAGCTCTCCTTCGCTGGAATCAAGACCGTGACAAAGACCAAGTCGGGCTCAGCACTCTCTTCCGTCACGACAAATGGAGTCCGAAACGCAGGCGAGACCCGCGTTGACGAGTCCGGTATGAACGTCGAGCAGGGTAACTTGGTCGATGATGATGTGGAGATGGAGGATACACGACCAGATGCGGAATCCGATTCTGGCAGCGAGGAGGACTCCGATGACGAAGACAAGAAGTCCAAGGTTTCTACCGAGAAGAAGACCAAGCCCATCAAGCAGGTCGCAGTGAATGATGATATTGAGATGCAGAACGCTTCCGACTCCGAGGCGGAAGATAACGAGGAGGAAGAGGGCGCAGAGCCATCATTCGGAGAACTCATGCGCGCAAACGCGGGCCAGGAAGTCGATGTTGAGGCCGAGCTTGATGACGACGTTCTTCTGGGCTCATTGGTCCCCGGCAAGCCCCAGGCTGCAGTGCAACAGATTCCCACCGGCGTCTCGCTTGCAACTGTTCTATCCCAGTCGCTCAAGACTAACGACAACGGTATGCTCGAGTCCTGTTTCCACACTGGTGACACCTCCATCATCCGCACTACGATTCAGCGTCTCGACTCCTCACTGGCCGCAACTCTGCTCCAAAAACTCGCTGAGCGCCTAGCCTCTCGGCCTGGCCGCTACGGCCACCTGCTCGTCTGGGTGCAGTGGACCTGTGTCGCCCACGGCGGCGCCTTGGCTGGACACCCCGATCTTCTCAAGCGCATGGCTTCTCTCTACAAGGTCATGGATCAGCGGTCTTCCAGCCTGCCATCTCTCCTGCTTCTCAAGGGCAAGCTCGATATGCTCGATGCGCAATTGGGACTGCGCCAGTCGCTCCGCGGCGGTGACGAGGGTATGGATAGCGAGGACGAGGACAATGTGATCTACGTCGAAGGCCAGGATGATCTCGAAGACAGTGAGACCGAGGCCAAGACGCCGCGGAAGTCAATACGCGACCAGGCGTATGACGAGGACGAGTCAATGATGAATGGCGTCGACGAGTCCGAAGACGACGAGGATGATGGAAGCGACGATGAGGATGACGACGAAGAGCCTATCTTGGATATCGAGGCTGCTGAGTCCGTCGGTTCTTCTGACGCCGAAGAATCGCTCGAAGAGAACGAGGATGAGGATGAAGATGAGGATAGCGATGGCTCGATGGTTGACTTCATCGCTGATACGGAAGACGACGAGTCCGACGATGGCGCCCAGGCGCCCCCGCCAAAGAAGAGCAAGGCTTCCAGCAAGAAGAGCAAGGGCGGCAAGAAATAAGCGCTCTCTTTGAAGTTGTACGAATTAGAGGAAGAAGGGTAACGGTCTATAAAAGAACATATGTCTATTTTTTTATTTCGATGCATCTGACCGGGAGGTCTGCACTTCATTTTCTTTCTTGTGTTTAACATTTGCTTTCGATATCTTGTGCCCTCTACTGAGCGCCTCTGCGTGTCTCTCAATGTCAATTGGATTATATCTTGGTTCCCTTGTCCTTCCTCTCAGCGTCTGTTACTATATCAGATCGTAACGATCCCATCCTTCCTCTCTACACCAACAACTCCTCCCCCGAACATGGACCCCCATGCAACACCTGATGATCAGGCACCCCTTTCCCCCCGAGGGGTATCAGCAAGGCTGTCGTCGACTCCTGCGAGGGGTACGTAGTGAAGTGACCCAAGGCACTGACATCAGCCGTATCAAGAGCCAGAATGGCACCGTTCTTGCCACCTTCTATCCAAGCCTCGGTCGTCGAGTTGGGCAGGGTGATATGCGCCAGGCCAGAGAGGTAGACCACCCATCTGATGTAGAAAGAGAATTTAGTCGATCAGAATCACGGAAGACATGAGGTACATCGGATACAACATATACAGCCTCACCAAGGGTTCATAAGCCTCCCCTTTACACGGTATTCGATATATCAAGCACATAACTACAACATGCAAAGAACATAACATAGACCAACACCAGTTACCCGCCCAAAGGAATTCAATTAAGATAATCAAGAAAACTCACTGCAAAGCCGGTGCATTATGCAACCCCCCATCAAAACCAGCTGGTAAAACCGTATACGACGCGTTCCGACCAACACCACCTAGATCCAGCGCCGCAGCCCCCGCGGTGCCGGGTGTATTGGAGGTTTCAAAACCCGACGACAGAGCCCAGCATTCTAACGTGGAGCGATTGTCGCGTGCGCCGAGGACGGTCACGTTGAGGGTGGAGCCGAGGGAGAGACCTGGGGGTTGGCTGTTGAGGAGCGTGGAGGGGAGAGGTTGGAGATGCATGGGTAGGTTCAAGGGAATGTGGTCTGATATACGCAGTAGTTGGTATTACAGGGGGAAGTGGGAAGGAGGATGGGATGTAAGATGGATAGGGTGGTATTTATAATTTGCTTCGCTTCGCTCAGCAAAATGAGGTTTATGCTGACAGCGGAGGGCGGGATCGATAAGCACTAGTAGCAGCTTATTGTATGGCTAATGCATGTATGGATGTACGGAGTACTACCTAGATTGGTTGGGGTTATGTAGACTGTGACAGGGCTGGAATGTGGGAATAGGCTGAATAGCATCGATATCCTCAGAATAGCCCGAAGGAATAGTAATGGACTGTGCAGATATCACAAAACGGCAAAAATTAAATACACTCCGGCCTCGTGGCGTAATGGTAACGCGTTCCTCTCCTATAATTGGGTAAACACTGTCCCAAGGAAAGACTGCGAGTTCGAGTCTCGCCGTGGTCATATTTCTTCTTTTTTTTTTCTGCGTGTTTCTTGGAGACTAGCTAGAGGACATGTTCCAAAGAGTTTGTCTGGTGTATAAAACAAAAGCACATCAATTGATTCGTTAAAGAAAGATAGAGAACCTGTCCGAGTTCTCCCTTTGCAGCACTGGAACCCTAAGAATATACACGCTGCTAATGATAGTGATCCCCAGACCAGGAAAGAGAGAAAATTTACCAAACAGCCAAAGGCTAACGAATGACTTCTCCACTAGACTTCTCGATACCCTCCAGGCCCTCCAGGATGTCACTTCCGCCAAAAAGTCCACAGCCAGGGCTCATGCTGGTCTTTCTCCCACCCCAGACTTCGTGGAACTTGATACTTTGATCGCTAGACGCAACGATAATGCATCCCTCCTCCTTTGTCCGGGCGCACCACATCCCACCTTCTTTCTCCTTGGGCGTAACGGTACGAGGTCCAGACTTGCGCCTCCCTGTTGAGCCTCTTTGTTCGGAAGACTGAGCATAACCTGGTGAGCCAATGCGCGAAGACGATTGACTGCCAAAAGGTACACCGAAGGACTTGGGAAGCTTTCCTGGATACCTGACTGCCCACAGTGCTCTACCACAGTCAAAGCCAGGTTGAATTCCGGACCCATCCCAGCTGCTTCCATAGGGACCCCAGGGGATAGCCGCGACCTGTGCGCAGCTGGGCCAGGCAAAGACGGCAATTCGGAATGGGTGCTCTGGCTGTGCATAGCCAAATGTAGCCACAATTTCGCGTTGAGTCTCACTCCAGATCAGACTGGTCACCTGGGCAAATACATTGATGGTCGCGAGGCAGGCTCCGCTGCGAGTGTGGTAAAAGTGTATGGCTCGGTCATTGGTACCTCCTCCGGTTGCGAGCAGTGATGGTTGCCAAGGTGCAAACGCAATTGCTTTGACTGCAGCCGAGTGCACCAAACGATGCTTGTGACTGTCGAATGGAACTAGAATCGTTCGTCCGTCACCGGCAATGAGAGTGCCTGCGTGGTTCATAACTTGGGTTGTAGACGACGGCTTGATCGCGGGAGTAACCCATGATGGGATAATATGGTTTAGAGCGGGTCGCCTACTGAACATCCGTCTTGTTGCAGAACCCAAGGCAAAGTATGGGAAGGCCCCAAGGCTGTAGCTGCTGGGGGTGTCTGGGGACGGAACGGATGAGACTCTGGAATCCGAACGTCGCGGGATAACTTCGGCCAGGTCAAAGAGAAGACAGGCATTGTCATTTCCGCCTGAAGCAAGATATTTCTCATCTGGGGACCAAGCCAGTCCACATATTTGTTGAGTGTGTGCACAGATTTTTGCAATAAGCGTCATGGACCCATTCCATTTCCACTTGGCCTGGTCTTCTTCATTGGTCCACTCGACTGAATAGTACCAGATATTTCCAAGCTCGTCACCGACAACGAGTTCCTCCACATCTACATCGAAGTATCCAAACCGTTCTGAAGGTCTCCGTGAGGTTGTCGGCTTGAATGCCACGGATGTGAGGGTGCACGGATGGCTGATCTCATAGCGCACATGTTTCTCGAAGGTGCTCCACAGAGTCAGTTGACCAGACCGACGTGTCACTGCAAGAATGCTTCTCTCACCATTCTCTGACGAGAACGCGAGAGAGGTCACATAGTTCGACCGGCGCAAACGCGGAAATGGGGGAGAACTCAGCCCACGACCTTCTGACCAAAGGTAGACTTTATGGCCCAAGCCGACTGCCAGAATTCCAGATGTTGTCGAGTAGGCAAGCGTGCTGCAGTAAAAGTCGTCTCGAAGGAAGGGCGCATCAAGGATTCGGAAAGGGTTCGCGGGAACGACCTCCTTTTTGGGAAGTGATGTGGACACTGGGAGAAGAAGGCAGGTCAGCTGGTGCCCCGGGGAAAACTGCGGACACCGCCATCCTCACAATTCCCTTTTCCACAAGTAAGATTGGAATATATGTCATGTATATTGTACCTGTACATAGTTGTTTGTCCCGACAGGTGGACGTCAGCGAAATATGGTACGGTACTTACAACAATCCTTCCAGTCAGTTTTCCAGTCACTTTCCTTCAAGAAAAACGGGGAGAAATGCGCATAATCTGGAGAAGCTGGATTGGTAGGAGCATGCAAATACCGTAGACAAGTCTCTAACTGTCTGGTCGTCGGGTCAATTCCCAAAGCAAGCGCAAGTCTCGACTCGTGTATCTCATCTTCACTGTACTTGGGCTTTTTTGGTAAGAAGCGAGCAACGTAAACCGGGGCAGGTGATCTATTGCTCGAAGTGATCCGAGGGTCATTGGCAGTCGTGACAGGAGAACTTCCGAGGACCGCAGATGTCCCACTCACATTCCACACTGCACCGGAGCTGACTTGTCTCAATGACCCATGTGCAGAGTGGCTTCCCGCAATGATGAGCTCAGTGATTTGACGAGGCCGATGATGTGGAATCTGCCGGAGTCGAATTGGCTGTTGCGGTCCGACAGTGAGACCCCTACTTGGGGTTGTGGGTAGGAATGGATCATCACCAGGAGGAAGTCGTCGAAGAGATTTCTCTTGAGGTGAAAGACGCTGCGGATGTTTGGTGATATGAAATGCGGTCGATGTTGGTTCGAAGTCACGCTTTGGGATGAATCTATCAGGCGAGATCGGGCTTCGGAAGGAGCTCCTCAAGCCCACTGGACTTGTAGCTCTCCTCACCCTTTTACGACCTCGCTGGGGTTGCAGAGTCCGATTTTCCTTACAATGAGGGGCGGGTGTCAGAGTATCCTGGACTCCAGGCTCGTCTGACAATGATGATTGAGAAGTTGTGGTTGTTTCAAAGAATGGCAAACTGATGGTTGCAAACTCAGTAAGTAGAACAGGTCTGCGTTCCTCCGAAGATTGAGATCGAGAATGTGATTCCCATGCATGTTTGCGATTGCCGGTTGGAGGGGCTTCCTCGAAGGAGTGGCGTTGCATATCTACCATTGTGCTGGATGCAGGTCGATAAGCTGTAAGACGTAATAGCCTAAGAGTAAAAGAAAGAACGTATGGGAAGGCCTCTTCTCCACGACATTGTGGCGAGATGAGAGAGGTGAGGAAGTAAAAGCTCTTGACGAAAGTAGAAAGAGTATAAAAGTCACGTGATAGTATATTCAATGGGTGGATTACAGGCCAGTTGGCAGGTGGCGGGCGCCGCCGGGGGGGGGGAAGTTTACGTAACACGATAATGGCAGCCTTAGGCCACAATGTATGCTTTTACCTTAGATCCAACTGTGGCATATGATCACCACGTCGGGACCTAACACTTGTTGCTCATTGCGTGTCACAAGAGACTGTCAGACTGATTAAAAATGCCTACTGTGAGATAAATACTTCGCTGACCATGGTTATCTCGCTCCGGGCTAATTATTGCAATAGCACGGTGTGCCCCGATACAAACCAGTTGAGAAGTCCGCCGAAGCAAGACAGCAGGAGTTGCAGAAGATAGAAAACTACAAGGACCTCGAGCGTTTAGTATCTGAAAAGGTTGGCATACTATATACATATGATCAGACAGAAACTGACATGGGATAGATTGCTGGACATGACTACACAACCGAGACCTTGAAGAAGATCTCGGAGTTGCTGTCTAGCAATCCAGAATACTACACAGTATGGAACTACCGCCGGCAGGTATTGCAGTATCAGTTCTCCCAAGCAGGAGATTCAGGCGATGAGACTGCTGCCAGTTCAATCGCACAATTAATCATAACTGATTTACAATTCTTGATTCCCCTTCTCAAGAGCTTCCCCAAATGTTACTGGATTTGGAACTATCGTCTATGGCTGCTGGATGAGGCTCGTCGTCTATTACCCACTTCCGAGGCCCGACAAATGTGGCAGCAAGAACTTGCTCTTGTGGGCAAGATGTTGACTCTGGATAGCCGGAATTTCCACGGGTGGGGTTACCGGCGCTTCGTGGTTGAGACATTGAAGGAGCTTGGCACCGCGGAAGAAGCAACAAGCATGACGCAGAAGGAGTTCGAATATGCAAAGAAGATGATCGGCGCCAACCTATCAAACTTCTCCGCGTGGCACTACCGGACGAAGCTCATCCAATCGTTACTAGATGAGCAATCTGCCAGTGATGACGACCGGAAAAGAATGTTAGATGAGGGTTGGTCTATTCTGCCTTATTGATGTTTTCCTATAATACTAATTGGCCCCATAGAACTATCGCTCATTCATCAGGCTTTCATTGATCCATATGACCAGTCTCTTTGGTTCTATCACCAAAATTTGATGAGTGTGTTTGACCCGTCCATGGCTGAACGGACTATGGCTCCCAATTTGAGCTCATCCGACCGGTTGGAATACATCAGAAATGAGATCGAAGAGATTAAAGACATGATGGATGGGGCAGAAGACTGCAAATATATCTACCAGGCATTGATCGAGTGTACTCTACTTGCTTCCAAGGTGGAGGGCAGCTTATCTTCTGAGGATCGAGAGCAGATTCTGAGCTGGCTTTCAGAATTAAAGAAGCTGGATCCACTGCGACGAGAACGATGGCTTGATTTTGAAAAGACCCTGTGAAAATTAGCCTTGGAGCTATCACCGAACATGCATGACTGTGTTTGTTTACAAACTCCCTGGCCTCGGCCCCTTTCTAGTTCACGATACCGTGCACAACTAGCGAACTCCATAAGACATTAAATTCTCGCCCTTAGGTATAAGTGAATTAGTGAGTTAGTGAAATACCAGAAATGCATTCTCATCAAAGTATATTAACGTATAAAAATGCACTGAAGTCCATAGCACATGTTGTATGCACGCGCATTCCCCTGTGATCGACAGGTCGGATCCGCATATTGTTGGGGCACCAATCAGCGCCAAGGGTACCTGGGGCAATCGAATCGGTCATTTGAAACGTTCGCCCCAAATCCCTTCCTCATTCTTTCATGCCCTGCGAGATCCCATTCCCTCTGATCTCTTCTGTTTGAGCATTTGCTCTCGTTCTATGGAGCGTTGTGTCTTCTGATTGTGAGGTCACCATCTACAGCTATGGCCGACATGTCGATACATACGAATCAACGCCCTGAACACGAAGGGGTAAGTGGTCAAACTGGATATCTCCCAGGCCATTATTCTGGCCTTTACTGGTATTGGGACTGAACTAAATGCCTGGCTAAATAGGATACTTTCGACGATGCCCTCGAGATAGCCGAAATCCAGGAGAACACTTTGAACGTCGCCATCCCTCAATCTACTTCCACCCGATCGTTGACTGATAGCCCTCCAATCGGCTCACATCCCTCTCCGGACATGACAGAGAAGCCTCCGTTGCCTTCTGTATCGCAGGACGAACAGATGACCGCCACCGCTGAGGAGCAGGACAAGGATGGCGAGGGGCAAAATGGGAACAACGACAAGAAGAATAAAAAGAAGAAAAACAAAAAGAAGGGGAAGACAAAGGATGACGGCGTTGATACCAACGATGAGACCACCTATGAGACCACCTACGAAACGAGCGACGAGGTAAACGATGCGACCGACAAGCCCACAAACGGCGATAAGCCGGAGCACGGGTCTGAGGTTACACAGACAGAGGAGGTAGACAAGCCCGAGCAGGATCGCGGTCAGAGCCCACTGCAGAAGTCGCCTCTACTCACATCGCACCGGTTATCTACAGGATCGCTCGACCAACTCGACGAGGTGAACTTGATGAAAGAAGACGAGCAGTCGGATAAGCCACGAAGCCCAAGGGATAAGATGGAGGCGCCTCCTCTGCCTCCCAAAGACGACGCAACCACACCTGCCAGCGCTGGGTTGATGGGGTTGTCGGGCAGCTTGCCCTCGCTGCCTTGGGGTGCCCCTCCAGTGAACAAGAATCCACCCCCTGTTCCCCCACCGCCCCCTACACGAAAGCCCAGCGGTCCATTTGGATGGTTCTCTCGAAGCTCTAGCTCAACGATTAAGGACGCCAAATCTACGCCTCAATCCAGCCGACGCAATACTGCCACCTCCGTATCCACCCTTGCCAGCAACCTAGAACAGGCCGCTCGTGATGGCGACGACGTTTCGAGCGTCGGTTCCAAGAAACCGAGACGGAACAGTTTGAAGGACCAATTTAAGATGCTGCGCTTGCGCGAGGAGAGCCAGGCACCCGAGCTTGATCAGACGAGTGTACGATCGGGTCAGGCTAGCATTAACCACTCTGGGGCTAGTCCCCCTATCATTCCAGAGGAAGGGGAAGGTGGCATCTTGGCAGCCACAGGAGCAACCTCGCCTACGAATGTTGCTCCCAGAAGATCTGGCTCTGTGGCTGATGCTTCCACCCCAGTAGATTGGGAGTTGTGGCAGCAGCTCGTGAACAATGGACCCCAGGCCTTGGCGGGCTCAGAAGAACTGAACGCTGCCATCAAACGAGGCATCCCTCAGACGATTCGGGGTGTCATTTGGCAGATTTTGGCGGATTCTCAAACTGCTGAGATGGAGGACATCTACCGAGAGCTTGTGGCGCGTGGCACATCACAAGACAAAGAGGGACGGGTCAATGGCACTGAACCTATGTCTTCACGTTCCTCCGTTCGCTCGCACCACTCGGGATCCGGCTCTGGGTCTAGCAGCGCTACACCTAGCCCGTCCCAAGAGGGGGATGTCGATAAGTTGGCCAAGGAACAGACCTTCAACGAAGCCGACCGTGCCAAGAAATTGAAGACTGATGCGGCCGCACTACAGAAACTGGAGAAGGCTATCAGGCGAGATCTGGGGGCTCGCACTAGCTACGCAAAATACTTTGTCTCCCAGGGTAGCCAAGAAGGTCTCTTTGGGCTGTGCAAGGCATATGCATTGTACGATACGGGAGTTGGATACGCACAGGGAATGAATTTCATTGCCATGCCGTTGTTGTTCAATGTGAGTAGATTTCCGGTTGAGCCAATCGAGGTCCTTTTGTTGACAGTATATGCAGATGGATGAGGTCGATGCTTTCGCCATGCTGGTCAAGCTGATGAACAAGTACTCCCTGCGGGATATGTTCATCCAGGATATGCCTGGCCTCCACCGAAGCCTGTACCAATTCGAGCGGCTGTTGGAAGATCTAGAACCTGCTCTTTATTGCCATCTTCGCCGCCGTGGCGTCCCTCCTCAGCTCTACGCCACCCAGTGGTTCTTGACGTTATTCGCCTACCGTTTCCCGCTACAACTAGTGCTTCGAATCTACGACTTGATTTTCGAAGAGGGATTGGAGACCACTATCCTTAAATTCGGTGTTGCTATTATGCGCCGGAATGCAGAGACGCTCCTCGGGATGAAAGATATGAGCGCACTTACTACATTCCTGAAAGAACGCTTGTTCGACGCCTATATTGATAAGCAACCGTCCACCTCGTCGATCCTGGAGTCAGGCTTCTTCGGAAGCTCCGGTGCTGCCGATAAGGAAATCTATCGATCCGACATCCTGGTGCAGGACGCCTGCGCCATTCCTCTAACCCCCGAGATGCTTGCCACCTACACAACTGAGTGGGAGGAGAAGTCTCGAACAGAGAAGGAGCGCGAACTCGAGCTCGAACACTTACGGCACACCGTGAGCACGCAGGGAGCGCGTGTCCGCCTGCTGGAGGAACGTGCCGAAGCCTCGGACAAGGAGCATGTGCAGCTGGCCTCTGAATTGGTGCATGTCAAGGTCGAAAATGAGGAGCTGCGCGACCTCAACGATGCACTAACTCTCCAGGTGGCTGAACTTAAGAATGTGGTCGACAAACAGCCAGCCGAGGTGGAGGAGAAGCTCCGCCTAGAGATGGAACGAATCATGAAGCGGAACATCGAAGTGCAAAATGAGAACCGTGCAATGGAGGAGTCAATGACGGAGATGGAGAAGGAGTTGGTTGCCACGAAGATGAAGTGGGCAGAGGTGAGATATCCACATTTACCGTCTAAATCAAGAACATCGAGGACTAACATATGCACAACACAGATCTCCGAGAACCACGAAAACCTCCGCCAGAAATGGAGCGACCTTCGTCGTGCCCTGGACTGAATACCACCCTACTTGTCGTTACTCCTCTCCTCCCCTCCCCGGATAGCAGTTATCAGGGTCTGTATATTTGCAATACGCAGATATGACAGCGAGGATCTGCGATCACGCCCTATGCTGCACATTCCGGGCCGAATCACATTGCTTTTCTCCTCGATCCCCTTCTCGTACCTGCGTGCTTCTCCTTACGAGCCAATGTTATGACCTGCGCAACCCTTATGACCCTACCCCTACCCTATTTGATCCCTTTCCCCAAACCCCAGCATGCCACTTGGAGCGGCATCATGTTTGATCGCTGTCGCTGTGTGAATTATATCTTTTTGCTTTAGTGTATGTCTACCTCCGATCCTCGGGCAGGGCACTATCAGACGTATGCAATGTACATCATTCAACATCCAATATTCCCAGTCTTATTTTACAAGATATTCTCATAGAACGTCGTCAAAACATCCTCCTTAACCGGCCCCGCAACAGCCTTCAACGCATTATGCGCCTCGCACTCCGTATCATAGTATTTCATATCCTCCATCGACGCAAACGTCGTCTTCACAGAGATATTGTACCCCTTATTCCGCGGATCTGGGATCGTTGCACCGACAGACGCAGAGACAATATATGGCTTTCCGTCCTAGACAGTTCCGGATATCCCGTTTTAGTATGTGTTCGTTCCGATGATTCCCTCTGCTCTGAATGGGGGCATTCCCATATGTACTCGGTACACACAGGCAGCAGTGGCGAATTGAAAGTTGATGCAGGTTCAACGTACCTTGGTAGCTGTCTTCGCGAGAACCTTGTATGCCTCCAGTACGCGGTCCCGATCTGCCTCGTTGGGGATCTTGAAGAGGGTGATGCGCTCGATAGGTGCCATTTTGGAAGGGAGTTCGAAGGGGAATGGTTTGTTGGATTTGTGGGGAGAGCTGAGTTTAAATCTACGGGTCACTACTATGGTCGGTTATGTCGGGATAGCTCGGTGGGGAATTAGGTGGGGAATCTTTGATTGGTAAGTTATTTTCTCCATGTGTACTCCGTAGTTATGGCATATAGGGGGTACTCACTGGGTAGAAGGGGAGTACATTGTCTTTTTTACTTCCGGTTGAAGTCTCTGTATTGATCGCTATGAATTACTGCATAGAGGTGTTTTCTCCATTGGGGATGCATCATCATGCATGAGAGCGGAATTTGGGGGGATGAGAACGGGGGAGTTCCGCGCGGGGAATTTGGGGTAGGGCGGAATGGGATGCGTTACAATGTTTACTGTGTACACATACTGTGTAAGAAGAAGTGGTGACTATGATTATAGACAGCTTGACAGAATCACATATTTCCACTCTCGTAAAGTTCCTTGAACCGAGACTGTTTAGCAAGTAGTGCAGCAGGAGAATCGAACTCGACCACAACCCCGTTATCGAGAAGGGCAACGCGGTCGTAACAATGAATATGTCTAAGACGGTGCATGACCGCGAGGACTGTATGGGATGCGAAGTGACTGTCAATCGTCGCTTGCATAATGTCTTCAGTCTCATCATCGACACTAGCGGAAAGCTAGGTCAGCAATCCTGTATCTGTACGCAATTTGGGCATGGCATGTGAGGTGGACAACGTACCTGCTCATTGCCTCGTCAAGTATCAGCAACTTCCCCTCTTGCACCATTGCTCTAGCGAGACAGAGGAGCTGTCTCTGGCCCTGCGACCATGCGTTCGGTTTCATTTTTCCATCCAGGCCGCCCTCCTGCTTGATACCATCCCACAAGCCAAGGCTCTGTAATGCGCTGATAATCTTCTGGTCGGATGATGTCTGTAATGGATCAATGCTGAAGCGGACATTGCCGTCAATCAGGAACGAGTCCTGTGTCACGACGTTCAATCTCCTGCGGACTTCAGCGTGCGAATGTTCCAGGATATTGATCCCGTCAATTGTGATTGCACCCTGCTGTACTTCGACCATCCCCAGCAGCGCAAGGATAAGGGATGTCTTTCCGCTGCCAGATGGCCCACATATTGCGATATTCTCGCCGGGCTTGATTGCCAGCGAGATGCCTTTTAAGACCGGATCGGATGCAGAGCTTTTTATGGCGTTAGTTGAGATCATCATGGTTTTCGGCCAAGCTAGACTCACGCGTGGCGAACTACGACACCAGACATTTCGAGTCCCCCAGCAGCCGGCCAGTCAATTGGCAGCAACGGCATATTGTCTGTGTCTTCCTCCCTATCCGTTGTGCTCGAATACCCCTTCACGCGAGACACGGCACCAATGGAGGTCTCCATATTGGTCCAGTCCTTGACGAGCTGCATCAACGTATTGTTGAAGGTCATAACCATAACCAAAGCAACACCGACATCACCGGGGTCGAATTTATCGCGCAGGAATACCACCGTCGCGATAAGTGTCACCGCCAAAACGGAGACAAGCATATCCAAAAAGAACCCCAGGCACTGCTGTACACAGTAGAGCAAGTACACTGGACGTTGCGAGACATCAAGAAGAGAAAGACAGGTCTCGTCAAAGCTCCGCTCCCAACCGAACGCGCGAACAGTTGCTGCTCCTCTAACGAGTTCCAGGAAGTGAGTGTATAACGGCGCCTTGGCTTCAATATCGAGGAATCGCAGTTGGCGCGATGTCCGGAGGTAGAACTTTTGCGTGAAATACACCACCGCGGCTGCGAAGGGGACGACAACGGATAGGTATTTGGCGAATACGCACAGGATAATTAGTTTCAGGAGACATGTGCAGCCCCCTAGCATTAGCATCAGCGTTAGTCTGGCCGGTACTCCAGGTTCTATGTTCATGTAGACTCACAAGCAATTACGTTGAAGACTTCAATAGGTAGGCTCATATCAATAAGGTCCATATCTTGGCTGAATCTATTATCATAGTCAGCGCCCGCACCGCAGAGTTAGGAGAGGGCTCTTTACCGATTCGTGATGCTGCCAATATCCACCTGGTGGAAAAAATGGATTGGTGCCCGGAATGTACTGCTGAGCACTTTCTCGTGCAAGTTTAGCGCAGAGGATGATACGATATTGATCATAAGGAGCCTCCACGATGGTTAGTTTATGAAAATAGAAGTATTTGACGCCTGGGTGAACTCCTACCACGAGACAGCAGTCATGAAGACAATACTGGCAATTCCCAGGAAGACATATACCCCCAGGTACATACCAATCCGTGAGTTGGGATGCTCTTCATTGGCTGATGTCCAGATATCAAGCCAGACAGCTTTTCGTCGTTAGTCAGGTACCAGGGCCGTCGAGCAGCGTTATCAGGGTCAAACTCACTTGCAAACTCGCCGCAAAAGGCCCAGATTAGCGCACACGCCACACATAGCACGACAGTAATCCGTCCCGAGGCAGAAGCATAGTAGGCGTAAATGGATAGATCACCCTGTTGACGACTCAAACTCTCGCCTGGGTTTTCACTGTGTGACTCGGCTTCGTCAGTATCGTCGTCATCATGCGGGAACGGAGACACGTTCTTCGTCTCCTGTTGCACATCTATTGTAGAAGAGGCTGGTAAAGCATCGTTCATGTCCTGAACATAGGCGTTTCCGATTTTCAGATTCTGCAGAGTGCCAGTTTCCACAATGCGGCCATGAGCAAGGACAACGATATTATCGGCGTATTGGAGAAGGAGCCCTATCGACTAATCAATACAAGACTCGCTGACATCTCGGAGGTGCAGCATACTCGAATGGGTGGCAAACACAACCGTTGTCTGCATCTTGCGTAGGAGTCCTCCAGGGCCAAACAGCTGACTGGTAACGTGTCCCACAGTCGTAGCATCAATACCGCTGAGCACATCATCCAGCAGCACAATCTTATGACGAGAGTAGACAGCTCTAGCCAATGCCTATTATATACAATCAGTGAGCCCGACATAGGTTGAGGCACCGTCACTTACAATGCGTTGTTTCTGTCCGCCGCTTACGGTGGTTCCATTGCCAGTCACGGACGTCCGGTCACCACGAGGAAGTTTCGCGAGGTCTTTCTCCAGCCCGCAAGCAAATACGACCGTTTGATACCACTCCCGATCCATTGGAGACTCGCCGAGAATGTTCTGGCGGATGCTCTGGCTCCGAAGCCATGACTCTTGAGCACAGTATGCAACACCAGATCGACTCCCCTCATAAGAAGGCCCGAAAGAAATAGTTTCCCCGAGAATGCTGCCTATCAAGGTAGACTTTCCGCTTCCAATAGGCCCAACAACCATAGTGATTGCAGCTTGAGGGATCTGAAGGCTAATATCGTGCAGCACCGCGGGTGCAGCTCGGTCCCATCCAAAACTGTGGCCCTTGAGTTCCTGTATGACACCTCGCTTGGACGAATCGGCAATCCGCCCCAAAGCCATTGATTGATCACCATCAGCTCCCGGAGACGATGAATCGGTATCTTGAGAATCTTGCGTCTCGGTGCAATATTCCTGGATTCTATCAAAGCATCCCAAACACTGTATAACCGCGGGCAGGGCCTGAATGAAAGTCAATACTGGTGTCGTCACCAGGCTAATGAGGGACATCGCAGTAAAGGCTCTGGCCGCAAGAATCGATTGATCATCCCGTACAAGGGCAATAATGGCGTATACCACGAAAGTCGCCATGGGAGCTAGATTTGTCGGCGCATTGGCTGCATGGTAGGATATCTGATTAGTTCAACATTCTACGTAGTATCGGACGGACTGGACTCGGACGACTAACAGAGAACAACGCGCACAATGAGCAGCTTGCGAAACACCGCCGATGCTGCGATCTCGGCTTCCCGAAGACCCCGAATTAGGGACGAAATCTTTTCTGACAAACCCAACATCTTGACCTCTTTGATCCGCTCCAGAGAGAATGAGGTTATCCGGAGTCTGTCCTCGACTTTCTCGACCCAAGCGCGCTGTGAGATGCTGCTAGCTGCGGAGAGCTTCAAGGTAGCACCGACAAAGACTGCCAGCAAGCGTCAGAATCCGGGTCATAACACACAGCCTGACATCCCCTCATGTAATGGCGAAAGGTAAAGTACATACCAAGAACAATCAGGGCAGGGACAATGCAGGCCACCCCGACCTGTCTCTCGAGCAGGTAAATCGCGACGCCGATTTCAATCAAGCTGGCCCACATCTCGTGGATCAATCGAAACCCACCTGCGATCCGCTCCACGTCGGTGCCCATCAGAGTGACGGCCGTATTTCCGCCCAGATCCACCGCTCGGGTCTGGACTGTTTGCCCGTGGATGAGTGAGATCAAGCCACCGCGGAGACGGATTGTGAAGCGAAACGTGAAGTATCCATAAAGCGCATTGCTTGCCTATATTCATGCCTCAGCGGATACTGTTAGCCGCTGATCTATTTCAATGTGAAGAGGAGGGTAAATGAATTCGACGTACGGCTCTTCCGCAGTACACAATTGCAAATGCCCCAATCAGAGCCTTGCCGGGGGCCATGGGCGCATTTGTATCTCCAACCCAGGAAACTGCTGCATTGACAAGGAATGGTTGGCAGAAAGTGAAGCCGGACAGACACAGGCGTGGGATGACAGCCGAGTTGAATGAAGTGCGGTATGCATGCAAACAGGAGCGGAGTAGCGCATGCTTTGCCAGTTTGTCCTCTGGTCGTGTGTTGCATCTAACATCAGATCTGGGCTTTTCACATGTGGCACTTTCGAATGTCATACATACCTTTGTGCAACCAGGCAGCCTGCAGCTTCTGCTCGACATTTCTACTGCTTAGCTGCGGGTCTAGGCCAGGTAAATCGTGCACGGAAAACACCCTCGAGTAGCCCTGGTGGAAGGTCCCAGCCAGCCACGCGAAGCTCGCCTGTTTCCAGAAGCCACTGAAGGGCTCGGGTGTGGCGGGCTTCAGTGCTGTTGAAATTACGGAGGATTCTTTTCCCAGCGATTCCAGCATCATTGAAGAACTGGTGAAAACCAAGCCCAAGGTGAGAACAATCGCTTCGTTGGTTGCAGAGCCAATAAGCCACAGAGTTCTCACCCGGGCAATCGCGAAGAGCAATCTAGCCGAAAGGTACAGGGCGAGAAGCGTCGATGGTCTGATGGAGTGACAGTGATGCATGTAGGACAAGACCGTAGCACTCGCGATGGCGACCACCTCCAGGGCATCAGCAGCAAGCGATGCATTACTGTGGAGAGATGAGGGCCCAATCCTCCGCACGACAAGAAAGATGATCTGGCAGATCCAAAGCGCTAGCAAGGAAACCTAGAGCCGTGCACATGAGCATCATTAGGTAGTCGTCTCCATGAAGAAGCCCCGAAGAACGAAATGAAACGCAACATACCAGCTTCCAACCAAGCAGTTTTGATCGCTTAATGCGATGAGGCTCCTTCCACAATAGCCATAGCGAAACCGGACAACACAGCAAGAATAGCGCAGCGGGCGTGCAAGCGAAGAGTAAATCCTCAAAGTAAACCGTGAAGTCAAAGGTTCGACAGGCAACACTAACACGGGGCCCGAATGCAGCATCGGCAGCAGCCAGACAGGGTAGTGAGCTGGAGGCCATCTCCACGGCATGATGAGGGGAAAGAAAGGAACAAACGGTCAGACAGAGTAAGCCGATGAGTTAAGCCTTTTTCTTATCAGTCAGAGAGACAGAACATTGTTACACTGCAGCGGGACTGGCTGTTATGGGAATAGCCTAACCGGACTCCGAAATGCAACAGGCTCGGGCTTATCACCGTCGAGATGGTCAGAAAGGCTCCAATAGGATGCTTCCCACGACTAGAGATATGATTGGCTCTGATTATCATCCAACCGGGGTCCGGGGTCATACCCCTGCAGCTCCCATACACGCTAGCTTGCGGATTACTATGTGGTTAGAGAATCAGATCGACGCGATCGGCATGTACGGAGTAAGCCATCGAGATATGCTTAAGGTACTGACTGGAAAGTCTACATGTTCCACGACCAGAATCTCTCAATGATAGATCCGACCCGGTCGAACTACTGCGGTCGGAAGACTGCGGCTCTCTCCGATAGCGAAGTTAGCACAGGACGAGTTGGTTGACCTCCTCGAAGTTGAGTCGATAATAGAACTAACCAGCAGTCTGAGCCCGTACTGATGTCTACTCAGTGATCCTAAGCCTGAGCGCCGTCATGCAAGCGGCGGCAGCCTACTGTGTAGGTAGGAAGGCCACACCGGGCAGACTTTATCCTGTCTACCGTGAATATAGGTGCATATAGGAAGAGATGAATAGATCCATCGAAGGGTATCCGCTTGTATGCAAACACGAAGTAGGACTAAATCACCACGAGCTTCATCACAAACACGCTCACCAATTCCCACGTAAAGCCTGCTCCCTCTCAAATGCCTCAAACAAACTCTTGAAATTCCCTGCACCAAACCCATCAAACGAATTCCGTTGAATAACCTCAATGAACACCGTCGGTCGATCCCCAACATGCTTCGAGAAGATCTGAAGCAGATATCCGCGCTCGTCGAAATCAACCAAGACATTCAGCTGCTCAAGTACGTCTATGTCGGCCCCAAGCGTCCATGAGACTTGCGTCAGGCGCTTTCGTAGATCGGCGTAATATGCAGACGGGACATCGAGGAATTGAACACCGCGAGCTTTGAGTCCAGTTACGGCGGCAATGATGTCGTGCGTGCGGAAGGCGATGTGCTGGACCCCGGCGCCGTGGTAGTAGTCGACGAATCTGGGAGAGTCGAGGGTTAGATAATTGATGATCAGTGGTGGACTGGGGCAGCAGGTACGTACTCTTCGATCTGGGATTTCTTCTTGCCGGTTGCTGGCTCATTCATGGGCATTTTGATGGTTTCATTTGGCGAAGCGACGACGATGGATCGCATCGCCGAGTACTCGCTGCACATGTCTTTGTCGTCGACGGTCCAGTAGCGATGAAAGTCGAGACATTCCTCATAACTGAGCATATTCATTAGAGCGGTTATCTCCAATAGAAAAGCTATAGATTCCACTCACTATTGGACAATACTGTCCACTCCTCCCCACGGCTGATTCCCGACGCAGTGGTCAATCTCGAGGAAGTCAATTTGTGATAGAAGCTGCGAAATCGGGTCCTCACTGTCGACGACTCGATACCCCGGCAAGAAAGGTGCATCCGCTGAATACCGCTCACGGTTCACCAGAGAGTGAACTGTATCCCCGTACGCCCCAACAGTAGCAGAGATGAGTGGACCATGCCCGTCGACTGCGACAGTCCGCGGCTCAGCGATAGCTCGGGCACCATTACCAACAGCACGCTTCCATACGGCTTCAATGTCACCCGCGATCCGGAAGGCAACATCCTTGACACCGTCACCATGGATAGTCAGGTGCTCATGGATCTGAGCGAGCGTGACCCGCTCAAGATCGGAAGCCTGGCGCAATAGCCCGTCTTCTGAACCGTCGGAAGGCGGTCCACACACAGGCCCCGTCAACACAAACGTAGCGCCGCCATTGGCAACGACGTAGCTGACAATGTAGGAGGAGCCGGTCTCCGGGCCGCGGTATGCAATGAGACGGAAGCCCATGCGAGTGATCCAGTACGAAGCGGCTTGTTTGGGATTGCCGACGTACCACTGGATATGATCAAAGCCCACATACTCGGGCCCCAGCTTCGCGGGGAAGATATCTTCGTTTTGCCGGACCGTCATAATCGTTGTTTTCGAATGTGGCCGCGCTGGTCTGGATGCAGGTGGGAGCGGAAAGGCACGTCAGCCATCTGGCAGCTCTGGCAGCCGTTGGCTCCAACCTTAGAGTTGCGATCAGTTATTTATGGGGGATTTGCAAGACAGCTGGACTGGTGTTCGGGAAGAAAGATAAAATGCAGGTCGGAAGAAGGGAGGCCATATCCCTGCCCAGAGGTGTCACATTCCGGAGCCGCATCGGATCGATAGAGCGACGGCGATCTGGATAAGCATATGAGGCAATGCTGAAGTCATCTATCAATGCAGACAAGCTATTTCATACTGCCCGAGTTTTGGACGCTCTGCTGTCTGTGCGGGCTGTTTGATGGATTGTCTGCTAAATGAGCTTAGTCCTTCTTTGGTTAACCTTAGTAGGTTCGGATTCAGGCTTACCCCAAGAGCGGAATCGATATTTTTGTAACCAAGTACGAGGCCACTGCCGCACAGACAGCCGTTGTTCTCCGTAGCACAGCAAGTCACTGTCCTGGTCGGCAGGCCATATCGTGGTCTCCCATTCAGTCTTTGCCCTCCAGTATACACATGAGATCCCATATCCCCTGGTCTATGCATTTATCCCAGTGCGAGAAACTCCACCACTCAACCCAGCTTCTAATCACACGTTGGTCACGGGCTCCGGTCGGCTCTTGAAGAAAATCTTGTAGCGCACAATTTCCACAACCTCCAGTTCCTCCTCCTCCGACCCACGGCGTTTCCGCAGCACGGCAATTGGACGTGGAAGCTTCTTGACTTCCCCAGTCATTCGCTGGTATCGGCCGACGTAGAGGTAAGCGCGCTTCATCCATCTTGTGTCATCCGGGTTGTGAATTGAGTAGTCTGGGAACATGAGCTTGCCGATCGGCGTTTCGAAGGTTGAAGCTAGATCGTTGTTTGTAGAGGTACTGTCCATCATGCTGTCCTCATCCTCGTTCCCTGATGAGGGGACATTGATCGTGCCTTGAAGCTCCAGAAGGGCTAGGCCTGAGGGTGTTTGGAGGAGCGTAGGAAGGGGGTTATTCGGTGTGGAGTCGGTCGCAGTTGCTTTTGCTGGACTGGAGCAGTGAGGGTGTAGTTTTATTGTAGGCATGACGAAGTCTCTCGAGGTGGCTAATCAATGGGACAATGGCAGTGCAGTATGGAGGTCTTTGGCTTGATCATCGACAAGATGAACTGGACGCGACACGGTTCGCGTTCTGCGGGCCCCACGCGTCTTATCGCGGTACTATGTACATGGGCAATTTATTCAGGGCTTATCGGGATTTCAACCTGCAAAATGGCTTACCCTTCTTCCGATAGACGTCGGTAGATTGCAACTAGAACGCACCAATGGAAAGTACAAGTATCAAGTAGTAAAGTGAAATGCATTATTTTAGCAAATTCGTCTTAAGCAAAATACGGAGTAGAGTAAGGTATATTCAATCTTTCTCATGAGTGGAACCCCTTTTGAACCCTTTTAAATGTTCTCTGCCACCGGGGCTCGCGGTCCAGCGGGCGAAAGAAGCAATTTGCCAAATGCATAATATAGGTCGGATTGCTTTTTTTGTCCAGCATAAGTTGGAGATCTTCGCTCATCTCCCCTTTCTCTTCCTCGGGGAGCTCGAAACCCCGAAAGCCGATGCAGCACTCGCACTCTACAGTGCAATGGCCTCTGCCTGTCTTCCTTTCAGACAGATGTCTCTGTCTACAACATCCACATTCCCGACTACAACATCCGCCTCGATCGGAACACTCCTGAATCATTTCCTTGCGCATAAACCATTCAGGGTCACGCCTTAAGCTGTGATAGGCGCGTTGCATATTTAAGGGAAGATTGTACTCTGCTAGGAAAAGGGCGTGTGCCTTTCCAGGATATTGCTCTCGAGTCATTTGAAGCTGTTGCTGTACGTTTTCGAGATGGGTCGCATCGGACCTCCCATCACATTCGATAGCCACGGTCTTTTGTAAGGCCATAACCTTGCGGTGTAGCCGCTCCTCGCGCTGCGTGAGTCCACGTAGAGCGTGCTCAGCAAGAAAGAGCTTGGCGAGTAAACACCGACCGACATAGACGTTTCGGCCGCTCAAACAGGTATTGTCACTTTCGACGCGGAAAAAGTCTGTGCCCTGCGGCGCAACTCGCGCAAGTCGGAGGAACTCCATGATCCCGATTCCTACGACGTGTACGCGAAAGAAGCAACTGGCCAAATGGATAGTATAGACCGGATTGGTTTCTTCTTCCAGCATAGCTTGGAGACCTTTGCTCATCTCCTGTTTCACTTCCTCAGAGAGCTCAAAACCTCGAAAGCCGATGCAGCACTCGCACTCTGCAGTGCAATGGCCCCTACCTGTCTTCCTTTCAGACAGATGTCTCTGTCTACAACATCCGCATTCCCGACTACAACAACCGCCTCGGTCAGAACACTCCTGAATCATTTCCTTGCGCATAAACCATTCAGGGTCACGCCTTAAGCTGTGATAGGCATGTTGCATCTCTGGGGGGAATCTGTACTCTACTAGGAAAAGGTCATGCGCCTTTCGAGGATATTGCGCTCGTGCCATTTCAAGCTGTGACTGTGCGTTTTCGAGATGGGTTGCATAAGAATTCCCATCAGATTCGATAGCCACGGCCTTTTGTAATGCTATGACTTTGTGGTGGAGCCGTTCCTCACGCTGCGTGAGTTCACGTAGAGCGTGCTCGGCAAGAAAGAGCTCGGTGAGTAAACTCCGATGGATGTAGTAGAGTAAGCCGTATATCACATAGTCATCGTCATCTCGGTGGCGGAAAAAGACTGTGCCTTGCGCGGCAAGTCGGAGAAACTCCATGATCGTCATTCCTACTGCTTGTAGAAAGTCTCTTATGAAAGTTAGTACTGTGTACATAAGGAAAAAGATGCGGTGGGATGTATCAAGTACCTCTGTGATAGGCCAGACTAGGAATGAAGTATGAATATTCAATAGATGGGCAACGATGTCAAAGCAGAAGAGACGTGAGATGAAGTATAGAAAAGAAGTTCTGGGGGTCCTCAACTTCTCCCTTTATGGCTTTCATGAGTGAATCATGACTACGGCCGCCGCCCAAAAAATATCAAGGTTTGTAGCCGTATGCCTATGGATGTAGTCTCTAATCATGACGCAAGTAGACAACCGAAGGAGAAGTAGACAGTGGAATAAGATGACTTCAACTTTCAAGATTGAATGAAAACACTGGATAGGAAGGGTGGACAATGGGAGGCAGATCAGGAGATATGCGCTGTGAACTTGTGTCACTGTGTCTGTGTGTTCCTCTGAAGGAGGATGAGCGACGTATGAGAGTATGAGATATTATCCGATGTGGAGGCCTGAGGCACAAGGGCATCACTCTTTGCCTCAGGCCTCAATCCTGGCGGTTCTCCCAATGGCTCACGTTAAAACATGTCTGGCACAGATGTGATGAACAGCCTAACCGAGAGAAGCGATACCGGGCATGCTTCTTCACAAGTACCGGTAATCTGACAGGTTGCTATCATAGAATAGATAGAGTGGCAGATACGGAGCAAGTTGAACATGATTGCATCAGACAGCACCTAATAGCCCAAGAGAAGTGCCAGGGCTTGCTGGAGAGATCTGAGATCGGGAACAAAGCGCCTGGAAGGGTTTGGCTGTACACATAAATATATTAGCCGAGCTCTCCGTGCTGCAAATATCAATCACTTACCGTATGGCGTAAGGACTTGTAATCCAACTCCATGCAAATCATAACTGGACACACCGAGGTATCTCAAGAAGTGCTACTCTTATAACAAGCATCTTCAAGATTCTGCAAGCCCTTGATCGCCTCGCTAGCCATATCTTCAGCGGTCCCAGCTGGACCCTGTAACTTGCCGTAGCGGAGATCACTCATGTCACCAACAGTCCTATCGAGCTGAGCTAAGATGCCCGCAGCCTCTTGATCAATCTCAGAAATCTCATTCTCAAGATTAACGCTGGCCGTCTCCATTGCAGCCAGCAGACTCGTCACCGAGTGGTAATCTCCCGGCACAGAACTAGGTGGCTGGCCAAACATATGAAGATCCATGTCCACTTCGCGCTGCTCTTCAAAGTTTGATGTTTCAACTCCACTAGCAAGAATGGCTTTCCGGAGCTCTGCTCTCTGCTTTTTGCCTTGCTTAATCTCATTATCGATGCTCTCATTGACTCGATCCATGTCCTGTTCTCGGACTTGCTGTAGCTCCCGGTAGATGGCCCTGATGTGCGGATGGCCTCTCAATCGCTTTGGAAAAAGCTCTGTGAACTTTTGCAGCGACATGACTGTCGGTAGCGGGGCTGGCGAGAGCAGGAAATTGCTCAGGATAGACTCTTCTGTGGGTGCCATTGTGAATGATCAATTGGTGTCTATTAGACTATTGTTTGATGCCTGCACAGATTGTAGCTCAAAAGGGGCCAGTTTTGGTCTTTGTTATGCGTTGTTGCAGCTGTAGTGGGCTCTTCTGGGTCTGCGTCGCGTGACGCGAACCGAAGTTGACGCGGGAGCCGGGGAGAATGATGGCGATTCACGTGAGCAAAGATGGACCGATTGACCATTGACGGAACAACAGTCAATGTTCTGTATAGAACACTTCAATGAATCGACTGAACCTTTGAATGGTAATTGATTGAGAAATTGAATGAAGACCGACAACAATCACTTGATGGTCAACGAGTTCTGGCGGGTATTTAATCTTCAAGGGGGCCCTCACAACTCACAACTTCTTCCATTTCACTTCTCGACTCTTTCTACTTCACCAACTTCACTCTCGACTCTTTCTTTCTCTCACAACTTTCTTCTTCCTTCAGACTCTATCCAGAGCCGGTCTCTAGACTCTCGTCTGATTTAATCTTGGGGATTCTCCCATCACTGTTTTTAACAAACCCTGACATCTTGTACCCGCACACTGACGTTTCCAACTTCATCATCTTCACCCCTCTCATCTTCATTGAAACCTGCAGGATCTATCTGCAGTGTGCAATTTGGTCATCGGAGTATCCGAAGACCATTTCTGATCATCGTGGCTGTTGCTACCTGGGTTCATCACATCCTTTTCCCGTAAACAAGACGGGACACATCCTCGCTACACCTTTCGAGCTCGAAGGGTCTACGCCTGTCACACCAACTTCAAAACAGCCCTCATCCATTTTCTTCTTTTCTCCGACAAAATGCCTGGTGCTAATTACAACAAGGACGAGAAGGTCCTGTGCTTCCACCACGAGATCCTTTACGATGCCAAGATCTTGGATGTTCGCCTCAAAGATCCCAAGGACAAGAAAAGTGCCTATGAGTACCAAGTCCACTACAAGGGCTGGAAGAACACGTGAGTATATATCTTGTGTCATTTCATTTTCACCCTAACATGTATCTACATCCTGCATCGTTCTGATGTTGCATTGTCGATAATCTTCTTACATGATTGAGCCAATTTGCTAACGCTCGCGCAGCTGGGATGACTGGGTTCCTGAGGATCGTCTTCGCAAGCTCAACGACGTGAACCGGGAACTCGCCAACAACTTGCGCCGAGAGGCTGAGGCTTCGTTCCGTTTGAAGAACGCCAAGCCTACTGGCAAGAAGCGTGCTGCTTCCGACCGTGATGACGTGCGGGACAGCGAAGAGCGTGGCTCCGTTCCTGGCCGTGCCACAAAGCGAGCCCGTGAGATGGACATCGAAAAGGTATGCATTCGCCTCATTCCCACTTAAGACGTTGCTTACATGTTAATGATTCAAAAGGAGGAGACTTACCTGATGCGTCCGTCCGTCCGCATCATGATGCCAGATAACCTGAAGTCCCTCCTCGTTGACGACTGGGAGCAGGTGACCAAGAATCAGTACGTTGTCTCTCTGCCGTCTAAGTACCCCGTCCGCAAGATTCTGCGTGATTGGTACGAGGAGGAGCTGCCAAAGCGGAAAGGATCGTCGGCGGATGAGGACGTTCTAGAGGAAGTGGTCACCGGGCTCCAAGAGTATTTCGACAAGTGCCTCGACAAGATCCTTCTCTACCGCTACGAGCGGGCGCAGTATCGGGGGCTGCGCCGCAAGTTCGAGGCTGCGACTGGGCTGCTGGCCGATAAGGGCCCTGCGGATGTTTACGGCGCGGAGCACCTGATCCGCTTGTTCAGTATGTACTCCCGTCCACCTTACTCCCACTTTACTGTGTGTTCATAGGACTCTTGCTAATCATTTTGTGTTCACAGGCAACATGCCCGAGTTGATTGCTCAGACCAACATGGACGTCCAGGCAACTAACCGCATGCGCGAGGAGATCTCCAAGTTGTCCATGTGGCTGAGCAAGCACTCGGAGAAGTACTTCACCACCAGCTACGTTCTGGCGGAGAGTACTTACTGAGCAAGCGGTGAAAGTGCTTTGCGCCGGGGGAGGACGTGTCATTATTAATGTTTCTTCTGTCTGCTGCGTCGGGGGGTGGGGTGGTGGCCACCCCCTGCGGTATGGGTAGTTATACCCATTTACTTCTGTTTCGGTTCGCGCGGGAGGTGGGAGGGGAGTGGGCCAGAACAGGTATATATACAGACGCTTGCTTTGGCTACGTTCATCTCAAAACAATGTAGCTTAAAGTGTCCTGAGGACATGCCATTGCATCCTTGGAGTTTACAGTCCGAGATGGAAGAGAACATAACAATTCTATCTGGATATCTTGATGAAAATTCAATGTCAACACTCTAAACCAGTAATCTTCCTTTCGAAAGATGCAACACCTCGAACCTAGCCACGGAAAGAAACCACTCAAGCAACCAACTGCCTCGCATCATCAACAGCACACCTCGCCGCACGCTTCAATTCACTCTTCCACTCCGCCTCACGCCACTTATTCCACGCACTCAAACCCTCGGGCGGCTGAATACTCAAAGTATCATACCCCTGCTTGATAATCCTATGAACCTCCCTCGGCGACAAATTCTTCTTCCGAATCGAAGGTAGCGCCACCGCCGCCGGCTCCTCAGGTTTCGGACTAGCAGCCACAGGGACAGCATCCACGCCCTCCGAATGAAACAGCAGGGTGTAGAAGTGGGTTGATACAGATTGGAGGGTGTCGATGGCGGCACAATGGACGTCGGAGATTGCGTCGGGTGCTTTGGAAGGAGTCCCAGGGTTTGGGCGGAAGAAGGGGTAGGCGTTGCGGAATTTGGTGATTACGGGACCTGTTTCGACGAGCTTGTAGAATAGGTCGTCGTAGGAGGCTGGGTCGGGGAGGAAGGTGTCGCCGTTGGAGACGCAGAAGGCGATTAGGTCTGCGAGGGAGGTGGTCAGGGTTTGGATTCTTGGGTTGGGGGTTAGGTCGGTGGCGTAGGTTGCTAGGAAGCGCATGAGGGAGAGGAGGGTGCGCCATAGTTCGGGCCAGTGGTAGGTCAGCCGGATTTTGTTTTTGGAGAGGTAGGTTAGGAGGCGGAGGGTTATTGCGATTGTTTGACTGGGAGATTTGTTAGTTATGATACTATGGCTGGTCGTGGGAGTGTGTATATAGTAGGGAGGGTGTTCGTACCTGTAGATGTTGACGTCGAGGCGTCGACGGAGGTTATGTGTGATGGTATCGATGGCGATGTCGAATATGACGGTTGCCAGGACCCGGTCTCCGTTGACTACGGGGAGATAGGGCTGTTTCTGTCGGCAGATGCGAACCTTTCGCCTGCCATCTTCGCTGCAGATGTGCTTGCAAATTGTTGGGTCTTCAACCAGTATGCGGAGGGTAAATAGGTTGAGTTCGGCATACTGCCCGACCCGCGGGGATCGGTATGCATGTTGAAGAAGATATGAAGTCAAGGAGAGGAAGCTCGAGAACGGTGATTCTGCCTCATTGCTTTCTGGTTTAGAGTGAACCAGGTGGTAGCCGAACAGCTTATTGGCATTTGTAAAATCATAAGTAGCCAATAAAATTGCGGCTTCTTGTGATGGGCTGCCATGCTTGTAAGTCACTAAACATCGATTGTGCGCACGGAGAACTTACAGATCGACGAACATCGCCTTCGCTTCTTCAGCCGAAGGGGGGTGTGCTTTGTCCCTGGTGCCAGGAGCGAGTGCTCGCAGCCCAAAGAACGTCAATGTGTTGGCCAAACTCCAGCCCTCGGGAATGTCATCCTGCACTGCAATGTAGCCGTTGCGCAGGCCACTACAAGCTAGACCGACGCCATTGGTGACCTTTTGGATACTTGACTCGTTGACAAAGTCATCAAGTCGAAGCTGGTAGGGGTTTTGGAATTCAAACTTGTTGTAATTCGCCAAGAGTCCCAGAAGAAGGAAGGGGTCGAACACTTGTTGCGGGGAGTCAGATTCAGAAACATACTTTTGGCAATCGTTAGTTCATCTTGCCCATATAAAGAAGCCTGCAGTGAATCGAACCTTCATAAGCGATGGGAAAAGATCTCTGTGCGTGAGATATGAGACCAAGCTGGTTTTGTATGCTCCGCTGGTCATGGCAATGGCCGTCTTGATAGCCTTGAGCCGTACATCAACTGGTTACGTTAGCATTGACTGCGTCTGACGTTATATAGGCAGATCCAATCTCACAGTCACTGCCATTGCGAATTAATCTGTCCAGGACGGCCACAAGGTCAGCAATGACATGGTCCACTTCGTCAAGCCCAGCAAGGACAGTGATGACATCCGAGCTTGGGTTCGTGTATTTCTTGCTCAAGATACTCGTCAAAAAGACAGTCAATGTCTGTGAAGCAATTAGATTACGATCCGAATACTGATTATTGGGCTCTCACATCTAATGCATAAGAAGCCGCCGGAGCGGACCCAGCTGCCGCCTCACGAATTGCACGAGCAAAGAAACGGCGAGTTTGAGTCTAGAGATTGCGTGAGCTGTTTGGTCTTCTGCCTTATTTTAGATCATGACTTACCTGTAAACTGATTGTCTCGTCCGGACTCAAGTGGTCTAGAATAGCATGCAATTGATTCCGGTCCGGGGGAAGCAAGAAGAATTCTCTCCAGAAGCCCTCTGAGGGATCTGTATCATCTGCTGCCTACCGTTCAGGGGTATGTTAGCATTGTCACCTCAGGCCATGATCTGCCGGTCATACTTTGAAGAGGTTCTCATAGAGCTGGACGATCTTAGGTTTAAAGGAGTCGGGTCGGATCTGCTGGGTGAGGGGTGAGGCATCCATGGTTTAGACAGGAGCAATCATCTGATCACCAGCATTGGAACAAAAGGGCAAGGTCGATCACGATGTTTTCTAAACAAAGTCGTGTCTTTTCAAATCGACGTTCATGAAAAGGGACACCAGCCACTTTGTCAGCGGATCTAGCCACATGTCCTCTACACTTGGCAATGGCGCTGGAGATAAGAGAAATGGATTTATTTACTTCGAAGTAGTATTCTGCTCTGAGTAGACGGTGGATCTATAAGCCCTATCAACCTCTACGATACATTATCCTCTACCTAACTGCATTCGGAGGCGTAGTATCCCCATGAGAAATGGAACCATCCGCGTTGACTCTCCGAAGAACGGAAATCTCCGCGGGCTGAGATGACTCAGCTGCCGAAAAACGCCAGGAGCTTCTCGCTGTAGGATGACCAGTGTGATCTGACCTGAGACCCGAATATGATCAGATTGAGATCTAATGTTCTCTACGGAGTACGGAGTATGGATAACTATAGCAACTATTAGCCTCTTTGCCTGAGAGGCTAAGACGATTATAAACAAAGTCGAAGGCCCGAGACCTTGCGGAATGGCGCCACTGCGGTGTGTAGAAACTACTCGATTCTGATTGGCTGCGTGTGCGTCATGCAATTGCATTACATAACACACCCTGGACGGGGAATCCTCAAAACAGTCAGAGATTCTTGCTTCAACTTCACAACTGATTCCTCCATACTGCTTACCCTACAATTCTATGGTTTTATAGCAATTTTTTGTCGAGGACCATCTACAAATTCACATCCCATTGCTCCTCGACCATGAGCTTCTGCACCGCCATGCAACGTCCTGTGACATCATCCGCCACATTCCTCCGATGGGCAAAGCCCTCGGTAGGACGTCTGCGCACTTTCTCATCATATGGAAACGCTCACCTATCCTCGAAGCGGGACATGCAAACCGCAACCGCCTACCGCCCGCACACCCTCCCATCTTCTTTCCCTCCTCGAAGCTCCGGCGGCGCCGATACCTCCATCTCATCTGAATTCCCTCCTCCCGACTCAACAACAAACCGGAGCACATCACAAAACACATCGCCAAACGTGAGCGTACGGGAAGGCGAAGCACAGAAATCGAAATCGACCTCTGCGGCTCCGGCCACTAAGCCGAAGCCTCGTCGTCCGCTCCGGCCAAGAAAGGCAGCCATGACGATATCCTCTGTGGCCACCGACCAACTTCGGAAATTGATGGACCAGCCCGAACCGAAGTTCATTCGTGTGGGTGTCAAGAACCGCGGCTGTTCAGGCCTCGCTTATCACCTCGAGTACGTGGAGAAGCCCGGAAAATTCGACGAGGTTGTCGAGCAGGATGGCGTGAAGGTCTTGATCGATAGCAAGGCTTTGTTCAGCATTATTGGCAGTGAAATGGACTGGCAGGAAGATAAGCTGAGCAGACGATTTGTGTTCCGCAACCCAAATATCAGTAAGTGGCGCTGTTCAAAATTTGTGTCATATCAATTCCGGTTTACTGACTTTTGACTACAGAGGAAGAATGTGGTTGCGGCGAATCGTTCATGGTTTGAGCACTTGGCTTAGCCTTTCCTTTCGATATGTTTCTTGTACAGAACCCTGGGGCGTCTCATTTATCGGTGCATCGGATGGCGTTTTCACACTGGGGGTAGGGGATCTTACAACCATTCTTTTTGTTTTGAGTACATACGCTTGATATCCAGTCGTTCTTTTTTTGTTGTATTTGGGCTGTTGCGCCCCCGGTTGGATATGGTTACTTGGTCATACAGGCTGCCGGCCATGTCATAGAAACAAGCTAGATTCTCGGCTCAGTGGCTCTTGACATTTCATCTCTCTAGGGCTTTCAAATCAAGCCGCCAGATCGGCCATATGATAATCCAAGATGTATAGACTCGTCCAAGGACGCAGGATGATATATGACAATACATACTTGACAGAAATGACAAACATGACAAGAACCCGAACAAGATTAGTAGCTCCACGCATATCTCTCCATATATCTCTTCTTCCCAATTGATAATCTCATAGAGGTACTGGATAATAGTAGGTAGTTCGCAATCTTGTCCATAATATAGACCCCACTGTCACCTGATCGGACAGGGGGAGGGGAGTAGCCCGAGCTATGGGGCCGCATCTCCACCACCTTGGCACTCATTAGGTCCTTGTAGAACAACCTCACGCTTCAAAAACAAACCTCATTCCACATGAAACCCTAGTATCAACTCCTACAACAAGGCCATGGCATCACCCTTCCTCTCCCCGTACACAGCGGGCGAACCCAGCACCAACCCACTCCTCATAACCGTCCGCTTTTCCGCCTCAATCCCCGACCTCCAACTAGACGTCCCCGAACCAGAAACAACAACAGGCGCAGGTCTAAAACAACTAATCCGAGCCCAACTCCCCCAAACCCTCTCATCCCATCGCCTCCGCCTCATCTACGCCGGCCGCAGTCTAGAAGACACAACCGCCCTATCAACATCCCTCAAACTCCCGTCCACACCAAGCCGAAACCCGTCCCCAGCAGACATAGACTCAGACGACGCGCCAGAAAATGGAAAGGGCAAACGGGCTGTGCGCGATACCCGGCCGCGCACCTATGTCCACTGCTCGATCGGCGATATCGCCCTCTCGGAAGCAGATCTAGCCAGCGAAGCGAGCGTTGCGTCTACAATTCTCCTGCAGCAGAAAAAGAACAAGATATCAGCAAAGGACCGTACATCGCAATCGTCTCACCATACCGCTCCCCAGCCAACGACAACCACGCCCGCTCCCCGCGGCTTCGACCGTCTGCTAGCGGCGGGCTTCACCGCAGCTGAGGTCACGGCCCTGCGGTCACAGTTCCTGGCCGTGCTGTCTGCGTCGCGGACGCCGGATACTATGCCGACTGGCGAGCAGTTAAGGGATCTGGAGGATAGGTGGATGGATGAGGGGTCGACGGGGGCGCAGATGCAGGGGATTGGTGGGGAGGGTGGGGATGATGAGGGTGGTGGGCTTGGGACTGGGTCGAGGGGGGCGATGGATGATATGCTTTGGGGTGCTGTTATGGGGTTCTTTTGGCCTGTTGGGTGTGCAATGTGGTTGAGGAGGGAAGAGGGGGTTTGGAGTTGGAGGAAGGGGGTGGCTGTTTGTATGGGTGTTGTTATTAATGTTGCGTTTGGGGCGATGAGGGTTATGAATTAGGAGGGTCGAGATGAGTGTATGAGTAGAAGAGTGTTTTGTTTTGGCGTTTTGAGATACCCCCCAATTGCATGAAGCTATTTGGTACTTTTGTGATTGAGAGTTGGACTTGGTTACTCGTACTAAGTAGTTGTTGTCAGTTGATCGGGGACTTGGATTAGAGACTGGGAGTCTAACTTCACCAGACACCAGGACCTGGCTGTGTCAAGACTCGGACGCTATCATACAGAAAGGCATAGATGCGACAAAGACAAAGGTCTTGCTTCTAGGACAAAACGGCAAAAAAAGGCAAAGACATGAACATAAGACTGAGTATACAAACGCCCGCACCTCCAACGCTAATGGAACTTGCTGTAAATAACGGCAAAAATCAAAAGAACCAAGACCGTAATGATAGCAATAGTAATCATCCGATTGGTAGCCATCCTACCAAACACCACAGAGGTTAGCGAACCACTCAAGAATCCAAGAACAGAACAGGAGTCAGTACCTACGGGCCATGCCCCTCAACGTCTTGATACTAGTATCGACATAACCCTCGCTCTGCTGCAAGTTATTGCGAGCATTGGTAATCTGTTCTCTCTGCTCATACAGCGTGCCGAGCGTGCCGCGGGCAACATCCTCCGTCTCCAGCGCCATGCGCTGACTCTGCTGCAGGCGCGCAGAGCTGCGCTCTAGCCGGTCTGTACCAGACAGCAACTGCTGTCGTTGTTCGAGGTGCTCATCCTGCGGTTCGTCGGTGTACCGGTCGCCGAATAGGGCTTGTCGGTCGTCTGAGAGGGACTTGAGTTTGCGCTTGATCTCGTCGATGTCGGTTGAGTAGTTGCGGAAACGGATGTTGACTTTTGACCGTGCTGCTGAGGGGATGTTTTGCTTCTCCATGCGCATTTGGTCGAGCTAGATGAGGGGGATTGGTTAGTTTAATGTTTCCTTGTCGGTTGGTTCTTCTTTCCATTGTAGCAAGGGATGGTTGAAGAGGAGGGAGCATGGGGGATTTACCAGCTCTATCGCTTCGTCGAGGACTTGTGTTGCGTTGCTGATTGCTGATTTCCGTTGCTCGCCGCTTGCCTCGGCGATCTGGTCCAGCTTCTGGTTCAGATCGGCTTGCACGAGCTTCAGCTCGTTCTCGTAGCTGGCGAACATCTCCGAGCCCGCATCTGTGTCTAGTGGGTTTGACATGGTGACTGTAGGATGTGTGTTATGCGAGAGGTGGAAGTCAAGATAACTACTGTCCGCGACGGTGGTTGATGTGCTAGTCTTGACTCCACCTTTATCTGGGGCGGGTGACGCTGTTTATTAGTGCTGAGTGGCGGGTCCCTTTGCCAAGGCAACTTCGGTTTCGTAAACAATGTAGAGTGGCTTTGGCAGAGTACTAGGCAAATTCTTTAAGAGGAAAATACTTGAGATATCCTAAGAAGTCGATAGTGTCAAATGTTGGAACAGGAATGGGCGAGGCCGCGAGGGTGCCGTAGGCCCACGTGATTGACTTAAAGCCGGGTTTGCATTTGCGCCAAGGCGATCTTCTACATCTCCATACGCAGTATTACCTTGGAGTTTGTACCTACAATGGATCTGAGAACTGCAAGAATAAATAGGATTGATACATAGCAATAGCTCAAAAACCAGGCCCACACACAAAACAATTCGCCTTTTCAATAAATATCCATACCCCTTTGGTACATCATAAAACCCTCAATTACTTCAAGAAGCTTTCGCTGTCCTGACCAACAATGAGTGCGCTGCGCTTGGCATCTATGAAGAGATCCTCGCACTCGGCAACATCGGCCTCCTCAATTGCACCGGGGCGGCCATTAACGCGCGAGAGAATGCTGGCGGGGGTCAATAGCTGCAAGGCATATCGCAAGCTGACCTTGCTGCCATGCTCGGCGACCTTGTTGAGAGCAGGTTCTGAAATACTGAGATTCTCGATCTTGGCTCGCAAGCGGATGATTGTCTTGATCTCATCGGGAGAGTAGGGGTTGGTGGGGATGATAAGAAGACGGGCAAGAAGATCGGGGGGAATGCCGTGTGCAGCGCTGATATCATTGGTACCGCGGATAACGGCGTGGCCACGGTTGGATGCGAGGATGACAATGGGGGAAATGGTCGATTCGAGGGCACGGTTCAGATACGTGAAGCACTCAATGTCGAGCATGTGAACCTACAGAAGGGATGAGGTTAGCAACGGGAGATTGAAATGCACAGAAAAAGCATATTGCATACCTCGTCGATGAAGAGAACACCGGGAACCAGTTCGGCGACACCCTGGTCGATGTATCGGTTGACAACCTTGTTGATCTCCTGGCGCAGCTTGTCTGTGATTTCCGTCTTCTTGGGCTTCATCAGCTGGCCCATCATGCTCATCACATCTTGCCCACCCTGGGGCCGGGCGTTGGCCATATCCAAGTCGTGAAGCGTCACATCCTGAACAATCTCCTTCTTCTTGTGGACCTCGCCCTTGGGAACAGGCACATACTCCTCTGCCTCGAGATCGAATTCGGTGGCATAGGCGTCGGATCGACCAACTCGCTTGCATGAGCCGGTGTTGGCTTCAATGTAAATGACATCTCCGACGGTGACCCGCTCCTTCTGGATGGCTTCGAAAATGCTGGGGTCCAGGCGCAGCTTCTTGGAGCCCTTGGCGGACTTCAATCCGATAATCAAATGGCTGATTGTGCGCCCATATGTGCCTAGTGGGTTCTCAGCCTCCTCGGGGGTAAGCTCTGTCACCTCTCCCTCATAAACTTCCTTTGTTTCGCGAACACGGAGGCCTGTCGAAAGTTAGCCTGAATTTCCATGCCTGCTCTTCTATATTGCACTGCTCACCAATAGCTCTCCGGAAGTTCTCCATCAACGCTTCGGTCTTCTTGACCTCTGCAGAGTAGATTTCGCTACCAACAATCGGACAGAAAGGAACCTTAGTTCCCAGTTCCTGCGATACAGCAAGAGCCAAAGCAGTCTTTCCGGTACCGGGGCCACCAGCAAGCAGGACAGCTCGTCCGGCCATCTTCTTTGCCTTAATCAAGTCCACCACAACACCACATGCCTGCCAGTAGATTGAAGACGTTAGTTATTGTCACTGCGAATCAGATGGAATCAGCGGTGTTCTCTACTCACCTCGCGGGCAGCTGCTTGTCCCACGAATCCATCAGCAGCGGTTTCCGGAGTTCCATCAGAGCGTAGACCGAGACCCCGAATGTGTGTATGCGCTGCGGTTCTGTTCTCGCGCGAGTTGCCCTTGACTTCACTGATCTGGACCATATTTGAGGAAAGAGTGGCCGTATGGAGCCACAGGTATAGATTAAAAGTAATTCAATGGGTTTTAAAGAGGGAAAAGATCCAAAACCAAAGCTTGAAAGAAACGAAAAAGATAGGAAATGAAAGTAACGCGATGGTTCTCTGCGAGATATGCTTCTGGCCGAAATTCGCGAGCAAGGGATCCGTCAAATGAGAACGCCGCGCCCAAGGCGGTGAGCAGCCCCAAATTCTTTCCCGGATTGACGCCCTCCTCCGCTTGTCTGGACTGTCCGCGCTCTCGAATCTCTGCGAGGATCCGATACCCTCAAACACAATGGCAGGCCTACACGCAAGGTCGGCAATGACTGCCCCATTCTCTTTGGCCGTGGCCTTCCGCAGCCTCTCCATCGCCACACCAAAGCGATCTTTCTCAACGACCCCGGCAACACAATCGATCCCGAAACTACCGGAAAGCGCGCCAGTCTACCCCTACGGACCCTCCAAATGGTACAAGCAGTCTGACAGCGGTCTATACGGAGGCGCCTCTATCCAATTCGGCAACAAGATCTCTAAGGGACGCAACAAGGGCAAGACACGACGAAGCTGGAAGCCCAACGTCCGCCGAAAGAAGATCGAGAGCGAAGCTCTAGGCGAGGAACTGTTCATCAAAGTCACTCGTCGTGCGTTGCGATCGATTTACAAGGCCAAAGGCCTCGACAACTACCTGTTATCTGATCGGCCCACACGTCTCAAGGAGCTCGGTCCGTTTGGATGGAACCTTCGACACCAGATCATGCAGTCACCGACGATCAAGGAGAAGTTCGCAAAGCAGCGCAAGGCTTATGGTGTTCCTGAGCCCCCGACTATCGACCAGTACCTGCAGATGAAAGAGGCGGAAGCGAGCACTAAGATCGAAGAGCTGGACATTGACGCCTTGACCAAGCCTCGCATCAAGCGACGAACCACCCTGGCTTATGGCAAATAGAGCAGCTCGAAAGACTCCTCTGGTATCGTGTGTGTCGAGGTGGATGGACATGCGCTTGTATCAATATCCTGAAGAGCCTGGATGGTTCTTAGGGCACCACAAATCTTGACATCTTCGTGATGACTCTTTCTTACTTGCGTGCTAGGCCTTTTTTTCAAACTTGCATATTGGGTCTTCTTTGTACTTATACTCCAATCTTACTTTATGTTCACTGTTTATCAAGACTACACATTAGATGGCCGCTATGGCCCACCGGCGGTGTTGGTGAATACATACAACATGTAGCCCCAAGATACTTGCGAGAACTTCGGCCTTTTATCCTTCGTTCGGGCACTTGAACGAGCCGTTTTGTAGCCAAGGCTGTCTGCGGAGTGATAGCTGATGTCTTGTTTCATTCTGTAGTATATCCAATCCAAAGCTCGCTCCTTCTGTTCTCAACAATATGCAATCTGTCTCCCTTTCTAGATCAGCTTGGCTGTCAAGACGCCTCTGAGATGTTGAAACATTGGGGTCATTCAACGTGTACACGGAAGATGTCTATGGTTGTTTCCAATCATCCAATCCCCAATGTGGTGGTAGATTGCCTTGGTTTCTCAAAAAAGCTACTCAACTTGCTTATACGGCAAATGGAAGTCTTCTCGCACCTACTTAGAAACCAACCACCTCAACAGCTCCAACTCTCTTGGTTTCGCGAAATGGCATTATGGCACGCTCGAGTAAATCCACGATCAACGTGTGCTTGTGGTAGACCTTTCTAGTCGAAACTTCCTCGATTCAGATATGACAATTACATTCTGCGATCTCTCCGAAGCATCTCTTCTACCCTTGAATGTCGATATGGACCTCGATGACAACGGATACACGACTGGAATATACGGCATTCTTGGGGCAGTTATGTAGGTATGAAGTTGTGAGCAAGAAATGTGAAATCGATCTCTTCAGAGATAAGCTTCCAACTAATGAGCGAGCGTCTTGGCCCCAAGCCCTACCTACTGGTACCTGAACATCGTTTCGTCTTTTCCAATGATTAACCACGAAACAAGGACGAAATTAAAAGACAAGGAGTATTACATGGCAGCTGTTTTTATACTAGCACCTTGAGACCCCCTAAATTAGTGTATGTAACTATCTCTATGTCATCATCATCTGACCGTTGAATGCAGGGCCGGATTCGGACGCCACATCTCGGTTGATCTTCAGACCCGCGTCGATCTTCAAGTTTCCCAATCTTCAACTCATCGTCCATTGACTCTTTTGTCCTATTATGGTTTGATCTAGTCAACATTCCTATCTTCCGATCCATTGAACAGCGTGAGGGGGCAATACCCTTGCCTTGAATCCCTTGATGCAGTTCGCGTTACCTCCGCGGCGAAGCCCGCAACCTCTACCTCTGGCCCGTCCACGAATGTCATCATATCGCAGGAAACAGTTGAAATCTGGCGCCGTTTTTGCATTCGCGGTTTTTTTAATTCTATTTATCCACCATCTCTACGCATCGCCCTTCTACACATCGCCTTTCCTATCCGCCGCGGCTTCGACTAGTACTTCTGGTGTGGTGATCGTCACACTACTGGATCACCAGCTGTTTAGCGATGCCTACCTGAAGAAGATCATCGCAAACCGGGAGCACTATGCCAATTATCATGGTAAGAATTTCCCACACGTATGCAAAGTCATGTACCGTAGATTGTGAATTAACCCTCGCGAATGAGCAGGATACACGAACTTCTTCGCAAGTGTGTCAGACTACGACGAAGCCGTTGGTGATGCGCCACAAAGTTGGGCCGTCGTGCCAGCCGTTCGCCATGCCATGGCCACACATCCTCACGCAGCCTACTTCTTCTACCTCGCCCCTCATGCCTTGATAATGGACCCAACGAAGTCGCTCAAGTCGCATCTTCTGGGGAAAGGCCGTCTCGAAGAGTTGATGATGAGGGATGTGCCCATTGTGCCGCCTGATAGCATCATCAAGACATTCTCCCATCAGACGGAGGAAGATGTGGACCTTATAATCACGCAAGATAAAGAAGATCTGAACCCCTGGAGCTTTGTCTTGAAGAGTGGGGACTTTGCTCGCTTCTTTCTCGATATTTGGTTTGATCCACTTTACCGCAACTATAATTTTGCTAAAGCGGAGACGCATGGACTGGTAAGTGGTCCATTCTACCCATTCCCGTATGATTCTTGACTGAGATTCTGCTAGGATCATATCATGCAGTGGCATCCCACTGTCCTTGCTCGAACGGCTGTGGTACCGCAACGTCTCCTGGCTTCCTTCAGTAGTGGATCACCAGGTGCTTCTTTGGATGGCACATATGAGGATGGTGATTTTGTGGTCCAGTTCCGCGGATGCGATGTTGATAACAGCCGTGACTGTGCTCGCGAGGTGGAGCCTTACTACAAGTTGTGGGAGAAGAAGGTTCAAGGTGATTGAGTTGGATTTGCACCTCGGGATGGGGGATTTTGGATGAACAAGCTTGCAGCGAGGTGTTACTATCTCAATATGGGGGGCTGGCATTTTTCTTGCTGTCTATTTTTCTTTTCTGTATAATGTTCTAGTTCGGTGTACGCTGCGTACGGTCATGGAGACCTCGGCATATGGCGTACTTGGGCTTTCAATTGGCATTGCATGGCTGCAATAGAAAACGATAATTATTCTTTTTTTCTATAATCAATACTGAAATAATACATCTCATAACTATCAGCTATTAGCGGATACTGTCTTAATCATGACGACTGGAAATCCTCGACCATTTGAGACTCCTTCAGGTCCCCAAACACGGCAACACAATGCCTTTCTTTTTCTCGTTCTTCTTCACTCCATTCATCCAATCACTCAGCCCAGTGACATATCATACACGACGATCAATGCGCCACTAAGACCGACTGTTCTACCCCTGCTTAAGCAAGTCCAGGGAAGATAACAGAGCGCTTCTTCTTATACTTGTCACCAAACTCCTTGCGGTAGCGCTTCTCCTTCTTCCAAGCCCAGCTCCACATCTGCAAGCCACCAACAAAGACAAAGAGCAGTACGCTCCAGTTGAGCTGACTGACAAGGAAGATACCCAACCAAGCAAGGATCTCAAAGAAGTAGTTAGGGCAAGTGACAGCACTGAACCCAAATCCAGAAGGAATGCCACGCTCAGTGGTACCAGGACGACGGAGATTACGCAGAATGTAGTGCGCATTCAAGTTGGCAATCTCACCGAAGACGAAGAGCGCCAGACCAGCGTACACAAGAGCCACGTTGGGGTTGGCACTGGCAGCAGCCGAGTCCGGACGGAAGACCCAGTAGGCGATGTTAAACCCGGCCAGCACCCAGTAGTGGGCACTGTTCTTGACGATGTTGCGGGCGGGCATGGTGGCGCTGCTGAAGCGGTGCACGAAGATGGTCTCATACTCGCGCTTCAGGAAGTGCAGGGTCAGCAGACCGCAGACCAGGAGCTGTATGTCGGAGGGTGTGGGGAGGGGCTTGTCGAAGCGGAAGTACAGGAGAGGTCGGAGGGGGAAGAGGAAGAGGGCGGGAATCAGGAGGGGGCCGAGGTATTCAATGATGAAGACGGTGCGCCAGGCGATTTGGGGTCCTGTGGAGGTGAAGAAGTATAGGTTAGTTTAATGTTTCTTTGGGGATCGGTTTTCCGGGCTTTGCTATTCGGATTGTCCGTGATGTTGAGTGGGAAGGACACGCACCAAGATCCTTGACGTAGATCACGCTCGAGTTTAACAGGCCGATGTCGCCGACGGTTGTGTTCTTTGACTTCGGGACCACGCTGTGGTCGCTGCCCTTGGTGATTCTCATCCGGTGGACGGAGCAGCCGGATGCTGCGGAGAGCACGTTGTGCAGTTCTTCGCTAGAGGCATTGGAGGAGATCTCGAGTTCCTTGGGGAGATTTCGAATGGGCTTGCCTGTGTTCCAATTAGCAAGGCTGCTTGATTATAATCTCTGTGGTCTGGCTAAGAGCTTTGGAACAGGAGCTTCGTATACGTACCCCGTGGCTGAACGACGAGTGAGATGGTTTTAGTCGCCATTATTAGAACGCCCTTTTTCAAGCAAGTATAATGCTTTATAATGCTTATTTATTATGATTTTAATCTGAGGCCACTTGAAGAACCCGTTGAGATGCAATTGGCTAAGAATTCTGCATTCCCAACAATAACTATCAGTTGAGCCTCGGTTGATGTCACGTGTGAACACCTGAGGCCAACATCTCATCGCAGCTGGGCAGTTTACAACATCAACTTCCTCCGATGTGCAGGGTTTCCTCGGCGGCTTATTCGGTGCAAGGACATACTGGCCAGATTCCCAATGGAATTCACACCGTCGTTACATCTTGGCGATATAGCGCGTGGCTATGCGTCCAGGGCTGCTGTTCCGGATGACTCCCTGTCTAAACTTACTTGACCCTGGACATTGGTCTGGTCTGTCTGCCAACGGTACAGTTTGTGCAAGACTGTACTATACGGATTCTCCATAGGCCAGCTCGCTAGCATTCACTGCGATGACAAAGGATCTATATCCTTCAGAGTCATCTCCATCATCTGGACCCGGCGTTGTCAGCTGAAGCAACGACCTAGGCCCCCGAAGCTAAAGGCAGACTAACGTGCCTAGACACATTGCATGGATGTACTTTAGCGGGGCAAACAAAGCTGGAAGTCAGGCTGTGCTGAGTACTCCGCACACGCAGCTGAATTGACGAGGAAGAAGAAGAAACCCCCGTAATATCGCAAGGTCAAATCAGAAGCGAGTGATATCGCCCCGCCCAGGTCTCAGCCCCATCTTTCGACGGTCCGCCCGAACGATCTCTCAACGGTGCTAAACCCTAGACGCTCATTTGGCTGACATCTGTGAATTTCTTTTTCTGATTTGTGCCCTGGCTTGGCTATTGCATTAGTATTTACGCCGAAGCCCGGGCACACCGCAGATCTCTCGTGGGTTTAGCCGCTATCATCGCCCCAATCACCCCGTCACTGTAGACGTCTTTTCTTTGTGCGGAAGATGAAACATGCCATTGCATGGGTTAATGAAGCGCATGGCTGCCAATTATGCTAGACTTTCGGATTCCGAGTCATCCGCCACGAGCTGTGCCATGGTAATAGGCCAATGGCATGAATAAAACCTTCGATGTAGGTGACAGCACGCGCGAACTAAAGATGGCTAGTTGCTCGCAGCTAGTGGGGCATTCGTCTTCCCCGTCCAAATGCGCTAAGTATGGCCACCAAAACGCGGCTGGACTTTTGGGATAACAGTTGAAGGTGATAGGGTCAATTCAGCCGTATTTGCTCGGCTGATGGCTCTCGGATTACTCCGTGATTTCTCTCATGGCTTATAATGACCGTCTTATCCCATTTCCGCCGAATTGATCACACGACGATCTATCTCCCAAGGTTCTTTCCCTACTTATCACGTACTCTGTTGCTGCTTCCCTATATACACACACCTTTACGATTTTGCCCAGGGAGGGAAGTTACTGTTCGTGAACCATTCTCATTGCCTGCCACTACACCCTGGAGTGTGATAGATATACGAGTGAGTACCAATCTCTGTAGCCGCCTTTTCCAATTTGGCCCAGTGGGATTTTACTAGGTTTGTATGCATTGGCCATTGCGTCCAGTGGAGCACTTTCCCCAATGGCTCAGATTCTCGAGCCGCAACCTTAAAACCATTCCGGCCATGACGACATCAAAACTAACACGCCAATCACAGTTTGCACTCGAATCGACTCCCTACTCTTCGCTTGTATCATCCCAATTCACCATGGCCGAGAAAGAGTCCAGCTCCAACAGCAACAAGATTGCTCAGATGGAGCAAGTGGTGACCGCAGCCTTACGTCCGTTGCCCACTCAGACTGGCGATGGCACCTATGTGCAACAGCCAACCATGACGGGCCTAGCCAAAGATCTGCTTCACTTTGACTTGCAAGATGCCAAAACGTTGACCGAGCTGGCTAAAACTGCCGTGACTGGCGAGGCTGTGGACGACAGAGAGTATACTATGGAACGAATGATTCAGGTTCGTTCTTCCTGCAGGAGATTAGACATATGCACTTTCTAAGACTAAACAGCTTGCTGCTGGCCTTCCTTCGACGTCTCGAAACGGCAAGGAGCTGACGAATACTTTCCTGACTCAATTGTGGGGTGATCTGGAGCACCCTCCTGTCTCGTGAGTTTATGCACCGTTCAGGCTGATGCCAGGCGGTGGTATGCACAGAGACTATTCAGTTACTAACTTGATACAGTTATCTTGGACGCGAGGCGGCATATCGGAGCGCTGATGGGTCTGGAAATGTAAAAATTTGTCCCCTTGTGACGTGGAGCGTCTCTGATGAACAGCCCTAGAATTATTTCTGGCCTCAAATTGGAGCTGCTAGCACTCCGTACGCACGGTCTGTTCGACCAAAGACCATGCAGCCTGCGAGTCTTCCGGAGCCGGAGGCTCTCTTCGATAGTCTCTTGGCCCGGCAGGGTTTCAAGGAACACCCGAACAAGATTTCCAGCGTGCTATTCTATCTTGCCTCTATCATCATTCACGGTACGTCGCCCGTTTGTCGAGCTCTTAGCCACGGAAGAGATTTGGAGTTATTGGGACTAATTGTTACCAGACCTGTTTCAGACGGATCCTCGGGATCAAACAAGATCATTGACCTCCTCGTATTTGGACTTGTCTCCGCTTTATGGTAACAATCAAAAGGAGCAAGATACTGTCAGAACGTTCAAGGCTGGAATGCTGAAGCCCGATTGCTTTTCCGCCAAGCGGGTCCTGGGATTCCCCCCAGGCGTTGGGGTCCTTCTGGTAATGTTCAACCGTTTCCACAACTCCGTTGCCGCTCAACTGGCAGCCATCAATGAAGGTGGACGTTTTACTAAGCCGGATGAATCAAATGCCCAAGCTTATGCGACCTGGGATAACGACCTTTTCCAGACTGCACGACTGGTCACTTGTGGTCTTTATGTGAACATCATCCTGAAAGATTATGTCCGGACCATTCTCAATGTCAACCGAACTGACAGCATATGGAGCTTGGATCCCCGTGCAGACATTAAAGATGGCTTGCTTGGAGAGGCACCTGCCCAGGCCACTGGAAACCAAGTATCCGCTGAGTTCAATCTTGTTTATCGCTGGCACTCTTGTGTCTCGGCACGAGACGCAAAATGGTCAGAGGAGCTGTATGACGAGCTGTTCAATTGTCACGATCCAAAGCAGATTAGCCTGCAACAATTCACGCAGGGTCTCCGACAGTGGGAATCAAAGCTGCCGGCTGATCCCCAGGAACGTCCTTTCGCGAAATTGCAGCGCCAGCCAGATGGGAAGTTCAACGATGATGATCTGGTAAAGATCTTCCAAGAGGGTGTTGAGGATCCTGCTGGAGCGTTCGGTGCTCTGAATGTGCCGGAGGTCTTCAGAGGAATCGAGGTTCTTGGCATCAAGCAGGCACGCTCTTGGAATCTGGCCACCCTGAACGAGTTCCGTCAATACTTCGGCCTGGCTTCTTACACAACGTTCGAAGAGATCAATCCAGACCCGTACATCGCAAACCAGCTAAAGCATCTCTATGACCATCCTGACCTCGTGGAGTTGTACCCCGGGCTCGTTGTCGAAGAGGCTAAACAGCCGATGACCCCGGGTAGCGGTCTATGCACTAACTTCACGACCTCTAGAGCTATTCTATCGGACGCAGTCGCTTTGGTCCGTGGTGATCGATTTTACACTGTTGACTTCACACCGAAGCATCTCACAAATTGGGCGTTCAATGAGATCAGCGCTGACACCTCTATTGACGGTGGCCAGGTATTCTACAAGCTAGTCCTGAAGGCCTTCCCCAATCACTTCCGTGGTGACTCCGTTTACGCTCACTTCCCGATGGTGGTGCCTGAGGAGAACAAAAAGATATTGACTAGCCTCGGTCGAACTAAAACCTACAGCTTTGACCGACCTTTCCTCAAAGCTCCGACTCTCTTCATCAATTCACACTCTGCCTGCACGAAAATCTTGAATGACCAACCAGGATTCAAGGTAGTCTGGGGCGAGAAGATCCAATTCTTGATGGAGAATAGCGGTCGTCCCTACGGCCGAGACTTCGCCTTGTCGGGCGATCTCCCTGCCAACGCAAGTTCTCGAAAAATGCTTGGGGCTGCCTTGCACCGTGATAAATGGGAGTCCGAAGTGAAAGCCTTCTACGAGGATATCACTTTGAAACTCCTTGAGAGAAACTCTTATAAAGTCGCCGGTGTCAATCAGGTTGATATCGTCCGTGACGTTTCCGTTCTCGCTCAGGTCCATTTCTGTGCCAACGTTTTCTCCTTGTCTCTCAAGACAGAGTCCAATCCGAGAGGCGTATTCAGCGAACAGGAGTTGTACCAGATCATGGCTGTAATCTTCGCTTGCATTTTCTACGACGTGGATGTGTCCAAGTCTTTCCAGCTTTGTCAGACTGCTCGCAGTGCTGCACAACAGCTGGGTGAGCTGACGCTAGCAAACGTCGAGCTGGTGTCTAAAACTGGATTTATTTCCCACTTGGTCAATCGCCTACACCGTCACGATATCTTGAGTGAGTATGGCGTCCACATGATCCAACGCTTGCTTGACAGCCAGTTGCCGGTTAAGGACATTGTGTGGTCGCATCTCCTCCCCACGGCTGGTGCAATGGTTGCCAATCAAGGCCAGCTCTTCTCCCAATGTCTTGATTACTACCTCTCAGAAGAAGCCGCGGAGCATCTGGCTGAGATCCAACGTTTATCCCGGGAGGACACCCCTGAGGCTGACGAGCTTCTTGTGCGATAGTAAGTTCTTCAACCATCTGCTTGTACTCTGATGGGAATACTGACTGTATGCAGCTTCATGGAAGGAGCGAGACTTCGATGCTCCGTGGCATTGCCTCGCTTTGCCACTAAGCCTACAGTGATTGATGACAATGGCGAGAAGATCACTCTGAAGGCTGGCCAGGAAATCCTTTGCAACCTTGTATGTACTATGCTCTCTAGCGCTCTGTTTGAGGGTACTCTCCCTTTATCTGCCGTTGGATACTAATGAATCGTGCGAAACATAGGTTGTTGCCGGCCGCGACCCCATTGCATTCCCCGACCCGGATAAGGTCCGTCTTGATCGTGATATGAGTTTGTACACTCACTTTGGCTTTGGTACTCATCAATGCTTGGGCTTGAAAATGTGTCCGACTGCACTCTCCACCATGCTCAAAGTGCTCGGGCGACTCGATAATATTCGCCGTGCTCCCGGACCACAAGGTCATCTGAAGAGGCTTGATGGCTTGGGAGGAATCGCCATGTATATGGACGCTGAGCACAAGAGCTTCTCCCCGTTCCCCATGACTATGAAAGTCCAGTGGGACGGGGACCTGCCTGCTAGGAGGGGGTAAAACTTGCCCATGGTGGAACTGCCAGGCATTTAAGGCTTCTTTATTCTTCTTTGAAGTATTTCTAAAAGAGGTCTCTACCTAGGTCGGTCATGACCTAGTATTATGGATGTATACATAGGGTGCATGACTTCCCTCTACTGTCTCATCAGTTCGGGTCTATTTCGCTGAGCGCTAATAAACGGAAAACAACTGACGATATGAGATAACACACCTTTTGAGAGAGACGGAAGCCAATATATGAAGCTCATTGTAGTCAACATTTCAGTCAAGTAAAAGTGAACTTAACGATTGCATCATTTGTGTCCGAAAATATCCTGGGAAGTAACGACTCACCGTTCGATGCCTGAGGCCCGGTGGGGGGGAAAACCAGCGAGCCACTCCGCCCTTTCCATCTGCCGGCAAGACCCAGCTCCATTCACGAATCTTCTCGTTGCGTTGCTCTTCCTTCTTCCCTTCACTTCTATCGACCCAACACCTTCTCTCATCTTTTCCTGAAACTCCCTCACTCCCTCCCTCATACCGGTGTCAAAACTTTACGGATAACGACCTGCACTCGTTGTCCACTACTGCTTTGACCAACCACCGATATCTCATCTTTCAGCTCGGCCCTGAGCTTTCTTATCCAACTCTTACGAATTAAATCACATATTCAGTCTAGCATCGCTTTGCTTCGATTCGCATTTCGGTCATTACTATTGCTCAAGTGTTTATCACGTTGAGTCGACTCGGTTTTCGTTGAGGCAAGAAAGCACCCAAAAACGTCATAAGGCATCTACGCGCTTTCTCCGCGATACTGGTCTGGACGACCTCTCCGCTTCGACCTCTCTAGGAGATACCCCTCCTGGAATTAATCAGCTTCCTCATGTTTGTCTGGTCATACCACTCGTAACCATGGGGAGAATTAAGAAGGTCGCCAGCCAAAAGCATGAGGCTACAATCGTAAGTCACCCACCTTCCGGCAGCCTGATGACCACCCAACTAAAAAAATTTTCCTGTCATTATAGTCACCTTTTTTGCAAGAATTCATAACGCGCGCCACGAGCACTCCGACACCAGAACTTCCGTCTCTTCTCAACACATTCCCTAAGCTATGGCCGTTCCCGCGCGGTGATCTCTACCACTGGATCAATGTTCTGGACCGGTTCGACGAGATTCTGGGTTCAGTCGTTGAGAAATATTTCTTGAATACCGGCCCTCAAACCCAGTCCTTTACCCGAAGTGTCCTGGAGGAATCGTACGCGGCTGATGAGAGCAAGAAGCCCACCGAGGGCGTTGATGCCAAGCTAAACGCTCTGGGATATGGCCCAGATGGAGATAGAGAACTTGTGGAGGCAGTACTTGATTTTTCTCGTCTTTTGCTCGAGAAATGTGGCAATCGCAGCTTGTACAGCAGCAGCGATCGTCTGGGCGACCTGCTGAACACCACTTCACTGTCTCTACTCCAGTCTACCTTGCGGTTGTCTCTCTGCTTGGCCCAACGGTACCACTCTCGCCAGCGTGGTACCCATCAGCAGTCCGTATTACAATCCCACTATGCTCTTGATCTCGAGAAGTTGCAGAAGATTGCAGCGGCTTTCCCGCGTCCAGCGATTGCTAGTAAAACGCCATTTGCCGCATCCCCTGCCGTTTCGGCCAAGGGCAAAGAGAGGACAATTCAGACCAAAGTCGATGCCAATGAACTGGCGTCTCTCGTGCGCGACGACGATGGCTGGGAGGAATGGGGTGATGTTCGAATTCTCTACTACCCTTCGGGTTCCGAACAGACGAGAACGACCTCCGAATTTGGTCAGACGGAGCAGGGCTCACACGTTCCGACCACGCCGACTCCATTGCGCCGCAGTGCAACGCATCCTACTCCCCATCTTGCTCGGGGCTCGAATTCAGATGAATCACCAGGCGCCGCTGCCGCAGGTGGGAAGGCCGAAGAAGCCACACGAGGAGGCAAAGTCTTGGAACTTTCCCATTCAAAAGTTTCCGCTGCAAAAGTGGAAGATATCCTTGCGGTTAACTTGCCTCATCTGCCCCTTGAATCAAAATATGAGCTACTGCACAAGCTTCGAATCGCCAAGGCTCTAACAACGTCGCGTGCCACTCGGGAACAGATTCTTTCCATCAGAGCCCTGGCAGTGACCAACCTGGCTCATGTCCAACCGGAGACCACTTTCCAGCAAAAGGTCTTGCAATCTGATCTAGAGCAGCCGAAGCGTCTTCAGCTCGCTTACCAGCTAGCCGAAATAGTTCATCTTGGTGCTAGTGGTGACCTTCAAGTCTCGCGATCGGTTCAAACTTTGGCGATCCAGGCATTGGATGCGTTGGCTAAACACAAGGCTCGTGCTCCTGATGTTTGTGCAGCTCTAAGTGTCAATGTCAACCACGGAATCCTCATGTTCTTGACCCGTAAAATGGTCAACGAACTGGGCCCTGACAATGACGATCCCGATGAGGCTTACTATGATGAGTGGCGGGATGCTCTACTGGCGCTCCTGCGCACGCTCCCAAGCTCAAGCACCCGTACTCCGGAGACACTAGTCGCAGCCGGATTGATACCTATGTTTGTTGACGTCTTGAATCTGCGCACGGAAAAGGCCCGCCGAGTCTACTCTCGCATCATGGAATTCCTTGACACCTTTGTGCATGCAGTTCGGGATGCGCTGGGCACATTGACAACAGCAAAGGGCTTTGACGCCATGTCCGACCTGATCGACTACGAGACCAAGACCGCTTTTGAAAAGGTTAATCGGGGTGAAGGATTCCCTGCCCAATTCAAAAACCCCTCGGTCGATTATCAGATCCCTTACTTCCAACAGCAAACTCTGCGCTGGATGTTCCGTTTTGTCAATCATATTATGCAACATAATGGTGGGGGCTTCGATCGCGTCCTACGGAATTTGATTGATTCCCCTCAGCTGCTGACTTCTCTTCGCCTCGTATTCGAGAATGCTCGTGTGTTCGGTTCTCACGTCTGGAGCAATGCCGTCAACATCCTCATCAGCTTCATTCACAACGAGCCCACTAGCTATGCTATCATCGCTGAGGCTGGCCTTAGCAAGAGCCTTCTTGCTGCCGTCATGGGTCGTGAACTCCAGGTGCGGGAGAAGCCACCGGTCGTGGAGCCCGAAGGCCACGAAACCGAGCAAGAATCTGCTACTCAACCGCCCAGCGCTGCTGCCGCTGCCGAGTCCGAGGAAAAGAAGAAAGACCGCGAATACGCTATTGTCAGACCCCAGAACACGCCTCTCGCACCTGGCATCATGCCCGCAGCTGATGCTCTTGCTTGTATTCCGGGGGCGTTCGGAGCCATCTGCTTGAATTCCTCTGGTCTAGATCTTTTCCAGTCTTCTGATGCCCTGGAAAGCTTCTTCGAGATTTTCGAGAATCCAGAGCATGTCAAGTGCCTGAAAGATGACCCAGAACTGGTTCGCCAATTGGGCACAACCTTTGACGAGCTTGTTCGACACCACCCTGCATTGAAGAACTCTATCATGTCGGCCGTCCTCGTAATGGCCGCCCGAGTCAACATTTTGGGTCGAGTCAAGGCATGGCAGCAAGGCATGGGCACCAAGATGTGGGCCCAAGATCCAGATGGCAAAACAATTCTTTCTGGAGATATATTTTCCTTGTTCCGAGAAATCGGCACGGCGGTTGATGCATCCATCGAGGATCCTGCATCCTTTGGCGCTCCTCAGCTTAATGGAAACCTTCTACCTAATGGCGGCAAGCTTGTCATTGGGCATCTGGACCATGTACTTCCCTCGCCGGGCCCTGACTTCGAACCTATGGATCAAGATGCCCATGGACTCACAGCTACGGATTACTTGTTCCCAGCTCTTCGATTCCTGGGTGCGTTCTTTGAAAACCAGCCAAATTGTACATCTTTCATCTTGGCTGGCGGCGCAGAGTTCTTATTGGATCTCGCCACTCTTCAAAGCTTGGCATTCGATTTCCATAGCACCAACGCCAATCAAGAGATCACTGTGCTTGTTCACATGCTCGCGGAAACCAAGCCCCATCTTGTGGTTCCGTCTCTCGTACGGCGCGCCCAGGCAGCAGTGGATAATCTTTCGGCCTTTTGGACTGCGCCTACTGGGTCGGGATTCTTCACGGAATTAATCCAATCAACTGACTCTAAGAAGCCGGCCACGACTGTTGCTGCTACGTCTGGTACATTTTTTGTGAGGCACTTGAATGCTGTTCTTCTTCTCACCGACGTCCTTCGTGAGGTCTTCGCGTTGCCACTGTATCAGACGCGCCCTGGCCAGTCTACCTCCATCTTCGGTCAGGTCAACCTCGCAGACCACTACTGTGCCCTGGTTTCCTCGTTGACCAACCTTGTTGCTTCTTGCGTGTGGGAAGGGATCTTATTGGAGAAAAACATTCCTGACAAGTGGCTGAAAGCCACACAGGCCACCGCTGAAAAGCATGGGTCTGGGAAGTCCAAGATTGCTCCTGTTCCGGGAACCTCACAAGATCCTTCAGCGACTCCTGGAGCTGTATCTCAGGGTGAAGGCTCGGGTGCCCAAGAGACTGGTCAGGCTCAGCCAGACCAGGATCAGAAAGCAGATGAGACCGAAGTGGACGAGAAACTTCCTGCCTTCCAGAATGCCCGTACGCTTCGCTACCTTCTGAGCGCTCTGCCGACATCCATCACAGGTTTCTTGCACAATCTCGGACTTGGCATTATTGGCAAGAGACGTATTGATCCGCTCCAGAAGCAGAGGCAAAATGCCGGTATGGTCGCGGACGCCATTGCTGAAGGTATCCTTCGCCAGTTGCAGTTCAACCCTGCCAATTCGAGCGATAGCCCCAAGCATCGGTTCGCATATCTGATTGTCATTCTTTCTCATTTCTCCCACCTTCTTTATGAAGTCTCAGTCGAGCGCCCCACTCCGAACTATTTAACTTCGGTTCTCGTATCATTCAAGAAGAAGAACGGCCTCAAGGTGTTGAAAGACATTTGCGAGATCTTCTTGAACGACATCAAGTCCCTTCCGTCTGCACAGTCCATTCCCGACGAGGATAAAGAGCTTGCTGACCGACTTGCATCGGGATATGGTGGTATTAAAATCATTCTCGGATTGTTCGCTGACTTCACTGGTGGGAAAACTATCGTGGAGTCTACCCAGACACAGACCTTAACTACTAGTCACGAACGGGACCGGGGACGCCCTGATTACTTCCAGGTGGGCCAATTTTTGGTTGAACTTCGCATGGAGATTTTGCCCATGGCTCGAGACATGTGGAATTCGGACTTTGCGACTCAGTCATCGAGTCCAATCGTGAGATTGTTGATTGATATCATGCGGTCCTCCTTGGATGGTGAATACGAGACTGGCGCAGTTCGCAAGGCGGACACCCAACCTATCTTGGTAGATAGCCCTAAGAAGCCGTTCGTCATCCACACGGAACGGGCAGCTGCCTTGCTGGATAAAGGATACGCAGATGTTGAATTGAACAAAGAAGCCCTCTACCGTTGCAACAACCTGTTGGTGGCCGCCGAAGAATACTGCATGGCGCAGCGTTGGCTCCGAGCTCCTCCCAGGACTCCCCCAGGTCCAAATGATACCAAGACTGGTTTGCCCGAGCCCCCATCTAGCATCGACTCCCTTGACGACACTGGCCTCGGGGATATCCAGCCTTTCCGTGTCGGCGGTGGGCTTGAACGCTCTGCACTACACATGATCCTCGCCCAAGCTCAAGCGGCTCAAGTAGCTCAAACAGCTGCCGGAGGACTCGTCGGTGACGCTGACGAAGATGAGGATGAGGATGAGGATGAGGATGCTGATATGCACGATGGTTTGGCTAGAGCTCTGGACAACGTTCTCAACGACAATGACGACATGGAGCGCGATGGCCGAGGCGACTCATCGAATCAGAACCAGCCGGAGACTCACAATGCCGGTGCTAGCTCTTCTGAGCCTACTGAGTTATCCCAGGCAGAACCAGTCAGACGTCGTCACATGGTTACAGTCGAAGACTTGGATGCAGAGAGGCAAGACATCCGTTCAAATCTGATCGATAGGGCTTTGGACATCCTAAATGAACACCATGATGTCTCTTTCGAGCTCTCAGATCTGATCAATTCTGCTATCAAAAAGCATGGCGAGCCTGTTAATTTCCGTCGAGACATTGGAGAGACTCTAGTTCAGTCACTAGTCTCCTTGCAGATGGAGGACTTCCAGACCGCTGGCAAAAAGATTGCGGCCTACGCACATATTCTCGCCTTGACCATCCAAGACCGAGACATGTACTTTGCCACCCGTGAGGAGCTCAAGGATTGCTTCTCGACTTTCCTTGGATTTATCAAACTTCCCACACCCGAGAAGGCCGAACAAGAAACTTTCCCTTGGGTTGGACATGTCCTGCTCATTCTCGAGAAGCTACTGTCTGATGACTGTCAGCCCCCTGAGATCTCCTGGACCGCGCCGAGTTTCGATGATCCCAATCCCAGCGGTGACAAGCCAGCCAGTCTTGCGGAACCTCTCATCTCCCTTGATGAGAAAACCCACCTTTTTGAAGCTCTCGTCGAGATTCTACCCCGAGTGGGCAAGGACGACACACTCGCACTCTCCATGTGCCGTGTCCTTGTAACTCTCACCCGTGAGCGTAGCATTGCAGCCCGCTTTGGTGAAAAGCGCAACCTTCAGCGTCTGTTTGTGATGGTTAAGCAGCTTTCCAGTGCTACGAATGACAAGCTACAAAGTGCATTCATGTTGATCCTGCGTCACATCGTCGAGGATGAAAACACTGTCCGGCAGATCATGAGAAGCGAGATTGTTGCCAACTTCGAGTCCAAGACATCTCGCCAGATTGATATCAACAGCTATGTACGACAAATGTATCACCTCGTGCTAAGAGCTCCTGACATCTTTGTGGAGGTGACAAATGAGAAGCTACGCCTGCTCCGATATGACAGTCACTCGCGCTCTCAAAGTCTTGGATTGAAGGCCGACCACTATCGCTTGGAAAAGAAGCGAGGTCGGCTTCCCGCCCATCTCGACGAAAGCAAGCCTGAGTCCTCCGTCACAGGCGAACCCGATGCCTCTGAAAACAATGACAAGAGCAAGGAGGATAAAGGCAAGACTCCAGGCAAGGGCGCTGAACTCAAAGCCCCTATTGTGGAAAACCCTGATGGTGTCATTCACTACCTTCTTTCGGAGCTTCTTTCCTACAAGGACGTTGACGACAAGGAACCTGGCCCTGACTTCTCGGAGACAGGTGACCAATCTGACAATCAAACTGATGTTGAGATGTCTGTGGACGAGCCTAACCCTTCAGTTTCAAGTACTACGGAAGCACATACATCTCGCACTTCTAAGAAGCCCGAAAAGCCCCAATTTAAGGCTGACGAGCACCCTATCTACATTTATCGCTGCTTGCTGCTTCAGTGCTTGACAGAACTGCTTTCCTCATACAACCGGACCAAGATCGAGTTCATCAACTTCTCCCGCAAGGCAGATCCTCTTGCTACGACGCCATCCAAACCCCGCTCTGGCGTCCTCAATTACTTGTTAAACGTGCTTGTTCCCCTCGGCACTATGGAGCACGATGAGACCTTGGTATTCAAAAAGCGCAGCATCACGTCCACGTGGACCATGCAAGTACTCGTTGCGCTTTGCACCAAGACTGGCGAACTTGGCGGTGTCGGCAAGCGTCGCACTGAGCAGAAGTATGATGAAGATGACACTGACCTTTCCTTTGTCCGCCGATTTGTGCTGGAGCACGCTCTTCGGTCCTACAAAGATGCTATGGCCTCTACGGAGCCCCTAGATATCAAATACTCCAAGCTCATGTCTCTGGCCGATCTCTTTGACAAGATGCTCAGCGGGTATTCCTTCACCAACGACGCTGGCTTCCCAACCTCAACCAGGCAGGTTGCGAAGACCATGTTTGAGAAGAACTTCATCCCCGCGCTTACTGCTTCAGTCGCCGATGTCGATTTGAACTTCCCATCGTCCAAGCGTGTCATAAAGTACATTCTTCGTCCGTTAAACAAACTCACCCAGACTGCAGTGATCCTCAGTGAGAACTCAGATGTCAGTATTCAAGGTGACAACGAAGAGGACGAAATCTCGTCCGCAACATCCGTTTCTGACATGGAAGATCAACGCGAAGAAACGCCCGACCTCTTCCGCCATTCCACTCTTGGCATGCTGGAGCCTCGCCACGACGAGGAAGAGAGCAGCACCGAAGAATCGGAGGGCGAAGACGACGAGATGTATGACGATGAGTATGATGAGGAAATGGACTACGATGAGGATATTGCCGAAGACGACGGTGAAGTCGTCAGCGATGAAGATGATGACGGCATGGGTCCCATCGAAGGTCTTTCCGGCGATGCAGTCGAAGTCATCCTCGACGAAGATGAAGATGATGACGAGGAGGATGAAGATGATGAGCACGACCACTCGGACATGCATGATGATATGTACGACGGTGAAATCGGTGGCGACCGGGACAATGAAAGCCTGGAAGATGGTGAAGATGAATGGGAAAGCGAAGAAATGACCGAAGACGAAGAAGAGGTCGAGATGATGAACCAGTTCGAAGACGAAATGGCCGACCTCAGACAATCCAATCGTCACCCAGGTAGCGATCGTCATATTGGCGATATATTCCGGGCCCTTAATGAGGCTACTGGTGTCAACCACGGAGATGGCCTAGGTGGCGACATTCATGAAGAAATTCTTGATGACCTAGACGAAGAAGGTTTGTCCTCCTCCCTGCTCGGCGAGCTACTAAGGCTTCTACGATCGATGCTGACTTCTCGTCCAGGCGAAGACGAAGATGAGATGGACGAACTCGACGAAGACATGGACGACTTCGACGATGAACAAGGGTCTTACGGGGACATGGAAGGTATGTCAAATTTGTCAACCAATCGCTTTGCTGAATCATCACTAATCCGCTTAGAAGAAGATGATTTACTTGAGCCCTGGGGATGGGAAGGCGACGAGGCTGCAATGGCTCGGGCACATCCCCAACCTCGCTTCCGCGGAGGCGCGCCACCCGCGTGGGCTGCCGTCACTGAAATCATGCCAGGTCGCTCCGGCGGCCTTGTTCCCATCCAACATTACCCCCGTGTCCACCGAACGCAAATCCCGACCCGGGGAGCCGACGATGGCACTAATCCTCTTCTTGTCCGCACCGATCGTCCTGATCCCAATGTTCCGTCTCGTGGGAGTGCTACTGATCCTTTCGCGGATTGGGGCCAGTCTATGGACGCTGCAGGTGGCCGGGTCATCGCAATGGACAGCCCTATCAGCTTCATGAACGCCATCATGCAGGCCATCGGCGGTCAGGCGGCGCCAGGATTCGGCGTTGTTACTCGCCCAGATGGTATCCATGTTCATGTCGACCGACGGGCAGTCTTGCCCGGCCGCATCCAGGATATGCTCGGAATCCCCCGAGGATCAGGCCCTCCCGCTCGCACACGCGCTGATGATCCACATACTGCCGTCAAGTTTGGCCTCGCTACCACCAGAAACCGCTGGCAAGAAGAGGCTCGCATTATCTTCAGCAATCAATATGTTGAGCGGACCCAACAAGTGATCAAATCTATCTTGAGACTTCTGGTTCCCCCTGCGATTGAGGAAGAAAAGCAGCGCCAGAAGCAAGCTGAAGAGGACCTCAAGCGCTCTCAGGCTGAAAGGGCCGAGAAGGAACGCCAAGCTGCTGAAGAAAAAGCGCGCGAGCTTAAACAAAAGCAGGAGGAAGAGGCCGCCCGACTACTGGCAGAGAAAGAACGACACGAGGCTGAGCGCCAAGCTGCTGGGGTTGATGAGCCCATGGAAGATGTACAGGCAACCGATGCCGCGGCTGAAGCCGCTGGTCCATCTGCTCAACCCGAAGCCCAGCCTACTGAGCCTACCCGTCGCGTTCATACAAACATCAGGGGCCGCGAACTTGACATCACTGGTCTAGAGATTGATCCTGAGTATCTGGAGGCTCTCCCTGAGGAGCTTCGGGAGGAAGTCATTATGCAACAGCTTTCCGAACAAAGGCACCAAGCTGTTGCCGCAGGCGAGGAGCACACCGAAATCAACCAAGAATTCCTTGAGGCCCTACCCGCCGAGATCCGTGATGAACTGCTTCAACAAGAAGCGGCCGATCGACGCCGGCGCGAACGTGAAGCTGCACGACGACAAGCAGGTCCTGCTGCTGCTACTTCTGGTACTCATCCGGCAGAAGAGATGGACGCTCACAGCTTCCTGGCCACTCTTGATCCCTCTCTCCGCCAGGCTGTTCTGGCAGATCAGCCTGAAGATATTCTCGCAACACTGGGCCCCGAATACATGACCGAAGCCCGCGGGTTGGGTGGTGGCCACCCACGCATTGCCCAGTTTGGCGACATGGCAGCCATTGATCACCGACAGAGAATGGAACCTGCTGCAACCCAATGGCCAAAGAAAGAGCGGAGACGTCAAATCGTGCAAATGCTCGACAAGGCTGGTGTTGCAACTCTTTTACGCCTGATGTTCATGCCCCTCCATGGAAACGCTCGCCATCAATTGAATGATATCCTACACAACGTCTGTGAGAACCGCCAGAACCGGAGTGAAGTCATCAGTCTTCTTCTCTCTGTTCTGCAGGATGGCAGCGTTGATTCCACTGCAATTGAGCGCAGCTTTTCGCATCTTTCCCTGCGCGCTAAGGCACCGGGGGCCCAGAAAACACCCCAGGCCAACAAGCGAAGCGTCGCCCTTCAGACTGCTTCGAGCGTCAGCAGTGAAGTTACTCCGCTTATGGTTATCCAGCAATGTCTAGCCACACTGTCTTTCCTTTCGCAGTTTAATCCTCACGTGGCTTGGTTCTTCCTCACGGAACATGACTCTGCCTCGACTGCCAAACTTAAGTCTCTGCGCAAGGGTAAAGGCAAAGAAAACCGAGCTAACAAATTCGCTCTTAACGCACTGCTTTCTCTTCTGGATCGAAAATTGATCATGGAGAGCCCCAATTGCATGGAGCAACTTTCTACCCTCCTCAGCTCCATCACGCAGCCATTGACTGTTCTCCTTCGTCGTGAGAAGGAGCGACAAGAAGAAGAGAAGGGCAAGCAGCCTGAGCGAGCTCAAGTCGAAGAACCTACCGGACAAGCTGCCGATTCCACCGAGGACACATCCATGACCGATGCTCCTCTGCCTACTGTCGAAACAGCAGGAGCCCCCGGCCAAGAAACAGCAGAGGGCGGAGAGGCTACTTCAGCCGAGGCTGGAAAGCCTGAAGATTCTGACAAACAAGTTGAGGATGAGAAGCGCAAGAAACGTACGATCGAACCTCCTGTCGTCCCTGATCACAATTTCCGACTGGTTGTTCACATCCTTGCGGCTCGTGAGTGCAACGGCAAGACGTTCCGCGATACCCTTTCCACTATCAACAATCTTTCTGCCATCCCAGGAGCGCGAGACGTCATCGGGAACGAGCTGGTTGCCCAAGCGCAGGCCCTGAGTGATACCATCCTTGGTGATTTGGAGGATCTTCTTCCCCATATCCATCAGGCCAAGACTGGCACCGACATGCAGGGACTGGCTCTTGCCAAGTTTTCCCCAGCCAGCTCAGACCAGGCGAAACTGCTACGTATTCTGACAGCACTTGATTATCTGTTTGATCCTACACGAGTGGACAAGACCAAGGGCACTGAGCCCGAATCTGCTCCCAAGGAGGATGTGCTGAAGCGACTCTATGAAAGCGCCACCTTCGGTCCGCTGTGGAACAAGTTGAGCGACTGCTTGACCGTTATTCGTCAGAAGAAGAACATGCTGAACGTGGCTACCATTCTCCTTCCTTTGATCGAAGCATTGATGGTTGTTTGCAAGAACACCACCTTGAAGGACCAGCCGCTGTCCCGCGGCAGCCGTGAACTATCAGTGAACAGCACCCAAGCCGACAATGGCATCAGCATGGAGAATATCTTCTTCAAGTTCACTGAAGAACATCGCAAGATTCTCAACGAGCTTGTCCGCCAAAACCCTCGCCTGATGAGCGGCACTTTCTCTTTGCTGGTCAAGAACCCCAAGGTCCTGGAATTCGACAACAAGCGCAACTATTTCACCCGTCGTGTCCACTCCCGTGGTGCCGAACCTCGCCACCCTCATCCTCCTCTTCAGCTCTCCGTGCGCAGAGCTGAGGTTTTCCTTGACTCTTTCAAGTCCTTGTACTTCAAGAGCGCGGATGAGTTAAAGTACGGCAAACTGAACGTGCGATTCCACGGCGAAGAAGGTGTCGATGCCGGTGGTGTCACAAGAGAATGGTTCCAAGTCCTTGCTCGTGGCATGTTCAACCCCAACTATGCGTTGTTCATTCCTGTCGCTGCCGATCGGACTACATTCCACCCCAACCGCCTCAGTGGTGTCAATTCCGAGCATCACATGTTCTTCAAGTTCATTGGGCGGATCATCGGCAAGGCTTTGTACGAGGGCCGTGTTCTCGACTGTCACTTCAGCCGAGCAGTCTACAAGAACATCCTTGGGCGATCCGTGTCCATCAAGGATATGGAAACGCTTGACCTGGACTACTACAAATCACTGCTGTGGATGCTGCAGAACGATATCACTGATATCATCACCGAGACCTTCTCCATTGAAACTGATGACTTCGGCGAGAAGCAGGTCATCGATCTGAAGCCCAATGGTCACGAAATTCCGGTTACGGAAGAGAACAAGGAGGAGTACGTTCAGCGCGTGGTTGAATATCGCCTGGTTGAGTCAGTTCGCGAACAGCTGGACAATTTCCTCAAGGGATTCCACGAGATCATTCCTCCTGATCTGATTTCCATTTTCAACGAGCAGGAGTTGGAGCTCTTGATTTCGGGTCTTCCTGAGATCGACGTGGACGAGTGGAAGAACAACACCGAGTACCACAACTACTCTGCCTCGTCTCCGCAAATCCAGTGGTTCTGGCGTGCGGTTCGTTCATTCGACAAGGAGGAGCGTGCCAAGCTTCTCCAGTTCGTCACTGGAACCAGTAAGGTTCCTCTCAATGGCTTCAAAGAGCTTGAGGGTATGAACGGTGTGAGCAAATTCAACATCCATCGCGACTATGGCAACAAGGATCGTCTTCCCAGTTCCCATACCTGTTTCAACCGTAAGTTCTTGACCCGCATTCCCCGTCTTCTGCACCAGCACAATTTACTAACTCTACTTTACAGAGCTTGATATTCCCGAGTATGAGAGCTACGAAGATCTTCGCCAGCGTCTTTACACGGCCATGACTGCTGGCAGTGAATACTTCGGCTTCGCCTAAATTGTTTTCCTGTTCTACGGCATGGGGGTTGCTTCTATCAAACTAAAGCATTTCTCTGGCGTTTCTGATCGTTGTGGGATTCCCTTCTTACTGGAAACAGTTTCAGAGACAATTGAAGGCTGGCATTAACCAGCAGGAAAATTTCGTTACTTGCAGATGCTATTGAGGCGGCTGGTAAAGGGTTCGGTTGAAGTGCAGGTCAACCTTAACTTTTCCAGTCTCCCCTTTTATGTACTTAGTTGCTGCATTTATATTGTCTCGTTCTATTTCTCTACCAGTCTGCCTCGTAAATTGTGCATATGTAGTACTTTGACTAGATTGTAATACACAGTATGTCAATAGGAAAGGAAGCAAGTCCTTTGCTATTCCGTGTACGTACCTCGGATCCTCAAGTCTTGGCGGAATTATCTCATCAGGCGGTGAGCTTGTCACGGGACTACATCGAAAAAAGTCATGCGGGGCGCGCGGAGGAAATCGATTTTTTGAGTCGGCAACACGGTCAACGAGACTCTCCCTTCTTAATTAATCCACAGAGCCTTGCATCATGTCGACCAACTCCATCAAGCTGTTGACTGGCAACAGTCACCCGGAGCTTGCCAACCTCGTTGCTGACCGGTATGTGACACCGACTAGCTCAACGCCCGGCAAGCGGCTAATCCAAAGATACTAGGCTCGGCATTGAGTTGACCAAGATTATGGTCCTGCAATACTCCAACCAAGAAACCAGTGTCACAATCGGCGAGAGTGTCCGCGACGAAGATGGTACAAGCATCCCACCTTAATCGTGATAACCAGAGAATCAAAACCCCACTCACATATATGACTCGTCATAGTCTTCATTCTCCAATCCACGAAACCCGACGATATCAACGACGGACTCATGGAGCTCCTGATCATGATCAACGCCTGCAAGACCGCCTCCGCCCGCCGCATCACAGCCGTCATCCCCAACTTCCCATACGCCCGCCAAGATAAGAAGGACAAGAGCCGTGCTCCCATTACCGCCAAACTCATGGCCAACATGCTCCAGACCGCCGGCTGCAACCACGTTATCACCATGGACCTGCACGCCAGTCAGATCCAGGGCTTCTTCAACGTCCCCGTCGACAACCTGTACGCTGAGCCCAGTATGCTCAAGTACATCCGCGAGAACCTCGATGTCAGCAACTGTGTCATCGTCAGCCCGGATGCCGGTGGTGCTAAGCGGTGAGTTTGCGAAAGACATGTGTATCTTTGTATCGGTGCTTTTTCAGTCCGAGGACTAATCTTGGGGTTTCCGTTAGTGCTACTGCTATTGCTGATCGCCTGGACTTGCAATTCGCACTTATTCACAAGGAGCGTGCTCGCCCCAATGAGGTCTCGCGCATGGTTCTTGTCGGTAACGTCAAGGACAAGGTCGCTATTATCGTTGACGATATGGCCGACACTTGCGGTACGCTCGCCAAGGCCGCTGAGACTGTTATGCAGCACGGCGCAACTGAGGTCAACGCCATTGTCGTGCACGGTATTCTCTCCGGCAAGGCTATCGAGAATTTGAACGGTAGCTGTCTGAAGCGGTATGTACAACTTTCCGAGAATCGCCCATGGGTCATGTGCAACGAATTGGCTAACCTTTCAACAGCATCATCGTCAGCAACACCGTCCCGCTGGGCGACAAGATCGAGCGCTGCGATAAGATCAAGACGATTGATATCAGCCCTACATTGGCAGAGGCTTGCCGCCGTACACACAACGGCGAGTCAGTTAGCTTCTTGTTCTCGCACACTGTGGGGTAAAATCAGGCGAAATTGAATCATTACATGAAGTTAACGGATCAATTCTACATTACCTAAGGGGATACTGAATCCTCGTGAGAATGGTCCCGCGAAAACCGTGGGGAGTGTGAGCGGGAAACAAAAAGTACGATTCTTATGACCCTTTTTTATTAGCCCAACGAGGATGTTAGTTCCCGGCTGTTTTATTATTGTTTTACTCTGTTCTTTTTGCCTCTTCTGTTTAAGTGAGAGAGAGGACCGACGTTGAATGTCGGCTTCGTGCTTTATGCGGCTCTCTGGAGACTGGCGGAAGATGGTGTCCCTGGGAGGTTTCTTCGATTGCACTGTGCATCGGTTGTTGTTCATTGCTATGCAGAGTTTCTTGTTCTTATGTCTAGGTTATTCGAGGTCTTGGGGCTGTTTACCTACAAAATAGACATGATTTTGTCCAATTGGGAACTGTTCTTTGGTTGTTTGGTGTAGATCGTAGGTAGGAATATAATGGGGATGTGCGTCCATCGCCCGTGCTCTTTGGTAGGTAACCACTGAGTGGTCTCAGCCTCTGGTCTGTACTGCTGCTACCTATATCTTGACACTTGAGGTGAGATACAATGGAACTCGTATTCATCAACTGCCTAAGTTGTTAAGACCGTAAGACGGGCTGCAACCTAGAAGGGAAATTTCTTAGCGTGGATGGGAGTCGACCTCATCTATATATACACAGACTGTGGACGAGATTCTGGGTTGGATGGACTGAGGAATGTTCCGGTTGCATGCTACATTACACGAGAACTACAATGTAAACGAGCTACTTGATCGTGAAAAAAGCAATTGACAGAACTGAGTATTGAAATTGGCATCCATTCAAGAAAAAAAAAGGGTCATCAAAAAAAGGTAGGTTCAACACAGACGGGCATAGCAACTCCGAAGGCCCGAGATCACCGTAGCCAAACACCCAGGGAGCAACCATCCAGCCTGCTTTGTACGTTTTGAAACCTGTTTCCCGTCTCTTTTCTTGTTTCCTTTTTCTTTTTTATCAGACATGTATCCTCCGCGCCCCTGAGAGTGATTCCTTTTTTGTGAATTCCCCTAACAACATCCCAGAGACGTGAAGCTCCTCGATTAAACCCCATCGCCGCAGAACGAAATCATAAAATCGCGGTGATTGGAAGTTTACTTGCGCATGGAAGAAGCTCTCCGCTTGCGGAGCTCGTCACGCTTGGCCTTCTCCTCGTGGACACGGTTGGCAAGGAGCTTAGCGTAGTCGTTACTGTAGACCTGTTAGTTCTGATATTCCGGATCAAACCACACAAAGCCCATAATCGGAGCAGAAAAAGCGAGGGAATCTTACGCAGCATCACGGGCAGTCTCAGCACGGCGGCGCTTGATGGCAACGCGTTGGCGCTTGCGCTGGAGACGCTGGGGGGTAACCAGACGCTGGATCTTGGGGGCCTTGGTGTAATCCTTCTTGCCCTCCTTGGTGACGGTACGGCGGATGACGAACTTGCGGACGTCGTCCTTCTTGTCGAGGCCGAAGAAGCGACGGATCTTGGTGGCACGCTTGGGACCGAGACGCTTGGGGACAACGGTGTCGGTGAGACCGGGGAGCTCACCCTCACCCTGCTTGACGATGCTCAGGGCAAGAACGGAAAGGTCCAGACCGGTGATGGCACCGCGAACGGACTTGCGCTTGCGCTCACCGGTGCGGCGGGGGCGGTAGCAGCTGTGGCCGTCGGCGAGGAGCAGACGGGTACGGGTGGGGAGGAGAACTGTAGTAAGAAATTCGATGAGTATTCTGGTTGTTTTGTGGCGAATGTATTCCCCTGGAGAAATTGATGGTTTTTGTTCCGTCATTCCCCAGGTTGTTGTGCGGCTGTGTACGTACCACCCTGCTTCATGGGGAAACCTGTAAGTCAAAATTCGTCAGCATTGTGGTTCTTCATGTGTGCGTTGATTCTCATTCTCCATTATCGAGTTGGTTGTTTCGATATTGGATATTGAGGATTGGATTGTATGCGTACCCTGCTTGTCGTTTCCACCGGTGATCTTGAACAAGTAACCCTTGAACTCATCGCCGAGGGAGTCGCCGACAACCTAATCAAAGATAAATTCCTATTAGCCAGTCGTTCTCCATAGTCGTGTGTGCGTGTATTTTCATCATCGATTTGAAGGTCGGATAGGCGGGGAGGGATGGAGGGTAAAAGGGAGTGCTGACTTCGGCGCCCATGCGCTTCTCCATGAAGGGACGGAGCTTGCGCTCATCGTCGATCTCGATAATTTTCTGCGACCCATTGGCCGGGTAGGAGACGTTCAGCTTCATCTTGACGGAGGCGGCGCGGTCAAGACGGTAGCGCGGGTGTTGTCGACTTGTGGGATTGTCGTCGGAGGGATCTGTATTGTGGATTTTTTTAGTCCGCCGGCTTAGCGAGGTGCAAGTCACGTGTCACGTGTGGGAAGTAGGGCTTGAGTTGGCTCAAATAGGATTAGCGCAGGTCATGTGGATCATGTGACCCGACATCCGCACCCTATCAAATTTCTTTTCCTCCAACCAACCATCATGTTTGGCAAGAAGGGTTTACTTTTCTCTTCCAACATATCGCCCAACTCTGTCAACCAGTTCTGGGAGGGACAAATGACAGCCGACGACTAACTGAGGAGTACGACGGCGCATAGCTATCGCTCCTATGTACTTCCTCTCCCCCTGGAACCAACAACCAACACAGTCGCTGCTAGCTTTGCCTAGGGCATATTACATTCCAGATATCCAGCACGACTTTTGAACACGACCGACCCGACTCACTCGCGGGACAATGAATCGATGTTTCGGCTCATGGACAGCCCCGACCGGCTGGACGCCAATATTCATATACCAAGCCTGGACACAGTCTCACAAAGCGACTCATTGATAGCCACCAGTACCTTGTACGACAATGCCAACGCCAACGCAGCCTTTACTAACTTAGTTCGCCTTATTATCCGATTCGGGCCAAGGAGATCATCGTAAAGAAAGGATCCAGAAGCATATTGACGGACTAATCGCGCATCGGGCTACAATTGACTACGTGATGTATTGCTGAACTACCAATCAATTTGCCAATACTCAGTTCTGAACATCCATCTGGAAAATCGCTTTGTAATTTGTAGCCATCATTGTCCATAGTTAGACTGTGATTTCTACCACCTGTCGAAACACGATTCTCACTTGCCTATGCACATTCAACATAGAAATGATGCCTTGCCAGACCCAGAAGACCTGCCTAGGTGGGCCGCTATTTCTAATGAACTATTCCTCAACACATTGACATCATGATGTCTCAAATGACTCCGCTCTAAAGATCTGCATCGTGAAGTATACAATGTCTTGGCACGTCCATCCTCCCATGTACAAGATGGCAGACTGAACCTCGCAAAAAGCATAAGATATTTATGCAGCTGCGATCTTCTCTAACTATAGTTGCAACCTTGGAAAACAGTGCCAGAAATCCAGTCAATACCTGGGACCATGTGTAGAACGCCACCGGATGTGGCCTCGTGTGGTGGGCTTTGTATGAGATGCAACGTTCCAGTGCACCTAGACCCGAGCTGTGGCCACTCACATCCTCTTTGAAGGATCTTCGCTGTAGAAAAATAAGCAAGCTTCAGATAAACTTGAATAAACATTGTCTCGAGGCAGACGCGAAAGTCAAAATTGCCCAGGTGGAAGCACGATCTTAGTCCGTCGGCTTTCTCCGGCCGAACTTTGAGGCTATTCTACGAACACTTGTGATGAAAGAGCTCGGACTTTGCGTTTCCTGTCTAAGGCTGTCTTTTCTAAGTCTTTCAGAACTGTATTCAATTTCTGTCGTCTTTGTATTACTTGTTGTGTTCCTAGAAAACTTGCTACATCACATCAGCATCATCCCTAATATCATCCCTTTGACACCAAGCCACTCTCAAGTGCCAACGCATTCGACAACTGATTAATTTTGTGGAGACTCGTGGAGGGCTAGCCAACCAGACTGACCACACGGCAAGGCGTGGTCGCGCCGGCTTTGTTCAATAGCAAGCTTGGCATCCCGGGGAGGTCAAACGCAGAGAAACAGACATCATGTCTCACCGATATATCCGAAACATGAAGAGATCCTGGCCCAGGCGGCAACGGCAATCTTCAGAGATGCGACTGTCTGCGCCGTGTTAAGCAAACTGGACTCGGCCTGCCAAACTGGCTGTCTTAGGCTCGTGTTGCAGACTTCAAGGGCCAGTTCCGGCAAGGAAGGGGTGTTGAGTCGCATGCTCTTGAGGGTCCCCATGGAAGCTGTCGAGCTCCGCTAGAATTGCGTGATTTACGTAGTGTTTTTAGTCCAGGGCTATGGTTTGGATTTTCATTTACAAGGGACTATGACGCAGCAAGCAAACAGACCTCCATTCGGAGCTATCAAGAGCTTGGACAGGAGTCAGGACAGACTTGAAAGTCATTCTGACGTAGTTGGTCGACGTGACCTTCGTGCCAGGATCGAGTCTGTGGGCGACAAGTACAAGGATACACTGCGGATCTTAGAAGAATGGAACGAGAAGCTACGTAAGGTGTCAAAGGAGTGGGACTGGCGCAATATCTATCTACAAAGGTACCTTTCTAGTATGAATGCTGTTATGACGGAGCTCTACGCAGGCCTTGGAGAGAAGACCGGAGTAGGGAATGGTATGGAGGTTTGGAAGAGTTCGTGGCCCCTTTTGTTAAGAGTGAATTCCATGTCATGATGTCAAAGAAGAAACAGTGTGAGCAGCCAGACAAGTATCTGTGGCATGTCATCCTACTCTCTGGAGAAAATCCGGAGGAAGATCGACAGGTCAAAATGCCTGTCTCGCTGACCGAGACCACATGTCGATTTCAGGAACGAGGTGCATTGGGCGCTTCAATGCCTCAACTCACCGGTTCATAGTAATGGTTGTCTGGATCCGAAGGAAATGTGTCAAGACGCCACAACCGACGGGGGTTTGCAGCTTAGACATTGTCCTGATCAATGAGGTGTCTCTCTCTCTTTTTCTCTCACACAAACAAGTGAACAAAATGAGGGGAGAAAAATAAAGAACAGTGACAAATATGGCGTCTCGCAAGGGGGAGTCTATAGTCTTGAAGTCGGTACCCGAGAAAGTGTCAAACGAAGTGGCCGACTATACTTGATGCGGGTGTGCAATGGCCATGTTCCAGTGAACTGGGCCGGGAGAGAAAGAAAAAAGAAGCATAAAGACAAGTGTGGACTGTGGAGCCTCAGTCCTTGAGGTTGAATGACTTGATTCTCCCGAAAAGGAGAAGGGCACGGTAGTACCGATGTCAAACCAAAGACTGGAACCTGCAGAGGTACTGGGTAGACGGGAAATCCATTAAGACATAAAGCCTGTTACCTGAGACAAGGCTAGGTACATGGTAGAATAAACGGGGGAAAAGAAAAAGGAGAAGAGAAAGGGTGGTATTGTTCTCGAAGTCAAAGCTGTCACTGCAACGCATGGTGGAGTGGGATCGACGAGCATGAGATCATCTTCAGATCCCCGGGTGACAAGCATGTGCTAAGTTAGCTATTCCGCCTGGGCAACCTTTCAATGAACGTGAATAAGAATGATATTCCATTTTTTTTTTTTTTTTGACTTTCCAGTCCAGGTGACAATTGACAATGCCATGAGACAATCAATAGTAAAGTTTAAAAATGAAATCATCCCAGTAAAAAGAAGAAAGGAAGGAGCAAAAATGAAAAGAGGAAGTGCTTATCCAGAAATGTTTGTAACAATTTGAAGTTTGTTTCTTTGTTCGATTTGCCGGGGAACTGATTTAGGAAATCTTCCAGCCAATCAGCATCAGGACTAGTTCGTTGGTGGACCGCCCGACCAAGCGGGTCGCCGCATCCGGAGACAAAGAAAACAATGACTCTGGTGGGCCCTGGAAATGGGGGATCAAGTAGGAATTCAGCAAATTAAATCGAATTAACTAAAAAGTGAGTTCCTTAGCGCCCTGTTTTTTTCTGGGTCTACGATCTGGAAGGTACCGTGTCGTCGGACTTCCTTGGAAGTATAGAGATTAGAGAAGGAGCGTAAAAAATGAAGAAACTGGGAAGGATTACACAGTATAACAAAGAATCACCAATTCCCTTATTTTGGATAACCTCGTTTTCTCCTTCCCTTGATCTCCACCAATTTGCGTATTTATCTCGGTTGGCTCGGTCGGATTAGCAAGTGCAATCTGGAGCTATTGTCAAAGAACAAGCCGCTAGACAGGGATTTGGATGGGGAAGGGAAAGCCCAACCCAAGACAAAGAAACCCGCTCTTTCTAGTTAGGGCTTTTGTTCAAACGCCCATATACTTCGCTTTGTCTAATCCCTGAGGATTCCCTAGTCTTTCAATCTTATCCCAATCCTTATTGGGATTATTTCTCAGTTGCCCCCCATATTGATCATCTTCTTTGTCTTTCACTTCTGGCCCCTCGTCCTGTTGTCTTTCAGGTTACTTCTTACTGGGTCCCTTCCCCCCCTCACCACATTAATTTCTGTCTTCTCTTTCACCCATACTTTGCCCAGACCTTCCCCTTGTGGCCTGTTCTCTCTTTGATTCAAAGTTCGCCTTCGAGCCCTTTCATGGGGGGTAGAAGTATTAAATAAATGTCTTACGATCGAGTTCTCCCCAACCCTATTGCTTTGCGCTATGAGTCTGCCCAAGTCCCTTCTCTCAGACCGAGCAACCTCCTCGATCACAAGATTATGAACGATCTACCCAAGCCTACTATGGTCATGCGACATGCCGATGGAGGCCCAGTGGGAGCCTCTGTCAGATACGCTGATGCTCGACCAACGGGGCTATCACAAACTCATCAGCACATGTCTTCACTGAGGGGAAAAGACTCCCGCAATATGCCTTCGAATGGTCCGGTCAAACCTGGTCCTATGCTGCATACCCAGGAACTACCCGAACACTCGGATCGATCATCATCTTCTTCAGCCGGCAGTACCAGTCCCATCAAGACGAAAGAACATGCTATGCAGTTCTGCCTCTGCCAACCGGATCCGAAAATCCCTCGTCCTCGTAATGGTGAGTCGATGTTATCCACACCGTCATTGGAGCTTGGCAAGTGATTTTTCGATTGTTTGGTTCGATCTTAGCCAGATCTGATCTTTCGAAAACATCGTGGACATAGCTAATACTTTTGCGGCATCTAGCTTTCATTCTGTACCGCCAACATTATCAAGCCATGGTTGTGGCTCACAATCCCGGCTTGGCAAATCCTGAGATTTCCAAGATCATTGGAGAGCAGTGGCGATCTCTTTCGGATGATGACAAGAGCAAATGGAAGGCCCTTGCAGAGGTAATGACTCCATGACACCTCTGACAATCTGTTTCTCAAGACTGACCATTTACCAGGAGGAAAAAGCTCGTCATCAGCAGCAATATCCTGACTACCGCTACCAACCTCGGCGATATGGTCGGGATGGTAGTGCCCGCAATCCCGGCTCTGGTATCGGTCACAACCCATCGGGATCATCACACTGCAATAGATGTGGTGGTCGACTGATGAATGCACCCGCTTCTCCCATGACCCCGTTCACACCGAGCAGTGGGCCAGGGTATCGACCGTCAGGGAGCTTCTCAGTGGCATCACCTCACCCCAATGCAATGCCACCAAGAAGCATGCAAGGCCGCGAGAAGGACCCCAATATGCCCCCAAAGCCAGCAAGGATGGAGCAGTCCGATTCCCGAGCTCGGCAAAGACAGTGGGAGGAGTCCGATGATCGATCTGTTGAGCCCGGTGCTCGGTCTCCGGATAATAAACGCCGCCGCGTTTCTCACGCTCCATTCCATCCATCTCTGCATTCCTCCTATCGAGACCGCAGTCCTGGAAGCGGCGTTCCCGAGTCACCATACCCAATGAGTCCTTGGAGTGCTCGTCCTGACATACCGCCACGTCACCTCCCAATGCTTCAACCACAGCGGCCATACCCAAGTGTCCAGGCCCAGCCACACCCGGATCCAAATCTGAAGCTACCGCCGCTCAAGACAACAAGTACACCTGCGCCCACACCTACAACACCGTTTCCACAAGAAGGATCCAGCGTCGAAGCAACTGTCATGACGATACCCTTCCTCAACAAGATCAAAGTCCTCTCCAGAATCTCCCCACCACTGCGCCCCTCCTTCCGCGGAATTCCTCCACCCCGCGGTCCCGTGATCGCCGTTGACGGCCATGATCCAGATCTCGTCCAAACAGCCGTCGACTTCCTCGAGAAGCTCCTCACAAAGGAACCCAAGTACCACATCCGGGTCTTCGACGGCCCCGAAGTCAAGGCACCCTGCCCCACCTCCGCAGAAGGCCAAATGGGGGATGCTACAGTCGCCTACCTCAACACAATTTCCGCCTGGCACCGCGTATCCGACGAAGTAGTCCGCTTCGTCAAACCCATCTCGAGAGCCGGCTCCGTTGACGCCGGCTCAACAGAAGACGAAGAACCCCCAGCCCCAAACGTTTCCCCGCGCTCCCTCATCCCCAAAACCGAAAACCTCCACATCCACTCCCCGGCTCAGCTGAGCGAAAACGGCTCCGAGGGTAGCGTCGCGACATCAGCCAGTCACCATACCGTGCCGATCGCTCTCGTCCCGCGCTACCAGCTCACTACGGCAGATGCATTTGCCTGTTCCATTCCCATTGGTGACGCGTACGCGCCGCTGGATCACTGGCAGTGGATGGCATCGCTGTGGCGCGCGTGTGTAGGACCTGATATCACTGTTTACATTCGTGAGTGCAGTAAGGAGGAGTTGGAGCGGGTGGGTGGGAATCCTGTTGAGGTGCGGTTGCAGGATGCGCGCACGATTGTGGTGAGAAAGGTTGTTGGGCGGGATTTGGAGGAGAAGGCGTTGAAGCGGATGGGTTTCGAGATTGAGGATTTCCTTACTCAGTGAGCTTTGGTGGACTGGCTCATGATGTATGTAATTTGGTGCATTGTGATGGATTCACTGGTTGGGGAGCGTGGATAGATTAGAGCGTGGTAATCTGATGAATTGGCCTATCGTGCATAGGTTTCCATCATAAACATTCGCTCATCACATAATAGTTAGTAGTACCTACAGTTAACTACTGCATAGTCATATCAAGGTTGATCTGATACGTGAGATGTCGTTCGAGACGCTACGCTCGGACCTCTTCTTATCCACAACCTTGGTTCCACCCCCGGAGCCGCCGGAAAGCGGTCAACTTTCTGCCAATATGTATTTCGAATCACGTTTTGTCCCTTTTTCTTGCCACCATCATGCCAGAAGAGAAGCTTGCCCTCGGCAGCTGGGATAGAGCCCCAGTACCTTTGGAGGACGTACCGCTAGGTCTTCCTAGATACTCAACTCCTCCATCGAGTACTCCCTGTTCAGTGAAACAGGAAGTAGCATTTCAAGATGTGAGATATGCGACAGATGAGGCCCTGGATACTTACATCCCAGTTGGCGTCCTCGGCAAATCTATAGCATCCTCTGCGGCATCCGAGATAGCCCTGCTGGAGAAACTCGGATGGATTAGGACGAATTCTCTTGACCAAAGCGACAATCTACAGATCTTCGTGTTACCAGATGCAGAACGCAGATATGTGCCGCGCCCAATGGGCAAGGCCAAAGCTGCTTTCAAATTCGTTATGTCGAAGATTGACAGCTCCCCAGAGGCGTGGAATAGTTTGATCTATGCCCCTGGTGATCAGGCTGTACTCAATGGCGAAGAGGATGAATCGCTTTGGTATATGTTCAATACGCTGCAGAGCCCCAATCCGACTTTGGATGGCATACAGGAATGGTACTCTAGGGACGCTATGGATGACCTGCTTCATGATTCAGCTCTGGGACTGAACACACAGCTTCATCAGTATCAGCGCAGATCCGCCGCACTGATGGTGCAGCGGGAAGTGCAGCCTGCATTTGTGCTTGATCCGAGGCTACAGGCTTGTCAGGGCCCAACTGGGGTGGAGTACTATTATGATAAGGAGGCTGTGAGCCTTTTTCGTGAAAAGATCTTGTATCCTGAGCCTTGTGGGGGCATTCTGGCCGAGCCCATGGGCTACGGGAAGACGCTCATTAGTCTTGCTGTGATCTTGGCTACCCGTGGACATTTTCCTAAGATCCCTGTGGAGTATCAGACGACAACGAATCCGGTCAGAAAGACGACTGGAACATTGATGCAAATGGCCGCCGCTGCTGCTTGTCATTTCTCTATACCCTGGAAGCAGGAATTTCAGAGACAGGAGATAGAAGGGAAGTTTTACAGGAATTGCATCAAGGCCTGCGAGGCCCACGGTGGCTCTTACGAGATACCGGCTCAACACAAGCACCAAAGCCGGGCTAGCTCATCGTATACTCGTCCGGCCAAGCAGATTCTCCTTTGTTCCGGTACCATCGTTGTTGTCCCGCTGAACTTGGTGAACCACTGGGAAAGTGAGATTGCTACGCACACTAGTGGGCTGAAGGTACTGGTCCTGCGAGATAAGTCGTCCAAAGTGCCTTCGACGGAAGAGCTACTGTCATTCGACATTGTCCTGTTCTCCAAGAACCGGTTCACAGCAGAAGTTCCAAAAAGAACAGCCAAGGACGTATCCAAGTCTCCTATTTTGAACCTTCACTGGTTGCGGGTTATCATCGACGAAGGCCACGATGTTGCCGGTCAAAGAACAGACATGGTTCACTTGCTGCAGCAACTGCACTTTGAGCGCCGTTGGGTCATCTCGGGAACGCCTTCCCGTGGCTTGTACGGGGTGGAATTGAATGGTGCTTCGCAGCGAGGGAACATAAGCGGCACCGAGTCATCCTCCAGCGGGCTCACTGCTGGCATTTTGCAAAGACGGAAAAATACAGGGCCAGCCATCGACGATGAGGTTAAAGATTTGGAGGGCTTGGGTCGCATGGTGGTCGATTTCCTTGACCTCAAGCCCTGGTCTAATGACCGTAGGCTTTGGCCAAGGTACACAAGACTGGTGGGTGAAGATGGCATACGCCGGAAAGCCCCTTCTCTGCGTGCAACACTGCAGAGCTTTGTTGTGCGGCACCCGCTTGATGTAATTCTCGAAGAGGTCACTCTTCCGCCAATGTCTCACGAGGTGGTATATCTCACTCCAACCTTCCATGACCGATTGTCCATCAACCTTTTCCTTTTTTCACTTGCTGTCAATGCCATCACATCGGAGCGTACCGGTCCCGATTACATGTTCGATCCGAAGAACCGAAAAAACCTCGAGGTGCTGATTGGAAATCTACGCCAGGCTGGATTCTGGTGGGTTGGCTCTGGCAAGGATATCGGAGGCACTGTTGACATTGCTTTGGAGTATTTGGAGAAAAACCGAGAAAAGATGTCCCTGGCGGATATCCAGCAATTGAGTCATGGGATCCAAATTGCACAAAAGGCGATGGGTTCATCCGCCTGGAATGAGTTCAACACTTTGCATGAACTCGGGGTCTATGTCCGGGGTTTCCCAGAGCATACTCGCAGCCTGTGGGCCCTTGACCGCACAGCCACAGACCAAGAGCCTCTGCTCATGGGCATCAACCAAGCCCGTCGTGCACAAGAGTTTGTGACGCAACATCTCCGCGCGTCTGATCCTGCCGAAGGTCTCGCAGGACACGGCATCAAAGTTCGCCAGGAACTGGCCAGCCACAGCGAGCAGGTTACTCACATCGGTGCCCCCGAGTCAGCCAGCGTCATCCCACAACCAGTGCAAAAGACCACATCCAAAAAGAGGAAACCAAAACACACTTTCGAGAAGAAACTCTTCCGCACTCTCCCCGACGACTCACCCCTGAGACAAACCGTCCTAGAAGGCGTAACATCCGCCAAACTCCGCTACCTCCTCGACAAAGTGCTCGAGTTCCAACAAACCGAAAAAATAATCATCTTCTTCGAAGACGACAACACAGCCGTCTGGGTCGCCGAAGGACTGGAACTAATCGCCTCCAATTTCCGCATCTACGCCAACAGCAAGTCCCTCAACCCCAAACTCCGCGACAAATACCTCAACCTCTTCCGCGACTCCGACGAAATCCGCGTCCTCCTCATGGACCTCAAACAAGCCGCCTACGGCCTGCACATCTCCGAAGCCTCCCGTGTCTTCATCATAAACCCAATCTGGGAACCTACCATCGAAAGCCAGGCCATTAAACGCGCACACCGGATTGGTCAGACGACGCCCGTGCGCGTTGAGACGCTTGTTTTACAGGGGACTATTGAGGACGCGCTGCTGCGGAGGAGGAAGGAGATGTCTGAGGCGGAGATGCAGAGTGCTAAGACGCCGTTGGATGATATGACTATGAGTGATATTATTCGCAATGCGGGGTTCTTGCCGATGGATGATGAGGGTGTGACTGCTATGGCGCCTCTGGGGAAGTCGATTGGGCTTTTTGATCGACATCCACTGCCTATTCCTGATGACGAGGATGCTTCTGTGCGGAAGGCGTTGGCACAGAGGGTGCTTCCGGTTCTTGGTGGTATTGCTTCTCAAACAAGTTCTGATGATGTTGATAGATGGCAGGCTGAGCGGACTAAGCGTCCTCGCATTGGATTTGTGGAGAATGGACAGGTTCTGAGTGAGATTGAAGGTTCTGCGGGTATGGTTCATCAGCTGCAGCCTGAGTCTGGGTTGGGTCCGTTCTCTGGTGCTGCAGTCCCTGTGTCTGAGGGTCCGATGCACCTTGTGCAGCATGTCGGGATAGATGGGATCTGGGATGGGTCTCTTGACTCTCGTGGGCCGGTGTCATCTATACCAGTGCGTGCTTCGTCCTGTTCTCTCATCAATGACGAGAAACATGTTGAGAGGGGAGTTTCGCTATTTGGGCCATGAGTTCGGTCTACAGTTTGCGTCTAGCTATATTTACTTATTTAGATTCTTGTACTATGATACCCAATGCCAGGACTCAGTTCCTTATATATTTTCATCCCATATCAGCTCTTATCCATAATACATACCTTCAAACGCCATGATCTCTCCCCAAATAAACCCTTATCTATGGGGTTAGTCCGATAAGATAAGATAGATAAGATAAGCTTCAGCCTTCTCCGATAAGGATAACCCCTCCGAACATCATCGAGAAAAGCCAAGCTTCAATCCTCACCTAACAACCCCAAAGCCATCCAGGATGAGCACCTCCAGCTCCCCGGAGAAAGCCATAATAATCGGCATCTCCGGCCCCTCAAGCAGTGGCAAGACAACCCTGGCCCGCCTCCTCCAACAAATCTTCTGCGGGGTAAATCTGCAGTCAGCAAACAAGAACTCCCTAAACACCTTCATGATCCACGAAGATGACTTCTACTTCTCAGACGATAAGTGCGTACTCACCTCCCGTTGGCAAATCCCAAATCCCAAATCCCAAATCCCAAATAACTAATATAATAACCCCCAGAATCCCCTACACAACAACCGCCTCCGGCACCAAAATCCAAGACTGGGACACACCCTCAGCACTAGACCTCCCCTTCCTGTCACAATCACTCCTCTACGTCCGAGAAAACGGCTCTCTTCCGCCACGTTTACGGAGTAAAGAGGATCAGAATTCTGCCACGGACTCCGGTGTTTCAGAGGAGACGGTACAGGAACTACGAAGTCTTGTCGAGGGACGACTGCAAGGGAATGTACTGCAAGGGAATAATGTAAAGCAGTCGACCCCCACCCTCGCCTTTCTTGAAGGTTTCCTTCTCTTCGCACCGCCCAATGATGCGAAGCACATCCTGCGCTCGGTCCATGACGCTATTAACTTGCATTTGTTTTTACCTGCGCCGTATGGAATCGTAAAGGAGAGAAGGGAGGGACGGAGTGGGTATGTTACTGTTGGGCCGGCGCCGGAGCCTCCGAAGGAGACTCCTTCGGAGACTGATGTTAATGTGAATGTGCATTCGGGTGTTGGTGTAGATCTTGATGGGGAAGATGATCGGGAGGCGCAGAACTTTTGGGTTGATCCGCCCGGGTATGTAGATGATGTTGTTTGGCCGAGGTATGTGAGGGATCATGCTTGGTTGTTGGTTCCGGAGGGGGAGGGGCAAGTGGAGGGGGAAGACGAGGCTGAGCTGGTGAGGAGGGTTGGGGAGGGGACGAGGGTGAGGAGGGATGTTGGGGTTGAGGTTGCGCCGGGGGAGGGGAGGGCCGGGATGGACGTTATCTTGAGGTGGGCGGTTGAGGTTATTTTGGGGTATTATTTAGAGAGGATGTAGTCTACTAGATGGTATGGACAGTTAAGTACATAGACCGTGACTTGATATTGGATATCTCTGTTGAATTGGATGATACTGATTAACTAATGATTGATATTGCAGCCATAGCCGCGCTCGGACATGAGTCTTTCGACTCTATTCTCCTCGATGTTCTCCGTAATGATACAAGTCCATTGCTGTGCTCAAACCCTACTCCCGCGCAATTGGCCCTCGCCATCCGAGAAGGTAGTCAAAGCGATCCCTCAGGGTCATTGAGGTGCCGCTGGCAGGAACGGTATTGGCGGATTGCTTCAGTCCAGGGTACTCGAATTCAGATGGATGTGGCATTGGCTGGAACTGAAGCTCGGGCAGACCTGTTTCCGCCCCTTTCACCGACTCGGCGTAGTGAGGGCCTTCTTCATGGCCCATAAGATTGGAGTGAAACGCCGCCGCTTGGTGGTGGGGGCACGGAGGATTCAGAGTCGTAGTGAAATCGCGCCACATGCGATTGGACCAGTACATGTAGATGACGTAGGCAGACATCGCCCATGTGAGGACGTTAAAAAGAATATTGACCAGAGACACCAAGCTTGACAGTACGCTCTCGGCAGGGCGCGGCCTGGATTTGGCGATTAGCATCTCCCCGACTGTAGATGTTAACAATTGAGGTTCTGGGAGCTGAGTTTCCGGAGCCTCAGTTTCTTGGTCCTGAATTTCAGAGACTCGAATTTCTGGAACTTGTCCTGGTGCATACAGATTCGGGGAATGGGGCGTCTCTTTCGTGCCGAGGAGCTGCCACGGTGAGGATGAAGATTCACTGCAGACTGCAGGCCTAGCAAATGCAGGCTTGGTATTCGGATATACGCTGGACAGGTTCCCAGAAATCGTCCCACGTCTGTGGAAGGCTTTATCCGACAAGATTGGTTCTCGAGAATCCATGGCGAGGGGATCGCAGATGCTGGGGGATTCATCTGCGAGAAAAGACGGCATTGGATCTTGAGGTTCCGTGGCCAGAGGACTGAAGAGACTGGGGGTCCCATTTACGGAGTGATACTCTTCGTAATCGGGGAGATCGGGACATGGCGAAAACTCCAGAGCCTCAGGTTCTGCGACTGTAGCCTTGACATCCTTATCCTCACAGCAACAGAGGATTTCATGCTCGGGACAGGGAGCCCTGCGCGAAGGAGGGTCCAAAAAGTCATGACCGTCCATTGGGTCAAGCGACTCGTACTCCCTTCGGAGAGAATCCTCTGCATCAGAGCTCTTGTACGTACCTTTGATCCATGGCAGCCAGGTCAAAGCTTTCTCTCGCGGCAACTTAATATCCCAACACACTTTGAACATGTCCAGAGCTTCGCGGGTGCTAGTTACGTGGATCTTCGAAACACCGATGCGACCACCCGGAGCCAGCTCCAGTCGGATATTATTGAACGGAGGTCTTTCCGCATCCAGGACAGCGTCAAATTCGCCTTCCGGGCCGCCGTGTACGTAGAGATGAAACTTGCACTTCTTGGCCCAGAAGCAACGATTGATGAGATCAATGGAGCAGACGGCATTGTACTTGACCAACCAAGGCAATGGATCTTGTGTCCCTTCGATTTTGGATTTTATGACCGCATTGACTTTGTAGTCCTTGAGATACCCGAAGTCTTCTGCGCTGCATTTGCGCAAAGGGACCACGAGGCCTTTTCCGCTTTCGAATTGGGCCATCAGGCAGCTTTCAATCATGGTATGTCGCTTGAAAGACGAAGTCAAAAACTCCATCCCCTGGCCCGGGGGTGTTCGGAAGTATAAATAGCCAGACTCGAAGTCAGTGAGTCGAGGCAATCCACCGATAATCAACTCCCACCAATCCTTTGAGATCCCCTTCTGCAGGTGGACCTTTAACGAAAGTCCGATCTCATATGTCGCAGGATAGACTGTGGGTGAGGTCTGCAGATAAAGAACTCTATTGTCCATGACCAATGTGGGCTCATTTCTTCCAACGAGGTCAGCGAGTGAGATTTGTGCCCGGGGACAGTGGTGACAACTGTCCTCACTCCCGCTTCGTGAGAAAGCCTTGATAGATTCGAGGGAATTGAGAAGATCGTCTGTTTCATCATCACTTTCCTCGGTATTGGAAAAGCTTCCTTCGCACGCACGTGTAGACAGTCTATCACAGCTCCACTGATCCAGATTCGCTTTGGAGAGCGGCTCGTTGATGCCGAGGCCAATCTCATTGGGAGGAGTTTCCGGGTCGTGCCAGGGCGGAGTGCCTTCATCAGGCACACTTTCAACAGTTGTGCTCTTGAAGTCCGCTGGAAGAGACGCAGATTTAATACCAGGGAAGACTGCCTCTGGACTGGGGGTCGAGCTTCTAACAAACGCGGCATTCTCGGACGTCGCACTGGAACCAGCCAGACTGGCAGTACGTCGAATGCTAACAGGGATGAAGCTGCCCTTTTTTCTATGGCTGCGGGAATTCTTCGACCATGGCTTCGACGGCCTAGTGTTGGGCGTCAAGGGTTTGGATAGGGTGACATTGCACCCGTCATCAGGAGAGATCGAGTCCGGCAAGGAAGCAGTCTTGGCGGATCTCTTGCGAGGATTAGGAGAGTGCTGGCTTTCGGAGTTGCGAGGCTCGGGGATAAGGGAGATAATCATGCTAGGACGAGAAGCACAGTGAGATGAATCGGATGCATCATTCTGGGCCGTGGCATACAACCTGCCAATACAGGGAGTACAAATCGGGCTGTCCTTCCGGGATGCGAGAGGGCCATCCTCTCTAGAACCATTACCCATGGCACACAACCTGCCAATACAGGGAGTACAAATCGGGCTGTCCTTCCGGGATACGAGAGGGCCATCCTCTCTAGAACCATTACCCATGGCACAAATACTCGCATCAACGCGATTTGTGGGAGTGTATATCTCGGTAGCACCGCCATCGAACCCGCTAGACGCACCACTTTCGGGCTCTAGCGGAGTACCTGTGTTGCAGCTGACACAGTCAGGCTTCAACCGGACGATTCGTGTTGGATCTTTGACGACGTTCGGTGACTGGGTACTGAGGATTGGTAACTTGAGGTTGGGACGACCCCAGACCTATATGTTGGGACGACAGTCAGTACTAAGAAACAGGAAGGAGACTTGATGTCCTGATCTCTTGTTTCCTTATTACCTCGATGGAGATTGTTATAGAAACTGGGTCTGCCACATTCCCATTCCAGTCGCACCACACGTCGAGGTTTTTGAAGGGGCTATCATCGGGATTCGTGACTGGCTCCATGGTGGGCTGAGATGGCAACGAAAGAGACTAAAACACAGAGAGGGCGTAGATATGGAGATGAAACAAAATCAGAGATGGAGAGATGGGGGGAGAGAGAGATGGAGAGAGAGAGAGAGAGAAGAGTTCTAGTGTTGAGAGAGCAAGAGCAACCCTAAATTAGGAAGGTACGTTAATATGACAGCCATGGCATTCCCTCCTCATACATCGTCAATTAAAGAAAAAAGAGAAAAAGACAAGCAACACTAAGAGCCAGTGAAACCCGTCGTAAGAAAAAAATTGCTTGTATGTACAAGAAGGGCTTAAAAATAGTCTCACTTTTCTCCCAATCCCATGAAAGAAAGACCTCCCGCCTTTTAGAACCCACCAGCGCCTGTAATAATACCTTTAGCCACCCAGTTAAACCATCATAAAAGATAAACGATAACCCTCCCAGTCTATTAAGACAGAAGAATAAAAAAAGAAAAGGCCAGGCCATCGAGGCCGGCCAAACGATAAGCAAACTATTGAGGCGTTCCACTCGCAGATCCAGGGTGATCAAAGGCTGTTGGGCCGGCCACGGAGCCATATCGATCGCCTTCGTACTTGACCATTTGAGATGGAAGAATAGGGGTATTCGCCTGAGGGGCCTGCTCATAATAAGCTCGCGCAGCCCCATTTGTTCCCTGGGGATAATCGCGATCTCGTTGTAAAGGAGGAAGTATCGTCGAAGTAGCAGGTAATCCGGACCGGGCATAACCCTGCATCATCATCGTGCCAGTCGAATCCGGGGTCTGTCTCGGGTCCAAAAATCCTTAGCTAGGTGTTCCACACTCTTACTGGTTCGCAGAAGGGTGTCGTACAGGGGTGCCAGGCTGATTCATCGCCATTAGTTGTCCAACGGCAGCCTGCTGCTGTTGCTGCTGACTGGATCGGCTTTGGCCGGACGGATCTGGGATCTGGGACATAGGGGTCGCAGATTGCATGCCCGGGTACATCTAACCGCTAACGTTAGCTCAAAGAATATTAGTCACCAAGGAAGGAAACTCAACACGAACCGCAGAATAATCAGCCACCACCTGTCCGGCTGCATATGGCTGCATCGCAGGGGTTTGGTAGGTTCCTGGCTGGCCGGCATACATGGCAGCTGTTGGCTGGCCATAAGGATCCATCTGGCGAGCCATCCGGCTATCCGTATCATAAATGCCCTGCGGCTGTCTGCCATAGTCGATCGAAGTACGATGGCGCTTGATTGGCGGCTGCTGACCGTAGTACGCATACTCCCGAGCAGCCGGCGGGTAGCCTCCGTAGCTAGACGCTGGAGGAATCGGAACCGACTGACGCTCTGGGGATCGAGTAGGGACTGGTTGATGGAACTCTTCCGGTCGACTCGTGCGTTTTCTGGGCCTGTCAGCTTCACGCCGTCAATTTCCCAGAGGTGTCTGGCACTTACAGCGATAATGTGGTCCGAGGCTCCTTGCGAATGCGCAGTTTCACTCCTTGGTCCGCAAATGACCGGGACAGGAATGTCGACTCCATCATTCCAGGAAAGCTCTTGGGAGGGGACACTGCAAACCTGTCAGAACCCGCTAGCTAGCTCACCCGCCGACATAGTCCTTACCTGTGAACCGCTCTGAAATAATGGTCTTCAGGTAGCAGACTTGTTCCCTGTTGGCTCATTGTTAGCTTTCGAGCTCGAGCTCGGCTCTCGACCGTCCCACTCACTTGCGCATCTCGAACAAGGTAAACTTGAGACGAAAGTCGCCCTCAATCTTCACCGAGAGGTCGCCGAAGACAAAGAACCCTCCCTCTACAAAGGCCGTCAGTGAAAGTGCCCAGCAACTGCCAGATCAGCCAGAACTAACCGCTGTTGTCCACATCCTTCAACCGGTGAAGAGACGAAACCAGGGTTCCTGCTAGTGCAGTCGACGGTGCGACGGGTACAGGACGATCTTCCGTTGCATCGTATAGACTGCAGCACATGAAATAGTAAGGGCTTTGCAGGTAGTGCCTATTGCGCCAAGGTCAGCCACTGGCGCAAAGCCACGGAGGGGTCCAACCACACTTACTGCGCAAGGTAGGTGCCCTCCTCACGCACCCGGAGTTGGACGATCGGGGGCGGATCGACGGGTTTGCGCTCTGCAGGCAAGATTAGACTCAATTCGCCTTCTGCGTGATCCCCAGCTGCTTCCCGTCTGTGAACGGAGGACGAGCTGGGGAATTAAAGGAATAGGCAGCTACTACGTACCTTTCTCCTTGCCCCCCGCCACGCGGGCCCGATTGGGCTGCTGGCGAATAATCAAGTCAAAGTCAGAACTGGCGTTGTTCAACATTGTCAGTTGGAATTCCTGGGAGGATGGCGTAAGAGTTGCGACCCTGTCACAGGTAGACACGGGAAGTACGACTCACCCCTGAGCTTCGCGTGAGAGGGAGGGGTCTGCGTATGTCGCTGCACTCATCAAGACGAGCAGTTACGAAGAAGCGGGAAAGGTGGAGTTGAACCTAGTTGAACCCAGGTTCGTAGGGTAGCTTGGAGAGATGACCACCAGACACGGACGTCGATCCTCGGGAGTACAGAAGACCAAGTAAAAGCGATCTGTGGTTTCACAGAACAAAGAGTGGAAGAAGGGAAAGAATGGGTCTTTGGACCGAAGAAAATCCAGTGCTGGTCAGAAGATAAGGACAGGCTCTGGAGGGGGTGGAAAGTGGCAGAACCCTGGACGAGTCACGATGTCGTCGGAGGGGTGGGAGGTGTAGTGGGGTAATGAAGGTTCTTTTTTTCTTTTTTTTCCCGTTCTTCTTGGTAGATTTAAACCATGGAAGAGTAGACAAAATGAAGGACAAAGGTGCGGAAGGTAGTAAAGAGAGGGTATTGAGAAGTGACGAAAACGGAGTGGTGTCGTCAGTTTGCAAGCGGACAGAGCCAACCGAGCACGGTTCCAGACAAAAACCTTAAGCGGTTCACTGATCTGTATGACGGGCCCAGAGATATAGCGTTGATATTCCGAGATGACCGAGAGAGCAATCTAGAGAAGATGTATCAATACAACTCTGAAGAAAATAGAAGAGAAATTCCAAGAAAAAATTTAGAAAAATCCATTGGATCACAGGCTTCCAAATTTCCCAGTCCTGAACAAATCAGATTCAAGAGGTTCGACGCACAAAAAGCAATTGCAAAAGAAACAAACTAACCCAATGAATGATCAAAGATTTTGAATACTTTTTCTCATAGAATGTTTGGAAGAGAAATCAATTTTTTTTAGAAAAAAAAAAGAGAAAAAAATAGAGAGATCCAACTTATGCCACAGTAGCAGTGTCTATGAAGACGAGAGCAGCTGAGGTGGATCTCCGTTAAGAACAAGTGTGACTTCCTTGACCGTTGGAAAAGTTAGAAAAAAGAGGAGCCAGGCCGTAGACGGCGAAAACCGAGGGAAAGAAAAGTGGAAATAGGTTCAGCTGCCCACGGTTGAGGGGGCGAATGATGATCCGGATACGCGGTAGATTTTTGAGCCTTTTTCTTTCTTTGCTTTCTCGTTGGTCCGTCCAAAAAAAAGAGATGGCTAGCCGGCTAGTTCGCTAGTCTGCATCTGATTCTTTGTGATCAGGTTAAGTAATCCACAAGGTTGGCGCCGGTTATGCAGGTGATCAGACCCGGTTTTCTTGTAAAGGAGCTGGTCTAAACGCCAGGTGGACTCGGGCCCTGGTCCGGCGTCTAAGCATTCCAGTCAAGAGTGGAGATTATGCACGATCAAGCCGCATCGCCTATGTCCGGGGGATGCGCCTGTGGCTCCACAATCGATCACTCCTGCAACTGATTAGCTTGCATGTTTCAACAGATCAAAATATAACGTTTTTTGAGGCCATGGGATCTTCATTTTGACGCGGTTATAGTTGCCGCTCGTCAACCAAGGTTCTAAGGTCGGGGGCTTTCCTTATGTCATCCCGACCCAAAGAATGTGCGGGTGCCTGCAGGCCCTAGCCTCCCACAGTCCGCTTGGACACCTTTCCAACAACAAACAAAAAAAGGAGTGGCAAGAAGTACCTTCTCTTTCAAAGTTGATACTTTGGATGATTCCCTCCGTGCTATCGATGAATACTCAAAGACGCCGCGTGATTCTTGTCGATTGCGGGATCGCGCCTATGACTTGAAAATCTGAACCGAGATCGGAGCTCGAAATGAAAAGTCTCAATGCGTATACGTTCGAAGACAATGTCGACACCGTCACAGATTGAGAGATTGGTCAAAGGACGAGATGATCGATACAATGGCGCGCAGTGGCCCGTCACGAAGCCAAAGGGAGCGCTGGTCGAGCACCCTATTCCGAACCGAGACGGCGAAGCAAGGCATGCCGAGTCATGATGGTCATGATGCGATAGTGGAAATAAGACAGAAGAAAAGAAGAAAAATCGAGTCGAATTGAGGAAGCAGGTGGAAATAAGAGCACAGGAGCCAAAGGCGGACAAAGACGTTTAAGGGGGCACAATGCACCTCGATCAACGCGGCACTGAGCGCATGCTTAGTGATGCATCACATTGCCTGAAGGCCGTGCAAGCCCGAGATCTCATGCAGGCTACTGTATGTTGGTAGCTGTTGCGACCAACATCGACTCTGGTTGGCTCGTCAGACGGAAACGGCTCGATCAAACTATGGGGCGATGCAGCTGGTCCTAGCACCTCGCGGTCGGGGGCAGCATGCCTCAGCCCAGAGGAAAGAAGCACAAATCAAATGCAGAGGCTGAAGTGGGGCAGGCCTGCATCATGCAGATCGGACGGACGTTCGTCAAGATAAAAGACCGGGGTTTCTAGGATGGACTACGGGGTCTGCTTTGCGCCACACTCGGCGACCCCCGACTTGCGGCTGAAGGCGTACTTTTTTCTCGCCTCATTTTCAGTCACCTTCCTGATAAGTGTGGCTGCATTGAGTATGGAGATGTGGATCCTTTGTCCTGAGGCATCAGTTGCTGCGGCTTTACCGAGGCATTTGCAGCTGATACCCGTTGGGCATGAAGCAATATGTTGTCGTAGGTTATTTCGCCAAAAGAGCAAGTATCCCAGATCCCAGATCCCAGTTTGCATGCAGATCTTCTGGGGTCCGAGTCAGGGAATCATCATCGTCGGCGATAATCGCTCGCCAACATGTGACACGGAAGTCTGCAGGTGCAGTGAGATATGGCAAGCATACTCCTATCACGGTTCGCAGACCATACGGGACCTATCTCCGCATCGGAGAACCAAAAACCATGATAGCAGCGACGATCATATGCAAAGGTGAGACAATGGAGGTCAATTTTGGTCAGAGGGCGCCGATCAGTCTGACAAAAGTCCCGTGTTCATTATTGACACCTGCAGCGAGAGATGTTGCACTGCCAAGTAACTGGGCCGATGGACCCGGGGGCCGGGTTCTAGGCGCCAGCGCGCAGTTCCCAAGCAAAGCGTCCGCAATATGCCCGAGTGGTCAGTTGAAGACGACTAAAAGGGGTCGTCGAACGAAAATCGGAAAACGTAAGGTGGGGGTGGAAAGCGGAAAAAGATGTCCAGGATACGGGCACTGTTGGCTCGACATGGTCTAATCTGCGGTTCTTGCCCAGTCGACCGTTCTTGGGGTTGGTAGGCCCGAAGAAAGCTCACGGCCCTAGATGCACCTCATTATGCAACAAGCAAGCGGCAGTGTTGGCAGCACGACTCGTCACTTTCTTTTTGACTTCCGGGATTCAGTTCCGATGGTAGGGCAGAAATTCCAAGTCCTCGGCTCTTGGTCATGGCGGGGAAAGCCACCGCTTCTTCTGATAGAGAGTCATGATCTCAGCTATCGAAACTAACATGACTCGTCAGGACTCTGGACAGAATAATAGTGCGAAGTGAGGATGCGGTACGGGTGCTAAGACGTTGGAGAAAGAGAGAAAGAAGAGAAGAAAGTTCGAGTGCGAAAAACGAGAAAAATAAACAGTGACCGCCAAAGAGGAAGCGAAATTTCGAAATTTTTCCCAATGTAAAAGTACAACGCACACCCTGCACCCTGGCCAAAATCCACTGCGGCCCCGGTTGTAAAAAAAAACTGGGAACTGTTAACTAGTGTTAGTGTCGGGTTCGTTTCCTGACTGCAACAATGGTTGGACGAAAGCAAGCTAAAGGAACCAGTAGAGAACAAACCAAGAACTTAATCAAGAGAGCAAGACCCTCGCCTCGGTTCGGCACTACGATAGAACGTCCGAAGGCGAAAAAAAAAGGGAAGAAGCACTAAGTATTACTACATTACTGTACGGGGCGCGGGATAGGGAACTTTTAGACTCAACCGGAGCGAAAAAGTGCGAGATTGAAGAAAAACATCCACGTGCAGTTCAAACCCCAAATGATGAAAATCAATTTACCTGACAGCGGGTATCTCCATCCAGAACCAACGGTTGATAGCTAGCTCGAGCCTCGGGGGCGCAAATTATGTTTATGCTTAAATGTTGGCCCTGTGATGGTTCCATGGTTGTGTTCCCTCCCTGACAGCTGTCCGGTCCGTGTTGGCGCCCTTACCGCCGATCTTTTGTCGATCGGTTCTTTTTCTCGGGACTATGAGTACGTAATTGATTTGGATCAGATGTGTGTTTTGGAGATAACTTGTACTAAGTTATTCTAGGCCTTATGATCTATCTATACGCAGTATGATCTCGTCGCAATGCTGGGAACGTTCTTAATGTCGCTGTGTCCTGCAAGTTTAGGCGCGGACTTCACCCGAAAGTGGGTTGGCTTGGAAACCAGCCGGTAGCTGGTACATAACTACATCAGTGCACTGAAATTATCATGACTTCAATGGTTTTTTCTCATTTATTCCATTGTGTGGACTTTATTATTCAAAGATTGTACAAACTACTACCGAGGTTCATGCCCAAATCGTCCTAATGCATGCCCCTCCCCCTTGATAGAACACCTCAGATGAGCCGCATAGCAAACGCCAGGGACTGAATATGATGTATGACGTGATGCGTACCCAAAGTATATCTTCTTGCGCAGATTGTAGTGTTTCTCTCTACAGTACCAGCTCCTAGGTTACTAACCGGATGCTAACTCCAAGCATCATGCTGCGCGACATGAGAATGCATCGCGTATATCGCATTATCCAGATCTACCCTATGTGCACCAGAGCAAACACTTTAGAGTAGATGATACATTGACACAAGGTATGCTAATCACACACTGTACTGATTCCTCGCAAGATAGGGAAATAAAGAAAGAACGATAGAATTTGAATCCCGAATAAAAACACCAGACACCCCGATCCTTGCTCCTTGCTGGACGAAATCCCTGAAAAGGTGACTAGTACGTCGTAGTAGATAGCCACGGGAGACATCGAGTACCTCCGATGCTCCTCTGGACACCCACGTAGCGTAATGTAGTCTTTGGGCGTGAAAAGAACAAGAAAGAATATTAAATCAAATGGCAGGGGGGACAGGAAAAGGAAAGGATAACAGAAAACCCCAAGAGCAGAAATGATAAAAGGTTATCGTTAAAACAAACGCCCTGTCCACATGCGTAACTGTAGGGGAGAATAATACTTGTTCTCTCCTTCGATCATGAATTTTGGAGAGTACCATCATGTCTGCATCACAACGTCCCCATCCACTTCGTACTCGGCGTCAATCTCGCCGTCCGCATCTGCATCTTCATCCGAACCTGCGCCGATCCCATTGGTATCGGGTACAGCATTTTGGCCGTCGCCCTTATTAGGTGACTTGGTGGTAGACTCGGGTTCAGCAGGAACCATGAAATGCACTTTCTCAACTAAAGCCTTCTTGACCGATCGCGGCGTCTTGGGGTCCTCTTTTGCTGTCCCCGGCGACCGCAAGGTGATATTGGAGTCCTCGGGGGTCTTGGCAGTCGCCTCCTCGGACGCCTCGGCCTCCAGCTCGGTAGTATCGATGCCGTTGGTCTTCGCCGATTCTTCCGGGACAGTGTCACCGTTGGTACCCTCTGGTATTGTTTGGCTTTCGCCTGCAACCTCATCGGACACAGAAGCGACGTTTTCCGCATCTTCAACAACAACAGCTTCTTCCTCGACGGCCCGACTATCATCATCCATTGCAAGACCGTTAGTCTGGTCGGGCGTCGGCTCCGCGGCCGGGGAACCCGTGATAGCGCTTCTACCGCGGCGAGTGCTGCCTCCAGGTGTGAGCGATGTCAACGTAGAGGGTCGGCGAGGACTGTTGCGACTGCCATTGCGCACGGTTGTGGGTGTCATGGACATGCGATTGAGCTTGGTGCTACCAGATGGACGACCAGGCCTGCGTTTTGGCGGTAGGGCGGCAGGAATTGGAGGCCAGAACTCGAAGCGGGAGGGTGGGATACCTTCTGCAGGGTTGGGAACTTTGGGCGATTCGGGTTGATCCGCTGGGGTATGGTGGGAGCCATTAGACTGCAGAGCCATTCTGGAAGGCGGCCCAGCGGAGTCCGCGAGAGCATTCCCGTGAGTCCGATTGCCCATATGGTCATGGCCCTCATAGTCAGGTCCTCTCGCCTCCATCTCGTCTTCATCTTCATCCTCCCGACGAGCGATGGCATGCATGGGAGCACGATCGAAATGTGACTGATTGCTACGACCCATAATATATGGAGTCCAGAGCAGCGCATCTGGGTTGAGCTGGATGTAGCCTTTGCTCTCCCATCCGCTGATGACCTCCTCGTAATATTTGTGATCAAGACGAATGGCGTAGGTCTTGGTGATGGGATCTCGCACGAGAGCTCGTAGTCCTTCCAGAGCAGATACAACGTCATCTGCCGTCATACCAGTGCGGTCAGAGAGTTCTGCAATGCTGACAGGCGTCTTCAAATCACGAAGCTGGTATGACAAAATCAATCGCCAGTAGTTTCGATACGACACCAGACCCATGTCGGAGAGTGGCTTCTCGGGGGAGCCGTTTTTCCCCTCGATTCGTGTGAGTAGATATGAGAAGTCAATGAGGAGGTTACCGTAGCCTTTGCGCTGATGGATGGGTAAGGTGAGAATGCAGGAAACGTTATTCGCTGAGCTTGGGCGTTTTTCCTTGCTGAAGTAGCCGACGAAGTGACAGCCCAGATCGTCAAACTCGGTCATGACATAGAATAAAAATGGCTCAACGTCGTAGTAAAGAGTCTTGGAGCCTAAGAAAAGTTTTGCAAGAAGACAAAGGTTTTGGCAATAGACCGGGTTTTTTCGTCCATCAACCTCGAAGATTGAGATCGATCGGTCTCGGTAGATCTCATCGCCAGGGGGATGCTTAGCAGGGCACTTGAGCTTATGGCGCCAGGCGACGTAATCTGAGTTCATATACTTGAGGCAGAACTCGCAGATGTACAGAACACGATTGCGGCTGTATTCCTCCGGATAAGGCGCTGCGTACCAGGTCTCAATCTCGTAGCCACCAAAGTTGATCGATTTGATTTTTGAAGGAGGACCCGAAACTTTTTGCGATGCATGTGAAGTGCCCTCGCCATTCAGTTCTGCGTCTCTCACTTTCTGCTGCCACTCCTCTTCTGCTTTCAGACGGGCTTGTTCGAATCGGTCGCGGTCGAATTGTGTGGGGAGTGTCCTGGAGGTATCTTGCTCAACTTCAGACAAGATGCCTCCATATGGTTTTGATTTGGCATCATCGCTCTCGAATAAGGTGACGGAGTTGTAGGATACAGGGGGGAGAGGTACAAAGTGCGCCTGGGGCTCTGGGGCGACAGGTGGCGGCTTCGGTGCTTTCTTCTTCTTGCGGCCTGGCCTGATTTGAGGGCCTAGTATCTTGGCCATTCTTGTCTCATCCAGCCGGAACGCCATGATCAATTTTCCAAACTGTCGGGTGACCACGCGGCAGAGCTCCCGATCCACGGCGCGAGTGCGTCGACCGCGGATAGAACGCGTGCGAGCAGGGGAAAGAGTATCGCCATCGGCAAGTCCCTCCCCGCCCTCCACTGTGGCATTTGGGTGATCGGAGCGGAAGGATGATTGTCGGAGCCGTTTGCGAAGAACAGGGGTGTGTTCTTGAGCCTCGATTGACGAGGCCTTGCGTTTTCGTAACGATCTTGAGCTGTTCAGCATCTCCTCGTTGACACCTGTGCCAAAAATGGTATGGAATCCCTCGTCGTGCGTGCCAGCGTGGGCAGGTAGAAGCTCTCTGGGAAGACCAGAAACCTCAGTCCCAGTTTCTGCCGTTGGAGTCGCCAATCTATCGGGCTGCATGTTGTTTTCGACGCAAGTGGGACACCTCCAAGGCTCTGTGTTATTAGAATGTTAGTAGGTGGGATGGTCGAAGAAGTGAGATAGATGTAGATGGAGATTGTTTGCGTACCTTCTGTGTCATCGAATGCCTCTTGTTCACGAGCGCACTGTCTATGAGCTGGGTGTAATAACAAGTCAGCAACTGCGACCAAGTAATCGAGCGAAAGAGCTAAGCTTTATTTGTACTCGGCCTGCGAGGTACTGGGGAACGTACAGTGATCACCACAAACAATGCAAGTGAGCCATTCCTCAAAGTCTTCACTCGGGTCATGTTCCTCGTCTTGACTGCAAAATCTGTGTTTGTCCTTTGTTAGTACCTGCGCGCTCTGGACATGCGCCTAAGGCCAACTCGAGATCTCCGACTTACAAACAATTTGCGCGACTGCGGATATCTGCATCGCCATCCTCTCGATCGTTGCTCTCAGCCTCCCAGTCCTCGGCTCCTGACTCGTGATCAGTGGACTCGGGTTCCGACGCATCACGATCGTTGACTTCAAACCCGGGATCAGCATCCGCGTCAGACTCCGCATATTCTTCTTCTGAACCCGCATCATCGTCAGGAAGCTTAACAGCCCCAACAAATTCAGCCTCGTCATTATCATCATCGTTTCCTCCGTTCAACCCATTTGCGCCAGTGTTCTTTCCATTCCTAGCTTCCTCCGGGCCATCGTCATCGATTTCTCCATTATATGCTCGGTGGACTGCATCTTGAAGCCGTTGGTCCATCTCATACAGGTCGGTTTCATCTTCGCCCTCCGCATCTAGGTCGCTGTCGGCCGGGTCCACAGACGGGTCGAGTTTTCCCCGTTCATCATTTACTGGCGGCACCGTCGCCGCCATAGTGTACGTAACCGCCACCGCCAGGTTGAGCACAGCAGTGCCTGTTATAAGCGCTCAGGCAGACTGATGTATTTCGTTCGTGAATGAAGCCTGGAACCGATACGGTTACAGAAGCACCCCGCTGACGTCGGCGCTGATCCGGGGGTGCATCTGGATCAAACGCAGGCTCGAGGTAGATTGAAGCGGTGTCAGCAAGTTGTATCGATACAACTGTCGTTCGATGAGGGTGAAAGTCCGTAGGCGCAAAGTTTAAGCTAAACAAACAAGAGTTGTCAGTCCCGCCGCTGGTGGCTCGAGGATCGCAAACGCGTCGCAAAACGAAGCGAACCCACCCCAAGGAGAACGAGTGTAATGTTAGATTCAAAGGCGTACCAGACGCGTCAAGACCAATACACCGGGGCCAGTCTCTTTCACACTCGAATGCGATCCGCTGCGGCCTTCCCCCTTGGCCGTGAGTGTCGTTGCAGCGTGCTGACTCAGCGGAGCTAAACCAGTTCGGGTGGGGTGAGACCTCAAGCCCGTCGCTGTACGAACAGACACTCCCCTCCACACTCTCCGCCATTTATCCACTCTCCTCGGTTCGTGAGAGGCTTCACGGTTCTTGATCTTGTTCTCCAGATTCTCTTTGGTTACCTACACATACATACAACCGCACATCATGGGTGTTCCTTTCGAGGCTCTGCTTCCCTATGGGATTATCATCGGCGTACGTACCATTGGTCAATGCCTTAGGGGCTCTAGCTCACAAATTGCTACAGATGTTCGGTGTGACTGGCTACGGCCTCCACTACGTCAAGCGCTTTGCCAACGATGGCAAGAAGGCGCGCTGGAACCGTGATCTTTGGGATAGAGTAAGTCCATGTCGGCTGCGGTCGGAACCTGCATAGAACCCAATTGCTAACAAATTTACAGCAAAGTAAGTGATTGTCGTTTATCGACCGAGACCGAAGCATACGAAGCCAATTCTGCGATACTTACCAAACGCCAACAACAGTGATGGAGCGAGACCAGCGTATCACAGGCTCATTCCGTGGGCAATCCAGCAACCACAAGGCGCCCACCGGGTTCGACGTCAGCAACCCGTGGAAGGTACGAACGCATTCCCTGTTCGCTGGAACTCCGTCTGCGTGCCGAAATGCTGACCCGAGACACAGATCGAGAGCCGGATCTACTAGTTCACATTCACAAAATAGCAACCTTTTCTTTTACGTTCAATGCCTGCGCCTTCCTTGTTTTGTGATACTACATATCCACTGCAATTCTATTTAGAGACGCTGTATCATATCCTTCTTGACTCGCTTTGCTTTCGCGGTATTCTGCTCGGTTGTCTACCTGAGCTCCGAGATCAGTCCTCGAATCCCTTGGATCTCACCCTCGCGGAGGTGCATATCGAAGTATTCTGCCAGGGCCTTAACACGGTCGTCCTCGGTCTCCAGCGTCTGCAAGATCTCCGTTTCCCCGCGCAATCGTTGCTTGACCTCCTTGCCCGACATCACGCATTGGCCAATGATCTCTGTGCCACTTTCATTCAAGATCATCCGCACGCAGACGAAGACCTGAGTAAACCAGCTGGTCCGGCTCTGGCTGACAGAGAAGTTCATAACACGGAAATCCTGGGGTAGGAACTCCACATCGGAAAAGCAGATTTGTGACACCCATTTGCTCTCGGGGTTGTACCTCACTTGGTAGATCCAGATCTTTTGACTTGGATCTGTAAACTCGGCAATACTTTCCCTCACAAGGCGCATTTCCGACGGGGCAATGGCCGTAGCAGTAGCACCCTCTCGAAGTGGTAGTGGAGCAGTGGCACCATTGTTTCCAAAGCCAACATCAACCTGTCCATGTCCATTAGTATGGATCCATGCGCCGTAGTAGATTGCCACCAATTACCATGTACTTCGCTCCTTCAATGATCACAATCAAAATCATATGTCCACTTCACCGAACCACGCATGTCAGCTCATGCGTAGAGACTCAATAATCTACTCCGGGAACTCACATTGCCAAATATAACCCATCATCAACCCCCTTCGCCGCAGCATGACTGACTCTACCCCCGGTGGCATAAACAAGATACCCCAATGACCGCAATACAATGAATAACAGCCCGGTATTCTCCATGCAGTACCCGTCCAGCCGCCGCTCCACCATCTTCTCAAAGAGAGTCTGAGGGTTCAGAGTGATAGTATGATGTTGCGAGTAATGCAGCCCGGAATTACCCCATGGTATGGCAGCGAGATGTCTTCTTTGCAGCTCACATAGTGCAGAGAATGCATCCTTCTCGATATTCTGGCGGAGATGCTGGAGAAGATTGCTCTCGGATTGGGAGGGGTATCCGATACGCTTTAGGTATGCCTCCAATTGTTCGTCGGTGCATGTGGGTTGTTGTGCCATTTTTACTGTGTATATCGATATTGCTGGGGTTATGTGCTTGGAGAGGGATATTTATACATGATGTAGGTGTAGGTGTCGTGAGTCAATGTTGAGGCCTGAGGGCCGGAATTATTTCCATTTCGATGACCAATGGATTCATCCCCACTTCGTTGAGCTGACTGTCTACTTCGTATTGTTCGGTGAGATTAGCGATCAAGTGGTTGTTGACTCATCTTGATATTTAATGGAAATCATGTAGCATCCAGGCTATAATCGGTCACATGGGTACTTGCTGTTGTATAAATTGAGTATTCTCCGTCTTCTCGGCTACCACTAGGTCATCCCGAGGTCCAGGGCTATGAGGAGGTACGACTATAAGAATCTGTAGAGAATTCCATAGAAGTTGAGAATGATAGTGATATGTACTCCGTACTTAGTTATCTCTTAAATAAACACGCTGTGAAACGGAACATCTCATAGATCCCCGCCGATGATGTATTCGTCCGATATCCGGACCTACGGACATGTGCTTTAGTAGTAAGCGAATGAACGCCTCAACGCCTTTCTCTTGGAATTCTTCTTATCTACCTACGTTCTACCCTATAGTTACAGTAGCCCATAATCTAAATCCAACGACATCACATTGCCCCTCTACCGTGAACACCCCTACCGATACAATGGCTACACTAAACGAGCAACTGGAGACATTGATCAAGGAATACTCTCCCTGCGATGTATGTCTACATTTCCTATACATGACAAACCACTGAACGGCAGCACGACGAATCTGACATTGACTCAATCCAGGTCTCAGACGCTCTAATCAAGCTGCAAAAGACGCCCGAAGGCAGCACGGCAAGAGCAGGATATCTCGCAGATCTAGGTAAGATACACAATCCCGATCCACCCAAAAGGAACCACCTACGCAAAGCAAAAGCGCAATCTATACCAGATAAGTGACTTTCATTCAAACAGATATATTAACATATAAACCAGTCCCATTCTCCCCAGTGACAGGCCGCAATGAAACAACACCCAAAATAGCCGCGCCAGCAACGACATTCAAATTCATCCCAAAGAGCTCCAGCCCACCCCCACTCGCAACTGAAAACCCCGAAAAGCACGGCTTCCAACCAGGCAAGCACTGGGTCGACCATGTCGGCTCATACGCAGCCTCGGATCCGTCTGGCGCCGGGTCCATCGTCGTCATCGAGCAGCCGGAGGGCCAGTACTGCGCCGTGACGGGTGGTATTATGGCGACTCGAATGAAAGCGCTCGGTATCAAGGCTACTGTTGTCGGAGGTCGGGTTAGGGATTTGAGAGAATTGCAGGCGACGGGGCTTCCGGTGTGTTCTTATATATCTCCTTGTGCATTGTTCTTACATTTGCTGATCGTGGCGAGGGCAGATATGGGCGCAGGCTACTTCTACTGTGGGGACTAATGCGGAGGCGAAGGCTGGTGCTCGTGATGTGCCGATTTCGATTGGGGGTGTGACTGTTTCTCCGGTATGTTTTTTTGGATTGTGTTCCATTGTGAGTTTTCTTTCTGGTGGAACTGGGAACTAATTGTATAATGTGCCCGCAGGGTGATATCATCTTTTGTGATCCTTTGGAGGGAGTGGTGGCCATTCCTCGCGAGCTCCTTGGCCAGGTGCTTGAACTCATGCCTAAGCTGATTGCTATGGATGATCAGGCTAAGGAAGCTGTCGCTCAGGGGATGAGTGTCACTGATGCTTTCAAGAAGTTCCGCTCATAGGGTTGACGGACTTCTAGCCCGAAGTATATAACTAGTAATGTAACTAACTAGTTACTACTTACTACATGTAGTCAAAAACAAATCTGTCAGAACAGGAGGCCGGTGAAGAATGTACAGTCACATTTATGCAAAGCTAAATATACTTCCAAAGAGAACCATGCAGTAGCTCCAAAAATGTGGTATTCAAAGTATTCAATACATGAAAAGAAATACGTGCATCCAAAAGAAGAGCCGAATGGCCAAAACGCTGCAATTATACAATCGAAACATAAGCTTCGTTTACTCGGAAACCCAGACAGCGGCCATACCCATACCGGTACCGACACACATGCTGGTCACACCAATCTTCTTGTTTGTGCGCTTGAGCTCAGTGAGCAGTGTGCTGACCTGGCGAGAGCCAGTGCAGCCAAGAGGGTGACCGAAAGCAATAGCACCACCCTTGGGGTTGATCTTCTCAGCAGGAATGCCAAGCTCGTTGATGCACCAGACGCACTGAGAGGCGAAGGCCTCGTTGATCTCGTAGATATCGACCTCTTCCTTGGTAATGCCTGCCTTCTCAAGAGCAACGGGGATGGCAGCCCAGGGGCCGATACCCATGAGCAGGGGCTTGACGCCGACGACGCTGGCAGCGACGTACTTGCCGATGATCTTCTGGCCCAGACGCTCGGCGGTGGAGCGCTTCATGAGGAGGACGGCGGCGGCACCGTCGGAGATCTGAGAGGCGTTACCGGCGTGGATGGAGCCGTCCTTGGCGAAGGCGGGGCGGATCTTGCCGAGGGACTCGGCGGTGATGCCCTCACGGACACCATCGTCGGCCTTGACGGTGATGGTCTTCTCCTCGCCGGTCTTGGGGTCGGTCCACTTCACGTCCAGAGGGGCGATCTCCTCGTTGAAGAGACCAGCCTTCTGAGCGGCAAGGGCCTTTTGGTATGAGTGGGCGGCGAAAGCATCCTGGGACGCACGGGTCACGCCACGGTCCTTGGCCATGTTCTCGGACAAGACACCCATGGGGACCTTGCAGTTGGCGGACTCGGGGTGGCTCTCGAGGAGGTCGGAGAACTCGGTGACGGCACCGGGGCTGTATAATTATGTTGTTAGATATTGAGCGAGAGGGAAACGTAGGTGCATCCAAACATACCCGTACTGAGAGGACATGCTCTCGACACCGGCACCGATACCGACTTCGATCATGCCGGACTGGATGGCATTGGCAATATCGGCAATGGCCTGGAGACCGCTAGAGCACTGACGGTTCAAGGCCTTGACAGCGGTGGTCTCGGGGAAGCCGGCCACGAGAGCGGCGGCACGGAACTCAGTGGCACCACCACCGGGGGCAAGGACGGAGCCAACGGCAATATCCTCAACAGCCTTGGGGTCAACACCGCTCTTCTTCAGAACAGCCTGGAAGACACCGGCAAGCAGATCAGCGGCAGCGGTATCCTTGAAGCCACCCTTGCCACCCTTGGTGAGAGCTGTGCGGAGAGCACATGTCACGACAATATCATCGGCGTGCTTCTCGGTGAGAGCGGCAGCTCCCTTCTTGCCGCCAGGGCCGAAGTGGGAGGAGACCTGGTTGAGGCGTTGCTGGGCTATAGATAGACGTTAGTTTGCTGATTCCAATAGTCTGCGAGTCTCCTGGACCCCAGTATTCCGTTGAATAAATAAATGCACGTGCACATACCGTTAGACATGACGTAAATGTGGGAGGATATGGGGGGAATATGGGGTTGAAGAAAAATATCAAGGAGGAGGATAAGGAAGGGATTGAGATCCGGGAAGCTGTTGATTTATAAACTACTTGGGCCGTGGAATCGGTGCTATTTCCCCTTTCGACAGCCGTTGCTGGCCGCTGTCGCATTCTGAAAAAGAGCCTCGGCTCATTAGGGCGCATCATCGTTGATCCGTAACCAGTCACGGGATCGCCGAGTGGATTGACCTGGAGACATGTGAAGCCAATGCATATCACATGCAGATGACCGAACTTGCATTAGACGTCATCTCATCGAGGTGTAGATCCGAGATCGGCTCGGCATGTGTTTGTCACTTTGTGTAAGATTTCCGGGGACTATATATATAGTCTGGTTCGATGTGCGGGAATGAGTCGGGCAAAAGCTGTTACATGGCATAATGGCATTTCAAGGCATTTTTATGCAGAATGAAGAACAACTGCATTATTCAATCTCATGGCGCTGGCATCATAATACTCAAAAGGCTGTCACATTCCAATAATCCCCTGATAGCTCAGCTGGAAGAGCGCAAGACTGTAATTGCTTGGTTCCTTGGAACCTGTCATCTTGAGGTCCCTGGTTCGATCCCGGGTCAGGGGAATTTTTTGTCTTTTTGCCCTTGGTAAATACAGCCATTGATCTATGCAATTATCATTTCTTTCCACAATAGGACCACCTTGATTCAATTTAGCTATGTAGCCAGATGCAATCTATCAAAAAGCTTAAAGAAACATTGAAGTGGGCAAGTGGGTCACATGCACACTCATCAGGTGCTGCCGCGCTAGCCACTCAGCCACGCTGGTCTGTTAAGTACCCCTCTCTTCCCCTTCTTGTGAACCGGCTACTCCTGTGATGTTAGTCGTAGCACACCCGTTCGGGCTCAGTTGTTGCGGAAGCATCGCTACATCCACTATAGAGATGGAGGGGACCATCGTTTGGCAGAACGTCGCCATACTTCCGTTCAAAGCCGTCAAGCGCAGCGCAGTCTTGGAACAGTGTCGCATTCGGCCACGTGAGCTCAGCATATCCTGCCCATCTCACCAGACCTGTCGCCCTTGCCACCTTGTCCGTACAGATTCCTGTTCGAATTCGGACTTGGCTGTAGGCCTGCGCTGAGAATGCCATGTGCCTGCCCCGGTGACTGCCTCGATGCCCCCTGGATGCCAACTGGGTTGATCCAGCTGCCTGTGCCTGATCCTGTCACCCCGGGGTGCCCCCCTCGGGCCATCTTGGATGGAAGGGACGTAATGGGCGCGATAGAGGGCTTCGAAAGACTCTGCAGGAGACGTGGTGTCGGACGCTCCAAGGCTATGTGATTCCTTCATTGATTATTGGGATAAGGACTGGCTCTCTTTCACCCACCACCGAACATCCTTGTTGCAATAATCCATGAAGTACTCGCACAGCCTTCGAACGTTCCTCTCTTCACTATCTACTCCGTACGGTCAGCTGCAAGGAACATCGAAGTCAAGCCACCATCAAATATCACAATTACCAGTCTATCTAACAGTATGTTACTATTCCGAGGGGAACAAAAAGTGGCTCTGTGCTTCCCCGCCATTCCATCATAGTATGGATGTAGTTAAAAAGACAAAAAAATTCCCCTGACCCGGGATCGAACCAGGGACCTCAAGATGACAGGTTCCAAGGAACCAAGCAATTACAGTCTTGCGCTCTTCCAGCTGAGCTATCAGGGGATATGATTGGTTGATTTTTCACACCTAAGCTAGTTAGGATTACAGTACAGATTTCGCATCTGGAATGATAACATCGTTCTAGATACCCCGGAGACTACACGAGCTTGACATCAGCTTGGATGCCCTATGCATGTCAGAGCATGATCTTTCATTGTATAAAGTCTTGCGTATTGGTGGAGCTCTGTGACGAGTTAGGCCCAGCTCGGTAGAAGCCATGCCATTGAATGAGTACTACTCTCATTCAAACCCTAAAGGGCCAAGCTGCCCAGGGCTCTGCTGCCTTTGTTGTGTTGTTGTATTCTCCTTCGGCTTAACATTGATATGTTGCGCTCCAGATCTGACCAGCTACCTATATGCGAGTGGTAGACATTTAGCGCCTCTTCGTTGTCTGAGCTCGAATGACTGTTCATATTCTTGTCAACTTCGCTATGCCGATATCATCATGTTGGTGTTGAACTTGAGACCTAGGATGTGTCTCCCGCAATTGTAGAGACTAACCTAGTCACTCTGTGCGAGATCATTCAACGGGGATATATATCCCAGATTAACGGGGTTGGACCTCTGCGATACCTAACCCACGCTATATAAATCAGAGTTATGCTTTGCTTGCAGTTGCTTCCGTGGAATGGAAGGTTACGTTCCATCTTATTGCTAGTGAGCAACCACGATTCATCCTGTCTTGTATCCCTATTATCTTCTATCATCTCGTCTACTCTACCTGGGATTGTATACAATACTAACATGTTGGTTTTTTAAAGAATGAATCTCTTGTACAGTCCAGCCGGGCTATGCCTCTTGAAACTGCCCTGCAACTAGATTTACGCAGGAAGAATGGATGAACGTTCCAATTATAGATTCAATGTAGTTTCTTGAAAGTACCCAAAAATTCATTAACCAAAAAATAAGCATGGATTTGAGCTCTTACCTACTTTGAACGCATGGTTGCAGGTTGTATGGCAATATGGCAAAATGGCCATATTAAAAAAATTCCTCTGACCCGGGATCGAACCAGGGACCTCAAGATGACAAGTTCCGAGAAACTAAGCAATTACAGTCTTGCGCTCTTCCAGCTGAGCTATCAGAGGATTACATGTCCAAATCTGCCAAATAGCTTTATATGATCAAGCTTTACCCCCCTCAAACCAAACCAAGCCCGACGATCCGCCATCGACCTCCGAATACATTTCCTCCACCCAAAGTTAAACACAAAACCAACAATGTTCAAACCACACCCAATGTTCCGCCGCATAATAACCACAGCCTCACCGGCACGCGCTTCACCCAAAGTACCAGCCATCCTACCAACCCAACCAACATGGCAATCTGTACGTTACACCCCAAGCTCTCTCTCTCTCTCCAATCTCTCCAAGAGGAACCACACACCTCTACCCAGTCTCCAAGCGCAAACCCAAGAACTAACATGAACACCAGAACTCCCGCCTCTTCACAACAACACCACGCCCATCCTTCACATCCACACCAACACAAAAAGACCCCTCCCCCTTCCGTCTCTCCTCAACCAAACCCGAGTCCTCCCCACCCCCAACCTTCGAAGATGTCTACTACAGCCCCTACCAACCAAAGCGCCAATGGCCACCGGATATGTCGAAACTATCAGCTAAACATCAATTCCGACTTGAGCGCAAGTACCGTCGTCGCGCGGCGCTGAAATACGCTCGGCCGAAGTTTATGAAGGCTGTTACGTTGGGACAGTGGGTTGTTATTGGATGTGAGTTTTTGCCTATGAATGGCTCATAGGGGTTTAGGATGGTGATTGCTGACTTGTGATAGTTGTTATTATTTACTCTGTGCTATTCATGGAATGGGAGACGAATGATACGCCGTTCCATGGTGTAAGTGGCTGAATATCCGATTATGTTTGGTTTGTGTGTTGATTACAGTTGGCTAACACTCACGCAGATTCGGGAACAGTTCTTTGCAGGTCTTCGGAGTGTATTTTCCAGTGCGCCGCCTCCTACTCTGAAGAGAGATCAGAAGGATGATACTTCAGAAGGAGCGCAATAGGAGCATCCTGTTACTCTACGTCGATATAGTCTGTACAATATTTTAAGATTCCCAACTCACATTCACAGTTTACTTAGGGTGTACAAAGAAGAGTGAATAGAAGCCAGTGACGATTGATTCAAATTCTCATGTTCATAGAGCATTTCAGAAATCCCGTCGGAAGAACAGGCGTCGCTGTACCATGGAGAGAAAAGGAGGCAAGAACATTGTCCTCTTCTGCTCCGTCGCCTGTGCCAATATTTGGCTTCATTACAATCATGTCCGCAGGACTTCTCTGGACAAGGAAATGCAGTTTCACAACCCAACACCAACAATGCCGACGCCTGTCAGAAAAACAAAAAAAGAACAAAGAAGAGCCCAATAAACTCCAAAAGGTCAAGCGAAACAGAAATACCAAACAAAATAAGGTAGAGGCTGAGGACCAGCCCGAACGCCGAGTCATGATAGTGCGGAGGCCAAAGATGTAGATAAGAAAGAACAAAGGAAGAACAGGAAATTCGTTAGATCAAACCGAGGGGTTGCGTTCCCGGAATTCAGAGCCAGCTGCGCAGGTCGCTCGACGGGGTTGATGGACCAGGAGCTGCGCGGTTATCGAAATCCAGAGCAAGCTCTAGCTTGGGTGGCCGCTCGTCGATCAGACCCTTTCTGGGACTGCCGGGGGCGGACTTCTTGGGGGATTTGTTGGGATCGCCTGCACGAGGCGGGCCTTCGCGCACGAAGGTATAGGGCCAGCCATCGTCGGCAGCGGCAGCGACCCAGGTACGCAAGCAATCGTGTACCGAAGAGTAGAATTTCTCCTTGCAAGTGCGCAGACTACTGCCCATGACTTTCTCGAAACCAGAGGCACGGAGCTCGTCGCGAAGTTGGTTGCGCTCTTCCTGGGTAGGCATGCAGGCGATCAGGCCATTCACGAGATCAAGATGCGCGGCGAGGTAGTTGGTCGCATCCCATTCGACACCTCCAACGTAGGGGGCAGCCGGGACGGGAGGGCGAGGTGGTGGGAAATGACGCTCGCTGTAAGGACGAGTGTCTGTTGCTGGCTTCTCACCGAAGAGATCCTCCGTCTTAGGGAGGGGAATCACGTTGAGGTGATGGAGGAAAATCCAGAACACCTCCTTGGTCACGTTGGTGACCTCCTTGCACCAAACTCTGTATGGTCGTGATTGGTAGATGTTGGCAATGAACGCCAGCGGCTGGTTGTCCGCTGGAGGCGCAGGATCCTTGAGATAACCAAGGATCTTTTTGGCGCATTTGGTGGCCGGTTCTCCGGCAGGAGCAGTGGAGAGCTGTGTGAACAGCAGATTTGCGATGATCCCGCGAGTGGTGAACTCACTGGGGCCCTTCTTTTCCTCGTCAAAGAGCATGTTCAGCAATGCGGGGAAAAGCTCATCCTCGATGGCAGCGAGATGTGCTAGGGCCACAGATGTCGTGCATAGGGCCTTAAGGCAGAGGAGCGCCTCATGCAGAAGGGTATCCTCGTGGTCCTCGCTGTGCAATGAATCAGTTGTTGATCTTAATGAGAAGAGAAAAAGAAAAGAAACGAAATTTACATACCGCCAAGTCATCTTCATAATGCGGTAGAGAAGCTGTACAATCTCATCCATGCCCCCTTCGGTGATAAAGTCGTTGACCCACTGCACGGTTTCGTTACGTAGGAGTAGGCGCAGCTTGTGCACCTTTCCCACTTCAACCATTTCCGGTTTTTGGATCTCTCTCAAGTAATGGACAAAGTCGGAAGGATCCGCTGCAGTATCAACAGCAGCCGCCTCAGCAAGTGAAGCAGTTGAAGCATTGGTAGAGAGAGTCGTGTAGACACCGACAGGCTGGGAAAGATCCACAGACCTCGGACGGCGGCTTGAAGCTTCACTGTCCCGCCGTAATTTTTTGCCAGGGGACGAAGGGCCCTTGAAGGCAAAGCCACGGCTTCTAGATCGTGAGCGAGAGCCTTTACGGTCCTCTGCTTGGCTGCCTTGAGATTCTTTACCACGCCCTCGACGGCTGTCACCGGTTCCACCACTGAGGGGAGTCGCATTCTCTGTCCGATCTTTCTGGATAAAGTCAGCCTTGATATTGGTATCAAGTGAGCGCATCTTGTCTCTCATGTTATGCGGGATGTTTCTCGCATCCTATATATGAGTTAGCTTTGCCATTTGAATTTACTGCGCGATAGGGCCGACTCACCAGCAGCTTCTCAAACTCGCTCTCGAGATTCTTAGAATCCAAATGCTGGTGCACCTCGGAATCCCGCTCCTTTGCATTCAATGCTGAGATAGCAGCCTGCACACGAGAGAGCCGCTTGGGCTGTTCTGTTGCCATGGTAGGAGGAGAGATCTTTCGAGGGCTCGATGGCCCTCGGCTCTTGGAAGAAGCGCCATCCAATCGCACGGGATTTGTTTCTCCCGACGTAGCACGCTGCAATCCAAGCAAATCCTTCACCTTCCGATTTCCTGTGAGAACGTCTGACTTGGGACGAGGCTTGGTATCACTCGATTTGGTGAGGGATGGTTGATGGTAGTCATAGAAGTTGCGTTGCTGGCCTGGCCCGTAGCCCTTTGGTGTATAGAGGGACACTTCCTCGGCCACCGTTCGTCTTATATCGGCGGTGGAGTTTGGCCTCGATCGGCCGATCGGCTCTCGGTGTACTGACACCGAGTCGATTGAGCAGACTGGGGACGGCATGTTATCGATCAACTCGGTTGGGCTGCGGTTCTCTTTATCACGACTCTGTTTGGAGCCATCCTTCCTTCCCCGTTGGGATCTCTTGAGGATGGCCGAGAGACTATTGGACGATTTGGCCTTCTTGGGCGATAGATCCTCACTCTGAGCGGGGATGTCATCTGACCTGCCATCTTTCCGCTCCATATAGCTTCTCAGAGACTTCAGTGAGACAGCGCTCTTTGTCTTCTTATGCAGGGCACCTTTGTTTTCCTTGCTACCTATCTTGGGCGAGGTAACCCCGTTGTCGCCCATATCACGGTTGGGCACAATTTCAGCCAAAGGACGATAAATCTGAGTGGAGCCGGCCTCTCCAAATGGGTAGGAGTTGTTCTCGGTTGGCTTGCTTCTCTGCACTGGCCGCGGGGCAATGGCGTCGTCAGCCGATTGATTTCGTTTATGGGTTCTGGATGACATTATGGCCCGTAACATGGATGGTTTGGTCGATCGGTTCGCATCGTCAAAGATCTTAGGACCTGGGGTACTTGCAGCCATTGCTATCCTCTTTGACCAGCAACTGTCTCTTGTTAGCAGGTGAAGTGGACAAAGATCTAGGGAGGGGGAACGGATAGTTGCAGACTGGACTTACGGGATTTGGGCAAACAAACGCAGACAAGAAATAGTAACGTAATGACGAAAGGGGGTGACAATCAAAGTATAGTCCCCTCGGATTCAAATAAACACAATCTAAGCAAAGTGGGATGAAAGGGCTTGTGGAAAAGGGAAAAGAAGCCAAAAAGGATGGGCAGAGTGAGGAATTTGAAGAACCGACGTGCTGCCAACAGCAACCGTCATCGAGTATCAAGATGTTTGATCCACTCACCTCGACTTAGCGTAGAAGACGATCCTTGGGGTTGGCTGATCGAAGGTGGAGGAGTAAACAACGTGCGGGTAAAGAGGTTGCGAGGGGCAACGCAGCGGTGTACACTGTACACAGTACGGGCTTAGCAGTTATTGGGCTATTGAAGTACCTATGGGAGACGAACATGTCATATTGCATTTGCATATTTATTGCTCTTTGTTTTGGTGTCTGCATATTGTCCTTACAGGTTGAGTCTTTGTTTACTCGTTAGTTGAAGCCTTCACAGCTATATACTGCGTGTTTGGATATGTTAGGTAGGTAGTGCAACTGATTTAACCAGACAACCTGACAAGAAAAAGCAATATGATTACGGAGTAGAGGATTGTTATTCCCATGACCACATTCATATCAATCCATTGTATCTCCGATCGTCTTTGTTTTCTTTTTCCCCTTGACCATACAGAGTACAGCTCAGAGTACGGAGGACTATGCTAATGCCGGCAGGACTGGCCCAATTGAGAATGAACTCGTGTTATGCAGTCAAGTTGAACAAAAGTCCCAAATCACGGGAATTCGATATCTTCTGACCTCCACTTCATGCAAATGGTGATAGTGCCGGACCGATAATCGCTGGAATGCCACTCTACCGTTTGCGACGCTTGTCCGTAGACGGGGAATGAGAAAGATTATTTAGGTCAGCCGATGAGCCGACCATATTGAACCTCAAAAAAATATGCAGAGATGAGCATGAGTAGAGAATTGATCTCATCTGAGACAAGAAGCCCGCTTTTATAGGGTTTGTCGGGCCCAGACTCAACGACATCATTCGGGCACTTTCGGATTCTCCTTATCCAGGATTCCTTGTCAATTCATCGTTCCAACTGCTTTTCTGAAATAGTATAAATATAACAAAGTCTCCCAATACAAGAACCCAAGTGGCCTGCCATGAATTGCCCCTCGCGGACGGACGACACTCTCCAACACCCGACATGGAACCAGAGCCCACCGCCCTTCAGCCCCGACACCACCACCCGCAATGACTTCAGCGGCATCGCCAACGCCAGGGTTCATCGCAGACATGCCAATTCCGCCAATGAAGCGGATGATCCATTATCAATCGGCATACCGAACTCCAGCCAAGATCATGATCCCGGAAAACCAAAAGCAAACGCCACCAGCGGCGAAGTGACCGCTGCAGACTCGGGAGGTGATTCACCCCCGAGGAGCAGCGGATCACCTCGCCGCCCCTTTTTAACTTGTTTGACATCTTCGTCTGTGCAATGCGCGCGGACTCTGGCCAAATTCGGCCGCTTTATCGGTCCTGGCTTCCTCATCGCGGTCGCCTATATTGATCCGGGAAATTATGCCACCGATGTGGCTGCCGGGGCTGACTTTAAGTTCGCCTTGCTGTTTATTGTTCTTCTTTCCAACCTATTTGCGATTCTGTTGCAGTCGCTGTGTATTAAGCTAGGCTCCGTGACGGGTCTGAATTTGGCGGAGAATTGCCGTGAGCACCTTCCCAGATGGCTGGTGTATATCCTCTATTTCATGGCAGAATCGGCCATTGTCGCAACTGATATTGCTGAAGTGAGTGTTGCTGCTTGAATCCTATATGATCGAATACTGACAAACTGAAAAGGTAGTTGGATCCGCGATTGCGTTGAACTTACTCTTGAAGATCCCTCTGGTAGCTGGCTGTGCCATCACATTGGTAGATGTTCTTTTCATTCTTATCTTCTATCGGCCCAATGGGACGATGTGGGGGTTGCGACTGTTTGAATTCTTTGTCATGGGCTTGGTCTTGGGAGTAGTTGTCTGCTTCTGTATACAGCTCTCTCTCATCGAAAACCAGTCCATTGGCGAGGTCTTCCGCGGGTATCTGCCGTCTTCAGCCATTGTTCAGTCGGAAGGGTAAGTGTTGCCGGATTCTGGCCTACGCGAGAATTGCTACTAACGCATATGTAGTCTATATCAAAGCTGTGGAATCCTTGGAGCCACTGTCATGCCACATTCACTATTCCTCGGAAGTGGCGTGGTCCAATCTCGTCTCAAGGAATTCGACGTCAACTCTGGCTATGTCGATACAGCTGTGCCCCTTGGGAATGCAGATGGGGAAATAAAGTATCGCCCGTCAATCCATGCAATCCGCGGCTGCATGAAGTACTCCATCATCGAGTTGGCATTGTCGCTGTTTACCTTTGCCTTGTTCGTGAATAGTGCCATCCTCATCGTCGCCGGTGCTGCTCTGTATGATGTGCCTGGCAAAGACAACGCCGACCTTTTCGGTATTCACAGCCTGCTCTCGGAATCTATCTCACCAGCTGCCGGCTTAGTATTCGCTCTTGCGCTGCTACTGTCCGGCATATCCGCTGGAATCGTCTGCACCATTGCTGGTCAGATGGTGAGCGAGGGAATGCTGAACTGGACCATTCGACCCTGGCTTCGAAGACTCGTTACTCGCTCGATCAGTATCATTCCCAGCATTATCATTGCTGCAGCCGTCGGTAAGGAGGGTCTTGCCAAGACTCTAACTGCAAGCCAGGTTGTTCTGAGCGTCATTCTGCCTTTTGTTTCGGCGCCTCTTATCTGGTTCACCTGCTTCAATCGCTATATGACTGTTCGAACTGAAGAACCTACTGAACGGGAGGGTGAGGTTGTTGTGGTGACAGCTCCAATGCGAAATAATCTCCTCACTTCGGTGGTTGCGGTCGTCGTGTGGCTAATTATAGTCGTGATGAATATGGCCCTGCTGGTACTGGTGGGAATGGGCAAAGCATCTTGATCCCAGTGGTACCTTTTCTCGACAAAAGTCCAAGTATCTGGAATGACAGAAGCGACCTAGTATATACGTCTGTGGTTACAGTGAAAGCATGCCTGGACATATGTATCTCAATAATGCATGAGCTAATCGCTATGGTATGACGCATGAATAAAACTAGATCTTCAAATGCGACATGAGCATAGCGTAGCAGAACCTCGAATAGAACCCCGGTCAACTCCGTTGTGCCTGGCACAGAAGAACACCCTTGAATATTAGCACGCTATGACATAGTCTCATCCAAGTCCACCCGCCGCTTCCTTGACTTTATGTTGCTCAACCGGCTCATCAATAAACTGCGGCGGAGCCACCTCGTCCTGCAAGAAGCTCGGCATCGCACTCTCCCCCATGCTGCTCTCAAACATGGATTCCTCGCCTAGCGCCTCAAGCTCCGCATCCAACTCCGCCTCATCCACATCCTCAGGCACATCATAAGCCCGAGAGATACTTTCTTGAATCTCATTTCCAATCTCCATCAGATCTGCCATCTCGTCCTGCATCTGCTCGATCTTGTCCACGTCGACCTTGCCATATTGTTTCTTCAGCTCCTTGGTGGTGGTTTTCATAGCGTCAACTGTCGTCATGACATTCTTCAAATTATCTTGCATCATGCCCGCCTGTTCCATATTCCATGATTGTTGGGAGAGCTGATCTCGCTGCGCCTCGTATTGTTTGCGTCGCTGTAGGACCTTGAGTGCTTTCTGCCGAAGCGCATTCTTGCCGGGCCCGTCGCGCATCTTGGCGATCTTGGTTTGGTAGGTGGAGAGTTCCGAGTTGAGTGCTGCGAGCTTGACATCTATGCTGGATACTCGTGTGTCAACCTGTCATATGGTTAGTGGGGTAACTTTGAGGGGACGATGGATGCCTTGGATCTGGCTGGGTATCGTACATTGGAGATAGCACTGTCGAGAGTCGGCTTGGGTGCCGTACTCTTTGCACCAAATAATCGGTTCATGATGGATTGTTAGGTGGGGGTATATCGTATATTGGAACGGTGGAAGGTAAGGGCAATAGGCAGCGCGATTCCAGACCAACGCGTGGCCAGTGCTCAATGAAACGATCGGTGGGCCGAGAGGAGCGATAACCCGATATCTTGGACTAGGCGCTTAGCGTAGGGGTTAGGCAGTGTAGAGTAAAGCGTACGAATCAGAAGAATGAATTGTTTGCTACATACAGCTGTGGCCATGCATTTGATCTCAAATGCGGAGCAACGACAACGTCAGTTACTGGCCTCAGGCCAGAGATTACACGTGATTGTCAGTGCTCAGGTGATTTCGATCCCGAGTCTTTAGCCTGTTTCACCTTAAGGTTGGTATTTACAACGTGATTGTTGCAACAGTTGTTGGCTGAATCGTCAAATGATGAACTTATCAGCTGATACGGTTGATACCTGGAGTTTTGTATTGAAAGGTCCATATTATTTGGGCCACGACGTGGGACAAGGCATTCCGGTATTTGATACTTTGTTAGACACCCAAACTTGGCGGGGATGGGATGTACCCTGTACCATGATGGGATGCAGCTGATCCCATGATGAGACAAGATGGAAATTTAAGGATAAGTAAATAGACACAACACATACTGTGTAGTAGAACACAAGAATAAAGAATCATGTACTCCGTACCTTCGTATAACTACTCAAAGATCTATAATTCTTATCTAGCCAGTTTTTATCCCCCGCGGTGATTACATATCTTGTGTCCTTTCCGCCCCTTCTCCAAGGCTCGTGGCCATCAGGAATCGGTAATCAAACAGCACTTCCTGAGCGCGAATTTCCCTTTCACTTCTCTCTCCCACTTGCCTCCTTGATGGACAGTTGAGCTATCCATTTCCCGTGGCGCATTTTGACTCTCCAACTCCACTCCCCCCCAATTTCTTCTTCCCCTCTCCAAACCCACAGGGAGGTTCCGAAAACTCTCTTTATCCGTCACTACCTCGAGATTGAAGGTAAGAGGTACTGAAAGCCCTGTGTCTCACTTCTGCAGCTTCCTCCAATACCATCTGACGAGTCCCCCAACCTCCGTCGATCGAACCCGGTGAAGGCGGCTGGTACACATCGGGACCGCGGGTGAGGCAAATGGCCCACATGAACCTGATCGCTAACAAGATCTCTACTCGCACAGCGCTAGGTCGCTTCGACTTTCGATCAGGCGGGAATCATAGCCTTAGTCTCTATCGGCTGTTGTAATCGAGCTCAACCCCACGTCAATCCGCGCGGCCTTGGGTCTCTCTGTGTGTGTGCGTGTGTGTGTGTGTGTGTGTGGACACCACGCTTACCGGTGTATCGGCCTGTCGCGCAACCTCCCCTGAGAACCCGATTCTGCGACCAGCCCCTTGTACCATAGACTGCCTCATTACGACACCTTCGAGACGAACGCAACGAACCATTTCATGAACCATACCCCTCGGCAATATACTCCATCATGTTCTGGCGCTTTGGGGGATATGCGAGTATCTCCACCATCGATACCCTGCTCGACAAACCCGAGGTCACTCTCGAGGAGCTCCTGGATGAGCCCGAAATTATTCAAGAGTTGAAACAGCACAATACAAAACTGATCGAATACCTGCGCGATGACCATGTCTTGAAACGGCTTATGGATTATGTCACGGCACCGAGCCTGGTGACTGATGACCAAAAAAATGATGATGATTCCAAAGCGAAGGATGATACTTCGAAGGACGGGGATGCTTCCACAGAGCAGACGGACGAGGATAAGGAGAAGGAGGGGGATCCGCTGAAGGATATTCTCGATCCGGATGACCTGGAGAGAGTCGAGAAGAACCGCTTGAAGCATGCTTATATTGCTTGTGAAATTCTCTCATCCGAGACATGGTCCATCCTTGAATCTATGATGGCAAACCCTTCATATTTGCGAGACTTCTGGGGCTTCTTGCGACGTTCCCCACCTCTGGACGCTTCGCAGGCTAGCTACTTCACTAAAGTCAACGAGACCCTGCTTGATAAGAAGACCGAGGAGATGCTAGATATCCTCAAGTCACTCGAAGGAATCGTCCCGGCATTGTTGCAGCATGTTGATAACCCAATGGTCATGGATCTTCTGCTGAAGATTATCAGTCTTGAGAAGGCAGATGGTGGCCAAGGTACCGTCGACTGGCTCAAATCACAGAATCTAATCCCCGGTCTTCTATCTTTCCTGTCGCCCGACCACCCGGCGTCCGTTCAAACCTCAGCAGGTGATTTCCTGAAAGCGATCATCACCATCTCTGCAAATGCAAGTCCAAATGACCAGTCATGTATTGGTCCTAACAGCTTGACACGTCAGCTAGTCTCGGCTCAATGTGTGCAGCAGCTCATTGATGCTATGCTCCAGGGAGGCAATCCGCTGACCGTCGGCGTGGGCATCGTCATTGAAGTCATTCGCAAGAACAACTCTGACTACGACCCCGAGTCTCTTGGCTCGCCCGATCAAATGCTCAGCACGTACGACCCAATCTACCTGGGAACGTTGCTTCGTCTTTTTGCCAAACATATTCCCCAGTTCATGGCTCTCATTCAGAGCTCCAAACACACCATTCATGATGGAAACAAGCTCAAGGTTGTTGAGCGAGGAAAACTGAACTCTGCATGGGGTGGCCAAATTGAGCCGCTTGGCTTTGACCGATTCAAGACTTGCGAGTTGATGGCAGAGCTGCTTCATTGCAGTAACATGGGCCTTCTGAACGAACCAGGCAGTGATGAGTATGTCAGGCAGAGGGACGAGGAGCGTGAGCGGTTGATTCGCGAGGGCGCTTTTGACTTTCACCGAGACGAGCACTCTGGAATGGACTACAATGATACCACCGCCGATTTCGCGAACGATTCAGCCCTCGCTTCCGGCTCTCCAGGAGACACCAAAACAACAGAAGCACAACAGGCGGGTGAAGAAGAAGGCTTTGAGGATGTCGGTGCATCCGGTATCTTAGTGGACGAGAAAGCTGGTGCGACCACGACACCTACTGGAGACGCGCAGCCTATGGAATCAGTCACAGAGCTCCCCTCAACAGATAATGCAGCAGAGCGAAGTCTTTCCGAAGAAGCCACAAATACCCCTCAGAGTCCTGTCGAGGTCGTTGACCCTGCGTCGCCTACTGCTGGTCTAGCTGAACAAGTCAGCAGCATCAATCTTGAGAACACACCACAAAACGATCAGCAAGAGTCCAAAAAGGACACCCAAGGGCCTGAGGCTTCTACTGCCCAAGACGTCCCAGCTCCTCTGTTCGCGCACGAACAAGAATCGGATTCAAATCCGACCCCTGCCGGCCAAACGAAAGAAAACTCCACAGTCAATGAACAGGCTGAGGGAAAACACCCCTTCAACGACGGTGGCGATGAGGACTCGGCGGAGCAGTACATTCAGCTTGATACTGACGGACGACCCGTTGTCGGTGATTATTTGAAGATTCAGTTTGTGGAGAACCAAGTGGTCCCCACGATTCTGGTAAGCATTCCATTTAGAGAAATCAAGATCTCTACTAATCATTCATAGGGCTTCTTCTTCCGTTTCCCATGGAATAATTTCCTCCACAACGTTGTTTACGATGTGATTCAACAAGTCTTCAACGGGCCCATGGAGCGAGGCTACAACCGAGCCCTCGCAGTCAATGTCTTTGACACAGGGCGAATCACCACTGCGATTGTTGAAGGGCAGAAGCGTAGTGACGAGACCCAAAGGACCAAGCAGATCCGCCTCGGGTACATGGGACATCTTACGCTTGTCGCAGAGGAGGTCGTCAAGTTCAGCGAGCGTCATCCGCCAGAATTGCTTTCGCACGCTGTTATGGAGAGCGTCTTGAACCCTGACTGGATTGAGTACGTCGAACAGACTTTGTCCGAGACTCGCGAGCGGGATAATGCCATCCTCGGAGGTGTTCGCCCTGACATGTCATCTCGCCAGGCTAGTCTCAACAACTCCAACAACTCTGGCCAAGGCTTCTCCAATTCCAATGCTTTGTCAGACGCAGGATTGAATGGAGGAATTGGTGGCTCGAGTTTCAATACTTTTGACCTTAGCCATGGAGGTATCTCTGGGGGCGCATTCGGTGCAGGTGGTGGCACCTCTCTTCTGAGCGGGTTTGCTAGCTCCAGTGACGATGAGGATGAAGAGATGGAGGACCAGGAAGACAGAGACACCGGTAATGCCGATCAAGGCGACACTGATGTGGGTAACCCTTTCTTGACGTGATGCCCGATACGTAACCGTTCTTGTCACGTTTCTTTTCGAAGTCTTCCTTCTGAATTAGTTGAATATTCATTTGCTAATTGAGTTCCTTGCAGGTGTCAACAAGTTCAGCCAGCCAACCTATTCCCATCTTGCCCCCGCCGCCTGCCCCATTGAGCCTCGGTCCATCCCGGGCACGCCGTCAATTAGCTGCGCGCCTTGCCGCCCAAAAGCAACAATCGTCCGAAGACGGCGAGGGTGAAGCCAGAGAGACAGAAGGAAGTGCGGACCGAGAGTCAGACTGGCCAAGCAACCCCTTCGTCATTGCCGGGATGGATGATGATGGCGAGGGAGGCAACTCAGCTTTCCCTCATAGTGACTTTGGTTCAGCCAATGCCAAACATTCACCTGCCCTACCCGGGTCAGGATTCAGCCCTCCGGATTCGTTGTCAACCAACTCCTCAGACGAGGAAGGCGGAGGTCGCCTAGAATCTTTCAACCGCGCAGGCCGTTTCCCGCTCGACGTCGAGGAAGACGATGACGACGAAATGGGTGAGATGGTTGGACCGAGCGGTGGCCTAATGGACTCGGACGATGAAGACGAGGCCATCATCAATGAATCATTGGGTTACTCCAACCTCTCGGGTCCCAGACGATACAATAACTTCCCCCGCTCCCGGGCCGTGAGCTCCCATTATGAAGACGACGATCAAAACGACAGTAGCGATGGTGAGGATGACGGGCTCGTGGAGATCAGGGTCCCTGGCCGCAAGTCTTCGACTTCTAATTAAGATCGAGTTTTTTGCATTTGAGTGCGTGGGTCATGACAGTAACGGGAGAAATCATGCCCCTGGGGTTTCTACATGAGATGTGACGGCATGGCGTTTGTATATAGGGTAGCCATGGGGTTCTGCATCTTAATGCTCAAGTTCTGTATGAAGACTTACTTGATCTAACGTTTTGTGTCCTTCGCTGTCCACTCTGGGATTGGCCTACGAGTTGGCTTCTCATTGTCTAATTGATTTGGCATTCGCCTGTGTACGATAATTCTGGTGAAGCGAAACGATGTTTTAGTTTGAGCTGGTATCCTCTGAGATGATGCGTACACAGTAGATGTTTGTAGATGTTTTCATGTTTTTCATCTCACTATGCGATCTCGACGGCGGAGAGGAAAAAGCCCCTAAGCCCCACTATCCCGCATCGATTCTTTTCTGGTCACTCTACCCATACACCAGGTCAAGCTGGTTCTCTTCATATAGTAAAACCTCGGTAGACAGTCTTGATCCAATTAAAGAATAAAGAGGACAAGGCTGCAGGAGCACGATCGGATAAAAGGCCAACCCGGAACATGGCGGCCCTCTCAGAGTAAGTGCTCAGATACGTCATTCCTCGTGCATATAAAACCCCAATCTAACACAAAAACCAGCCAAGTCGACCCAAAACTAGAAGCCCACACAGAGCTAGTAAACTGGGTCATCCAACATGGCGGCGCAGTCTCCAAAACCGTGCGCATCTCACAAGACGCCTCCCGCGGCGTGCACCTGCAAGTGAAAGCAGACCTGCCCTCCGCAATCCCCAAAGAAACGAAGGTAATCAACACCCCAATTTCCGTGTCAATGTCCTGGTACAACGCTGTAGGCTATGAGTCTCCGCACGGCTCATTCCCCAAATACGGCGTTGACTTCCCGCGGTCCTGGATCGATCAGATCGGTCCGGAGGAGACTTCTGCGTTCTTCCTCATGGGACAGTATCTGCGTGGAGAGGAGGGGTTCTGGTATCCGTATTTGAGGACTTTGCCGCAGCCGGGTCAGTTGACCACGCCGTTGTTCTTTGGGGAGGAGGATGTGGATTGGATTCAGGGGACGGGGATTCCGGAGGCTTCGGTTGAGAGGATTAGGATTTGGGAGAGGAAGTTTGACGAGGCGATTACGCTTTTGGAGGAGAGTGGGTTTTTGGATTGTGAGAGGTTTACTTGGTGAGTTGTGGGCTTTTTGTTCATGTTTTTTGTTGGGAGGCACTATGTTGACGCATATAGGGAACTGTATCTTTGGGCTTCGACTATCATTACCTCCAGGGCTTTCTCGGCGAAGGTTCTGTCTGGGGCTGTCCAGCCTGATGATCTCCCTGAAGATGGTATCTCGGTGCTGCTACCGCTAATTGATCTCCCTAACCACCGGCCAATGGCCAAGGTTGAGTGGCGGGCGGGTGACGAGGATATTGGTCTTATTGTGCTTGAGGATGTTGCTCCTGGTGAGGAAGTCTCGAACAATTACGGTCCTCGCAATAACGAACAATGCAAGTATTGCCTTATACTCTTCCGAGTACATAAGAGACTGACTATAAACTAGTGTTCATGAACTATGGATTCTGCATCGCCGGTAACCCAACCGACTACCGCATTGTCCATCTGGGAGTGAAACCCGACAGCCCGCTCGGCCAAGCTAAGGCTCGTCAGCTAGAACTCTTCCCCCAGGCTGCCAAGAATGTCGAGGAACACTACTACATCTTCAACCCTTATTACCCTTTCATGGCTCCCGAAACACCAATGGAGCACTCGATCTTCTCGCCAGCATTATTCAACGCGTTGACGGTGATGGAATCAAACGTACGCGAGCGCAAAATGCTCGAGATCACCGAAGACACCATTCGCATCATCCCGGGATACGGAAATAACCACAGCATCTATGCAGCCCTGGCACAGATCAGCTTCGAGCTCATAGCCCATTCCACGAACCTAAAAGCCAGCGCAGAGGATCTACCGGAACCCACCAATCTAAACCACATCCACTCCCAAATCTACCGCAACGGCCAAATCCTCATAGATGAGTCCGCCCTGATCATAGCCAGCTGGTGCATCGCCCGCGGCCGAGAACACAAGCGCGGCGAAAGCTGGGAGGATACCAAAGCCCTCCTCCACGAACTGATGGAACGATTCCCCGCGGGCCTTCTACCCGACGACGTTCTATCCCGAATCCGAGTCCGCATCCTGGAACGTCCTTCACTGATAACGAAGAACGGTGAGCTATACAGACTGGGCGAGCTTTTCAGCCTCCTCCCGGCTGAAATGCAGCAGCCGAGTCAGACTTGCTTCCAGCACATCCTCGGCGAGGCGAGTCAGAATGTCCCGCCCATGGCGAGTGATCCACAGTCGCTGTTCGCTACGGTTATTTGCTTGTTGATAGCGACTTATAATTCCCCTGAGGCACGGTCGAGATTGCCATCGAGGCTTAGTTGTTGGGTCGCTTTCCTGCTGGAACAATATCCTTTGCCTTCTGATGCTGAGGGTGTGAGTGAGCCGCTTGAACTGTTTCAGGAGTATGCTAAGGCGGTTAACCCGGCTTCGTGGGCCGCTGGTGACGGGGTCGATTGGCTTGCTGAGGATAGTGGGTGGTTGGATGCGAAGTGGCTTCATTGGGCTTGGATTGTTGCTGGTGAGGAAATGGTTATGATTCCACTTGATCCATTTGACATTCTTAAAATGGAGGGGTCATTGTCTATGTTGAAGCAGGCTTGTCTTTATGTGCCGCAGGAATAGGTAATAGGTATAGAGGTGGGAATGCATAGAGTAGCTTCATGCTTCATAGTCTTACTCTTGGATCTGTAACATTATCCACGCCGGGAGAGGGTCATTAACGAATTCCAAGTATCAAGTGCAAGAAACAGTCTCAAACATTTCTGCCAATGAATAATGATAAGCCAACTTTACATACATGCTGCTATGCGGGGATAGCCAGAGCCTGCTCCTTCGACGATTGAAATCAGGTGCATCTCCAGGATACAACTACCCTTTATGCAGGACTCATTTTAATTAAAGTCCCCATCATACCATGTCCCCGAGCCCCCTTTTATCCACATTATGTATCAGTCTCGCGAGTGGGATACATTGTCGTATGCTTATGCTCGACGTATCTAGAGCATACGACAAGCATCCCACGCCGCGAGACTTAACACAGAATGTGGAAAAAAGGGAACTAGAAGCTGGTATCATTGGGAAAAACTTTCCTTCTCGAAGCACCAGGATACGAATGCCGGAAGGAGTTTCAGAGCGGTCGTGGAGAACAGCTGGTCAAGAGAGGAGAAGGGAGAGGGCCCGAGGGGAAAGAGGAGAAGAACCATCACGTGACCCAAATACATACCGACTGTCTGACTCAGCAATTACATCACGTGCAGACCTCCCACCCAATCATATCGACGCCAAAGGCGGATCATTCAGCAAGCGCAGGAATTGCCGTGAGCTCCACGACTCCCTTCCCTCTATTCTCCACGACCCTTTGACCCTCACCACGCATTGTCACCCCCGCCATCATCATGATATCCAGAGCGGCGGCTCCCTCCACCTCCTCCCTTTCCCACCTCTCGACCCGCTCCCTCCGCGCCCCGGGGGCGGCCGCCCGCTCATTCGCAAGCGTGTCGGAGGCACCTCCCGTGAAGCACTATGGCGGACTTCAGGATCAAGATCGGATCTTCACCAACCTTTACTCGCACCATGGAGCGGACTTGAAGTCATCAATGAAATATGGTGACTGGTACCGGACCAAGGATATGCTCTTGAAGGGTGATGATTGGGTGGGTTTGTCGCAAGACTTTGGCGGGCTTGGGAATGACCAATTGCTAATACTATGAGCAGCTCATCTCCGAGATTAAGGCATCTGGCCTCCGTGGTCGTGGTGGTGCTGGTTTCCCCTCGGGATTGAAATACGTAAGTGTCCAATTCAGACGAAACAAGAGTTGGTTTGGGACAGAAGTAACCGGGCTGACCCGCTGCTCGATAGTCGTTCATGAACTTCAAGGATTGGGACAAGGATCCCCGCCCCCGTTATTTGGTTGTCAATGCCGATGAGGGTGAGCCTGGAACCTGCAAGGACCGAGAGATTATGCGCAAGGACCCCCAGAAGCTGATCGAGGGTTGCTTGGTGGTGGGTCGTGCTATGAACGCCAATGCCGCGTACATCTACATCCGTGGCGAGTTCTACCACGAGGCCACTATCCTCCAGCGCGCGATCAACGAGGCCTACGAGGCCGGTCTGATCGGCAAGAACGCCTGTGGTTCCGGATACGACTTCGACGTGTACATTCACCGTGGAATGGGCGCCTACATCTGTGGTGAGGAGACCTCACTCATCGAGTCCATCGAGGGCAAGGCCGGCAAGCCCCGCCTCAAGCCCCCCTTCCCCGCCGCCGTCGGTCTATTCGGCTGCCCCAGCACAGTCACCAACGTCGAGACCGTCGCCGTGACACCGACGATCATGCGTCGCGGCGCCAGCTGGTTCTCCTCCTTCGGTCGTGAGCGCAACGCCGGTACCAAGCTCTTCTGTATCTCCGGCCACGTCAACAACCCCGTCACAGTCGAAGAAGAGATGTCCATCTCGCTCCGCGAGCTGATCGAAAAGCACTGCGGCGGCGTCCGCGGCGGCTGGGACAACCTGCTCGCCGTCATCCCCGGCGGTTCGTCCACCCCCGTCCTTCCCAAGTCCATCGCCGACAACCAAATCATGGACTTCGACGCCCTCAAGGACTCCCAGAGTGGTCTTGGTACAGCCGCCGTCATCGTCATGGACAAGTCCACCGATATCGTCCGCGCCATCTCCCGTCTGTCCACCTTCTACAAGCACGAGTCCTGCGGCCAATGCACCCCCTGCCGCGAGGGCAGCAAGTGGACCATGCAGATGATGCAGCGTCTCGAGACCGGCAACGCCCGCGAGCGCGAAATCGACATGCTCCAGGAACTCACCAAGCAGGTCGAGGGCCACACCATCTGCGCTCTCGGTGAGGCCTTCGCCTGGCCCATCCAGGGTCTCATCCGTCACTTCCGTCCCGAGCTGGAGGCCCGTATCCGTCAGTATGAAAAGGAGCTTGGCGCCGCTCCCTTCGCTGGTGGTTGGCACCCCAACAGCCGTGCTGAGGGCAAGCTGATCTCCCCTGGCATGTAATCGCGTCTTTCACATTTCCCATCTTTTTCCCATTACCCACAATTTTTTTACTCCCTCTCTCTCCCACAAAAAGAAGCAGGAATGGGTCCGGGATGAATTCTCACTTCTAGACCTCTTTTCTTTTCACTCCCCCTTTCCCGGCTGGTAATGTTCTTTTTGTTACCGGTCTGTCTGGTCCGGTCGGGGTGGGTGGGTGTTTTCTCTATTTATTCGCTCTGCTCGATCCCCTCGTGTTCTGTCGCGCCTAGGTCTCCTTTATCTGTACAGTCGGTAGCTATGTAGCAAATTTGATGCATTTGATGTCTTCATTGGTGTTTAGGATGTAGCTGGTAATGACTGGTAAGATTCCTACTAGGCGCGACTAAAGACGAAGTCTACTGCATCGATATGAAAGAGCGACAATCTCCTATTTCCGCTTCAATGGTTTGCGCGAGTATCACCACCTACAACATCTCCCTCAGCGGCGTCAGCCACAGATTCACGAACATCGGTATCCTTCTGTTCACTCTCACCAGACCTTCCCAGGGTCTGTGTTTTAGTTGCCCTCGCCTCCTTTTCCGCATTCTTCCGTTCATTTCTTAAGAATCTCTTCTCCCTCCAGCCCATACCATACACCTGCTCAACCCAGAGCAAACCCAACCCAACAGCCATGACAAGACCCAGGAAAAAGAAACACCAGCCCCATCCCATACCACTCAGCATCTGGCTAATGACCGCAGCACCGACAGCACCAAGACAGCAGCGAACGAGGTTACAAGCTGCTGCTGCTGTGGCGGCACGGTCTGGGAAAAGGTCGGTGAGGAGGGTGTTGAGGCAACCCAGAGATGCAACGAAGCAGAAGCCAATGATGAATTGCAGTACCATTGGGGCTGCTAGATGTACTCTTTGCTGCAGGACCCAGCCGTATGGGATGAAGGCTGCAATGCCGAGAGCCATCACCGGGTAGATTGTTTGCAGACGAGTTTGCTCGATTGGAAATCTGCGTAGATCGTCGTCCTTCTCCCGGTTTACTGGGAGGCCGAGTTTCTGGGCTGTGCGCTTGTAGTTGTAGTCAATGACTTTTCCATATAGAACTGCGCCGAGGCAAGAGCTAACTCCGAGGGGCCTGGTGATGTGTGTGTTGGTCAATGGATACTGGCGTAGAGAAAAGGGAAGAGGCAAATGGATACTCACAGGAAGCATAGACCAATTTCAAGCTCGTTGAACCCGTACAAGGGACCAAAGAGGTTGGGAGTGCTTGTCAACAAGGCAATATTTGCGAACATCACGATCCCAACGTACGAAATGATGATCAAGGCATCCCACTCCAGCAGGATAACGAGAGTCTTGAGGGGATTCGGAAATCGGAGTCTCCCTGTATGTTGCGACTGATATGGAGAGCCCTGTGCAGCAGATTGGCTTTCTTCATCCCGCTGTGCTTGTCTCTTAGACCACCACTGGATGACTGACCTGCGCCACCACTCCCTGGGCACCGTACTGCCGTCACCAACAATCTTGCGCGCTGTCTCTGGCATAGAAATCACATAAAATACCAAGTAGCCACCACTGATAATCACCAGAAACCAGAAGACACTACGCCAGCCAAGAAACTTGGCCAGCAATCCACCGATAACAGGACCTAGCGCAGGCGCAACCATCACCCCAGCTGCCATGGGCCCGATGTATTTCCCGCGCTCCGAAGTTGTCGCGATGTCCGCTATAACGCCGTATCCAAAGGCAACGGTGCCGCTACTCCCCGCGCTCTGGAGACAACGAAGAACCATGAGTGCGGCGAAACTGTTTTGTAGTGCAAGTCCGATGTTGGCGGCGGTATAGATAGCAAATGCAAGAATATAGGCCGGACGTCTGCCGCCGGTGTCGGCGAACGTGCCCATGAAGCTTGGGGCTATGCCTTGAATGATCATGTACACTGCGATGGTGAGGTTGATCAGTTCCGGAGTGAGGTGGTAGTTTCGTACCAAGGTTGGCATGACGGGGTAGTAGATCTGGCCGGAGAGAGGGGAGAAGAAAGAAGCTAGTGATATCATCGCTACAATGAACCACTTTTGGGACTTGCTGAAGGCTGAGAATCGCGACTGGGGAGTGCTTGCTGTTGTTTCTGTGGTGCTCTTCTGCACTGGGTCTGAGGTGCTCCCGGCAGTGGCAGCGAGTGGGTGCCGAATGTCAACAGTGTCGTCGTAGGGACCTTGTGCATCTCCAGAATGACCAGATGATCCAGTCGACCAACCACCATTTCCGCTGTCGACTCTTGCCAAGCTATGGGGTATAGGGGCGTGGCCAAATGGCCCAGGCACTGTGACAGTCTGCTGTTCTCCGGCAGTCCTTTTCGGGATCTGTTGTAGTTCCATATCCGACACCATGTTGGGAAAGGATGAAGCAAGAAAGCCACTAAGAGAATGCGAATGGACAAATGTAGAGAAGAGAAGGGTGAGACGGAGACTCTTGAGTTGAGGTCCGACGTCCGTTCGCTCCTTCCTTGCACTTTCGCACTTTCTCAGACGACAAAGTCAAAACTTGTGTCACGAGGCCATCGAGGCCCCAGTCGAGGCCACAGCTGGGCTGGAATTGTGCTAGATCATGGCCTGTACAACTCTGCCATAACTGGATCTGATAGCGTCTTGCTGGCCATTGATCGGATTATATCGTCATGCATATACTCTCCGAGATTAGTATATTTGTCCGATGCCAATTGTTTACCTCCATCATCAGTAGCAGTCTGAACAAGTCGGAGCAGCAGTACTTACCTTATATAAGCCAGCCCTGATTCACGGACCTACGATATCGACATAGAATAGCACAAGAACGAAATGAAATTGGGAAAATAGTAATTTTCAGCAAAAGGTAGAGTACAGTACAGAGTCATGGGAACCATTTGAGATCATGCAAGGAGCACACCCCAAGACAGGAGAGAATGCGAGAACGGGACAAACAAAAGAAAAAGAAGCAAGACCCAAGTTTGGACATTAAATGAGCTACCATCTCCACTAAATGCACACCTCCGTGATACTTAATGACCACCTGCCATGATAACGCCGTAGTAGCGACGGCTCATCTCCGCAGTCTGCAGAACGCGGGCATCGCCTGTCAAGGGGAGACCAAGGATAGCAGATGATTCAACAGTCTGTGAAAGCAAGTTAGCAATGAACAGGACAATAAGAAAGAGACATAGAAGTGGGCGAAGAACTCACATGAACATCTTCGTGCCTAATCCAGCCGGCGACAGCGCGGCTCATCTCGTTGAATGCAACACGCTCCTCCAGTCCTTCCAAACCGGCGGCTTGGAGACGGTCACCCATTGCCACGAGAGCATTCACTAAGCGGTTCAGGCGAGTGGGGTCACGGCGGCCACTGGGACTGTTGACTAGGCGCAGGAAGTCTTCGTAGACGCCGCCACCGGAAGACCAGCCGCGCATTTTACGCTCGGGGCCGTCACCGAAGCCAGACACCAAAGCTTCAAGAGTACGGTAGTCGCCTTCGATGATGGTGCTTGGGCCGACGATGCGGCAGAAGGTGGCGTGGGCGTCGTTCCAGTGCTTGCCGCGGATGAGGCAGTCTACTTCACGGGCGGCGTCGCCGGTGTCTCGAGCGTAAAGGGCCTTGGCAACCCAGATCCAGGCCTCGGGGAGCTGGAGGTCGGTGATGAGATATTGCCAAGCCGGGTCGGGTGAGCCGTCGGCAGCGAGGGGCTCGGGGAGTTGCGCGGCGAAGCGGGCGAGGGTTTCTTGCACGGCGCGCTTGCGGTCTCCAGCCTGGGAAAGATGCAGGAGGACGAACAAAGCTTGATCGAGTTGTCCGCTTGCACTGAGCTCAGAAGCAAAGTCCCAGACAAGGTGGTCGGTTTGTTGCTGGTCGATTTTGATGGCTTTGCTTTGACCGACTGTCGCAGCGACAACATGGTGCAACTGGAAGGAGAGTCGGTTGGAGAGAGCATCGCCAGAGACGGATTCGGGAAGAAGAGAGGCTGGGAATTCAATCGGCTGGACCTCTTGGCCTTGGGTAGCCGAGAAGGCCTTGAGTAGCACCCAAAGAGGGGATTCGCGACCAAGGGTATCAGAGCCAGGCTGCAAGACTGCGCGGGTACTGACCTCGTGAGAGGGGTGGGGAAATGCAGGTTCTTGACCGGTGGCCAAGTCCTCAATGAACTTGGAGATGGCCGCCTCAATTGGCTCGTCTTCAGAGGTGCAATACCACAGACGAAGACCAAAGGCCTGGAACCAATCCAGGTCAAACCGCTCAGTGAAGCCGAAGGTGGAGGCTCGGTCTTCCAGCGCACCGCCCGATTTGCCTTCGGAGCGGAGAGCATTTCCTGCAACCAGTTCGTAAAGGGCTCGAACGGGTTCAGTCATCTCGGACAGCACATTGTTCTGACGCCAAACATCAATTTGGTTCGCGATGTCGGCCCGTGAGGTAGCATCGCGACCAATCTGTGCAACCACAGTTGCCAGGTGCGGGTTTTGACTCTCAACCAATGTCTTACAAGCTTCCTCCACTCGGTGCGAACAAAGTAGATGCACGGCGCGTTCCACCGGCGAGTGAATTGTATCCAAGCTTTGCGTGTGTTTCTCGCGGATGATGCCTTCCCAGAGACGAGTAAGTCGATCCTTCTTGATCCGGTGCGCAAATTGTTGTCGTAGACGCGGCGGGACACCTGCTGAGATATCGTCTTCAATGTCGTCATTAAACAGGACGTTGAGAAGCTGCCATAGCAGGCGCTCTTCGTCTGTCTGGGAACGGCTAGAAGGAGACATAGGAAACTGTGCCAGGTCGACCTTGGAGATATGAATGAAGGGGGCGCCGTCGACGCGCTGAATAGTGGACTGGAGTCGCTGGACGTCCAGCATATCCTTCACCTGTATCATCATCAGTCGTAATCCTCGATTGACGAGAACAAAGCCATTGGACATACCTCGCCGGATTTATTATTGTAAGTCAGCACGGAAATATCTCGCTCCTCGCTAACGATCGAGAACGATTCTTTCCAAGTTTGATTGACATCCAAGATTGCGCTCTCCATATTGGTTTTCGCACAAACAAGGGAGTCCATGGGACCCCAGCGAGGCTTGAAAGAGTCATGGAACTCAGCATCAGACTCCGTCATTTGTGTTGCATCGCCAGCAAAGGTTTTGGGTTGTTTGTTGTAAGGCCACTGTAAGGAAAATGAAAAGTTTTAGCTCAGGCAATCACATTTGTTTTTAACTATCTTGGGGCAATGTTCAATTTCCTAGATACAAGATGCAATGGAATCTGGGAAAACAAGGCAAATCACAATCAGTGTGAACACAAGAAGGGGGTGCTAACCTCAAAGCCCTTTGTCTTGGGAGCCTTAAGCGGAGACGGGGCAGACTGCTTGCGTGGCTGCTGGAACAAAGAGTTCATAAGATCAATGCTATTCGAGAAGCCTTTCTTGGGAGAAGCGGTGGCAACGTTTGTGGGAGACTCGTCATTCACGAGGTTGCGTTCCATGAAAGCATTAGCTTGCATTTCGCGCAAGGCGTCACGGTTCTGCTTGCGTGGGCTGATGGTACGCTGCAATTGCTCAGCCCAGTCGCCACTGAGGTCAAGCTGGGGCCTCGCAGGACTGCCAAAGGGGTTTGAGATGGGGTGAGTGGTATCCAGGTCACCAATGGTGCTCTGGTAATCATCCTGCTCCACGGTGCGATGAGGAGTGGGAAAGGCACCCGCCATATCCATTTCATCTGCCTCATCTGATCCAACTACCGAATCGCCAGACCGTTGGCTCTCGGTGACGACGTCGTCGTCATTCTCAGTAGTCGAACCCGTGGAGCCTTCCTCTAAAAAAGACTCGGTCTCACCCTCAGAAAAATAATCATCGTTCTCAACAGGCACCGCCTGGTTAGCAAATGAACCAGGAACAGAACCAGGGACGAGCTTGCGCTTCTTGAAGTCAAACGTATCGTCTTCGACACCGATCATAGAGCCAACGAAAGACTCATCAATGGAGAAAGTGGTAGACTGCTCAAAGCTTGCGGGATGATCGAACTCAGCCTTGGAAGTAGCATGGTCAGGGCCCTGGGCACTCATCATGCTCTGATCAAGACTCTCACCTTCCTCTTCGTCGTAATCAAGGCCATAAGTGGTAAAGTGAGGCACCTTGAAAACCCATGTACCAGTCTCGGTCTCGTAGTTGACGAACTCGGTGTCGCCAACTTTCTGCAGACGATCGATGTGCTTGTCGAACAAAGGACCACTAGTCACAGGCGAGTTGCTCTTCTTATCTCTACCGCGAGGCCAGGAATTCTCAATCCGCAGGGTGGATGGCACGTTCAGACCCTTGCCCCTGGCAGGTTTGACCGATTCTTCGGGGTAGACGGTGATCTTGCGAAGACCAATGTCCACAGTCGAGGCGAAGAGGTTGTCCAGATCAACGTTAGTCAGATCGACCGGGCCATTGAAAGTTACCGAGCCACAGTTCTGACGTCCAACAGTGAAGTCGACAACTTGTTTGAGCTGGTCGCGGGTCATTCGGCTAAGCTCGGCACGGCTAGGCTGCATCCAATACTCGCCAGGCCGTGGGTCACCGCCAGGGATAAAGGTGAGACGCTTGACGGTCGCACCGTTGGTGGCTGCCGGAGCATTTTCAGGGACAACAGTGAGGTCTCGACTGACAGATTCCATTTCAGGACGACCTGAAACCTTGGGAGCGTCGATGCCACCAAGGCTACCACTCTTGCGGGTGGAGCGAATGAATCCGAGCTCCTCTGCAGACGGCTCGGAGCTCTCGGTCTCAACACGAACAAGCTCTCCACCAGTGACACCAGGCGAAGTAGAGTCGAAGCTGACCTTTTTCTTCAGCTTATCACCGGCTTGGCCGACATCTTCTCCATTAGCGAGAAGAGGAGTAGGCGAGGAACTAGCACTGCTTGGCTTCGAGAATAGCTCATTCCTCACGTCACGGTTGATCTGGAGGCGCTTGAGGTTGCTGGTACCACGCATGCTGCCGGCCTGTAGGGCACCGGGAGAGAGGATACTGTCGGCCTCTGGATCGAATGTCTTGCGAAGGTTGCTAGTGGAGTAGCTCTTGCTGAAGCTACGGCCGATGCTGCCGCTGACGCTACTGCGAAGAGTGTTGCCGCCGCCACCCAACAAACTGCTGGCAAGACCGGATGGAGTGCCCGTGCTGCTGGCTGGCGAGCCATAGGTGGAATAAGAGAAACCATATCCACGCTTCGGGGGGGTAAAGAGACGATTAGCTGCATTAGGGGTAATCTTGTGGACAGGCAAAGGAGTCCGCTGCTTCTGCTTCATGCTGGAAGACAGCGGCGTGGCAAGGGGACCGGGTGTCGATCCACCAGGAGCGGGAAGGCCCGAAAAGATGGACTGGCTTCCATAGGGGTTTCCGTCGAGTAGCGATGCTTGGAAGCTACCAGGAACAGGCTGGGACTGTTGCCCGGGCTGCGAGGCGCCGAAAGCACTGCCGCCAAAGGGAGAGGCTTGCTGGTTCTGAGCTTGGCTACCTCCGAAGAGCGAAGAGCCGCCAGTCTGCCCGGTAGTAGTTTGTCCCCCGCCGAACAAGCCTCCACCGGCACCTTGACTTCCTCCAAAGAGACCACCAGGCTTCTGCTGTTGTTGATTCTGCGTATTGAATAGGCTACTACCACCAGCAGCTGGCTGGGTTTGGGCGCCACCGAAGCCAGAGAATCCGCCCCCACTGGCAGCTGGGGTGGATCCGAAAAGACCACCCGGCTTCTGTTGCTGCTGATTCTGTGCACCACCAAACAGCGAATTGCCAGTCCCAGCTTGCTGAGTCTGACCACCAAAGAGCGAGCCTCCTCCCTGCTGCTGCTGTGGCTGCTGTTGAGCTCCTCCAAAGAGCGAGCCCCCAGCGGCTGGGGCAGCGCCAGTGCCTCCACCAAGCAAACCTGTGCCAGTTCCTTGTTGTTGGGTACCTGCTCCGAATCCTCCACCACCGAACAATGACTTTGCCTGAGGCTGAGCCTGATTCTGGTTGGCATTACCAAAGCCGCCGCCGAAAGCACTCGTGGTTTGCTGAGTACCGCCACCAAATGGTGAGGCCGTAGCAGTTGCGCCTCCGAACGGGTTCGCGGCAGTGGTTGTTTGAGTGTTACCACCGAACCCACCAAAGGTATTGCCAGTGGTGGCACTGGCGCCAAATGCAGGCTTGTTCTGCTGCGTGTTGGCACCAAAAAGGGATCCGCCGGTATTGCCGAAGGCCCCTCCAGTTCCAGTGCCCGTGTTGCTTCCGAATCCGCCGGCGGTCTGCGTGGTTCCACCGAAAAGGGATCCTGTCGAGGCTGCTGGAGTAGTTCCACCACCAAACAGTGAATTTGCTGGCTTGGCTGCACCGAACAAGGGATTAGAGCCAGTGGAGCCGAATCCACCTGCGGTTTGGGTTGAGCCAAAGCCAGATTGCACACCGGTTGCAGCTCCGCCGAACGGAGTAGCGCTGGAACCGAAGGCGCTAGGGGTAGACGTGTTTTGTTGACCAAACCCACCAGTAGAAGCGTTGCCAAAAGCAGGGGCGCCGAAGCCACCAGCCTGGCCACTGCCATTGCCAAAACGACGGCCTTGTTGATAATCTGCTAGGCGCAGCTCTTCGAAGGACCATTTGTTGTAGGGTTGCATAAAGCAGATGCTTTGGTAGTGATTCGTGGTGCCGGCCGTAGCGGCATCCTTCTCAGTCCAGGGGTTGAAAGGAGTGCTGCCGGTACCTTCGCAGGCAGGCAGGGCGCCCTGGAAGGCAGTGCCTCCACTGCCAAAGCCGGTGCTGGGAGTTGTAGTAGGGGTGGCAGTAGATCCAAACCCACCACTTGTGCCAAATCCGCCAGTTCCTGTTGTAGATGCGCCGAAAGCTGAGGGCTTAGCTGCGCCAAAAAGGCTTCCACCAGTGTTCGAGGCTGTGTTGGCATTGGCGCCAAAGCCGCCAGGAGTGGCAGCAGAGCCGAATCCTCCACCAGTGCCGAAGCCGCCAGTGCCAGCGGTCTGAGTGCCTTGTCCGAACAAACTTCCACTGTTGGAAGTGTTGGTGGTGCCGAATCCACCGGGGCGAGCTCCGCCAAAGAGTGAATTAGGTTGACTTTGCGTGTTGGATCCAAACCCTGTGGAAAGAAACGAGTTAGTAAACATAATCAAACCTTCCACGAAGCAATAAAACAAAAGCAAATCAATGAGACAACGTCCTCGGGCGCATTCCCGGTTAAGGCTCCGCAAGTCGCAGGTGGTGGCGATTCCGATCGAGGACCATGAGGGAATACTCCAGGGAGCCGAAGAGGTATGCCACAGAATCCAGATGCGCGATCAGTGAAGGGGGCCACATAATCGCAAGTCCGTGATACGAAGGGCGACCCCATAAAGGAAAACCGATGGAGCAGCGCAAAGCTCAATGGTTCAGCACGTACCTCCGCCAGTGCCAGTTCCGAAACCAGTAGATGTGTTGGAAGCACCTCCGCCGAAGGCGCTAGTAGCGCCACCGAACGGGGAAGCTGTCGAGCCAAAGCCTAGATGACGGAGGGGATCGCGGTCAGAGAGACTTGGTTTCGAAGAAGCTCTTGCGTTCCTTGTCTTGCTGTGGTGTCGTTGGGGCATCCAAATGGTCCGCGGGTGGTTGTCGGGCGCACGACGAAGGTTGCGATGCTTAGGACATTTTGCCTTGCGCGTGTGTTGCACCATCACGGGTCTGGATCAGGAGCACCGATTGCCGAGACAGGAAACGCCGAGGACATGGACAGGGAGGGATGGGGATGGGCCCCGAAAACACAAGAAAACCATTGACAGGGAGCGAAGAGAGAAGACCTACCTCCAGTAGCGCCGGTGCTAGATCCGAAGCCAGAACCTGTGCCAAAGCCGCTGCTTTGGTTGTTCTGACCAAAGGCTCCAGATCCTCCAGATCCGAATCCGAAGGACATGATGTCGGTTGGAGTTTGTCGGGTATTAAGAAGTCATAAGTTTATTGCGCGCAGTATCGTTGGGATGAAGATCAAAGGGATGCCGAGAGTGGCGAGCAGGAAAGTGCGCGTGGAGATGAAGAAGAGAGGGAGGAGACGCGACAAGAGAAGAAAGTCAAGTTTGCTCCAGGAGGTTCGTGTTAGGTAAGGCCGGGCCACAATAGTCCGTCACGTGATAGCTCACCAAATCGGATGCCTGATTGAAAGCGGCGAGCAAATAGATTTGCCTTTTATTTCTTACTGAACTGACTCACTGGTAATCGGGGCAGTTCGAGGTAGAGGTAGATAACGTGTTGGAGGAGGAATGTCAGTGGGCAAGTGACCCAAGAGTGGCTGTTTGCTACACCTCGATGCGTTGTTTACTCTGTCTAGGTGGGTCTTCGACCTACTGCGTATGATTCACTTTCTTGGATCACACACAGTCACAAACCTACTCTAATGACCGAGTCCCAATGTTTACTGGAGTAAGGTTCTGATAAAGTCTCGCGGACCAATCACCAATGTTAGGGTGTTAGCTTTTCCGTATCCATGACTCAAGACTAGGAGACTGCCATTGATCACAAAGATCGCTGTAGAGTGTAGCCACGTGCAAGTCCTAGCTGGCCCAATAAGATGCATGTAGGCTACATGTAGGTACACCGTATGCATAGGGAAACAAGTGTAGCCTGTCGGACTTGTGTACACCGTAGGCTTCAGCCGCACTACAACCTAGGCTACAAGCCGGTCTAATCCTTCAAATTACAGTCCAGTCTTGATTTGATTTCCGAGCTATCATTTGAACATTATTTGAAGGATTTAATCGAATAGATCAACCGACGCAGTTCGCGCAGAAGGCGCTGAGGCGGTAGATTGTACCACGCTCATTCATGCCAAGGCTGCCCGATACTCTAGATGAGGAAGTGGAAGCCAACACTAGGACTTGCACAATGGCAGTTGAATATTAATGCAACAGGCACAACAGGCACCAGGTGGGTCAGTTGTAGAATGAGATTCCGTCCCTATTGCGAATTACTAGTTTCAACTGCATACCGCAGGCAGTTGGTGGGAAAGAATGATCCAAGCCCCAACAATAAGACGAAAGAACGAAGTATATACGAAATCAAAATAATATTCACATCGCTTCTAAGCGAGACAAGGGAATCTCAAGTACAATATAGTGATTCTGAACACCGCAAAAAGAGAAGAAAAGAAGACCACCCGCCTATCCAAGGCCGGATTGGACCAAAAAAGAAAGTATTTCGCCACGAACCAAAATGGACCGAGGTTGGGAACTTCCAAAAGATGTCACCAGAAAATTTTGCTCTCCGACGTCATTATCATCAAATTCGTAGACTGTCACTTTACTTGCGGGAGGCGTGAACGGTCTCGATGATCTTGTCGACAACGCTGGGGTCCGAAAGCTGTACAGAAGAGATCGTTAGATATTGTTTGGGGTAGCGGACTGGGAGCAACATATTGCCCGGGGAAATCTATGCTTACCGTTGAGGTATCACCAAGGCTGTCTTCCTCACCGCTGAGGATCTTGCGCAGGATACGGCGCATGATCTTGCCACTGCGGGTCTTGGGGAGGTCATCCACGATGAATACGGCCTTGGGTGCGGCGAAGGGACCGATGGACTTGCGGACTTGCATGGTCAGATCTTTGCGGATCTGATCATTCGACTCGTGGCCATCTTTCAGAGATACGAAGGCATTGACAGCCTGGCCAGTCAGCTCATCAGTGATGCCAACGACAGCAGCCTCGGCGACGGCATCTTTTCACAGTTAGCTAGGGCTCAGTACTTCCACGTATCATGTATACACTTACGGTGCTCGATAAGCGCAGCCTCGATCTCGGCGGTGGACAGACGGTGTCCAGAGACGTTGACAACATCGTCGACACGGCCACGGATCCAGTAGTAGCCGTCGTGATCACGACCAGCACCATCTCCAGTGAACTATCTTCGAGTTAGTTTCGATCCTGCAACGTTGGGATTGAGAGGTATCTTACGTAGTAACCCTTGTACACGTTCAAGTAGGTGTCCATGTAACGCTTGTGGGCACCCCACACGGTACGGGCCATGCTGGGCCACGGCTGCTTGAAGGCCAAGACACCCTCAACGTCGTTGCCGAAAATCTCCTCGCCGGAGACGGGGTCAATAATGGCAGGCTCGATACCGAAGAAGGGCAAGGAAGCACTGCCGGGCTTGGTAGGGGTGATACCACCGAGAGGGGTGATGACGTTAGAGCCGGTTTCGGTTTGCCAGTATGTCTATAATATCAACGGTTAGACGCTATACGAAAAAGGGCTGAGGTAAAAGAGATACGAACGTCGCAAATGTGAGCCTCCTCCTTGCCGACAGACTCGAAGTACCACTTCCAGACCTCGGCGGCAATAGGTTCTCCAACCGAGCCAAGGACACGAAGACTGCGCATCTTGTGGTGGATGTGCTCATCTCCAGCACGCTTCAAAAGACGCAAGGCAGTTGGTGCAACGTAGAATTGGGTGACATCGTGCTTGTCAATGACATCCCAGTAGCGGGAGAAGTTGGGGTAGGCGGGAGTACTCTCGAACACGACGGTGGCACAGCCAAGCAAGAGAGGGGCGTACACGACATAGGTGTGACCGGTAATCCAGCCGACATCACCACCACAGAAGTAGCGATCGTCATCGTGGATATCGAACACGTACTTTCCAGTCATGGCAGCACCGAGCAGGTAACCAGCAGTGGTGTGCATGACACCCTTGGGCTTGCCAGTAGAACCAGAGGTGTACAGCAAGAAGAGAGGGTCCTCGGAGTTGACGGACTCGGGAGCGATGTAGTTGGGGTACTTCTCGACCTCCTCGTGCCACCAGATATCACGGCCCTCGGTCATGGGCACCTCGGCACCGGTGCGCTTGTACACCAGCACCGTGTGCACATCGGGACACTGCTTCATGGCCTCGTCGACGATCTTCTTGGTGCCGATGACCTTGCCACCGCGCTTGCCCTCATCAGAGGTAATGACGACCTTGGTGTTGGCGTCCAGAACGCGGTCCCGGAGGGAGTCTGAAGAGAAACCAGCGAAGACGACGGAGTGCACAGCACCAATACGCGAGCAAGCGAGGAAGGCAATCACAGCCTCGGGAATCATGGGCAGGTAGATACCGACTGTGTCACCCTTCTTAACACCGCGCTCCTTCAGAGTCCAGGCAACCCGGGACACCTCGCGCAGAAGCTCTCCGTAGGTAATCTTGCGGCCCTCATTGGGCTCGTCGGCCTCATAAATAATGGCGACCTTGTCTGGGTTCTTAAGAGCATGACGATCGACACAGTTGAAAGATGCGTTCAAGCGACCCTCAACGAACCAGGCGTTGTCGCCATTCTCGAATGAGCCGTGGTGTGTGGTTTCAAAGTCCTTGTCGAATGTGAGGAGCTCGCGGGCCATGCGGGCCCAGAAAGTGTCGGGGCTCTTGATTGATTCATCGTAAAGCTTCTTGTACTCGTCCATATCCTTCAGATGAGTGCCAGTGGGGTGCTTCGCATGGAACGCCTTGGGGACGTGGAAAGTGTCCACCTCGTGTGCCTCGTGAACCTATACCACCAATAGTTAGCCTATGACAATGATCGGGGCTTCCTCCAGTCATCATCAAGACCAAAAGGGAATGATTTCTTACCACTGCGGGCTTAGGAGGCTGAACAGGGCCGTCCGACATGATTGCGGTTTTTCAATGGAATTCAATGCAAAGTTCAGAAGTATTGTATAAGGATTTCTGTGAGAGACCTAATGTTAGAGAAAATGAATTGCGAAGGCCACAATAAGAAGGGAGCAAGGTGGGGTGGGAGCTCTAGAAAGGAGAATAGTGGGGTTGACCGGAAGCGGACTTACTCCGGAGTCAAGGTTCACACGGTTATAAGGGTGTGTTATATTATGAGGGGGATAATAATTGAAGAGGGAAGAAAAATGGAATTAGAGCGCCTCTGACTGGGAAATCTGCGACAATTAGTAGTCCGACTTTCCCGGGTGGAGAGAGACAGAGAGGGAGAGAGAGCAAGTTAAGTGATGTGCCACTCTCCCTGGCCCTTCCATATCCGGAGTGGCCCGTGTGCTTACCATCCAATACGAAAAAATACCACCTGCACTTTCTAACGAAGGCTGCAGACGGCCTACATAGTAGAAGTGGATTATGCACTGACTGCACTTTTACCCCCGAACCCACATCCAATCGAACAACCCGAATTCAATGTGAAAATTACACTAGTACTAGAGTTATCGTATTCATCAAGTTCACTCTACAAGTTTGGATTTCGGCCATGCGGGGGTTTGGCATCTTCCTTCCGTTGCTCCGGGGTAAACTGTCCGGGACCCCTCCAAGATCTTGACTAAGATACATGCTGGCCACCTCATTGGGGCGTTTATATTCGGATGGAAATGTTAAATTCTACCGACCAGAGAGAGCCTAAATGTCTCCCGGTGACGAACCCTTTGTCCGAATCTCAACCCCGCCATGGGACCACTGGCTACTATTACGACGCCATGTACAGTAGTTAGCCAAGGGCCAAGCTCCGGGGTTGCTGGCGGGCCAGGGGGAATAGCGGGACATGAGGGCCCTGCAAGTCTCAGTCTCAAAAGAGACAGATATGCATCTTCGAGCCGCTCGAACTGGGCTAGACCTCCCGTGTATGCCTGTATGCCAGACTCGTATATCTTACTTCAATATGGTCGTGGCTATGTTCTTCCAAAATGCATGGGGCCCCAACTATACTCAATCTTCGTTTGACTTTGATACTATGTCATCCATCGAAGTTATGATGTCAAGGTACCCGTTTTCCGGGCCAATTCTCCCCAATAACTTAACTCAACTGCGTAGTTCGCCATCCTCGAGGCTCGGCGCGTCACAGGACCGGATCGCCGAGACTGCGGGGTCCCGGATGAGTAAGCTCCAATGTCGAATTGGAAGGCTGGAGACAGTCCAAGACTTTTATTTGGTTGATCTGGCGATCGCATACCCTTTGGAACCTAATCATAGGCGTTGAGCATGTGCATGTGGTGGCACATGATCTACAGGTCCCTTGTGGTTTGGATCTTCTACAGTAGCACTTGTTGCTCTTTCGACTATTGAAAGATCCACTGTTCGGTCACAACGAGACTCTCTAGTACGATCTGTGTATTTCTCCATACCTTATTCCGAATAACGCCGGGCTTCGGTTGCCCATGCAATGTTACATGTAAGTATTGTATTGTGGGGAGTAAGAATGGTGGGACAAAAAGGGGGTACAGTGCCTGGCAGGGCTTGTCCTACCTTCCGAGGGGTTTAAAGTTGCATTGTTTATCAAATGTAGCTGGGATTGGATTTGTTGAGAGCTTAATCTCTTCTTGGTTACGTGGTATCTACGATGTACCCGTGGCATCGTAGCCTGCACTAGTGTTTGAATGGGATCTTCGCCCCTCTCTTGTACATCGTACATGATTGCTACCGCACCATAAATCGGATACAAAGTGCAACGCACTTATAAACTAGCTGCAGCAAGATTTTTTTGTGTTTTGAATCCCCATTTTCCCACTTGTTTCCCCAACAAAAAGGCCAAACCGATGCAGCTCAATTAAACCCACCAGCAAGCTTCACCGGAGGATCCGAGCCAGAGACGGTTGAATTTCAGTGGGGAGAGCTCGAGACCATTGCCCGGTGCCCCCCAATGAGCACCAAGAAATTTCCCCAATACTAACACCTCTTGTGGGACTGGCCCTGTGTGAACCAAACTCGAGGTGCCTGCGTTCACAGCAAAGGCCCGAGAAAATGCCGTGTTAACTCCAGGCCATGCTCGCGGGCATGGTTCGGGTGTCAACAATCACCGACCACCACAATTTCATCATTATTGGCCGTTGCTATAACCGAGCAACCTCCCGAGGTCTTCAGGACACCTCGAGGAAAGTACCGAGATCCATGTTGCCGCTTAAGGCTGGCCCGAGAGTGTGTCGTCACCGATGTTCTGGAAATTGTCGCACCCGATCGCGTACCATGAAGACCACGACGCGGTAAAATGCAGCATGCTTCAATTGTTCTAGCAGGCTTCGCTGCTCTCCGAGGACTTTCAGTTTTCCGTTCTGTCCTCGTCGATAATCTCCACCATTGCAGATAAGGGCCAATCCGGGCCTCATCGGTCGCAATAACCACCCCATACGACATTGAACACTCGGCCACCATCTTGTGAAGCGGAGTGTTCTGTTTCTTGAAGAGGTTGGGATGGGCGGAGGAGATCATTAGGTGCCCAGGTGGAATTCATAGAGGGGCGCCGGGGAGGGAGCAGACTTCCCGAAGGACTTCCAGAAGGATTCATGCAGACGTGGATTGAGAGCTAATCCGACTGTAGCTTCCTGCCCTCGCAGCAGTGGTGTCGACGCTACACAAGAATTATATCGGACTGTTCTCCAGCCGTAAGGCCAGCTCCAAAGCGCCCGTTGCAGCGTCGCACATGCATATGACAGGTTTAGAGGCAAGCGTGACATACTCAGATATAGAATGATGAAGTCTAACTCTAGCTTCCTTGATACATGAACCAACCTGATTATTTCTGTCCCTCAGCCTCCGCCCGGAATTGATCATAATGAACGACAGCTTCAAGAAGAGCTTGCGTACCCAGAGCACTATGGCTGTCAGTATCCGAGAGTTCCACAGAAGAAGGCAAGAGACTTACCAATCTTGCGGGCTGCAATATTCAGTCGGGTGGTGGCTGACACCATCCCGGCAAGGGACAAAGATCATGGCAGATGGACAGTGCTTGCTAGTATAGACAGTGTCGTGGCCCGCACCACTAGTCATGAGCATCGATTGATCGCGCCCAACCAGGTAATCTGCCGCAGCTTGAATAGACGCCACACAATTGTCGTCAAACTTCACAGCCGGCGAGTCTGTATCGAGCGTCCAGTCAAAGGACACACCCTTACCGTCTTGTAGTGCAATGGCCTCAAAGGCTTTGAGACACTCATCCTGCACGGCATGTACCACGCTATCCTGCGGGTGTCGAATATCAAGAGTGAAAGTCACCTGGGACGAGACAGTGTTGGTAGATGCGTTAGAAGGGACTCTAATAATACCAGTCGAGGCCAGGGCATCGTGTTTCTTAGCAATGTCGTGCGAAGCGGCAATCATTCTCGAAGATGCAAGCAATGGATCCTGGCGCGCGCTGAACGGTGTCGTTCCAGTGTGAGCATCTTTCCCGTGAACGGTCAAAGTCAGCCATCTGTAACCTTGCGCACCACGAACGACGCCAATTGATCGGCCATTCCCTGGGAGAATCGGGCCCTGTTCAATGTGCAGCTCGAAATGAGCTCCGAGTGGATATCCAGTTTCCGGATTGCTGGAGCAAGCAATGTCGCCCAGATATCCGTGTCTCTCAAGCTCAGAGCGGAGCGTCACATTCGGGTCGTGAATATCGCGCAGGTCCCACGCTTGTTGAATCGGAATTGCTCCCGCCCAGACGCCTGAGGCGCACATTGATTTGGGAAACCGGGCGCCCTCCTCACTATAGATCTGCGGTTAGCAACATTCCCAAACATTAGGGAACAAGTGTTTTCTCTTACTTGGTCCAGTTGACCACTCCAACATTATAGTTAGTCTGGAAACCGCTTTCTTTCATCGTCCGAAGAACTTCAAGCGCGGCCATCATGCCGAGAATGCCATCGTACCGACCGCCACGAGGCTGAGTGTCAAAGTGGCTTCCCATTGCAATCATTGGAGCACTGGACTTCAACCGGCCGGGCTGCTGTGCAAACATGTTGCCCATCTGGTCCACAGAAAGTGAGCAGCCCAATGTCTGGACCTCGGCAGCAAACCATCTGCGCACACGAGCATCATCATCATTGAGAGTTAGACGAGCCATTCCCGTGTCGGTTGGGTTTCTATTGTCCCGTCAGATCGTGCTCGCGGGTAGTGTGGAAAACTGGTACATACTCGCCATAGCGATGCGCAGCACCCCATTCACATGTCTCGTGCAATGTGTTCCACAGACGTTCTGAATTGATCTTAAGGCCCGAGGACGCTGGGAGTCGGGCGGTTGTAGAAAACTGCCGGGCATTAGAATGCAGAGCGCGTATTGCGCTTTTTGTGCCGTACATTTCGCGTACGTAGGACACTGGTCAAACCACTGTTTCTTTAATTTACCGGGCAAATGATTGAATAGACCTGGAGCTATTATTAATATTGGCGATGAGAGGTGAGGGGCTTATGGTGGGGACTGGGGAGCGCCTTCCGGTGACATCTGCAACCCTAAATCTCTGCGGGCATTTCATACTTCGGCCTCCATGAGTGACCCCACTCGATCCGACATGTCGTCGGAAGGCGCCTGTGATATATCCAAAAGGCTCGAGGTATCAACTAACAGACAAGTTGATAAATTCCTGCATCGGTCGCGGACGGTAAAATCAAGAATTTGCCACAAGCACAGAGAGCAACATGTCCTCACGACGATCAATCTACTTCAACCCCGCGGCAGCAAATGAGCGGGCTGCCTCGCCGCGAATTGAAGGCCTTTCAGCATTCCACAAATCCTTTCCCAACTATGCCCCTACTCCGCTAGTGCAGCTACCACAACTTGCAGCGGAACTAGGCGTTCGCGCCATCCTCGTCAAAGATGAGAGCAATCGGTTCGGTTTACCCTCATTCAAAGTTCTGGGCGCATCATGGGGATGTTTTCGAGCGATTGCATCTCACCTCGATCTGCCTCCGTCAGTATCGCTTGATGATATTTCAAGCCGAGCGAGAGATGCCTCGATCGTGCTGACAACGGCCTCGATGGGGAACCATGGACGGGCAGTTGCGTTTATGGCTCGACTCCTCGGCATCGAGGCGAGGATCTTCGTGCCTCGATCTTTGAACCAATGGACCCGTGATCTTATCGCTGGGGAAGGTGCTCAATTGGTTGTTGTTCAGGGTGACTATGACCAAGCAGTGCAGGAGTCTCTGGATGCAGCACGGATCGGGGAGAATGTACTTCTGATCCAGGACACTGCCTTTGACGGGTACGAGGACGTTCCCGCCTGGATAGTGGAGGGATACTCTACCATGATGCATGAAATCCAGGGTGAGCTTGCCCAGCTTGACTTGCCGGGAAGCGTGGTGATAACTCCTGCTGGCGTGGGAAGCCTCGCCCACGCGGTGGCAAAACACTGCAAATCGCAGAGCACGCCCATGTCTGTAGTCGCCGTTGAGCCTGACACGGCTGCATGTCTACATTCCAGCTTGAATGCTGGAAAACTGGTCACTGTACAGACCTCTTCTACGATCATGGATGGAATGGATTGTGGGACTGTATCTTCTACTACGTGGCCTGATCTGAACCGTCTGGTTGATGCCTGCGTTACAGTTTCATCCTATGAAAGTCACCTCGCCGTCCAGTATCTGACCTCTAACTCTGTGGCAACTGGGCCATGCGGGGGCGCATCGTTGGCTGCACTGCGACAGCTAGCTACCTCAAAGCAGGCTGCCTCGCTTCTAAACAAGGATTCCGTGGTTGTTCTTCTCAGCACCGAGGGCGCGCGTGAGTATCCGGTTCCAAGAGACGTCTTCGTTGAAGATGTTGTGGGCTTGACCCAAACTCTCACCCAGATCAACTCCTCCAACCCGACCTTGTCTGCTACCGATGGGGCGGGCGAGACCGAGATTGTGAATTACCTTGCCGCTTGGTTCGCTCATCGTGACATCGAGTATCACTGGATTGAGAAAGCCACAGGACGACCATCCATCGTGGGAGTCTTGCGAGGTAGCGGAGGGGGCAAGTCCCTTATGTTCAACGGCCACACCGATACCGTTAGTCTCTCCAGCTACGAGACAGATCCCCTGTCCGGATCCATTGGGACCAAAAATGGCAAGGAAGTTGTCCTTGGCAGGGGCTGTCTCGATATGAAAGGGGGTCTGGCTGCAGGACTGGCTGCTCTTGCAGCAGCCAAAGCTAGCGGTCATGTCCCCCGAGGAGATGTCATCGTGGCCGCAGTGTCAGACGAGGAGGATGCCTCCCAGGGAACCCGGGATGTGATTGAGGCAGGGTGGCGTGCTGATGCTGCTGTTCTCCCCGAGCCAACACAGGGTGCGATTCTTACTGCGCATAAGGGCTTTGTGTGGGTGGAAGTTGACATATTGGGAGTTGCTGCGCACGGGTCAGACCCGGCAGCAGGACAAGATGCCATTATGTATGCCGGGCCCTTCTTGCAAGCTCTAGAGGATTACCAATCTCAACTGCCAGTTGATGATCTTCTAGGCCAGGGATCGCTGCACTGCGGCTTGATTCGGGGCGGCGAAGAACCCTCCTCATACCCGGGCAAGTGCACTATCACTGTTGAATTCCGTACTGTTCCAGCCCAAACGGAAGAGTCAATTCTGGGAGATATTAGTGCGCTGCTGAAAGGAATTGCCCAGCAGAAACCTCACTTCAGATACGCTGCGCCACGCATAACGATGTTGCGGCCCACACAGAAGGTAGCAGCGGATCATCCATTTGTACAGAAGACGGTTGCTTCTGCTTCTGCCATCTTGGGAACCAAGCCTGTTGTTCAGGCTGGAGCATTCTGGACTGATGCGGCCTTACTCGGTGCTGTCGGTGTCCCCTCCATTGTGTATGGACCAGCAGGAGAGGGCCTCCACGCTAAGGAAGAATGGGTAGAAGTTGAGAGTCTGCAACAGTTTCAGAAGGTGTTTACTCAGCTCGTGCAGGACTTCTGTTATTAGATACCCGTGTGACCATATAACCTAGATGGAATGGATGCAGAAACAGGTGTTCTATTGGAGCCATTCCCTACCCAGGAGAATATCCTGAAGCATCCCAGCGGATCCAATCAAGTGGATGCTTCTTGTTATGCAAGCCGATACCCTGTTAGAGTGACGATGACATCAAAGTGAGCAAGCTTTCAAGTTACAATTCTTGGTCAATTCAAGAATCAAGGATTAAATGGCGACTGAGATGTGTGGTTCCAGTAGATGGTGTACTGCGTAGACGTCGAGATGGAAATGATGTGGCTGGTGCGTAGGCTGGTGTTATCGCCACGAGGCTTTTGTGATCGGCAACATCCAGATCATCACTTAGCCAGACAACATCCCACCAGCAATCGCTGATATCCAGCACACCCATCTTACTTCTCCCCACATCACATTAATCGTACAAACTATCTTCAAGATACACAAAGATGTCGGAGGAATCACCAGCACAACGCTCCGCCCGATTGCGCCGCGAGCGCCGCGAGGCAAAGATCAAGGAAGGAGGCTCAGCGCGCCTGGACAAGATCACCAGTCTCAGCGGGCGCACACCACAAAGCGGTACGAAATGAAGAGCCCATCGCTAGCTTCCCCATGAAGCGGCCCCCTCCCCTCCCCAACTGCAAAAGCCTTGAAGCCACTCCATCATTCAGACCAGCCCGGACACTGCTAACCAAGACCACAACAGAGCGAGAACAGGCCTCCCCATCTCCTCAACCCGCTATCTCCGCATCCCCCTCTCCAGCGCCACCAAACCCCCAATTCCGCCCCTCGGTATCCCCCCAGCCAGACATGCAGTCACCAGAAGCGATCCGCGCCCAGCAGGAAGCATTCTTCTCAATGCTCCGACAGTCCGCACCCCAACAAGGCCAAGGCATGCACCCCGACCCTCAAGCACCAACCAGCATCCAAGCCCAACAGGAAGCATTCCGCGCCATGCTGAGGCAATCCGCACCGGAGCAAGGACAGAGCCAACAGCCAGACGAAGAGGACCCAACCCTCAAACTCCTGTCTTCTCTCATGGGCGCCATTCCCGGTGTTGACCCCAATGCTCCGGCAGGTGCATCCCCAGCAGACGCAGGTAACCAACCTGCACCTGGATTCTCGCCTGCTGCTATCGCGTCGATGCTTGGTGTGCCGCCTTTCATCGCTAATATGCTGGGTGGAGGAGCACAGCCCACAGAAGCGGAACAGAAGCAAGCGCGGGCGTGGAAAACGCTGCATGTTGTTTTTGCTTTGACGGTCTCGGTCTATCTGCTCTTCATCATTGGATCCTCGGTCGCGTTATTCGGAAGTCCCCCGCCCAAGCCGGCGACGGCACAGAACCCCTTTGCCATCTTTGTGACGGGCGAGCTACTTTTGACTGGGAGTAAGGTGTTGCTTGGGACAAAGTCCGGCGGTATGGGGATGGCAGTGCAGTTTTTCAAGGATGTTGTGCGGGATGGCAGTGTTGTGCTGTTCATCTTGGGCATGGGGTCTTGGTATAATCGGGAATGGCAGACTACGGCATACTAGGGTAGCTGCCAGTGCAGTTGTTAGTTTTGTCTACGAACAACGCGATAATTCAACGGTGTATCATGATTCATTCATTTCGTTATTCGTATAGAAGGTGCGCAGCGAAGCATTAGGAAGCTATATTAACAAGTCCCGTTGAGATGGTAAGATGGTGTTGCGTAACATCCCCAACGCATATGGATCCAAACCCCAATCCCCTTCCCATTCAACCATGCGAGATCCCTTCTTGAAATGACTCGCTAGATGCTCCGTGCGAGTTGACCAAGTCAACAGGGAACACCCACAGAACCCACAGCGGCTTTGGACGTTAGCGCCCTCCCCACGCCAGGCTTCGAGGTCCGACACGGGGAGTTTAGTACAACCGTGGAACTTGCGCAAATGCTGCCACAGATAATCCTTCCGACTGAATGATCGCTCTGCAATGGACTTCTCAGCACAGACCTGGAACTCGTGTTCCTCCCAGTGGGCAGGCGTTGGAGAACGCACATCGCAACAGGGGCATTCATGTGGCCGCAGGTCGAACATTCGTTCAACGTGACTGAGATCGGAAGTGCAGACCCAGGACTCAAGGGAGAGATGGACACTTTTCTCATGACGTGCCCAGTCGTGTTTCTTGTTGAAGGACTGCATACAGAATGTGCACTGGTACTGACGATCTGACACTGCTGGCTGTCGGCCTCGGATGCGTTTCGGTTTGCTTCTAGGCAGCGATGAGAATGGCAAGCCTGCGTCTCCTGTAGAATGGTAGCTCCAAGCCGAGGAGGCGCTGTCAGTTGTTGCGGATGCTTTGCTCCCAATGCTTGACGCGGAGGATGCTAGATGTGATGAAGTCTCGTCGAAGTTGAAGAAGTCCACGGCTGAGCCATCCAGTGAGAATGGGTCGATGCTGTTGTCTGACTCTATTGAGCTCGACATGATGGCATTTTGGATGGCCGATTCCGGGATGGCTTCGTCTTCTGGTGGGGAAGCCTGCCATCGCTCCATTGGAGTCATGGAGGACAAGGTGTTGGTAACCATCGGGGAACCCGAACGAGTACGTGAGTTGGAAGATAGCGCTGCGGACTGCATCTTTTGTTTTTGGCGGCGACGGGCATTGGCGAACCAGGTTGATATACGCTTTTGCGAAAAGCCAGTCTCGTGGGCCATGTGGGCTTTCTGTGCTTCTGATGGATAGGGATGTTCTTGGTTCTGGTAGAACCACTCGCGGAGGACTCTGGCTCCTTTTCTGAGAAACTGTTTCGGTTCCTTTGGTTCATCACTATTCTCTACATTCGTAGCTGCCGGAATGTTCCCATCCTCTGGAACACCATGAAGATGACCTAGGACCGGAGAGAACGTTTCAAATTCTGACGGCTGGCGCTTCTCCCCTTTTGCCAAGCTGCATTCTCGGAACAGGGCTACGCAGCTTGAACATGAGGTCTTCGGATTGGGATTGGCAGCTGCCGTGCGGATTACAAGGCATTGAAGTCGATATTTGCGGCAATGGGTGCAGGAAACAGGAGGACGATATGCTCCGTCAAGCCACTGCGAGACATTGGTGAGGTTTCGTTGCGATGAGAATGGGTCCACATATTCCCCTGCTGGAGGTGAAGCAGCGTTGGATAGATGTCCTAGGGTATCCAGATATTCGTGGCCTTGACGTCCAACTTGGCCATTGATCGTTGATATGGGATCCGACTCAAGATTGGTCCATTGGGACCATTCCAGGTCACTGATCTCTGAAGGAAATTGCAGCAGTTCATTATCAACCGGTAGATTCAGCGATGAGCTTTCTCGTGTCCATTGATTTGGTCCATCTACGTCCAGCATGGCCTGCAGCTCTGTGCTAGAGATAGGCTCTGGCGACTGCCATAATGAAGGGTCGCCAGGCTGCTCCTGCTGATTCATGCCATTCAGCAACGAGCATAATCGCCAGCGCGGTGTTGTTAAGAGGTTAGTACAAGCAGTGTGGCTGGAGTCGGTCGCGTTCTTGGCTTGGCCTTATTCGAGGATGTCCGTTAGTACCTCCATACCCTCACTCTCAGACCTCATCACATGATCCACGAATTCTGCCAGATCTTTTTAGCGCGCTAAACCTAATCTGATCACCCCCGGTGAATGGGGAATCCACCGCCCTTTGCTGGGCGCCGGCTGGGGGAACTGCAGGTGAGGTAAGAAAAGTCCGGGTCACATGTGGTTGTCATGCGCTAGTCCCGAATAGGCTGGCGTTAGTGGCGTAAAGTTAGAAACCCCCGCAGCCGAATTCGGTCTCGGAGGACTTCGAGTCAGAGTAAACTTCGACGTTTCAATATTGATTTGTGTGGCTGAGACGTTCCAGAAGTTAATGTAGGTAGACTCTGACCTCTGTCTAGAACTCTATCTACTCCGCAGGCGTACATATTCCGATGCGCTGAAGCCTAATGGTGACTCGATAGATGACCTTGGCTCTCTTGCTGATTTATCCCCATGTGCCATCGGACATCCGTTGATCCCGTGGTTTACTGTCATAACCTAGACAATGATTTGGGACTTGCAAAAATTTTCTCATGGCTAATCATCCTCAAAAGCGATACGGATACTAGAACGCCAATCAGTCATTTTGTTAGCATTCACTAATCACTAGTGCGATGTTTCTTATCGCCGTTGGGTAAACCGTAAGCACCTCTACAGTGTACCTGAATACCATTATACCAAAGTGGGAAATGGCCACTTATATTTCCAGGCGCTACAGCTAGCCAGATTAGGTAGGGGCTAGTTAAGCCTCAACAAATCATCTCGTCCAGATACTACTGCTTATTAGGAATAAGCTCATATTGCGCAATGGCGGGAGCTGGACATTGGACAAAGGAGGCCTCGGGGACTCGGGCCGTGTTTTAGGGGAACCTTAACATAGTAGGAAGGACGTTAACTGAAATCTGGAGATTTTGAGCCACAGTCAAAATTGAGAAGACGAACCGTCGAATTAGAGAACAGATGAAAGTCTACAACATCAATCTCAAGTAACGTGCATGAAGATAGCGCCGGGGTAAATGGATACACACGTGGTTCCATTTCCGGTGATCGGTGATCGGCGGCGGTGAAACTCCCGGAGTTTGCTCACTCCTCCGGAGACCGAGTGGGGCGGCTTTCCAGTTGCCACTCGGGGCCCTGCATGCCGAGAAAAGCTGGGCACCGATCAACCCGAGAACCTAACCTTGCCCGGTGAAGAAACTGAAGAGCTTAGTATTGTTGCAAGAAGCCATAACATACCTGGCCCTACCAAATCTTCGCAATGCATCAATTCTTAACGTCACTTTCCCCCAGACTTCCCCGTAAATTGATTCAAACCTTATCTGAAGAGAGATCGTCAGAAACTTGGAAAGTTATGTGTCAACGATCGCTCAATGTAGCACTGGGGCGGCGGACTGGGGCCAATTTAACTTTGTCGTTGAATTTCTATCACCAAATGTAAATGAGTCAGCGAGCCCACTCCGACGCCGACATTGGCCAGATGTCCGGATTCGGGCTCAATTGAAACGATCATTGGTGGGTTCCTTGGGTTGCATCGAATTTTCTGTGGACCTTCCATTGTGCCCATGGGGGCAAATGCCGGTACGCGTTGGGGAGTTCACAATAAGATGGATGTTTGTCCCCCTCAAATCTCTTTTACTTTTATCGGCGGGCGTTAACCTTCACTCGTGATACCCATCCTTACCCTTTTACCTCACCTTCGACCTCCAACACTCTCCTCCGACTTTCAACACTCTCCTCTGACCTTCAACTTTCTCCTCTGACCTTCAACTCTCTCCTCTGCTTTTCAACACACAGACAAACACAATGGAGGTCAACCCGGCTCCACCTGCTTACGAGCAAGACAAGATTGCAGAGCCTGAGCGCAAGGATGTGGCTCAGTTTGACGAGGAAGGCCAGCTTAAGCCTGGCGAGGTTCGCGATGCCTTTGGTAACGAGGAATACGCTGAGATTAAATACAAAACCCTAAAGTGGTGGTATGTATCATATATGCCCTTTTCAAGTGTGCTTTAAGTAAAGAAGATAGCTAACGTGGTGTCTGCAGGCAATGTGGGTTGCTGATGATTTGCGAGTCTGTTTCACTGGGTGTGCTCTCGCTGCCCTCAGCCGTTGCGACCCTCGGCCTCGTGCCTGGTGTCATTCTGATTGTTGGACTCGGTCTTCTTGCAACATACACTGGCTACAACATTGGCCTTTTCCGCGAACGTTATCCTCACATTCAAAACCTCGGCGATGCAGGTGAGATCTTGCTGGGCAAGTTCGGCCGCGAGCTCTTCGGCCTCGGCCAATTTCTTTTCTGTATCTTCGTCATGGGCAGTCACATCCTGACCTTCCGCGTCATGATGAACACCCTCACCAACCACGGCACCTGCTCTATCGTCTTCAGTGTCGTCGGCATGGTTATCTCTCTCGTTTTGTCCATTCCCCGCACCATGAAGGGCATGACTTGGATTTCTTTTGCATCTTTCCTCAGTATTTTCAGCGCTGTCATGATTACCATGATTTCCGTCGGTGTTGCAGAGCAACCTGAACACGTCATTCAAGCCACGGTCGAGACCAACCTTTACACTGCATTCCAGGCTGTGTCGAACATCGTCTTCGCCTACTGCGCTCACGTCGCTTTCTTCGGTTTGATCGCCGAGATGGAGACCCCCCAGGACTTCAAGAAGTCCCTGTTCATGCTCCAGGGCTTCGAGATTTCCCTCTACTTGACCGCTGCCGTTGTTATCTACTACTATGTCGGAACGGACGTGCATGCACCTGCCCTCACCTCCGCCGGACCGTTGATGAGCAAGATTGCCTACGGCATTGCCATCCCCACCATCGTCGGCGCCGGTGTTGTCAACGGCCACATCGGCCTGAAGTACATCTACTTCCGCCTGTGTGCCAAATCTGACCTGCTGCACCAGCGCAACAAGCGTTCCATCGGTCTTTGGCTCGGTCTCGGTGTCGCCTGCTGGGTCGTCGCGTGGATTATCTCCGAGGCCATCCCCGTCTTCAGCGACCTGAATGGTCTGATCAGTGCTCTTTTCGCTTCCTGGTTCAGCTACGGTCTCTCCGGTATTTACTGGCTGCACCTCAACCACGGCCAGTGGTTCGCTTCTCCTCGCAAGATTTGCATGACTATCCTCAACATTGGTATTGCTTGCTTCGGTCTGGTCCTGTGTGTCCTTGGACTGTATGCTTCTGGCACCGCCATCCACAAGGATGCCAATAGCAACAGCTTCACCTGTGCCAATACCGATACTTGAGTTGCTCAAGTTGGGTACTTACCTTAGCTGGTTAGCTGATTTGCTTGGCTGATTTGCTTTATCAAGATTAATTTGCTCGCATTGTATATACATCGCATATAGATTATGCTTAAGAGTACACTGGTTGGCTCTAGAATATAAATTTAAATTACAATTCTGAAAATTTCCCCTTCCCTCAATTAAACACAAGATTGGAACGAACTGAAATTAGTTCTATTATACAGACTCCCATCCTCGCACGATCATTTGGTGGCCTCAGTCCCGCTCTGGGAATGATTCTGCCTAGGAATAACCACTGAACTTGAGACAGCTCGTATACACGACCATTTTGGCTCTCTGAACTTGATTCTCCCATCCCGGGAATTGAGCCAAGGCTGTCACGACAAGTCGCTCTCCAGTATTGATCTCCGTAATCCACTTGATCGGCTCAGGTCTCGGTGTTCTGTGATCGTAGCGGACCGTTGAAACGGGCACTTCAACCTCTTTCTTCGATTCCGGATCGGTGTCGACGCGGAACGACTGTACGCCGGTTATAGTACACCATGAGACTCGATGCTTGGACCACTCATATTCCGCACGAACATTTCGTAGGATCTCCGGTCCAATGATCCGAGTTGCTCTCCCATGGGACGGACCTGGACTGCATTCGCGGCTGGCGTCAAACCAGGTGTAGGATCCATCGTACTCTCCATCCCCATCCCCACTGCTACTATATCCTTGGTCATGGCTGACTATCTCATACTCGATTCGTCTAACAGGTTGCTGGGTGTTGCCTATCACTGGCGGCGTTCGCAGGTAGACCAATGTTGTGCCATCGAATCTCGTGGCGTACATGTGCTCGCGATGCTCGGTTGTTCTCGCGAGCCAGTATCCAGCGAGATCCATTATGTGTGAAATGAGAGCTTGGGGTAGTCGGTCAGCTGACGCTTTCTTTACATAGAAGTATGCTCGGAACTGATCGACTGGGTTCTCCGGGAGATAACGCCTTACTGTTCCAAGTCCGTCAGGGACTTGAAGGCCTTCCGGGATACTAGCCCCTGCAGCTAGAAGCAGCCTTATCGCTTCCATAGACTCCGATTCTACTGCAAGGGCCAGAGCTGTTCTCCCGTCGGAATCCTTGGCCTCGATGTCGATACCAGACCGAAGAAGAATCTTGATCACCTGCTCAACATTTGCCGCACAGGCAAGATGGAGAGAGGTTTGCTGCTGGCCGTTCTTGGCATTTACCATTGCTCCGCTGTCAAGGAGAAATTGCACAATTTCAGCTTGTCCCCTGTCTGCGGCACCGATGAGAGGTGTGTTCCCTTCCTTATCCCTAGCTTCCAAGGCAGATTGCCCTGTAGAATGGCCGAAGATGACTTTGACTGTCTCAACCGAGCAACTGTAGGCTGCATGATGGAGAGCCGTGAAGTCACGGAAATCTGATTGACACGCCTCAGGATGACCGGCTAGTAACATGGCTGCAACTTTTGGTTGTCCAAAGCTCGCGGCCTGTACCAATGCCCCTGCAAGAGGTCCCGGTTCGCTTGCCATGAGAGCTCCATTGTCCCAATTAAGGAATAGCTCAGTCACCTCCACATGACCATGGATAATGGCCAGTTCCATTGGGACATAGCCCCAGCCATCTGTACTCTTGGCAAACTGGACTCCATATTTAGATTGAAGAAGGACTTCGCAGATGCTCAAATAGCCACCTTGTGCGGCCTCATGGAGTGGATTCCTGCCAAAATCGTCCTCCAACTCCCAGAGGTTTTCATCGAGCTCGTAGCTATCTAGCGCATGTAGAAGGTGGACCATGACATCCTTGTATCCCCAAATAGCTGCAGCACGGAAAGGAGTAGTTGCACCATGTCCTTGGGACAGGAGTGTCTGCATTCCGCTCGGTGTGGCCAGAAGCTTGGGGATGATACTGCTATTTCCGTTCAGGGCTGCCACCAAAAGGGGGGTGTGGTCAAAATGAGAAGTGACCGTAACATCGGGGCTGCCGTATTCCAACAAAATCTCAGCCGATAGATCACGCCTGTGGACCAAGGCTAGGTGCAGTGGCGTGAAAAGGAAATAACCCCTCTGGTTTATGATGTTCGAGGCGGATGATTGATCAAGCAGTAACTTCAAGGTAGTAGGATGCTGGCCAAGAACTGCCCAGTGTAAAACATTCCCGACGAAGTTATCAAAGGAATCATCCATCACTCCCGCCGTGCTAGCGATATAGTCACCCAGCAAAGCATCTAACCCGAAATAGGCCAAGATGTTGATGAGTCTGATGGATCGGTCGTTCTTTGCCAGGTCCTCACCCATCTCGGAACCATCAACTCCAGCAATTCCACTCAACAGAGTCCGCACTGCGAAGATAGACTGGAGCTTGAGATTGAAGAAGGCCTTGATCAGCTCCTCGACGGTAGACTTAGACTCGGGGCTTTCGGCGACTCGTGCATGCAGCCCCCAGTTAAGCGCAGCGTATTTGAGGAATGGGTATTTGGGCACTATTCGAGCAAATTCAATGATGTCGATTTGCCTGGTGTCTTTGCAGAACGTGGACAGCGAGAGATATTGAATGCATGACTTGGTAATCTGCACATCCGCACCGGGGAATCTGGCTGATTTTATTGAATCGACGTATTCTTGCGCAGTGGAGTGAACAAATCTGATGGTTCCGGACAGGTGCTCGACTGTTATCAGGCCGGCACAGGTCGAGATCAACTTCTCCCCGGAAATGAGATCTTCAAGCTCCAGCTCCGTATCCCCTTCCTGCATTGTCAGGATACATTGTAAATCTTTCAGCGTCAATGGCTCTTGCGCATGTGAGATCCACATAATGACCTTCTCTCCAAGTTGGCGATCGTTCCATCGTTGATCCCGAATACGAGAGAATGCCCCTTCATAGGTGTCGGAGATAGCGTTCTCTCCCTCCGGCAGATTTGCTAGGCCATTTCGTATCTCCTTAACGGTATGGGTGGATGCCAATGATTTCATGTGAAGCCGAACAAGCAGGAACCTATATTTCTCTTTGAGCCGATGCCGTCTGACTGGGAATTTGGGTATTTACTCACATTCCGTCTGCTTTCCTGGTAACTGTGTTTCTGATCTCTTGTCTGAGCTTATAATTGTGCTGGACTTTGGAGCGAAGATCCGGCACAGATTCCAGCTGACCATTGATGTAGTCCGTGATGTCCGTTTCTCTCGCACGTATCTCTAATTGAGGCACGGCGTGGAAAGCAGAAGATTTTTCCTTCGGCATACGAGATGTCACAAGGAGATTCTTCTTTGTCGGTAGCTGCGGAAGAAGGTACAACAACGAGTCTCGACTTTCTGTTTGAAGCTCATCAAGAGCATCTACCAAGACAAAGACCCTTGAATATTTGTTCATCTCATCGGAAAGCATTTTTACCAGGGCATCCGTTGTGGGAGCGACTCCTCGATTGAGATAAGTAGTCTCAAGACTTTCACATTCAACCTCACTGAGGACGCGCTTTTGCATCAGCTGGCGCCAGAGAGACAGGAGTATGTTCTCTGCAGTCTGACTAGATCGGTCCTTGTAGTCGCAGAAGGCAAAGAGCACCGCATCATTCTGTTTGAAGAATCTTTCCTGGAGGTAGTTGACTGCAACAGCGAGCAGGATTGTCTTGCCAGCGCCTGGAATTCCGGGACACCAGAGTGTTTGACCTTCAGTGTTTAGCCACCTGCGAAAGCTGTCTGCCTCCAAAAACCACTGGCCCGTCGTCTTATGCCTCGTCGAAAAGACGTCCTTATATCGCGCAGAGAAGTCGAACTTTGCCAAGTAGTTCACGATCTTCTCGTGGCGCTCCTTGTTCTCTATAATCTTCCTCTGTGCGCCGGGGAGATTCAGGTTGAATCTCCGACTTTCGATCAGTGGCTTCCAATTTCGGAACATTTCATTGATCTGTGCCGAGACTCGCAGAAATGATCGATCTTGAGGACCCGCAAACTTGTTGATTTTGAAATGATCGGTATTCAATCGGAACTTGTGAGGCCCTAAGGCTGCCGCGGACCGTTCGTCCACAACCTGAGTGACAATGTTAATCATTGGAGCTGTGATAAAAACATGTCGAAATACATACCAGTTCCTTGAAAATCCCCATGATTCCAATCTTTCTTCCAAAATCCGTCTCCTTGCGTTCAATAAAGGCACAGTATGGAATCGCGTTTCTTTCCAGCAATCTCTGGAAATTATCCACCTTGTCCAGTAGAATCGGATCGTCATAGCGAATATCTCTGATGATTCCTTCGTCAGACCCGGCTTTCTGCAGAGACTGGGTCACCACGACAGCAAGTTGCTGTGCTTTTGAGCCCAGAAAGGGGCAGCCCAAAAATATCAGACCAACCGTAGCTTCAACCAAGTACTTGAACTTAGGCTCAAAATCGGCGTATAAGAGGCCCTATTCAATATGACACTAGAATTAATATCCAGCAGACCAAAGATAAAAAATGTGCTTACATGCTGAATCACATTCCCGCCAAGACTATGTCCAATCATGATAAGTGGTCGGTCTGTCGTTCCTGTACTGTTGCGAAAATCATGGATTTCATTGACCATCTCTTCTGCGCAGGCCTGCAGACGGGTCTTCGGAGCATCTTTGTGCCATCTGGACTCGTAATTGTAAACTAAGATCCTCGTCTTCGGCACGATGTCTGGCAGCATGTTGCTGTCTTTCAACCAGTTGACAAGCCGGGGCTGCCCATTGACTTGGATGGTCTCATCCTTCCAAGTCCATGACCAATCTACCTGAGAGCCAAGCCCATGAACAGCAATTATGCTACCAAAAGTGTTAGATTGTGGCTTTCTTGTGGTTCATCTCCGAACATACTCAACCTCCGCTTCGCCTGTATCAGGAGAACTCCCATCGTACAAAATGTCAATGGGAGGTCTATGTTCCGGTTTCTGTGAATCGATTAGCGACTGGCCTGTCTGGATCATATGCATACAACGAACTGGTATTTTATCTGCGATCGGCTCTTCGGGGATCTTGCTAGGGCGCGTGGCGGACCGCGACCGCGAATATTCGTAGGAAAGCCACACACAAAGAAGAGACGCAGCGCCTGCAAAAGAGATACGCTGAGCGGCAGTTAAGGACATCGCTGCAGCTTAGAGCACATGGGGAGGAAGCCCCTATGGCTATGAAGAGCGCCAGTGGGGAAAGGTGTAAACAGATGGATGCGCATTCCTGCTTCCCCTGTCAGCTTATATTTGAGGCCGCCATCCTCCTTAAAGCTGGGGTGTTGAGGTCTCACTCAGCCGCCTCTATTCTCGTATATTGGGGGCGGACGCGTTTGATAGGGGAAATAAACACGCCATGCCCCATCCAGACGCCAATCAATCCAATCTTCAGTTGTGGCTTGCATATTCGCGAGGCTGGCAGCCAATCCGTGATTAGTGGCGCCAAACACGGGATGAACTTCGCAACTAGCGTCGAGTAAGCTTCAAAATGTTTTTTCAAGAGCCGGAACATGTTCTCTGCAAGTCTCTGAGACTCTGTTAACCTTGACCATGGGTATACAGATGGTTTGTGCTTGGGTGCCAAGAACTTCACTTACCAGGTTGGGCGGGACGGGCCGGAAAGCACCGCGCTTGTTCGTTCCACGGATGCCACAGCGGCGCCTAGCCCAGTCTCAAAAAGGACCATAAACCCAAAAGAGAAGTGAAAGCGTTGGCTCCATCGGCTACTTTGTCCTCCCTTAAGCCCCGCCAGGTAGGCCCTGGGGTGGTCGCTTGTCTTTTGCTCACTGCCAGACTCGAGCGCAACCTAGGCTGCTGCAACCTACCTATGCCCTTCTACTCTCCTTGTTTCCCAGCTGTTTGCTATCTAGAGCCCTTTCGCATCTTGCATCTACTTGTCGGTGTCCATCGTTCCCTCTTGTAGATAATAAGATAGCATAATGCCACACGATACACTTGTGACCTGTCTAGTCTCCGAAAGCCCCCGCTTTTTCCTCTTCCCCGTCGTCGTCAATTTCGGCCCCCATGGCCCCAGCCGCTCCTTGGCTGTGGCCTACCGCCAACGCAGCGACAGCAACATCTCGATGCCACATTTGGCACGTCGTGGCAGGTACCCTCGCAAGTCGCACTGAATCCGGAATCCCTGATCGAAAGCCCGTCTTCTCGGATTCCGCGAACCGCGCGCCGCCCGAGGCAAAGAGAGCGCTTCGCAGACGGCTGGTATCGTCGGTCTCATTGAGGCAACGAGGCCGATAACAGTCAGCGAGATAGCGTTGCAGAAATGCCGTAGCCCCCTCTCGTCGTGCCTGACCGTCTGACGGCCGCTACCGCGGGAGTAGGCGCAACTACAGTCCGAGCTGCCGTGGTATGACGAAAGTTCGCGCTTGAGCAGGCGCCTGGTTTTTTACGCGATGATAGAAACGCGACAGAGTCACGTGCAGCCAGCCTGCCAGTCAGACCTCACCCAGCAACCTCAGCCGTGATGAGCAATGACTGCCACGCTCTTTCATAGTGAAGCAGGTAAAAGATGGCTGGTCTACGAATGCGCCTCACACCCTCATCGTCCCCGCTCTCTTTCATTGTCCGACCATGTTGTTTTCAACCACCTCCCTTGTCCGTCGACTGACTCACACGATGGCAGCACAAATTCAAGCAATCGAAGAGCAGACCCTCCCATTTTATCATAAAAGATATTATTACCCTGTCAAAATTGGCCAGGCTTTCAATAATCGATACCGGATAATTGCGAAGCTTGGCTATGGTGCCTACTCGACTGTTTGGCTTGCGTGGGACGAAAGGTCTTATCCCACTAGAATTGTTTTGATAACAGCGCCTGTTGCTGACTTGAAATATAGAGCGAATGAATATGCTTCGCTGAAGGTTTCTGTGCGGATTGACAGCAATAATGCCGAGCCCTCTCCCGTTCTCAACGAAGTCAACATGCTCCAGCGTTTGAAACAGTTCGCTGATGAGGATCATCCTGGGCTTGACTTTACAAGGCTTGCGCGTGAGATATTCGAAACAGAAAGCCTCGCTGGTCGTCATCACTGCATTGCATATAAGCCCAAGGGCAACAGCATCCGTACATTACAGGAGGCATTTCCCAATGCAATGATCCCTAAGGCTTTAGTGAAATCCTTGATACACCGCCTATTCTTCTCTGTGAACTGGCTACATGCCACATGCGGTGTTGCCCATACTGGTAAGTCCACTTATGGATATCTTAATTATCTACTTACGGAGGAATAGACATTTCACCCATGAATGTCTTAATGGAAATTGATGACGACACTATCCTGCAAGATATTGAGAACCAGGAATCCCAGGATCCAAGTTTGCCGATAACCTCCACCATCTCCGGGGATATGCCGATGGTTGTCTATAAAACTAGACATACCATGTTAGCACTCTCCGGCCACCCTATTCTTACAGACTATGGTCAAATGCGACTGGTCGAAGGATGCGTGAATCGAGACTGGTGGATGTCTGATCTCTACCGCGCTCCCGAAGTGCTCTTGCATCTACCATGGGGATTTCCAGTTGATATATGGTCAATTGGCGTTATGGTGAGTTGAGTTGAGCACGTAATCGTCGGCTATAAGTAAGCAAACTATTAACTAGTTTTCATCGATACAGACCCTCGAACTTTTGGAGGGAAAAAACCTCTTCGATCCGATTGACCGTGTTCATGGCCAGTATGTACTTCCACTGGCTTTAGCACAATATATCGGGTATCTTGGCCCCCCCTCCCCTGAATATTATCCAGAACAGCCCGCTTTTCTCAACCTACTTTGATGCCCAGGGTAAGGCTCACCCTCCTCCGCGGTCACCGCCTATTCTCACTCAAGGCTATGACAGGGAATTGGGCCTCTGAAGTACCAGTACCAAAAACCTCACTCGAGGACTTTGTCACGACAATCCCACCGGGAGAGGAGAAAGACCAGTTTCTGCGTTTTATACGGAAAGTCTTGACCTGGGACCCGGAAGTGAGAGCCACGTCAAACGAAATTATACCAGACGAATGGCTTATGAGGCCGTTTTGAGGAGATGCTATTATGATGACTATCCTTTTACGTTGGTTATTGGGGCTTCCATGGAAGTCGCCATCTCGATCGCAGTTGAGCTCGGCAAGATACACTGTGGATTCTTGCGAAGTTCGCACCGTCCTAGAAAGAAGCATGGCGCCTAGTGACCTCCCTCATTGACGGACGTTGGGTCTTCTCGATAGCAGTCTGCTGGCGCACGGCTCCCATGGAGGAAATTTGGGGCGTTTCTTCCAAAGAGCTTTGCATTCATCACATTCAACCTTGGAACTGCTCGTATGCTACTAATAAACGGGAAGCTTGCATTGGGCCGACGGCCCTGAAGGCCATCATCCTGTTGGTATCCTTTATATGTGTGTACACAATCTCTGTGATTGCCACAATTGGAACATCTCCAAATCACCCAAGTGACACCTTATGGAAGCGTGTACCGGGCTGTGAGTGCTAACTATTGTAGTGGGAGAATTGCGCCATCGTGGTGAAATGAGCGGTGTGCGGATTACCCAGCATTTGTGATATAAAAGGCTTCATCGCATGGATACCTAGGACAATCAGACACACTTCTCCTCTTCTAGACCACCCCTGTGTTCTCCTCTCCTGTAGTCCCACTACTCCCAGTGGCGGACCTGGTTCGCAGACAGGTTCGCGTTTCTCGCTCTTCACTATATACAAAAGTGAACAGGAGATGTGTACAGTACCTTATACTGAAATAAAATATCAGAATAAATCTTCTGTCCAGTTGTCAGTATCCATTTGTGGGTGCAGAGTTCCAGACGCGAGTTTGGCGAGCTTTCTGCCAACTGGCAAGTCTCCTGCCAACTGCAAGTCTCCTGCCAACTGGTAAGTCTTCCGCCAACTGGCAAGGCTATGTCCAAACGGTATGTCAGGTTATCTCAGTGGGCGATTCCGATCAAATTCACTCTCGCTCCCCTCCGTCTCGCTTCCGTCATAGGTCGACGGCAGCATACCCCGCCCGCAAATAGAATATGCTAATTACGAGCGATGGGAATACTGGTCAAGAATGGCAGCAAGCTGGCTATACCTGCAGGCTGACGAAGTTCTTCAGGAACGTCTTCAGAACCTTGTCCACATACTGGAGTACGCCGATGTCATGTTCGAAGAAATCATGACAATGGTCCAGGGTAGTGACCGTGCCGAAAACGCCCTCAACGAGGCTAGAAAGTTCGACAAGATGAGACGTTCGGATTACGACACGGCAAGGGAGTATGTATATCACAGGATACCTGAAGCAGTACCACGTACTAAAAAGATTCGACATTGCTCCTCACCCATTCCATGCTCTATCTCAGGTGCTGTATCAGCTGGAGAAAGAGATCCCAAAGGTCCAATTTATCACCGAAGAAATAGCCAGTATGGAGGCTAAGAAGATTACACGGATCTTCGAACGCAGCCCAACCTCGCCCACCACAACCCCCTCCACCACGGCCACGACCACGGTTCCCACCACAATTGGCAGATTGGGCTGCGTTCGAAGATCCGTCTCGATCAGCGACGATCTGTAAACTTATACAGTAGCCGTCCATCTTCTCGAGCGTGATCTTCTTAGCCTCCATGCTGGATATTTCTTCCGTGATGAATTGCACCTTAGGAATCTCTTTCCCAAGTTGATGCAGCACCTGAGAAAGGGCATGGAATGGATGAGGAGCAATGTCGAATCTTTTCAGTACGTGGTACTGCTTCAGGTATCCTGTGATATACTCCCTTGCCGTGTCGTAATCCGAACGTCTCATCTTGTCGAACTTTCTAGCCTCGTTGAGGGCGTTTTCGGCACGGTCACTACCCTGGACCATTGTCATGATTTCTTCGAACATGACATCGGCGTACTCCAGTATGTGGACAAGGTTCTGAAGACGTTCCTGAAGAACTTCGTCAGCCTGCAGGTATAGCCAGCTTGCTGCCATTCTTGACCAGTATTCCCATCGCTCGTAATTAGCATCTTCTATTTGCGGGCGGGGTATGCTGCTGTCGATGACGGAAGCAAGGCGGAGGAGCGAGAGTGAATTTGATCGGAATCGCCTATCCGCGTGGGTTTCTCGATTCATGGTCGAGAGCTTTCACTGTCTGCATTTTAGCAGAAGCGATTGCAGGTAAGTTGTAACCCTGGTTTTTGGTGCCATCGGAGGCAACCTGGGTGCTTGGATTGTTGATGCCAGCAGGAAAAAAGTGTGACTGAATTGTGGGGTTGTCATCCCCGTGCTCGGTGTCCGCCATGGCGACGGTCGAGCGATTAGCTGATGAAGGGGTTCTTGGATCAAGATCTTATTGGTGAAGAGACCAGTGTGGAGTCTCACCATGATGTCGGTTTTGAAATTAGCTTCGAAAGAAGAGTTGCTAGTGGTCCAACTAGCAAGAGAGGCTCATAACCTCATGGGAATACGATGGATGCAGTGTGAATCAGGATGGGGAAACAATGTATGCAGATCGTATTTGTGAACGTGGACAGAGAGAAAGAGAGAGAGCGAGAGGAAGAGAGAGAGGAAGAGACTATCTATCTAACGATGGGTTCTGGCTCATGTGATGCCTGGAGCAAACGTGTTTGCCTGCCCCAGGCATCCAACAACTTGCTCGCTTGTATCTCGTCGAGCAGTTCGGACGAGAATGTTTCCTTGTTCAAGAAACAAGCTCGCCCTTCAATGTTCTCGATGTACTGGGTCTGGGCCTGTTCAACGCCAATCTGATCCAGAGGAAGCATCACAAGTGTGATAGATTTCGCAAGCAAAAGTGACACTGCTTGCATTATCATGGAATACAGATACAATATGAGATAAATGGAGAAAACAATGTATGTATTCACGTGGACGAAGAGGAGAAAGAGAGAAGGAGAGAGAGAGAGAAACTATGGGGTTCTATCTACACACATGTGATGCCTGGGGCATCAAGGCATCCAACATCCCCCTCATAGAACCTGCATGACATCTCCTATCAAAACCTCCAACTCTGGCATACATAGTAAAACTCTGTATTTTTCATGTGGATTTAGATCATGCCAATGAGCTTAGCAAAGACCTCGAACTGGTCTTTTGCGAGAGCCTTGGTAAATCCGTCTGCGGCATTCTTCTTGGTATCAACACGGTGAATTTCGACATGGCCCTGTGCGACCGCATCTTTGACGAAAAACCACCTCAGCGATAGACCAATCACAACTCAATAAAGTCTGTTCTGTCTGAGTGTCGCCAAAATTCACATATCCCCGGAAGATGATGCGGATCTTGGCTTGAAGATTCCAACCTGGGGTAAGGTCCTTCACTTCCAGGATGTGGACGGTATGCTGGATGCCAAGGATATCCATGATTTTCCCCATGGTGGCGATGTAAGCCGCGATGTTCTCCTCCGCACCGATATCATCATTCTCCCAGCGAATGAGGATGACCACTTTCCGGACGTGAACACTGCCGCGGGATGCTGCACCTTCCTCGGGTCTGCTCTCGGGCCGGGGAGATGATGAACGCGAGACGCCCTCGAAGGAAATGAGGCGCTGATTGAAGGCAGGGCAGAATGGTGAGATGTGGCCCGCGATACTGGATCAGAGGATTGGGAGCAATTTCCGGTGCTTTACCACCAGACGCCATGATAAGACGGAGAAGACCTGTGTCTCTCAGCAGGTTGTCTAACCTCCTGGTCCTCTTGACATCCAGATAAGTAAGTCTTCGATGGTTCAGACATGGTACTAAACAATGTTACCTAGAAAAAGACAGAGATGGATCATTGGATAGTTGGTACTCACGATGTGGATTGTGGGGGAGATGTCGAAGTGATGGAGAAGGGAAGAAGAAAGAAGAAGAGCTGCGCAGAACAACTCATATTTATGTCCTTTCTCCGTGTTTGCTCCTTCCCTCCTAGCTATGCTTCGCCCCTTTCCTTGAAGAGATGTAGCATCAAAGGAAGTATCGTTGGTCATGAACCATAGCGGTTACTCACATGACGCCTGCAGGATCCCTGCCCCCAAAGAGAACTTGATTCTCCCATCCCGGAAACTGAGCCAAGGCATCAACGGTCATATGACAATCCAATCTTGGTCCCTTGGAAACCGCCATGAGAACATGGTTACAACTTACATAGTCTATAGACTAAGATACTTGGCAACTGGGCGCTGCGCAGTCCCATATGCGCTTGGCGACATAATACATTGCTGAGTCCCGGGTGCTGCCGACCCCTGGGCCCTTTGATTGAGTTACCAAAATTCCCTCAGCATCCTTCTGCAAAAGACGATGGATGCCCAACTCCACCGCCTGCTGTTTGAGCGATGCCGACTCGGTATTAAATCAAGGAGTAATCCGGTTAGGTTTAGCGCACCAGAAATCTGGCAGAACTTTTGGATCATGTGATAAGGTCGGAGAGCACTGAGATAACCTTTGATTGGCGTAAGAATGTGGCTTCGAGAAAATTCTAGTGGCAGATTGGCTGAACAAAGTTTAAATGCGCCACCCGGCCGGCCCTGGTTTCATGCACAGGCGCTGCGCCGTCTTATAAATTTGCAAGTGAAGTGCAACCCGATGTCCTCCAACACCGCGATCTTGAAGGAAATACCTTCAATCTGGGGTTGACGTTTGGGGTAAATGGCCCCATGGGCAATTCAATCCATGGCTAAAACCTTGACAAACACTTTTGGTTGTTATCACTAGCGGCCCGATAGTAGACATGGGGGCCGACACGCGGGGGGTTTGCGCCGGCCCGGGTACGCCGGGCCGGAAACATGTGTCGCCGGAGGTACGACGTCTACGGTTGGCTCGCCTCACGCCGAATACCCCACAATTCTTCTCGGGCGTGCCGGTCAAGACACGCTTATGTAACGATCGCCCCTTGTCGCTGGCGAAATGCATGAGCTTGGTTTCAATGCGATCTTGTGCGTCCGATTGGCATATTACCCCAGGGGAACCCCAGAGTGCCTTGGAGACACGAATCGCGATTAAACAAAAGCTCGTCTCCCCACACTGTACTGCGTCACTTATTGTAATACGACGAATAGTACTAGTGCCATATCTGGTAGCGGATATCTCATCAACTATCTGGCGCGCCAAGGAAAAAAAAGTTGGGTCGGCCGTTCTGCTTTTGGCCACCTCCACATCTTATTTTCCTTGCCTTTTCTTCTCGTCTTCGACGCTCTTTTTCTCTTTCACTTCTCAATACTATAATACTATATACTCATCGCGATCATGAGTCTTCCCAACGAACCGCGTCCTATTCAGGAGTATGAACCACACAGCGACTCAACAGACATGGAGAAAAAGGAATACCCCGTAGACCACACGGATGACCCCTTTGGGAATGAAGATTCCGGGGAAGTCAAGTATCGTATCATGCCCTGGTGGTGAGTATCACTTCTGTTCGCTGCTTTCAGCTCTTTGGATGCCCATTTCTGACTCTTATACAGGCAAGCTGGAACGCGTAAGAGCCTTCGATGAGCCCCAGTCAAAAGGAACCCCTTCCTAACATGTTTCGTCTAGTGATGGTCGCGGAAAATATTTCCCTCGGTATTCTGTCCCTTCCATCAGCAGTGGCAACCCTTGGAATTGTCCCGTAAGTTGCATTGTATCCGCGATTTGGGAAGAAAACTGACCTTCTTTCAGCGCATTCATTATTATTATGGGCCTTTCCGGTATCTCATGGTATACTGGATACGTAATGGGCCAATTCAAGCAGCGTTACCCTCAAGTCCACAGCATGGGTGATGCTGGAGAGCTGCTTTTAGGTCCCATCGGACGCGAAATCTGCTTCGTCGGCCAGCTGCTGTTTATCATCTTCCTGATGGCCAGTCACATTCTTACCTTCTCGGTGCTGTTCAACACCATCACGAACCATGGCACCTGCACCATTGTGTTTGGAGTCGTTGGCTTGATCGTCAGCTGCATCGCAGCCCTCCCACGGACGTCAGAGAAAGTCTACTGGATGTCCATCATCTCCGCTCTCAGCATCACCATCGCTACCGTCGTCACCATGGTCGCCATTGGTGTCCAGGCCCCCGATAACGTTCAGAATGATATCACGACCAGCCCGACCTTCCAGGAGGCTTTCCTAGCAGTCACCAACATCGTCTTCGCGTTCGTTGCCCACGTTTCTTTCTTCGGTATCATGTCGGAGATGCAGGACCCTCGCGATTTCCCCAAGTCCCTCGCTATGCTCCAGATTGTCGATACCACTATGTACGTCGTGACCGCCATGGTCATCTACTGCTATGCCGGCCCTGATGTTGCCTCACCGGCTCTCTCCTCGGCTGGACCTGTCATGAAGAAAGTTGCGTACGGTTTGGCTATCCCAACAGTGCGTCATATTTCCACTCGGAACCCATTGGGGACTTCGTTCTAATTGTTTGATAGGTTATCATCGCCGGTGTCATTTTCGGCCATGTCGCATGCAAGTATATCTACGTGCGCATCTTCCGCGGTGATCGCTCCCACCACATGCACCAGAAGACCTTCTTGGCTACGGGCACATGGGTCGCAATTGGTCTCACCACTTGGACTGTTGCCTGGGTTATTGCAGAGTCTATTCCCGTGTTCAATGAGTTGTTGAGTTTGATTGTTAGTTTTCCAACTAGACGTGCTGTCGTTCTGTTACTGACTTCGCTGTGTGCAGAGTTCCCTATTTGGAAGTTGGTTCAGCTGTAAGTCAATCGTGTCGTGTCTTTCTGCTTGATATAAGTTACTAATCAAAACATCGGAAACAGATGGTCTTCCTGCCATTTTCTGGCTCGTGATGAACAAGGGTGTGTGGTTCTCGACACCTCGCAAGATCGCCTTGACGATTCTCAACTTTGTGATTCTCGGAATTGCTTGCGCTATCGTATGTTTCGTCCTCCCTTTGATGTTGTAAGGGTCGAATACATTACTAACGAGACCAGTGTGGATTGGGACTTTACGTCTCGGGCTTGGCTATCAACAAGAGCTCGCAAAAGGCTAGCTGGACTTGTGCCAACAACGCCACCTAAATCTACCTACTGATGGAGGATATGCAGTGTTTTGACTGTTGGCGATGACCCTGACCCCTTTGTTAGAATAGAAGTGTCATCTTATATATGGCGTCCGTTGCTTCCCTTGCTTTGGCGTGCTTGGCCCTTGTAAATATATTGGCGTTCGACTTGAAATTCACATGTTCCTTATTGCTTGCGATTTTCAAAAACGGTGTATTACGCTGTATTCGGATTACAGTGATTTGATTTTCTTTTTTCAAATAATGTATTTACTACCGTAGAGCCAGCAGACCCCAGGCAACGATGATAACCGCTCGGCTGGAACCGGCTTACCCCGGTTTCTCCACAATGTCGGGGGAAAAGGTTTCAAAGTACCTGTGGACACTGTGAAGCCCATGATGTCATATCTACAATGGCACCAATCATTTTAGTGCCCATTCTCCTTCCCACCATGGTTAGGCTTGTCATGTCGCTTTGTCTCAGACAGCCCCAAACATTCAGCCATGTTGAAAAAGATGTCAATGGAGTTATACACTCCGCCAAACAGTTCCTGGCATGGTCCCCGCGCAAAGACCGGCACGTCCGTCAACGAGTGGACCCCTCCCCCTTATCAAGAGGCAATGTTCCATTGACCACAAATCCAGTAACTGCATCCTTGTAGCTGGCGAAGTACCCGTTCTTCTCGTTATCTGCCGCCTCAGCAGGTGTGCGGGGACCCTCGCTGTGGACCTGATAATTTTCCCTTCGATCAGGGAACGCAGTAACACCCGAGTGCAGCGTGTATCTCGGGTCCCAGCGGGCTGGGAAGTGGACACCCTCCGAGTACTGCAAGGAGTTGGGACCAGCGACTGTGTACTGCGATAGACCGGACTTTCCGTAGTATCCAACTGCGTTACGCTTGCTGCGATCGTTGTCCTGGGCGTCCATGTACTTTGTATCCACCGAGCCCGTGACGTCGAAGCCGTGGCCGTGGTCGGCTGTGACGACGATGAGGGTATCTTCTAACTGTCCCAGTCGCTCGAGTTTCTCGATTGTTGCCCGGATGGTGTCATCAAGTTCGAGTAGCTCGCCGAGGGCCCGGTCATAGTCCAGTGTGTGCATCTGCTTGTCGATGCTGGCGGCCTCGGACATGAGGAACCATCCATCCTTTTTGTGGCGCTTGTCGAGGACATCGATGGCCTTGAGGGTCATGTCTCTGAGTCCGGGGAGATCCTCTGCGTCGCGACCGGACCCGTCGGGATAATTGCTCTGGTTGAGCAGGTTGGCTTGGTATACGTTGCGATCGAGCCAAGTTGCGAGATTGGATTTCTGGAAAACACCTAACAGCTTCTCATTGTCTGGGGCACTGTCCAGCGCCGTGTTGTTCCAGGCTATATTATAGCCCTTTTCGGCGAAGAGCTTGTAGTAATCGCGTGTTTTCTCGCTCTCAAGGAAATCCTCTGCGCCACCCCCAAGCAGCACATCGGGGCCATCCCAGTCTGTCCACTCGTGGTCTTTCAGACCTTCATAATAGGCGCCGATGACATGATCATATTCGCCACGGTTGCTGGTGTGTGCAGCCAGTCCCGCAGGGGTAGCATCCGCGAGGAAGGCAGTCGACACGATACCAACACCGCTGTTCGGGTATCGACGGCGGAAAACTTCCGAGATTGTCTCGAATCTCGGGTCGTCGAAGGGATCACTGGAAGAGTCCACATAGACATTCAGAGCATTGACGGTAGTCTTGTGGCCGGAGTAAAGCGCTGTCGCCGAGTTGGCGGAATCTGTGATGAACGAGTCCATGGAGTGCGTCATCTGATGACCCAGCACGGGAAACTTATCCAATGCCATTTTCGTCATATATTTGCCATTGACGCTGCGGTGGGCAATGAGGCGCGCGGCAGTGATCATATTCGTTGTCATTCCGTCCCCGATGAACATGACCACGTTCTTCGCGCGCCGCTTTGGGGGAAGATCGCGGACAAGCCAGTTGGCTACTGTCCTTTGTTCTCCATAGTAACTCAAAGTTGCCTCGTATTCGCCAGGTTCGTACAGGGCGACTCGTCTATAGATCTTGGAGGTGACATTGACGAGGGATGGTTTGCTTGCGTCCTGTGCGAACAGATCTGCTACTGTCAACATGTTGTCCTTGGTAGGTCTCTATCCAAGGAGTCTGTTACCTTCGTACCACGTGAAGTTCCACCTTTCTAGCTTTGGTTCATCGAGGTTGAAGTATAATGTGGCAGGAACCGGCTTCTTGCCCTTCTTGGCGATAGTGAATGTGAAGTTTTCGTCCGGCTCTCCGACGCGCGCCTCGGAACCATTGACGGGTGAGTGCACTTCGAGGCGGATATCGAAGTACTGACCGGCTAGGAAATCCACTCTAAGGAGACACCCATTAGCTGATAGCCAGGTCATCTAGAATTGGAGTCATCCATACTGATCAGGCGGAAATATGCATCCCAAATCAGGACAACCACCCAGCCGCTGGAATGTTTGAGCAGCTGTGCATAAGACGAAACATGCGAGTGCGGAGATTGAGAAAGCTCGCATGTTGATCGGACAGTCAATCGGGATAATAGCACACAATTAGGCCTTTACAGAAACAAGAGCTCCAGCGGGTGTCCCATTATATACCACGATCTTCACGGGCAATTGAGACCTGTCTTACGCCAAGACAACAAATGTGAGTAGAATGACATACATTTCCGACAGTCTGGATGCAATCCTATTCAAGGAAGCATCGTTGTATTCCCTGATAACATAGGGACGAATAGAGGATGATTACCATCTGCACGTGTCGAAGTCATTGACGTCTGGCAGCTCGAAGCTTTTTGCCAAGCTGAGGGGGTGGAACGCCAAGCCAAGCCAAATCAATCGCCAATCTTCCGCCAAGCTTCGAACCTTGGCGAGCTCCTGCACGTGGGATCTTTGCGAGAGGCGACTCGTTACAGGCGGACGAAGGATTTGTTTGTTCCGATTCGCCGTTCCGATCCTTGTCGAGGTATATGCATAGGCTAATAGCAGGCATAGGGACGTTAGAATAAGCTTTCCAACTGAGCCTTTAGTCTCACATCTACCCGGGAGTTACCCCTATTTATGCTTCGCCCTTCGTACCTTCCTGTTCTCTTTGCATGAGAACTCATATGCTTGAGAGCCTCGGTTAAGAGAGTTCACATGGCGTGTGGCATTGAAGAAGGTTATCTTATACCGAGAGTCGGGGCTGGTTGGGAATGCCGCAGAGCGTTGAATATTGGCGTTGCGTTTAGAGCCGATAGCAGAAGAATCATGTGTAGTTCTTCAACACATTTACGCAGTGTTCAATGGGTTTATAAGGCTTATGAATAGCCTACTAAGTCACTTGGTTCTAAGCTCCCAAGTTGTATACTGCTGTAGAGCAACTATGAAGTGATCCAAACAGTCACCAGGACTCCTCGCACTGAAACAAGTCATATATACAGATATGGAGACAGATATACAATCATCATATCACGTAGTGTCCTCCACACGCATCAATACATCTCTTAACTCAGAAGTCCGGCTCAGCACTGATCCTACTGACCCGGCGACCATTGTTCTGAGCTCTGTCAGCAGCAAGAGTCTGAGCAAACTTACTCTTCGCACGAAGTTGCGGTCCCTTCCAATAGAAGATATAGATGGGAGTGACAACAAGACAGGAAAGACAAGCCAAAATAGTGCTTGCATACTGTACATGCCACTTATCGCCGATATTCGTGTACATGGGCGTCGCATACATAGCCGAGATACCAGCGAGCAGATCACGCGCGAAAGCATTACCGCCCGTTGCCGAAGCCGAGTACACACCGTACGAGGCAACCATATAATCGACAGAGGAGAGGTAGATGGCGTAGTTGGCGATACCGACGCAGGCGGAGAAAATCATCGAGCCGATCCAGTGGACGTTGCGCGAGTTACCGAAGGATGTCCAGGCGAAGCCGAAGAGGCCGATTGGTTCAAGCGGCGCGAGGAACAACAGCCACTTCAGGCGGCGCTCTGGTGGAATTGCGGCATCGCCGTGGCGGAGGCGCAGCTTCTGGTCACGGATGAACCACGGGAAGTAGCTGAAGTAGGCAATGAAATAGGCAGCGTTGATGGGGATAATTGCCCAGGCTACGCCGAGGGTGCCGAAGCCCCAGCCTTGCTTGTAGACGATGGCGAAACTCTCCAGGAAAGTGAAGATCAGGGCGTCGGAGAAACCGGAGAGGAGGGACAGACACAGGACGATGGGCTCGCGCAAGAGCATGTAGAAGGGTCGGGCCCAGATCTTGCCGGCTTCTTTAAGGGAGACGCGGGGGGTCTTGAGTTCGTTCGGTCCGTAGATGTTGGGATCTTCGCCGGACTTGCGGCGGCGTCTGGCTTCTCTATCCATAAGAATGGTGGAACGACTTTCGGGCATGAAAAAGATGATTATCTGAGTGACTACTCCGAAGATGAGCTGAATCCAGAAGAACCATTGCCAGTTGAGGACTAGGTCGTGAGCTTCATGTCAGCTAGATGTTGCAGATTGATACAGGGAATCTGAGAGAATAGCATGTGCTTACATCGCGCAATTGGGCCGCCAATCACACCACCAATACTGGTACCGATACAAGAGGACAACACGATAAAAGCGAGAGGAAACTGTTGCGTCTCGGGCTCGTAAATGTCAGCAATAAGACCGAGTGTGACACTACCACCGGCAGTAGAAAGACCACCCTATAGATATTATGTTAATTCACCCAAGTCACCAGTCGCAGAACCGTACGGGAGAGCTAACCAGTGCACGAGCAACGACAAGGCTACCCCAATTGGGAGCAAGGGCCGCAGGAAGTTGCCAGATGTTGATGAGGAACATTGAGAGCTGAAGGATAGGCCAGCGACCAAATTCCTCAGACCAAGGAGCCCACAGTTCACAACCAATGGAGTAGGTCACAAGGTAGGCCATCTGACCCGTGCGAGCGTGCTGCTCGCTGATATGGAAAGCCTCTGAGAGAGGCGTTACGGCGGCAGGGTAGACCGAAGTGTTAAAGTTCATAGAGACCTGCACGAAAGCGACAGCTGCCAGATAGGTCCATTTCTTCCATCGCGGCCAGGAGTAACCGAGGATCTCGTAGCACTCCCCTTCCTTCAGCTCGCGCTTTCCGTCAGCGCGTTCGCTCTTGGTGCTTTGTTTTTCGCCCAATTCATTGGAAAGGTCGATGGGTGTGCTGGAGCCGCTGATCGCGCCATTGATGGATGACGGTCTACTCTCGCTGCGAACAGCTGGAGCTTCTTCAGTCATTGGTTGCTCTGGGTCTGTCATCCTTGCGCTTAGGATGAGAGCAAACGCAACGGGATAGCAATTGAAATACTGTGTAAATAACTAAAAACTATGGGTCTTAGCTGTTTTATGTACTCTGTATGTGCTAGTATCTGCAAACTCTGTTGCACATCAGACAACATGCTCTGAAACCGGATTTTATAGTGGATCTACTGCATACGCACACCGATAAGATAAGTGGAGGCCCTGGGATAATCAAATACATAGAGAGCATCGATAGCTGTTTGGGAGATATCTGAGTCTAATTCTTGTAAGGGTTTCTAGTATTGATGAAGATAGTTGCTTGGTTTTGCAGCTTATTCTGTGCCATAAAATTGAGATGTTCTCGATATTCAAGCCACAATTCATGTGACAAGTGGCAGACATTGATTAGTAGTCTCATAAAAACCTGATGTGAATGATCTGCGTTCCCTTCGGCCCTTCGGCATTCTCCACTTTATCCTGACGTCAAATCTCTTCCAGCAAAATGGCCTATGGTCCATCTCTTTGCTACTCATTATTGCTTTCCTCTGAGTGCGCAGAAAAATCGCACAGCTCGTCCTGGATATGCTATATTAGCTGAGGTTAACCTTTGACGTGCAGTGTATGCACGTTGGAATACAGGAGGTAGTACAACACAACTGCAGAGAGAAATGCGCCCAAGAACATGAACACTCTGACTTGCACATGGGAACAGCCGCATATGAAGTCATTCCTGCATGCCAGCTCGAATAATAAGCGCCTCAGCTAAGACATAAAAAGAGGGGCCCGTCCATATACTAACCAATTAGACTACATCTTCGACGCCGGCGGGAGATCTTCATGAACCGAACTCGGTGAACTGTGATCAGCGACAGAACAGTTCGGGGCCTGGGCGTTCATTTACGAGTTTGAGTTATCCATCACCTTGATGTGCAGCTCTGTATGGCTGCATAAGGTACAGCGTAGTATGCCCCTTCGTATACAGAGGCCATTGGCTTGTACAACACATTGCGAATGCCAATTGAACGAATAGAAACCAACCTCCCCTATATATTAACAACGTCCTGCGGACTCCTGCATACTGAGAAAAACTGATATGACATCCTCACCTGAGCAACCTCATCTTAAAATCCCCACTCGACCTGCATGTGTGCACCTTGTCTAGTCTTTGACCAGGATGTCTCCAATGTACTCTCGCATCATCTCTGGATGAAGCAAAAAGGAAAGAAAGCCAAAAGCTAAAAAAGTATTGACCGACGCAGGGATCGAACCTGCAATCTCTTGATTCGTAGTCAAGCGCCTTGCCATTGGGCCAGCCGGCCTTCTTGAAGAGATGTGCTCCAAATCGTTAGATGGGGCTGCAGATTTTTTTGAGTTGATGCCCCACCCAGATAAGGCCGCTTTCGGTTTAGCGTCCTTGATCTTCGTGCTTATCAACAGAAGAAGAAACTCAGGCGAGTTTCGATGTGGATTAGTGGCTAACTTTGCTTTGATTGGTTCGAGAGATACTCGATGTGGACCCAGGACGGCTACATAGTACATAGTACTGTAGACTGTAGTGGTAGATATTGTGATGACGAAGGCTAAAAAAAAGTGTTCAATTCCTTCTACCTAAGACAACAAGACTAGTTAGAGAGAAAAGAGAAGAGAGGAAGAGAGGAGAAAAAGGGGTAAAGAACAATACAGCCGAATTCCTCCTACGAGGTCTCCCGGCGCCCAATGGTCTTGGGATTTAACTGCGACGCTCAGCTTCGCCTATCCCGTAAAAGGCAGGCGGAAAGTCGAATTGTTTACTTCCATTGGGGGGAATTGCTAAGCGCAATGAATTTGCTGCACCCAAGTGTTTACATTCACATATCATGACCATCTCGCACCCATGGTTTTCAAACAAAGCAAGGACTGGGGTAAAACGATCCAGCAATTGAAAACGAATTGAAGGTCTTTTCTCTAATTGAAATAACTGAATGCGTCTAGTTTCTCTCAACGATATTCAAAGAAACATCCTGATTTGGACGTAGTTTCCCAGGGTATATCCGCCTGCCAAACTTTCCAGAACGATCCGCTCAATACTTGGAAGTGTGCTACTATTTCGCGCAATCAACTTCTGCGATCTTTTCATGTCTCGCAGAGCCATCCTGGCTACCAACAGCTAATGCCACGACCTTGTCTAACTCTTGAGCCCATTTGATGGGACCGGGGGGCAAAGACTTCTCTGGTGAGTCCCAGTTCAAACGCTGCCGGATGTTATTGTCAAGGTCCGGTAACATTCCATGTTTGAAAGAAAGGCCACCGCCAAATATATCCGGGATATTTGCATCATCGATGTGCTCCCGGAGGGATGGCAAAACTTCATTGTTCAGGAGAACAACGATCTTCTCTGCTGTATGAGGATCGATGAAACCTTTGAGGTATTTCCAGATCGTAGTGAAATATGACGGAGCGTTGCATACCTGTGGTACGCGATGTCAGTATAGGTTAAATCGAGGTCTGTACATCGCGCCATGCTGCTTACAATAACGCGTTGGATAGTTTCAGGATAGCAGGTCGATAATAGCCAACTAATTTCCTGGGCAAATGATCTAACGCTCCATCCCTGCTTTAGGCCAAGATTGGATGCGTCCACGAGATAAACGAAGCTTGTTATCGGAGCCAACGAGTTTGGTCGGTCTTTCATCATGGAGCATAATGGAAGCACAAAACGGGTCAGACTATCGTGGAAAATAGAGGCTGACTGTAACATGTCCGGCATTGGTGGCCAATCTTCTTCGGATGGAGAATTTCTCCAGCCTGGCCGTTTCCGAGTCTTCTCCCAGCATGCTAATTCATCTTTACCAAGATAGGCGAGATCAAACATACATATCGGTAGACCATTCTTGTCTCTCCGACCTGTCCAAGTGGGATACTGAATAGTTACGTGAGTGGGTTTGTCTAGGGTAGAAGTAGCTACCACTCACAAATTGCCGAGCCTGTTCAAAATCGCTGATTGGCATTATGTCATATAATTTCAGCACAGACTTCTGCTGGCGAAATTGGAATGCTTCTTTAAATTGCTCGAGCGCGGCCTCGGGATCAAATCGACGGGCAGCCAGGAATCGGCTGTTCATGTCAGCTTTACGACGAAGGCGCAACCCACACGGTAAAAACGTACAGCAGAGTACTTGGATCGGATAATCCATCACACAACTCTCGGGTTCCATGTCCGTCTAGCCGATTCAATAGCGTATGCTCGTCGCATAGCCGAGTCAACGATGCAAGTGAAGCCTCGTATTCGGGAGGGATCTTGAAGTCAAGAATTTGATAGACAGACATGGCGATATCATCCAGAAATTAGATCGTCTGCGGAATACGGGTGACCGAAGGATGGAAAATGTTGAATAAGGTTGGGACGAACCAACTTTCTGATTTTGAGCTGCAGCTTTATGTAACCTCGCAGGTTGGCGTGTGTGAAAGGGATCCATGAGGAGGGGGCATTGAAGCTAACTCACCAGTTGCCGATCCCCAGGCGAGTCGTGCGAACTGTGGGGAATGCGGATCACATCCACCACTGAAATCTCCAGTTGCTGACCTAGAAACCTGGAACAAACCCGTTGTGGGTCCTTGACAGATCTAAATACGCAACATCCCGCGTTTGATCGGGTCACTTTGTTGACATCAAGATCTCGCTTTGCAAGGTACCGGGATTCTGACGTCAGGTTGATTAGTTCTGCATCAGTCGTTCCTCTGATCACCAGGCGCTTGATCACATTGTTTGCTATGATCTTGGAAAAGCAGTCTACTAACAAGTTAAGACCCACTATCAAAAGGATAACACAATCGTTGATGAAGTCATTGTTTTCGATCACTGCTCCGCTTTCCAGAGGTGTTATTAAGGCTGCTGAGACGTCGAAAGGAGGACAAAACAGATTTGGAGTGTACTGAGCAAACCTGCCTGCCATCCACATCAGCAAAGCCGAACACAATGGATTTTGACAATCACCAACAGAATGATGAGACATCATATGTGGTGGAACGACAAACACCTGATATAGATGGTCTGTGTCATGATTACACCCTGCGGCGGCACAAGCATGAGCAGAGAGCGAACGAGGGATCCTTCCGTTGTCGGGCGGATTGGACAAAATACATCGGCCCGATTGAACGTTGGGGGAGTTGCAATCCCTACGAAGGGCACTTCGCATCAGTAGTGCTGCCGCTTTGCAAGCCAGAGAGACTTGAACTCGTCTCGTATATTTTTGAATGTATGGGAATGATTCCTGGTCTTCTTACCATTAGTTCCCGTGAAAGAGGGGAGCTGACTGTTGTATCGACTTTACAGATGCCTTTCTCTACGACAATGTCCTAGAATCAGTATCAAAGGCCCTTGTAAGCAGAGCCCCACCCCACAAGAAAGAAAGTACCGTGATCTGAGGCCAAGCCAGTTGGATGCAGGCACCGATAACCTTGTCCTGAGTGATACCGAGTACTGCAATGTACGATCAGCAACCGGCACAAAGCAAATACAGTCAAAGATGCTACTGGAGCTTTTACACATTGACAAGACTTGTGCAGAAGTTGTGATTAAAGCTTGGAAGGAAATGGTTGCGACGACTGCTTCTCGAGACAAGTCCTGCGTCTTCGATAATATAGAGGACTATGTCGACTATCGAATTGTTGACACCGGGGCGCCGTGAGTTCTGTTTGAGAAGCTGCGGAACATGGATATATTGCAAATGCTAACGCTCGAATTAGGTTCGTGGATACGGTGATGCGGTTCGGCATGGGAATCCTCTTGACCTCCGACGAGGAAGAAATGCTTGCTCCTATAGTTAGACCTTGCTTCGCAGCTCTGGGGCTAGCTAACGACTATTACTCCTTTGACATCGAGTATAAAGAGTTCAAAGAAAGTCAAAGGACAGAGGGGTCGCATAGTATGACCAACGCCGTGTGGTTATATATGAAGTGGAACAATCTTTCCATTGACGACGCAAAGGCAAAAGTCGTACAAGTTGTCCGCGGCTACGAAAAGGATTTCCAACAATCTGCGAATCATTTTATAGCTGACGCAAAGCGCTGCCGCCCCCACTTGCGCGATTACCTGGGGGCTTTGGCCTTCCAGATTCCAGGAAACATTGTCTGGAGCCTTCGGTGTCCTCGTTACCACCCTGAATTATGCTCCGAAGCGTCAACTTTACTCCATCCCGGCAATGAACAAGACTATAATCAAAACAGCCAAGACCAGCTTCTGCCAGCCGCAAAGCAAGGGCTATCCGACGATGAAGATTCCGATACAAACTCTAGCATCAGCTCTTCATCAATTGGGGGAACAAGCAACTCAGTCCCGTCGAGCAGATCCTCGGTAAATTCAAGGGACGATTCGACCGACGAGCCGAAGACACAAAGCCGTGCTCAGCTTGGTTCTGAGGTCTCTCACCCTTTCTAAACAAGATGTCTTCTGTATATGCTGATTCCGTGATTCTTCTAGCATCTGCTTGCCCCTTACGAATACATCAGCTCTCTCCCTTCGAAGGGGTTCCGTGAGGCCTTTATTGATGCCTTGAATGTCTGGCTGGCTCTTCCGGACAGCTCTCTGCAAACTATTAAATTAATATCACAGAAACTACATACTTGTTCACTGATGTAAGTCCGAGTGAGGTGACTGGTGTCATATATGGTGCTAAATTCTACAGGCTGGATGATATCGAGGATTCCTCACCGCTTCGCCGTGGCAAGCCAGCCACTCACACAGTATTCGGCCCGGCTTCCACTATAAACTCTGCAAACTGGATCTTGATTGACGTGATGGGTGATGTGCAGGAGCTTCAAACCCCTCAATGCATGGATATAGTCATAGAGGAGCTTCGCAATCTGTTCGTTGGCCAGAGCTTTGACTTGTACTGGACACAACAGGGCGAATGTCCCACTGAGGAAGAATATCTTGAGATGGTCAGCCAGAGTAAGTTTTCTGCTTTTGTCGAAATATGTCTACCCAAGAGGGTTATCTAATGTTATCTCTGCAGAGACTGGTGGCCTGTTTAATTTGCTCGCGCGGCTGATGAAGCAATGTACCCAGTCGCTGCATCTCAGGTACCCAACTCCAGTCCAATCCGGAGACAAATTCATACAAGGAACTGACAACAATACAGAGCCATATCCCTTGATTTTGTTTCTTTGCTTGGCCAATACTTCCAGATTCGTGATGATTATATGAATTTGATTGACGACGTGGTATGTCTATCGATCTATCTTGGCAGCTATCCTTGCTCGACTGACAATCTTCATGACTTATAGTACACGGAAGGAAAAGGTTTCTGTGAAGACCTCGACGAAGGGAAATTTTCTTTCCCGATTGTTCACGCCTGGCATTGCACACCGCCAGACCTTGTCATGCGCGGTATAATCCGAGAAGGAAAGGCCTCTGGTTCCCTTTCTGTCCCTCATAAGAAAATGATTCTGAGTCATTTGCATGAAGCGGGGAGTATGGAATATACCCTCCAAGCTATGAAAAAGCTGCAGATTCGTATCAACAATGACCTCGAGCATGTTGAGAAGGAGGCTGGTTGCGAGAATTGGGTCATGAGGCTGTTGGTTCATAAGTTGTTCGTATGAAATTTTAGGGAGTGGATTATGGCGTTTCGAAAGGATTATTTACAGCTAAACCAGATATGATCCAATACAGTTTCGGGAAGGGCTGAGAAACAACTCGGATTCTTCTATACTCTGAACCCAAAGAACAAATGCTCTAAATACGGTAGACAAATCAAGGCCTTACCACGGGATAGCCCTCCCGCTCTAGGGGGCTGCCCTAAAGAACCAAGAGGAACTTCAGAGGCTCTTATACTCGCCTAATCAAGAATAGCAACTGAATAGAGATTTTCCAGCCAACTGTCTAATGATAGCCCATTCTTAATGGCAAATTAAATAATGCAAAAACAAAAACATACAACAGTGTGGATTCGCTGGTGGTCACCCACCCAACTACTAACTCACCGGCGTGTGGCTTATGTGCGGCCAGTAGTCGGGTGGGTGTCGCCAGGGTGAGTTTAGGGTGAGCGCCGCTTTGAAGTCGCGCGACCGGGGGTGAGAAGGGTGAGTGCGCTATAGATAGGGTGAGAATCAGGGTGAGAAAAGGGTGAGAATCACCCAAGTCGCGCGACCACTGCACTGACCCCCTCAGCTGAACAATAACAGAATGTCATTGGATCGTACTTTGGCCTCTGAAACGCTCAGCATCTTGGCACCTGCACATAGCCACAATTAGAAGTATCATACGGGAATACTGCCAAGAAAGCTGTTTAGCCGTAGGGTTGATGTCATACTGTAGACATCCAACCCGACTGCCGCGTAGTTCATGTGACGCTATTAGTCACTTATCAAAGAATGAGGCGGCGCGGGCCTCGATCTACGGAGTTTGAATTAGAACCTAAGCGAGTATGCACTAGCGCGTCCATATAGATTTGACAGCGCGTGCCTTTTGTTTAGCTAATTGCATCACAAAATTTCTAATACAAATTCTGTTTAAAAGGTTAGGGGATCAACTACAATGAAATTAAGGTAAAATTAATATTCTACAACAATCATGAAGTTTTCAGGTTTTTGAAAAGGGAAAAAAACTATGTCAACTGAACAGAAGAATGATGTCCCTGGAGAATTTGCACAAAATTGTTGAATCCCTCGGAACAAGCAACCAGAAGAGTATTTCCGTACTCTGAGCTCTAGGCATTGACATTGGCTCCTCGATCTAGCAGCATCTCCCCTATCTTGTCGTGTCCCTCGGAACGAGCAGCCCGTAGTGCATTTCTATATATACTCTCCGCCCTGGGCGTTGACATCAGCTCCTCGATCCAGAAGCATCTGAGCGATCCTATAGTGTCCCCCGGAACAAGTAGCCTAAAGAGCATTTCCAAAGCGACCATACCGGGTCATACCATACGGTACGAAAGATCCGCAATCATCGGAGACCTGGAGGTTCGGGAAATGTACTCTACAACAAAAGTGGTCATGTGCATAGGAAGAGAGATCTTAGGTAGTGGCAGGACAAGTAATCCTGACCACGTCGATGAAGCCAATGTCACGGACAGGATAATGAAACAGGTATTTCCAGGCCCTCCGCCTGGACGCAACGGCTACGAGTCTAGGAGAAGATCTATGTCTCGTCTTCGAGTACTCGGACGACGGCTTCGGATGTTTGCAGACAGGTTCAGCAATAGCAGTCCTGTGATGGTGTCAGTCGGTGACAACTAACATGACGGAACGCACGAGACCTACTTGATATCCTCCGTGGCAATCTTCATCGTCCATTTCAAGATATAGTCACACACAATAGCAAACCTAGTGGTCACAGTGCCGTGCGAAACGGGGAAATTTGGTCCACCGATCATGAAATAATTTGGCATTTGATCAACATGAACACTAAAGAACGCCTCGGGGTCATTCTTCCAATGTTCCTTCAAATCGATTGCATTCTTCCCGATCTGCTTCCAGCGCGGGATGATCGACGTATCAAACCCTGTTGCGTAGACAAGGAGGTCAAAGTCCTCCTCTTCCCTATCTGATGTGCGGATTCCAGTTTCAGTGACCCACTCAATATCTTTCCGGCACATTTCGGTATTATCGGCTGAAAAGGCTTCAAGGTACCCACTGCTAGGTGTAAGGCGGCGGCAGCCAGGTGCAAAGTCAGGGATGATTCTAGCTGCAATCGAAGGATCTAGAGCCTTCAACTTCTCTTGCATCTGCTTCAATGTCTCTTATTTGAGGAAATGCTGGAGGGGGTGATCCTTGAGTGTTGCGTAAGCACCGCCATTGACACTAAAGTCCAGGTGTCAGAGATGCATGCATAAGTTACTAATGGGTTTCAATCTTCGTGATAGTGAAAACTGGACCTATACATACTGATTTTCAAGCTCTTTTCGGAATTCAAAGAATGCTTTTGGGTCATTTTTGAACCGTTCTTGGGCCTCGGGCGTGTATGCAAAGTTATCCCCATTTTTGGTCATTTCGGCATTGATATTAGGGGTGAGCAGAAGGCTTTGTGGTCACAGGCTGGGTTCAAGATAAGCACAGGCAAGTAAAGTCCACTCTAAAACATTTGCATGCAATAGCTAATCCGAGCTTCTGTCAATAGGCACCTTCTGACCAAGCTCAATACACTTAGGGACCAAGGCTCAACCGCTCAACCGCTCAACCAATCAAGTTCACCCCTAGAATACCTACTTCATTGTTGTCAGATTTCTTGCTTTTTGCAGTTTTACCTTCTGCCATCGTTTTCCTTCTTCTTGCGCTCGTACTGTTGATGGCTGTTGATCTTATGGGATGTTTTCAGTCAGAGTTTGAATGCATATCGAATAACTAAATACTTGAAATAAGATCATTCAACTGTGAATGAAACAAGTTTGTATCATAAATTTGAGTCATCTATGGATGTGAACTGCAAGTAATGCTCCTCAGCAGAATATGAGAAAGGGTGTTTGGAATAATAATTACATAACCACAGCACTTAAAACAACAGTGATTGCGAAGGCTAGATAACATGTGATTCATTCATGATTTGCAGGTGGAAGCATAGCCAGCAACCGTGCCTCCACACCAGCTGTGAAAAATCGCTCGTCATCCCTCGAAACTGAGCACTCGCAAGATTCATACTCCCCTTTGAGTATAGAGTCTCGGATCTTCTTTGAATGAATCCTAAAAGGCTCCGTAGTATAGCCGACTCCCGCAATCACATCAAAATGGTACTGTTGATGCTCCACCTTCAAGTAATCTGCAAACTCTCTGAGTTTTAAAATTGGAACATAGTCATAAAGATAGCCCAAAAAGCAGCTTATGTGGCCGCGGAAAAAATGGTGCGCATCTGAAGTATCCAGCCATTTTCTGATGAAGGAATCTAGAAGTTGATGTACTGGTGGAATAAAGGGCCATCTGGCAGTTGTCTGGGGCTGCCAGCTTTTCTGTGTGGCAATGTCTGGAAGCTTGATATCCCAGTCAGAGGCTGCAGTAAGAGCAACCACAGAATCAAAGAGGCCCACACTCTTACATTGTGGTTCGACAAGATAGCAAGTGGCCTCCTCAATATCGATATACCGCGCTTCAAAGTCAGGAGGTGGAGGGTGCCAGCCTCTTTCAATAAGTGCATCTGCTGCTTCCTTGACATCATCCACAACAATGTGTATGTCAAAGACACCAGTGGGCACTCCATAGTATGCTAAAGCATCTTCAGCCCAGAGGTAGCATGATATGCTACTTTCCTTGAGTAGGCGGCACGCTGAATATCGCTCAATAGACCATGGGTCATCACAAGTTTGTTTTGCATATCGTTCAAGGAGCCAGCCCTCAATGGGTGTGACTTCATTATAGGTGGGCGACATCGGTGGGTTATCAGAGAGCTTGGTATTTGTAATCACGTAGCGTCAACGCGAATGGTGGGAATGATCAGAGCATCAAGGGCACTGCGTCGCCATGCTAGCAGCGAAGAGAAATGTAGCAAGCACGAGCAGTCAACGTAGAATGAAGGCCAAACTCGCGGGCCCCACGGTGAGATTCGACTGGCGTGCCACAGCGGTAAGACGGTGGTGGGAGGTGCTAATGGAGGATTGGGACCGGGTGAGTACGGGGTGAGCGCAGGCCTCAGGCGGATTTAGGTGAGGTAAGGCAGGGTGAGTGCCACGGCGACGGAGGAGAAGGAGAAGGAAAAATACAAACAATCGAGCGAACGAGTGAAACAGCGAGGGAGGTCTGGTATTTATGGGCGTGGGTCGCGGGGAAAAGCGGCGAGGGGCGCTAGACCGGATCGGGGCCAGCTGTAATTGGATCTGGGAAGGGTGTTGGAGATAATGGAGGAATCGCGTGGTGGTAAGGTCTCTCATTGTTGGTGTTTCTATATACGTGTCCCCAAAGGGGTTTATATAGCTGAGCCGGTGAGGCGAGGCTAGGCCCAAAATAGTTTGGCTTGGGCGCCCCATCATGTAATCACCTCTGACCAATAAGAACTCTGCAAATACTGGCAGAATCCAACAAAGGGCCGTTTCCCGAAGGGGCGACAGTGAAAGATGAATAACATTATATATTATTTCCTGACCGGTTTGGGCATGTTCGCATGGTATGTCCCAGGATTCCATATATACTACACTGTCGTGCAGCACGCTTTCGTGGTGGTTGATCAGTAGTCTCAACTACTACTCTTTCCGCTTCATTGTTCCTTTGTACACGATCTATTCCCTCTTTAATACTCAAAACACCCTCCTGAGCTATGTATGTACGAGCTCTTCCTTGCTTTCTCTTTTGATTCTCATTTGCAGCCCTCAATTCCTTGTTTTCCTTTGCCAGAATTGCCACACTGTGCATGGCCATTTGACATGCCTTGGCTATCTGATCTAGAGCCTGATTTGTTGGACTGGGTGGACTCTTCGTACGATGTCTGATATATTTCTTAATGGTTTCGGTCTGGCGCTCCAGCTGGGTGACATTTTTGGGTGTCTACAGTACCCAGGAGGCCTGTGAGCCGTGTGAAGACCCAGATGGGGTGGGGGTATGCATCTGAGTATTGAGGTGTGAAAGAACCTGCTCTGGATCGTAGCTCTCTTCTTTCTTCTTCTTACACTTCTTCTTTCCACATCTCTCTTCGGTGACGGTATTAGTATATTTTAAACCTGCCTTGCCTTAATGATCTATGCTGACAGCCAAAAGCATGTCCAGTCCTCGACATAACTGCATGTACGGATGACCAGGGCCTTGCAGAAGATTCCGACAGCGAGATATAAATGATCAACATATCGCCAAAAAGACTGTTTAAGGGGCATGCTGAGCCAAAGTCACCTTCGGCCTCTCCCAAGAAGTCCAATTCCAACTCATCTCTTTCCAGGGCCGCGAAGGAACTGTCCATCGCTTCACATTGAAAGCATTGGCAGAGATCAAGATTCGCTCCAATACAGTGGGAGTGCCAAATCAGCTTTACCCCGGCACGATTGATAACCTTAACAAGAGAAACGTTAAGCACTGGGGCAAGCTGACAGCTACTTTTATCAAGGCCTTGCATCGTCTAGTGCAGGATATCCTTCTAAGAGTATTGGCGAAGCGAACATGGGCAGCCATTTACAATGGCACAGACACAGCATCAGACTCTCATGAAACAGGCATTAGAGACACTAATGGCTTGATGATTCAGCGCACGTGCTACTGTCTAGTTGAAAGTCCGGGGCTATGACATAACGGACGAGAAGTTGATCTCAGACAAAAAGAAGAAAATGTCCCAGGAAGAACTTGGTGCAGATCGTTATGAGGCCTTAAGGCACTGGATATATGTCTGTTCCGGCTCGGGGACTACACAGGCCAGAAAACGCTCTTCATAGATCTATGGAGGTGTATGTGAAGGGGATAGAACGAAATTAGTTTCACAAATTCATTCTTCAACTACTTCTTATCTCTATATTATTTTGTGGGATACCAGACCAACCCGAAGCAAGACTCTTGCTCTTGGTACTTTTCCTTTTCGACAATGCCAGCTAGGCTAGGCCGGATATGGGCAGAAGGCGCGCGCGCGTCTGCGCCGCCTTCGCCTTCTTCACATTTACCTGGTTCTCATCAATATGAGTAAGATCCCTAAAAAGCTATGCGCTCCTCCTCCAAGGAAGCCGGTATATCCTTGTCGTTTTGATTTCCGAACCTGAGAGTTGCATAGACGTCTGAGGTCTCCAAGTAGGCCAGTGTAGACCTGGATTCAGGCCCAAGTTCCGGTTCCGACTGCCATTTCCTTTTCCGAGTCACGCAGTTCGAACGCGGTTCTTCAATTGAGTGTGCGTCAAAGAAGTGGCGACGAAGATTCGTAATGTCCCTATAGTCTTTTCTCTGACAACAAGGATGTGGACAGAAGATATCTGTTGAAACTCTTAAAGCGTCAAGATGTTTGTCAATGTGATTCAGAAGCGTTGCCTTAGTCAGCCACTGTTGAAATCTCTCGTCCGGTTTCTTGTCTTCATCGCCTAGGCAAAATGGACAAAAGCCAGGGGCAACAAGCGTATAACGGAATGTCAACATGCCACATCGAGGGTGAAGATTATCAAGGTGGCTTTGGCAGTGGCCAATCCAGGCTTGCTCATCACAGTACCACAGTACATTTCCGCACAGAGATAGCAGAACTGCACAAAATCCCGTTGAACGCGCCTATGGGCGCGCTTCTCATTCCTATAGCGTTGCTGGTATTGTGGGCCACCTAGGGATCGTCTTCGACACTGCAAGATATGTTTTGCCCTCCCTTGAAATGGTATTCTACTTTCGTTAGTCCGAATCTACAATAAGCGATAGAGGATACGTACTGTGACATAAGCTTGGAACATATTGGGCATTGATTTTCCTCAGGTAAAAGTCCGGGATAGTAAACGACGCGTTCCGTGGATGTACAAAGCGCGACCATATCCTCTAGGCATTGTTGGCCGATAACACTATCCAATGAGGTTTCCGTGAAAAGGGATTCTCTGAGACAAGCGCGTTCTGGTAGATACTTCTTGTATATGTTGAATAGAGGGGTCCTATCACGTTCCGTGAATTCGTTTCCGGAGATGTATTCGTCGTAAGCAGAATGCCACCAATCTTGTATGAATTCCTTCTTCCAAGCTTCTAGGCATTTCGCTTTTCTGCTGTAGAGCTGTGCGCGTTCAACAGTTAGTTGCTCATGGAGCTGGGGCTTCCCAGCAATTTCTGAAGTCAGAGAAGCAATTCTCTGGTTCATGGCCTTGATCTCATCTCTCTTCAAATGCTGTAATAGCAACCGCGTCCAATCTCTGGGGAGCATTAGGATCTCTGTGGTGAGCCATGCTCTGCTCCATGTTACGACACTCATAATCAGGTTCCAAGTCATAGAATAAGGCCTGAATATCTAAAGACTTGAGCACAGATTGGTATTTAATATACGTGTCATGGCTTTGATGGTCAAGAGCCTGGCCACGGGTCGCTTCCGACGCCTTGGCTAAATGAGATCAGCTTGGATTCTGTAAGACTCAAAATGACTTACGGTCAATGCAGTTTGCAACACCAGCACACATTCCGTGTACGTGCAGTCGGTCCTTGAAGCATTCGCGCTGAGCCAGACTCGCAAAATTGTAGCGCATAGAGGAGAAGGACAATGCTTTATTTTGCTGGGGTCCTTCCGGAGTTACCATCCTAAAGAAAGGAAGACCCTTTTTATTGCTGTTCCATTCAAGCGTATATGATTCTCTCCCCTTCGGAGGTCTCACGGCGAGCACGTCGGTCACCGTACTGAGCCCCCTGAAAGCGCCGTCAGCTACACCATGCACTATCACCCAAAAAACAAAGCTCATTCCGAGAATTGAATGTTCTCTGAACCAGTTCTTTGGTCTTTTATCCTTCGAATTAGCGTGCAAACTTCGTTGCGGCTTATCTGCAGACTCACAAGTCTTTATCGTCACGGTTGCGCCATCCTTCCAAAAACTCAGGATCAATCGTCACCCAGCGTTTTAATTGACTCTTAGTGCTGCGTTTTATATTGAAAGTAAGATGCTGTCGGTCTCCTATTAGCTTGACCGGTCACTAGGGCGGGAAGAGGAGGAGATTTGGGATGAAACCAACCCTATAATATAGACATTCATTAGAATCACGATAAGCGCTTGACTCCACCACAGCACCCGCCCTAGCACCCGAGCCAGCAAATAGTGCAAGAGTACTTCCAGTTTGTACCCGTGCTCTCTCGTGCTTGTAATCGTGCCAATCACCGCCGAAAAGGCCACGAAGAAGGTAGTCAATGTCCTTTGCTGTGACCATGAAGCGCTCTCGTGGCTTCGTGGTAAGTTGGTATTTGACTGTCAGGTCCTGCCTAATATACTTCAACTTGTTAGACAATGCCGACGAGATCTAGGTAGACTTACATTCAGAACATCATCCTTGACGTGTTTCGGTAGAGATCGATAAGTCTCTCGCTCCCATCTCGAAGTGAAGTTAATGAAATTCTGACACGCAGACTTCTGCGTGGGTAGATTTTTTCTTGTTGCAATGTAGTCTTCAGCAAACGATTTCAGAAGTTGTGGGGTGGGATCAGGTTCATTTTTTGAAAAATTAGCATTGGTCGCTTCTTTACGGGAAAGCCTCCATCTACTAAAGTGAGTGTCATGATATATACTTATGGATAGTATAACTTACAATGCCCAGTTTGTTGCTGTATCCTCATATTTCTCTAGAGTTGCCGGGGCGAGCTGTTTGAGGCATATAGAGTTGTCTTCGTATTCCCGCTCATTCTGATAGTCGTGGGTGAAACCACGTGACGCAGCACGTGCAATTCTTTCATCAAGTTTCTTCTGGTAGTCCTTTGGGAGCATCTTCTTTCGAATGGCCGAGAGTTAAGAGAATAAGAACAGCAAACAAGACTTGCGCCTAGGACTCATATTTATGGCCCGGACTCAAGTGAAAGTGGGAGAGTGGGTGACCAGGGTGAGAATCCTCGCCCTATTCTCACCCGCTCTCACCCCGTTCTCACCTCTATCACCCCAGTCTCCAAAGTTCTCACCCCTATCACCCACACTCACTTTAAGATCAAATCCGACGCCATTTTAGGGCTCAGGGCGCATTTAGAATTGACCGCGTACTATAATGGGCTTAAGTACGGCTGAGCGGACGGGAAGCCCTGTTTTCCACACCCTATGGTCGTATGTACTCAATCAGATACCAATAAAATATATGACATGAAATTGGATGAGCTGAAGTGTAAGAGCCTAAGAGGAGGGCTGTGGGTTATCCCAGCAGGTATTGATTCGAATCAGCCATAATATTGAAGAAATGATTCATGGGATCCATCCAAGTTTTTCAATGAATTTCTTAATAACATAACTATTTTGGAGCCACGGCCTTGCACGGGAACTCACGGCGTTCGGGGTTCTAGGTAGGTGCTTATGACTTGTTGGTCTTTGGCAAAGTGCTTTCCCGTGATGAAGTGATCCTAGAAGTGATATATATAGACGCAATAATCCTTACTGCGTATCTAACACCTAGCCCAGTGTAGGTAATAAGGTAATCCTAGGTTAACGTAAACAACTAATCCTATGATCGGAACGGGTATCATCGCAGCTACCTTTCAATGTTATGGCCATGGTCGCATCGTCCCGGGGTTTCTACGGACACAACATTCTGCATTCTGCATTATCGAATGTCGAAGAAAGTCTAGATTGGCAGTTTTACACTCCATTCTATAACAAATCCGCTGTCTGCTGATACTAACTGTTCACAGATCTCATCGCCTACCTACCTCCCTTTGGTAGGTACTGAGGCCAAGGGAATTCCTACGGCCAGGTAGGGCTGCTCCCGAGGTCGAGGTAGGTACGAACCTTCGCGGTGGATAGAAGTATCACCGAGGCATCCGATACTACGGGGTAACTGCCATAATTACAGGTTATTTTTTGGCGATTTCCCCCTAATTGATAATAAAGTGATTACTAACGTCTTGGGAGAATCAGGAGTATTGTGGAATGAGCGAGGTCTTACATCATAAGCCAACTTGGTATTGACATCACTTCTGTATTGGACAAGGAACAAATACTTAAGCAGAACAGAACAATTGTCTGTCCCCCCCAAAGATTTACTCACAGAATCACCCTCCGCGATTTATTCAAGTTATCTCGATATCACCATCAACGCGATGCCTATTGTCCGTGCAATGTCACGTCTTACTGTTCGAAACACACCTTGTATGATCGTTGCGTTGGTTATTGGGAAGGCTCTGGCTAATACCATATCTAGGCAAATACCCATTGGCGCCGTTCTATGCCAGAGTCGCCCCATATTCATCTAAAGTGAGCAACCCGGTCGCCAGCTCGCCGGAATCTCAGGACATCAACAAAGCCCGAGGCCTAGAAGGTCGGCACTCCGACACCGCCGATACGCGCTCTACTCAGTCCCCAATTTCCTCCTCGAACAAGACAGAATTGGGCAGCGAAGCTCACGAAGGAGAAGAACAAACATCCACCGATGCACTGATCAAGAATGACCCTAGCAAGTCCCCAGAGGCTAAGAGGGAGAATGTAAAGAAGGCTGGGCAGAAGCCTATGGGGCCTGAGGATCGCTGATAGGCTTTTTTGGTGCTTGGTTGAACGCGGTAGTGCGCGATAAAGTGTTAAGAGATTCACTAGTTCTATAGCAGTCTGACGAATATTGATGCCGTTGTTTGAGATTGTAAATCAACAAGTACAAGTACGAAGTTATTAGTAACGTATATCCTGGCGAATGTGATACAAAGCTTTTACTGGAGTGAGCAGAGTCCTATTCATGAGAATGTCAAGGTTAGAGAAGGGAAAAGGAGGGAGAGGGAGAGAGAATGGCAATAATCTCCCAGGTATTCACATGAGCGTCCCTCCTTCAGCAAGTCACGCGACACCAATACCTTCTGTCAAAAAGACCCAACACATGCTCCCAGTTACCTGATTCCTTTTTGCGAAAAAGAATGGTTGATCAACGAAAGATTTCCAGCCAGAATCAAGTCAAGCACATCCGCGCCAACTGGCAAGTTAGCCCGACGAACTGTCTTCTTGCTTTCTAACCATTCGGGCCAACTGGCAAGCTAATAGCCAACTGCCGGCGACTCCAGACCAGTTATTCCATAATTTGTATCCTGGGTCATCCTTCACTGGGCGCGGAATGCTACTTGTCAACCAACTCGCTTTGTGGGTCGATCTGAGCTCGATTAGAGCTATTGGATATGTATGTTCACAAATATCCATGTTCTAAGGCTATTGCAGCAGTTTGTGAACTAACCTTGAAAAATTAATATCTTCCATCCAAATGCCATAGAATCAAACACGTGTCGCAGTGGCTTCCTGGGGCAATTTGTAGGAATATAGCCTTGCCAGTTGGCGGAAGATTGCCAGTTGGCGGAAGCTTGCCAGTTGACGGGAAGCTTGCTAAACGCGCTGGAACTCGGCACCCACAAGTGGATACTGACAATTGCACAGGTACTGTACACATGTCCTGTTCATCTTCTGTATATAGTTGACACTTACAGGTACCACACGCTTAAAGTGTTACCTACTTGGGTGATTTATCTCGCGCCGGGTCTAGGTTGTGGAAAAGTATGTTTACAAAAATTATTAACCTGTCCTTTCTGTTCCTTCTGTGCGCTGTTTGACATTAATTCCCCCGGGGTCTTTTCGTTGTAATTTTTGGCACCTTGTTCATTCAAGCTGCACCATTGACTCAACCTTACTCTAACAGTCTACTGCGTATGATTCCAGGCCTCATGAAATATGATTATACTCACTACGACGTCCAGTACATACGACCATAGGGTGTGGAAAACAGGGCTTCCCGTCCGCTCAGCCGTACTTAAGCCACACGCCGGTGAGTTAGTAGTTGGGTGGGTGACCACCAGCGAATCCTCACTGTTGTATGTTTTTTTGTTTATGAACCATTTGGTTTGACGTTTAAGGATGGGCTATCATTAGACAGTTGCTATTCTTCGATTAGGCGAGTACATTGTAGTAGTTCCGTCCGGTGCGCCGTCCATTTTTGACATCGAAATAGGAAGTGCTCCACGGTCTCTCTCGCTTGTCCACACGCACACTGGTCTGTGTCTGCTACGTTGATTCGATAGAGATATCCATTGAGTCTTGCCATGCCGGTTCGGAGTTGAGCCAGCACGCTCGCTTATTTCCAAGATAATCGGTCATACAGCTGCCGGGTGTCTTGCCCGACACTCAGCTAGGCGGAAAATTAGTGCTGATAGTTAGCCTTACGGCGACAGTGGATTAGGAAATGCACGTATCTCAGGCGAGGTTGTGGGGCCGAAGCCAATCATATTTAATAAAAATAGGGGATTGATATAGCGACCCCCCCCTTGGATCATTCGACCCCCCCTGCCTGAATTTGGCCTGATTTCCCGCTTACATAAAGGAATTAACTGACCGCTTCTCTCACCGCCTCTTGGTCAAGCATTGGGATTTCACAAGTACTGCACCGGTACCTACACTTACTATGTAAACTACTAGCAAAACTAAGTCACTCTGCAGTCCATAGGGAACGAACAGTTCAATACTGGTTGACCTCCAATTTATTCATCAAATCTGGATTCCAACTTGGTGTTTATCATTCTCAACTCATTTTTCATTGCATCTGTGTCCTCCAAAAGCCTCAATAACATCATGTTGGGCCTTACATCCCTCATGTCGGATTCTGATGTGGAGTTCATCACAATTAGGCGGGCAGAATATAAAGATGCCTTACGGTTAGGGGGAAATCAGGCCAAATTCAGGCAGGAGGGGGGGGGTCGCTATATCAATCCCCTAAAAATAAACACCGTCCTTTTACTGATGGAGATGGTGTTCAACTAGGAAGCTGCCTGCTATGGAGGGTTTTGGACTTCAATGCATTAATTTAATTGATTTAGTCACACTGTTCCTCTGTTGCTCGCGCGAATGTTCAACGGGTGTAATACCCCTTGGGGGGTACCTTGGGAATTTGATTTATTCGATTTAATTTGATGTCTTCGATCACATTTAAGGCATAATGCGATTACTTTCCGATAAAAAACAGATCAACTGACTCTATTAGATGTCATTCAAAAGACAACTATGTTAACGCTTCAACCCATCATTTGATGGAACTGCCGAACTGGGATCAACCACGAGTTTGAGTCATTCCGCTAGCAAACGCTCGCAGAAATCAGGCGCTTGTCTGTTTTGACTGAAGAAAAGGATGCCCCGCCAGTTCGCCTGCTGCTTTTCTCGCATCTGGATGCCAGACAAGCATTCCCTTGGCGAGATCCAGAAACGCTTCCCTCTCCTCTCCCTCAAGGAAGGAAACTGTGTCGTGTAGTTTCCGGTCAGGGATCAGGTCTTCGTAAAGAAAGCGACCTAAGATGTTTCGTGAGTCTGAGAATAATTCGTTCAAGATAGGAAATCTAGTGATACCATTATTGTCAAAGAATGGCCCGCAGAAGTACTCCTCCGCAGTCTCGCATACTCTGTCGTCTTCTCGTCTGACAGGTTCCGGCCACGAGTACTCTCGCATATATTGATACCTTTGTACGACCTCTGGAGGGGGTGGACCGAGTAAAGCTATCATTTCGGCGAGGTGTAGTTTAGCATCGTAGCGATCCTGTTGATCATAAATATGCCGAAATAGCTCTTTTCCTTCGATCATATCCCACAACTGGTCCGGCATTAGTGGGTATAACAACCTTAAAGAAAAGCGGACGTACTAGAACACCAAGATTCCAAATATCCGCAGGCATTTGCCATCCATTACCCAATATCACCTCTGGCGCCCGATAGTGGTCTGGCTGAATAGGCCAGATGCCCCAGTCGTCGTCTTCCTCCAGTCTGGTTGCTAAGCCAAAGTCGACAAGCTGTGGTATACTTCCTAGGCTTTTAAGTGGCCCGAAGTCATTACGGGACTGATACACTGGTCGTCCCGTCGAATCAATCTTGAAAGCCATCGGTTTTTTGAGCTCAGAATTCATGGAATCAGCCAGCACGGTAGGATCCTCGAATGAGACCATGATGTTTTCTAGCTTTAGATCTAGGCCGCCGCCCAGGCTTAGTATCACCGACCGAACGTAAGGCCGAGGATGAACTTACCCGTATAAACTATCCTGCATTCTTTATGAAGATAATCAAGCCCCGTAAGAAGAGCACGAATGTATGTTTTAATGAGGGGTAGTGGCATCTTCCTATCGTCAAAGCGCCGCTGATACATGGACAATGGCTCCCTCATAGGCGGATACACAAGACACGAATAAGAGCCTTCTGGACCTTTAACTTGAAAAGAGTCAAATGATGTTCGGATAAGTTAGCGGCCGCGGTGTGATGGGTCTGCGGTGGAAATGTGCTCTTCAACCCCGCGCTCATGACCAGCGGAACTCGCATTGTTATTGGCGATTTTCAGTGCCACGACGCTCTCTGGCTTTTCGATATGCCTATATGTTTGTTAGAGACAGAGAGATCTTCGAATTGAACAGAAATTATTGAAGGCTACCCTTGCAAATCACGCGCGAGCCATACTGTTGAAGACACGCCCCAGCCAACCTTGACTAGGGTTTGGTATCGATTGGCGAGTACCTCTCCAGGCTTCGCTGGGTAGAAGTACTTGGAGTCGTACACTGGCGAGATCTCTTCATCAACGAGTATGCCGGGCGGTAAAGGTGGCCCCGAAGAAGGCATGGGAAACGGTTTCTTGCGAAGCAAGGCGGACAAACGAGGAGTGGACGGCCTTATAGTGTTCATTCCAGAGTCACTCCTCGTAAGCTGACGGAGAATGTGATGTCAATAGTTGTCGAAGAAGAAGGAGATCAAGGACAAGGAGCCCAAGCACAGCTGGTAAACTTGATCACGTGGACGGTACTCCGAGCCTGTGGCCTTTTGCCGGGGGTGCAATGGCCTATGACGTGACGATAAAAGCGGCTTAAACCCGTATCAACCTACATGTGAGTCATGTCCTCTGCACTTCTCCCCTCCATCTGAAGCCCCTTCCTACCATTATGGACACCAACGCAATCATCGATTCCGTCCACAAGGTCGAGGGCCAGCTGTGGGTTGACAGGATAAACGACGCCTATAGAATGGGCCGTCTCTGCCAGTGGGTGTCAACCTTTCATCCGCAGAGCCTCTCTTGTCAACTCGAGGGCACTTTTCACCACGGAGCATTCAACGCTGGGATGAAATTTGTTTTCGGCGACGGTACTGCCTGGATGGTCCGCTTTCCCCGTGTGGGGATGATTTGCAACCAATTTGTGGACGAAAAGGTGGCCATGGAAGTATCAGCTCTCGGTCTTATCCAGCGCAGTACCACTATCCCAGTCCCAAAAGTTCATGCATGGGGTTTGGCTGCAACCAACCCCCTTGGTCTAGGTCCTTTTATCATAATGGACTTTATAGACGGCGTGAGTCTTATTGATATCTTTCGGGATCCTGAATCTCAACATCCGAGTCGGGTGATAAGGGAAGACATCAGCGACGACGACATTGAAAGTGTCTATAGACAGATGGCAAATTTTCTCCTCCAACTTTTCCGACTTGAGTTTGGCCAGATTGATAGCCTGCCCCCGCCACAGGGTCAATCCCAAGGAAGAGGGCACATGACAAAAGAGGAGTTCATTGCGCGTGCTAGCCTCGCCTAGTTAAGGAATAGCTTTTTGAATAGAGATCAAAGGACAGGCGTGTGCAGCGATGCGTGAAGGTATACATGGAAACGTTTCCGCGCATGGGAAGCGATCATGAGCATCACCCTTTGTATTGGGCAGACTAGCGGTGGGTGATCCAAGCTCGATAGTATGAATGTGCCATGAGACATTGGTGTATATGAAGAATATCATCGCACGTCCATTGTTCGTTCAGTCATGTGTATGGATATCCGTGGTGCCTGTTGATTTTTTGCGTCGCTCCAGGAGGAACGAGTTGCCATCGGCAAGTTGAGTCTGTAGCCCTTTACCCTGAAATGACATCTGCCCTAACCCTTCAGTACTATTTAGATAGCAGCTGTAATATCTTTCACCACTGCCCAAGGACCTGGTCCAATATCTTCCAAAGTTTCTCCGGGACTGAGTGTCGTCGTCGGCGTTGTAGGGAAAACAACCTGAGTATTGCGTCATCTAGCGCAACCTAAATCAGTTCTGACCCGCATTATCTTCTTTTCGTAGGCTTGTACTCACATGATCGCCGTTGGCCTCTGGTTAGTGATTCTCTAGGATTGAACTGCCGGAGCAGTTGGCAAGCCTGAAGATCCGGAGCTCTCAGATTTAGGGAGGGTGGCAAGTTGGGAATGCCAGGCATATGCGCCAGTCGTTGACATCCTACAGCCTGAGCGTTCTTGCGGCGATATCTTGCAGATATCGAACGCCGCCGGTAGATACCTTTTAGTAGTTGATTATGTTTTCCACGTAGCGACTCGGGCCCGCGTGCAATACCAGTAAAATCTGAGAACTCCGGATCTTCAGGCTCGCCAACTGCTCCGGCAGTTCAATCCTAAAGAATCACAACGGTATCTTATCGACTTCTTCTCCCACGATAAGTGCTGGTGTCGGGATAGTCAGTTCGGAAGTTTTTGCTCTTCCAATGGTGACCACGGGATGTAGTTAGCTTTGGACATGATGAGAGCGAGAGGAGAGACGAGCAGGCTGCGATGGAAGGATGCTGATAATTGCGTGATGAGATCAACAAGGAAAGGACAGGGATTTATGTAATTGTTGAACGGCTTGAACTCCTCCTCAAGGGGCACGGGAGGGGACACGGGGTTTAAGACGGTTGGTCTCAGCTTGGATAGGATGTTTTTCGTCTCCGTCGAAATTACACGATTCTACTCGACCACTGCCACGGGGGTTGGCTGTTTGACTGTGTAGTTCGAAATTAGTCTACAAGCCACCAACTCTCCTACGAGTGCTATAATTGCCTGTTCAATAATCAGTTTATGTTGGGGCGTTGGGGCACGGAATTATCCTAGCTCCCAGTAGGGCCGGGAAAGCTGATTTGAACGAAAGTAGCACCGGACATTGTAACATGTCCGGATAGAACAACCAGTCTTGCTTTGCCTAATCGGGCAAAAAGACCATCTCTAACTCTCGTCATCCCTTTCTGTACCGTCCAGCTAGTGACTAGCAGCCTTTATCGGCTAAAGATCGCGATATAGGAGATCGATCCTTGCTTAGTGACTGAGGCACGTCGCGATTGGCCCCAATGTGCCCCAACCGTAACTTATGTGCCTATCTCTTACTGTAGGTAGCTGCGCACTTCTTGCCTCTCAACATTAACTTTGTGATCCGAACGGTATTCATCTATACGGTCACGGTGAAGTCTTGTTATCTCTCGCCTGTCCCCTCCGCAAGTTTGGGGCTCACTCGGTGATTGATGCTACTAAACGGGCCCTCAGCGACCAGGGTGAGACACAGTTCTGTTAACCAACTGAGGCTACCGCTTTGGCGCTGTTGGTGATGGAGTTGCAGCTTCCGGGGTAAGTAGAACCTCTGATCGACATTTCCAGGGGTAATTGAGTAGTCCCTGAGATGAAGCAACGGATTATACACCTCTTGTACAGCCAGACCCTGCTAGGACTAGCGGTTAATCCACAATAGCCAGGTCGACGGAAAGTGCGTGACGTCTGCTATAGCTCAAATATACCGAGAGTAATTTCTCGACTTCCCAATCAGGGGTGTATGGAAATGAAAGCGCATCACCCAATAATAAAAATCTGCTCTTGCTTCCATTCTTAAGCTAAATACGACCAATTAAGACGTACCTCTGTACCCACTCTACTCATTCGCTTCCGCCGAGTCTCCGCCAGGTGATCGCGCTAACTCCATGGAACACAGTCAAATATATGTAAAGGGGTACTAAAACGATGTTTGCCGGGGTCTGGATCTCTGGCGAATCCTTGATCACGAAAGGGCGCGGAATGGAGCAGGGATTGCTCTGGTTCCAGCTTTTGTCACAAGCCTGCTTTGTCCTCGAAATCAAGCTTTCGCTTGCTTGATTTTCCACGTGCGGAGCAATTAACTCGCAGTGATAAGCCGTTGGAATGCGGAAAGAGCAAAAAACAATCCATTTGGCCATGTTTAGGACACACATAATCTCATATCGTAATGTGACTAGATCTGGTATACAAGGAATGTTGAATAGCCAAACAAAAGCGCGCGCTAGGAGTCGTCCCCCTGACCGTAGGTCACGGGAGTAACAAGTGACCGTCACTTAGACTCCTTAGCGATTAGTCTGAATACAGGAATACCCCTTAGGATTTCTTCACTCTAGTTCTAGACCCCTCATTTGGACCCGCCAGTACGCCGGTCCTAACAAGTAAGCGCCCGCTTGCAACGCAAACTGTTTCAGCCTCTAGCTGAGCCTCGGCCCTCGACTATAGCCATGTAGAGCGCGAATTATATCCTATCGTTTTCGAGTTCTTCCGGTCTCCTGAAACCTGAAAAACATGGAGATGGATGGCGGGGAAGGCGGCAATGCAACCGATGTAGTAGGTCAAAGGGGTGTTAGTAGATACGCAAGAACAGCCGTAATACACCTCTGATTCGGAGGCGTCCTCAAAAAACTAAACAATCTTATCCCGCATAAAGGAGGGAACGCGGCGCGGTGGTCGCAACAACGTACAGCCTCTGGACGAAGAGAAGGGACACTCAATCCTAGACGGATCAAGCACCAACTTTCCCTAGACGAGAAAGTGGACGTCGGGCCCTAGACGACCTCGATACGGTCTCTTCCCTGAACAGGAGGGCACGAAAAAATAGTGGAAGAAGGAGGGGACGCGACGCGGTGGTGAGACATAAACATAGCCCAAAGATTTGCTGCGACTTCCATCCCTGGCCCCTCATGGGCAACCCAGTTTGGGTTTCGTTGAGCCCAGAGGCATTTACTACCATAGCATGTCTATATAATTAGTATTCAATCATACTCCTAGTACATACGACCATAGGGTGTGGAAAACAGGGCTTCCCGTCCGCTCAGCCGTACTTAAGCCACACGCCGGTGAGTTAGTAGTTGGGTGGGTGACCACCAGCGAATCCTCACTGTTGTATGTTTTTTTTTGTTTCTGAACCATTTTGTTTGACGGTTAAGGATGGGCTATCATTAGACAGTTGCTATTATTCTTTGATTAGGCGAGTATAAGAGCCTCTGAAGTTCCTCTTGGTTCTTTAGAGCAGCCCCCTAGAGCGGGAGGGCTATCCCGTGGTAAGGCCTTGATTTGTCTACCGTATTTAGAGCATTTGTTCTTTGGGTTCAGAGTATAGAAGAATTCGAGTTGTTTCTCAGCCCTTCCCGAAACTGTATTGGATCATATCTGGTTTAGCTGTGAATAATCCTTTCGAAACGCCATAATCCACTCCCTAAAATTTCATACGAACAACTTATGAACCAACAGCCTCATGACCCAATTCTCGCAACCAGCCTCCTTCTCAACATGCTCGAGGTCATTGTTGATACGCATCTGCAGCTTTTTCATAGCTTGGAGGGTATATTCCATACTCCCCGCTTCATGCAAATGACTCAGAATCATTTTCTTATGAGGGACAGAAAGGGAACCAGAGGCCTTTCCTTCTCGGATTATACCGCGCATGACAAGGTCTGGCGGTGTGCAATGCCAGGCGTGAACAATCGGGAAAGAAAATTTCCCTTCGTCGAGGTCTTCACAGAAACCTTTTCCTTCCGTGTACTATAAGTCATGAAGATTGTCAGTCGAGCAAGGATAGCTGCCAAGATAGATCGATAGACATACCACGTCGTCAATCAAATTCATATAATCATCACGAATCTGGAAGTATTGGCCAAGCAAAGAAACACAATCAAGGGATATGGCTCTGTATTGTTGTCAGTTCCTTGTATGAATTTGTCTCCGGATTGGACTGGAGTTGGGTACCTGAGATGCAGCGACTGGGTACATTGCTTCATCAGCCGCGCGAGCAAATTAAACAGGCCACCAGTCTCTGCAGAGATAACATTAGATAACCCTCTTGGGTAGACATATTTCGACAAAAGCAGAAAACTTACTCTGGCTGACCATCTCAAGATATTCTTCCTCAGTGGGACATTCGCCCTGTTGTGTCCAGTACAAGTCAAAGCTCTGGCCAACGAACAGATTGCGAAGCTCCTCTATGACTATATCCATGCATTGAGGGGTTTGAAGCTCCTGCACATCACCCATCACGTCAATCAAGATCCAGTTTGCAGAGTTTATAGTGGAAGCCGGGCCGAATACTGTGTGAGTGGCTGGCTTGCCACGGCGAAGCGGTGAGGAATCCTCGATATCATCCAGCCTGCAGAATTTAGCACCATATATGACACCAGTCACCTCACTTGGACTTACATCAGTGAGCAAGTATGTAGTTTCTGTGATATTAATTTAATAGTTTGGACAGAGCTGTCGGGAAGAGCTAGCCAGACATTCAAGGCATCAATGAAGGCCTCACGGAACCCCTTCGAAGGGAGAGAGCTGATGTATTCGTAAGGGGCAAGCAGATGCTAGAAGAATCACGGAATCAGCATATACAGAAGGTATCTTGTTTAGAAAGGGTGACAGACCTCAGACCCAAGCTGAGCACGGCTTTGTGTCTTCGGCTCGTCGGTCGAATCGTCCCTTGAATTTACCGAGGATCTGCTCGACGGGACTGGGTTGCTTGTTCCCACAATTGATGAACAGCTGATGCTAGATTTTGTAACGGAATCTTCATCGTCGGATAGCTCTTGCTTTGCAGGTGGAAGACGCTGGTCTTGGCTATTTTGAATATGGTCTTGTTCATTACCGGGACGGAGTAAAGTTGACGCTTCAGAGCATAATTCAGGGTGGTAACGAGGGCATCGAAGGCTCCAGACAATGTTTCCTGGAATCTGGAAGGCCAAAGCCCCCAGGTAATCGCGCAAGTGGGGGCGGCAGCGCTTTGTGTCGGCTATAAAAGCATTCGCAGATTGTTGGAAATTCTTTTCGTAGCCGCGAACAACTTGTACGACTTTTGCCTTTGCCTCGTCAATGGAAAGATTGTTCCACTTCATATATAGCCACACGGCGTTGGTCATACTATGCGACCCCTCTGTCCTTTGACTTTCTTTGAACTCTTTATACTCAATGTCAAAGGAGTAATAGTCGTTAGCTAGCCCCTGAGCCTCGAAGACAGGTCTAACTATAGGAGCAAGCATTTCTTCCTCGTCGGAGGTCAAGAGGATTCCCATGCCGAACCGCATCAACGTATCCACAAAACTAATGCGAGCATTAGCATTCCATTGCAATATATCCATGTTCCACAGCTTTTTCAAACACAACTTACGGCCCCCCGGTGTCAACAATTCGATATTCGACATAGTCTTCTATATTATCGAAGATGCAGGACTTGTCTCGAGAAGCAGTCGCCGCAACCATTTTCTTCCAAGCTTCAATGAGAACTTCTGCACAAGTCTTGTCAATATATAAAAGCTCCAGTAGCATCTTTGACTGTATTTGCTTTGTGCCGATTGCTGATCGTACATTGCAGTACTCGGTATCACTCAGGACAAGGTTATCGGTGCCTGCATCCAACTGGATTGGTCTCAGATCACGGTACTTTCTTTCTTGCGGGGTGCAGCTCTGCTTACAAGGGCCTTTGATACTGATTCTAGGACATTGTCGTAGAGAAAGGCATCTATAAAGTCGATACAACAGTCAGCTCTCCTCTTTCACGGGAACTAATGGTAAGAAGACCAGGAATCATTCCCATACATTCAAGAATATACGAGGCGAGTTCAAGTCTCTCTGGCTTGCAAAGCGGCAGCACTACGGATGCGAAGTGCCCTTCGTAGGGATTGCAACCCCCCAACGTTCAATCGGGCCGATATATTTTGTCCAATCTGCCCGACAGCGAAAGGATCCCTCGTTCGCTCCCTGCTCATGCTTGTGCCGCCGCAGGGTGTAATCATGACACAGACCATCTATATCAGGTGTTTGTCGTTCCACCACATATGATGTCTCATCATTTTGTTGGTGATTGTCAAAATCCATTGAGTTCGGCTTTGCTGATGCGGATGGCAGCTTTGCTCAGTACACTCCAAAACTGTTTTGCCCTTCTTTCGACGTCTCAGCAGCCTTAATAAAACCTCTAGGAAGCGGAGCAGTGATCGAAAACCATGACTTCATCAACGATGTGTTACACAGTATCCTTTTGATAGTGGGTCTTAGCTTGTTACACTGCATTTTCAAAAGCGCGCGAGATGCTCATGATATGTGAATGTAAAAACATGTGAATATATGAACATGTGAATGGTGAATGTAAAAACACTTGGGTGCAGCAAATTGATTGCGCTCAGCAATTCCCCCCCCAATGGAAGTAAACAGTTCGACTTTCCGCCTGCCTTTTACGGGATAGGCGAAGCTGAGCGTCGCAGTTAAATCCCAAGACCATCGGGCGCCGGGAGACCTCTGTCACGGCCCACGGGGTTTCCCTCTTGGGACCCTCACATCACTTAGCGCTCAGACATTGTATGATCGTCCAGCCCCGCACGTCATCGGAGACGTGGACCCCGGATGATCTCGGTTGGGGCCCCAGTTGATCATGCATGTATCTGAATCCTGAGGATTATCGGGCTTCCGTCGGACCGTCATATTAGGGCTCGGACCGTACCTCGGACCCCGCATTATCTTGTTTATCACAGCCGATCTTCAATTGACTATCATGTCATTTGGAAGGTCATCAGATTGTCTATGAGGGATTATCATATTTTATGAGGGATTATCAGATGGTATCAGGGAATTCCCTCTTCATTTTCATTGTGTTGACAAGGAGTCATACTGTTTCTTTGTTGTTAAATACTTCGACTTGGAGAGGGCCATGAGAGCTCTCCAAGAATCAGTCTCTGTTCTACTGTCGAACCTATCAAAAGTCTTCTTCTTCTTCTTTACATCTGTTTCTTCTTACCTAGTTGACAGGTCTTCTCTCCTGTAAACAGTCACCCCTAACAACCTCGTAGGAGGAATCCGGCTGTATTGTTCTTTACCCCTTTTTTCTCCTCTCTTCTTCTCTTTAACTTTTCTTCTCTCTCTATCTAGTCTTGTTGTCTTACCCAAAGGACGCAGCTGACATACAGAAATTTGCGGATAGAGAAGTTTATATAGCGGTGGTGGCTGAAAAAGAAAGGGAAATGGGTCTGACAGAGGGGTACCGTCTACCAACGACCCTACAGGATTCGAGCCGAGAATATCTGGCTATCGCTATGAGGCTGTATCAGAGAGGAATGCCTCGATGGTATGCGAAGGTTATGAAGAGGCTTTCCGAAGGAACCACATGCAGAACCTTACTCACCTCCCTGTGAACCCGAACGGGTTTGGACCATCCGGGCAGCAGATAAGACATGTCATGAGATTCGATGATACAGTCCATATGAGAGAGAACCGAGAGATTTTCTACACCAATGGCAACCTTGTCTGGACTGTTCAAGGTCTTTCAGCACGTTTTGAGTATCTGAATTGAAGAAGCATGGAGACCGATATAGTCATAGGCTAGGACAAGACGGAGGAGCCCAGGATCGATATCCAAGTATCCAAGGTGGACTCAGAAGCAAACGAGCAAACCCATCTGATGTCTACGGCAACTTCCTTGTGAATTACATGACACAACCGTCAGAATATGCGGTCCACCAAAACTTCGATCCCTGAAGATGACATGATTCCAGGGGAGAGAGCCCTTCAACCTACGTGAACGACGAACCATTTACTGTGTACTTTGGCACGGTTCTTCAAGAGTCTCCGTTACGTTCCATACTGCGTACATTGAATTTGCTTTTTATTTCCTTTTTGTTGTTATAACTCACGAGGTGCTGAGTGCTCACGTTTGGGTTGGCACAGACCGCGAACAAAAGATGTCAGGAGTGGCCATGGAATGCGTTCGTCAGTCGTCACCTGGTTTCGAAGGGATATATCGGGGCACAGGCCATACAGATTGTGGCTGGGTAGCGTAACAGTTTGTGGCTTAGTGGAAAGGGTGATTATTCGGGGATAGCGCCTTTGATGAGAATTCAGGTCGGAGAGATCAACCCAACAAGTGTATGCAGTCCAACTGGCCAGATATATTCGAACCGAGCGCTTTTCATGCTTATTGTGACTGGAATCTTTCAACTTAGAATCGTGAGTGACCATGCCAAATGACAGTAAATTCAGTGCTATCTTACTCTTGCATTAACAGAAAAGGTAGGGTAGCTTCTCGGAGATTCCATGCTGCAGCCCTGGAGGCATCATACGAAGCTGGGCGGGTGGGAGTCGAAGTCACACGGCACCCATGGATATAGTGTACTCAGAAAACACGAAGAACACTTCCGTCTGAGGCTGCAAAAATTTATCGAATCAGGTTACCTCGGATCTTGAAGGTGCCCTCATCGCTTCGCATCTCCTCGTTGGCGAGGATAATGGCAAAGCCGAGCTGCGAGGTGAGGTCTCGGTTGTTGGCGAAGGAGCCGTCCACAAAGACGAAGATACGGACCGCGGAGAGGTCCAAAGGAAGGAAGTGTAGGCCTCGTTCCTGGTTCTCCATTTGCCACCTTATGCGCTTGTTGAGCGCCTTCGTATCTCCCTCGGTGGGGTCCTGGTGCTGGGCAGCGCTTGACAAGTCGAAGCAGGCTTCGGGCTGGCAGATTGAGGCGATGTAGGCGCCTCGGGCGCGTTGGTCCACGTACTGTTGCTTCGTGGCAGCAACCTCTAGGCGCTTACCCTGACCCTTTTGCCGGAGGGTCAGGGTTTCTCCTTCCAGGAAGACAATGCCGCCGTTGAACATGAGCGGCTTCCCTTCCTGAACCGCAAGGCCCAACCCCGAAGCAACTTGAGAGCCTGACCAAAATGTACACCGACAACGAGATGCGCTACAGCTTGCCGCTGTACGACGTACTCGAGGCGAAGCTCTTGATCTTCCGGGACTGCGCCTTACGTATCGGAATCGCACAACCCCACTTCGCCGAGGCGCTGCCAATAATGCTCACTGGCCCGGCACTCCCGGGGAACTCCGACTTCACAGAGGTGATCGTAGTAGTACGAGAGTGCCTCACTTCACTTGCCTGGGAAATTTCATTGGCTCAATTTGTAGCATTTCATTTTGATGTTGTCATTTGTATCTCGGGCTGTACCTAGTCGGCGGGCGATATAGTTCGGAACGGTACAACTTATGTCCGAGAACTAGGGTTGAGTTGCTGTTGCCTTAGGCTTTCAATATCTCCAGACAGACTCCAGTCTAACACAAGGAGGTATCAGCGAGTCGCCAGCAAAGGAAGCGAGGGTACCTGTAAGATTTGAATGGTTTATGGTCTTCAATGATCAATAAAGGCTCCAAGGTTGGTCTCTGACGGGTATGTCGCAGCAATGTACTGTAGGTGACGAATTGGCGATATGTATGAACGATAATGAATTATCAAACCTCCTTCCTTTCATACGAGGCTACGGAGTAGACAGGATCCATTACAGGTGCAAAAAGCAGGCAAAAGAGATAGAAGCAAAAAACATACAACAGTGAGGATTCGCTGGTGGTCACCCACCCAACTACTAACTCACCGGCGTGTGGCTTATGTGCAGTCAATAGTCGGGTGGGTGTCGCCTGGGTGAGAAATGGGTGAGCGCCGCTTTACAGTCGCGCGACCGGGGGTGACAAGGGTGAGTGCGCTATAGACAGGGTGAGAATCGGGGTGAGAATCACCCAAGTCGCGCGACTACCGCACTAACCCAGAAATGACGCTCCGCTAAACTCAATCTCAATAATATTGCCCAGGTGGCTTACAGCATGTTATCTAAATTAGCGGGTGATCCAGGTGTCCAGGTGCCCAGGTGCCTGCCGAACCAAAACTGGTGCCCCCGTAAGTCGTAACTAGGTATACTCTCCCCCGCCCCGGGGCCGGAGCAATTGATGACTAAAAATTCCTTGTTCAAACTATGTAACTTTGAACCCCTAACCCCCAGCAACCAGCACATCGAAAAATGCACCTTAGGCGAAAGACCCATGACTCACAGGAAAAGAGAAAAGCGGAAAACGGAAGAAAAGAAAAGAAAAACAGAAGGAAACCGCGAGAAGCTCCACCCGAAGATGCGCGACCATTTGCGAAAATAGCTAAGGTTCCTTGTTCACACGAGGCCCCAGCCCTCAGCAACCAGATCATCAAGAACAGCACTAGTAGCAAAAGAGCCATCACTCAAATGGAAAAAGCCAGCAACACCGCCTGACTCAACCTCAACGATCGGGGCACCGCACACACCATCTGAGACAAAGCCTTCAATATTTCCGAAAATCAACTTGACCAATCTGGTATCCCATTGTGAAAATGGAATCATGGGATGGCCGACTGGACGGATTGGTCGTGATTCAATAATCCCAGTGTTCATCATGCTGAAAAGCCCGGAACTCATACCATCAATTTCGCTCCATGAGCCTTGGCCGATGTGGGCGCTTTCTAAAAGGCGAGTGGGTGGTTCAGCCTGGAAGTAGCAGGTGTTGGTGAAGCTAAAAGAGGCCGCGGGTGTAAGTTTGACGAGAGCTACGTCGAGCTCAGGTCTGGGATCGACCACCTGGCCAATCAGGTCCCCCCCGTTAACCTGGGGGTGGTAGATATCTTTCGAGGACAGAAACCCATGGTTAGCCACGGTCAGCCTTTCTTCTCCTCCGTTATTGCGAATTTTGACCCCACATGTGGTTGCGGCGGTGGTTGGTTGCGATCCTGGGCTTGGTACCTCAAATCCACTTTCGACCCTGCATCCTGGCGTCAGAGCCGATCGTCTGAGGTAGTTTGCGGTATCATGTACTGCAGGACTAAGGGAGGATGCCTTGGATGGCTGAATGATCCGAGGGCGGGTAAGACTCCGCATGGTTTTGAAGAAGGGGATATCCTGGTGGTGATAGAGTGCTGTTCTGCCTCCCACGGTACCGGGTAGTGAGGGTTCTGGGTAGCTGCGGCCATCTCTCCTGTCTCAAGCTCGAAGATTGTCCAGAACGGAAGAAAAATGGCAGCCCGTACATTAGCAAGTCGCGAAATAGCCTCAAGAACAGCTGTTCTCTGACTTTTGGTCGGGTTGACCATTCGCGGCCAGCGAACCCCCGGACACGGATTGGGAAGACGAGGGTTAGGATACGGAGCGGAAGGGATAGGTTCTTCGAACGGGCCTCCAGGAGGTACGAACAGAACTGGCATCGCTCCAAGTGTGAATGGGATTGGCTGTGGTGGAGAGGCGGTCTCGATGCGCATCAGCCATCCATTGTGGCTCAATGTTCCATCCCCGAACTTTCTCCGGATCTAGGCGGACTGCTCACGTGTAGGATGGTGGAACTTGCGGTTGACTTCGTCCCAGAGCGTAAAAGGCGCCGAGTCGTTTATGTGTCTTGCTCCCCAGGCACCGGGGCTTTCCCAGCGTTTCGGCTCGGGGTGAGAGTGAGGGAGAGTTTGCCGTAAAGGTTGGGTGTTTTCTCGGGTTCGAAGCGGAGAAATAGGAGCGTTTGTGTAAATGTCGAGGTAAGGAGAGTTTTGTTGTAGGTTGCTGATTTGTGGGGAAAGGCGGATTGGTGACGGCATTGGTGATGACATGATGTCGAGTTGTGAAGAGCACTTGAGGCAGAAAGGAATATCAACTCAGAATCTTTTTATTGAAGAGTGAAAAGGGAAGACTGGACAGAGGGCTGGACAGTGGACTGGAGTAAAGATGGAGAGAAGATGAAGAGAAGATGGAGAGAAGATGGAGAGCAGATGGAGAGCAGATGGAGAGCAGAGTCAGAGAAGCGTCAAGACTAAGTGAGCCCAAAATAAACCTTGGAAGATATATGTTTCCATGGCTTCAGCCCGATCTATACATACCATATGGGATTTTGGGTCCCGGATACGGAAAAACTATAGTAATTTTCGGTATTCCATGTACCGTAAATCAAAAACTTCTCACTTTCCAGAGTAGATTCTTCTACACAGTACTGTCCAATCTACGGGCTCTATACATTTGGGACAGTCTATTTTACAGGGGCTCAGTAATATACTCGAAGTTTGTAAATATACGGTAAATTTACGCGATAGTAAATTTTTGAAGCAGTATTCTGCGACATGCCAGTCCATAGTTGCCCGCAAGGGAATGGTAGCAGCTCCGACAGACGAACGGCGGATATGATTGATTGGGTACTATGCCATGTGAATCAGGCTTAGGAAGATGACTCGGGATCACGGGTAATGCAACAGCGTGAAGATCTGCTGCTGGACTTCTTGAGCTAGCCTGTGTCTTTCCGCAGCATGTAAATGCAAACACTGCAAACGCGGGGGATCCATGGAGTTTTGGCCTTGACACTCTTCGAACTCAACTGGCGAGAAAGATGCAAACGCTGCAAACACGACCAATGTCGCTTTTGCTGTATCGCACTCGGGGCCGAACCACAGCCGCCTCTGATTGGCCAGAGTGTCGGTCCGTGGGCGCGAAATCCGGCCCCGAAGCAGAATCCGGCCTCGCCATTGGTTGGCTTACACTATGGACGTTCAGTAAGTACGATTTTGGAAGTATATAAGTTAGACTATACCGACACCAATTTTCTTCCTGATCTGTTCAAACACAACTGGCACAAGATGAGCAATATCAGCGACAAGCATTTGAGCGCCCCCGACAGTGAGAAGGAAGCGGGAGACTTGGAGGCGGGCCCAACAACGATCAGCTCAGAGCCGTCCCTCGACGACGCCGACAGAGATTCGAACCTCATTACCTGGGATGGACCAAAGAACCCAAAGAATCCAAAAAACTGGCCTAAAGGCCTGAGATGGAAGAACACCTGGACCATCTCTCTCTTTGTCTTCATCTCGCCCGTGTCGTCTTCGATGGTGGCTCCCGCCATGAACGATCTCGCCAACTCCCTTAGGATGCGCACCGAAATTGAGATCTACTTGTCCTTGAGTATCTTTATTCTCGCCTACGCCATCGGCCCTATCTTCTTTGGTCCGGCATCAGAGCTCTACGGCCGGGTACGCTTACTTCAATTCAGCAACGTGTGGTATCTGGCCTGGAATTTGGGATGCGGTTTTGCGACGACCAAGGGCCAGCTTTTCGCTTTTCGGTTCTTGGCTAGCATTGGTGGTAGTGCACCGCTAGCCATTGGAGGTGGAGCTATAAGGTGAGAGAAGACCTAGAATCATAAACGAGAATACGTGCTGACCGGACTGAAAGCGATATGTGGACGGCGGAGGAGCGTGGTAAGGTCATGGGTGTTTATACTCTAGGACCACTTCTGGGACCCGTGGCTGGTCCAATTGCGGGCGGGTTCATCGCCGAGTATTCAACCTGGCGCTGGGTGTTCTGGTCCACCTCCACCTCCGCGGCCGCCGTTGCAGTGCAGGTTGTTGGATTCTTCTGGCTACAGGAGTGTCACCCAGGTACAATTCTGCGATAGCGACGTGACCGTCTCGCAAAGGAAATAGGCAACGAGAATCTCCACACCGGTGAGAAGGTTGAGACACTGGGCTACAAGCTTCTTCATGCCTTTGAGCGGCCGGTGAAGACGTTCGCAACGCAACCTATCGTCTTCTGCATGGCTATCTACACGGCTTACCTCTTCGGAATCACGTATCTAATGTTTGCAACCTTCCCCAACATTTGAACCGTGGTTTACCACGAAAGTCCCGGAATCGGCGGCCTCAACTATCTCTCGATTGCCATTGGATCCTTTATCGGGCTCTTCTTCAACCTCAAGCTCGTCGACCGCATCTACAAAGATCTTAAAGCGCGGAACGACGACATCGGCAAGCCCGAATTCCGCATGCCGTCGTTGGCCGTGGGCTCCATCATCAGCACTATCGGACTCTTCTGGTACGACTGGAGTATTGGAAACGCGCACTGGATTATGCCCAACATCGGCGCACTGATATTCTCCATGGGAATCATTTCCTGTCTGCAAGTAGCCAAGCATTCTATTTCATAAAATATTATTTCCATACTGCAAATAACGAGGTTGTTATGTAGGGTGGAAATGCGAGTAAAAAACGCGACTTTTTCCGGATTATTGGTAACGCCCGGCGACAATCTGTTATAGTATACGGTCTGCGTAGACCAGCCTGTCGACTAGGTAAAAAGTATTGATGGTATTCCAAAGGATCACAATGTGTATTCATGCAAGAACTAAATCTTGAGGAATTCTAATATCTAGACAGGGGTATCGCCGTGGATCTATCCCAACCCATGCAAATTCCACATCAGCTCTATCTCAGCCCACTCAAAAACACCAACGAAAGCTCGAAGAACATACGTGGCAATCGCTGTAGGCCCGGCAGAGGGCATGTGTGTGGCAGCGTGGGTGGGAGCAAGATCGCTTTGACAGGCCAGGGCTTGCCTCCTCAATGCTTTGAGGTGCAACGTCTTCGCTCTCTTCCACAGGCTCTGAGTGGCTGCTGTGGTACCGTTTGGCTGCTTCCATTGAGGCATCCAACTCCTCACATAGAGAATCGGACGCGATAGCTAATACGGTAGCATCGTGGTCTAGGAGATAGTAACCACCGTTCCTATCGTCCACAGTTCCCAGCGGGTATTGCATTGCCATGTCATTGAGTTGTTCTCGAGTCTCCAAAATTTGGGTCGATTCGGGGATTGGTACGGTGTATCGGGTTGTCGACATTGCTAAAGTGCTGATCACCGAAATGAATAAAGGTCCAATGATGTTTCTCAGTAACATCCCCGAGATCTATCAGATGCTGTTAATAAGTTTTCAAGATCTTGGTATACAGAGAGCGACACACTGGTTGAGGTATAATCTTGGACAATTGTCTTCCCTTCTTCCGATAGCTGATGAGTTTCAAGCTTCCCAGTGAGCTGGGAATATTGTCTTCTTATAGTGTATAAGTGAGAGCAGATTACATGTGATCTGCCATCACTGATAAAACGCCGAACCGATTGCCATGGGTTAGACTCATACTTGGAACTGGCCCTCAACCGGACTCCGAGAAAGAAACATTGTATGGCGAAGATACATGGCCCGAATAGGGATTTGGGTCCGTCTTTGGTCGCCCTAATGCACCAGGGGTCAGTCGGTCACACGCTAGTCTACTACGAGGCACAGACCAAACTAGATCAGGCAAACTTATTTGTTCCCATCTTTGGTCAGATATGGTCTACAAACCAACGAGCAAGATCGCTAATAAGGCGGACCGTAAGGTCCTATGTCAATTTATATCGCTCACTCATTGCCGGCTTTCCAGTATAGTGACCAAAAGGCGCGTTTGCTCAGATTCAGCGGCAAAAGAAATAGATAAAGAAGGCTAGTACTAGTACTTTTGTCTTGTCACAGAGCGTAGTCGCTGAGTCCAATGTAACGTTTTCGAAGCATCCAAGTTCTGAGATGCATTAGCCGGACCTGATTCAATTCAGGCGCAGACACAGTCTGTCACAGAGTGTTTGTTCACTCAACCTATCTAATCTACTCCTTCCAACATTTGTTGTCATAGTTTCACCTAAGTGACTTTTTACACCTCGGTTCGTAATTTATTATTATTATTATCTTACTCTGATAAGGCGGTTTTGCCGCCTCGCCCCTGTGGGCAAGCAGTCCCTCCTCAGTTCGAGTCCAGCTTGTTATGTATATCGTACGGGGCGCATGCGCCCCCGCCCGCAACTCCCATCGTTAACCACAATCCACTGGTGCTAGGCCTCGTCGGGCAGCTTGGTGACAGGTCTTAGTGCATGTCACTAGATTTTTTATTTTTATTTTCTCCTTTCCTCCTCCTCCTTCCCCTATCTTAGCAGTAATAGGGACCCTCCTAGCAGCTGTCTAGCTATAGAGCTACGTCCCTTCGTCGCCTCCTCGGTGTCCCCCCTGTGTGGGTCTCGTGTGGCCACATGTTGCTGCCCTCTAGCTCTCTTGCGAGCCTGTACTCACCCAGTCGTCCCAGGTTGAAGAACCAAGTTGCCAGTCGCTGGGCGGAGCCATCCCGGGAGAGCGCTGCCCTTAGGGAGTGTCCGTCAGGAAGATCCAGGCCAGCCAGGCCCTCTCTTTCTGGCGTGTATCACGGGCAGCGGAGCGTAAGGTGTGCAAACGTCTCCGGGGCGCAGCCCTCTTGACAGAGCGGAGATTCGACATCTGGGACTCGTCTGCGATGAAGGAACGCATTCAACCCGATCGCTCCTGTGCGCGCTTGGGTGAGGAGGGAGCTCTTGGCTTTGGTAAGCCCCGAATGCAACTTGAGAGGGTTGAACATCGGGTCTAGATCGTAGCCATCTGCTGCTTCCCCACCGTGACTTTGTCTCCCCCTCGCGTCGTCGAGTTTCCGTCTTCTCCTGGACTTCCACTCCCGCAGCGTCGGGTCATCTACGTTCATGTCTGTCCACCGCACCAGGTCGGGTGCTTGTGGAGCATACATATCCTCTGTGTCTGGAGCAACCCATTGCTCGGCCCACTCTCGCCTCCGTAAGACGCTCCCTGGTGGAGCGGCGCGGACTGTTCGCCTACCTCGTCGCGCTCTCACCTTCGCTGCTACCCCCGCACATACGGTGCGAAGGAGTGCTGCCATCCCGGTTCGCTCGAGTCGCTGTTCAGCCTTCGCCACCCACCTCGACAGGTAGAGGTCCAACGGGGGGCACCACGCTTCGGACTCAACATTGTGGATAGGTGTCGCCTTATATGCCCCAATGACAGCCCGGAGATATTTGGTCTGAGCCGTGAGCAGGGACTTGGCGGGGCCTCGGGGGTTGCCGTCCTTTGGTGTTGGTGTGTGCCAAGCGCTGGCGCCGTACGCCATCACGCTCTCGGTTCGTAATTTACTTTTCCCCCTATATCTGTTTAAGTACATCGGAATTAATATCCACAACGATATAAAAGTTATAGAGACCATAAAAGCGTAATACAGAAGCTATCTTAATTATAATTACCGCTCCGCAAGAATTCTCGAATTGTTCAAAGTTCGCGAATTTCGGCGAATCGAATCGAATTCGAACCTTGGTTTCGGGGCTTCGAATCTACGACCGATTCGATTCGTTAAGAATTCGAACAAGTTCGCGAACTAATATCTAGCCTTTTTAGTAAAAAGGGTTTGTGGAACGACTTTTCAAGATGCCCGGTCCTTACAAGAATACTTTTGCAACTAAGGTCTAGAATATCAAACACCTATATGCCCAAAAAGGCTATTACTGTATAGCTATTAAGACTTCCAACGTGCAGCATCTACATGTGATCTGCCTTCACTGATAAAACGCCGAACAGATTGCCATGGGTTAGACTTATACTTGGAACTGGCCCTCAACCGGACTCCGAGAAAGAAACATTATATGGCGAAGATTGTTGGATGCCTGGGGCAGGCAAACACGTTTGCTCCAGGCATCGCATGAGACAGAACCCATCATTAGATAGATAGTCTCTTCCTCTCTCTCTTCCTCTCTCTTTCTCTCTTTCTCCTCTTCGTCCACCTGAATACATACATTGTTTTCTCCATTGATCTCACATTGTATCTGTATTCCATGAGGTTATGAGTACCCTATTTGCTAGCAGGACCACTAGCAACTCTTTCTTTTGAAGCTTTTACCTGAACACTGTCGTCGATCTCGACCATCCCGCAGTTTGACCCCACCTGTGCGGCAAAACCCTGCGTGTCCCGACCATTCGACCTATCAGAACCCAGGAAACCTTCGACCCCGCCGGATAAAGCTCCGTTAAGCTTTACATTGTTGATTCGAAAGAATGGCTGACGTCGATAGCGGCAATGAGGACAGTATCCCTCAACCCCTTGACGTGACAGCTGACCCTTTGAATCACAAACCCGCTCTCCGCAACCCAAACACCTCGATCCCGTCTGTTAACCAGCCAATCCGCTTCGCCGACGAAAGCGACAGTGATGATGAAGACGAGAAACCCTCTCATCAGGGACATGGTCTGCCAGAGATCGCGATGATGAAACTGCAGAAGGTGAAGGCACTCGAGCACAACGACGCCGACCCCCGCGCTTGGAAGCAAGCTATCGTTTACCAGCTGATCCCCTACGCTGGGGAGTGGCTGCTTGACAGTGACATTCCCCGCCCAGAAAAGTCGCACCCCTCATACGAGAGATGGAAGTATTGGTCCCGTCTGATTGCCAGTTGGATGTACGGACAGATCAACGCCGTTCTCCAAAGCAAGATTCGCAACCTGTTGAAAACGCCAAAGTACGCCGACAAGATGTAGGACGAACTCATGACGATGACACAAGGAAGCGACAAGCTGCAGACAGCGTTTCTGGAAATGCGGAAGTTCGACAAATTGAAGCGTTCGGACTACAACTCGGCAAGCGAGTATATTGAGGAGTACCAGAAACAGTACCACGTGCTAGCCAGATTCAAAGCAGCACCCCACCCAGCCCATGCTCTGTCACAGGTTCTGCAAAACCTAGAATCGGAAGTAAAAAAGGTCAATTTCATCACGGAGGAGGTTGGCAGCTTAGAGCCCAAGAAGATGACCCTGGAAAAGGTCGAGGAATACTGGCGTGCACTGCAAGCAGCAGCTGACATGGAAGGTGTCACAAGCGCAGCTCACAATGCCGGCCGAGGTGGCCGTGGTGGGAACCGGGGTGGTCGTGGAGGAAACCGAGGTGACCATAGTGGTCACAACAACGGCAACGACAACACCCAGTCCGCCAAAGACATCAATGCTATCGACAGCAACAACAACAAGAAGAAAGGTCTTCGGAGGCAGCCCGCTGACGATAAAGATATTCATGACTACGCTCGTGAGATGCGCAATGGCACACAGCAGGACGACAACAACATGTGCGCTTTCTGCGGATTTGGTCCGCACGCTGCCAAGAAGTGCGCTTATCTCAACGAAAACCCTCCACCTTCATGGGAACCCTCAGGAAACCTCTGGGCTTATTCGAAAGCAATACAGAGAGCTCAGCGAAACACAAAAGGCCAAAGCAACATGGTTGTCGCCGCGGCAAGCTCGGTAGATAGGACAAACGACTGGTTGCTAGATACTGGCTCTAGCAAGACTCTCACACACGATCTAGGGGATTTTCAAACTTACCAGACTGATCACCCTGACCTCGCCTATGTGTACAAAGACTATTCCGGCAAGACGGTAGTCACACTAGGACATGGAGAGATTATCGTGTATGCAGCTCTGCCAAACGGGAAAACCCACTCCTTTATGACGACTGGATACTACAGCCCCGGAGGACATGGGAAGCTCTTCGGCATGCAGATGCTTCTGGACGAACAAGGCATTTCCTGCGACACTCGCACAAAGCATCTGTCAAATGGAAAGGGAGAGGTTGCGGGATACGCGGATACTACTTCTGGCGTCCCATACCTTGTTAGTCCGAAAGAACAAGACCCCGACGAGGTTCTATCTGACTCTGATTCGGACAATGATGATATTGACGTCGTCAACAAGGTGACAGCTTACGAAGTGCATCGACGTCTCGGTCATGCCGGAAAAGCTCGCATTGCGTCTACTCTGCAGCATGCAGAGCAGCTGGGTGATCATGAGCAGTACGGTACAGAGCATTTCGACTGTGACGCCTGTTTTCAAGGCAAGGCATCAAAGGAAAAAGGGCTGAAGCTCTTCGCTCCAGAGCGTGGGGGCAGCTATGATGTGTCAACGTGCGCCCTCTTCCAGATGATATCAAGGAATATTGTGTGCAAGATGTTCAATTTCTACCTAAGCTATGGGTCCAGTACCAGGGGAAGATATCGTCTTTTTGGACTAAAAGGGTTATGATGGAAAGCGCGAATAGAGTGATGCTCTCTCAAACAGCCACATACGATGGAAAGGGAAAAGATAAAGCTCTAGCGCCTGTGGGTTGGTGGTGATTCTACGATTGCTACTATGGTCTTTCCTACCATTTGGTCAGACAAGTTAACCTACATCCATTCTAGTTTCAGTCGAGTCTACTTGATTGAAGTACAAATTGGACACGAATACGTTCTTGTGTGCTGTCTCTGCTCGACATAGTCGTTGTTTTCCTGCTCATGATCGCTAAACAGTTCACCAGCATTTCAGAGTAGAGCGATGAAAGTTGGTGATCAATGCACGCCCCTGCTTTTCATTCAAAAGGATATTGTCACGTCGGAGACCTCCATGGGTTACCGCTAAAGCTTTGATCTCCCTCGATTTGTCAATCTCTCGGTGAAGGCTTGGCGTCGAAGTTATCAAGCCCTTGGCCAGGATCTTCTATATAGGATTGCTAATGCCGCCGAATGAGGGACCTCTCGCCCCGTAAAAAAAACTATTTATTCGGGTTTTGGTCCGGGGAGTACGGGAGTAAATACACTAGCTCGACCCCTTTATCGCAACACATTTGCTCAGCCTTCTCGGAGTAATGAAAGGATATATTTTCTATAACGAGAACGGAGTTAAGCTTGGAATAATGCCCGCAATTCTCTAGAAGTTGTTCGATACCTAAATAGGCGTCCAAACTAAAGAAGACTAACCGATTTATCTAAACCCTATTCGTTCATTGTATCCAGATTCATCGATGTAGACGAGGTGGTACAAGCAAAATCCGCTAAAAGATAGTAGTAATCATCACGTAAATCTGGATTTCGCTCTTTTGCCTTCTGTCGAGCTATCTTCTTAGATCATCCTTTGCGACATACAGTGACACAGCAAATGTTTTAACACCCTTGGACAGACCGCTTTTTGGACCGCCTATCGTAAACTGAAGAGCAAGTTTATATCATCTTACTTTCTCAACATTCTTTCTTAAGTGAGTGCTTTTTATAGAAGACAAGATTCAGTTTAATCCACAACAGTCAGACGCTTCATCAGGAAATCAGTCGGGGGGCTATTGAAAAGTTGGATTTTTGACAGGCAGAATATGAGTAATCGAAGGGGTGTTAACACTATTTCTGCGTCACTGTAGGGCATTGCTAATTGTATGGCATTTCCGAGTAAGATACACAGGGCAGGGTCCCACCCACGTCATGTAAAATACAATGTCTATTCTTGGAAATAATGGATCGACCACTATTCCGAATTTGACCTAGCGTGTTTCAGGTCAGGGTTCGCGAATCAAGTCGCAAGAGTATGAAGTTAAAACTGATTTCGAATTCTACTGTATACCAAGGATGCTGTACAACACGGGGTACCTTGGGGCAGGACCGACTGTAGCAACTGGAAGAAACACATCGGAAATCGATCGAAACTGTATACGGAGGTGGTTGATATCACCTTCGATATATATATTCAGCTGTGGTTGTGTGCCGAGCGGGAACTAACCCCGGACCGACGATGGACCCACCTACGGGAGGGCCCGAACCCCCTCCCACAAACACCCAAGAAACGCCCATCAGCTTCTCGGTGGAAGATTTCCAGCCCAGAGTAAACATCGGATCCCCCGGATCGCCTACCGAAAGCCGTAAGCGAACGCGGAGCGGTGATGCGTTTGCACCATCGGAGAACTCGGGTCGAGTCACCACCAAGGAGGTGTGGAAACTCATAGGGACCCTGAAAGACATTATCCGCCATCAAACCGCGGTCATCGAATCCACTCATAACGAGCTACAGGAGATCAAACACAATCAACATGTTCTGCAAGAACAGAACGAGAAGCTCCATGAGGAAGTGAAAGCGTTACGAGCACAGGTTGAAAGCGCCCCTGCAGTCACCGCGACTAGGACTTGGGCGGCAGTCGCAGCCACTGGCGATAATGCCACACCCTCGCTGAACCACCAGAAACCCGAGAAAGAGCAAAACTGCGTCCGAATCAGCACCCAGAGAGCCTTTGTAGACCCAAGAGATAATGACAACAACGACGGAAACGCTTTTGGGCGATATCTCCCCACAGATACCGTCAACACCCACATCCGCACAGCATTGCAGAGCGACGCTGCAACACAAGACGCCCAAGTGGTTGGAATTGGCACCACCAAAACCGGCTATCTCATTCGATTCAAGAACGTGGAGTCGGCTCAGGTGGCTCGCAACAACACTGAGTGGCTACATAAATTGGGCAACAACACGAAGCTGGTTAAACCACGTTTCGGTGTTGTAGTACACCGCACCCCCACCGAGGAATTCAACCTGGAAACAGGTGCTACCCAGGCAGCAGAGAAAATCATCGAAGACAACGACCTGGCAGAACACGGTTTCCACATCGAAGAACTGGCTTGGATGAAAGCGAAGGACAAGGCCCTAGGGAAATTTGCATCGTTGGGAATCTGGTTCGACTCCGCAGAGGGAGCAGAACATATGCTCCGTAGCGGTTTCGTTGTTAGCCAACACTACATCCCCCAGGTTGAACGACGCGAGATCAAGAAAAAGAGATGTTTCCGGTGTCAACGGTTCGGACACCTAGTATGGTCATGTAAAGAGACCCCGCGGTGCGGACACTGTGCAGGCCAACACGAGCGACAGCGCTGCCCACCAGGAGTCAGGGCCCGGTGCCTCGACTGTGGGAGCGAACACGCTACCGGAAATCGACAATGTCCAACCCCCGCGACCTCTAACCCCAGCCGATGCTAGAGAAGAATCTCCGCATCCTACAGTTGAACATGATGAAATCGGGACCGAGGATGGAGGCGCTGATCAACGATCCCCAGAGCCTAGAGCTGGACGTTCTGCTGATCCAGGAGCCATCTATTACCACCTACCGCACGCATATCAGCCACAGCGCCTGGCGGCTATACCGACCTACAACTCAGACCGATGCCGTTCGGTTTCGCAGCTTGCTCTATGTCAATCGAAGAATCTCTACCTCATCACATTGCCAACTACCGTGCGACCACCCAGATGTCGCGGCCATCAAGATCTGGACAGCCGACTCCCAAACGCTGGTATTTTCCGTCTACATACCTCCAGTACCACTTTTCACGGGCGACGACTCGTCAGCATTACCAGCCCTCACGGCGATACAAAACTCTATCACAACCGCCACACAACATGAGCAGCGCGCGACCAGCATTATTGTTTCCGGTGATTTCAACCGACACCATCCAATGTGGGGCAACAACTATATCGCTCCTAGATTCATTGAAGACGCTAGCGACCTAATCGATTTCTTCCAAGCCCACAACCTCCACAGTTGTCTCCCTCGAGGGACGGCGACTTACTGGGCATTCAACAACCCCGGACAGAACTCGACCATTGACCAGACGGTAACAGATAGCCCGGACTTGCTAGTCAAATGCCATCTGTATCACGAAAACTATGGATCCGACCACCGTGCCACCTACTCAGAATGGAACCTTCAACCCCGGAGCAGGCCAAAGACCAAAGCAAGGAAGGCGTATGAGCGCGCGGACTGGACCAGGATCGGCGAGGAAGTAGCCCGACAGATGAACCCATGGAAGCAGATCAAGACCCGGCCAACACTCGACCGGGTAGTGGAAAACCTTACAGCGGCGACGGCCCAGGCGGTCGACCGGTTCACACCCGACACATGCCCCACGCCATACTCCAAGCGATGGTTCACGCCAGATCTTAAGACCCAACAAGTCGAAGTCAACCAACTACGTAGGAGGTGGCAGGCAAACTGCGCCGAGCTGGGAAGAGAGCACGCTAACACCACGGCTGCCTTCGAAGCTATGCAGCAGAAACGACGAGCGTGGACGAGGACCATCGAGAAAGCCAAGTCCTCGCACTGGAAGCAGTTCCTAGACGAAGCTGGTGAAGGGAAGCTCTGGAAGGCCGCGACATACATGAAGCCCCGAGAGACATGGGATTGCGTCCCAGCACTGCGAGTGGGCTCGGAGGAGTGCACGCAAAACGAAGACAAAGCGAAGGCATTCCTAGATGCGTTCTTCCCCGCCATGAATCCACCCGAGTTCAGCCCACCTACCACACCGGCGACGGAACTCCCGTGGCACCCGATCACAGAATCGGAGATTGAGCGATCACTGAAAGCAGCCAAAGGGAATACAGCGCCCGGGGAAGATACCTTACCGATGCTGGTTTGGAAGAAGCTTTGGAGGCATCTGAAGGCCTTTATTGTTAGCATCTTCACAGCGAGTGTAGAGCTAGGGCACCATCCGAGACAGTGGAGGAGCGCAAAAATCATCGTGTTACGAAAACCAGGCAAGCCTGATTACTCGAAACCTGGTGCGTACCGCCCAATCTCACTTCTCAACACGCTTGGCAAGCTCCTGGAGGCAGTGATGGCCCGACGGTTGTCCTATGTGGCGGAGAAGCACGGCCTGCTACCAAACAGCCAGTTCGGCGGACGGCCGGGTAGGACCACCGAGCAAGCCCTACTAGTGCTGTCCAGTGCGATCGACAAAGCCTGGTACAAGCACAAGGTGGTGACCCTAGTCGCCTTCGACCTCAAAGGTGCCTTCAACGGAGTAAATAAGACAAGCCTGGATGCGTCGCTGCAGGCAAGACGGATCCCTATTGTGGCCAGAAAATGGATTGCAAGCTTCATGAGCGACCGGCACGCCAACATTGGGTTTGACGACTTCCGTACCGAGACACAGTCGCTAGCGAACGCAGGTTTAGCGCAAGGGTCACCACTCTCCCCCATCTTGTTTGCATTCTTCAACGCCGACTTGGTCGACCAGCCCGTCGACTCCCACGGAGGCGCGTCAGCGTTCATTGACGACTACTTCCGATGGCGAGTGGGCCGCTCGGCCGAGGAAAACTTAACCAAGATACAGTCCGACGATGTCCCTCGTATCGAAGAATGGGCGCGGCGAACTGGATCCTGCTTCGCGGCGGAGAAAACCGAGCTTATCCACCTCACCAGAAAGAGGGGAGAGCACATGGAAGGACGAATCATCTTCGATGGGGCCGACGTCAAGCCATCGCCTACAGCCAAATTGCTGGGGGTGGTGTTCGACCAGGGACTTCGCTGGAAGGAGCATGTCCAGCAGGCTATCAAGCGCGCCACCAAAACAGCAATCGCCTTAAGTGGACTACGACACTTGCGCCCAGAGCAGATGCGACAGCTCTACCAAGCATGTGTTGCGCCTATAGTGGACTACGCATCGACGGTCTGGCATGACCCGCTTCGGGACAAAGTTCACATCCGACACTTGAACACAGTCCAGAGAACCGTGCTGATCAGAATCCTGTCGGCGTTCAGGACGGTAGCAACCGCGACCCTAGAGGTTGAAGCCTATATACTTCCCACGCACCTTCGCCTTCGCCACCGAGCGCAGCGCACGATTGCGAGACTGCATACTCTACCTCGCGACCATCCCATTTGGAGTGCTCTGTCAAGAGCCCAGAACCGTAGGAACAATGTCGGATCATACGCCCGCTTCCCATTAGCAGAAGCGCTGAAGACCATGGACGTCGACAGGCTCAATGAGCTGGAAACGATTGACCCACGCCCGCTGCCCCCGTGGCGCCCGGACGCCTTTACGGAAATCGAACTCGAACACGACCGGGAAACAGCCAGAGAAAGAGCAAAGGTTGCAAGGAACACATCGGATATTGTCGTCTACTCGGACGCCTCTGGGCGCGAGGGTCATCTAGGAGCCGCCATTGTCGCACTCAACGACAATGATGAGGTGACGGAATCTCAACAGGTGCAAGTGGGGTCGATGGAACGGTGGTCAGTTCATGTGGCGGAACTCATGGGGATCTTCTACGCGGTCAGCATGGCATTCAAGTTGGCTCACCAACGCTCAGTCGTCGGAAACAATGTACACGCAACAGCAACAATCCTTTGTGATAGCAAATCAGCTTTGCAAGCAATCCAGAACGTGAGAAATAGATCGGGGCAACGAATCATCCATGCGAGCCTCCAAGCAGCCACCGAGGTTCAAGCAAGACACATCACCCTCCGCCTCCAATGGATGCCAGGACATTGTGAAATAGTCGGGAACGAGGCCGCGGATCGACTCGCTAAAGAAGCCGCGCAACCGGGCAAAACCCATCCTTTCCGACCGCTGCTGACGAGAGAAAACGCATTTCTCCGCAGCAGGACCCATGCTCAGTGGGAGCAGGAGTGGAGGTTAAGCACCAAAGGCGCGCATTTGCGGAAAGTGGACGGCGCGCTACCAGCGAGGTACACCAGAAAACTGTACGGGAACTTGCCCAGGAACCGAGCATATTTGCTCACTCAGCTACGCACGGGCCACAACTGGTTATCCACCTACGCCAAGAAATTTGGCTTCCACGACGATGATCGATGTGAGTGCGGCGGGCAGGAGACGGTCAGCCACGTGTTACTGGAATGTCCAAATCTACGAGAGTTGCGGATAGAATTAAGAAGAAATGTTGGGGACGCGTTAAACAGCGTGTCGAGTCTGCTGGGAGGCTCAAACGAAGGTGAGAAAGGTAACCCAGACACCGCCTCAAGGGCGAAGACGGTTCAGGCCGTATTGGACTTCGCCGAGGCGTCACAGCGGTTTCGCAGTCGTGCGCCACAAGGGCAGCCTAACAACGGGAGCGGCAATGGGCCAGGGTAGGCCGTGACGAGGCTCTAAGTTCCTGTCAGAAAGTGGATCAATCTATATGTACATCATCCATGATATATAGTTGTTGTATCCTGCATATCGTTCGCGAGGGGACAGGGTAAATGAATACTACTACTACTACTACTGTATACCAAGTCTATGTACGTCCACGGCTTTGGATGATTAGATGTCACGCAGTCCTTCTGGTGACCTCAAAGAATAAAACAGATACACCTGCATGGTTGGTCCCTCGCCAAGGATAGGCTCTGTGGGTATAAACTTAGAGCTACCATCATTGATAAAAACGGCAACGGCCATTTGCTTAAGCATTCCAGAAAACCAGAGATCGCGAGTTAGCAATTCTCTTCATTATTGACTACAGTAAACAGCGTGATTAAGAAGAGTGGTTAAGAAGAGTGGTTAAGAGTGGTTAAGAGTGGTTAAGAGTGGTTAAGAGTGGTTAAGAGTGGTTAAGAGTGGTTAAGAGTGGTTAAGAGTGGTTAAGAGTGGTTAAGAGTGGTTAAGAGTGGTTAAGAGTGGTTAAGAGTGGTTAAGAGTGGTTAAGAGTGGTTAAGAGTGGTTAGGAAGCGGTTAAGACCTCAGCGAGCGTTGAAGGCTAATCGAGGAGCGTTTAGATGTAAATCTTGGTCATATCCAGCATTTTCTCAACGCATCCGAGAGCACTCTCCCATTGAACGATTTAGCAAACAAACCCCAGGGCGGACTATTTTTCGCCCTAGGCGGTCCACCTTCCAGCGATGAGAAAAGTTGATTGCACCAGCTAGGAATGTTGTCATTGCGAAAACCTCTGTATAAAAGTCCAAGCCAGTACGTGGAAATCTGCGGTGTGTAACTACTCTTCATTCTCACGAGCCCCGCAATGAAAATGTATAGAGTCATGAAACGACAATACTTGCTCTCTCTTTTTCGAACCATTCGCGGATACCGATCATTGGCTGAACAATACCCGACACCCTCCTGTGAATGAACAACCCCCTTCCCTTCAAGGGGAGTAGTACCGGGGGTTGCCTCACGTGACATATACACCGACATTACTGAGGGCTTCTTCCCTCATACAACGGCCTCACAAGAGTCAATTGCTTGCCTCTGGTGGTAGCTCGTCATCTCTCACGCAGTCAAGGCTCGATTTTTTCCCTCCCGCCTTCCCTCTGTATATAGAAACCACTGCAATACAGACACACTGCCTCCCTACAAGAGAGCGCGGATGGGCTCTATCTGACGCTACGGTCTAATGTGTTCCGTATAAGACCGCAGCGACAGGTGACCCGTTACGGCCAAACCATACTATTCTTGTCCCTCTTGACTGCGGGAGGTCATCAATAAAATGATATTTCTGTTTTAGGTGATTCCCTTATTTTTCTCCCACGAGCTCACCTGCCTTGTTCAGATGTCTCCGGGCAGTCTCAACGTCTGATTGACTCATATGATCACAGTGAGTCAATGTTTTGCTGGACCAATACCATTTCATAATTCGTTTCCGTCCATCCTTGTATTCGACGAGAAAGGAAAAGGACCCGATATTTTCGTTTGGGAAGAAGAAGAACCCAGCATAATCGATGAATCTTTTGATATCAAGGAGCCTTTTTGTATGAAGGGAATCTTCCATCATTGCCTAGCAGCATCTGATTAGTACATTTGTGGCAGGGCGATAGGAATAAAAGCCTTACATCTTTTTGCAGTTTCCGAAAACGGCTTTATTTTGGTTTCACTCTTACACCTTCGCTTCCTAGGATGTAGATTTATTTCTTCTCTAGCATATTGAAACTATGTCATAGTAGGACAATGAATTAATCAGAGCCCCAGCCACTTAAGCGCGAAGCCATAGTATATATAACTTTAGAATTGACAACTTTAACATTGTCCGGCTGACTTTTGCAGGGGTCGCAACATGATCACTAAGCGGCCAAATCCAAACATGTCAAATCTTACAATGTAAGGGTGATCATTTACTTATTGATAGTCCAGCGCTTAGAAGATATTTCGGTTCTTAGTGCTAGATCACTATTGCGGGTATTTATATCGTCTCACTGAACTGATCCTACACCATCTTAGTTCTAAAATATTCTTAGCATGCGCAACAAACGCCGAGTCTTCCTTTCGATACAACATCGCAATTCTCTCTCTGTCGGAGAGAACAGGCAGCGGCTGGGCTATGCCGCATACCACTGGGGAATTCTCATTTGCCCCAAAAGGTCAAAGGCGTCAAGTTGCTATTTTTTCGACGTGAGCGACGGAGTGCTCCTCGAAGATTCACCGAACAGAGTCAATCTTAACCCAGAATTCAACTGGCTCTTTCGAGAGAAACAAATCAGTGTTCCTACTACGAGCGCCCGTCTTCTCGGAATGGTCATGATCGGAAAGGTCATGATCGGAAAGGTCCCGAATGAGGTGACCTGGGAGCAAATCCGCGGTCTTCTCGCGGCGGTTCAAGTTCCTAAAAATAATGCTGTGCCGGAGCAAAACTGCGTCAGCTGAGCGAAAGCTGCGGTTTGCAAGCTTCAAGAGAAGGGTCTGACAGCTAAATATAACCTCGACCTCGACTTGCTCATGGACAGATCGCTTGCTTTTGCGGATGAACGCATACGCAATCCGGAGTCTACCCCCATCAGCATCGATTTCATTGATTGATCTATGTCACCTGCAAAACGCCCTAAGTCTTATTATCCCTTAAGAGTCACACATGGTCCAGGGTGGGAATCGTATGCTCGGCCCCTCACCAGACATGCTGTGGCACGTCTACTTTCCGTCAGAGAATTTGTTCCGCCCTGAGCTCGTCATCATATCTATCTATAGCATTTTCCAAATCATTATACCAATCTGGCCGATCTAGCATACCGTCGTGTGCCCTAGTATACTCCTAATATTCCGGGTACTAGCCGCTAAATCATCTGAGCAAGGAATGCGAGCGTAGTTTCATGGGTTTTGAGATTTATGTACATAGTTCCATAGATCAAAACATAGCTTGCAAACAAATAGACCTCGGCAATTGAAACATATAATAAAAACTACACTAGCAAGGTTCGAAGATTTGCTTAGAAAAACAACATTTTCACAGCGTAAGTTCAATAGAAGACGCCTCTTCATAGCTCTGATACTGCGACTTCCCATCAACCAAGTTCACCACCTGCTGATCCGCGATGTAGGTTTCCACCCATCCAAGTTGGGCGACGACACCCTCCTTGCTGATATAAGGCGCTTCGATTGCCTGCAGAGCAATGAAATCTGGGTCGGTGGACACAGTCACCAAGTCCGCGATGCCGCGGAAGTAAAACTCCACGGTCGCGTCGTGGGTGTCGACTGTCCAGCCGTTTTGCAGACGCTCGCACGCGGTGCTCAATACATTCCGCACTGGCGTTGGGGAGAAGTGCTTTTTGCATGTTAGGTTTGACTGCCATTTGGGGGTGGGGGATTATGTTGTAATAGAATGGTGACTTACGTAGCTATAGCCCTGTAACTTATGGCGTTGATGAATCGCCACTGCTTTAGGGATATACACCTCTGTGATGAAGTGGTGGCATTCTTCCTCGGAGGCAGCTGGGTTCCGATGGTGGGCGAGGGTCAGCTTTAGAAGGCGTTGCGGGGCCATGTTGGAATAGACAAGGATGTTCTGGGGGCTTCAAATGGTTTCGTGGCTTTGAAATGATAGGCTCGGGAGGCAAGTCACTCATGTTCTCTTTATTTTATATCCCTCTCAGGTTTAATTTACATCTTATCCAGCTGGTCATACAAGAGGGAGGGCCTTGTAGGCAGAAAGACCTCGCCGGTTCCTGCAGCGCCCGCCGAGTTGTGCCCAGTGCTCAGTGTTAGTTCGCCGATTCGGTGAAGTCAAAAAAATGATTACAGACAGCGCCGATAAAATGCAAAATCTCGCAGTCCTCTCTTCTGTCTAACATAATTCATCGTTCATAACTAGAAAAGTGCCGAGCGCCCCTCCGTTGCTCGCCTAAAATTCGACACGCGCAAATCAACCATGGCAGTATAAACGTCGTGACTGTCTTGGGGATGACGTTGTCTTCTATATATCTATATAGACATTTCCGATTGTATTCGCCATCACCAGCGTTATTCACGCGATTGTCGACCTTTATGGCAACAGCTTTGCAATTGTGCTGCAGCCTGCATTAAGCGGCTTTCGTGTTCCTGGACCGTCTTCATCACCATTTTGATTGCGTTATTCTCGCTGGATGGACTAGACGGTCGACTGGTGTCGATTTCGGCGTTCTCGCTAGATACAAAAGGCGCCGTAAGTTTGTCCACCGAGTCCCCCAGGCTGTCTAGTAGTTGCAAGGCTGACTGGATCACTAACCCAATGTGACTCGCTGGATCATCGACGGAAAACACCCCGATTTGTAGCGAGGGCAGTGGAATGGGCATGCCTTTGGCCAACGCAGCACCGAACTTTTCAGCGGTCTGCGAGAAAGTATTATAATAAGCTTCGATCAGCCGCATGTACGTAGATAAGGCATGCAACAGCGACAGTTGGTCGAGCCTTGTTCCTGGCTGTAGTGATTCCGTATCTGAAGTTCCAGGCGTGCTTTGAGGTGTGGCGATAAGCTGCTGGAACCGCGAGGAAAAGGTAGAGGATGCGGAAAGCGGCATTTGCCAATGCGTATTCTGCACAGCGGGCGACTGAGCTGAGGAATTTCTATTTACTCGCAAAAGCTTGATCAATCGTTGCGTGAGAAGGAAAATGATGTCGATCGTACATTCTGATGACGAAGGGGAATTGGAGCTATCTGGTTCGGTGGTCATCGGGGCTGGGTTATATAGCAGGGGTTTCATCGACGTGAGCCGAATTAAGTCAATGTCGAGCTCCAAAAGATCTTCCATGAATTTTTGTAGAAATTGAGTCTGTGAACCGATCTTGCGATGGGAAGTGGGTCCCAACGATCGCTCCGATTTCTGAGACGACAGTGGCGAGATGTCCGGGCCGATTTTGTTTCCAGACTTGGGCACAGTTGGCCCGGGAAACGATTCGAGTAAAGAGAGTTGATGATCAGTGATTTGAGCGTAATGAGCCGTATTGTGGGCAGGAAAACGTGAGAACATGCTAGATCCCGAAGGTGCTCCGGGAAGATTTAGAGGCGGTGTCAAGCTTTCCGGGAAGGAAATGTCCTGGTCGACGCCCATGCATAGGTTCGACGGCGTCGGCTCGGGGGTCTCCGTACCGGAAATCGGGGTTCTGTCGACGGTGAATGCTTGACGATTATCTTCTGCATATTCCCTTAGCAGCAGACCCCGGTATTAGTGGTCAGACTCCGTGTGTTCTAGGGGGTCAGGGGTACTCAACCTGTTCAGCAAGTCAATATCTCCCAAATGCGCATTCGGTGAATGAGGCATCTGGGACGCCAGTCCCATGGCCAACGGCCTGTCGCTGGTCCATTTGGATATGTGGGAACCGTTACAGCGATCCTGATGGGTGGGCCGACGCCCGCGGTTCGAAGGACTAAACAAGCAATTTGCGCCCGCTCTCACACAGCGGCTACATTCCCCTGACTCGTTGCGGTGACACCGTAGTTTGAGGTCATGACAGCGATCGCAAGCCTGTCGCGATGGTTGTTCGTACATTTCGAGAGCCAAGCTCAAAAAATATTGGGGAGGGGGGTGGATTCGAGTTCAAGGCGGTTAATCCGGGTCGGACCGAAAGCTTGGGCAAAAAAGCGAAGGATTTGGGTACACAAGTACATAAGTACACAAGTACACAAGTACACAAGTACATAAGTACACAAGTACACGAGTAAGTAGAAAATCAATACGCAAATCCGAGGGATGTTAATATATATAGCCTCACCAACATAACACTACTAAAAAGAGTAACCTATTTTGACATGGAAAATGATTTATGGGATATTTGCTGGGGGACGCTGCTAACCCTGAGATTTGGGGTACAGGGTCCCTATGGCTCTACGAAACAGGACGCGCTAAGTTATGCAAGTCTCATCCTGAACGGAGATTGTCGACGTAGACCCTGGATATTGATTGCGATTTCGGAAGCGAAGCGAAAGCGAATTACGTATTCCATAAGTGTTGCCTTCTGTTGATGTCACGTGTATAACGTGATTCATATTATGGCACCAATACCGCTGCCCTACCCGTAAGGCGTCTGTAGATATATGCAATAAATTACATGTATGTATTCGATGCTGCAATTCGTGCACCTGATCGATGTATGGAAAACGTGGCACTCGATCTGTATGCAGCATTGTTCCGGCCGCAACTCCATCTGAAATGCGGGGTCCTATCTCGATATCGACTTTAACCGTTCTCAGCTTCTTTCCCGTGATGGTATATATTATTTGTACACGCTGTCATGCACTGAAGCCACTTTCAGAGTTTTAATGATTACTTCGAGATTGGCGGGCCTACCAGAGTTGCCGCAAAACCGCTAGATCTTCTGCCCGAAGCCAGAGAGCTGGATATGAAAGTAAAGTAATACAAGCAGTGGTACCCAGTACCATTGTGTTTTTACTCGTAGTCCCTGCAGCGCCTCCCTCCTGACCTCATCCGCTTGTACAAAGGCTCAGGTGCTCTGACACCATATTATATGATTAAATATATATCCATAGATGGTTCATGATTTAACCTGGTCGGAAAACCACATACTTTAGTAAGCCTTTAAAGGTGTAAATTAGGAGGCCCCGGGGGCACATCACAACGGTCTTGACTGTTAAGGTGACTGACTGTAGAAGCATATATATGTATGTATGTTTTCACACTACCTAATCATTAAAATATTAGAAAGAAAAATGTACTTCCAAAGTTAGTAAGTAAGACCATCATTAATCGGCTCATTTAGAGAATTCTAAATAACCTATTTTAACGCACATGGATCACTATAGAAAGCGTAAATGTAAATGCAATGCAATAGAAAAAGAGGCTTACTACGACCTCGGAGTTTAATGATTTGCTGCTTCCACCTGGGCATTCCCCTTTGCGTTACCGCGCCCGGGAAGGTTCAGTACTAGGTACAATAGCGCTGCAAGGGTAAGGTATTAGAGCGACCAATCCCACCCTATGTACATACTTATTTTGCAAAATGCTATCGCCGTGACTATGCAAACCCATGCTATCTACAGACATTTCTACGTCCATTATCAATTGCTGATCGTGGTTGATTCTTGAAATGCGTCTACTCGAGATTGATGGTTCTGAAATATTGAGCCCAAAAATGTTGTAGATTTCTCGCGGCAATCTCAAATATGCATGGCGCTGCTAGCTGCGTGCGGTCGGGATCCCTTGGTAAATAGACAAACGGCAGACTAGGGGGTCAATTGATCATCGATATACTATTTCCAGGCCCAGTAGTGTTGTCGAATAAACACTTGGTTGCAGGCTATCAGCGGATGAACTGCTACAAATTCCTTGGAACCCTTTATATTAACAAGCATTAAGAATGAAGCACATCTCAATATCTACACATGTATCCATGGATTGACCCCACAATCTGTAATCAGATCTAGCTTACCAAATATTCGGCGACCTAGGACCAATCACAGGCCAGACCGCTCAATGGGGAAGTTGACATACAATGACCGAACCCATTCGGCATCGGCGATGTTGACAAAGAGACCTCCTATTCTTTGAAATCAGTTTCTGACCATGGCTATTTCCTGCAATCAAAACTTCGATTTCTGGCCTCCGTACTTCTCAATCAACTTTGACTTTGTGCTCCGTACTCAACGTCAACATGTCCAATGCTTCGGACACTAGTACCCAGTCTGTCGAGAAGAAGCAGGGTAGAGGATGGCGCTTCTGGGCAATTTACTTATCACTATGCGTGTCAGTCCTACTAGCTGCGGTCGAGTCAACGGTCACGTCGACCGCGTTGCCGTTCATCGCGGATGAGTTGCATGCAGGCAAGAACTACGTCTGGTTTGTCAACTCCTTCTTCTTGACGAGGTAAGTCACATACCATCTTTCAACCCGAGTCAATGAAGAAAATAAATTAACAATACATTCAATGGCAAGTGCTTGCTTTCAGCCCCTTTTCGGACAGACTGCGAATTTCTTTGGTCGACGATGGTTGATGATCGGCTCGGTGGCCTTGTTCGTCCTCGGCAGCGGCATCAGCGGCGGCGCGATCAATTCTCCCATGATGATTGCTGGGCGATCAATCCAAGGAATTGGGGGTGGCGGTATCAATGTAATGATCGATATGATCGTTAGCGATATGCTTCCATTGCGCGAGCGAGGAAACTTCATGGGTATGATCTTCGCCGTGTTCGCCGTCGGCACCTCCCTTGGTCCATTTATTGGGGGTGTTATTGTACAGCATAGTTCCTGGAGATGGGTTGTAAGTATCTAAGCCCCGTTTATATCTGAGAGAATGGCAAGGCTAACACGGTTTGATCAAAGTTCTATCTCAACCTTCCTATTGGCGGAACGGCGATCATCTGCCTGTTTTTCTTTCTCCATGTCAACTACCAAAAAGAGCCATGGCAAGAAAAAGTCAAGCGGATCGACTATATTGGCAACGCACTTCTCATGACTTCTATCGTCTCTATTCTCCTCGCTCTCACCTGGGGCGGTACTACCTACGCCTGGTCAAACTGGCGGATCATCGTCTGTTTGGTTCTCGGTCTCATTGGTATGATTCTATTCCACGCGTTTGAGGCCAGTCCATGGTGTCGGGAACCTATGATGCCACCACACATATTTCGACACCGTACTTCATTCGTTGCCTTGGTTGTATCCTTTATCCATAATATGCTTACCTTCTGGGTGATCTACTTTGTACCGGTGTACTTCCAGGCTGTGAAGCTTTCTACCTCTACTCGCGCCGGTGTACAATTTCTACCTAGTGTGATTCTCGCTGTGCCGACTGCCATTGTCGCAGGTGGCCTCCTTACTAAATGGGGCCGCTATAAGCCTATCCATATCGTCGCTACGGCTGTGATTCTCCTAGGATTAGGTCTCTTTACTCTCTTCGATGCCGACTCTAGTCCAGCAGAGTGGATCATTTTCCAAATCATCACTGCAATTGGCTTGGGTCTTCTGCTCACAACCACTCTAGCTGCAGTGCAGGCTTCCCTAGAAGAGAAGGATGTTGGACTCGCGACGGCGACATGGGCGTTTATTCGCAGTTACGGTGCTATCTGGGGAATTGCAATTCCAGCTGCTATTTTCAACACCGAGTTCGCGCGCTTGTCGGGCCGTATTTCAGACCCCGCTGTTTCGGCGCAACTTGCGGGTGGAGAAGCTTACTCTCACGTCTCTTCAACTTTTATTAAGTCACTTGCTCCTCAAGTTCAACGGGAGGTAGTCAGTGTGTACACTGATACCCTGAAGCTGGTTTGGTATGTCTCGCTAGCTTTTGCTGCTCTGGGATTCATCATTACCTTCTTTGAGAAGGAGATGACACTACGGACCGAATTGGAGACGGAGTATGGAATCAAGGATGAGAAGGAAGGCAAGGAAAAGGAAACCGCCGCTGAGGTATAGACAAGGGTGTTTGAAGATTGAAGATGAAGGGTTGGATAAATTAGAGAGTGAAGTTTTCGGTACTGGTTCTATATAATCGCAGATCTTGTTTTGAAAGTTCAAATCCCGAGTACAAAGGACACATAATTAAGGAACGGGAAATTTGACTTTATCTGTTTTTTTATCATGTGAAAGTCGTTTCTAGCGAAGACTAAAACCAATGAAGCCCCGGGGCCCTCAAATCCTTGTCGTGAGCTTGGCCTACACCCCCTGTTTATGAGTCTTTACCCACTGCCCTGTTTACCACCAAAAAGTGCCGATTTCAGGCCTATTTTCCTCTACGAATTCAAATAGTAATAAATTTTTTGTATCAGATTAACAAAATATTTGCTTCCGGATCACTTAATATAAATAGCTGTTGAGTGGGAACTATTTAAATTCCAGTTTCTAAATTGAACCTCAATGATATATAGTAGCCCCATAGTTAACTTTTGACAAAAATCAATTCCAAAACTTTAAAAATTAGCAGCTCGATACAAAAAGTACTTGCAGATATAATTTATATATATCTTGCTTTTAGAATTGGCAAATAATTAACATGAAAATAATTTGAAAATAAGTTACTAATAAATATATAGAGGAAAAAGGGCCTGAAATAGGCACTTTTTGGTGGTAAGTAATTCGCCGGCTGTTTTCTTTTTCTACAAAGTCAAAGCGGTCCTCAAATCTTTAAGGGAAAGCGAAATTTGTCTTGTATTGTGAATTTCTGCGAGTAAATATTTTCCCGTGACATTATACAACTATATGCTCCGGTGAATCCCAAATTGCCGATCCAGAAACGCAAAGATCCGATGCTGCGCCAAGCTAAAAGCGCCAACCTTTGCCTGGAGTCCCCCCTCGGCTATCTCCTTGCCAACCCAGAGATGTTTTTGACTCTCGGAAAGATGCTTCAATCGGCTAAAAATCTTGTTTGCACTAGGATCCTCTGTCGCGTAGATAGATGCTGCAGCGCCGGTAATCATGACAGGACACTTGACCTGGTGAAGATACTCACCACCATCGGCGGTTTGTAGCGTAAAGTCCTGCATTCGTCGCATAGCATCTGCTGGAGTTTTCATTCCCATGGCCCACTGTACTTGGTTCAACTCCCATTTAAGCTGAAAGTTGAACCTGGAAAGCAGGCCCAAGGTACCATTGAAGACCCCATCGCTCAGCCAGCCTGACGTCCAGGAATTAATGAAAGGAGCTGGCATGCGGGTAATAGCCACTTCCCACATGGAATAGAACGGGTCCACGGCAATGCAGGCGGAGATTCGTGGGTCGGCTGCGCCTCTCAGCGCATAGTAGCCTCCCAAGGTAGCGCCGTGGAGAGCAACTCGGGTTAGGTCGAGCCCGAGATCAGGATGTTGTGTGGCAAAGGTGTAAAGGAAGTCGAGAACTGGTCCTGTGACGGTTTCCCAGTCAGGTCGCATATATGAATGTGCTTCTCGGCGTAGAACAATGCCTTGGCCGGGTCCTTCAAATATGAGTACCGCGTACCCGAGATCCGGGCCAGATGCTCCGCCAACGAGATAGAGCTCTTCGGCAGTCGAGTCTAAGCCAGCGGTCGTTATGACGATAGGGGCTTTCCCACCCGGTAGACGCTTAGAGGCCGAAGGCAGGTATAGATAACCAGGCAGACGAATGCTCTCGTACGGGATCTCAATCTCGTATACGGGTCCCTTCCGTTGACGTATGCCTTGTTTGAAATTGTGAACCGAGCGCTCCGCAGTATCAAGAATGCGCTTGTCAGGTCGAGAGTTCAGCATAAATTGCGCGGCGCGAAAGTAGTTGGAGGCACGCATCAGAGCTTTATGGCGGGCGACTCGGTTCCCTTGCTGCTCTGCCTCGTGGGCAAGTCTTTCTGCTCGCAACCCTGCCTTCGACCACGCATTATACCAGCTTTCTGGATTTTGTTCTCGAATGTCCGGCAGGGCCTCGAGTGCTTCACCAATTTCACATCCACCAAAGCTTGTGGATCCGAGCAAGCGGATGAGTTCGAAGTTGAAGAAGGCGTCTTTGAAGAATTGATACATTCTGGCGAACAACTCGAAACCGGAATGACAACACTGAGAATGCAGTCAGCGCGCGAGATGTTAAACATATTCCCTCCAGGGCTATATCATTTGATTATATAAGATTCTCATGGTTTTGCACTCGTGTCGACTAATGGATGGGGGCCATTGGCGATTCGGCATCCATCCTCGCTGAATCAATTCGGGTGCATTCATAACATCGCCGAAACTTTTTCTTTTCGAGTGACAGAAAGTGCAAAAGAAAATTCCAGATTAAGATCGGATCGTATGATAATGGCCAGGGACTTCTTAAATAAAACTACGCGCAAGTGTCAGCAGCCCAGTATCCGCAGAACACCCATACTCACTACGCCATGACAATCGAAACCCACAACCTCGGCCTCAATCTCCTGAGATTGGCCCCTTTGGTCCTTTCCACTGCCTCTTTGATGTGCGGCGTCGACCAAGCGAACGCACTCCGGCCTTTCTCGAAGCCTCCTCTCGCCAAAACCGGTGGATCTGTTCTCCCACACTGGTTCTCGGGGTTCTTTGACACCACCATCTACGCCGTGGGTCTCTCGTACCCGCTTGCCTTTGCCACATTTTGCCTCGAGAGGTATCAATGTATTCGATCAGGAGATATCCAACTCCTAGTGACTCTCTCAACGTGCTCTTGTGAACGACATACTCGGACGGGATTGGGTACCCAAGGAACTTTAAAACGTAGCGACGGAAGGATTCGAATAAACGAGAGACGAAAGGCAGATTGTTGAGAGAGGTAAACTAATTCTTAGAAATCAAAGCTGAAGATCTCTCGCGAACCCCAGTTTAGGGTGCAGGATACAGCCTGGAAATTCCACGTCGACACCCAGCCAATGAAGCCTACAGGACCAAACGGAGAGAACTACTGGCTGCCAGTTGTTGACGATGCTACTCGATTGATCGAGGGGATCATGCTAAAGAACAAGAGCGATGCCTCCCATAAGCTCACTGCATTTTGTGAGAGGATCAAGCTGCTTACTGGCAGATACCCTGGCATCTGGAGAATGGACGGCGGCTCAGAATTCAAAGAGTTTATTAAATGGGGTGAGAAGCGAGGAATGACTTTTGAGATCACACCTCCATACACCGCAGAGCCTAACGGCACAGTGGAGCGTTTCGGTGGACACATTAACGACATACAACGTACGATGATTATCGATGCTGACTTGCCGGAAGAGATATGGCCATACGCGACAAACACTGTCACGTCTTAGTGACATAGGTTTACAACTCAGATGAGAAGAGTCCACAGGGCGGATCTCAGGGAAGTGTTCGGATACAGATCACGTAGCATGATTACATCTCCCTCATCTTTTACTTGTCTTCATCCTTCTGTTTCTCTTCCACCTTTGATAATCTAGTTTAAATGCTATACTCTTCTTGTTTGAAACGTTATCGGCATCATCATAACAAACAAAGCTATCTACATCTACAACAGACTGGTTAATCCAAAGACTAAGATCTCCCCGCTCACACACTGGCGCCGGGAGCTTGAAATTCCGAACCCAGAGCCATCTTTGAAGCATCTCAGGCCATGGGGATCGACTGCATACGTGCATATCCCAAAAGCTAAGCGAGTACAGGCTAGGAAAGCAGCCCCTAGAGCCTGGAAAGGAATGCTTGTTGGCTATGAGGGGGATGGCGGTCATGTTTTTAAAGTGTGGGATCCTACCACTAGAAAGATAGTGGTGTCCCGAGATGTGGGCTTCCCACAACCTGGTGACGAAGACGGCATGGGACCAATGCCGGTGCAGCCTACACCCGGTCCTAAGGATCCAGATGATGACAACGACGACACCGTTGGATTCATGCCTGTCTCGCTTAACCACAATGACTCGAAGCCTGACAACAAGCAGCAGCAAATTGTACGCGCGCAACCTGTACAGACGCCTGCTCAGCAGCGAACTGTCCAAACTCCTGTTACGCCGTCTACAGTTCACCTTCCCACGATTCATGGAAGCGTCTCTACATTGCCAGAGACACCGCGTGAGAAAGCACCGCAGCAAAAGGCTATCGTCGCACCCCCGGTGCGACAGCGCAGGCTTTTTCAAACCCAACTACCCATTGCACAAGAAGAACCTCTCATGACTGGAGCAAGGCTAGATATCGCCAAAACCCCCAGAAGAGACCATTCAGCAGGATGCTTCACAGCAAGCTACTCCCATTCAGCAGAGACGGACTGATTTCGAAGAAAGACTTCGCGAAATTACAGCTCAGGTTTCTCAGCTGTCCGAGAGCATGAAGGAAGTTCATGAAGAAGCTGACAACATTGAGAGAACTGCGATCACAGAGCAGAGCTCAGAGACAGCTAGGTCGGATGAAACTACACCTTCCCCGGAGCGTCAGAGAGCGGATTACCAATACCCTTTCTCCTCCCCAATTCAGCAAGCCAGTGTATCGCCGCGTCGTGAGATCATACAGGCAGTAGAGTCAGCAGCAAAGGGTGCAGCTTCAAGCAACGAAAACACGCCTGTCACAGCGAGATCAGAGATGTCACCAAGTCGTGAGATCATCTCTATCCAGTCCTCGCCGGACCCTGCTAGCCCGATTCCCCCACCCCCCCGCCGGTCAAGACGAGACAACATTGGAATTCCTCCTGACCGTTACCATGATCCAAAGCAGAAACACCTCGCCGTCGAGTATGAGAAACGGGACCGTGATATTCAACGAGCTGCTAAGAGAGCACAAGCGAAGGAATCAGGCGGTAACAACATGACGGAGGGTGGAGGACAGGGGTCTGCGGGACCTAGCGGAAATGCAATGGCAATCGCAGAAGACAAGGTTGACATTGACGAACCATTTCTTCATGATGGCAAACCACTCCATGCGAAGGACGTCGATCTACCATCCACATACAAGCAGGCACAGAAGAGCCCTTTTTGGCCCCAGTGGGAAGATGCCATGCAGAAACAGCTTGATGATCTCGCAGCAAAAGGCACATGGAGCCTGATTCTCAAACCACCAAAGGCTAAAATCCTACCAGGCCAATGGAGATTCACAGTCAAAACCAACACCAAAGATGAAGTCTACGGATTTAAAGCACGATGGGTCGTGTGTGGCAATTTCCAGGACAAAAACGACGGAGAAACATACGCTCCTGTCGTCGCTGAATGCATGATCAAAATCGTATTCACACTGATCGCGGTCTACGGTCTGAAATGGGGACAGGTTGATTTCACAGCTGCATATCTTAATGCATCTCGCAAGGATGCTGAGACAGTCTACATGAGACAGCCCACGGGATTCGAACACACCGATGCTTCGGGTGATAAGAATCAATGGGTGTGCACACTGAATCAGGCCCTGTTCGGACTGAGAGACTCGGCCTACTTGTGGAACGAGGAAATGGATGGCAAGCTTCGTCAGATTGGTTTCCATCCACTAGATGATGATCCCTGTGTCTACCTGAAAGGCAAAGGCATGAGCCTAACTATCATGATGATCCACGTCGATGATTTCATTATCGCAGCTCCATCCGACAGTGACGTTCAACACGTCGTTGATGAGCTCAGGAAGTATTATGACATGAAGGATCTCGGTGAACCGAAGCAGTATCTGAACTGCGCTCTTGACAGAGACTACGAGAACAGGACTATCACCATGACGCAGACAGCGTATGTGCAGAAGGTGCTTCGTACTGCTAATGTGTCTGGCTGGAAAGATACACCGCTACCTGCTGCCTGGCGTGAGACACAGGCTGATGCCACAAGTGTACTGGACGACGATGCTTTTGATCAGTATCAGTCTATCGTTGGGATGTTGAACTGGCTGGCTGTCAAGACCAGACCAGACATCCGCTTTGCTGTGACACGATTACAGCATAGGCTTGCAAAGCCTACATTCTCTGATTACGAAACAATGCTGCATGTGGTGAAGTATCTATGCCGTCGTCCAGACATCGGAACTGTACTGGGACGCACCGACGAGCTACGATTTTATGCGCACACAGATGCTTCGCACGCAGACTGGGAAGACAGCAAATCCACCGAGGGATGCATCTGGTATCTCGCTGGATCACCAGTGATGTGGTCGACGAGAAAACAGACGATCACTGCCAATTCGACAACGGTCGCCGAGTGGTGCGCACTGGATCAACCCTGCCGAGATGCAATGTGGTTTAAACAAAGTCACAAGGTCATTCATGCTCCCTGAACACCGCCCGATAGAGATCCACTCGGATAATATCAATTCTCAACTGCTACTTTCGAAGAAGGGAGGCAGATCGGCAAACAGATGGCTTACACTGAGGTGGTTTTTCGTCAAAGATGCGGTCGCACAGGGCCATGTCGAAATCCACCATGTTGATACCAAGAAGAATGCCGCAGACGGATTTACCAAGGCTCTCGCAAAAGACCAGTTCGAGGTATTTGCTAAGCTCATTGGCATGATCTAAACCTACGAAGAAAAATGGAGTTTGACCATGTATGACAGAATCATCTTTTGACATTAAGGCTGTGGAGTGAGTTAGGTTCTGTGAGGGGGATGTTGGATGCCTGGGGCAGGCAAACACGTTTGCTCCAGGCATCACATGAGACAGAACCCATCATCAGATAGATCATGGAAATACGATCTGAATACATTGTTTCTCCATTCTGATCCACACTGTATTACATCGTATTTCCATGAGGTTTTGGCCTACTATGAGGGTGCGTTGAAGCACTTTCAACAACTGAACTGCCGTATGGTTGCGAAGGCATTCATCAAATTTATCGAGCCTCGGAAGTGGGTCCAACACCCTTACAACGGTGGCAAACCACCAGGATCCGTCCCCGGTACTAGTGGTGACCCAGAAAAGACCAAGCCCGAGTGGTGGCCTCTCGGTGTTATGCACAAGGAGCCTGACCACTTGAGAAAAGAGTGTATGATCTCCCTGCGTCCTTGATTGTTGACCTACCTACTTACTTTATTTCCAACAGACCGCATTGGGCTCTTGCTTCACATTATCCGCAAACTCGGTCCTTACGGCATTACTGCCGATAAGCTTAAGGGTGTTGCTGGCGACACTAAGTCGAGCTTGAAGCACCCATCCGATGTCGAGATCATCTACGAGATCCTCCGGGTTCGTAAGATGGAGGAGCGTTTCGAACGAGGTGAAGTCGACGCCAACATAGTCGTCTACATCACGAGCCGCGGCCCTAGCCCTGAGGGTGATAAAGAAGACGACTCCGCCACCTCAGTGGCCACTGAGGGGCCCGAGCACATCAATGTAGGATTAATGAATCCCATCCCATCATTCAAGCGAGCATTTACCTCCTTGAACACACCTACTGACAGTATCCCATTAGCCTGCTCCCTCCCAGGAAGGCTCTCTAAGGCGGAGCCTCTCAACTTCCAGAATCCTGCCCATGACCCCTCCTATGCCAAGCCTCAGCAATACTCCAACTCATCGTCGGAGTCCATGTTCAGCACTCCCATGACAGCGGGGATAATCTGCGCGCACAACGCCTCAGGCTTAGCCTTCGACTACACCGCTCAAATCTACCCAAACTCCACTCCAGGAGTAGCCGGTCACTACGACAGCTGGAGTTAGTCCCTACTCCCCAGTTAGCCCCTACTCCCCAGTATGTCCCTACTGCCCGGTTAGTCCTTACTGCCCAGTAAGTCCCTACTGGCCGGTTGGTCCCTACTCCCCAGTTAGCCCCTACTCCCCAGTATGTCCCTACTGTCCGGTTAGTCCTTACTGCCCAGTAAGTCCCTACTGGCCGGTTGGTCCCTACTGCCCAGTTAGCCCCTACTCCCCAGTATGTCCCTACTGTCCGGTTAGTCCTTACTGCCCAGTAAGTCCCTACTGGCCGGTTGGTCCCTACTGCCCAGTTGGCCCCTACTGCCCGGTTAGTCCTTACTGCCCAGTAAGTCCCTACTGGCCGGTTGGTCCCTACTCCCCAGTTAGCCCCTACTGCCCAGTAAGCCCCTACTCCCCGGTAAGTCCCTAACCCCGGTAAGTCCCTACGCCCCGGTTAGTCCTTACTCCCAGGTTGGTCCCTTCTCCCCAGTTGTTAATGGATACCAACCTCGTTTCTTGCAATAGTCGTCGGTATCAACTATCCAATATCACTCGGTCAGGTATTACATCACTTCTACTAATATGATAGATGGGTGTTTTGCAACATATCATACTATTGTAAAAGCTACTCAAAATTCATCGCTCTTCAATATCTCCTGACCTAGTTCGACTCCCGGTAAGAATAAGTCTGGCAGCCACTGGACCCGTTTATGTCGTATCGCACATGAGGAAATCGGTGATAGTATCAACAGGGAAGCGATCATCAGTCGAAGGAGACCAGGGCATACTCTCATCTTGCTGTTCCTCAGGGACTTCAGTGCTATGGTCACCTGCGGAAAAACCCAGAAATGTCTGTGCGAGAAACTTTTTCAAGTCCTGTAGCACCTCTTCGCGAGCAGAAAGAGCCCCCTGAAGATAATCGTTCAGCTCTCGCTGATACCGGTTTTCTTCAAGAAGTCGTTCGATCTTTTGGCTATTCCGGAAATCATGATGGCTCGAGATCTCATTCAAAGAATGAAGCATTTCATCAATCGCTGGATACAACTCAATGAGACGAGCTTCAAGCTGGTTCGCTTTATTCTTTTGAAGGTTGAGGTTGTTGGACATGATCTGACAAGATTCCACCGCGAATCGCAAAGACGCCTCTTGCTGCGATCGTATATACTCCAAGGCGGTGACTTTCCTCTCGATCTGAAGGCAATAATCCCTCAGTTTTAGATATGTCGAAGAATCCACATCGATTTTAGACTCAAGGTGTCCGTGGTAGCGTCTGGATTCTTGCTCCTGGCGTAATAACTTGTTGATTAGAGAAAAACCGAATTCCTCATGATTGACCGTGGGGACATGTCCCTAGGAAACGGAAACAAGTCAATACTTCTCTGGTATATTATGTTTTACGCTTTCTTCAACCTCGTACGTACCTCAGCAGGGCTGTCCATGGATGGAGTTGCGCCACGTTCTGACATTTCTCTAACGAATAGAAAGGTGACTGGAACTCGCTTTGTCAATGTGGGAGTACCTAATACCAGAGCATATAAAGGTTCAATGGCTTAAACACAAGGATCCGGGAACATGGGTTGCAGCGAAACGAATAAAAGACCCCGCTTTGGCCAGGTATTACGGTAAATGTATGATCGTCTTTGAATTCTCGCGTTCGCCATTGTGCTTGCATTACCCTACCTGCGGCACTGGTTTTGGTAATCCTGTCCAAGTGCGAAACAAGGCACGGCAGCTACCTACTTCCTAACCGCATCTTTGACTTACTAACATAGTACGTATTTTTAGTAGTAGGAGTAGGTACTAGGAAGTAGGGACCGACATGGGATGGGGGGGTGCAAAATGCGCCACACATCTAAGTGTCACAGATACATTTAGAAATATCACGGCCTCCCTTTCGAACAGATTTTCATGCCCCCTTTCCAACCTACACCAAGAAAAAAAGAAAAAAAGAAAATGGACACAAGCGAGAATAGTCTTGGTCACCGAACGAATACCCTCGCGCTTCAAAGACTGCGGTGTTATCAGGGATGCGCAATCATCAAGATACAGCATCTCGTATTTGAATCAAATAGTCTCTCAGGAACCCGAGAGATCGCTGATAAAAATGTGGAGAAACTTCTTAGAATGTTTGAAATCGAAGGCTGCGGCAATCTGGAACCTGAGCACAGAGTTTCTGCGACCATTGAACAGGAGGTTCTGACAAGAGCACTTGAAAAATCAAACGTCACCCGAGAAGCACTTCTGGATCCTACCATACAGCCATATCTCGTATTAGAAGGAGACGATCTCATGACATGTGTATATGGGAAACATCGTTTGAAAGCTGGCGAGAGATTCGGGGAAGTTACATGGCTGGTTGATATCTATTTAGACAGTATGATATCTCAGCAGATGCTGCATTCTTTGAAGGCTAATTGGTATTAGATATCTCGGCTGATGCGCTCGTCCAATTGCGCGAGGAATCGAAGGAAAGTATAAGCTTCACTGTCGGCGAAATATACCGATCCCTCAGGTCATACCAAATTGCACAAAATGCTGCCCTTGAGCAGAAATGGTGGGCTAGACTTGGTTCCGAAGACCGTCGGAAACAGATACGACGCTTGCAAAATGATGCTAGTCGGCGTGACATTCTGGACAAGTTGTTACCGTACGTTGGGCTATGGAAACCTTTGAGATCTTCCCAAATAACAAGGATGTTGGGACTTAAATGCCCAGATGTATGTTTAATACCCGCCTGTTTTATTCATAGCTAACCTCCTAGCTCTTGTATCATTACTTGTGCATGATAAAGGAATCATGGGCACAGTTATTTGGTTCTGGGTACGAGTGGCTTGTTGACTCGGATTCCGTGTACCATATTAAAGCAGGTCCGGCACACAAAATCGTGACTGTTCATCTTACCTTAAGTCCTGAAATACTACACGGTTTGTATCAAAGACGAAAAGATGACCTTCTCGACCTTCCTTCTTCTCGCTAGCCTCTATATATGCGCCGCCCTAGGTGGCACTCTCCAAGTCATCGATTATGACGGCCAATGCGTGATATGGTATTATGATAACCATGGCTGTACGGGACACTCGGCACCTTTTGGTCTCCTTGATGGAGATAGCTGTTCAGGTGAGTGTTAATTCGCAAATATACGACTGGCATTAACGAAGCCCTAGATATAAGCCAGGTTACGCATGGTACACGAAAGGACTACTCCAAATTACATGTGGATATTTGCGGCAAAATAGAAGGTCGGCCTGTTGCATGGATTGAGGTAAACCACAACGGAGTTATTCAAATTTCCAATCAAAATGGAGATGAGACAGGATGCATATTGGAGAACGGATTGAAGGTTGGTAGCTCATGTATTGCTCCCAACATACCTTCTTCGGCATCTTCTCCATCAACATCTTCTCCCCCGCATCGCCTTCATCAAAATCATCTTCCTCGGAATCGACTTCTTCGGAAACGACTTCTTCGGAAACGACTTCTTCGACATCTTCTCCATCACCCGCATCAGCATCGTCAAGTCAAATCTCTAGCTGCACAAGGCCCGAACTAGAGAATCATTAGGGACTGTACAATTCAATGAAGCCCTCCGACTATCATTCATGGTATCTCATCTCCCGCTCCTAGATCGAACGATCACTCTCTCTTTCTCTTCTTACTATACTTGCTCAGATAGAATTGCGTTACACGACCCCATGGTGACCAGATAAAGGTCAGATAGCATTTAAATCTCTTTGGGTATGGTTTTTCCTACCGGGTTTTCCATACCACTAGCGTGAATGCGAAAGAGACTTCCTTACGTTTTGCCGCTCTAAGAATATTACTTTGGGGCCTTATGACCTCGTTCGTAAACCCAGCTTATGATCGAATGTGTACGTGCTTGACTTTTTGTAGACCTGGTTGCGAAGACGTATAGGCGCCAGCTACGAAAATTCAACGGTGAGGAAGACGCCATCATCGTGGCCATGTACACGAACCGTCCCTGCTTTCCACGGACCAAAGTCTTCTGCTTCCTACCTCCCATTCTTGACCACAGACCTAGAGCTTGCTATGGAAATTAGATAAGGTGAAGAAAGATAAATCTTAATTGAAGTCTGTGACAAACTAATAGTTATGCTGTCAATCTAGAATCATTGAATTGTGCAAGAAATGTTCAGTAATGACGAATAGTCTGACGCATAGCAACTTCGTTTCTTGCAATAGTCCGTTTCAACGAGACGATATCACCTGGTCAGTGTTCTGCACATAGTTGTCACCAACACGTATGAACTCCATAAAGAGATCATCTATAGAGCTCATATCCGGATCTTCAAAACTGGTTTGCGGAGTGGTGGAAATATAATCCTCTGGGCTTGGCAATATTTTATCACTCATGATCTCGAAAGTAGTTCCCACTGGCTCTGGCTGAAGCTGCCACTTCCTTTTTCGTTTAACACAATTTGAGCGCGGCTCTTCGATTGAATGTGCATCAAAGAAGTGTCGCCGAAGATGTAAGTTGTCAACATATTTCCTTTCTTCGCAACATGGATGAGGGCAGAACACTGCGGCTGAAGAGTCCGCTGAACCTAAGTGTTCGTCAATATGGTTCAAGAGAGTTGATTTTGTGACCCATTGTTGAAATCTCTCGTCGGGATTCTTGCTTTTGTCGCCTAAGCAGAATGGACAGAAACCAGGGGCAACAAGAGTGGAACGGAAGGTCAGGAGACCACATCGGGGCTTGAGCCCATCGAGATGGCATTTGCAATGATTCTTCCAGGATTTTTCGTTATGGAAAATTTCGGCGCAAAGATAGCAAAATTGAACAAAGCTGCGCTGTACGCGTCGATGGGCGCGCTTCTCGTTCCTGTAGCGCTGCTGGTACTGTGCACCATTTAAAGGATTTTCTTCGACACTGTAGGATATGCTTAGCTCTCCCTTGTGGGGGAATGCTGTCCGTTTATCAGCCTTTTGATCCATAATGCCCTTCAGGTACACTCACTCTAGTATAGACTTCTCGCATATTGGACAACGCCCTCCCTCGGGGGCCATGCCGGGATAGTAAACGGTACGTTCGCTTGACGTGCAAATAGTGACCATGTCTTCCAGGCACTGTCGACCAACTTCACTATCTAGAGATGCCTTCTTCAAGAGATTCTCGCTGAGACGGGAGCGCTCTGGTAGATATTTCTTGTAGATGTCAAAAAGAGATGTTGAGTCGCATTCGGAGAAGTCGTTCCCAGACACATACTCAGCGTATGAAGTATCCCACCAGCTTTTGATGAAATCCTTCTTCCAGGCTAGCAATCTTTTTGCTTTCTTGCTATAAAGACGAGCCCGTTCAAATTGGAGGTGGCTATTTTCTTCCAATCTTCCAGCAATCTCCTGGGTTATGTGGGCAATTCTCTGATTTATCTTCACAATTTCATCGTCAGTTTCGAACTGTGCGATCGTAGCTGCATTGAGATGGAGTGGTACGTTCGGATCTCGGTGATGAGACATGCTTTGTTCCATATCACGGCATTCGTAGTCAGGCTCTAAATCATAGAATAAGGCCTGTATATCTAGTGCCTTGAGTGAAGACTGATATTTCAAATAGGTGTCATGATTCTGGTGATCAAGAGCCTGCCCACGAGTAGCCTGAGAAGCCTTGGCTGAAATTCCTTAGTAATTTTGAGGTATGACGGCACAAATGTACTTACGGTCGATCTTGTTTGCAATGCCTCCTCGAATCCCATGTACACGCAACTGGTCTTTGAACCCGTCGCGCTGGGCCAAGCTGGTGAAGTTGTGCCGCAACGACGAGAAAGTCAATGCTTTCGATGATTTAGGTCCTCCAGAATCAACCATTCTGAAGAATGGGAGATTCTTTACGGTTTCGTCCCATTCTAGGGTCCATGACTCTCTTCCCTTAGGTGGCTTTGCGGCAAGAACCTCTGTTACAGTAGCAAGTCCCTTAAAGGCACCATCCGCCACCCCATGAACGATTACCCAGAAGACAAAACTCATTCCAAGAACTGGATGCTCTCTAAACCAATTCTTTGGCCTGATTCTCTATATTAGCCGTCTTCAATAGGATGATTTTAGCTCGTAAACTTAACAAGGTAGTATCGTCGCGATACCGCCAGCCTTTTATGAATTCGGGATCAATTGTCACCCAGCGTATCAAGCATCCCCTTTCCTTGCTCCATTTGAGATGAAATGAAAGGTGCTGATAATAATTAGCCACTCCATATAATCAAAAATAATATAATCATCAAGATACAAACCCTATAATATAAGCATTGATTTGACTTGCGATAGGCACTTGATTCGACGATAGCGCCTGCTCTTGCACCCGAGCCAGCGAATAAAGAGAGAGAACTTCCCGTCTGCACGCGTACTCTCTCATGTACATAATCGTGAGAGTCATCCACAAACAGGTGTCGAAGCAGGTAATCTATGTCCTTTCCGTTGACCAGGAAGCGCTCTCTGGGCTTTGTAGGGAGCTTATGTTTCACTGTTAATTCGGTTCTAATGAACTATTGTTTTCTTTAATTAGCTGCGAGCTCTAAAAAAAGGATAGTGGTGGCCCCTTACGTTAAGAACATCATTCTTGACTTCCCTGGGAAGGGATCGAGAAGTTTCTCGCTCCCACTTTGACGTAAAGCTGGTGAAGTGACCACAAGCCGAAGTTTGAGACGGAATTCTTTTGCATGATTTGATGTAAAACTCTGCGAGAAGTTTCAGAAGCTCGGGAGTCGGAACAGGCAGGTTTGGAAAATCTGGGTCAGTGGACTCATTACGAGAAATCCTCCATCTGCTGATAATTAGGAAATAATATCGGTGAAATATTAGTCAAACATACAGAGCCCAATTGCTAACCGCATAGTCGTATTTCTCTAGCGTGGCAGGCGCTAGCTCAGGGTGGCAGATAGTATTCCCTCTTTTTCCTTCTCGTCTTGATATTCACGTGTGAAGCCACGTGATATTGCACGTGCAAGACGCTCCTGGAGTGCTTTCGGGATATTCTGTTCGGAGAACATATCTTGAGTGGTAAAGAGAATCAACGAAAATCATGGCAGAGTAAGAAACCGGCCTTAGGGCTGGTCTTAAATATTGTTCTTGGAGCGGGCTTAGGATTCGAATGAGTTGGCCCCTATCACCCATACGGTGAGGATTGTCACCCCGTTCTCACCCCGTTCTCACCTCTCTCACCCTAGTCTCAAAACTTCTCACCCATATCACCCGCACTCACCTTGGAGTGCCGCTTGGGTGCTAGAGGCAAATTGAGTATTGACTGTGCAGAATATGTGGCTTAAGTACGGCTGAGCGGACGGGAAGCCCTGTTTTCCACACCCTATGGTCGTATGTACTAGACTATGATCGAATACTAATTATATAGACATGCCGTGGTAGTAAATGCCTCTGAGCTCAACGAAACCCAAACTGGGTTGCCCATGAGGGGCCAGGGATGGAAGTCGCAGCAAATCTTTGGGCTATGTTTATATTAGAGGTCACGGGACCTCGCTTGCTCCTGCACACATTATTATTAGCTAGCCTCTCATGTACGCATCTCTCCCTAGATAGACGCATATGATATTTATTCAAAGCACTCTTACGTTCACACTTTGCTACTATAGCACATCTGTGATCTGTCCACTTTACTGTGTACACAGACCCTAGCTGGTGTTACCAACAGATACTATCCGCATTTCGAATAGTATGGTATCCCCTACAGGTCGTATTTGGCTCCATTCTGAAGACTTTGCACCGTCGGGCTCCCCCGTCGAGTGATAGTGAAGCGTCCGACACATTGAATTCAACGACTGTAGGTTGTAACGGCTTCTGCTTATTATACTTTGACTCACAGATGCAGGATGATTCGGCTATGATTGCAGGCGAGCAAAATACTTTGTCCCATATTGAGATCATCGAAGTTCGTCGATATCACCCTCCAGGGGTTTCGGAGATCATTGGGCGCGGTGGCGAAAGCTTCATCGGTCTTATCGATGATTCGACGGTTTTGAAATATCCTTGCATCCCTGGAAACCTTGAAGGCATTCATATTGAAGCCAAGCTTCTCGAAGTCCTTGGAAGCCACCCCCGAATTATCGCCTCAAGGGGCCTGACTGAACACGGTCTTATTCTGCAGCGCGCATCGAATGGATCTTTGAGTGACTATATTATATCGCAATCCGTTATTCCTTTCGACAGGCGGTTGCTTTGGTGCAAACAAGCTGCCGAAGCAGTTAGTTATATCCACAGGAAACACGTCATTCACTGCGACATAAATTTGAGAAATTTCCTACTTGACAAGAACCTTGATCTACAGCTTGCAGACTTTCAGGGTATGCTAAAGTCACTCAGCAACGAAACTTTACTGGATGGACTTTCTCGGGAGTGCTCAAAGTCATATTTGCCCCGTGATAATGGGGACTTTGCATGCGTGAAGACTGATATATTCGCGCTCGGTTCCGCTATCTACTTCATAATAACAGGACATGAAGTCTTCCCAGAGCTGGACAGTTTAGAAGACGATGAAGAAATCTCTTCTCGATTCCGGAATGGACTATTCCCCACGGAGAGTCACGCTTGTTCCACTATCACGGAAAAATGTTGGACCCAACAATACTTGTCCGCTGATGACATTGTCCATGATCTTTCTCTGATTGGAGCTGTCAGAGGGCCTATTGAATAACACTGTGCAAGTGATTGTGTTTTTGCCAGTATGGCTTGTTTCTAAATTGATTTTCTAGTTACTCCTTCTATCTCTCTCGCTCCTTAGCCCATATCCGCTCCTGGACATTTGGGTGCGTTTTGCCAGTCGATGATTTGTGAGGGGTGAGCGGAGAGGTCGGAGATAGCGGGAATGGTTCAACTCCCAGATAGAGATTTGGATGGCATCAGCATTCTTCTTGAGCTTGACAAGAATACTGACTTTGACGGATGAGTGTATGCCCTCTAGCTAATGTCGATCGTCAAGGAGTAAGTGGCCGCTCGTCTCCGAGTTTCCGACCTCCATGACGATCGTAGGATTGTTATCAGCGGCCGGGCCCCAGCATCCATCTGGCTCAGCAGAAATGTCCCCAAATGTGTAAAGTGGGGCGAGATTAGACCAAGTTGTGGCCCGATCTATTCCGGCAGCCTGAATGGTATGTTCTCCTTCCAAGTAGATGAAAGGTATTCTTGTCACTGCTCTTCGTCGAGATATTTACGACGGTTCGGGCTTGTCACATCCGAGATAAAGGTGACACCAGGATAGCCAGCAAGATCCGCGAACAGCGCATATGCGCTCTGAAAGATGAGGAAAGTCGAGGTTGTGCTGTAGATCCCGTCGAGTTCTATGGTGTACGCAGGTGGGAGGGTCTCCATCCACGTGAGGAACCTTTGGAGCTGTTCCTGCGTCATGTTTTCGGTGATACGAACCGAAAACACTGCACGCAGAGAAGGGGTGATCGTGCTCGGATGAACCCGCGTGACGCCAGTGAAAGGGAAGCAGACGGATACCCCTAACTTCACTTGATGGGTTGGCTTGACAGCGGGGCTGTTCGCTCGAATAGCCGCCATAACTTCCGAAAATATCACGAAGCGATGGCCATCGCGCTTGCACCGAGCAATCTCGCCCCGCAATTTTCCGGTCAAGGTATTGCGCGGTGGTGCAAAGGCCACGGGAGTGCTGTCATCGCTCGCAGAAAGAACTTCGACCGTGCGAGTCGTGGGATTAGATGCCCGCGTTGCGACATGCGAATAAGAGCAATCCAGGACGAAGATGGTGTCTGTGTCTCCGATATCCATGTCTTCCGATATGCCCTGGATATCCCCCGCCACCGCGGAATCAATGATCCTCTGGAAATTGAGGCTTCGGCGGGACCGGCCTTCAACAGCAAAGAGCTGTCCAGTGTTTACCGCCCCATGCCCAGCATAGTGAATCAGGACAATAGATTTTCCAGGCGCTGTTGCTGCACGTCGGAAGACGCGCCGAATCGCATCGTCCAGTGCCCAGCCTGGGGTCACATCCTGTTCCCCTAGAACCACAACCTCGGCTTGGTCGAGGTTGAGCGTGCTCAGGATGGCCTGAAAATTCTCGGTGTCCACGGCCGCATCTGTGTTGTCCCTTTCCCAACGTACACTCAGCGCGAAAGAGTTGCTATACGTTCGGCTGCGGTTATTCACGACGCGAGTGATTGCGTCCTCAAACTCTACGCGAGTAATTGTGTCGGCTGCCATGGTGGCTGTATGGGGTTGTATTGTAAAAGGACTGGATGTTTGAGTCTGTGTCGAGGGGTTGTTAAAAGATCTGTGGTTTGAGTATGTGTAGATGGTTTGCAAGAAGAGCTGGGCGTGGGCGTGTGGGAAGGAAGGTACTGTGACTCATGGGAAGGTTTGATGGAAGGTCTAGAGCAAGCCTTGTGATGGAACATGGAATGAGGGAAGGACTACATGTCATATGACAGGAAGAACTGGCTGTAGTGCTTTTATTTCTTTCTCCTGTTTCTTTTCTCTTTTCTGTTTCCCCAGTCTTGTTACTTTTGAGCACAGGAATTGCAGCTCTGTTTCCTACTGGCCGTAACACAGTAGTGAGAGCCGTAGTAGCACGTAGTAAGTACAGCTACATTGTTCAGGAACGGTACCAGATTGCCAAATTAGGCTTAGTCAAATAGCTAATCGGATTTCATTTCCATGGTTCAGTCTCATGCATCAAACAGGAGTCGGAGTAACTACGTTTTCAGAAGGCAAGAAGACACTCGTGTTAGCTCGCCAGTTGGCCCGAGTAATTGAAAGGCGGTCGTGTTGGCTCGCCAGTTGACCCGGAGGTCTTCGGCTTCTCTAACCCTCGGCTACCTAAGGGCTCTTGTAATGCAATGATAATGACATCCCATTCATTCCAGTAATCTATCGCATTCCCCATACCAAAAGAGATCAAGGCTAAAACACATCCAATCAGACCCTAGGCAGCCGGACCCGCAAAGCTCTTGGAGACAAAGACGTCGCTCCCCCGTGCGCATCCAACCCAAACTCAAACTCATGAAGCCCAACACTACCATAAACCATAGACTCAAGCAAAATCCATGAAAAGCAAGACCCAAGCATTGGCCCCGCATCTTTCGGGATAGGAAGCGCATATATAACAGCCGAGAACGACATCCGCCCTTCAGCCTGCAATCCACTAGGCTGAAGACGAATAGTCAACGCAGAGCGATCCGCAACGCCCTGCAACGCCATAATACTCCCAATCATATCGACGGAGTCATTAATCCACTCAGAAACCACCAATCCGGGACCCTCATCGGCGGTGATGGTAATCGAGGAATTAACATTAGAATAGGCACTCTCCAGGGCATAGGTGCCCCCAAATCGTTCGAGAGCTTGGTTTTTAGCAATCTCATCAAGTGCAGGAAGCAGAATATCCGCGGTCATCTCGGCGATCGTTGCTGTCAGCTGATGGGAATTGGGGCCGGCAACTAGCACTGTGAACCCGGCATTGTGGTCTGGGGAAAGTGCGAAGGAACTCGAATATAGTCCGATGTCGCCGGCTTTGGTATAGAGATCGACACGGCGGGGGAGAAGATATGAGTAAATTTCCCAAGGGGCGCCGACAGAATTTTGTAGGGAGGAGGTATGCGAGAGCGGCTTTAGCCAGCGTCTTGTTGTGGCGGGGTCGATGAGTGCGTTGGAGAGGATTGCGCGTCCAAATGTGGACATGTCTTTTGCCGAGGAGAAGATGCCTCCGGCGCTGGGCAGTTGTTAGTGGGATTCACATTAACCTGCGAGAGATGGAACTTACGGGGCTTCCTCGCCGATGTCATAGCTGAACCAGCTGTAGGTCTCGTTGTAGGGGACCACGGCCAAGCTCGCGTCTGGGGCATTCAGGTAGGATCGTGTTAGGTTTAGGGGCTCGATAAGACGGCGGAGTAAGAGTTCTTCATAGCCAGTATCTGCTATGGCTTCCAATGCGTAGCCAAGAATTTGGTATCCTGCATTCGAATATATTGGTGTATGAGAGGTGAGAGTCAAAGGATCTGTGTGAATAGAACATTTTAGGTATGTATCAAGTGTTCGCCGCGTTACAAGACTCACGCATATTGAGAAATCCCTTGAAGAATTCTTGATCGTTGTCCGAAGTCAGTAGAATATTCAAATACTAAGACAAGCAGGCATGGGTGACTGACCTTTTCTATCACACTGAATGGTATTCCCACAGGCCAACTCCTCACCATTGAACAAAGGAGGGAATCCCATAGTCTCAAGGTGGCTTGACTGGAACCCAAGGTCTCCAAATGCATCTAACTCCCAAGTCAGCCGCAAATTGAGACCATCAGATGAAGATGCTTCATACAGTCTCTCGCAATACCAGCTTGGTGACTAGCCAATTCACCAATAGTTACCTCACTCCAGGACACATGATCAATATCATTCACCGCTTGTGTTGCGTTATACTTAACCCGCAGTTCAGGCACATAATTCGCCACTGGCTCATGGAAGTATCGCGTTCCATTCAAGGTCATGTATAGGAACATCGTCCACAACTTTGAGACACTCCCAATGCGGAATATAGTATTCTCATCAACCTCCCTGACACCCACAGAACCAGTCTTGACAATCTCGTCCGTAAGGTAGAACCCATAAGCTGCGTCGTCCTCGTCGCCACTGAAGATTTGCGCAGCGGCCGATATAAAAGGCAGCGTTCCATTCTCAATGGCTTCATTGAGCTGCGCGGTCAATTCCTCCGCTTTACTCAGGAACACCGGGTCTTGCGACAATCCTGTAGGTGCAGGGTATGCCGGTCCGAGGATGGGACATCCTATTGGTTTCTGGGCTCTAGCTACGAGAGCCAGTGAGCCTAGTAACATCCAAAACGAGCGCATCGCGACAATCAAGCAGTTACTCAACCGGGAGACGCAGGTGGATGTCTGTATGATATCGCAGATCCCGGGGAAAGGAGATGTTATAAGTATTTTTTTTTTCATCATTCTTCGCGACAGACGTACATCGGCAGCGATCGACCTCCTACCCGTCCGGGGTGGCATTCCAGAGGATGTCTAGGGTTACAATCCGTGGACCGTTATTTACGCCAACGAATGCTCAAATTAATTAAGCTTATAAGAGATCGGGGATGTCACAATCGCATTGGACAGACGTGGGGTCATTGACACGTTGATGGGCGTGCGAACGCCCCAGATCTCGAGAACAAAGAAACGTGCCGCGAGTCCGTGACTGACTGAGATCTGAATGCATCGTTGTCTCTTCCGGGTCCAGGGGGCTTTGGTCGTCTCTCGCCCTCTCAACCCCCTCTCAACTCCTTCTCAACTCTCCCTCTAACCCCTCCCAAGTCCTTCTCAAACCCCTCTCAGACCCCTCTCGTGTTTAAGCTAATGAGGCCAACGCGTCCTCTACAGCCTTGCCAGCGCAAAGATTATTCCCACCGCTTTGCTGCTTCCAATCTCGGTGCGCGACAGTGTGATAGCGTTTGACTATCGCTTAGCTGCATAAGGCTGCTTCTGGTACATGGTACATCGGAGGATGCTCGTTTTCGACGCGCTACTCGTGTCTAGCCGATGCTAGTTTATCTTGGCATGTGAAGTTCTTTGTTTGATGTGGAGGCTGGTGGAGGGGCAGAGATCGGGTGTGATTTTCCAGAGTCCTTGGGATTGTTAAAACAAAGGGGAAAAGCAACGGAAAATTCTACGAGAATTCGATGGCCGAGGGGGAAAAAGCAAAAACAATAACAAGCAATAGTCGAGAAGCCCTAGAAAGGAGGCTCCAATAATCACGTGATGAATATCCCTTTCTTTTTCGGACTTTCACGTGAAGACAACCCGTAGATCAATTAATTCAATGTAAAGGAAAAAAGATGGAGACTCGCCATCTAGTTTATTACTACAGCCACATCAAACACAGTAATGTGAGGTAGACTGAGTGACTGACGTCTAGAAGATACGGCCACTCTTCGCAGCACCGGGGAAGTCGTCCTTGAGCGCCTCCCAGATTGGCTTGCCTCCCTGCTGAAGATCCTTGAATGCAGGGCAGGCGAGGTCGAGCAGAGGCGCCTTCAGGATGTTGGTCACGAATTCCAGCGGCTTAGCCAGGGTTGAGTAGATCCCGCTAAGCGCGTTGGGACTGGCGAATTTCAACACTTCGGTGACGAAGCACAGCAAGTTGTTATCCTTGAGCAGGTCACCCGAGTTCAAAACACCACCCGTCACATCACCGAGGTCAAGTCCGGCAAAGCTGTTGACCTCGCCCGTGTTTCCTCCGATGCTGTATTGAAATCACCATTAGCGAGCTGTATCAATTTGAGAACTTAGCACGACACCCTTACCTTCCAAGCTGAGGATACTTCGAGATAAAGTCAATAGTATCGAGGTTAAGCTGGATGAGTCCATAGTCGACAGGAGTCTTGTACCAGTTCTCAGGAATTCTCTCCCATCCTTCACGGTAGGTCAAATTGCCTTCCTCGCCATAGACTCCGTAGAAGCTCCTCACGATCTCCTTGGCTGAAATGGGGGTTAGCGTGTCTCGATAATATGCACTCATGCCTCGCAAACCGGCCGAGTCAGAGACTTACTCAGAACACCTTCAGGATTCTCGCTAGAGTGGTTGCGGAACAGACGACCGGGGAAAATATAACCAGCATTACGGGCAATGAGACCAGTCACGGGTCCGTAGTAGAAGTCTGGGTTAGTGAACTCGGTCTGCTGGAAACGGATACTGGCACGCTTGGCCATGAGGTCCATGTCGAAAGTGCCGTCCTCGGACATGTTGTACCAGGACATGAACTTGTCCATGTTCATGGTCCAGCTGTTGCCGGTGACGTAGAGGTCATCACGGGTGTTGGAGGAGTCGGATTCGATGAAATTGTGGGAGCCAATCAGTCCCTGGGGCTCGCCTGCGAGAGATATTAGCGGTCGAAATTCATCTACAAGAAAGTTGAGCCGCGCTAACCCAAAACTCCTCCGAGATTGTTCAACAGGTTGTTGACACCAGTGTCGCGGCCACCGATGGAGAAGCTGGGATCGAGGGAGATTGCGTCTCCGGTCCAGACGGTACCCATGAGTGCGAGAATGGTGGCCAGATCGATGCCCATGCCATACACTATGCAGTAAAGATCAGCATATGCTGCATTTGTGACGTCTTGATGTGAAATATAGGTACCTTTGTTGATTGCTGCAATCACTTTCGCAAACTGTATTCACAATTAGCCGGAGAGCTGATGTCTACACTTCTAGCGAATGACGTACCGAGACAACACCCTTGCGGGGAATATATCCGTGGTTTGCGAGCGCATTAAGACCAGGGCATGGACCACGCTGGTCGCCGGCCTCAAAGTTGGGGGGTTGGAATGCATGGACGCCACTGACTATTCCACTTTGTTAGGGCTAAACATGCTGGAAGTAAAAGCTTATCGCTCACCATCAACGGGTTTCTTCATCAAGCTGAACAGGAACCGCTTGTCGAGCAAATTTTCGTCATGGCTCCTGCTGTGGATTTTGGCTTCTGGGACCGTTGTAAAGTACTCATCATCCGCAGCAGCGGCAGCAGCGGCGGCATCGACATCGACAAATGGGCAACGCTTGTGCAAAGCCTGGTGTCCGGAGTGGGCGTTAACGCCAGCGCCGACTCCTGCGCCGGGAAAGGCGGACACGAGGGAAAGAGGCCAGAGCAATAGCCCTGCAGTAAAGATGCGCATTGTAAAAGAATGTATTGAATCCTCCACTAGAATTACCAGAATTCCCCAAAAAGCAAATGATATGTAACGAGCGACTGAACAACAAACTTCCAGAAGAGTGGAATGCTTTCCCTTAGATACATACGTACGGCAATTCTAGGGCTTGGTTTAATCTCCGAGATGGTACCAACGCCGATAAATGAGGGCCCCATGAGTGGCCCCCGTCTAGGTAGATCAGCGTGTAAGGCCATACCCGATTTGCGAATAACGCAAAAGGGAGTAGATGTGCATCTTGAAAAGATAGCAGGATGTGTATGGGAAGTGTATGATATGTATTACAACTGTTGTATACACGATGGATGGGGTACCCTGGTATTCGCTTAAGATAGGGGGACTCCACTCCAGGAAAAATTAGGCACACCGTCGAGACAAGCCCCTTTGTTCGCCAACATAGCCATTCGAGCGGCTCTTGGCTGGAACGTGGTCGTTTAATTCTAAAAGGTTGATCAGGTCCTCATGGAGAATATTCGGGACCCGTGAACGCTCTCGTGGCTGATTCAAGGCTTGCAAAGGAAGGGTGAGGTGGACTCCATGGCTTGCACATGAAACACGCCTTTGTGGAAGAGGTGAATCTTAAAGACGCCTCCGGAGATCAAACCTGAGTTTGCTCCGTACTAAAAGCGCCAAGGGGACTAAACCGAGCCTACGATGGGATCCATATGGCTCGGGATATAAGAGCGATCTTTATCCTAGATAGGCAGGAAGGGAAGTCTGCTTCCCGCTGAACTTCGTCGCTTCGTTCCGCTACATAGGTCTGGACTATTTGCACAATTGCACAATTGCACAATCTGCACTATCCAAACAACGTTTCTGATTCTTTTGGTTCGGAATCATTCCCGCTTCTACCTAAAATTCGAACCATGGAACAAAGCTTTGCTCGACGATTGTAGTTACCGAGGACGGAGAAAATATAGTTAGTGTGAAAGTTGACATTAGCCGAGAATAAGTGGAGAACAACATGTCAAAAGTACCGTAGATCAGCGGCTCATTAAACGCTTGAGCTTGAGAATGGCCGCTCAGGCCGATTTATATGGGGCCCTCTAGAACGTCTAGAGCGTGGACGAGAAACTGGGGAATGACTCGTATAAGCTGCAGATCCTAATTTCTTAATGAATTGACGTGAGGAACTAGCTCGTAAAGGTTATTCATAGTACCCGGTCACATTGTAATACACAGTAGGTGTTTATCACAGTATTGGAGCCATTGGACCCATTGAGTTCACTACCTAAAGCGCAACTGCCGAGACACAACTAGTGCGATTAACATGCAGCTCCATTACCACATCGCCGGGGTCGAGAGAAGACGGGAACGCGTTCTTACCTTGGCAATCTGCGAAGGCACATCAAGATCTACGAAAAATGGCAATCTCCCAACGAGAACGAAATGCGGCACCTTTAACTGGAAAAAAGTGCATGCATGCGCTAACATTCCCAACAGGGAGGTGGATGTACATCAAATTGTTTTTATTTTCTCCCCGGCGAACGGATCGTCGTGGATCTGACAAGATCCAGTTCTCCTGGCTAGCTTGGTCATAATCAGCCCAGATCTCCTTCGTGAATTTCTTGCGACTGCAAACCACATCGCAACTGCCATCATGCGCGTGTTCAAAATTGCAGCCCTCGTGGGCGCCGTGTGTGCGACCACTGTCATAGCAGCTGGACCTGCTGAAATGGCGGCTGTTTTGCCTCAATGCGCTGTATGTGGTGCAATATCTCTGCCCCTCTTTCGGGGGAGATCTCGATAGGAAGATTGGAGAACAAGATACTGACATTGTGAAGATGAAATGCATGATGACTTCGGTGTCGGAATCGTCCTGCGCGCCTACTGACCAGGCGTGTATGTGCAAAGACGCTCATTACACTGCGGTGCTTGAGAAGTGCGTCATGTTGACTTGCAATATTCACGAATCCTTAAGTGAGTTGGAGAGATTCGAACTCCGCCAAACCTCATTGCTAATATGGTCAAGCTACCAAAAATGTCACGTCAACAGCTTGCGGAGCTCCTATCCGGAATCGAACAAAGCTTGTCTCTTATTCCGGCGTGATCGGTGGAGTTCTAGCTCTTATAGCTTTTATTCTTCGAATGATAGCCCGCTTGAATGTCTTTGGTGGTGTGTTCGGTATGGATGATTGGACAATGTTGTTGACAATGGTAATGCCCATTCTGCTTCTCGACTTTGGATCCCCTTCTCACTGAAATTTGACAGATTCTTCTTATTCCACTCTCGGCTCTCTCTGTTGTTTGTATGACTTCCTCTTCTGCTGGTTTCCAAATGCTCGTTAAAACTAACCATTCTATAACAGTGGCCGACACCGGCTTAGGAAGGGATATGTGGACCATTCCCTTCGAAAATATTACCCACGTTCTTTATGTGAGTAATGAGATCGTGCTTTTATTGCAACGCCAAACTAATGATATCAGATTTACTTCTGGGATGAATTGCTCTATCTGAGCATCCTGCCGATGACCAAGATATCAATCTGTTGCTTCTATCTTCGCATCTTCCCCGATAAGAAGTTCAGGCTAGCAACTTATATCACGATTGGTTTGAACGTCGGCTACCTTATTGCTTTCGTTCTGATTTCAGTGTTCCAGTGCAAGCCTCTGCCAGGCGCATGGCACCGCTGGGACAATCCGGAAGCTTACAAGTGCAATGCTATCAATGCACAGGGCTGGGCTGCAGCTGTCATTAACATGGTCCTCGATATCACGGTCATGGTTCTTCCACTGCGCCAGCTATACCACCTGAACCTTTCCGTGAAGCGCAAATCATACGTGATGTGCATGTTCGGTCTGGGTATCTTGTGAGTGTCCTGATGTCCTTTTTGCCATCTATCAAAGACTAACACATCAATCAAGTGTCACACTCGTCAGTATCTTGCGTCTGAATTCACTCATTCACTTTGCCTCTACAACCAATCTGACCTGTGAGTCTTTCCCAATCTTCTGCTCTCCGTGAATACAACTTACTGACAGCTTACAAAGGGGACTACGTGAGCATCGGGTACTGGAGTACCATTGAATGCGACGTTGGAGTTATCTGCGCGTGCTTGCCCGCCATCCGATCCCTACTGCGCCGCGTCGCCCCTGGACTCTTCGGGGACACTCAACACACCAAGTCTGGCTACGGGGTGAACTCCCACTCCCGCGGAAACTCCCGAATGGGCATCGGCAATTCTCAGAGCAAGAATGATTTCTACCCGCTCGATGATGTGGAGCATTCCGATGAAGCCCGTCTCCACCACCCACACCCTGTGTAAGCCAAAAAAGATGACACTGTGCCTTTGAAAGGGGGCAGTCCTTCCATTCTCTTAATACCTCTTCTATATGTATCCATATTTATCTTATTCCCCCAATTTAGGTAGCACTTCTACCAATTCAAACCAATCAACCTATGACACTCGAGATGTACATTTCATATTCACTATTCCGTAAAGCATGAAGGTATCCGAGAAGCACCTGCCAGCCTTCTTCTTACCCCCCGAATATTAGATTGTAATACTAGAGCCCTTCAGGGGCCTCTGTTCAAAGAAGGGAGTTACGGAGTAGGTACACCCGCTAAAATAGTAACTACTGCAACAATAAGGGGCTGGCGGGACGAGAATAGCCATTGTGCCCTCTTTCACAAGCTCCAGCGTAGGATGACTGCCGAGTGGTATTCCGGCTTCAAAATCCCCATTGCCCCACTATGAACATGCAGTCAAATCCACTCCTTTCAACCTATTGCATGGCTGAGCGGGATAGCAAACGCCCCCAAAACGGTCGACCATACTCCGTCCCGTGTTCCCCGTAGCCTCAATGGAAAATACCCAATACAACCCGATTAACCGAAGCTTATGAAAAATAAAATACATAGGGCTAGCTAAACTAGCTCCACCGTTAGAATGGCTTTCATCTAAGGCCTCGTGGGATCGGCATGTCAAGCGGCACATAGCAGACGCTAGACGCTCGGCACGAGGGTCGAGACAAATGCGGAGCTGGTTATTGGTCGAATAGACGGAATAAACCCACAATAACATTGTTTTTGTTTATTGTTTGCTTTTGCCTTTTGCGGCCAGAGATATTCAGATTTGAGAGAGCAAATACGGAGTACGAGGAGTTATTGGAATGGGGGGGGACTATCAATCTTGTGTACTCCGTAGGCTACTGCAGTTATGATGGTCTAGTTGAAAAGCGCTGATTTAGTGGCGTACCGGCAGGATCAGTTATGAGACAAGCTAATTTTGAAGGAGGAAGCTTATGTCGATCACATTCACAGAAAATACACGAAGAAAGATACGATGGAGTCTCGCTAAGGAAAGGGGAGGAGACGGGGAGGGGACAAGGGGAGGCTTAGTGTAGAAGGCCGGAGTGCCGGACTGACGTTTCTAACGGCTTTTAAAATAGAGAAGAAGTACATAGAGGGTCTTTGTTGGTCGAGTCACTCTTTTCATTTGGTTTACTTTCGTTTGCTGTTTTTTTTTCTTTCTTTTTGGAGAATCCTTTGGAGTACGTCTCCGTCCTCTCGTTCGTCATGCGTCTTTCTGCAGTGGTTGGACTACTGTCCACCCTTTCGCTTGCCTTGGCTTCGTAGGTGCCATCCAGTCAATTGCCTAGAGTTCGGAAACTAATGCCAAGGACAGTGATCATAGAGCAACCCACCGTGTTCATGATGCATACAAGCGATCTAATCAGACTACCACTGCCAGCCCCGACTATGACTATGTGGTGGTTGGCTCGGGTCCTGGAGGTGGTCCTCTAGCAGCACGATTGGCCATTGCTGGATTCAAGGTCCTTCTGATTGATGCCGGAGACGACCAGGGAAATGCCACTCAGCAGATGGTTCCTGCTCTGCAGCTTCAGTCTACAGAGTATGAGCCCATGAGATGGGATTACTATGTCAACCACTACCAGAACTTGAGCCGTCAGGAACAAGACTCCAAGATGACCTATCGCAAGCCCGATGGTGAACTTCACGTTGGAAGCAATGCCCCCAATGGCTCTGAGCCTCTGGGAATTCTCTATCCCCGAGCTGGTACTTTGGGTGGATGCTCTGCCCACAATGCTATGATGTAAGTGATAGCTTCCTGGGGACCCCTTGTGATACTGATTTCCGGGCGTGCTGACCAGTCTCCCAATAGCACTATCTACCCCTACGAGAATGACTGGGATCAATTGGCCGGTCTCACAGGCAACGACTCTTGGTCTGCCAAGAACATGCGCAACTACTTCAAGAAGCTCGAGCGCAACCGATATGCGCCCAGCAGCTTAATTGGCCACGGCTTCGACGGCTGGCTTACAACCAGTCTGACAGACTTGCGTCTCGTCATCGAAGACCAGAAGCTCCTGTCCCTGATCTTGGCCGGTGCCACCGCTGCCGGGAAATCGCTGATTGGAAAACTGGTCACTACCGTCGCCGGCCTTGGAGGCATCCTGACGCGTGACCTGAACAACGGCCTCCCCTTGCGCGATCACGAAACAGGTCCCTTCCAGGTGCCTCTAGCCGTGGATGTTCCCGAGTACAAGCGCACCGGTCCCCGCGAGTTCCTAATGAAGACCATCAACGCCGTGAACAAGGACGGCTCGCGCAAATACCACCTCGACCTCCAGCTGGACACTCTCGTCACCAACGTCCGCTTCGACAAGTCTGGCCCCACGCCGCGGGCCACGGGCGTTGACTACCTCACCGGAAAGAGCCTGTACCGCGCCGACCCCCGCGCCTCTCGCACAGAAGCCAATGGAAAGCCCGGAAGCGTCAGCGCCGCCCGCGAAGTCATCCTCTCTGCCGGCACTTTCAACACCCCGCAACTGCTGAAGCTGAGCGGCATCGGTCCCAAAGAGGAGCTCTCCAAATTCAACATCACCACTCTAGTCGACCTCCCCGGTGTCGGACGCAATCTGCAGGACCGCTACGAGTTGGGCACAATCGGCAAGTCGCCCACCGACTTTGTCCTCACCTCCAAGTGCACCTTCATGTACTCCATGCCCGATCCCTGTCTGGACCAGTACAACAACGACCCCATCTTCAAGGGCACGTACACTACCAACGGTATCGCTATCGCCATCATCCGCAAGTCATCTGTCGCGGAGAATGAGCCAGACCTCCTGATCAGTGGCGCGCCTGTCAACTTCCCTGGCTACTACCCCAACTACTCCTACGAGGGTCTGAAGGATGCCCAGCACTGGACCTGGATTACACTCAAGACACGTTCCCGCAACAATGCCGGCACAGTCGAGTTGAAGTCTACCGACCCCCGCGACATGCCCCAGATCAACTTCCACTCGTTCGACGAAGGTGTGACGGAAAATGGCGGTGACAGCAAGGATCTGCAGGCCGTGTACGAGGCTATGGAGTTTTCGCGCACCATCTTCAAAGATCTTATCCCCCTTGACGGTGGATTCGAGGAGGTCTGGCCCGGTCCTAATGTTACTACCGAAAATGACATGAAGGACTTCATTAAGCGAGAGGCTTGGGGTCACCATGCTTGCTGCACGGCTGCTATTGGAGAAGATAATGATCCTATGGCTGTGCTGGATGCGGATTTCCGGGTTCGTGGTGTTGACGGTCTCCGTGTCGTTGATGCTTCTATTTTCCCTAAGATTCCGGGTTACTATGTTGCGTTGCCTATTTATATGATCAGTGAGAAGGCTGCCGATGTCATCATTGCCGATGCTGTATAGTCTGGGGCTGGTACCTTGTCTTTCGTTTATTTCTGTTTTGGAAAGTCTCCCTTGCCATTCTTGTATAACTTCTCGATCGAACATCTTATGGCATCTTGGATGTCGTTCTGATGTTCCTTTGGGTCTCCATATTTGTATAAAGCCTAATAGACCTCAAAAACTACTTTGGAAGCTTTTCTTAAATGTACTATGGTGAAGAATATTGATTTCTCAACTACTTAAGCGAAAACGAAAGAGCCAGCCCTTACATTCAAGCTAAGACATATCACTAATCTAGAGGTATAGAATACAATATATGTAAACCAAATCAGCTATACAGAGTCAAGTACCCGCTTCCGGATTGCTGCCCTCCACGATAAATCCATAAGCTTAGGGTTGGTCAGCTCAAGATCAAACCTCAACTGCGGCACATCACGATGATTCCACACAAAAGCCCTCGCAATCCTCATCGACCCCCTAGGCCAAGCCCCAAGCACAAGACAAGCAACCGCCTTCCCCAGTTTTGTCCCAAGCAGCTCCGCGAAAGGCAAAGTCCCACGCTCAATCTGCACAGGCGGCTTATCAACCGCCTCCCACCACTGCATTCCAATATAATCCGGGAACAGCGTGCCCTGCATCCACTTCCCCGTCTCCATTTCTTCAAGATCAGTGAAAACAATATGTCTCAATGTCTGAATGGGCCAACTGGCCGTATACAGACCCCGCATAACCTCACTAAGATACAGACCGTCGTTCCGAATGGCAAAATCGACGACAATAATCCCCTCGGCCATTCGGCCTTCGAAGTGGTTGTCGGGATATGGTGTCTTTCTTGTACCGGGAGCGCTGCTCTGTGAGACCCTGGCCTTCAAATATGCCCGCTTGGCTTTATCGGACAGTTGCAGTGATTCAGGATCCCCGCCTCTGAGCTGGGACGTCATCGACACGCCCCCCTCGTCGAACGATCCCCACGGTCGGGGGTGCAGCTTTTGCATATCCCGCCAGGTCGTCGTTGCTGGTTTGACTGTGCAGCCTGGTGCTTGTGGGTTCTCGATCCATGTTTGGTAGTGTGCTCCGGCGCTAGCAAATCTTCGCAATTCTAGATAGTAATCTTTTGTCGGATCGTGCAGTGCGGGTCTTACCGAGGACTCACGAGAAGACCGGTCCATGATTATGTCTCGATCAATGTGGTCAATTGCCATCTCCGAGCCTGATCGAACCGAGGACCCATAAGAAGAGTCCATGACTATGTCTGGATCGTCAATTGCCATCGCCGAGCCTGATCGAACCGAGGACCCATGAGATGACCTGTCCATGTCTATGTCTCGAGCAATGTATTCAATTGCCATCGCCGAGCCTGATCGAACCGAGGACCCATAAGAAGACCTGTCCATGTCTATGTCTCGATCAATGTATTCAGTTGCTATCGCCGAGCCTGATCGAACCGAGGACCCATGAGAAGAGTCCATGACTGTGTCTGGATCAGTGTAGTCAGTTGCGCTCTCCGAGCCTGATCGAACCGAGGACCCGTGAGAAGAACTGTCGATAACTACGACTTCATCATTGTCGGGGATAGGTTCAGGAGCAGGTTCGGGAGCAGGTTCATTGTTGGTAATAAGTTCAGGAGCAGGTTCGGGAGCAGCAGGTTCAGGTGAAGGTTGAGCAGCTCTAACACTAACATGTAATTCAATGGTATCATCATCCCGTATACGCTTTGACGCAACGACCCCGCCTAGACTCTCGGGTTTGGATTGACTCACTGGTGGTGTTGATTCAGAGGAACATTCGCCAAGATTGCATTTGCAACCGCCTGGTCGAAGGCAAGCGAGGCTGTGTTTGAACATTTTAACTGCGTCGGTTTTGTAAGTTTGTTTGTTAGTCGACAGGAACTCTGTTTGTGAGGTAGATTGGATGATGCGTTGTTGTTGTTGTTGTTGTTTCTTGCTAGATTGTGAGCTTGAGAAGATGGATTATGCCTACGAATGTCCGGCCTGAGGGGAGATTTATATGCTATCGTCACGGATGAGTGAATGGTCTTCGTTCATGTTATTATTAGTTGGGGGTGAAAGCATCGGGGGGATAGGACAATGTTCTTGAGCGAGTGTGTTATTAAAGAACAAGGATTTGAAACACGGGTGGAGGGTGTAAAAAGTAGAACAAAGAACAGATAAGGGAATGATTCGAGGGACTCGACAGAAATACTATTTCCGACTGAAATAAGACAATGCCATTTAGTTACTGAAAGGGTATGAAGCTGGGCTATATTCGTGCTTTGAAGGTGATGTTGAAGCAATTCCGAATTAGGAACTTGAAGATGCTTCTTGAGAGCTGCGGTATTTTTCTATGTGGCCGAAGAGCTTTTTAGGGTCGCCTTAGCTGAAATAACATAAGATACGATGATAATATTGGATTCCTGATCGAATAATCTCATATATTCCAGACTCAACATAATGCAATTCTAGGGTCATCATAAGACACAGTATATACAGTTTTCAATTCATTCCCCAGCTAAGCATCCTCCCTCTGCTCAATGTCCTTCTTCTCCTCGGTCCGCATATACGCATCGACCTCAGCAGCCTCACCCTGAGGCAAGTGGCGAGCCATGGAAACAATGTCCCACGCAGTGGGCGCATCCCGGAAGACATGGTTAAGAGCCTCCAAGTTGCGGTTCATCGTCTCGGGGTAGAACAAGTACACTGAGATCGGAATGCAGGCAGAGATGACAGCATACACAATATAGTACCTGTATCCGATAGTGTCCAGTGCGACAGGGGTGATCATGACAACGACAAAGTTCCACAACCAATGGTTGGCGGTCGAAACAGAGGCCATGGCAACACGGAGCCGCATGGGCGCAACTTCGGTACAGTAGAGGAAGTTACCACCGAGGAAGCCAACGGGGTAGAACGAGTTGAACAGGAAAATGAAGACGGCCGACACAATGGAGGCTTTTTCGTTTTCACCGAAGCTGGTCGTGATCGCGAGGACGGTCATGCACACGGACATACCAGTTCCACTGATCATGAAGATTTTGCGGCGGCCGAGACGGTCAATGGCGAAGAAGGAGATGAAACTGCAGAAGAACTTCCATGTCATGGCACATGAAGACAGAATGCGGGCCAGGTCGCTGTCCATGTTGAGGTTCTCTTCGAAGATGGTTGACACATATGTTGAGATCAGGTTACCGCCGCACATCTGCTGGAAGAATTGCAGCGCAACGCACAGACAGAACCGGTACATGAGGCGCTCCTCGTCGGGTTTGTTAAAGCTGAAGATATCCTTGAGTGAGGCGCTGTTGACCGTGGCCTCGATCGAGGTCTCGATACCAGCGATTTCGACACGGACGGCCTCGTCATCTTCAGGTATACCCTTGTAAACCGACAGACTGTCAGTGGCTTCTTCAATGCGACCGACTCGCACCAGCCAGCGGGGAGATTCGGGAAGCAAGAAGACCGAAAACAAGACAACGACGGAGAAGAATAAGGAGATGGCTAGCGGGATACGCCATTGTAATGAGCCGGCGACCTTGCTCAAACCGAAATCAATCCAGTTGCACAGAACATAACCCAGACAAATACAGATACCGTCCACGACAACGTGTTGTCCACGATGTCTGGCCGACGTACACTCAGACTGCCAGACGGGGACGGCAACACTGAACTGACCAACACCGAGACCGAGGATAACACGACCGACGATGAATTGTGGCAAGCCATATGCCGCAGTCTGCAGCAACTGGCCAATTATGGTAAGGATAGCACCGAGGAAGATGGTCTTGCGGCGACCGAGCTGGTCGCCGAGGAATGTACACGACAGTGCCCCGACCAGAGCACCGAGCTGGAAGGCGGCGATCACGGTACCCTTTCCGGTGGAGTTCTGGGCGCGCTGAGCACCCTCTGTATTGATCGTGTCGATTTCGGGAAACACCTCTGACCAGCTCTGCAGGGTAGCCAACGGACCCAGGCCAGACTGGTTGTAACCGAAGACGATGAAGGCCGGTGCCACGATGAGTAATGCCTGCGCTACGCGCAGGGCTCTTCCTCTAAATAGCCAACCCATGGTGGAGTGATGTCTAGAATGGTGGTCACCGAGTAATGGCAGAAAGAAGGAGACAAGGGAGGCCAGGGAGCTTGGGCTCTTTATTAGAACTTCTTGCCATCCCCATTCCCTGTCGTGGAGACCCCGCACCACGAAATCTCATGTCTGTGTGATGGAGACACTAATTTTACCGTGGACATGGGTGTCTGTTCAACCGTGCCACTCTGAGAGGGTCTTGTCTCGGGAATGATCGATTGTGACTCGGTCACGTCGCCGACTCCACGGGGTAGGGTTTCGGTTTCCGTGAGGAAGGTCCCCGTCTTTTTATCGCCACTCCCGAACAGACCTCTTGTAGGCACGATATGGGGCCGAACATGGAGCCTCACTGGCCGAGCTGACCAATTGACCCATTGGAGATCTGGGAAGGAGTGCCGAGTGGGACAGGACACGCGACATTTGATCAGTTCCCGGCGTTCTTATTGGCAGGTTGGCTGGAGCACAATGAGATCATAAGGTATGATCCTCAGGTCCTGGATTTCCCTGAGAACAACAATAACATACAAAATCCAGCATAAACGCCCGGAAATGCCCTTGGCATCAGAAATCCCATTTGCTTGGGTGACGTTGAGGAGCAAAGTCGCTCGGTTCCTACTTCGGGCCGATCGCCAACTGGAAAGTTGCCGGTTTAAAAGGCTTGTCCCTGCTTGTTCCTGTTGCCAAGCGCCAAGAATCGCTTGGTATCAGATCTCAGCCAACCACGGGGAATATCATTCAGGGCTTTTATTTTCGACTCCACCAGCTCGGTCACTCCCCGAATACGTCTTTAGGATCTTCAGAGTTCAGACTGTGTCTTGCATACCAGATCTCGGGTAAATTGATGGTACATAGACGCTTGAGTGCTTAAAATTCTTCGGGGCCCTGTGCTCGTCACCAGCAGAGCCACCTACGTTGTACACGCATTTTCCCCTCAAGTTCTGTTAGTGGAAACTGTCACGCTCCGCTCCTAGCTCCGAATTATTTCCGGGATATCGTTGAGATATTCATAAAGCATGGTTTGGAAGTAGGATGAGAAACCATCCGCAGAGATTTCAGTCTTTGCGGGGTGCAGATGTTGATAGACACGCGACCAATAACCATACACGGAAACCAATTGTTGACAACTGGGTACTAGCTCCAGATCGGGCATACGTATCTTGGATCTGGCTTGGGAACCAGGCACGCTAGGTTCGAATGCTACATCCTCGGCTTTCTTTCCTCGTTAGATGATCTTGACACGCTTTGACTAACAGTCTAACACATCAGATGATCAGCCCTACTCGGCCAGATACGATAAGACATCCTGGCGCTAAATGACGGGAATAATATGAATGATGAGTGGGTATGTCAGAGCTACAGTGGCCTTGTCTAGCCCTTTTCCCTTTTGCGGGAAGGAAAAACTCGGGTGCGAAGTGCTTATTGCACATACCTAACGTGCTTGGGCAATTGTATGCTCCAATAGAAGACGCTTGTTTACCATCACCTCTACAATATTGCATCCTTCAGTCAGGGCCTTTCAGCCCAGATGTTTCTCTTGATGATTTGGGTAACATCCTCGCACTGCCAATTCATGATATGAAAAAGGTATGAGTACATCCAGCTAGGTTGCACATTCCCTATGGTACATTGGTACCTGTCTACCTGAGTAGTATCTCCAAACGAGATGCTCACTGTCATCATCTGCTGCGTCCGTGCATACGCAGTAGAAGTCAGGGTCGGCAGATATCGGACCTTGAGCGATGGGAGTCACCGTTCGGATTGAAGCTGAGGTGGGGTAACGAGGCCAGTGCCAACAGTACGGCGATGCGAAGTCTGATATCAGGTACAATGTTAACCCTCATATTCTGTCTGATCCTGCAGCAAGTAGCTAACTACTACCTTCCCATTGTCTCAGGCAACATCACAACAGTACAACACTGTAAACTAGAAAATTGAGATGACTGAACGGGATTATCTATCTGAGAAATCCCCCCTGCTACGTTAGGGTCACAATCAAATGCTTCAGGAGCCCCGCAAGTGTGCATCTCGCGCTGAAGAGGCCGGCCGCTGAAGGTGAACGTGCTGCGTTGTTAGTACGTAGATCAGTCTTTGGATGGACAACTACAGTAGCTCGATCTTTACCGCCTGCAGATCTGCGACTAGCAGAACTGGCAGAATATAAAGGCGGTCTAGGATCGGCGAAATGTAGTTTGCCTGCATGTTGAATGAACTCATACGGTCATACCCGTCCTTGACAGTTGTTTCCTCGCTCATTCCCCCTTGCCACCCGAGATTACGATGTCGCAAGGCACAATGGACACCGAACCTAACGCCGTTCCGACCGAGCCTCTATTCCGCCCAGCAAAGAAGCGCAAGTTCTTGCGGCGACGCCCTGATGATGAGACCGAAAACACCGATAACCAAAATGCCGATTCCGACACGCCACAAGCTTCGGGAAGCAATAATCCACGGCGCCCACGCCCAGTTCGAAAGGGCGGCATAGGATTCACTACGACATCGCGTTTAGGAGATACTCAAGGGCAGCAAGTGGCGCTAGTACCAGCAGGCGGAGACCCTGATGATGAGAAAATACGAGCCATGAATGAACGCTTCACAGGGTATACCGGTCAATCAGTGGATGTTGACAGGCACATGTACGAACCTTTTCCTGCTGCTGATCGTCCGGTCCGTTCGGTTTAGACTAACGAGATAAGGATGGCTTTCATAGATTCCGAGATGGCTAAGCGCAACCAGTCTGTATCAAAGGCAGATATTTCAAATTCCAACAACCCCACCCAAGAGGAAGCTGCTGCTGGAGCAGGCTTACCTGGACATCAAAAACGAGAGCCTGCCACACTAGGCAAACTTCATGAGATCGACCTCGGTCATGAGGCAACGCTGCGAAATATTGCGCGCACGGAAGCTGCGACTCGAAAAATGGCGGAGAAGGGAGACTTACCGACGTCCGCACCCGATGCTACCTCGGAGGCAGGTGGCAAGTCATGGCGGAATCGCAAACAGAGGACACAGGCAGATATCGACAGAGATCGCCTTGTGGAAGAGGTACTGCGGGAGAGTAAATGTGGGTGGCGTCCTAACCTATCTCCGTGTAAAACTTCTACTGACGCATGCTTTATAGTGGATATCTATGACGAACAGGATGAAGAAGCACAGCTCGATGACCAGCAAGCTGCTGATGACCGGGTTGCAGAGCAATTTCGGCGAGACTTCATGGACGCGATGCAGTCTCGGCGTCGGATCCGGCCCGCAGCTAAGCCAGCGACTGCTGCTGAGGGGCCGCGGGGACCGAAGCTGGGTGGTAGTCGCAGTGCAAGGGCTGCAATGCGGGAAAGGGAAACACAAGCAGCGAAGAAATGATTGCATCGCCACAACGGTCAGACTACCGATACGACATCGCTGGGATTGAGTATCCCCAGATATACCTCTTAATGATTCGCATGTGATAGCATAATGAACTTGCGCCAATGCTTCTGGCAACCTCTTATTGAAGCTCTATTCAGATACAATAGGTCGCAATAGGTGATAGGTGCGGGGAAGACTGGTTCTGTTCTTCCTGTTGAGGAATCCTTGGATTAGTAGACGCTGGATTAAATATGAGGAGGCTTAATATGGAGGAACAAACGCCAGTGTCATATTGGGTTTGGATTCACGTATTAATTTCCGATGGAGGCATACTATTTTGGCCTTCTTTGTACTTATGCCACCATCTCCGATGTTCACGGATAGTATTTGAACTAAGATTAGACCCATTTCAATGAGACCCTTGTACTATCCTGCAGCGCTCCAGCTCGGCAGCTCCTTCATCTACGCCGTTGAGTTAGCGAGGCTGCTCGCACGTGACCAAGCATACATTTGAACTTCGCGTTTGAGCGCCAAAGCTACACCCGCAAAAAGACCCGCCCTTCTCCCTTCCAACCAGCCCCTCTGATTGTCCGTCCCATTCGCATGATCACGTTTTGATTTACCTTCAGCGACTTCATACGTCTAATTATTACGCGATCATTGTGACAACTACACTTTTCCGGATATACCTACCCTAGTCTCGCGATGAACCCTTCCAACCCACCTCAAGCTGCCGAGTATGGTGGAGGTACGTGACGCTGATTCCCAATTGCGCCTACCGCGATGAATCCACAAAGGATCAAATATTATACTTGCGCAACATGCTAATTACCTGCTGTTCTAGATGAGGTGTCGGCCATTGTCCTGGACCCAGGATACTCAACCACTCGCGCTGGCTTCGCCGGTGAAGATGCTCCCAAATCACTGATCCCCACCTACTACGGAAAATACAATGCCGACGGGCAGGAGAAGCTCGTATATGGCGACAACATCTTTGTATCCCCGCGACCTGGCCTCTCCATTCACAACCCCATTGGCAGGGATGGGATTGTCGAGGACTGGGATATGGCAGAGAAGGTCTGGGAGCACTCATTTGTGTCGCGCCTCACCGGCACGAAAGCGGGAAACCCCTTTCAAAACGGATTAAACGACGTTGACGAGCTCCCCGTGGAAATGGATGTGGAGTCAGAGGAGAAGCCTTTGTCGGATAGCCCGTTGTTGATGTCAGAGCCTGGTTGGAACCCGGCGAGGGCGCGCGAAAAGACCATCGAAATTGCAATGGAGAAATGGGATACCCCGGCCTTCTATCTCGCACGCACTGGTGTTCTTTCTGCGTACGTGTACCAGGATGATAAATGATGTTCATATCCGCTGACTTCGCCCACATATAGTTTCGCTTCTGGCAAGCCCTCCGCCCTTGTCATTGACATTGGAGCTTCGAACATCTCCATTACACCTGTTCACGACGGCATGATTCTGAAGCGAGGCGTGCAGCACTCCCCGCTGGGCGGTGATTACATCTCATCGCAGATTAACGCACTTTTGAAAGCCAACAACCCGCAACCCATCACAATCACACCGCATTACCTTATCAGCTCGAAGTCGGCTGTTGAGGCGGGCCAACCGCCACAAGCGAACTACAAGACCTTCCCCCCAGACAAGGCACCTGATGCCTCGTACCGTGCTCTCCTCGAGGAGCGCACACTCACCGAATTCAAGGAATGTGTCGTCCAGGTCTGGCCCGGTCCTACCAGGCTCTCAGCACCCGGTCCCACGGGTGTCTCCAACGAAGACATGGCCCGGAATACCCCTGGGCGTCCCTTCGAGTTCCCCGATGGCTATAATCAAGTCTTCGGTGTCGAACGTTTCCGCGTGGTGGAGTCTCTGTTCGATGCCAAGGCTGCTATTCCCGACCCTGACTCGCCTTTCCCTGCCCCAACGCCTGCCCAGACTATCCCAGAGCTTGTCAAAGCTTCTTTGGCCGGCGTTGACGTCGACATCCGCCCCGCCCTACTGGCCAACGTCGTTGTGACTGGTGGATCTAGCTTGCTTTACAACTTCACCGAGCGTCTGAACCAGGAACTCATGCAGATATTCCCTGGCCCGCGAGTGCGCGTCACCGCAGCTGGTAACACATACGAGCGACGCTTCGGCGCCTGGATTGGAGGCAGTATCCTGGCCAGTCTGGGAACCTTCCACCAGATGTGGATCTCCAAGAAGGAATACGAGGAGCATGGACCGAACATTGTGGAGAAGCGTTGCAAATGATTCCTTCGTCTTTCTCGCATTCTTAGTCCTGTCGGGGTTTTATTTGATGTTTACAGGCGTTACTGCGCTATCTTGGCGCTTGAAAGAGGGGTTTGAGCAACTCCGGATCTGGCTTTACAAAACTGATCTTGGATACTTTGTGTACGATTAATGCCACTTCACTTCTCGAATTATCCGAGGATATGTAAAGCATGCGCAGAGTGGTGTAGATCGTCATCCACTGGTTCCATGTCTGTAGCGATGTGTATCGTAGTGGCCCGGGCAGACATTGTTCGGATCTATAAATGTCTTAACACTTCTTATGATTCACTGGTCATCCATGGTAATCCATGCTACCTCATGTGAGTCGACCAGTGGCGGAAAAGTGGCGGAGATGCTTATTTGCCTGCAACGATGCGCTGGCAGCCAACACATCGGTGCAGCCCCGACGGGGTCCGTGTTTCTCTTATTATGCTGGCTAACCCTGCTGGACTTGCTGCCAATTTCCCATACACCTAGCGCCCTGAACCACTGCCAAATTACTTTACTATTCAAACAATGTGAAAAGAAGCGATCAACACATACCAAAACCCGAAGAAAAACGAACGAGCATCAAATGAAGCGCACATGATCATTAACATACATCATCATCATGGGTCCAGGGACCCATGAGCAAACAACAGAAAGACAACATCGTTAACGTCGTTACATCCGAGGCTGCGGGCCAAACACGCTAGAGTCTACGGGATATGAACACAATCAAAATGCAGCACACTCGCATACAAAACAAAAGGGAAAAGGGATATCTTGCGCAAAAATGCAGAACAGGCGCTCCTCATCGACTAGCTCGGGCAATGAGCCAGTGCAGGACGGCATCGAGGTTGGTTTCTTCTTTGGCGCTGATACCATAGCAGCTTACTTCGCGGTGGGTGATGGTTTTCAGATCCATTGCCTCGATGATCTCATCGACGGACAACTTGTCGGGAAGATCAGACTTGTTCCCCAGGACGAGCAGCGGGATACTGTCCAGAGTGGGCTTTTTCATCAAATCATGGAGCTCTTCTGTCGCTACCGGGAGTGCGGCGCGGTCTGCTGCGTCCACGATATAGCTGCAGGTGTCGTGGTTAGTATGGCGGGGAGAGAAAGGGAATGCCGAGAAAGGAAAAGAGGGTAGTTCTTACACGATCGCGTTGACGCCTCGACAATACCGTTCCCACATCGGTCGAAATCGGGGTTGGCCGCCCAGATCCCAGCTGCCGGAGATATTAGCGCCGGTGTGCTATTATGGGAAGAGGAGGATGGGACATACCATTTCAAGGTCACATGGCCTTTTTGGACTTTTTTCGTGTTGAATCCGATTGTCGGGATGGAGCTGTGAGAAAGGAGGTGTTGGGATAAGCTCGATATTGCATGAAATGACCTCAGATGGGATCGAACTACGACTTACTCGACCGTGAACTCTCCACCCTGTTTGGTGCTATCAGCAAGGTGAATATATGACAGGGAATGGGGGAGCTTACCGCTAGCACCCGCAGCAAAGAAGACTTGCCGGCATTCTGAAGCCCGATCATGGTGACATCCATCTCGCTGGCCCTACATGGAGTTTAGCAGGGCTTCATCTGCGGGGGACGGGCCGTGGTCTCCCGAGCAGCTGCATCTATCACGGCCCACTTACCAGAACATCCTCAGAAGCCAGTCATAGATAGCGCGAAAGATGCCGGCCATGATGGAGGTAGTTACGTGGGATATGCAGGTAATGGAAATAAAAGAAGAGACTGTAGAGTAATGAATATAATAAAAAGTAGTAAAATAGTAAATAGTAAAGTAAAAGATCAAGGGAGATTAAGAGACTTGGGGAAGTTGCCTGTGGAAAAGCGCAGGATGACAAAAAGACAAGAGTGGGGTCACTTCAGTAACCGCGCAACTTTTTAGACCTGGGTAGAATATGGGAGTCAACGGTAGATAAGATGAAAAGATAGAAGCAAGAATAGAAAGAAGAAAAGATTCATCAGAAACACCATCAGAAAAAGCAAGTTTCAAAAGCTAGACCCTCTTATTAAAGGGACAGGGCGTCTAAGATAACCGCCTTATGTAGCGCCAGTCTACAGTTATAGGAATGAGACCTATACGGATCTACTCCAATTCGGAGATCGATGTGCACACATGATCCATTCTTCGGCTTAGCCTCTAGCTATCGGTCTCAAGGGGATTTCAACTGTCTGGCATCTTCAACTTAGCCCGTGTGGCGTAGTGACCTATCTCCCGCCTCTCTACTCCATCGGACCATCGGTGTCATAGACTAGAGTCTAGACTAAGACAGACAAGAACCTACTACGATTAAGGGCCCAAGAGCATGTCAGGGAGTGAGACAGGGACTCGAAGATGAAGGTCTGGATGATCTGCACGAGCGAGGAACGAGATAAACGAGATGAACCTCGAACTGGACACCTCAGGCCGCAATGTATATATCACCACGTGAGGATAAGCATCCGGCTCCACCCTCGAAAAATTTCCCCAAGCAGAACAGATTCTCGTTCTCGCGCAGCTGCAATTGTCGGTTCAATTCCTGTGGTCTTGTGGCTTAACATTGGGAGGAGGATACGAACCGATTTGAATTGCGCTATTATCTATTCATTGACGGTCACATATACTTGTGCCGTCCCCAGATTCTTGTTCTTTTATCTTTCTATATACCGCATCCGCCGGCGGTTGAGAGCTGTGAATTTCCACCATGGCGCCCGCAGCCACAGACACGCAGTGGTCAGTCGATTATGACACCCTGCGCCGGGAGAAACTGTTCCAGAACCCTCCCACGGATCACACGGCCTACCCATCTCTGGCCGAGTCAATCCGCCCGCATATCGATTCCTTCAATGCTCTCTTCGAAGATAGCAAGATCCTGGAGGCAGGACTCAGGGATATCGGGACCAAGACCTTCCTCGACGGTGAACTCGAGACCTATGAACAGAAGAAGGCTCGGCAAGCAGAAGGCATTCGCCCACCGAAGCGCAACCGCCTGAACGTTCGCGTGCGTGAAATCTTCCTCGAAAAGCCCACCCTGCCCCCCACAAATAAGTACACCACCCGCAACCGTGAAATCTACCCTTCGGAGTGCCGAGAGCGCCATGCGACCTACCGTGGTAAGCTCCGCGCTCGTCTCGAGTACCAGGTCAACAATGGAGACTGGATGGAGTCTGTCCGCGAGCTGGGTAATGTCCCGATCATGGTGCGCACCAACAGGTGTCATCTCGAAAAGGCGACTCCTGAGGAGCTTGTCCGACACAAGGAAGAATCGGAGGAACTGGGCGGTTTCTTCATCGTTAACGGTAACGAGAAGCTTATCCGTATGCTGATCGTCGGCAAGCGCAACTATCCCATGTCCATTATTCGTGGCTCGTTCGTCAAGCGTGGTCAGACTTATACAAAGTTTGGTGTTCAAATACGCTCGGTCCGTCCCGATCAGACATCGCAGACCAACGTGCTTCACTACCTCTCCGATGGAAACGTCACTTTCCGTTTCTCATGGCGCAAGAATGAATATCTCATTCCCGTCATGATGATCCTCAAGGCGCTCGCCGAGACCAATGACCGCGAAATTTTCGAGGCCATTGTCGGTGGTGCTTCCTCCAAGGGTTTGAAAAATACTTTCGTCACAGACCGTGTCGAGCTTTTGTTGAGAACATACCACGCCTACCAGAAGCACAGCCAGTACGACTGCCGGTCCCACCTGGGCAAGGCTTTCCGACCTGTCCTGGGAGTTCCCGCCGATATGCCGGACGAGGAAGTCGGCACGGAGTTCCTTCGCAAGGTCGTTCTCCCTCATCTGGGAAATGAGAATGTCACCGAGGCCCAAGACTGGGATAAATTCAAGCTGATTACCTTCATGATCCGCAAGCTTTACTCCACGGTCGCAGGAGACTGTGCACCCGACAACCCCGATGCCGTTTCCAACCAGGAAGTCCTGCTTGGTGGTTTCCTCTACGGAATGATTCTCAAGGAACGTATCGAGGAGTGGCTCCGATCGTTCGGCCCCATTGCTAGAGATTGGTCTATCCGCAACAACGGCGCAAAGTTCACCGATGACGCCTTCGAGCGCGACTTCCTCTCCAAGATCGTCAAGCGCTCAAATGAGAACATTGGTAATGCGCTCGAGTACTTCCTCTCCACGGGTAACTTGGTCAGTCCCACTGGTCTTGATTTGCAGCAAACTTCGGGTTACACCGTCATTGCCGAGAAGATCAACTTCTACCGTTTCATCAGTCACTTCCGCATGATTCACCGTGGTAGTTTCTTCGCCCAGCTGAAGACTACCACTGTTCGCAAACTGCTTCCGGAAAGTTGGGGTTTCCTTTGCCCCGTTCACACTCCTGATGGATCGCCTTGCGGTCTGCTCAACCATTTGTCTCACAAGTGTTTGATCGCTACGGATAATCTGGATGTGTCTCACCTGCCTCGGATTTTGGTCCAACTTGGTGTCCGGTCCGAGTCTTCCGTGGCTTTGGATGAGAGTGTGGTCGTCCAGTTAGATGGCAGGATCATTGGTTACTGCTCGCCCAAGCAGGCCCAGAAGATCGCCGATACCATTCGTTACTGGAAGGTGGAGGGCAAGCACAACATCCCTCGCCAACTGGAAGTTGGATACGTTCCCAACTCAAGTGGCGGTCAATACCCCGGTATCTACATGTTCTCCCAGTCAGCGAGAATGTACCGCCCTGTCAAGTATCTGGCGTTGGATAAGCTGGATTACGTCGGACCGTTCGAGCAGCCCTTCATGGAGATTGCCTGTGTCGAGTCTGACCTGATTCCCGGTCTTTCAACACACATCGAATTCACACCGACGAACATCCTTTCCATTGTCGCCAACATGACCCCCTTCTCCGACTACAACCAATCTCCACGTAACATGTACCAGTGCCAGATGAGCAAACAGACCATGGGTACGCCAGGTACCTCGATCGCATACCGTACCGACAACAAGTTGTACCGCATTCAAACCGGTCAAACTCCAATTGTGCGGCCGCCTCTTTACAACGCCTACGGCTTGGATAACTTCCCCAACGGCATGAACGCTGTTGTGGCCATCATCTCCTACACCGGATACGACATGGACGACGCCATGATTATCAACAAATCCGCACACGAGCGTGGCTTCGGTCATGGTACGGTTTACAAAACCAAGGTCCTCAGCTTAGCCGAGAACGATTCCCGCCGCGGCAAGTCCAAGCGCGAGGTCTCCAAGCTGTTTGGATTCGCCCCTGGCGACGAGATTAAGGAGCAAGTGCGCAACACCCTCGACGAAGACGGATTGCCGCACCTGGGTGCTCGCGTCAAGGAGGGTGATAAGATCGCCGCCTGGCACAATGTCCGCTTCGATCCCGCCTCCGACTCTTATGTCAACGTTGACGGAATTACGCACTACCTGAAGTACAAGGACGCGGAAGAAGGCTACGTTGACAGCATTCGCATCATGGGTGCCGAGTCTGGCAACGAGCCCGCCCAGTCGCTGAGCGTCAAGTTCCGTATCCCCCGAAAGCCGGTCATCGGTGACAAGTTCTCCTCTCGTCACGGACAGAAGGGTGTTTTGTCTCAACTGTGGCCTGCAGTCGACATGCCCTTCTCCGAGAGCGGCATGCAGCCTGATCTGATCATTAACCCTCACGCTTTCCCATCTCGTAAGTTTCTCGCCCGTCCTGCATTACATGTACATTATATCTAACATTATTTTCAGGTATGACAATCGCCCAAATGATCGAATCCATGGCCGGCAAAGCCGGTGCCATGCACGGCCTCCCCCAAGACTCCACCCCCTTCCAATTCTCCGAAGAAAACACCGCTACCGACTACTTCGGCGAACAACTCCGCAAAGCCGGCTACAACTATTACGGCAACGAGCCCCTCTACAGCGGCATCACCGGCCGCGAGTTCTCCGCCGACATCTACATGGGTCTCGTCTACTACCAGCGTCTCCGTCACATGGTAAACGACAAGTTCCAAGTGCGTACCACCGGTCCCGTGAACGCCCTAACCGGCCAACCCGTCAAGGGTCGTGCCAAGGGCGGTGGTATCCGTGTCGGAGAAATGGAACGTGATTCCCTCATTGCCCACGGCGCCGCCTTCCTGCTGCAAGATCGTCTCATGAACTGCTCCGACGCCCAGCACACCTGGATCTGTCGTGGCTGTGGCTCGTTCCTGTCGACCCAGGTTGCTGTCTCGGGCTCCTCGCGTTCCCGGACTGCGCTCAACCCTGGTGCGGCTGCGGCAGCTGCTAAGGCGGCTCCGAATCAGCAGAGTAACCATGCTAATGCGGTGGCGGCTGTTGGTGCGGTTGGTGGTGTTAATGGTGTTGTGCGTTGTCGTCGTTGTGCGCGTGAGGCGACCTTTGAGGATTCTAGGGCTGAGATTTGGGAGGATGGGAATGGGCAGCGGTATGTCGGTGGTGATAATGTTACTATCGTGGCTGTGCCTGGTGTGCTGCGGTACTTGGATGTCGAGTTGGCGGCTATGGGTATTCGCATGAAGTTCTGGGTGGATAACTGATATACCGGTTGAGACTGGGCTTAAAATTGTTCGATGTCATTGGTGGCGTATACCTGGTTTAATGATTCATCTGCTTTTTATTTTATTTTGTTTATTTTTTTGCAAAATACATATTCCATTTCGTATATGAACGTACTCTGCCCAGATGTTATACAAAATTCAAAGATCTTGGGCTACTCCCGCTAGGTTTTATGAAGCAAACCTTGGATCACTTAATAGGGGATCAATTGGGTTGTTCCCCGCAGAAACCAAGGGTACCAATGAGTCAGTAGCAGGAATCTCGACTGCCTGGCCTACATTGAATCCAGTACCACTCTCCTGAAGTAATGACGACAGTTTCTCCCGAGTCTCGTTCATCATTTGCACCAGGTGTGCTTGCGCTGATTGGCAATCATGCGAAATCGGAAACTCGTCGTGCTGTCTATATGAAGCTTCAATAACTGGCCACGCCCGCCGAACGGTTTCCACATCACTGCAGGTACTACACTCTGAAATTGCCGTTGAAAGTGCGAGGTATGGTGTGGTGATATACCAGCGAAAACCGCTCCCACGAGGATCGGTGCAGAGCAGCTGTGCTTTTTCGAGATTTCGCAGTGCCAATCGCAACAGAATTGTATCTCCTTCTACTCGCGGTGAAAACACTGAGGCACAGCTGCCTGGTTGGCTACATCGGAATGGTAGCAGCTCTGAGAGACGGATCGCCGATACAATTGATTGTGTACTATGCCAGGTGAACCAGGCATAGGGAGAGGACTCGGGATCACAGTAGTGCAGCAAGGTGAACACTTGCTGTTGGACTTCTCGAGCCAGTTTATGTCTTTCTGCGGCAGTGCTGCACTCGGGTGAGCCAAAGTTGAGGACTCGACCGGCTACTTGTACGTGATATGTCACAAGAGCAAACGTTGTGTCCATGAGCTGCTCCTGTGGAGCGACTGGGTGCTCCGTATCCATATCGAAATCAGAGTCATTGATATGTGCCACATTTGGAATTGCACATGCCGCGCCGCTGTGGGTGATAAGTGGCTCGGATGCTTGCGAAAACGATGTCTGGAGATCGACAAGGCAAACAGTGAGCCACAACCGCAGTCGCATCTGCTGTTGAAAGAAAGACTCCCGAGCACAGGCCTGTTCATTTTCTTGATTCAGCCCCATGGCTCTCGCGAGTCTAACGGCTAGGGCAATGAGTGCCCAGACAGCGGTGTCTTTGTCTTCGGATCGTCTAGCAATCTGCAGTGGATTAGTGGCAGTCGGAAACAGCAGTGTGAAACCATACAAGATACAAAATGAAGGCTTGAAGGACGGTCATATCCCTCGTCGTTAGCAAGCCGGCCTTCTCAAAGGCGCTTTCGCACATTCTGCGATACACAGTCGTGATGCTAGACTTGTTTTGTTGGAATGTGGCCTGGCACTGTGCTTCTGTCATGGTGTTGGCTGCAACATAACAAACAGCAGACGCCAGCGCTCTCACCGAGTTGTTATCCTCGGATGTGCCCAGATACGTTGATGCCCCGTCCAGCATCCATTTGCTGAGGCTTGGCCGGTGAAGGATTTTGATTATTGGATCCACGTTTTGGAGGTACACCCTGCATAACTTGCTTGCGCCAAGCCTGTCACGAGGCAGTGACATGAAGCTGGGGGTCAACGTATTACCAATGCCCAAAAGGCTGAGAGCGCTGAAGCCGTTGCTTACCGTCTCTTTGCGCTGCAATGAGTCTGTCTCTAAACCTCCTTCGCTTGCCTGACTGAAAAGCAGCTCCAAGCCATTTGTTATCCGGGGGTCGTACATCTAGCCAGAGTTGAATAACGCTTCTTCTGACTTACAATCTCGTGTACATGCACTAGGTGCCCTTACCTCATGACCCGTAAGCTCAGTCCAGATGTCATTACCGGATATCTCCGGGCGTCGTGTGGCGGAATTTGGGTTTGGAAGATCGGGAAACGGTTGTGTCCCTAAGCATGGAGTCGGTTGGACTATCTGCAATACCTCGCAGTCCTGTTAGCCGACAATCCTGTCACTTCTTGGTGTAACCCTGGCATTGGGTGCTTTACCATCGTATCGCCACCGGGGTTTTCCGTTTTGTAGACTCCCTTGGGCGTCTGCGTTCCTGCTCATTTCATTGTCCTTGGCTTTATCGAACCCTGACTCTTGCAAGAGGCTCTCAAGCCTCCGGATATGATCCGATAGATCCCTCACGGTGGTTCCGATGTCGTACCCATAGTCCCAGTGACTGGAACTTGGAAGACTTCAATATACTTAATCTTATTGGTTGGAGACGGTCTTGGTGAGACCCACAATATTCGCACGATTCCACGAATATTGGCTTGACGAATGACGATATTTGTCTTGTCTGTGAATCACGAACGCGAATGCGAATGACTCAAAATATGACGAATATGTATTCGTGCCGAGCCCTCTCAGGCAGCAGCAGCAGCAATTCCTTGGACCTTGGGCAGACCACGAAAATACACGGAGGTGTACTCATTAAATTGATGTACTAGAAAAATGATGTAGTTACTACTCTCAAGGCTGTGTGCTCTGAGGCACACGGGTTGATTCAGCAGATACCAGCTAGCATAGACATCGGACCAGAGGTAGCAAAGAGGTTGGGCGCTTGCGCACAAGCAGTCAAAATCGAGATGTGTAGGAGTGTGTTTATCAACTAAAGCTACCTCGCGACTAGTTATTTATCTCCAGCTTAAAACTGCTTACGTAAGGAACGCTCACGTGAAAACCAAAGGAGTGGAAAGGGGAAGCATGCCTGTAGGGGGAGGTCACACCTCCCCACTACAGTAGTAGTTTACTCCGTACCTACGGAGTACTGTCCGTTCTACCGTGTCCACATGCCACTTCAGACCAGAGCTGACCTCGGGACCGCTGCGGATGCTCAGCCAACGAGTCCTTGGTGGCATCCGGAAGCCCCAGGAAGTCCCGTAGTAGAGCGCGTAGAACATCAGTTCCAGGGTCTAAAGACTGGGCCTGAGTGACCTGGCTGTAGCTCTTAAAGAGCTGTAGGGGGTCGAGCTGGTCTTCGGCAAAGTCCAGGGAGTCAGGAGAGATTCGCCGGTCCTGTAGCGTCTTGAAGTCTTCGAGTAGACCGATAGAGACTACCGGGGGCTGGGACCCAGCTGGCGTAATTGCCTTCCAGCGGTCTAAAAACTGGAGGCACCAACCAAGGATCTCAACAGCAATCACGGATCTGACCATCTTCAGACTTCCAACGATTATATATACGAAGTGTCATATTACCCTAAAATTATTTTCAAGTTGCTACGCCTCCTAGAACGCGAGATCTTATGCTTTGAACGCGCTGGTGAGCAAAATTGGCTGTCTTCTGGTATTGGTATTGGTGGCTAGTTCGGTTATCAGGTTCATGAAGCGTGGCGCATGCTCGTAGAGCTCTCAGCTCCTTTCCCACCATTGACATGTTCATGTGCAAACACTACACAGATTACACCGAGAAGGAGACTCCACGAGAGTAGGCCCTCTGCCCAGTAATCGCCGTAGTCTTCGACGTTTCGCAAACTAGCACCTAATATTGCTGTGTAGAACCAACAGTATGCATCCATTCCATCATTATTCCATACTACAAGTCTGCTATATACACCGAGGAGCCTCTCTAAACATTGGAAATCTTCTCCTCGAGCTCACTCTGCACCAGCCCAGTCTTCGCCTGAGGGAACTCCCTGGTCCGTACCTTGTTCTCAAACAAGACATCCAACTCAGCATACGAGCGACCCTTAGGCTCCGGAAGTCTAAAGAACGACCAAGTAAGACAAAGAATGCAAAGCGCACCCCAGAAGAAGCCCGACTTCCCCCTCCAGTTCCAAGCATCGACATTCAGCATATAAGGAATGATAATCCCCGTCACCAGATTGAGGACATTATAAACATTCCTCGCCAACACGACCGACTTAGTCCTCAGTCTCGACGAAGGAATCTCCGAAACAAGCGAGAAACAAACCGGCCCAACAGTCGAATCATAGATAAACGTATAAACCAACAACATCGACCCGGTGGCCCAGGAAATCGCCGGCGTCGAAGGCGCAATCGACACAAACCCAATAACAAGTAACACAAGAGTCAACAAAGCAAGTCCACCAACATACAACGTCCGTCGACCAAAGTAGGTCATCAACACCCACGAGCCAATCGTGCCAACAACACCAATGGCATACTGCACCAAGGACATGGTAAAAGACTGCGACACAGCCAGACCGGCCCGCTGATAAAACACAGTCGAATACCCCATCAACCCAGCACCACACAGACTCTGCGCCGCCCAGACACAGCACGCAATCTCCGTGCGTCGCAGATCAACCCCCTTAAAGCAATCCAGATAAGAAGTGCCCGTCTCCGCCCGCTGCTCCAACGCATTCGTGTACACAATCATCGAAACCGTCTCCTCAGCACTGAACCCGGGCGTCTCCGAGCGCGTCAGTCTCTTCACAGCCCTAATCGCATCCTCCCGTCTATCCTGTCTGACCAGCCACCAAGGACTCTCAGGTGCAAGATAAACCCCAATGAAGATGGGAATCGGCCAGACCCACTGAATCCCAAACGGAATCCGATACGCCCATTCATCCATCCTCCCCGACAAACCCTTCAACACACCAGAGGCAATCAACTGCCCGAAAACCCAGCACAGGTTCACGTAAGTAGTCAGATACGCGCGCAGCGCAACCGGACACACCTCAGACGCATAGGTGACCGTCAGAGTCTGGTAGACGCCGAGCGGGATGCCCATGAGGAGTTCGCCAGCGACGAGACATTGGACGTTGGGTGCGAAGAAGAGGATGAAGATGAAGCCGACTGTGGAGGCCAGACAGGCCATGAGGGTGCGGCGGTAGCCGTAGCGTTCGGAGATGATGCCGTTGATGAAGAGGCCGATGATTTGTCCGCAGCTCATGGCGTTTGTCAATCCGGCTTGCCAGGATGCGGCGAGCCCGTAGTTGCCGTCGGACATTAGTCCGCCGTATTTTTGGTTGAAGGCGGGAAAGGCGAAGAAGGAGCCGATTAGGACTACGTCGTAGCCTTCCATGATTATCGCGCAGGAGAGCAGGAGGGACCAGGCTACGGCTTTGGGGTAGAGCTTTAGGGCTTGGAAGGCGGTCATGTGGTGTTCTTTTTCGATGGCGGCGTGCGCTTCCGTGCTGGTCTGCAGGTCGGAGTCGGAGAGGCCGTAGCCTGGTGGGATGGTGTTCTTCTCGTCATGTTCGACGGTGGGTTGTTTTTCTGATGCCATTGCTGGAATTGGGGCCAATGATTGCCTTGGATATTTCCAGATGGGGTTTCTTCAGTTTGAACTGGGATGCTGGTATTCAAGTGCAGATCGTGTGGGCATCCTTGAGACTTTTATAGAGGATTTTGCTTTTCTCCTTTTGGGCAATGGCCGACGACGAGATGAAGTCCTACACATGCGAGGATTGGGACTGGGATGCCATTGGCTCACTCGGCCGTGAAGTCTTAATCCTTGCGTGATACTTTTTCTTCTTTGCAGATGAGTTCTGGTGGCGGACAACTTTCCCCAGTTTGATTCCCGGGGTAATTGCTGGGATCAGTCCACACTCCCCCGGATTTCGGCGAGGAGATGAATGATTGGACTAATGTCGGGCCGAAGATGGGAATGAGAGAGGCATTTCCTTTCCAGCCACATCTTTTTTTTTTCTTTCTGTTTCACTTTCCGTCGATCCCGCTAGAAACACTGCGGAGATATAAAATGAGGTGATTGGTGAGATGTCGGGCCGACATCGTTTTCCCCCTCTTTTTCAGTTTCGGGCCAAAAGTGAAGTCCGGGGAAAGATCGGCCTGAGGAAGTCTGGCCACATGGCCCACATCAGATGGAATAGAACAGATGGGAACATGTGAAATCCAACCAAATCCTCGTCTGAGAGCAGAGAGTCTGTCACTCTGTCAGTCTGAGACATTGTCAAGGCCAAGATATACACTTTGATGCCAATTTCTGTCGGCCCGACATCCAGGCAATCGGAGAAATGGACTTCCCCCAACCTGAGAAACCTCGCAGAAACCTCGCAGGGAAGGACTTGATCGTCAAGTAGTAGTTGATTATCTAAAGATGGAATCTGAGGCATATATAGCAGATTCTCTTTGCCCTCAGATTTGTGTTCATCTCTTTCTTCTGTTTATCCGTGCAGCAATTCCTATTTCCTCGCATTCACCCAGATGTCTCCAGCTCTAGTAACCGAAAAGTGGTGGAAAAACTCCATAATCTACCAAATATACCCAGCGAGCTTCAAAGACTCCAACGGCGATGGAATCGGCGATATCCCAGGAATCATCTCATCCCTAGACTACATCACAAGTCTAGGAGTCGATGTGATCTGGCTATGTCCCATGTACGACAGTCCCCAAATCGACATGGGCTACGACATCTCCGATTACCAAAGTGTCTATGGACCCTACGGCACCGTCCAGGACATGGAGGACCTGATCTCTGAATGCCACAAGCGTGGACTGCGAATCATCCTGGACCTGGTGGTAAACCACACCTCGGACCAACACAAATGGTTCCAAGAATCCCGCTCCTCCAAGACAAACCCCAAGCGAGACTGGTACATCTGGAAACCAGCCAAGTACGACGCCAACGGCAACCGTCAGCCGCCCAACAATTGGCGCAGCATATTCGGCGGCAGTGCCTGGGAATGGGACGAGAAGACTCAAGAATACTATCTCCACCTGTTCTGCGTCGAACAGCCCGATGTCAACTGGGAGAATGCCGAGACTCGTCAGGCAATCTATGACGAAGCGATGGAATTCTGGCTCCAGAAGGGTGTGGATGGGTTCCGCGTTGACACGGTCAACATGTACAGCAAACATCCCGGATACGCGGACGCGCCTATCCTCGACCCCAAGTCCGAAACACAACCTGCTTTCTCGCTATTCTGCAACGGGCCCCGGATCCACGAGTATCTGAGCGAGATGAACGAGGTACTTTCCAAATACGATGCCATGACCGTCGGCGAACTGCCGAATACACACACTCTGGAAGGCGTCTTGCGCTATGTCTCCGCAGCAGAGAAGCAGCTGAGCATGGTCTTCCAGTTCGACCTGGTGGATCTCGGGCATGGAAAGGACTACAAGTTCCTGACCACGGACCCGGGCTGGACACTCGGCGAACTGAAAGCGGCTGTCAAGAGCACGCAGGATATCATCCGCGGCACTGATGCGTGGACGACCGTTTTCATGGAGAACCACGACCAGGGGCGGTCAGTGAGTCGATTCGGTTCTGACAAGACGCCCGAGTGGCGCGTTCGGTCGGCGAAAATGCTCGCCATGATGCAGAGCACGCTTTCTGGCACGCAGTATATTTACCAGGGTCAGGAGATTGGTATGGTGAATGCGCCGCGGGAGTGGACGATTGATGAATACAAAGATATCGATAGCTCGAATTATTATCGCATGGTCAGCAAAGTGTCGAACAATGACCCTGTCGCACTGGAGACTGCTATGGATGCTCTGCAGCGGCTGGCGAGAGATCATTCCAGACTTCCGATGCAGTGGAGTGATGAGGCTTATGCTGGGTTTTCACCTGCTACGTCGGCGAAGCCTTGGATGCGTCCGCATGATAATTACCCTGAGGTCAATGTGAAGTTGCAGGAGAAGGATGGGGGTTCTGTTCTTGAGTTCTGGAAGAAGATGACTGAGCTGCGCAAGCAATATGCTGATCTCTTGGTCTTTGGGGACTTTGATATTCTTGACGAGGAGAATGAGAGTGTCTTCACGTACACCAAGTCTAGTCGGGATCGGACTGTCTTGGTGATTCTTAACTTCTCGGATAGATCCCAGAAGTTCGAAACGCCGGAGACTTTGAAGGGTGAATGGAAGTTGTTGGCTGGCAATGTTGATGATATTCAAGAGGAATTACAGGCGTTTGAGGGACGGGTCTTTTTGGTTTGAGGCTGGGGTTGATACCTATTAGATAGCTGTCTATACTCAAGGGCTAGTTAATCATGTTTGACTTACTTTCCAGCCTATTTCTGAGACTCTCTTAATTTATATCTGATAGGTATTTTGTGACAGCCCTGGCCCCTGGAGGGCTGATCAGGCTGATCCCCCAGTGACCAGTCTCCCAGTCTCTCCTCAGTTTTACCAAGCTTACAGCGCAGAAATGGCAATTCCTCCGTATCTCACATGTGAATATCCTCAAATACCTCAGTTCCACATCTCGCGGTGATCAGCGTGCCGCTACGGAAAAGTATTAATTGCCAAGCCCTTCATCGAACGCGGGGGAAAAAGAGATCTGCAGATGTACTCCACGTTTCGACATCAACAAACCCCTGACCTAGAACCCTGCCTGCAGTCCACTGTAGACTGCAGTCCAAAGGACTCAAGAGAAAAAAGATGACAAGCCCGACAGGCCCAACTCAATCGCGCGTCCCAAAAGCCTGCGATCCCTGTAATCGCCGCAAAGTCCGCTGCAACGGGCAACAAAGATGTCAGCAATGCCTGCACCTGGATCTCCTCTGCACCTACACCGAGAACCGGCTCTCGCGCTCCAGGAAACACTCTCTACGGCGCGGAGCAGTCATCTCCAAATACAAGAACTCAAGCAACAACGACACCATCTCCAAAACCACACTGACACCACTGCTCTCACCACCACTGGCACCTAAACCCTCACCCTCATCACTCAGTCGCTCATCCACATACTTTGAAAGTCTGCTGCCAGACTACATGTCCTACGTATACCCATTCAGCCCGATAATCACCGACAGCGAAGTACGGCAGTCGATACAGAAAATGGATACCGAGAGAGAACACGCAGCTTTCATCTACGCCTTTACGGCTGTAACACTGGATTTAACGCGATCGTCACATTCAAACTGCGCGAAACCAGCATCAGGACCAACCTCAGCACCAAATTCAACGCAAATAACCGACCTAATGCGCCAATCGGTCGAATCCCAACAACCACTCGTAATCGGCTGTCGACCATCCATTCTCCGCGCAACAACCAGTATCTTCATACAGATGTGCGCAATGAGTCTAGGCCACTACGATCTAGGCTTCTTCTACCTGCGCGAAGCAATAAGCATGATCCACATGCTACGGATAAGCGACAAGACCGCACAAAGCGCTCTTAGTCGCCCCGAGCGCGCCAGACGGCAGCGTCTATACTGGCAATGCTTCATCCACGAGCGATTCATGTCAATTGTGTATTTCACGCCTGTCACGCTACCTCCGCATTCGCAGTACCCGGAAGAAGACGAGACCGTGGAAGCGGGCATCCAGCAGGGATGGACGCAGGTGATTAAGACGTTTTGTATGCTTGATGCGGCGTTTATTAGTCTTTGGATTGGGGATAGGTCGCAGGTGAGCGCGGAGTGGGTGGAGGGGAAACATAAGGAGTTGGATGATGGGGTTTGGGAGGTGGAGGTTTCGGCGTTGTCGGAGTTGCAGCAGGCGGATTTGGTGGTTACGAGGCAGTGGATGAGGACTTTGTTGTGGCAGATGGCTATGTCGAATTGTTTGCTTAGTTCGCATGCGTCTTGTCCTTCGTTGGAGTTGGAGATGCCGTTGAGGTTGTCGGTGCAGTTGAGGAGGTTTTTGACGAAGATTTCGCAGAATGTGATTCGTGTCCATGGCTCGGCTATGATTAGCAAGTTGTTGGAGATTGTTAATACGATTGCTGATGTGGTCATTCATGTGCCGCAGGCTACGGAGGAGGAGATCAGGTGTCGCATTGATGATATTGTGTTTTTGCAGGGGATTGTGTTGTCATTTCATAATTTGCAGGTCATGCCGAAGGATATTCTGTTGGATAAGTTTCGGTTGATTCGGGGCAGGTTTCCGCATATTGAGGTAGCCATGCAGTTGGCTATTTAGAGCAGTGGTGTTGAAACAGACTAGGATGAATAATACCAGAGCACTCAACAGCAGGAACGTGGAGAATCTAAGCATAATCCAATGGCATATCGATATCAATAATACACACACAAATCATTCTAACCCGTCACAGCGTAGAGGTCACGTTGGAGAACTCGCCCTTCTCGAGCTTAGTCTTCCAGAACTCGGGATTCATGTCGTCGAATCCGTGATGCACCCACCCTTCTTCCTTGACGTGGTACAAGTTAATGAAACCACCGGAGTAGGCGTCACGGTGCATGGCAGCCAGAATGGCTCGGCGGCCGAGGGCCAACGCCTCCTCCTCGGACAGGTCGTACCGGTACTCGGCGTCCAGCACACCGTAAGCGAAAGTCTGACCGGATCCAACACAGAACAAGTTACCCGGGAGACGAGTGCCGTCGGAGTCGATGTAGTAAAGGGCGGGTCCTTCTGAGGGTGTCATCTAGAGATTATCATTAGTCCCCATCTGGTATTTGTGAATGGTGCGTATGACATACTCCTGCGAGCATAGTTCCCATGCTCAGTCCGTATCCCTTGTAGGCGTAAGTGAGGTTGGCAAGGATCTTGGATGCGGCCGCAACAGTGATGCGGCGCTTGTGTCGGATTTCTAAACAGAGACTCATCAGCACTGACTCACCACTCCCCAAGACCAAAGCAAGCGGACTTACCGTGCAGAGTGCACTGCTGGCTCAGATAGCGCAACCAATATTGACAATCCTAATTCGCATAACCATCAGCAAACGTCCATCACACTCAGCATCATCGCTGTCGGACAAAACTTACAGCTGCACCACCGGCCATAGTTCCTAGCAAACCTGGCGTCGGCTCATTCGACTTCTTGTCCTCACCCCGACTCAACCGCGATACAGGAATGACCTTCTTGACTGTCTGACTGGCAATCCAGTTGCCGGCTGTTGCTCGAGAATCGGTACACACGATCTAACCCAAAAACTCATCAGCATGTCGTGTCCAGACCCGGCAAAAATATGTAATCAAAATGGAGGAAACATACGATACCGCCCTGGAATCGGAATGCCAGGGTTGTTGTGCCGTGAGCGAGCTTGATGGGACAGCTGGGGTTGGAGTGGTCATCGGTCATGGCACGCAGGAAAGCAGCGCGCTGAACAGAAAAAACGATGTCAGCCTGTCGTTCTTCTTGTATGAATCATAGTATATTCAGGCCGGTGGTTGTCTTGGGCAGAGCTATGATGACGGCGGATCTTGGGTCGACGTCAAGTCGATCGTACGCCATCGAAAAAGCCGCCATCAAGCCCAAAGAAGACCTGCCACGGTATCCGACAGTACTCACATTATCAACGGGAGGAAGGCTGAACTTCAACGAGAGCGGAGGGACGCTGGAGTTGAAGTCCTCTTGCTCTTGCTCTGAGTACATCTCATTATGATGATGAGTGCGCGAGTATTGGGCGACAAGCTTATCCATGATGTGACAAAGTGTGAGTAAGGAAAATGGTAGAAAAAATGATGGTGGAAAGAGGTGAAAGGGATTGGGTGAGATAGTCGATGGTTGAAGCTCCGCTGGAGCTTGGGGTTTCCGCGTCACTCTGGCGCCTGAGGTCACGTGCATGTTATCACTACGCGGTACAACTACGATGATTTTTCAAGAGCTTCCAGTAGAAAGATAATAAAACAACTAGCGGATTAAACTTTACGATACAAAACTTGCATATTTCCCGAGTATCAAAGCCTCGCAAGTTCAGTGCCAACGCCGTTCCCGAAAACGCCTGCAACGGCCAATCTGAGGCGCGAAGAGTTGAGTTTACACGTAACAGCTGCGAGGTGCCTGTAGCAGGCCAGAAAAAGGTCGACTGGGATCCTGGAGAGTTTGCCTCGATTACACAGGCTCAGCCAGCATCTTTGCAGGCGGCGCGCCGGTTCCAACTGGTTCGGTGATACCATTGGCATTGCCCTCAACCAGAGAGCGCTCGTCCATCTCAGACACACGCTCCGAACTCTCATTCAGCCCGTCGACATGACTGGCGCCAATGCCATTGATTCCGGCACCATTGACCTGGGCTCGCGAGTCCTCCTGGTCAGCGGCAGAGGTAATGGGCTCGACACTAGGCTCCCATGAACGGAGGTCGTTCTCCGCATCCTCGAGAATCTGGCGTGCCAGAGGCTCATGGTCATATGCCTGGCGAGCATCACCGGGGACTACAGGGCTGTCGTCGATGTAGTTAAGCAGGCGACGAGCGTGGCGAGCCAGAATGGTCTGCTTCTCGGCGCGCTCGATGACGGCCGCCAGATGGATATCATAGGCCTCCTTAAGCTTTTGACGTGTCTGCAGATGGGATAGACGTTAGCAAGACCAGACTAAAAGCACAACCCCATAAGAATGGAGAATTCTAGAGTTGAAACGTACGATATTAGACAGCTGCGCCTCAGCAACCAAGTTCTGTGCCTCAGCACGGACAAGCTCATGCTCTAGCGTTACCAGACGCTGACTATTTGGGTCCTTGTACTTGAGCTTGGCGATCTCATCAGTGACCTTCTGGCGTTGATCGCGCGACGGCTGAACCGAAGCCTCCATGTTGCGAATCTGCTTCAGGATGTTGCGGTAGTCCTCGAGGTTCTGTGCAAAGACGTCTTCCTGCTCGCCCATCTCGGCGAGCATGACGCCGAGCTTGTCGGAGATGTCGGAGACATTGTCATCTTCAGTGGCCTCTCCCCATTCCGACAATTGAGCGGCGATCGAGGTGCGCTCACGGCCGGCAGCTTCGTGGGCGCCGATAGCGTTGTTCTCACTCTTGATCAGCTTGGTCATCTTTTTGCTCAGCTCGGGTGCTTGCATCCCACGGAAGGTCGAGATGCTGAACCGGTGCCGGCTCGCCGGGGGTTCTCGGCGCGATCGAATTGAGATGTTGCGGTTCCTAGATAAGAGTTAGTGATGATGCATGTCGAGCAGGCGGGTTACATACATCTTGTTGTAAGGTGATACGGTTGATCAATACAGGGTAGAATTATGATGTATGTCGAGATGAAAAGCCGACAGAGAGTAAATCTGGGGGAGGTAGCGCGTGATAAAGTGCGCCTTCCTATAGATGACGATGGTCGAACCCTATTCTTCTCCTCTTTCTTTCCCAGAGGAATTGCAGTCCCGGGCTGACGTCATGACGGGGAGGGGCGGATGTCCAGCAAGTTATCCAACAAGCTGAGTCGCTCATACACCCCATGATATGTCCGATTGCGGAAAAGTCTAGGTTGTTGTAGAGGAAGTGGTGAAGTGGTGAAGGACATTGGTCTTGGTTTAGCTGACAGAGCGGATGATCGTCATTCTCCACCATCGACCATCGGCTTCCCGATATGAAGCCACGAGCTTAAAGGGTTATTCATTTTCTTGATTTAAAACAGACACACGTGACACAGTAGACCCCAATAGAAGGCGAATGGGCCTTTTCAAGTCCATTCTTTGACATATATAGAAGGTTAATGTCTGACAAGTCTTGGGTTTCTCTTTCCGCTTCAGTGCTCACCCCATGCCGCTTTTTGCTCACTGAGTAAAACTGAGCACATCCCTGGGCGTCACTGAGCGTTGCCTCAGTGACCTCAGACCACCGCCTGTTATTCTGCCGAATTTATGAAATTCTGCCACGCTAACCCCGATTGGGAAGAACCACCAAGCCTGCACATGGCAGCTTCATCCGGTCTTGCTTCCTGCCACTCATTCCATCAAGAGCATCCCTAAATTAATGCAGTAACCTGCCGGTGGTTGTGCTAGAGCGAGAAGCAGATGATCGTAATTGCCCCAAAAATATCTCGTATGGATGTGAAAACAATCCACCCAGTGAAGATTTCTTTGGGGAATATATATCCAGGACCACCTATACATTAAAATCCGCCAAGGAATAGACGTGCCTCCGATGAGAAACAATGCCTATCCAGATTGACTCTTCTGACCAAACGGTCCGGCTCTGGGATCTGGTTTACAGGTTCTCTGGACCGAACTCTGATTGGCCACTCGGGCCCAATTTGGTCAGTAGTCTTTTCACCCAGCAGTCTCCTACTGACATCAGGCTCAGACAATCAGGCATTCAGGCTCTGGAATGCAGCAGCAGGCACTTTAGAGGCGACTCTTGAAGGCCATACAAGCTCTGCCTGCTCAGTGACATTCTTACCCAATAACCAGTTACTCGCATCTGGCTCTTGTGATGAAACAGTCCAAATCTGGGATCCAGTAACGAGCTCTCTAGAACAGACTCTCGAGGGTCATTCAGGCCCTGACCCTGTCAGGTCAGTGGCCTGAACCTCTCATGGCCAGTTACTGGCATCTGGATCTCACGACCAGACAGTTCAGCTCTGGAATCCGATAAGAGACGGACAGGAGAAAATAATCAAGGGCCATTCAGGCCCGGTTAACTCAGTAGACTTCTCACCTGATTGGATGGCCAATTACTGGTAACTGGCGTCTGGCTCTTCTGATCAGAAAGTCCGACCCGGCGAAGAGTCTGTTGAACCGGCAGCGGATTCAACTGGGTTTATGAACTGTGGAAAATGCATGGGATTCAATGCCGATGAAGTTTATTGAGGCCATAAAGAAGGTCGAGGCAGACAGGAATCAGGATGGATAAGATGCGGCGCATGGAAGGCTGTTGAAGTGGGCTAGATAGCCTGAATACATCTCGAATGTTTTATAATTCCGTTAAACCGTAATATTGCCACATACGACCATAGGGTGTGGAAAATAGGGCTTCCCGTCCGCTCAGCCGTACTCAAGCCACACGCCGGTGAGTTAGTAGTTGGGTGGGTGACCACCAGCGAATCCTCACTGTTGTATGTTTTTTTCTCCTTCCTTGTGCAGAGAAGTCTGTCCATGACGTCGACTTCTTCACTACTCACTAGTTATCCTTCTTGCTTGCGGTACAATACAAATGATATGATTGATATTCCTTAGAATAATCTTTGATAACTAGGGGTTGCATTATTGGAGCCATCTATCCGTAAAATAGCCTCTGAATGCAAAGACATAGCAATGATTTAGAGATTCCTCATGGCAAGAATTGCGTCACGGACATCAGCTCCAAGCACAGTTCCAGCATCAGCGTCACGAGTGGAAGTATCACCTGAGTCAAACGTCTTGTCTTGAACAAGGGATTCAGGGAGCTCCGATCCTGAAACACAACGGGCTAATGTAACCAGTGTTGACCGATTAAGGTACTCGCCCGCGGAGGGCCAAAAACGCGTGGCTTCAACCTTTTTCGCAACGGCGTCACTGGCTCCTCGGCTCTTTGCGTTCAGGTACGCAATAATGAAACAGAAGTACAAATACCGTCGACGAGGACGATTGTCGGAAACGAACGTCAATGGCTTGTTGTCGATTTCCTGTCATATCATTGGTATAATACTCAACTCTAGCTTTTACAATACTGACCTTCAGTTTCATGTAGGATCCACCCAAGGTACCGATGATGTTCTCCTTCTTTGATTCGTCCAAGACAACACATCTCCATTGAGTTGGACTTTCCATTGGGCCGGGCATAGGTACAATGGCGATGGTACCTTGGTCGAAAAGTAGCTGAATATTATCTGCTAGTGTAATGCCTAATTTATATGTGTCAGTCATTTACTTGACCACAAAGGTACATTCTTACCATTGCGGGGGTCACCAAGAACTCCATCGCTGACTCCGAATAGGTGTGCAACTTCCTTGGATGTCATAGACTTGGGTACAAGATGGGCGGCTTTGATGTTCTTTTGGGGGAGTACAGTGCCCAAGACGTGACACCACCCAAAGCCAGGGAGACAATGTTCATTGACACCGTAATAAGCATAAACCTCTTTCTTGAAGGCGGTTTGGTCAAACTTTGCCCCCTTCTGCTTCGCACTTGCACCCAGCACACGGGAGATTATGGCATCGCGGTAGGCGTGCTCAAGCAGGCTTTGGTCCATCGGCCCTTCAATCCTCTGCCGTTTCGCTGAAACTGCCTCATCGATGTCTTCCACAATCAACGGGCGTTGTGTCTTGAGGACATGAATTGTTGTCGAAGACGAGCGGAAGGACTTCAAGAAGGGTTGAATTTCTCGCTGGAAGGCGTCCTGAGGTATCTTTCCAGTCTGTCTTGCCTCGTTGAGGCCGTCTCGGACACATCGCATGTACTCAAGTTCAGTTTCCATTGCGGCGAGTTTCCCCTCAAGAATATCAGATGTTGTCGACTCAATTGACATCTCAGAAAGGCGCGATGCTGCACTCGCAGACCTTTGCTTGTGAGTCCGCAGCGCTGACTGACGAGAAGGCGCCATGAGAGACGATATTCTTTCGGGGATTACGGGGGGCTCAGCAGGGTTGTTCCGGGCTGACATGTTGGCGGTATAAAGTAATAACAGTGCTTAAGCAGGAAAAAAAAGGCGATAAGCTGATGGAGTGATGAAAAGGAAGAAAGGAAACACGAAGGAAGGTGCCGAGCTGGAGTAACCGCTGCCCAATTCGGATTTGACATGGCAGAGCCGCCAATTGTCGGGTTCCTGGGGAGTCGGAGGGTCTCTCCCATGGGATTGTAAAAGTTTATCTCTCGAACATCCACTATTCTCATCCGCTGTAGGTCCTTCTGCTGTAAGTTCTGTTTTACCAGTGATCATCGGGCTCTGCTCCTTCGCAATCCGACTGCGGCGTATGGAACCTCCCCTCCCACTATCTTCAGTTAGTTTTACATATCAATCAGGGTGCTGGTTTTCCAACAGGCTTATGCTCAATATCAGATCGGGTTCACCCTTCTGTGTTCATTCGTAGAAATGGATAGCTCTCATCTCTTGCGGAAAGCGTACAGATACCACTTCTCCAATCGTCCTTTTTACTTCTCGTATAGCTAACTAGCCCATTTGTTAGATAGGATGTATACCGCACTCGAACATAAAGGGCACGAAGGCAGATTTAGGCAGGAGTAAATGGTTCCTCATTCGTGTAGGTCCAAGGCCTCTCTGTTGAAATCATGTAATCTTCTTGGATTGAGGTTTGGTTGCTCACCTGTTCTGATCGCCAAGTCATTCAAAGGGCAGTTGCCGTCGATATCAAATTGCTTGTTTGCCTCCGACTCTCACCTCGACTACGATCCTCACTTCTCGTCTTTTGCTTGGTTTTGACTATTTCCCGTCCCTACGCTTCTTCGACCCATACACCTAAAACGTGCCGAAAAGGGCCTTAGTATCTACGTGTATCTTCGTGAGTGGTGATTTTCTATATCATAGCACCCCTGTTTCTCTATTTCGTGTACTGAGACTCTCGTGCACTATATTTGTTGTCGTGTTTGCTTGTGTACGGTCATCGTCGTCTCATCGCCCCGGCGAGGCAGGGACGTGACAACTTTGTTGTCTTTTTCTTCCCTTGTCGTGTTTATTCCTCCTCTCTACTCATCTCCTCAAACTTCCTTTTCTTCCATGTCTACCCCCTTCTCATACCTTGCTTTCTTATCTGTTCCTGCTTCGCAGCTCTAACGTGTTGTTCCCAGCAACATTTCACCAGCCAGCAGCACGTTCGTACACAGTCACTTTCCAATTGATCATACCTCCGTCGCGACAACTATTCTCACTCTGACTTTTGCGCTCGTCGCGTCTCTTACATCTGTCAATCGCCCAGGTAAGTCAAAGCATCCATCCTTTCACCATCGCCCTGGTGCCTTGTGGTAGAACTTTCTGACTATGACGTCCCTCATAGTAACCCGCTGGCTGTAAGCACCACACGATGGCTGCAAGCGTTGAGAATCCCACTGTGAGCCCAAATCAACTTGGACTTTCCGACCGCAAGCTGCGCGAGATAATGCGAAGCGGCGATAAAGAGGAAATGAAAAAAAACCGCGATGTCTTCCACGTAACTGGCCTCGTTGCTTGGACAGTCCGACCTCCTTACTGGCGCATTGCCTTAGCCACCAATGCTCAAGGAGACCGCTTTCTGTCTGATGATGAGCTTGATCGTGTTCTCCCCCAATGGAAGCTCATTCTAAAGGGTGAAAGGATCCCGAGCTACAGGTACCCGACGGCTGCCGATTCTTTTAAGGAGTGGCTTGATTCCGAGAGACGGAAGGCCCGTCGTCTCGGAAAGCCATGGATTCAAGCACCTCCCGCCCTCCCACCCTCTCTGTCAACTTCGAAGACAGCAGGCCCAATTAAAAGGTCTTCGTCTTATATGCCTCCACCACGCGCCGGTGGCTATACTGGCACATCTCCTTTCGACGTGGAGGGTACCCACGAGACCGTGGAAATCCGCGTGCTCAGAGAGCTAGTCAAGGAAGTCCGAGACCTGAAGAGGATGTTTGCTGCTGCTATGGAAGGAAGTATGATTCAGTGCATGGCCCCGACTCCCCAGGACATGGATGTTGGAATGGGCTCTTCGGATCATGTTCATGGATCGGCATTTGACTGCCACCATGGTGCATCACCGGAGGCCTGGTATCCTGGGGCGCAGCGATACCCTACAGAGATTCAGCCCCTCTCAGAAACCTCTGGTGCCGATGGCTCGGCAATGCCAAAGTTCATGGAGCAGTATTAAACGAAGCCGCTCCAACACCTCACACCTGCCAGTGTGGAGGAAGAGTGGCAGCAATGGCCGGATGCCTGGGAGGGTTAAACTTGCTTCTCTCATTCCATTATTTTATTGGGAATGGGGCCAGTAAACCTAGTGGCGAGAAATCCAACAGGAAAATGGGGGGCAAAACCTCCTCATGCCGACGCCGACTATGATGCCGAGGAGCAATGTCCAATTTCATTCAGGGGAGAAGAGAAGTGGGAATTGAGAAACATCTAGAAACTAAGGCGGTTTAGCGCCAGGTGCAGCTTCGTAGGTCATCCGACTCATGTATTTTGATGTCGGTTCGGATCTCGGCCGATGACTTTATCCGGACCCACTTTTGTCGATTCCTGGGTCATTTATTGTTGACTCGACGTCTTTTGCAGGGAAAGATATCATTTCGACCTTCCAGAAAGAAATCATGTGAATCTAGTAGCTTTGGATGTACCTGGTTCCATTTGCCTGGAAACCTTTTTTCCAGCTGGCCATTTCCCCTACGTACCGTTTAGTTGACAAAATACCGAACCTGCTCATCTAGTCAACTGGCCAGTTACACTGCAATAACAATTGACATGATGGTGTCACGATCCGGAGCCGAGGAGCTAAGGATAAGGAGATAGGAGCAAGGGCCAAGGAGGTCTCGGACTGACTTGCGGCCGTGTAGTATGCGGAGACAGGATTGCCGAGGAAGGTACCAAGACAAGGCAGAGAACAGAGGAGACAAGAGAGTCAAGACAGATCAAGATAGGATATGGAGGTTCGTAGTAGAGGACAGGAAGGAGGTAAATTGTTGCATGAAGAGGAAAACTATGTACAAAGGGGATGCGTCCTGTATAGCTTTCCTTTGACGCACTGAGTCACCTAGGAAATAGATAAAGGCAGACCGCAGTTGCAACCTTTCATTTCTTGTCTGTTGCCACTTCGCATAATGGCCCGCAGCTTGCGGTCATATTGCTCACGTTGTTTCAACTCCATGGCGAAGCGAAGTGCTATGAGGGTCGTCATAGTCAGAGAGAGTGCTGCCGCGAGACACCAGGGTGATAATGGATGGATGGATGTTTTACTTACCTAAGTGATTAACAGTGAATGGGAGGATGGATGAATGCGACAGTGAAAGAGAGCGTGCGAATCGGAATAGTCGTTGTCAATGGGATATGGTCAATCAGGAGGGACTGTGTATCGAGGTTGAGAGGCTGGTAAAATGCTGCTGCTGGGCACACAACACGTTTGAACCGCAAGAGCAGGAACAGATAAGAAAGTTGTCAGATGAGAGAAGCGATGGAAGAAAGAGAAGTTGAGTAGATGAGAGGAGAAGGGAAGAAAATTACAAGACGGTTGGCACGCCCCAGATGGTTCCTCATTCGTGTATGTTGGAGTGCCCTCTTGAAACCATGTAGTCTTCCTGGAGGATTGGTAGGTACGACAAGGGCCTTCGTACCTACCTGGGTCTTCGTGAATGGTGATTTCCTATATCATAGCGTTCCCGTATCTCGTTTTCATGTCCTCGGAGTCTCGTTTGTTGTCGTGGTTGCTCATTAACGGTCATCGTCATCTCATCGCCTCGACGACCCCGACGCCGAGGCGTGCCAACCGCCTTGTAGTTTTCTTCCCTTGTCGTATTTATTCCTCTCCTCTCCTCATCATCTCAATTTGTCTTTCTTCCATCGCTTCTCCCATCTGACAACTTTCTTATTTGTTCCTGCTCTTGCGGTTTAAACGTGTTGTGTCCAGCAGCATCTTACCAGCCGGTCAACCTCGATACACAGTCCCTTCTCATTGACCATATCTCATTGACAACGGCTGTTCCGATTCTCACGCTCTCTTTCACTGTCGCATTCATCCATCCCCCCATTCACTGTTAATCACTTAGGTAAGTAAAACATCCATCCATCCATTATCACCCTGGTGTCTCGCGGCAGCACTCTCTGACTATGACGGCCCTCATAGCACTTCGCTTCGCCATGGAGTTGAAACAACGTGAGCAATATGACCGCAAGCTGCGGGCCATTATGTGAAGTGGCAACAGACAAGAGATGAAAGAACACAAAGAGGTATTCTTCACACGAGGCGCCTTTCCCTGGACAGTCAAGCCGCCTTACTGGCACGTTGCCTTGGGTACCAATGAAGAAGGCGCCCGCTTCCTAGCGGACGATGACCTCGATCGTGTGCTTCCCGATTGGAGGCTCATCCTCAGCGGTGAAAAGGACCCGGGACGACATTACCCGGAGGCTCGAGGACCCCTCAGGGAGTGGTTTGAAAGTGAGCGACGGAAGGCCCGTCGCCTCGGAATGCCACCATCTCCTCTCGACTTGAACGGTCCCAACGAGACCGAGGAAACCCGCTTGCTCAGGGAGCTAGTCAAGGAAGTCCGAGACCTGAAGAATATGTTTGCTGCTGCTATCGACGGAAATAAGACTCAGCCCATGACTTCGACGCCCCGGGACATGGTTGGTGGAATGGGCCCTTCGGATCAGGTTCATGGATCGGCTTTTGACAGTCACCATGGTGCACCGCCGGAGGCCTGGTATCCGGGAGCGCAGCGATACCCCACAGCGATCCAGCCATTTTCGGAAGTCTCTGGTGCCGATGGCTCGGTAATGTCAGAGCTCATGGAGCAGTATCGACCAAAGCCGCTCCAACACCTCACACCTGCCAGTGTGGAGGAAGAGTGGCAGCAATGGCCTGATGCCTGGGAGTGTTAAACTTGCTTCTCTCATTCCGTTATTATCGGGGCTAGTAAGACTGGTGGCGAGAAATCCAACAGGAAATGGAGGGCAAAACCTCCTCATGCCGACGCCGACGATGACGCCGACTATGATGCTGACGATGATACTGACGATGATGTCGACGATGATGCGGACGACCTGTGTTCAACCTCAGATCTCAGGATGGGGGGAGCTGGCACGGAAAAATCACGAAAAACAGACACAAGGAAAGCTGGGAGCAAGAGAAATTAAAAAAAAAAAGAAAAAGAAAATTGACTAGCTCGGTGTCGCGTTGCACGAAGGTAAGTTGTGTGTTGATACGCTGGCGGCTGGCCACCCACAGAAAGATATCGGAGTTGGCCAGTTGCCGAGGTAGAAAGGATCTGATTCGTTGAGCTTTATCTCATATGCTGGTGTTTTCATTGGCTGGGCTCATTGTAATTCCAAGATCATGTACAACCTTGTTTGAGTCTATTGACTCCACTTTGTCGTTTACTTCTTTGATCAACACAATATCTTTCAGTGGCTCCTCCTTCTCAACTTGTCTTACTAGGCTAAAGGCTTCCCCCAGAGCGAGACATCAGGCCTTTGCAGCTGGAAAATTCCGGTTGGTACGGCGATGTGCATTCTCTTATGAAATCTATGAGACTATAGGTATCGCGTTTGTTGTTGCTTCTCGACCCGGGGCAGGCCGAGGAGGCCTAAGGCCACCTATTACGCGTTCCTTGGGTCATTTAGAACTGACTTTCGCAGTGTGCTCTGGCCAATAGCTATGTGGCGGCGTGAGGGATCCATAGGACTTGTGTGACTTGTACCTAGCTTTAGATTTATCTCTTAGTTCCTACCAGTTGTCTGTTACGTTCTCAGTTCCTACCAAGACAACTGGACAACATCGGTTCATGCGCCATCCCTAAGGGCATTGCGCCTGCCAAGTGTCGGGTACAGGAAACATCTACCTTCTGAATCGGGAGATAGAGGGAAAACAGAGCATACAGAACGACATTGCACATCAATCCATAAGAAAGGAGGGACAGGGCCCCATTATGGTTGTCAAGTATTTTCATAGAAAGTAACTTGGTTTGTAGGTAATTTGGAGCTGCGAGTATTCAGTTAGAACGTTTCGAATAGGTCCTAAGAGACGTAATAGGTAATTGATGTATGGTTATGTGGAGGTATAACTATTGTTTTATGGAAGTGAAAGTAAGGATACAAGATCATATTACCTACTACTGTTTGTATGTCATATGTCAGTACGAAAAGGAGGAGACCGCGCAACGCGCGACACGGCAAGCCTTGTCTACGGTTAGTTACCGCTATAGATAGAATAGATCAGCGTGATTGCCTACGATGAGAGCTTGAATCGAGGAATAGATGGAGAACGGCGTGAAAAGGATCATGTTTCAATCACATAGGTATCTGCCGAGCATAATCTCCGCTTTTTCTAGACTAGGTCTTCGAAATCCCTTATAACTGAACAAGGATTTGCATCAATCAAGAGCACGGTTCACAGCAATTTCAATTGCGGCGAGCTTTACCGATCCGAAAAGGGTCATATCACGGTCGTTGTTCGTTTTGAAGGGTCCGAAGGTTTCCATCCTAAGGAAATCCTCTGCCCAACCCTCGCCGGCGAGATAGCGTTGGTGAGCTTCATTGAACGGCTTGAACGTAAGAAATAAGCCATCACGGCCCTGAGAGATCATCAAGGAATGCCCATTGAAGCAGGCAATACTACTTGATGACTTCAACAGCCATCCAACAAGTTCACATGTTTCCTGCATAACCATTTCTGCGTAACTCGTATGTCGATCCCTCCTCTTAACCTCTAGAATGGCAAAAATGTGATCTAGCCGTGTCCGGCACCGAAGTGCTCCGTCTGTGAATGTTTCATAACCCCCTAGGGCAAACTGTGGGTGGAAGAGTAACCTGTTAAAGACCCACTCAAACGGGGAGGGCGTCAGTTGTGACACCCTCTGCAAAAATGTGAATGAGGCTGCGTTGGCTACCATGTCGTCTTCAGCCTCGGGTAACTGAGAGTCACGGCTGTCTCTTTCGCCCGAGCCCCGTAAAAGTTTCAGCGGGTTTGTAAGTGTCAAAAGACGATCACGGTCGGGCACGCCACCGACGGTTGTTGTCTGCTGCTGTAGCCTAAGAGGCACAATGATTGCTCCAGGCCAATTGTCCTCTCCCTCACGAAGCTCTTCGGCCCGGGTGTTTTTTTGCAATAGCGACGAGATAACTGCGTCATTCATTTGACCCCTTCAGAGTCTCTGCCGCTTTATCAATGAGCCCCTTGTTGAACCAGAACTCCTTCATTCGTGTTGTGAGAGCATAACGGGTATCAGATTCCATAACCGAAGAGACGGCTAGCATCATCAGGTATTGGCTTTGAGATGCTACGGATCCGGAGCCAAACAGTACGGCAGGAAGAGTGTCGATGGATGGTTTGGTAGGATTTGCGGCTAATGTGACGGTTAACGAGTAGAAACAGGAAGGAACGTCGAGAAGGGAAGGAGCAGGGACGCGAGGAAGGGAATTGTTGATTGTTTACCTTCTGTTCTTCTCTTTCTCTTTCTTTTCCCAAATTTAATACCCTGTGTGCAGTACAGTGGCAGCGGCCAATGAACCATCGTCTTTTTGTTTTTTTTTCTTGACCAGCCGACTCATGACCGTAACAGCTAACACGAGTTGATGCCAATCCTCGGACGACGTGGGTATCCAGAAGCCAGGCACCGCGCCTCGCTGGGCTGCGGTCTGTTTCTTAGGATCTTTGACGCTTCGCTGTACTATTGCATTAGCCACGCAGACTGGGCATAGATTTATCCAGTAGAACTCACGTCCTGTGGATCCTCCATGGCGATCAACCCTGATGGTTTGAAAATGAGGTCAACGTAGAGCAACTGTGGCAGGCGTCGGTTGTTATGATTCGGGGTGGAATCAACGCTGCATGAAAACAATGTTGTGGCAAGGATGGTAATAGAGATCGGCCTGCATTTTTGGAAGTCGATCGACGAGCATGACCATGGAGGCAGAGCCTATGAGAGAGAGAGAAAGAGAGAGAGTCCATTCGGTTTTTCGTAACTTAAGGTCACATGTAGCCTTCGCGCTAATTTCAGAGCCTAGGAGTGTAGCGGGTCGTTCCTTCCATTTCGTGGTCTCTGGACTGTGGTCTCCCATGACGTGGTCAAGTCCCGTGTTTAAATCCATAGAACCGTTCATTCGTCTAGTATAAGAACCAAAGTGAAGGCCGGATTTCTGAGGTATTACCCCAAGCCGGTCTAGGTCCAGCAGCCACACGAAAGCTTAACTCGCAACTTTATCTCCCACCAACCTCCGGATCATCAACCCACTACTCTTACCCCACCTCCATCACCTTGTGAAGTCGCCAACCACGTCGCTGCCATGAATTTCCACTATCTGTAGCTTCTTCCTAGGTACACGGGAATTCGAGAGCTCTCCACGCGATGCTGCAGTTGAAGGTGCAAGGCGTTTGTGGAACGAATGCATTCAGCATCCTTCCACGGTTATCGAACGAGCAAATTATTCGGGCCTTCATATCAAATGCTCGGATCTTGGTGGAGATCAGGTAGCTGCGAAATCTCGATTCTTCGCACCCCTTGGGGAGAAAATGTCATTCCCTTGCCCCATCTCGAGGATAAAGACACCCAAAAGAAGCTCGAAATTCAACGCAAATATCGCAGGTCGGTCAGGGAAAACCGTATGGCCCATGATCTCGACGACCAGACACAAGGCCTCGGGAATGGTATCAGGGTGATGTTTCAGGCTATTCTACACGATACGACGCAGATTGCGTCGGGGAAATACCTGTCGTTGCAATCTGCCACCAACGGGAATTGCTAAGGACACCCCAACTTTTTGCTTGCCTCAGTGTCCTCAGACGTCCCGGCTACACCCACCGAGCTACTGGCCGCAAACAAGCCACACAGTACACGCCGGTGAGTTAGTAGTTGGTGGGTGACCACCAGTGAATCTTCAATGTTGTATGTTTTTGTTTTTGTTTTTGTTTTTGCTTTCTATTTTTGACAATTCATTGAGTCCTGGTCATAATTCAGCCAGACAAGCTAAAAGTACCTGTCAAGTAACCATGCCTCTTGAATGGTCTATTACTCTGAGCGGTAACCCTGGTCCGCCTATCCTACAACCCTCCAGAGTCCACACCCTTACAATCCAGTTCACTCAGTCACGTCTTAGATATAATACTGCTCACCATGCTACCCAGTACATACGACCATAGGGTGTGGAAAACAGGGCTTCCCGTCCGCTCAGCCGTACTTAAGCCACACGCCGGTGAGTTAGTAGTTGGGTGGGTGACCACCAGCGAATCCTCACTGTTGTATGTTTTCTCATTTTTTTGCTTTCTTTTAGTTGACGTTCTCGAACGATAGCGATATTTCCTCCGTGCCCCACTCCATCCTTTCCTCGCCCTCGTCTGGATCGCGAGGCTGTCCCCTCTATTATCAAGTACACCGTGTCGCAGAACCAAGATAGAGCCAGGGATACGGTCAGATTTTGCCATTCTCTCCTAAACCGAGTGAGTCCAGTTGATACTAAAGGGTGAGGCCCTCAGGATTTCCGGTTCATGATTTTGAAGTGTCCATGGTCAGGTCGTCTGACTTGACAAGTTTCGTTGCCATGGTTTCGGAATTTTCGCTTCTTTAGGTCGTAGGATGGTGCGGTACTAGTTACGTAGTGCTTAGGTAGATAGGGTCTCGAAGTTATATCTGATGACGACGTATGGGACAAGCACGTGGCCGCTACGGTCAAGTATTGTTGGAGAACGAGTACAAGAAGCAGAGCAAAGATATGTTCGAAGTCAAATCGCTGAGTATTGCAGGCGTGCATACAGCAGCACATTTGAAATGATCAGAATGACAAATCAGAGACTGCTGAAGCTCCATTTGGCCCCACCGGACCGCGTTCCGCAGCAAATTGCATGCACGGGGAAAAGCTTATTTTACCGTTGCCGCGTCTAATAGGAACGCGGTGTGAGGCTGGACTATGTACTGCAGTCTGCGACTCTGCGTATCTCACTCGTTCTTGCCTTTCTTTCACTTGTTGCCTCGAATTTACTTACTACTTACCATGCGAACTTCCATAATGGACTCCCCATGTTCTGTTTTGGCTTCCCGCCCTCACTGTTGTCCTGCCCATGATTCGACTTCCACATCATCTGAACTTGATGAACTCAGTATGCCCTCCCATCTTGCGAACTTCTCGACTGGAAGCAAGAATTTGAAACAAGTCAAAGCCCAAATCATCCGTGGCATTAACGCCGGCTGCACCGAACCTGTTAGGTTCAACCACATTGCTTCCGAGACATTTTCCCAGCTCCAGGACGATCGTTCTCCGACCAAATCCCATTGCAAATACATCTACGATTTCGAGAAAAGAATACTCTGCGTCCGAATTCCAACCGACGCCCATGAAGCCCTTGCATCGATACTTCGCGACCTGATCAATGACCAACTGAGGTCGGCCGGCGTACTTTGGACAAAAGTTGCTTCAAGCGGCTCCCCTAGCATCAAACTAGGAAGCAAAGCGGCGCAGCCTGATGGCTGTTTCATGCCCATTGACAAGAGAGGGAAAACAGTTTGCATCGAGGTTGGGAATTCTCAGACTGAAACGGGACTCATACGAGTTGCTCACCACTGGCTTGAACATCCTGAGTCCACAATCCTGATCTGCCTGCTTGTCAAATTGAGCGCTGATAAAAACGCCATTACGCTCTCAGTCTGGCGGCCAACTGAGCATCATGAGTCTAGCCAGCAGCTTCGATTCCAACGTGTTCACGCAACCATGACTGAGTCGGTGAAAATCATGCGTGCGGATCCAGATCACACTGTGCAGTTCACCAAATGCTCCGATTTGCATCCAAATGAAATACGACTCCCAATCACCGCATTCACTGGTGAACAAACTTCGTCTGCTGCAGTGGAAAATGTCATACTGGATGAACCTGTTTTACGTCAGATTGGACTACGTCTGTGGCTATTCTGTCATGGCTTCGATTAATGGTGGTGGCATGTTCACTTTATTCTTACTTTGTATCTTGCTAACGCTCGCCCTGTATGCCCTAAAGGCTTTGACGTTCAATACTCTTATGAACTAGCTCTAGCATGATTGACGGGTTCCTGTTTGACAACCGACTTTACAGCAGTATGCTCTGTCTAGTTTCAATCTAGAATTTGCCTGAAAGATCAGACAGATCATAGAATCGTCCTAATGTAGCTTTGGGACGTACGTAACCTACCATTGCTTCATCTTCGGTCATGCCACACAGACCATTGGGGCTGAAAGAGTAAATGGCAGAAAATTACGGTCTACAATAAAACATATCTTTGTACAACCTTGGAAATCAAGTGTACACGATTCCATTAGGTTCCATCATCTTTAGGGTTCATCATGACGAGTGGCCTTCGTCAGAATTCGTATAGAACTCGGCCCCAATGCAGAAAACTTCTTTTCACGAACGCATTTAATAGTCTTCATGGCTGAAGGCTTAACTGCGGTGTTGCTATCCCTCGACCGGGCTCGAACACCTCTTGGCACTACTACATCCTTATCCTCGGCAACCCCTAACAATGCCTAAGCGCAAGCGCGAATCATCTCCACCCCCACCGCCCCGCTCCTCAACCCGCCCCCGCCAACTGCGTCGAATCTCTCCGTCCCGTGTATACAGTTCATTGCACCCCAAAGTCACGTTTTTCACGTGAAAAGTGGGCCCCAACCGTAAATTTCTTGGCTTGGTTTGTTTGTACACTACACTAGCTTTGCGTGGAGGCAAAATGTCACTCGCCATTTCCTTAATCTACTATCTTTTTCTGCTCCTTCTCTTTGGATATTTTGTGGTGTATCACTTTCCACAAATGACTTCATCGACATCAGACGCTGCCTCGGCCAACAACCCCGACCCCAACGATCAGGTTGAGGAACTAGATCATCAGAAGTTCTATCATCACCCAGTGTGGTCACAACGCTGGCATCACCCTGAACTCACTGAAGAAGCCTTTGCGGAATATGAGCAAGAGCCATGGTTCAAGAATGCGGCTGATCGTCCTTCCCGTCGGTTCTTAACACCACGGTTCCCATGCAATCTTCCTTGGGGCTTCATTATCTATCGAACAGTCTATACGCCTGAATCTGAAGAGCTGTGGCCAATTGTGCTAGAAAGAATCGCTCAAAGGCTGAAAATGGGGGTCATGGGGGTCATGTCTGAAGCCATCGACAATGAATCCCGCGTTGAACAATTGATGGTTGAATCACACAAAGACGTGATCATTTCTGACCCTCATCGTTGGAATACTGCCAGCATTCCGCAAATCCGCAGTCATTTCGTCGAATATCTGCGTAAGCTCAACCAAACGGGGTGCCCCGATATTCCTCGTTTAGCCTCTTGTCTTGTGATTGATGAGAAATCACTAAAATCGATTGTCGAGGATGAAAAATATGGGTTTCTTGGGGTAATTGATGGGTGGTACAACCCCGAAGTGAAATACGACTACGCTTCTTACCGCGGATTTATGAGGGTGCAACTCATTGCCTTATGGAGTCTCTATTTGGAATTTGATTGGAACCCCATGTGTATGCTTTGCCCGGATTACCCCGATGGATGGATTCCAGTTTACGATGGCGGCTATGGGACGGTTCAGGATGAAGATGGGAATGAATATGTGAAACGCCTCGAGGGATCGGCGGAACGAGGACGAGGACGGGGACATTGGTGAGAAACGAAGTCCTAGCTGTGCGCTCCTTAAGGTCCCATGAGACAATGTAGTAGGTCTTTTGCCTCGGCCTGTGCCTTGGATAAACTTTAGAATGTCGATGGGCAGCGTGGTCTGATAAAGTAAATAAGAACGGAATATCATTTCGTTCCAAGGTTTCAATCATGGAGATTCAGACACATATCTGCGTAGTTAGACTCAACGGAGTCATCCGATTACAACTACGGCAGACATGGAAAAATAAGGATCAAATCTGAGGAGAAATCCTAGGCTCTCTCCTCTACAGTAGATGAAGTGAAACAACCCAAAGTCAAGGGGAGAAAAATAATTCCCATGGCCATTCTTATGATACACAACCAGCTAAAGTGTCATGCTTGAAATTCAAACCCAGAACAGCATAAGATAACCCCCGCAACACCTAAAGCAGATCGACGCAATTGACCCACAGAATCGTTCGTAAAAAAAAAAGACAAGTTCACATGAAAAGGTCTCGAGGCCGACTAGGAAATGTCATCCGTATCAGGGTTATGCGAGTGTTCATTGTCCGATGCGTGGAATGCGTCGCCAAAGGCGGAGTTCTCCAGGTCTGGCAAGTCAAGCCCGTCGTTCTGCTCGCTATAGGCTGCCAAGGCATCACCGGCACTGTCAATGTTGGTGAAGTCAAAGTCTCCACCGACAGGGCCATGGTCTTTGCTCTCATTGTTGACCATCACCCAATCGTTGGCCTGGCCACCGGCACCGTGAAGTTGGCCACCGAGGTCCATGTCGACATCACCGGGGATGTCACCACCAATCGGATGTCCATTGACGGAGACACCGGTGCCTGTGCCAACGCCGGGGCTACCGAATTGGTTGAGTAAGTGAGAATCCTCGTGGTCCATCAGCATATCGTTGGTGAATGACTCCGGCTCGTCTTTGTGTTCGGGTTCGATCTTCTCCAACAAACCCCCCTTCTCGACACAGGACACCTTTGGCTCGGACACGATTTGCTTCTTCCAGGCAGTCTCCACTTCCCGAACAACCTCGTCAACCCGGTATTTGGCCCTGTCTTCGACGTAGTCTAATTGCGGGGTCTCGTCCTCTGTTGGAATGACCACCCGGCCCTCCAGTCGCCAGATCTCTGGGCCCTTGTCAGTTGGGTCAGCGGCCGCCTCTCGAAGGCGCAGCTCGGCATCCTTGAACAATGAGCTTCGGTTGAAACGTTCCATTCGGCGAGCATGTTTTATCTTCAAGTTTTCAATCTCGGCATTCATGTCTGCCACCTTCTTAGTAACACGTTCGGCAAACTCCTCCGCCTTGGCCGGCTCCATCTTGGTGGCTTGCGTGGCGTCAGTCGCCTCCTGGCCGTCACCGGCAGAAGCTCCAATCGGGGCATCAAAGAAACCTGCGGTCAACGACTCGAGCTCTCCCTTCCGACCCAGACCCAAAGAGACTGGCGTGATCTGTGAGATACTGTAAGGCGATGCGAAAATCTCCTCCATCCACTCGTGATGCTGCTGGTATCGCATCTTGCTAATATCGCGGGGAGTCAAAAGATCCAATGCGTCACCACTGGAAACATCTTCGTCCTCCACGGCAAAGTCTGCTGTAGCAGAAGCCAGAGCAGCCGATGGCGCACGGTGTCCGCGTGGGGCTTTCATAGGGACATTAGGCGCAACGGCACCTGGATGACCCTGGGGAGGATAAAGTCCAGGCCCGCGGGGTGCCGCAGCTGGGTAAGCACCGGGTTGCTGGAAGTTCTGAGGGGTCATTTGTGGGAAGTTGATAACTGGCCAGCTATTGCGATCATGAAGCATGAAGTCCTTGCGGGCCAGCTGTCCTTGGCTTTGTAGGAAGCGTCGCTGGGTCATCATTGCCTGAATGGGGGGTGTGACTGAGATTCGGTTTGCAGGCGTATGGTCAGGAGCTGCTGCGCGCGTGTAGTGTACAATCCACAGTGACGGGTCTATCGGAGGAGAATTCGGTCCTTTGGACGAGGCAATGCGGTAACGCTTGCGGCAGTGGGTAGCCACAGTCTCGTTCGGGAGGTGGAAACCGCTTCTGTGAAGGTACATCTCAACAGTCTATATTACTAGAAGTCAGATCCTACTCCACATAGCACAAATAGGGATCACGGGAGAGCATACATAGCCACGGGATTCAAAGGTAAATGCTTGTTCTTGGTCCGCCCAAATATAGCCGTCACTGGCAAAGTTATTACCCAAGTGATTCTGAGGTTGCCACGTGAGCATGACAGTTCCGTCTGGCGGACCATCAAGGAATGTCCAATGCATCGGTTGTGTTTGGCAGATTCGCGGCGCACTGATCAGATACTCAACCGCGGTCTCAGAGGGCATCATATGCATGCTAGGGTACCGATTGCGCGAAACCAGGTGCATGTGGGGGAGCTGCCATAGTAGCGACAAGATTAGCGGGGGAAATAATTCATGGAGCAATGAAGCGCATAGCAATTGTTGGGGTCATACCAGCTGCCCCGGGATGCGTGTGGCCGGGTCATCCATTAGCCCTGGATTGCCAGATGCCATTGATTTGAGGATCAACAATGGGAAGAGACGAATGGGGATTGTTTGAATCACGGGAGGCAATTAGCATATGATGAGGTAGAAAAGGTAAGAACGATGATGGGGGTAGCCCTGGAGGTGTTCAATGAACGCGACACCACAGACGCGGGAGATTTTTGATACGGGAGGCGTCATATGACCAAAGTGCAGAACACCTTAATTTACAGGCATCAGATTTTGAAAGCTTCACCACCATCATGAATTTGATCATTCTGCATGTTTTTCCTTTTTGACCCTTTGCTCTGATTTCCCGAAAGAAAGAAGGAAAAACAGGCGACCAATAACCATCCTTCTAATTTTATGACGAATTGCTATCAAAACACTGTTGTCTGATGCTCAACAATGGTACTCTGCACGGGCATGCTCACCAGCATCAGTCTGCATAGCTTAATCGTCAAATCTTTCACCCCGTACCCATACGACCTTGCATTCACATCAAAACAGTACATAGTGTACGACTCCATCGAAAGTATCAGATCTACGACCCTCATTCCTCAATTTCTTGACAGGCTACAGTATTCAGAATTAGCCTATTCCAGCAGCCAACCTCGGGTTTTCACACATAGTGGCTCCACCTAAGCTTTTGCCAATGCCTCCGCATTCTCCTCTCCGGGGTCTCTCCGTACTCCACTCAGTATTTCGGGGGCCTCGACACAACTCCGATGCGGAGACAGCCAATACAAAGATCGTAAATCCCATGATTCTACAGGCCCATTGGCCCCTGCGAATGGAAGCCGAGCTACGGAGTAGTCGTTGCTCAATGCAGCGCGAATGCGCCGATCCGAACCTGGCCCTTGTTTCCCACCCCGCAAATAAGTAGGCCTCCACAGAACCCCGATGATCGGCCTGGGGTTCTTTTCTCTCTCCCGTGTTCCCTTCACCTCAGTATCCCTTGTCCCCTTTGTCCCCTGTAGGATTATCTGTTCAATATGGGCTTCTTCGGCAAGCAGGAACCGCCTGAGGATGTAATCGAGCCAGCTCCGAACCAAGATGTGGAAAAACGCACCCTTCCCGATCATGAGGAGAAACAGTCTACTCCAATTTCGCCGACTATTGATCCTGAATTAGAGCGCCGGCTTGTAAGGAAGCTGGATTGGCGTGTCCCTACGTTGATGGGATTTTTCTGTATGCCTCGACCTTGACAAGACATGGGAACTGGGTTCATGTGCTTACTACGTCACCCTGTGCTGTCTAGATCTTCTCGCTTTCCTCGACAGATCCAACATCGGGTGAGTTTTTGCGACCGATCTCAGGTCTATTACCAACATAGTGCAACCACTGACTTTCTCGTATATAGCAATGCTAAAATTGCCGGCATGGAAGAGGATCTCAACCTCGATGGAAAGAGTTACGCTTGGCTTTTGACCATCTTTTATATTTCATACACGATCTTTGAGTTTCAAGCACTGATGTGGAAGATTGTCAAGCCGCACCAATGGGCTGCCTTTGTTGTGTTCTCCTGGTATGCGTTCCTTGTTCAATGCTGTCAATCAGCCTTGCAAGCATATGTCGTTTTTAAAATATAGACTGACTCATGATGCAAAGGGGCTTGGTAGCAACGTGCCAGGCCGCGGCTTCCAATTGGCAAGGCATGATGGCCCTTCGGTTCCTGATGGGAATGTTTGAGGCTGGCTTTGGTCCCGGTGTTCCCTACCTGCTCTCATTCTTCTACCGACGTCACGAATTGGGTCTCCGATGCGGTATGTTTTTGTCCGCAGCGCCGCTGGCAAATACATTCGCCGGTGCCTTAGCCTACGGTATTACCTCCGGTAATTCTGCGCTGGCAAACTGGCGACTGCTATTCCTGGTTGAGGGCCTTCCGACTTGCCTGGCCGCCGTGCTGGCTTGGTTCTATGTGCCAGACAGCGCAGTTGATGCTAAGTTCTTGAACGAGGAAGAGAAGGAAATTGCGCGTGCTCGTTCGCTGCAACAATCCGGTGCTCCGGATCGTGCTGGCAAGGTCCAATGGAAGGAATTGGCCATGACGCTTCTCGATGTGAAGGCGTGGCTTACAGCGGTAAGTCCGAACGAACATTTCCAACCCTTCCAATTGTGCTCGAAGGATTGGTGACTGATGTGACACCGTACATAGTTCATGTATTTCAGCTGTAATGTCAGCTTCTCGTCACTGCCTGTGTTCCTGCCCACCATCCTCAAGGAGATGGGATTCACAGCCATCAATGCCCAGGGTCTTACCGCACCTCCATTCTTTACCTCATTTTTGGTGACGATCGCGACCACCTGGGTGGCGGATCGCACCCAACAGCGTGGCTTGATGATTATGGCATTATCACTGATGGGCGGCGTGGGGTACATCCTCTGCGCGACTTGCACATCAGTGGGTGTCCGATATCTTGGTGTTTTCCTGGCAGCGTGTGGGATCTTCCCGTCGATCGCCAATATTTTGCCGTGGGTCTTGAGTGAGTCACACCATTGCCCTATTAAGTTTGTCTGTAACATTGCTAATTGGCCGTTGTACAGATAACCAGGGCTCTGATACCCGCCGTGGTGGAGGCATTATCCTGCTCAACCTCATCGGCCAGTGCGGTCCTTTCCTAGGAACCAATATTTTCCCAGATGAAGAAGCCCCAAGGTTTATTAAGGGCATGTCAATCTGTGCAGCATTCATGTTTTTCACTACCTTGCTTGCCTTTTGTCTGCGTATACTTCTGGTGTGGGAGAACCGGCGCCTTGACAAGAAGTATGGACCCCGCATTCATGACCAGACGAAGTTGGATGGCCCGGTCGCGGAGGATAATTACGGTGCTAACTACCGCTATGTTCTGTGAGGTTCGACCATATTACTGAAACATTTGATTTGAATTGCATTTGCTGGAAATTTCTGTATACTTTGTATACTTCAACAGTGGTGACTAGGTATGATGTCAGGAAGATCTACTGAGGGGGAAATGAGAGGTATGATCGACTGCAGTTCGACAGAGTGTTTTGGATCAATTGAATGTCCTTGACTCCTTCATATCCCCCACCTCGCACTTCTTCCGTGAATCGTACCGAGGAATCTGATTCGCGGGATAGAGTGTCCATGAACATCGGGGCAGAAGGCTCCGAGCCACTCATGAAGCCAGAATACAACCAATTCTCGTAACGTCACTCGTCTGAGATCTGCATTTCATTCGTACAATGTAGTTCACCGGGGAAATGGGCTCACCGAGAACCGGAGAGAGTCGGAGAGATATGACATCTGGACGCGTCGAATGGTGGGGTTGATCGAGTTGCATATAAAGCTAATCCCGACCCCTCATCCTGACTCTTCTTCTTCTCTTCTCTTCATCAATCCAATTGACTTCACATCTCTACTGTAATTATCTACTGCCAACAACTCATCTTCAGTGCTAACCATCATCTAGATCCCAAACGGAAAAGTACATACTGCCCTTCCTTTGGGAGCCATGGACACTCTTTGGCTGGGCAAATTATCCCTCAGGGATCAAGGTATCTCAGGTAACTTCTGGGTGTGAGCCGGTGTTCGTTCCTACGTCGATGGTGAAGCCAGTCGAAATCCACGATCTAGACAGATTTGGTCCATCGGCGTAGGTTCGTTCTGAGATTATACGGCTTTTCACAACTTGATCTGGATAATACCAGCGAAAGGATCATGCCCTCCCCTTCCCCCCCTCCTCCCCAAACCAAGTAGACAAACTAACCAAGACTCCAAGTCATCCCTTCGACTTGATCTCTAAACCATTATGTCTCCTCCCGCTGCCATGTTCGAGCCTGCTACTGTTGCCCCTACCGGTCTCAAGGGCAAGGTCATCGCTCCCGACGCCATGACCACCACCCTGACCGGCGAGGGCCAGTCCAAGCTCTTGGAGCAGTTCGGTAACAAATGGGATGAGTTCAAGTTCGCCCCGATCCGCGAGAGCCAGGTCTCGCGCGCCATGACCCGTCGCTACTTCCAGGATCTGGACAACTACGCCGAGAGCGACGTTGTCATCGTCGGTGCTGGTTCCTGTGGTCTGAGCACTGCCTACGTGCTCGCCAAGGCCCGTCCAGACCTGAAGATCGCCATCCTGGAGGCATCCGTGTCGCCTGGTTAGTCCTTTCTCTTGACGGGAGCAGACTATCTCTCGTAGATGTCCTCAAGCCCCAGTACTAACAACATCCCCTAGGTGGTGGTGCCTGGCTCGGCGGCCAACTCTTCAGCGCAATGGTCCTGCGCCGACCCGCTGACGCCTTCCTGGAGGAGCTCGGCGTGCCCTACGAAGAAGAGCCATCGAACCCCAACTTCGTAGTCGTCAAGCACGCCGCACTCTTCACCTCCACCCTCCTGTCGAAGGTCCTCGCCTTCCCCAACGTGAAGCTCTTCAACGCAACCTGCGTCGAGGACCTGATCACCCGTCCAGACGGCGACAACGTCCGTCTCGCCGGTGTCGTCGTCAACTGGACCCTCGTCACCCTGCACCACGACGACCACTCCTGCATGGACCCCAACACCATCAACGCCCCCATCATCGTCAGCACTACTGGCCACGACGGGCCATTCGGCGCTTTCTGCGCTAAGCGTCTTGTCTCCATGAGCGCAATTGAGAAATTGGGCGGTATGCGTGGTCTTGATATGAATGCTGCCGAGGATGCTATTGTCAAGAACACCCGTGAGGTTGCTAAGGGTCTTATCATCGGTGGTATGGAGTTGTCCGAGATCGATGGCTTCAACCGTATGGGTCCTACTTTCGGCGCTATGGTTATGAGTGGTGTTAAGGCTGCCGAGGAGACTCTGCGTGTCTTTGACACTCGTAAGCGTGAATGTGCTGAGTGAATCTTCGATGACTCACTTGGTTGCCCTCCGCTTGCGCTTCCTGTGCTGGTGGATGTTCATGTTGCTTAATGACGATTGTTTAACAATGCACTCTACGCTCGTTTCGTGCAGATGTTCTTCAAATATGAGTTGTACGTTTGAATTATGCATTAGTCTTGCCACCTAAGGATAAAAGTAGCCACGATAAGTTATTCTACACTTCGTACTTCGTAACAAATATACAAACAAGAGGCAACGGACACAAGACTCAAGCCAAGCCTCCCCACAAAAGCTTGTCGAATGATCAACGATCCTTCTGACTCTCCATTTCCTCTGAAGCAGTTCCAGCAGCTCCAGCATTTCCACTTCTCTCAGCAGCAACAACCAAGCTCCTGGCATTGCTGACCTCCCACTCAAACTCCTTCAAAGCACGCAGCTCACCGGACATGAACAGTCCACCAATTAGACCATCCAATATCCCAGCACCGAAATTGAGCGTACTGACCAGGACCAAGATGAATCCGATGTACGTGCGGCTGCCAATCCACCACACACCAACCATACAACCGATTGAGACCACAATAGACACAACGAAATGTGCTAAACGCCAACGGCGCTGGGATCGTTCACGAAGCACGTAAGTATGGATTATGTCAATGATGTTGTCATATGTATCTGGGGATAAAGCGGCGTTTGGGGAGACAGCTTTTGAGGAGGTTTTATGCAAAGCGGGAGAATTAGGATCGGTCGGGACAGAGTCTGTCAAGTCAGAGCGAGCGTATGTCGATCTAGGAGAGCGAACGATAACAGCCTCAACAGCGAAATGATCACTCAGAGAACAGCGAAGCGTGGGATGTCGCTGTGTCATGGAAACCTGCACAGACTGGACAGACCAGGTAGACGGTGGAAATTCAGGCGGGTAACCGCCGTCGCCGATGAAGATATAATCCAGACGTTTACCACGCGGGTCGGGGGTATCGTTGTCGATGACGATATCCTCACCCTTCTCGAGGCGTTTGCGCATAGCCTCAGTCCAGCGCCAGGTATTGAAAGACCCGTCGCAAGTGGCACCGTTCTCGGTCAGATTGAACTCGGCGGTAGGGATAGGTCGATTCCGTGCTTGCTCGACGGGATCAATTGCCGCGGCGAGTGAAGAGTCTGGGTGAATTTCCCGCCAGGCATCGCGAACGGGGCTCTGGGCGGTGATGAGGCGATGCGCAAAAGATGAAGGCAGCATGTTGAAGTCACCCAGGCCGATGACGAGATGGCCGCGCTCCGCCGCGCCGCGCATTAGCTTGGAGATCTCCCATGCCTGCGCTGTGCGATGGCAGAGGTAGGAGTCGTTTGGTTCGCGCTCGTACGGGGCGTGTAGGTGGGTGCAGAATACCTCTGCGACGTCTGCGGTGCCCGGGCCGAATCGAACGCGTGCGCTGGCGACACCTTTGCCCACGAACCAGTCTCCGCGGAAGAAGGCTGTCGGGCGACCGTTTAGGGGGTAGCCGAACATGCTGCTTTCTTCGATTGGCCATTTTGATAGGATTGCTAATCCTGCGCCGAATATGCCGCCGTAGTAAAATTTCCCGTATGGGAGGATGTGTCGGGTCTGGTCGCGGATGCTCTCAAAGTCCTTCTGTGTCCAACATTCTTGTAAGCCGACAATCTCGGGTGGTGGACTCGCTAGGGCTAGCTGCCGTCCGATCTCTGACATGCGTTCATGGCGGTATTTGGCGATGTATTTGAGCCCCCAGCAGTTGAGAGTGAGGATGCGGATATCGGTTGGAGCTTCGGTGGGGATAGCTGAGGCCATTTGGCCTGTTGGGCGACGAACTCGGGGTTATGCGATAATTCCAAGACTTTCCAATTCGCCAGAAGGTGCTCAAATATATGCTTAAGAAGTATTTAAGAAGTATTGTTCATTCGATCACGTCCACGACTTGTTTAGTATGACGCAGCCAAAAGGAACTGCGGTCCACCGCCTACAATTTGAGTTCACCGCCTTCGTTTTATGCACAACGCGTTCATTGATTTTCATTTCGCGAGTAGTTTGCGATTAGCTTCAGTCAAGGAATCTAGCGTATTTGCATTCGCTGGTCTGGATGCCTTTGTGCGTCCCAAATCCATAATGGATCATCTAACCCCTCAGCCTCGTCGCCGGGACCCTCGCGCCAAATCTCCAAGCGAATCTTCCTCCGATGAGCTCGCCGCAGTGTCCGCCCACGAAGAAGCCGAACGCCGTCGAGCTAGCTGGACTAAGGGAATTACCCCCCAGCGCCCCAAGAAATCAGGACGCCTCTACAGTGGCTCTGAAAGCCCGGATGAATTAGCTGTCGATGCCGACGAGTACTGGCGTTCCTCGCGCACGCGTAACCGTCACCGAAACCAGTCCCCGATCAACCGCACCGACAGCCATGACGATCATTCTCAGGGTGGTGCAGAAGGACACCCTGAAGATGATACAGTCGACACGGATGAGGAGCAGGCTCACGATGCCCATAACTGGTCCGATCGTTCTGCCACCCCTGTTGCTCCCACGCTGCCCCCGAAGCCCGACCATCTCAATTACAAGGAGAAGTTTGTTATGCGTGGCCATTTGCGCGGAGTATCTGCTGTGCAATTCTCACCGGATTGCTCCATGATTGCTAGTGCCGGTATGTCTATGCCCATCGTTTCGATATTGCATAGCTGAATGGGACTAACATTGCATGCATAGGCGCCGACGCAGCGGTCAAGGTCTGGGATACGGCGACTGGTAGACTCATTCACACATTTGAGGGGCATTTGGCTGGTATCTCCACCCTTGTCTGGGCTCCTAATGGAGAATGGATCGCGACTGGGTCGGACGATAAGACGATTCGCTTCTGGAACGTGAATACTGTAGGAATCCCAACCCGCCATTAGATCCCTAGTGGGCTCACACTGACACCGAGATACAGCTCAAAGCACATACTAAGGTCTTCGACGGCCACCACAACTACGTGTATCAAATAGCGTTTACACCGAAAGGTAACATTCTCGTCAGTGGTTCCTACGACGAGGCCGTGTTCATGTGGGATGTGCGCCGAGCACAAGTGATGCGCTCCCTCCCCGCCCACTCGGACCCAGTCGCCGGTATCGATGTCGTGCATGATGGAACCCTCATCGTGTCGTGCGCTCTGGACGGCCTTATCCGTATCTGGGACACCCACAGCGGGCAGTGTCTCCGCACCCTGGTGATGGAAGACAATCCACCAGCGACGTGCGTGAAATTTTCCCCCAACGGAAAGTATGTCCTGGCCTGGACCTTGGACGGCTGCATCCGGATGTGGAGCTACGTCGAGAGCCGCGTTGTGAAGACTTTCCAAGGCCACGTCAATCAGAAGTACAGCTTGTCAGGATGTTTCGGTACCTACGGGCCCCGAGATGTGAACTACCAACCGCCATTATGTTTCGCCGTCAGCGGCAGTGAGGATGGTTCGATTCTCTTCTGGGATATCGTCAGCAAGCAAGTTCTGCAGCGTCTCGATGCCCACTCTGATCCTGTTCTTTGTGTCCACACGGGCACGCTGAATGGCAAGCGCTTGGTTGTAAGCTGTGGGCTTGACAAGACTGTTCGGTTGTGGGAAGAGGCAAGCGAGGATGATGCTGTATCCAATGGTGAGGCCAATGAAGAGGGGCTCGGCGAGGGTGCGAGTACTCCTACCCCTAAGTCGCACTCGCAGGACAATACCCCTGCTCTTGATGCAGATGGTGACGATGCTATGACTGATGCTATGCCCTCTGCCGCTGCTACTCCGGCGGAAGATGTGACGATGACATGAGATGATCTTTGCGATTTTACTCTTAGCGATTTTTTTCTTTGTCTCTGCATGGGCGGTTGCTTTTTGGGAGAGGATACCCTGGTGTCTGGTGTTGTCCTACGGGACGAAATGTGTTTTCCATTTAGCTCTGGGCTTATAGCACTTTTAGTATCATGGCTGGCTTCCATCTGATGGTTGTATTGAAGCCTCCAGATATATCGAGGGAATATGAACTTGACTTTTACATCCACATCAGCGACAAGACGTATAGGGCTATTTTTCTCATCTCACCCCCTAAGTTGCCCTAACTGGTATTGGGCACATTCCAAAAGAAGAACCCAAAAACCACACTCAAAACCGCCATCACACCCGCAAACGCCCCAAAGACAATAGTCATCGACGGATCCTTGAAAGTCGGCGACAGAGCAATACCCAGCACCGAGCTAACAGCCAAAGTCAACATGTAAATCGCCTGCAGGAGAGATTTCATTCCCTCCGGAGCGCTATTATACGCCCACTCAGACCCAGCAATCGAGAAGAAAGTCTCCCCAATCGCCCCAATCACATAAATAGGCACCTGCAACGCCACGCTGACATCGTTAGGCCCCTTCTCCAGTCTCCCGTCGACGACACAGTGCCGCGGGCTGTCGTAGCACGGGCCGGAGTTGTACACGATCTGCTGCACACCGGCTGCGAGGGCCATGCTGGCTGCGACGCAGATAAAGCCCAGAGTCATGCGCACTGTTGGTCTGGGATCGAGCCTGCAGCGCTTCATTGTGGGGTAGACGCATTTTTGGAGGATGGGGATGACGAGGAGGACGGAGATGGGGTTTAGGTTCGTCATCATGTCGTTGGGGATTCCGTAGGTTTGCATGTTGGCGGCTTGGGAGACGAGGTTTGTTTGGTTTTGGTTGAAGCAGAGCCAGACGATGGGGTATATGAGCCTTGGGGTTGGAGATTAGTTTGTCTTTTTGGGAGGATGGTTGTGAGGTGAGGTTGTTCGTCTTACCAGACTCTGCAAGCGATTAGGGCAACTCGGAACTCGGCGATGAAACTATCAGTCCAGGTAACTGTTCGGCCCAGGCTCTCTTGGTGACTGGCTGTGGCATAGCTTAAGCTGAATTTCCCTGGCACGATTGCCAGTCCGAGGACTTTGAATACGCGCATCAAAGTACCTGCCTGGGGTTTATGTTGGACTAGAGAGAGAGGGACATCCAGTTAGTTAGTGCTAGAAGGAATGAGTGAGCGGATGCTCTTACTATATCGACGTCGACCTATAAAGAATGCCACCAAGGACACAGCGAGGGAGCAGAGAGGGAGGAGAAAGGCAGCCCAGAAACCATAGATCTTTTCCAACTCGGTGGTTGCGATTCCTGACAAGCCACCGATGTTAACGCCCCTAATAGGTTGGTCTTAGTATCATGAAGCGAGGGATCTGACATCGACTCACCAGTAGTATATTCCATAGATTTTTCTAATTGTGATCTCCCGGTCAATAACGACCGACTGCCCATTCGGGCGGTCTTCCACTCGAGTCTTAGTCTTCTTCAATTGATCGGCTGTGACGATTAGTGACCTTGAATGACTGATGCTAGGTCCGACAGCCTACCAAGAAAGGGCGCCACAGATGACTTGATTCCTCCTACCCCGACCCCAATCAATATGAAAGCTGCGATCAAACCCCCCAGGCCTGCGTTATGATGGAGGGAAACCGGTAATGAGGTGAGGAAGAGCAATAGAAGGCCGGTGAGATAGAAGCTAGATAATTATTAGTTCCAATGTGTATCTTCTGATTCTTCTCATGAGACCCACACACCAAGAAAACACGCAGATCGTGATAAAAGGCCCAAGATAGCCATCTGCGACTATAGCAGCCGGGATGACAGTTGTATAAGTCAAGACATTCAAGAAACAGATCAGGGCCGTGGCTTTGGATTGACCCAGTCCCAGTGCTCCAGGACGAGAAGTGTCATTGAGTGGATTCTGGATGTAGTTCTCTATCTCACGGTCAGTATACAATGCGTTTGATGGAGTATGGAAGAAACGAACGGAGGGGTCCTGAGAAAGCAAAGTAGGTGAATCTTTCCATAGAGGAAAATATCACCACTAGCCAAGCAGCTGTAGGAATCTTGTCGGCGACATGTTTGAGTGATTCGAGTTGTTCTGAGGATGGCTCAGAGTCTGAAGCTATCAGTTCAGGGCTGTTCTTTTCTTGCATGATTTCGGGCTGTACAGCAATGGATTTTCAGTCTTTTGAACCCCGTCAAAATGTTATAAAGAATGAACGTGAGGGAAGGAAATTATTGCGTGCGATTACTGGATCTGCAAATTACAGCTGCAATACCAGCTAGCACTAGTTACATTGATGTGCATGGGGAGGTAGTATATGAAAAGATACAAGCTAACTAGTTTCTGACTCAGATGAAACAAAAAGACAGGCTTTTTCTATTTCCTATTTGACAGGATGATCCCAGTCACAGGCAAAGGACCCTGCAGATGTCCAAGAATAAAATGGACAGGGCTTCAGACTAAGTGCGCACTTGAAAGTTGAAGCACTCCCACTATGGTCGAGGCAATTCCTAACATGAAAGCCATTCACAGTCGACTATTCATTCCCCAATTCACCCTCGAGTCGGGAACTACCCTATACAACGTCCCTGTTGCCTACTCCACCTATGGCTCATTGAACGCAAAGCGCGACAATGTAATTGTGATATGCCACGGCTTCTCAGCTGGCACACAGGTGATGCACTGGTGGAACGGAATGATAGGCACTCATCGCGCCCTCAACCCCAGCAAATACTTCATCATCTGTCTGAATGCGCTAGGAAGCCCATTTGGATCTGCCAGTCCCCTGACGGCCATCAATGAACAGCCCTCACTAGGTCCTTACGGACCCGCATTCCCTCTGGCAACTATTCGAGACGACGTACGGTGAGATCCACGCAATTCATGCTATCCACTACCACTCACCGACCCCCTACTGACCCTTTAACAGAATCCATAAACAAGTCCTCGACAGAATGGACATCGACCAGATCCAGTGCGTAATTGGGGGCAGTATGGGCGGCATGGCAGCACTGGAATGGGCCTATCTGGGTGCACAAAAGGTCCGCTCCTTTGTGTCAATTGCCGCATCCGCCAGGCTCGGTGCATGGGCGATCAGCTGGAACGAGGTCCAGCGACACTGCATTGCCAGCGACCCAGCTTACAACAATGGCCACTATGACTCGCATGCTCCGCCCATCGCTGGCCTCATGGGTGCCCGAATGGCCGGGCTGTTGACATATCGGTCTCGAAACTCATACGAAGCCCGGTTCGGGCGGGAACTGGCTGCGTATCCTACCCCTCGCTCGTCGCCCTGCTCGACACCGGAGTCTAGTGCAGGCTCGACAGACAGTGAGGTGCTCTCGGAGGAGATGTTCGATGAAACACCTCCGTTTCTCACGCAGACTTACATTCGATACAATGCGGGCAAGTTTTGCGCTACTTTCGATGCAAATTGCTACATTGCGTTGACGCATAAGCTGGATACGCATGATATTACCCGTGGTCGGGTTGGAAGTACTTCTCGCACGCCACTGGCTGATGCTCTGGGTCAATTGATGCAGCCAGGGCTGGTGGTGGGGATCTCGAGTGATATTTTGTATCCGCCGCAAGAACAGAAGGATATTGCCGCAGGTTTGCGTTATGGGGAGTATCGAGTCATTGTGAGCGACGATGGACATGATGGGTTTTTACTTCATACTGAGGAGCTCAATTCGATTCTGATGGAGTTTCTCGATGGGGTGAGAGATCAAAGCACGATTTTGGGATGATTAATATACTAATAGCTAGCGATATGCCAAAGTTCACAAAAATTAGATAGCCATGTCAATTCACGAGACGGCTTACTTCAATAAATTCGTGTATATAATCAATAATTGACACTCCAGGGCTGATTATCTTCCTAATAGCCTTTCATGTACCACGGCAGTCTTTACCACAGGAGGAGCCTTCTCATCCCTTCCACCCTTTTCCTCTGTCTTCTTCACCAGAGTATTGTCTGTCTGCTTCTCTGCAATCCGATTCTTCGGATACATGGCCAAGGTGTGAATTGAACTTAGAGTCTCTTGTTCGGGGTGGATACCGGCAGCAATGGTAGGAGTAGTCTATATCATGATCAGCCTTCTGTATCTTCATTGTATGTAGATTGAAGCATACATACAAGCATTGTTAAGAGTGTTACTTGGCAAAGGCTTGATATCGCTCAGCCCAGTTATAACCGGCAAAATGAAGTATGTGGAAATGTGTTTCTCTTGCACGTTTGGATGTTGCCAGCCTGTCCAAAGCACTGGCACCTCAAGACTGTGGATTGATCTTCTTTAAAAACGGTAGCATGTAAGCCATAGAACCGAAGTACTGTGTACTGTGTATGGGAATTTTACCAGTATCCCTGACCTCTTCGCCTGTACTTTTTGCCAGGAAGTCGCCATTCTAGCCCCATCTACCGTGCATGGACGATCATTTCGAACTTCGTATTGAGACAGAGGAATAAGACAGTGCTGGAGCTGGAGCTGCTGCTGAGCTGACCTCCTATATTGTTGGAGCTAATGCACTGTAACCTCGGTCCCTTCACTTCAGCCGCTCACTACCATCACTTCGTCTCATTCTTGGACACTTCGGGATGCTCTAGACAACTGATCGACCACGACTTTTCAGATATATGCAGGGGTACTGTATCGTGAAATTTGCAATACACAGTACAGTAGACTATAGGTAGTGCTGAGTCGTAACCTGCAGGTTATATGGAGAACATGTCTGTTAGGGCTCCATCGAGAAGCATCCGTGCTAGTGGCAAGTGTAGGAGAGAACATCATTCGATTAAACCGAACTATTGTTGTAGCAGCGGCAAATTACCTCTCATCCCTGAATTAGAATCATTAGAGAGATTCGGCTTCGTTTATCTGACTCGCAATTCCCTCAGTATTGTCAAGACACATATCCACGAAGCTTTCCAGTCTCTCATAATGACTCAGACCGAGACCTCTCAGGTGGAGGATGTTATCCTCGAGCTCCTCGAACTGATTGAAAAGTTATCTACCTTCTCCTCCTTTTCCCCCTCCCCCGAATTGGACGATGTGCTGGGACGCATCTCCCACATCTGTCACCAGACTCAGGTCTCTGGCGCCCAAGAGGACGAGGTATGTCATCAATGACCACTCCAATGATTAGCATATCTGATTGTTTCAACAAGATATTGAGCGACCCTCGTATCGTCCAGTCCATTCCCACATTGCGGACACTATGGGCTGAAGCCGCGGGAGCTTTAGAGGACGACTGGGCCCGGAAAATCCTCACAGCCAAAGACACAGATGAAGGTGCTTAAAAACTTCCAGCAATTATCAAAGGGTGTTCAACCCATACTAACCGAAAATCCAAGCCAAATCCCTTCTCGCCACCTACCCTCGCATCCAAAACTACAAAACCACCATTCCCATCGAGCTAGGCGTCATCAGCATCGTTCTCCAGCGCTTCCCCAAAAAGGTGGCCATGTTAGGCAGTGGACCACTGCCCCTAACCTCTCTCAGCATCAAAAACCATGCTATCGAGAAGAATCACGCATTGGATGTACTCAACGTGGACATTGTCCCCGAGCGAATCGCAGCTTCTAAGCAGATCTTCAAGTTACTAGGCTCTGAGTACGACGCCATTTTGCACTTTGTGTCTGATGCCTCGGGTACCTCGCTGCCGGATTTGAAGGACTCGGATGCTGTCTACCTGGCCTCGTTGATTGGAGTGTCTAACGAGGATAAGGTCAATGTCATTGCCAATGTGGCCCGGCGGATGAGCAAGGACTCGGTGATCGTTATTCGAAGTAGTAGTGGGTTGAGTCGGTTGTTGTGGCCGGTAAGTTTGTTTGGGTCTTTGTTTTGGTCTTCCTATCAACAGGGGGAAAGAAATTGGTCGAGTGGCTAACGCTGGGAATCACCGATAGAATCTCGAGATGAAGGATTTCTCACGCATTAGTGACCTTGTGGAGCCTGCGCTTGCTGCGCAGCCGTTGAGCGGTCCTACGAAACACTCGGTTGTTGTATTGCGGGTGGTTGGCTGATGTGGAATTTTATGGTGTCGACAGGGGTTCAGTATATGCATAAGGTGGTCAGATCACGCCATCTGACTAAAAAAAGGGAAATCGAATGTCTTCATCTCATGCAGGTTTATTCTTCTCTACTTGAATATGAGTACAGCTGAACAACTCCAAGGTCACTGTTCGAGTGATGAGAATAGTATAAGTCAGCATTTCCCAAATTCACCCGAGTCATCGCTCGTTATAGCGCTTCCTGCCTTTCAAGCTAAGGGGAATCCCAAATAGCCCTAATAGCAGAACAAAGAAATCTTGCATCTACCTCGGTGCAATATCCCTCACTGTATGCCCCCACCCGTTTGAGACCGGAGCCCGTATGGAAGTCCGACACACCCCTGCACAGTTATTATAAGTATTTATTCCCTGCCTATGTCTTCGATCTTCAGTCACTGTTGGCTTCGGATCCACCCCCAAGTTCGAAACACATCTACTATCCTACGTACTCGCTTCATCTACCCCCATCAGCACTAGAGCAGCCCGCCTGAAGAAAACGGACCCTTTACCAACTCTGGCAATCATCTGGTTGATCATTGCACCATGCTCTCCACCCGCGGAGGAACTTTTGCAAAGGCTGGTCTGGCCGATGGCTACCTAGGCCCCCCGCGGACACCTTTCGACAAGAACACGAAACAAGGCGTAGTGTCATTCAACAATGCAGAAAATGTACTACCTCCCTACGGGCCCTGCCGCCTTACCCCCCACCGGGCACCGGCCCGCCCACCACCCCCCCACATGGAGCCTCCACGCCAAGATCATCCCGCACTTGCATATGCTGACAGCCGAGCCACTAGTTCCTCATGCAAGACGTGATGCTTGAATACATGCGCAAGGTGAATAAGCCTCGGCCTATCCACCTGCTCTCTCTACTGTGTATACTCCGTATACGCAGCCAAGAAAGCCATTAAACCAAAAAAATCCCCACACTAACACGTAAAATACCAGACAGCATCAACCCTCGACCAAACAAATCTAACCTACCACGAAGGCCCCTTCGGCTCAACACGTCTCCGAACAGCAACAGCCAATCTACTCACAACCCACTTCCATCCCAGTACGCCAGTCTCACCTTCACAGATCGTCTTCGCAAATGGCGTGACAAGCCTCAACGCCATCTGCGCCCTCAGCCTAACAGACCCCACAGACGGCATCCTACTCTCTCAGCCCATCTACGGCTCCTTCTCGGGAGATCTCCGCGTCCCATCCAGCTGCCAATTAATCTACACTCCCTTCCACGGAGATGACCCGTTCGGTCTAGCCGCTGTAGCCCGGTACGAAGAGAGCTACTTGCGGGCACGGGACGAGGGTGTGAAGATCCGTGCCTTGCTAATCTGCAACCCGCACAATCCGCTCGGTCGATGCTACTCGAGAGAGACCCTGCAGGCGCTACTGCAGCTCTGTCAGAAGTATCAGATCCATCTTGTCAGCGATGAGGTGTACGCTTTGTCTGTTTACGGGGATGATCCCGCTGGTGGGTTTGTATCCGTTTTGTCGATCGATCCTGTCTCGCTCGGGGTGGATCCGGACCTCGTTCATGTGTTGTATGGTATGTCGAAGGATTTTGCGGCTGCGGGGTTAAGGCTGGGTTGCTTGATTAGTCGGAATCAGAGGCTCTTGCAGGCGGCTTTGTCGTTGAGGTGAGTTGGGATTTGTCTCGATTGGTCGTTGCTTTTCCTTGTTGGCTTACTGTGGGTGCTGTGGTAGTCGGTTTCATTGGCCTTCGCATGTCTCTTGCAGTATTGCAACGGCTATTCTTGAGGATGAAGAATTTGTGGATTCGTTCCTGAAGGAAAGTCGCCGTGTGCTTCGTGAACATCGGGATCTGGCTGTGTCTGCCTTGGAACAGGCAGGGATTCCTTTTGCACGGGGCAGGTAAGTACCTTTCCCACCTTGCAATTTTGCAGAATGGTAAGCGTATGGAGCTAATTATTGGTTCTGTAGCATTGCGGGATTTTTCCTCTGGATTGACTTGTCCAAGTGTCTGGATGCTACGATCGTCACTAGTCAAGATGGATGGGCTGCAGAGTTGGATTTGTCTCGCAGACTGCAGCAGATTGGTGTGGTAATGTCGTCAGGACTAGCCTATCACAACGAGACTCCAGGGTGGTTCCGAGTCATCTTTTCTGTGGAGGCAGAGATGCTGAACGAGGGTCTCTCAAGGTAAATTGTCTGAATCCAGGTTAAGGAGTGTTGAGTTACTAACAAAGATGACTGTAGGATCGTCAAGTTCTATCACAGCTCGGCGGATTCAGCTTAGAGCAATGGTAAGGATCATAATTAGGGACCGCGTAGGTATATCTGAGAAAGACATGTGTATTACTCGTGAAAGAAACCATTTTTTCCAATATCCGACGGGAACAACCTCAAATTACAACCCCCTGTAGCCCCCTCGCAAGGAAAAGGCCTCCACGCCCTTGGCACGTAAGATGCTAGCTCCAATTCTGCTCACAGACCCATCGTAGCAAATCAGTAGCACTCGGTTGGTCTTGATGATGGAATTGTGTTGAGACAGAAGCCCATCCAACTCTTCCCACTGCTGCTTCAGGATCTTCGGGTTTTTCCAGGGGCTTTCAGTCTTGCTCGATAAAGTCTGCAGAGAAATATTGATCGACTGCTCGATGTGCGATTCATCATAATCTGAGCCCGCTCGGAGATCAATGATGGTTGTAGGGGAGAAAGCGCTCAGTTCTCTGACAGTTTTAGCAGCCCCCTTCTGTTCTGGATATCCTGCCGAATCGTTGCTTTGGGAATCGGTGGTTTCAATTTCAAGAAGAGTGGGTAGGTCCGACGGAAGAACTTCCCAGACACTTTCATAGGAGTAAGTGTCAACGTCCAGGAGGAACTGATTTCATCAATTAGTATAATCAAGCATGTCGGCAGGCTGTTTGTCGCCTACCTCGTTCTCTATTGCTGGAAAATGTTCCGTCCCAAGTCTGTCAAAGTACTCGTCGAGGTACTGGTAGGGCAGATCGCAGGCAAGAAAGACACAGTGTGTCAGACCATCGGGGCCTTGTAGGGATTGCAGACTTTGGGAGGAGAGTTTCTCTTTGAGGAAACGTAATAGCGCTGTTCATGCATTTATCTTAGCTTCAATTCTAGGCTTTGTGGACGTGCTCATTTCGTCTCTTTTTTCCCAATGGAGCAATGGAGATGATGTATAGGGATGTCCAAACTCACCTGTATACTGCATCCCAGAAGAAGGCCCACAAACAATTCCTTCCCGTGATAACTTCACCGAGTTTGCAAATGCATCGGCGGCATTAACCTCTTCGACAGCGTCCACGATGTGTCGCCACGGGAAAGGAATCTGTTGGATCATCGAGTACATTCGCGGCCCCGGAATTTCATTGCCAGGGGCAATGCATACACTGTCAGGTGTCAACGACGAGAACCAGTTTTCAATATGCGCGGGTACCATCTAGGAAGGGTACACTTACCCTAAGCAGAAGACCGAAGGCTTCTCGCCTTTCAAATACGTACCCAATCCGCTCATGGTCCCAGTGGTCCCCATTGCAGCACAAAGCAAATTGATTTGCGGCAACTGCTTGAGTATCTGCGGACCAGTCCAGAGAGTGTGCGACTTCCAGTTCTTGCCAGCCATTGTTAGATTTGCTAGTTTTCAAATTTCTCGCAGGGAAGCCAGGACATACCGCGTCATTCTTGTATTGATTTGGATTCAGAATATTACCACTTTCGCGAGCTTCCTCTTCGGCCGCATACACGCCACCATATTCATCATTTGCATCGGGCGTCGAAGGGCCTCCGAACAATTTTCTGTTGGGTTATCAGCAAGCGACGGAATGTTAATGCTAGAGTGGAGCATGACTTACACTTTCAGTCCGAAAAACTGCATCAATCGAAGCTTGGTCAGATGGGTCTTATTGCTGAGGTACGCCCGTGTATCCTGGATGCCATAATGAACGCGTGACAAGATTCCCAGGGATATAACAGTCGATCCAGAGCTGTATTCAATGACTGTGTCGGTCTTGGAACCGACCCCGGCGCGGAGAAGGTTGAGTGCTGGGAGGGCTTTGACGTTGTGAGCTGGCAGTGCGGTCATTATCTTCGCGTAGATTCGGACTCCATTGTCATAGTATGGGTTCAGACAAGGAGAGAGCTCTACTAGAGGAAGAGGAGGGCTGGAGTCTGGATTGTGGTACTCTCGAAGACTGTTGAGACCGGTATAGATGTTCAAAGGATTGGGCGACATGGCTTCTTTGGTCATGATTGCAGTTTGACATACGTGGTGCTGGTATCAGTTTCGAATTCGCAAAGTCAATAGTATCTAAAGCTGGGTTTTCCTGTCGTGAGGTATAAGTCTCCAGTGCAGCTCGAGAGCTTGGGTTGCTCCGAGGAGCGATCCCAGTGTCGTATGCTCGAGGGCCGAGGCCCAGGCGAGACCAGGAAGTACCCGCAAAATTACGATATTCGAACATCCTGAAATACCGCTTGCAATTTGCAATTCGCATTTCGGAGCTTGCAGGGGTATAGTGAATCCGGGTACTAGTGGAGTCAACCATATGACCCTGCATGTAAGCCGGGTATACCGCGGGCGTATCCTGCATGCTTCGATGTAGAAAACCGATTGGACAATTTGCACAAGGCTCCAGGCTCCAGGCAGAGTGAGCTTCTGCAGATAGTCGGGCGATCAAACTTACAAATCCCCAAGGAACTTGGTGGGGTGATTGAAGCGTCGTTGGGAGTCTAAGGTTGCTTCAAGCTTGTTCAACTTTTTGCGTGGTCGGTACCAGGTCAATCACTTCGAATCATGCCCAGTGCCCTGCAGCCAGTATTCCAGGGGGAGAATGTCTATTTTATGAATAGGAAGATCAAGCTCACTGGGAATTGGGACTCGAGACGAACTGAGAAGTCGGAGTCATTTGAGATTGTCACTGTTCCAGTCCAAATTGAAGAGTATCACTCTGATGCTCCACTAGAAAGTGAGACGATCGAAGAGTACGTCAAGTTCATCCACCTCCAAGGCAAACACAGTATGCAGTACCTGACTCTATACTACAGTGGACTTGGACCGTTGGGCACACTGGTGGAGGAGTATCTGACTGATCCGCAGCAAAATAGCATCGCAACCTTGCAGCTCGTTGTTCCCCTTCGAAAAGGCTTTGGAGCTCGAGGAAATGCATTCCGCGACCAGCTGGACGTCTACAAGCCACAGTTGCGATACCTAGATCATTCTGAATTTGCCAAAGAGTACCTTCCGCCGACCAAGCAAGCAACGGCTTCTCTTGCAGACATTATCCCTTTTAGTGTCTGCACGATTGTGTCGCAACCAAGTCTCACCAATAATTCAGACATCCAATTGGATTTGCGCAAAATACTTTCCTTCCCATGGCTTTTGCAGGAACAGCCGCAATGGAAAGTATGCGCACTGGTTCACGGCCGCGACGCCATCGAGGCTTTCCGGCCAATTGCCGAGACAGCCCACGACCTGGGAATCAAGCTGATTGTACTGGATCGCCCCAGCCATTGGCTACTCACAGACCCCAAGTATAAAACACTATACGAAGAGTTCGGGCCAATTGACATGACCATCGATGAGGATTTCCCAGGGCGAATTGCAAAAGCCGTTCAGGCGGTAGCCACACGCAGGGGACACATTGATGGCATCTGCACCGTGTCTGACCGCTGTCTCCTGCCTGTTGCCAAAGCTGCCACCGCACTTAACCTTCCCACCGAGCCGCCTCACGCGTTCGCGACTGCCATCGACAAAGCGGCTAGCCGCCAGCTCTGCGCGGACGAAGGCATCTCATTCCTCGCCGTCCAGCATCGCGCCGAAATCAAGGCTCGCCTCAAGGACGGCACATTCCACGCACAATACCCGCTCATTGTCAAGCCATCAACTGGATGGAGCTCCGAGCACGTTTTCAGAGTGAAAAACGAGGAAGAGCTCTGTCTGGCAGCAGAACGGGTCGCAACAAGACGCAACACCAAGATACTCATCGAGCCATTTGTTGACGGGCCTGAGGTGGACGCTAATTTCGTGCTTTGTGATGGGGACCTTCTTTTCTTTGAGACATCAGATGACTTTCCGAGTCCTGCAGATGGTCCCGGGGCAGGAATGGACTCGAACTTCTTTGAGAACGCCAATGTACTCCCATCGGGGTTGCCGCAGGTTGAGGTTGACCTGATCCGTACCCGACTTCATCAGCTTCTGCTCAACGTGGGCTTCCGAACGGGCGTTTTCCATCTCGAGGCTCGGATCATGGACTCATCGATGGAATACGCTGAAGATGAAGCTGGCATCCTTGATCTTCGGCCTCGTCTTCCTTCTACTGGGGAAAAGAGTAGCAATGGTTCAAGTAATGCAAAATGCTTCTTGATCGAAATTAACCCCCGACCGCCTGGTTTCCCGTGTGTGTACTCCACGCGCCTGACATACGGGATCGACTACTTTGCTTTGCACCTCCTCGGGGCGATTGGAGATAAAGCGCGGATTAGGGGTCTCGGACACTCTTTTTGGGATCGCGTGCCAGTCTTCTCTCCATCGGCCGAGGGAGGACGATTATGGAGCAGCATCGCATTTATTGCTACCGATAAAGCCGGTGGCATCTGTGACTCCGAAGATCCAGTTGAGGATCTGCTCACGCGCTGCCCATCGTTGAGGCCGTATGTGCCGCTGGGTATCTCACTTTACCACAAGAGAGATAAAGTCCCCCATGCGACACCGGAACAATTGGTGTTTTTGGGTTTCTTCTTGGTGCTGTCGAGGTCATCGCGTGAGGATGTGGTAGATGTGACGCGACGGATTCAGAAGGAGTTTCGATTGAGGCTGACTTGAAACTCTTGGCCCATAGGTACCTAAGGGATATAGGTATACACATATAAAAAGTGAACAGGGCAGCTGTACAGCACCTTTTTAAATAAAATATCAACACAAATATTCTGTCCATTTGTCAGTATCCAGTTGTGGGTGCCAAGTTCCTGACAGGTGTTAAGCGACTCAGTTTCCCGTCAACTGGCAAGCCTCCAGCCAACTGGCAAGACCCCAGCCAACTGGCAAACCTTCCGCCAACTGGCAAGTCTATGTCCCTACGACTTTCCCCAATAATTCCACAGCGACAGCATGTAAAGCGAGATAAATCGGGTTAATGAGATCATCATCATCATCATCATCATCATCACACAGCGACACGTGCCGCGTCTGACCTGGTGTTTAATTATTGATCAGTACATAGTTGATGATTTCGATTGGTGAATGCCAAGACGGATAGTCAGGCGCTTCATGCCCCTTGGCCCTGCCGCCCTCCAATCTTGAGCTCCCCTACAGCTGAAATTGGAAAATGAGACCATCAGTTTGATATCCTATAATGCTCCAAGTCTGGCGGCGGTTGGGAGTCTCTTCGTCAATCCAGCATTGTCGATTCCGTGTCCCATTTCGAACATTATTCGACATGGGAAACAACAGCGCATCTTCGCCTACCTGGTCCGACAGCACATCCCCAGGAACAGATTTGCAAGAACTGACTCGTCGTCAGTAGCATACACTCACCGGCAATCGGCATTGATCAACAAGTTAATATGTATTGTAGGACATGATCCGCATTCGGATACCGATGGAAGATGGCTCAATCGGGACGAGCTCCAGCGAAACTCTCGCCACATTATGTTTGACTTCTCAGCCCTGTGTGAGCGGGCTGTTCACATATGTCCGGGAGCCACCAAAGTTGTCAAATATGAGAAGCGAGAAGGTGGATTCAACAGAGTCTTCCTTTTAACAATGGACAATGGACCGTGTGTTGTGGCAAGGATACCTACCGGTATTGCTGGCCCGCCAAGGTTAACGACCAACTCTGAAGTTGCAACGATGACTTATTGTAAGGCTAAGCCGCATCCCCTGTCGAGGGTATGGCTGACATGCTCACTAATTTATGTCTGTATAGTACAATCCAAGCTCTCGCTTCCGATACCGAAGATTCTCAACTGGAATGATGACCCTTCCAATCCAACTGGAACTGAATATATCATCCAGGAGCATGTGGCGGGTGTTCAATTGCATCAAGAGTGGCACAAAATGAACTCCAAACAACATATGCTGTGCACCAAAGCGCTTTCATATACAATGAAAAGGATGGCTTCCCTAGACTTTCCGGCCTATGGCAGTCTATACTTCGCAGATGCGCCTCTAAACTCGGACTCAAAGATTCCCTTTGAGCAGGGCTTCTGTGTGGGACCACATTGCAGTCCAGTTTTCTGGAACCGAGATCCAGGTGAACATGAACTCTACCGTGGCCCAAGCCCCAACTGCGGACCTTGGAGAGATCTCGCAAGTTATTGTCGAGGTTTGATAGATACCGGTTTCTCCCGTTTGCCCAAACAAGAAGTCAATGATTGCAAGCTTCTGCCATATCAAGGATCAATCCAAGATCACATCCGTCTATTGAAAACAAGTCGAGAGGTGATACAAAAGTTGATTGAAGATAAACGCATTGCGGATGCTGCTACGCTAGCTCTGCTTCACCCGGATTTTCACAAGAGGAATATCTACGTCTCTGCCGAAGATCCAACAGTTATCACTGGCCTAATAGATTGGCAATCAACCAGCATTGAGCCCGCGTTTATTTATGCCAACAAGACACCTGATTTCGCTGAACTCCCAAGGGTCCCCGTGGAAGATCTACTCGAGAACGAACAAAATGAAAGGGAACTTTCTAAAGAACAGGAACGAGACTTAAAAGACGCATCCATCTGCCATCAAACATATGATGTGATCATGACAGGCATCACTCCAAAGCTTCGTCCTGCAAGATTACTTGATCCGACTCTTTTTCGACTCTTCCACTACTGTCACACATCTTGGAGAGACTCCGCTGCCGCTGTCCGCCAAGAGTTGATTGAGCTTTCAGCTCGCTGGGCGGAACTGGGGCTAGAGGGTTCATGTCCATATTCTCCCACAGAAGCGGAATTGAAACAGCATTCTCGAGACTATGAAGATTTTGAGGCTGTTCAGGCACTCAAGTCATGGCTGAGAGAGAACCTTGGTACGAATTCTGACGGGTGGATCCCGCATGATGCGTGGGATGCTGCGAAGGTTGCTAATCGCGCAGCGTATGATGACTGGATAGAGACTGCCAAAGAAGCCGAGTCCCGTGGCGAAAACATGACAGTAGCAAAGGCGGACAAGATGTGGCCATTCGATGCTAGATAGGAACCAGGAATAGGTAGTTAATGAAAGAGATGCCGAAGTGTTTGAGTTACTAGAGAGAGAGAGATATTCATTTGCCCGATGTAACTCGCTCTAAGTATAAGCTGCTATGCGGGATTGCTGTCAGGCCTGCCGACAGCTGGAAAGTATGGGTGCCAGCCCACTGGACGACTCTTGGAAACTGGCTTTGCGCAATTCCGACCAGTCGCCCTCGAACGGGAAAGTAGAGGGGCATCCGACCGCCTTCCAGGCCTGCGCCTCCATTGGTGTCCATCCAGCCTAGTCTCTCTCTTCGGCCGGTCGGCGTCGTAGCATCAGTGGTGGGACAGCGAATACTGGTCCTGTTCGAAGTCGCAGGGCCGTTTCTTTCACCAATCGGCTCATGTGAACAGAGATAGGCGGTAGGTGGAGCTCTGTGTTCAGAGCCTCTGCTGCTGTCGTTCTGAAGGCTCCGCTAACCATGGATGCTGCTTGCTTCTGTATATTGTGCGCGCCTTGAGCTTGCTGATGAGCATGGGTTGGTACCACACGGACACCCCAAAGAGCATCTGGGGGATTATCACTGATGCCCTCCTTCCGAGCCAGGAAATCGGCAAATTCCTTCTGTTTACCATCATCTCTCTTTTCAGGGATGGTGACAGGGAGATCGTTAACACGAGCCGGCAAGCCCTTGTGAAAATACTCCACTTCAGCACTGATAAAAAGGTGGTTGCGTTCGATCCTTCTGTAAAGGGGAGTTCGGCCTCTAAAACCTTTACAGAAGGATCAGACACTTACTCGACACGCAACCACCTTTTTGTCAGTGCTGAACTGGAGTAGTTTCTTAAGGGCTTGCCGGCTCGTGTTAACTATCTCCCGATCCGTCGCGCTGCTGAACACGCTCGGGAAGTTTCTGGAGGTAGTTGTAAGGATTCCAGCTCAATTCGTTCTGTTGGCTAGATAGAGTATGTAGACAAAGGGTTCGTTGGAAAAAGGAAGGGGAATTCTACTGTGTAGGGGGCTGGTGTTTTGTGTGTCTTGTGGGTCAGGGTCACATGGAGTTAGCGCGAATGCTAACTATCGTACAACTAATACCAAAGAGCCGAAGGATCTCTAACAGTAGTGGTCGCGCGATGGATCAGCTATGCAGCCGAGGTTTTGAGTTACTAATCGATATTGTTGATATATATGAACATCGAAAGAAACAAGAGACACCTGTAAGGTTTGGATATCCTCTGTTCGACGGTGAATTGGCAACAAAAATCGGCCACAATACCAATGGCTTCAAGTCGGCAATCGTGTGCGGATTCTAGTTCCAGGACTTATTGCCAGCAATGATACCCGGCAGAATAAAGTCTTCCTCGTCATCCTCGTCATCCTCAATGTGATTGCAGGATGTTGGGCGAAAGATTGGTCGACAAGTCGACGGCCCCTAAACGAACCAAAAAAAGCCGAACCCTGGGGGATATTTCTCAACAAGCCCTTCAATCGCTAGCTGTTCGACTCACAGTCGCAGATGTAGGTTCCGACCCGCTGGGTGCCATATCAGACCCAACGTCACCCTCCCAGCCAGCAGGTGGTGTCTCAAAAGACTGGGCAGATTGAGTCCCCTCAATCTGTTTCACATTTCCTTTTCCAGCGGAAGACCGAGGGCTCTGCGCTTTCCGTAGCCCATCACTGTTTAAAAACCGACGAAGAGAGTCCTTCCCAACTTTGTAATCCACCACCGCAAGCAGGTCATCGTATGCGATTCCCGGATTCGCATGGAAGGCCTCGCGGATCCGGGCTTTGTCTTCTTCCTTCAGCTTTGACGGTCGACCGGAGCGGGCTTGGGAGTGGTTATTAACTCGATTACTTTCTCGGAGGATGGTCGACTTGATCGTCGAGAGCGGGATATGCGGATATTCATTCTGAATCTGCTTGTAGGTCCATTTGGCTGTGGTTCTGAGCACACAGAGCCTGGTGCGCATGAATGGATCGAGTTCAGCCCCACGTCGCCGGGATCTTTTCTCGGGCGTATCGGGGTTTGCGGGCTTCTCGAGCCCCTCGGGCCCCATGATAGCGAGCCTGTGTTCGGAGAGAGGAGTGGTCAGGGGCCATCACGGGGTCAAGTCTAAGGGGTCTAGATGCAATATGGTAGGCGGTGTAGCATGCACATTTTCTGTCGGGTGCTCGGCTACAATTGGAGTTCGGAATTGGGGAATCATCCTTTGCGCTGCTTATCTGAATTATGTAGAGCGTTTACCAGAAGGCTAGAAGCTCAATCCTGGGGATATGTGTCGCTTGTCACCAAGTGGCAAGAACTCTTTCTCGTTGGGGTTCCTGGTTCCTTTGTCTTTGAGTGGGCCTTCACAGGATGCGGGATCAAGGCCCCTATTTACTCCATAGGTTGTTTTTGATTGCTCCATCTAATTTTACCTCGATAAATTGGTCTAAAAATGGATTCATCGATAGCAATCAACATGAAACTATGCGATGAGTATTTGAAGGCCAAATCATCATGTAGGGTCCTCGCTGCTTCCCAGTCAAGCGTAAGCTGCCCAGGGGGATATAGATTCCACCGAGTATAGGTATAAACTCACTTGTAAGCGCTGTGTATACGCCGTGGGAGGCCATAGCTGTGCTCACCACAATGACCGAGAATGCATGGACCATGACCTGTCAGAAGAGGGTTGAGACAAGAATAACTTTCTGTGATATCGAATGGCTCCCAGCGCTTGGCGATGTCACATCTTGATGATGGAGCGGATCATTGGAGGAACCCACACACGACCAAATTTTTATCTGTTACAGATTCACACAGCTGTCAGATGTGATTCTTACTCTTCTGCACTCGATTGGTCGCATGCATCGTGATAGATTTTTCAACAGAAACATTATGTGTCCCACGGGAAACCTGTAAGGACGGTCCACTGGGAGAAGTCTAGATTTTGATTCCATGAGGAATCGAGGATCTTTGATCGGCATACAGTTGCTCCAGTCGTGTATCATCGCTGCAGTCTGGTCCTCCCTAGAGGCTGTATGTGCGTTTTGCCCCGCGAGGGGCAAACGTCATACAGAAAAGGATAGGGATCTTCAATGCGTGCCTGAAGAAGCGGACCAAGGACGCGTAGGTTTCAGGCTTGCAGGTACAAACTTGGTTTAGTTTGAGTAAATTGAGTTGATTTAAATGGTCGAATCTTTGTTCAATTGGCGCTAGAGAAGGCTCGTTCTTCTCTGTGGCTGGTGTGGCGTTTGTTATCAATTTACTCCGTACACAGTACGGAGTACTGGGATCCCTCAGAGGCCAAGTGTGGGCAAGAATGCGTTTCCATGGGTGGGCGACCGGGAGAAAGCCTTAGCGCGATTTCTTTAGGCTGTGATTTAGGCCTGAACCTTGGTAACCTGAAGGGGAAATCTTGGGTCCGGTAGTCTAAAGGGAGCTTTAATCTGAGCTTCAACTGCTTATTTTCGCTCCTTTTCACTCAGATAGAAGAAGTGATTTTGATGATTTAGTAAATAAAGGCTAGAACAGTGGAACTGAGATATAAATAAGAAGTCTAATGGAAATAGTAACATACCGAGAGGCCTAGACTCTGAAACGGGGTCAGGGCCAATCAGTCCCAAATTCAGGGGTGGCGCCCAAGTCAAGACTGATTTGCGAAGTCGTAACCCTACGGTCGAGACTACTCTCTCTTTCCTTTTGCTCATTGATCACATTCTTGTGAGAGGAGGATTTCACTCGCTATTCTTCAATCACTTCCTCTCTAACTATCTCACCCATTGCCGCTCGCTCATTTCTTTACAGCTCCTGGGGCTGGAAAACCAGTGTCTCACAACAAACCCACCAATTCGTCCTAACAACCTCCCTTTCGGCCAATTTGTTATTATTCTTCGATTTATATTCTATCGCAGGTTGATCCTGCCTTTATCCCTTTCAATTTTCATAGCCACACCCACCCCAGTCGTCGTTACCCCCCGTCCGATCATCGCGTCAATCGATCCCAACATCCTGGATTAATATACGCACCTCCTCGGCTTGAACTATCAGTCTTGGATTGGTATACAACATCAGTCACCAATTGAGCTTGGCCAATATGCGGAACTTCAATTGGGCTCTGCTAGGCCTGGCCATTGTGCCCCAAGCCCTAGCAGGCGATACCCTGTCCACGAGCGGATTCAACCTGTGCATGACCGACTCGGCAATCAACGTCCAAAAGCTTGATGTCACCTACACTCGTTCCACCGGAATTGTTGTCTTCGATGTGGCTGGTACCAATGAGAAGGAACAGAATGTGCAGGCCGCCATCACGGTGACGGCCTATGGAAACGAACTTTACAGCAAAGAATTCGATCCCTGCGGCGACGAGGTTCATGTTCCACAACTGTGCCCTGTTCCCAAAGGCACTTTCAAGGCCAGTGGGTCTATGGAGATTCCCGCGGAATATGCTAAGGAAATCCCTGGCATTGCATTCAAGATCCCTGACTTGGATGGTGAGGCAAAGCTTGTCCTCAAATCCAAGGACAGCAAGAAGAGTGTCGCATGCATTCAATCCGGCCTGACCAACGGCCACTCTGCCAGCCATCCAGCAGTCAAATATGTATCTGCTGGTATTGCGGCAGGCGCTCTGGCGATGAGCGGTGTTTCCGCCGCTGGCTCGGCGGGTACCGCAGGAACACCTTCAGCAAGCCCTGGACTTGGCGATGTAATGGGCGCGTTCCATACCATCGCCACCAGCGGTATGCTCAGTGTCTCTTATCCTCCCATCTATCGCAGCTTTTCCTCGAACTTCATGTGGAGTACCGGTTTGATTCCTTGGGCTGGTATGCAGCAATCTATCGACAACTTCCGAAAGGCCACTGGTGGTAACTTGACGACCGAGAGTTATGAATACCTAAGAAACGCCTCCTTGGCGCAAAGAGGCTCCTCCGGTGACACAGCGAAGCGCAGCTGGGATTACACCATGGAATTTGGTCGAATGGTTGCTCGTTCGGATGACAGTTCAGACAGCGAGGAAACCGACAACAGAAGCACCGTGGAGAAGGCGAAGGATTTTGGTCAGGAGCTTATGGTTCCTTCGGCCAATGTCTTCATGACTGTTCTCTTGATCTTTGCCATCGTCATCGCCGTGGTTGTCGTCGGAATCCTGTTAGTCAAGGTTGTTCTGGAAGTGTGGGCGCTGTATGGAAGCTTCCCCAATAAGCTGTCCGACTTCCGAAAAGATTACTGGGGCCTCATGGCTCGGACAATCACCAACATGATCCTCGTGCTCTACAGCATCTGGGTGCTGTATTGTGTTTATCAACTCAAGAAGGGTGACTCGTGGGCAGCAAAACTGCTGGCTGCCATTACCCTTTCGATCTTCACCGCAGTTCTTCTGTTCTTCGCTATTCGCATCGTCTACATGGCCCGCAAGTACAAGCGAGCGGAGGGAGACATTGACAGCCTGTACGAGGACAAGGAAACCTGGAAAAAGTACAGTCTCTTCTACGATAACTACAAGAAGGACTTCTGGTGGCTCTTCATCCCCGTCATCGTGTACGCATTGGTCAAGGGCTGCATCATTGCCGGCGGCGAGGGCCACGGCCTGTTCCAAAGCGCCGGTCAGCTCGCCTGCGAGATTCTTCTTCTTGGTCTTTTGGTATGGAGTCGCCCGTACGCCACCAAGGCCTCAATGGGCATCAACATTGCCGTCCAAGTTGTCCGCGTACTGTCCATTGCTTGCGTCCTGGTCTTCGTTGAAGAACTTGGTTTCTCCTCAACCACGAAGACCGTCACTGGAACCGTTCTCATCGCTGTGCAGTCTACTCTCACAGCAGTTCTTGCCATCCTCATCGCAGTCAACGCCATCATCAACTGCTGCCGTGAGAACCCTCATGAGAAGCGGAGGAGAGAAGCTGGTAAGTCAATGCATTATTTTGATTCGAATTCTATCCAAACATGTGCACATGCTAACAAACACCTTATAGAAAAAGCAAACCGTGATCTCGATGACCTCACCCCCTTGGACGCCCGAGACTCCCTTCTCATGGACCACCCACCGCGCGAGAAATACTCGGATATGAGCAACTTCAACTTCACCGGTCCCTACGAGCCATACCGAGACCATGCCGGGCGGCCCGACTCAGCCGGCAGCAACGATCGCCAAAACCTAGTCCGGAACGACTATGGAGTGGCACACGGACGTAGCTCAAGTCCCGACAGCCAGCATTCACGAAGCTCAATTGAGGGCCGCAAGCCCACAACTGCGGGCTACGGGATGGCATATTAAGAACGACAAAAGAAAACAAAAACACAATTCTTTCTCACCTTCGACCTTCTACCCTTGACATTCTTAGATCGGGCACGCATTGGGAGTTTTTGATGATTTTTAGCGTGCTTGAAAATGGTGGTTGGGGCATTTTTGATCTACTTGCCTATGCATCTTCTTGTCTTATAACACTCACATTCTTTTCTTTCGTTATTGTCGATACATACGTTCTTTTACTACTTGATCCTCTATCGTTTATATTACAGCCTGCAAGTGATGGGCATTTCTTCTACACCGAGTCTCTTTTTTAACTAGCCATACGCCTTGTTCGTGTAGTTCTTATAATCCTGTGGGATTGTAGCTTTGCCGCTAGTTCTTGGATTCGTCTAACCTACGCCCTACAAATACTCGTAGTACCTACAGGTAACAATGGCCATGGCTCATGAGCCCAGGGTCAAATGAAGGCTTTCAATTCTGAGGCTAAAATCGCGGTAAAAAGAGTACCACCAGGCCAGATTCGCAGTCAGATTTTTTTCGCCCATTTTCACAGAAAATTTCCGGAGTCCTGATCCTCGATCCCCGATCGACGTCCATCGTGCCCACCCACGAAAGATCAAATCAGAGAGAGTGAAAACACAGGGTCAAAACCGTCAATACAACCCGCTCACAAGTTTCCCCTTCGCATTTGTAGTAGCCAAACAGCTATTGATCCTCTAGGCCCAAAGTCGCCGGCCCTAGGTGTGAAGGGAAAAAAGACCTTAAAAACACATGAAAGAAATGAATTTGTACCGAAGCGCCAAAAATATCCAAACGAGGTGACTAGCGCTGGTAGGGGTGGAAGCCGCGGTGGCCTCCGCCGCGGCCGCCGCCACGGTAATTCGCACCAGGCTTGCCGGCGTTACGCGGTCCGGTGGGAGCGTTAGCAGGGGCGGCGCTCTGGGGCTGTGGGGTTCCTGTAGAAGATTAGGTTAGTTATTCGAACACATGGTTAGGATGAAAGGAGGCAAATATGCGGAGACTCGTAAGAATCACATACGAGAACCAGAACTTCCATAGCGTCTCATACCTGCGGGTCCATTGTGAGGCTGAGGGACCTCATCATACATGCCCTCCCACGAAGTCGGTCCTCCCTGCTGCTGGTAGGGCGAGAATCCACGAGGGTCCATCGAGCGGCGCTGCTGCTGCTCGTACTTCTGTTGCTCAAAGGCGATCTGCTCGGTGGCGTTGTAACCAGGTCCGGTCTGACCTCTGGCTGCATTTCCGGCTCCGTTGGCGTAGTTAGCAGCCATGGCGGCAGCGTTGGGACCGGGGCTGGCGCTATCGCTTCCTGGACCACGAGGACCAGGGCCCGCTTGGTTAGGCTGCATCATAGCGGGGTTCATCATGTTAGGCATGACCTGCTGAGATCCGGGGCTTTGGGGCCCGGGGCTCATGGCGCCTTGCTGCTGGCCAGCCATTTGCTGCTGTTGCTGGCGCATCTGCATTTGCTGCATTTGCTGCATCTGTGCCATCATCGCAGGGTTCATGCCCATAGCAGGGTTCATGTTCATGCCAGGCATTCCTTGGCCGGCGGCCATGGACTGCTGCATCATAGCAAAGTACTGCTGCATGCGCTGCCAGTATTGAGCCATCATCTGAGGAGTCATGGAGTTGCCTTGTCCCTGCTGGGGCGCCTGCTGGTGGCCATCGTGCTGGTTGTGATCGCGGTATCCTCCGGGGCGATGTCCGCCGCGTTGGTCGTTGTTATCGCGCAGGTTACCACGAGGCTGGGCCTTCTTGACCTCAATTGGCTTGCCCAAAATTTCGAGGGGACGGGATAGCGCCTTCTCAACGGCAGCATCGCCATCGAATGTGACGAAACCAAATCCACGGGGACGTCCAGTGTCCTTATCCATCATGAGGGTAGCATCCACCACACGACCAAACTGCACAAAGAATTGCTTGAAATCTTGCTCAGTCGCCTCCTGGCTAACACCGCCAACGAAGATCTTAGAGGTCTTCTCCTGTTCGTCGCGGGGAATAGCACGCTTAGGATCAATCTTTCTGAGATGTTAGTTTAGGATTCTTCCGACGAACGACAGCCAAGGATTTCCATACAATCTTTCCATCGAGATAATGCTCCTTCACCATAACAGTATTAACAGTCTTAGGGTCACGGAAAGTCAAGAAGCCGAAGCCGCGAGAGCGGCCCGTGGTACTGTCACGCATGACGGTGCATTCCTGGACTTCGCCAAACTGAGAGAAATAGTCGCGAAGAGACTCTGTCCGGGAGAAAACACCACGTTAGAAAGGTGACGTGTGGTAGTTACGCAGCCGGTATCTACTTACCGTCGGTAGTTTCCCAATTCAAACCACCAATGAACATCTTTCTGTTATCCACACAGTCGTTAGCTATGCTTCAGCTATAACCAATCAGAAAAAGGCGGGGGGTATGCAGGCAAGTATATGCTTGATTCGGACACGACGGAGAGGGGATGATGAAAGCATGGTGATTCGGATATGCTCTGGCTATGGGCTGCATCAAAAATGCTTTGCTTGCTGGAAGGCAAAGCGTCAGACAAGCCACTCGGATATGGAATTTGCGCCTCATGGTCCGGGCCAATGTACACTTGGGTATCCTTGGGCATCCTTGAGTGGGAAAGCCATGACCGGGGTTTAATGTCGAGCCCATTGGTTTACATGAGCTGGGTGTAGATTGATCCATGTCCTCCTCTTTTTGTATTGCTCAAGCCTGAGACAGGCGAGATGATGGATGTGCAAGTATTTCAGTCGTAAAAAGTGAATTGTCACTGTCTGTTTTGTCTGATCGGAAAACCTTTGCCTTGTCTAACACAGAGTCCCAAGCTAGATAGCTACTTCTTGCTCGGGCCTATCAAGGTATATCGACAGGAAACTATATAGTATCGGATGTACTATATATGAATCGTTCGTGATGAAAGTCCGGCGATTGCTGCACAGTTGGGTTGTGCGAATATTTGTCTGGACCACGGGGCAGAAGAATGGGTCTCTGTCTGTCCATAATACCGTGGGGAAATTGCCAAGTGTCCCGGGATATGATATGACGATCAGTCGCGCGGCATGTCCATGGACGTTCTTCGTTTGCTGGCATCGTTTGCTTGCTCGAGGATATATGTTGAGTGATCTCGTCGAGCCTGCGATTTGTGTCCCTTCCTTCGACGACGCAAGTGCGAGCAGACAACCGGCGAATTTATCCTTAAACAGCCAATAGTCCATATTTATTCAACCCCAGCCAGAATACACCTTCCAGCATCCAGAGTTGTAGTCAAAGCCTGACAGCATATTGACGACGCCACCCAGGCGTGTACCAGCAAGCAAAAGCCCAGCGCCATATGAAGACATGGGATGGGGGCAGGATGACAAAGAATTCAAAGCAATTGAGGACGCTCGAGGGGAAGAAAAAAATATTAGTGGACTTACCCGTCTTCCTTGATGCCTGTTCCATGAGACCCGGTCTCCGCAGGAGGTGCTTGGGCAGGGGCAGGGGTACCATAACCATTTCCTGTACCATTCTGATAGCCCGAGTCATATTCCGAGGACTGGACAATGCCTTGCGACTCGTAATTGCTAGTAGGAGGTACGGTGTAATCTTGGTTGCCAACATCCCCTGCAGGCGCTTGGTCGGTTGCGCCTTGGTCAGGCTTTGGCGCCTCAACAGCTGCAGTTGTACGATTTGTAGATTCATCGGCATCATACCTAGTGTAGATATATGATTAGAATGGATCATGTGATGTACAATCGCATAGAATACATACAAATCAGCGAAGATATCATCTCCATCCTCAGGTTCAGCCATGATGAAAATAACCGGTTAATAGATAATAGAATAAAGATAGGTCTCGACAATCACATCTAGTATCAACGAAGCCACGTGAGATGGAAGAAAGTTGACGCGAAGAGGAGGCGAGGAGCGGCAGTTGAGAGAGTTGGAAGGTCGGATGGAAAGAAGTTCTGAAGTTCACAGGACCGGAGCGGGTCCTCAGGTGAGCGGAGTGATTACATAAACGGTTGTTCGCTTGATGAATTGCGCCTGTAACTAACTACCACACGTGTCTAATCAATTCCCCAGGTGCCTCCCAAAATTATGTCAGTACTTAAATGGTCAGACCCCTGATTTACGAGAGGCTTTGGCGTCCGCTGGACGCCCAGCTTCAATTGCTGAGCGTTGATTCTTTTTGGAACCCCCACGTACATGTAGATATAGATCCCCGGGATCTGATTGGTGGATGATAGTATTCTGCCAATTTTCACCGATTGGCATCTGAAATTAAGGAGCAACATGATATGCCAAGTGATAGTCACGCGACCCGCGACCCCCTTACTGTTACAGATTGCTGAGCGTTAACGTTAGTTCTCCGTAACTAGTGAAGAGCGAGAAACGCGAACCTGTCTGCGAACCAGGTCCGCCACTGGGAGTAGTGGGACTACAGGAGAGGAGAACACAGGGGTGGTCTAGAAGAGGAGAAGTGTGTCTGTGTCTCTGTCTGTCCTATCTGCGCGATGAAGCCTTTTACCCGTAGTTAGCGAAGCAATGACATTGCAGTGGACTTTTGGTGACGGATCAAATTACATGGTGATTGACCCCAGTTTTCTCAGTCTATATATGTGTCACATGATCCAAAAATTCCGCTGAACTTTTGACGCGCTAAACCTAATCGGATAGCTCGCTGGCATATATGGTTACTTCTTCATACGACCCCTGCCTGCTAATCGCGCCTTCGGAGAGCGACAAATTCGCCATGGTGGGAATGCAGACTGATGACACGATCGGCTTAACGACCCTTGTTTTCTCCCAACGTGAGGACGAGAAGCTGGCAGAGGTCGCCTTCAAGGCCAAGCCCAAGGAGGTCCTAGGTGAAATGAAGCCTCTCATGTTCAACGGCGCGGCCCGAATCTTCGTCTTTGTGGACGGCTCCTTCGCCAACAACCGAGATCTTACCTCGCAGCTCGGCTTTGCCATCATCCTCGGTAGGATCCTGGTGTTCCGCGGAGAGGTCCGAAGGAAGGAAGTGTAGGCCACGGTCCTGGTTCTCCATTTGCCACTTGATGCGCTTGTTGAGTGCCTTGGTATCTTGCGCTTACCCTGGCCCTTTTGCTGGAGGGTCAGGGTTTCTCCTTCCAGAGAGACAAAGCCGCCGTTGAACATGAGAGGCTTCATTCCCCTTAGGACCTCCTTGGGCTTGGCCTTGCGGTGGATAGCCAAGTCCACCGCCTTTTATAGGGGGCCGGCTGATGGTGATGCCATGGATTAAGCTACCTGAGGCCCTCTCAACACAAATTAACCAGATCATATGACGTATGGCTGGATGTAGTTAAGGGAAGGAGCGAACCATACCTAGGAGGGAAGGAGCGAGCACGGAAGAACATAAAAAGGAATTCTTCTGTCCACCTCTTCTTCTTCCTTCCTCTTCCCTTCTCCAGTTCTGTTACCTTCTCAGCACAGGAACAAGTTATCTCTTTTGTTCTTTTGACACGAGACCTCTTACTCCAGCCCCTCCCCGATTTCAACAACAGGCTGAGGCAGCAGCCCCCGCCCGAGCAAGAGTCGCGCCTTGCACCCCGTTCGTTTCATCGAAGTTCTACACAATCATGGGCAAGTCCAAGTCGGACGTCATGAACAAGCCGTGATCGCCGAGGAGGTTCTCCCAAAGTCGAGCCATAAGTTCTTCCGCAAGTTAGCATCCTCGGTCCGCAAATTCCTCGACAAGAAGATCGGGGAAAAGCAGCTCAAGACCGCAACTGACCAGCTTGAGACTCGACTTGATCACCACGACAGCATCGCTGTCCCGGGCCTGACCCTGAAGCAGGTAGAAAGCTCTCTCCTGCTGGACTTCGATAGCCATGACGTTGAGATGGAGCATGTTGAGCCCTGCGACCTACCCCCCTACCTCGGTATGTGGCGTTAGAAATAGAGTAGCAGGGACACACAGCTAATCCATTATAGTCACCACCATAGATCTCATTGAACAGGCGTTCGGTCGCTCGCCGTCCACCGAAGCTAAGACTCGGTGGTTGATCGACGCTTTCATCCTCCACGCATACGCGGCTGTCACTTCTGATCTCACCAATGCGCAACCTTTGAATGTTCAATGCGAGAGGGGCTATTCTTTCGGCCCGGTCAAACTCAATGGTAAGCGGGTTATTTTCTCCGGAAGAATGGATTACAGTATTTGGTATGGTGAGACCGAGCTCCTGTGCCTGAACGTCCTCGTTGTTGAGGCTAAGGGTGGACCCAAGTCCGGTCATGCACTCCCCCAACTCCTGGGATATATGGGTATGTATCTCGCTATATGTGTCTTTTGGGACACTTAATGCTCAGACCTGGAGCCAAGAACAGCTCGACTCCCAGATAACAGGACCTGCTGCCGGCTCTGTCGACGAGGAGCAGGTCTTCGTCTCCAACGAACGAGGAGTGCAAGGCAGGCTGGAAGGATGAGGTGACCTATCTGGGCGCCGCTTCGACAAAAACAGCAGCAGGACCTTGTGATGGGAGACCTCCGGGGTTCCTTGCCGCCGTATCGTGGCTACTCGGGCCGACAAAGCGAAGGAAACCTTCGTCTACATGAGCTGTTCCCCGTGGTTCAACCTGCAGACTCGTCAGGGAAGAAAGTCGGCACTATGCCACCACTCAATATGGCCCCAAGCATCACACATTCCTTGCCGAAGAATGTGTCGGAGTGGACAGCGGCAGCTGAAAAAGAAGGAGTCCTGGACAAGACCCTCAGCGCCTTTGACGCGCTGCCTTCGCCCTCCAAAATGACCATCAAGGAATACCTGGCGATGCGAGTGCTGCGTCCTAGCCGTAAGAAGGCGGACAAGATACCAGTTAACAAAGCCCTCGAAGATCGCACCCAGGACATGCTGAGTGGTTTCCACGCCTTCGACCACTACATCGCGCATATCGCCGAGGCCAAGAAGAGTCTGGGCAAAGGAGACGGGAATATCGGGGCGTTCCAGCTGGCAAGAGACTCACAGCTTCAAGCCTTGGGACACAAGGCTAACGCTAGTGATCTGGCTCGAACAGCTCCTCCGATTTTCCGACCGCGATCCAGTCAGGATCCATCATCGCAGCCCGACTCGCGGAGTCAGCCAGCAGTGGGATCGAGTACTCATCTAGCTGTTTCTGGAGCTAGAGAGGCACCGAGTCCCGCCGCAGCGGCCCTTTCACCGTCCTCGTTTGCTCTCAGCGCCAGTGGTCTGTCGGGGACCGCCACGACCTATGCGTCATGGATCGTCCCATCGAGGTCCAAGGATGAACAGATTGTGAACGAGGCGCTCACGGAACTACTAAGGGCTCTTACCCTCAACATTCCTGATATAGCCTGCCGATGGACCTCCGCTCGAAGACCGTTCGCAACTCTACAGTTTGGACAAGTCGAATTGACGGCTTGCACGGATGGCTATCTTGAAGGGATTGGTGTTGATGAAACGTTCGCCATTGTTGAGGCAAAAGCGGCGGGTCGAGACCGAAGGCGTCAGTCTTTAGTCCTCTGGCAAGAAGCTGCCGAAATGGTCGCATGGATCATGACGGATACGAATTCCCGCCAATGTCCACTTGACAAGTAAGCAAGCCCTCCTTCCGCTGCACTGCTATTCCATATGCCTTAGGTACTGACAAAAGAAGACGTCTGTTGGTATCGCAGGATGCAGGAGAGATTTATTTGACGTTGGCCGAATATAAGCAGGCATACATAGAGTATCTCCAAGCAACAGACGGCGGGGACCACGAGCCCGATTCGTTTCTCAAAATGCGAGAATACGGGCCCTGACGTATCGATAACGCCCAGGACATGAGACATTTCGCCAGAGTCATGGTAAACTTCTGCCTTTTATACAGCGACAAGGTTGTCAAGGAGCGCAGAAGAGTCCATGCGTCATGAGAAGCAAGGGGGATTTAAAGCAAACAGGGGTGCGTGGCCATTTCTAATCGGAGTTGAATAAACGGGCTTGTAACGAGTATGTCGAGGGCGATCTAGGTAGCGGGGTCGGGATGAGGGGAGGAGGGTCTTGAAAGACCCCGGAAGAGAGGGCGGACGGGGCATCTTATAGGCGCTCTGAGTAAGATGGAGGGGGCCCTGGGTTGGGATGCAGAGGGAGCCAGCCAGTGGAAACAGGGGGAACAATCGTTGAAGTCGAGCGTCAACAGCAGGACAAGAGGATGATGACTAGCAGTGCTGGTTGGTTGCAGAATAGGGGGCAGTATACATTGGAGCGGGCGGTCAAACAACAGCTCGCCGTCCAAAGTTACGGGTGGAAAGGCGGCCTATATTCTAGTTGAGATCTATAGAATCTTTAACTTCTATCCTTCTCCTTTTAATTCGCCTATAGCTTTCGATCTAGCTATCCAATTATGCCTCGTTGAGATTCCCTTTCGTCCCTACTTGGCCTGGCTGGAGGATAGACGGTACTCAGATCATTACAGTGCCACCCCGCACATCTATCACGACTCCCGCATGAGATCACACCTTTCCGACTCCCATAAGATGGCCAACAAAAAAGGACAGCAGGTATATTCATTGCGCTAGTCGAAAGGCATCTTGGTTTTGTTCCATCTTGTGCAATAAGCTAATACTATAACCAGGAAATGGTCCAGGTCGGTTCGTGTCTTTTGCCTCCCCTTACATTTTAATCGCAGCTATAGCTCACCATTGCCTTCTGAACTATTTTACAGACAATTCAGAGTGAGTTACAAGCTTTATTTGTCTTATTTACAGCTATGAGACCAGCTGCAAGGCCTTCTTCATGCTAATATTCTCTTAAGACGCGCCGAATCTCCTTTCTGGGCGGGCCGAAGTACGTCCCTTAACCAGGGACCCTCCAAGTTCTATGGCTCGAATACTGTTGTCGGGGCATCATACTCACATGCCAGCATTGTACCGTACGTCATGACAAGCTCTACAAATCCAGCCTCCGATTGGAAAATTGGCGACTAACATCCAATTCTCGGTAGATCTACTTCCTCCCACTCACGCCCAAGGACACCGCCGAAGACCTCAGCTACGCATGCCGTAACAAACTTGAGTCGCCGGCCAGGGAACCTGGTCGTATCACCTCCTCGGCAACCATACCCCGGCATTATGACTGAGGGGGTGGACGAGTGGAGTCGTGACCCCACCGAAGAGGAGGATGAAGATGATGAGGACGAGATTGTGTACGACGATGATGAAGACGAATTCGGACTTCCTAGTCTTGCCAGTATGCGGAGGAAGACTTCCGCGCCGCCAAAGGCTAAGAATACAGCAGGCAACCCCGCAACTCTTGGGTATGGGTTAGCAGCGAACAACAGACAACGTGCGAATAGTTCGGACATTGCAGAAGAGCGTGGTGCCCCGATGTACCCGACTGCTCGCAAGGGGGAAGGGAAGATTCTGCGGCCTCAATACAAGGATATTTTGCAAGGTATGTACGAAACGTCGCGCCAGGGGCAGAATGATGCTAACCCTCTCAGATCCGGCCAATGCTCTGAACCTCATAGATCACTCCGCGCCTCCTACAGATGCATCACCTAAAGAGAGGGATGTCCACACCAGTCGCATCACACGAATCAACAAATTCAAGCGCATTCTGCAAGCAAGTACAGTATCCCTCACCGAGCTGCGGGATCTCGCGTGGTCAGGTGTTCCGGAAGAAGTGCGGCCGATGACTTGGCAACTTCTACTTGGATATCTTCCAACAAATAGCGAGAGACGCATCTCCACCTTGGAGCGAAAGCGCAAGGAATACCTAGATGGAGTCCGACAGGCCTTTGAACGCGGTAGTGGGCAAAGCTCGTCCAATCCCCCCGCTTCAGCTAAGGGCCGCGGCAGAGGACTAGATGAGGCTGTGTGGCATCAGATAAGCATTGATGTACCGCGCACCAGCCCTCACATCCCGTTGTACGGGTATGAAGCTACTCAACGGTCGCTGGAACGCATCCTTTATGTCTGGGCCATCCGACACCCAGCAAGTGGTTACGTTCAAGGTATCAATGATTTGGTTACGCCATTTTGGCAGGTCTTTCTCGGGGTTTACATAACCGATTTGAACGTCGAAGAAGGCATGGATCCGGGCCAGTTGCCCCGGAGTGTATTGGATGCAGTGGAAGCCGATACTTTCTGGTGTCTTACAAAGCTGCTAGACGGCATCCAAGATAATTACATATATGCTCAACCAGGCATTCACCGACAAGTCAGAGCTCTACGGGACTTGACGGTGCGCATCGACGCAGCACTCGCGAAGCACCTGGAGCAAGAAGGTGTGGAATTCATGCAATTTAGTTTCCGATGGATGAACTGCTTGCTCATGCGGGAAATGAGCATCAAAAACACGATACGCATGTGGGACACGTATATGGTAAGCTCTCATCCAAGTCATTGCTCTTGCTCCGTACTGATCGATATTCTAGGCTGAGGAGCAGGGCTTCTCTCGGTTCCACCTTTATGTTTGCGCCGCATTTCTGGTCAAGTGGACGGATCAGTTGGTTAAGATGGATTTCCAGGTGCGTATATCTTATCAAATGTTGCCCCAATACATCTCAAACTGACATCCTCACAGGAAGTGATGATGTTCTTGCAAGCATTGCCGACGAAGGGCTGGACAGAGAAAGACATTGAGCTCTTACTCAGCGAGGCGTTTATCTGGCAAAGCTTGTTTCAAGACTCAAGAGCTCATCTCCGGCCTGCTGGCGATGAACCTCCTGGAAATGGTATCTTTTATTGATAGTAATCATAATTCATCATCCGGACTTCCAACTACTATATGCGGATGTCTTTTTTCCCGAGGCAGAAAGATTCTTTCTCACTCAGTTGAAATGAATGCCCCTCTGATTGAAGGCCCAAAGCAGCTTCAAGAAATCATTCTCATCACACATTCTCGCACGCCTCTCTCCGAGGTTGGTGTCTTCCTCCAAGACCTGGCGCACCTTCTCACGAACAAGCTCTGTAACTTTGCCGCGCTTCTTGCGCAAGGCTCCGTTCTTGAGTGCCGCTTCGAGGCGGGCGTTGGTCTCCACCTTGAAGAAATCAGGAACATCGTCATCGTCCATGTCCATGACCTCATCGGCTGGCTCATCCGCGGCCTGCTCCTGCTCTTCCTCATCGCCCATATCCATTGCCATAGCATCGTCATTGGCAACTTCGGCAGGGCCATCCTCCACAGGAATGTCGTTTTGCGCACACCATGTTCGATAGTTTGCTTCTAGCAGTTCCATTATGCTTGTTGTACCAATGAAACTGGATCGAAGGGTCTTGTTTTTCCGCACGAACACAATTCTCAAGAGACCATCCCACTCTTCGTAGTTGATCTGAGGCCGGGGGTTCTTGGGGACCATGCGAATGACGCTTGATTCAACCTGTGGTGGCGGCTTGAAGTTGTTCTTGCCAACCTTCATGATGTGATCGATCTTCGCCCACATTTGAGCATTTACCGAAAGTCGACTGTAGAGTTTGTCGCCAGGCTTGGCAAATAACCGCAGAGCGAATTCACGTTGGAACCTGTAGAGGTTCATCATATGTAAGTTTCATACACACCATAAGGCTGGGGAGTTGTGCTGTCGCTGGTAAGAACATACATGAGAATGCAGGACCGAGGGGCCGGCGATGTAGCCAGGAGTTTGAAGGTGAGAGGAGAGGAGATCTAGACCCTATTAGACTTGATGATAATCCAAGATACCATAGCTGTACGTACCTGGTAGGGAGTATTACTGATACAGACGTCGAAATATGGGAGCTCTGTCTTCATCACATCTCCAAGAATGACATCCAAGCGCTTTTGGTATGGAGTAGACTGGAAACGTTTGGTGACCTCTGCAGCCATACGAGGATCCAATTCCACAGCTATGCATTTCTTCGCTTTCTCCAGGATCTTAGCGGTCAAGTTACCAGTACCGGGACCAATCTCGAGGACAATCTGAGTGCCATAGCGTTAGTCTTGGTAAATTCGATCAATTTGTTATACAACTCACATCGCTTTGCTTGAGCTCGGCCTTTTCCACAATTGCAGCTAGTATCTATACGTTAGCCATGAGAATCATATAGAGAAGACTATGAGGTCCTTCATACCAGCAATACCAGGGTTCTTCAAAACGTGCTGGCCAATATCAGTGTTCATCTTGAAGATGCTGTGCGCTGCTTTGGTCTTGGCAGCAGCATCTGACAAGCCCTGCGAAGCGCTATTATTGCGCTTTGGCTTGATAACTTTGGGCATATTGGAGAAACTGTCGAGAATTCGACGACTAGAAAAAAAGAGAAAGTATAGACAAGTCACAAGACAAACGCCGAGAGAGCGTAGCGTGTTTGCTCGATTTGAAGTGGGCGGAGACTTTTTTCTTTGCGATAAGATTGTCGGAGTCGGAGTATCTTACACCCGATCCGCAATCGCCTTAAGCCCGCCAACCTTGAGCTATGAATCCCTCTTTAATTGTTGACGACACCATTATGGCGTCTGGACGAAAGGATTTCCTTAGCCAGGCTGCGCCTGAGAATTATGTCGCCGGCTTAGGTCGCGGTGCCACGGGCTTCACCACCCGCTCCGATCTAGGTCCGGCGCGCGAGGGACCTACGCCCGAACAAATCCAAGCTGCTTTAACCAAAAGAGCTCAACTTTTAGGAGCTGCTGCGCCCACTGCCTACGGCGCTACCTCACGCGAAAAAGGCGCAAAGGAAGATGATAAGGACGAAGACGATGAACGGTTCCAGGACCCCGATGACGAACACGGACTATTCGCATACGGACAATACGACCAAGAAGACGATGAGGCCGATCGCATCTACCAGGCGGTGGATGAGAAGATGGACAGGCGCCGCAAACGTCGCAGGTAAGTTCTATTGCCCCCATTACTCCGTGCGACGTTTGTTTACCGGGCTAGCCCCGGTTGTTTGGACAGAATACCAACCTGAATCGCCATCTACAGGGAAGCTCGCGAAAAGGCCGAACGCGAAGAGTACGAACGAAACAACCCGAAGATTCAACACCAGTTTGCGGATCTAAAGCGCACACTCGCATCTGTGACTGAGGATGAGTGGGCCAATCTTCCGGAGGTCGGTGATTTGACAGGCAGGAACCGTCGAGAGAAGCAAAACGCGCGTCAACGATTCTATGCCGTTCCGGACAGCGTCATCGCTAGCGCACGAGACTCGACTCAATACGACACATCCGTGGCCGAAGATGGCACGCAAACGACCGCCGGCGAAGGAGAGACCGACGGGACCATGACGAACTTCGCAGATATCGGAGCCGCACGTGATAAAGTCCTCAAGGTTCGACTTGACCAGGCTGCGTCAGGCTCGAGTGGCGACGCTTCCGGAACTTCTACGAGTGTCGATCCCAAGGGCTATCTGACCAGCTTGACGCAATCAGAAGCCAAGGCTGGCGAAGTGGAGGTTGGCGATATCAAGCGAGTTCGGACCCTGTTGGAATCTGTCACCAAAACCAATCCCAAGCATGCCCCTGGTTGGATTGCTTTAGCTCGTCTAGAAGAGCTTGCTGGACGGATCGTCGCTGCTCGTAATCTTATGGCTAAAGGATGTGACCTCTGCCCTAAGAGCGAGGATGCGTGGCTTGAGAATATTCGACTTAATGAAGGTCACAATGCAAAGATCATTGCAGCTAACGCTATCAAACATAACGACCGTTCCACGAGACTCTGGACGGAGGCTATGAGGTTAGAAACGGACACCCGAGCCAAGAAGAACGTTCTCCGACAGGCTATTTTGCACATTCCGACATCGGTACAGATCTGGAAAGAATATGTCAACCTCGAAGACGATCCCGCCGATGCGCGCCTGTTATTGGCAAAGGCTGTTGAATTCATTCCTCTGTCAGTGGAGTTGTGGCTTGCTCTTGCTCGCCTCGAAAGCCCAGAGAATGCACAGAAGGTTTTAAACGCTGCTCGCAAAGCAGTTCCTACCAGTTACGAAGTCTGGATTGCTGCAGCACGCCTTCAGGAGCAGATGGGAACATTCGCGAAGGTCAATGTCATGAAACGTGCTGTCCAATCTCTCGCCCGAGAGAACGCCATGTTGAAGAGAGAAGAATGGATCACCGAAGCAGAGAAATGCGAAGCCGAAGGAGCTGTGCTTACTTGCGGCAGTATCATCCAAGAGACCCTCGGATGGGGCCTGGATGAGGACGATGACCGAAAGGACATCTGGATGGACGACGCAAAGGCCAGCATCGCCCGCGGTAAATACGAAACCGCTCGTGCCATCTACGCCTACGCCCTACGCGTCTTTGTCAACCGCCGCTCAATCTGGCTCGCAGCAGCGGACCTAGAGCGCAACCACGGCACCAAAGAAGCTCTCTGGCAGGTGCTCGAGAAGGCAGTCGAAGCCTGTCCCCAGAGCGAAGAGCTCTGGCTCCTGCTCGCCAAAGAGAAATGGCAATCCGGCGATATCGACGACGCCCGCCGAGTCCTCGGCCGCGCCTTCAATCAAAATCCCAACAACGAAGACATCTGGCTAGCCGCCGTCAAACTGGAAGCCGACGCCGGAAAAGCCGACCAAGCCCGCGAACTCCTATCCACAGCCCGCAACGAAGCCGGCACAGACCGCGTCTGGACCAAGTCCGTCGCCTTCGAACGCCAACTCGGCAACATCGACGACGCCCTCGATCTCGTCGTCCAAGGCCTCCAGCTCTTCCCGAAAGCCGACAAACTCTGGATGATCAAGGGCCAACTCTACGAATCCCTAAACAAATTCCCTCAAGCCCGAGAGGCATACAACACCGGCACCCGCGCCTGCCCCAAATCCGTGGCTTTATGGCTCCTCGCCTCCCGCTTAGAAGAGAAAGCCGGCGCCGTCGTCCGCGCCCGCTCCGTTCTCGACCGTGCCCGTCTGGCCGTTCCCAAGAGTCCCGAGCTCTGGACCGAGAGTGTGCGCGTCGAACGTCGCGCTAACAATATCTCCCAGGCCAAGGTGCTCATGGCGCGCGCTATCCAGGAAGTGCCCAATTCGGGTCTTTTGTGGAGTGAAAATATCTGGCATCTTGAGCCTCGCTCGCAGCGCAAGGCGCGCAGTCTGGAGGCTATTAAGAAGGTCGAGAATGACCCGATTCTGTTTATTACTGTGGCGCGGATTTTCTGGGGCGAGCGTCGGCTGGAAAAGGCTATGACTTGGTTCGAGAAGGCTATTGTTGCGGACAGTGATTATGGTGATGGCTGGGCTTGGTATTACAAGTTCCTGATGCAGCACGGTACTGAGGTAAGTAATCTTTTCCCTTTCCCTATCGTGTTTGTGTGTCATTATCGGAATGGTTTAGCTGACGTTTGTATATAGGAAAAACGCTCAGACGTTGTTTCAAAGTGTGTTGCTATGGAACCCAAGCACGGCGAGATTTGGCAGTCCATTGCCAAGGACCCGGCCAATGCGACCAAGACCACCGAGGAAATCTTGAAGCTGGTCGCCAATGCTATCAACTAGATAGCATGTTTCACAACTTAACTCGCTACTGCCATCAGGCATGTCTGCGATGTGTACTCTACAGGCGTTTCGGAGAGAGGCCCATGTATTTGAATCTTTGACGGGGGATCTGAAGCTAAATCGGTCTATCATGTTGGCTTAGTTTAGCAGGCTAGTATCTCCTACCGTAATGCCACGACATGAACAATTCTTTGAGATTCAAACTAAGATGTAATTGAATTCATGGGTATCGAACAAGCTTGACCTCTTCTTCCATGGGGCCACGGTCATTGCTCTTTGGTAGCCTTTTGCTTGTTCAGTCCCGACCACGTGTGTTCCCTCTGGTAAGTGATACTATACATTAGGTCATTCGAAGCATAACCGGGGTGGCAATGAGGGAGAACAGGAGGGGACCGAACATAGGAGGACAAGACAGGTGATTGAGAAAGGATAGCTAAGACATCGTCAAACTCCGAATCCATATGCAAATCATGCTGCCAAATGACAGCATCCCTTGGTACCCAGACGCCGTGAGCCATCCATCCAAAACCGAGAAAAAAAGAAAAGACTAAGAGCAGACAGGAAGTGAAAAAGTGAAAGCGGCAGCATATACTGCGTATGAAAACGATAAAACAGGAAAGGCAGGGGGGTATAATAATTTTCATGCAGCCATAGACAGACACTCGTCAAGCAATGAGCTCAACTGGCCTCTATCATCGACTGTTGCACCTTCCCAGTCAAGCAGAGACTCGTCTTCATCCTCATCCAGGTCCATAGCATCCTCATCAGCTTTGACCTGATGTGGCTCGCCATTCTCCAACCGATCCGGTCTTTCGGTCTCGAGTTCATCTTCAAAGTACCCGCCCATGATCTGGTCTACTATCAACGGCATGTGGCCGAGTACACCGCCGCCCAGCTCCAGGGTTAAGCGCAGGTCTCTAACGCCCAATGGTCTTCGGATGCTGGCCTCTTTTGCTTCGACGGGGAGTAAGCCGGTGGCGGAATCCTTCACAATCTCTCCACGTGTATATGCAAGCTCCTCGACTTCAAGTTGGTGTCGATACTTGCGCATCATCATGTTGTTGATTGTGCCTGAGGGTCCATTCGAGCGGGTGCGCGAGAATACCGCGGACAAGACTTCCTTTACGAATGTTTCTGTGGCGATTGCCATGAACTCTGCGCAGGGGAAGCCAGCACCGCTGGTTAGAGACTCTTCGTAGCATATTGGAACCATGCGGGCGTAGATAGATTCGGCATCGGGGAATTCGCCGGTTTCTGCGGCGAGAGGTTGGGCGTAGCGTTTTCGGATTTCCAATTCCCAATCTGCGAGAAGGATGGTTAGCACTCGTAACCCAAATCATAATCCACCTGAGCTCGAGGTGTCGTCTTACTAGTTTTGTTCAGTCCTCCTGCACTCGCAGGAACCTGACTGGGTAACTTGATCTGCTTAGCCAAATGGCTTAATTCAAGCTCCGTGGGCACTGGCTCGTTTGGATCTCGCTGGTGATTGTTAGCGACCTGTCTCCCGGGGTGCGAAAGTGCTCATCTTTTACGATGACATACCTCTGGAATACCCTTGATGCGCCTCCGGTCCCTCGGAGGCAATTTCATAACCTCCGTCTTCAATCTTTGTTCGGCCGCATCGCCGGAGACGGGTTTCGAGACCGTCGATGGTTTATCGTTGGCCGATACCCAGTTTGCGACGCCATGGTCGGGGAGGTCTCGCGTCAGGTTTCCGATGAGCGCGCATACAAAATTGTTATGTAGATGTTCGTTTTTCGGATCGGCGCACAAGAAGTAATCGACTCGTGAGGCATATTCGTTTTGGTTGTAATGTCCTAGAATCGGGCAAGAGGTCAGGAGACGAACGAACCGAGGTTGATGCGAAGGAAGGATGGAAGGAAGGAAGAAGACAGGCCGGAGCTCAAGCAATTGGACTCTACTCAATAACCCCGTGCGCAGTATTGCATACCTAGTAAGAAAAGAGCCGTGGCCTCCTTATATTCCGCCCACTTGTCTCCGATGGCGGCCTTCAGGTCCGTGTAGGCATGCTCCAACTCCAGTCGCGGGACTGATATCAAAGCCCTGGAGGTCTTCGCGGTTGTCGAGCCATTGGGCGCGGCGCCTTTTGGATTTGAGATGGAGTCGCTCCGACTTAAAGCGGCTGGATCGATCTGCATGGTTGCTGGACTCGCGAAAGCGCGACGGGCAAGGCCGAAGGGCAGGGAATGTCGGCACCTACGCCTTCATCAAGGATGCAAGGGCTCAGACCAGAGATAATGTAAGATGTGATGGTTTCATAAGAAAACCTGATATGTTGAAGATGAGGATCGATGAAGTGAGGGAGTTGGCGATGGCTCTGAGGTTGAAAGGGAGGTTCCGACTTGCGGTTCCCCGCCAGAAACGGATACATCGTGCGCTTCAGTACGGCAGCGGTGACTTAACTACAACTCATTTCACCAGTTGTTCTTTTGGCCTTCTTAATTGTATTGGCTAGAGCTATGTTTTCAGGCTAACTGCACTATGTCTTCACTTAATACCCCAAAGAGCTGTCCGATCTCCGCGATGATCTCTGTGATCTCATTTGATAATTGGCCAGTTACAAGGACTGAGGAAGGTCAGTACTGCACAACTTGAGTTAAAAGATTTACTCACTGTAGGCATAAAGTAAAGCCAAGTCTTCATCGGTAGTGTGTGGAGAAGCTTCACGGTCCAGTCGATAGCGATGGATACGGGCAAGTAAGCGGTCTCTGGCATGCTCAATGCTGGGAAGCACATCACTCAAGGGGTATTCTAGTTTCATTGATGAGGCAATCACTGGAAGGTCGTCAGCATAAGAAAGATCTATGTTGACTAGGGAACCGACCTGATAGTAGATGGCTCACGCGGGCAGACAGCTGCTGCCGCTCCACTGCTGTGTAGTGGAGGAGACTAATTTCACCCTCGGTTGCAAGATCATTCTTCATCAGCTCAATGTTCATGGTATGGAATGAGTTCACCATATTGCGTGTACGGCGGATAATGTTGGTGTAGGAGGCATCAGGGAAGGCACTCTTCAATCCAAATTCGGAGCGTGCCGCAACCTGGAGGGCTTCCAGTCGGGACAAGAATCGCTCAATCTCGAGCTTCTCTCGAGGAGTCATGTACACCACAGTCTTCTCATCTTTGGCCAAGAGAGATAAAGGGTCACGCTTCCAGATAAGACTCAAGTGTAGCCAAAGAAGACTCAGACTATCCTTCAACCTGCGTCTTGCACTAATGGGCCAAATTACGCGCGTGATGATGATACCCCAAATGCAACCGGACAACACAGCAACAACTCGGTGGAGCACAATCTCACTCATGATTGGATTGACACCACCTTCATCCTCGTCCAGGGCTGCCTCCTTCTGGGTGAGAGAATAGGCGTATAACACAGAAAGATTGTAAGTGAGCATAATGAACCGACCCATTGGGCCGTTGCCACGAACAATAGTGATGTATCCAGTCCACATGGCCATGAGCCATCCCAAAAATGCCAAGCCGTACACATTTCCAGCCGTCACGTTCCATGCTAGGATAGCAGCGACTGCACCCAAACAGGTACCTAGAAAACGAGCATACCCCGTTGTGTTCGAGGCACCGATTGTCATCGAGCAAACCAGCATGTAGGATAACAGACCCCATTCACCTCGCCAATGTGCATAGAACGGACGGGTGGAAGGTAGGAACGCAGGCAAGGCGTAGAGTGCAGCTCCGGCCCCGACTTTGATGGCGTATTTTGTATCATCTCGTCGGAAGACACCTAAGCACTTCCATAGACGGTACCCAAGTCTTTGCTTTGCCGTTCCTTTCGACAAAGGGGTTCTTGGGGTTTTGATATTGACAGGCAGTCTGTCATCTGCAATCAAGCCATCTGATGCATGTCGAGCATGCCTTTGGGAATTATGCTTGACAGTGGACGCACTGGAAGCTCTGGAAACCGTTTCTATAGGGCAATTAGCATCCCGTCTTAGTCGCAGGCACCAGGATTGTCTACACGTACCAGTATCGGTCTTAGCGGGCTCTGCATTCTGTGACCATCGCCAGAACTTGAGCCATGACCAAGATCGCCCATTAGGCCGCTCTTCAACTTCGAGCTGCAGTTCGTCTAAAATGGCAAGCATTTCTTGCAGCTGTTCTCCGAATTCCAGGAGAGAGAAACTGAAATGACCACAACTGGCTGCCACTTCCTCAAGATCGGCTTCAGCTTCTCGGGTCTTGATGTTCATGTATTCCTGCTGCTGATATAAGGATGCGAGTGTCCTTTCGCGCGATTGCTTGTATAGGTCAAGGGCCCGGTCAAGACTTATCCTTAGTCGGCCATTGACTGAGACTCTGTAGTTTGGCGCAGGTCCGAATGGAATCTCTTTGAAGATCTCTTTCAACGTAAAGGCCAACGATCGCATTGACGGGCCCAAATGAGAGATAAAAATATTGAAAACATCTGTTGGAAGAAGTGCAGGTACGGGTGACGCCTCAGCACTTCCATTGCGATGGGACCGAATGGAACCGCGCTGAGAAATTTCCTCTTCAGGTTGCTCAACAATAGGCTCCAGGTAAGACCCCTCTGGAAACGACCATGATCGCTCGAGAGGTGTAAAATAGTCCATTGGATTCGGGGCTTCCTCGTGATCTTCTGAAGAAGCAGACTCACGCGCGATAGACTCACGGATCAGACTGAATTGAAGAGCAGCTGCATTACGCAGACCTCCCATGTTATGAGTAATGTCTTGCACCCAACGGACCAGATTCTTTTCGAGTCTGTACTCCCTTTCAGTGCCTGCCACATAGTGCTCCAATTTAGCTTCTCGGACGAGCCTGTCGAGCTGGCCGTACGCTGTGCGATGCCGTGCCTCTGCATCGACAAATTCAGCGGAGAGAAGCTCCTCCTCAGACCCGCTTAGGAAGCTTTCCGTGATAAGCGCCATCATGGTAGCCAATGTATCAGTGACGGTGATAAGATTCTTGCGCAGCTGTTTACGCGCAGATATGGGGAAGACGAGGAAGGAAATAGCCATAACAGCCAGTACGCCCATGAACACCATCTTCAAGACTTGGAAGATCTTCACGAGAGATAAATCGCCGTCTTGCACAGCGCCCTCCTTGGTCAAAACGGTAATCGTAGAAAGAGCCGTGAGTGAACAGGCGACATTCACCAAGGGATCCCCCAGTCTTTGCTTGGTCCAACCGACAAACCCAAGACCACCGCCACAGAAGACTAGCAGAACGACTGCATGGCCGAGCGCAGGTAGTTCCAACGTATCCTGGAAGAACATCTCCACAAACATGCTGGTGATGGTCAAGAACGCGGAATAGCAGAACGCCAGGAACGCACAGATCAAAGCTTTGAACATCCCTCCCTGAGACCTGGCAGGATGGAAGTAGACCGTGACCGTAGCCACCATGTGTTTCCCATCCTGATGGCCCAGTATGGCGGCGATTGCGGGAATAAACGTTGCCAGAGACCCAACCAAATACGCAAGACTGTACTTCAAGACGCCGATGCCTTGATCTGACCTAACCAACTGATTCGTCTGATCCCATTTTTCTCTGCCATGGCGAGCAAGTGCCTCGAAGTAGCCCTCATATTGTATTTCGTTTGTGAGGAGACCGCGTCTTTCGTCGTCACCGTCATCGGCGACGGGGATGGGATTTCGGAGGTTGACCAGCCCTTTCAGGCGCTGACCTGTTCTCGGGAGGACGAATGTAGCCTGGCGGAGCTTCACCGACGATTAGTATGGTATTTTGGATGGTTTGGGTAGAGATTGCGAGCACATACCGTTGGGCGCGAGCGGCGGGAGCTACTTGGAGTTCCAGAAGGCATATTTCGAGTTTGCGTCACGTTCTTGTGATTTCACTTGGGCATTGTACAAGCCCCATGGCATAAACTCGACGACTCGCCCTTGGCGCAGACTTGATCGGGACGTCAGAGGTTGTGCGGAGGTGCAGAGAGCTATGCACGTTCGTTTGTTGGCTGGCGGCGACTGGGAATGTTTACAACCACGGAGCGATTAGAATGGCCACGCACCTTGTTTGCTTTTTGTCTACAAACAGGGGGACATGGGTAACACTGAGTCTGTTACCTGGTACTTGTTTCAAATCTACTGAAAGAGTCTAGATTTAGAAATGGTCTCGTCTTTGTAAATACTTCGTAAAGTCCAATTGCAACACGTCTATTTCAGTCCTTCCACTTTCCACACCTTCACCGCTGCATCAGCACCGGCTGAGATGATCTTGGAGCCTCCTGCAACCCATCCGACACCATGAACACCCTCTTTGTGGGCGTTCTGAAGCTCAATCCAGTCGCCGGGTTTCGCCAAGCTCCAAACGAAGATGTTTGTGTCTAGCGATCCGCTGACAACGTGTGTGCCAGCCTCGTTCCAGGCAAGCGAAGTGATCCGTGCTGTATGCGCCGTCCAGCGGTCAGTCACTAGGCTGCCATCCGAAACTTTGAAAACAAGGACACGGCCCCGCAAGTCGCCTACGGCCAAGTGAGAGGCGTCTGGAGAGAAGGCAAGGGATGAGATCGGGTTGCGAGACGCGTTGATATCTGCCCGGGGAGAAAGCCTAGAGCTGGTGATGGCACAGATCTGGACGGACCCGTTTTCTCCTCCGATTGCAGCCTGGGAACCGTGCGCAGCTACGGTTGTGGCCGCAAAGTCAGTCTTGAATTCCCCGATTTTCTTGCCATCCTGGAAAATCTCAATGGTTTCAGCTTCGCCGACAAGCACTGTCGTATTACCAGCCGCAACGCCCTTCGGCTGCCCACTGAGTTTAGAAGCGCTGCCAGTATAAGTCTTAGCCGCGGCATCGACAGAGCGGAGGGTGTCGTCCCAGCCGACACTGTATATTCTACCGCTGCCCTCCGATGTCGTTGCGAGCCCGGCGACGTAGCCGGGGTGGGCGTCGCCCTCGATCTCATCAGCCTCACCTGTAGCTACATCCCAGCTACAGACTCTGCCGTCGAAGCTACCTGTCCACAGAGTTTCCTTGTTGTCCAAAGTCGTCTGGTTCAAGGACGTGATGCTCTTCTGGTGGCCGGAGACTACCTGGCGAGGCTTGGGCGTGCCCTCAACCAAGTAATTCAAGTCTCCGCTGAGAGACAAACTGATGAGCAGGTCATCGCTCCTTCCAGGGGGCCAGACCACGCCGACCTGGTGATCGCGAACAGCCATAGCACCCTCCTCTCCCAGAGTCCAGCTTTGGGTGGCTTTGCCAGCTTCCACATCCCAGATCTTGACAGTCCGATCCGCACTGGCAGTCACGAATTTTCGCGAGTCCTTCGCCCAGGACACTCCGAAAATGCTGCCCTTGTGCTCGCCTTCGCCGATCTGGCCCTTGGTCTCGCCTGTCTTGCCATCGTAAAGCCAGATCTTCCGGTCCGCGCCAACACTGACCAAGTTTGACCCATCCGGGCTGAACCCAAGACCATAAATGTAGTTCGAGTGCTTGTCTGCAATTCCATTGTTGAATTTGAATGGCGCTCCGTGGTAGAAGACCGTCTTCATGTCGTCACCAGCAGTGGCGGCGCGCAGAGGGCGCTGCTGCCTAATTGATACAGCATTGAGCTGTTTCGTGTGGCCGTGAATCTCGCCAACGGTGTTTCCACTGTCCCAGGTGATGCAGTGTCCATATCGCTGCTTGCCATCACCAACGGCAATAATGCGCTGGGAGTCACCGTCCCAGGCCAAGTCGTTGATTCGGCCGTTGACGATGCTGTATTCTCCCTTGGTGATTCCTTCGCCAACGCAATCCCAAACTCTCACAATACCGGCAGCGTCACCACTTGCAACGTAGAAACCAGAGGGGGCGAAGCGGGCAACTGTTGTCTGCGCTTTGTGTTCGGTGTACTGTCTAGCAACTGCTGGGTCGTCAATCGAACGTAGGAAGATAGATTTGTTGGACTGTAATTCTGTTAAAAGGAGAAAGCGGCATTGTAGTCGGAGTTACGAACCGCATAGGCCAATCGCTCGCCTTTGGCATCGGAAGAAAGCTGAGTGGGCTGTCCGCGGGTGGTCGAGGGGCTAGCAGCCCAAATGGATTCTTTTGGATACGTCAGGACAACGAAACATGATATGAGGCTGACAAGTTCTCACCATTCGTAAGTGACATTTTAGGTGTGCACACTCAAGCTGAGGAGTTGGGAAAAGGAGAGGTAAGTTCCAGGTTGTTTACTGACGTAGGCCGTACTCGGGCCACAATAGCGGGGAACTCAGCCACCTGTGGAGGCCTTGTCAGGGCATTGAATATGGGCTTAAGGGGAGAACAACGAAGCAACTACATGTATCTGTACATCACAGTCACAGATTTAGGGGATCCGGTCAGGTATAGATACGATGGAAGATGAAAGGGTAGTCCAAATAAAATCAATGCATAGCGCTAAGAATAATGATACACGAAGTCATGCCCTTCTATCAGGCACCAATCTGTACTTGTACAAGAAAATATCCCATCAATGCATGGCCTAAGCCCCAAAACCGTTCAATTCGAAGGTTATTCCCTGCTTAGAAACCACCGGGGCCCTCCATCCGTGACCGCATCTCGGATGCGAGGATTTCGGGGTGTCGGTGGACACTAGGCATAAGACCAATGCCAATGGCTCTGCGAAGGGCCTTAGCAATCTTGCGCTGGTTGACAGGACGCAGGCCGGTTTCGGATCGGTGTCTGATACGGCCCATGCTGGTCATATATTCGGACATGACGGAAAAGTTCTATATTGACAGGCCAAACGGTTAGCGACTGTCCTGGGAAGGTCGTATGGAATAGAAGGGCCTGTAAGCTGAAGAGCGCCATACCTTGTACAAATCCATCGGCTTCAAGTTCAATGCATCAAGGGCGTCTGTGCGAGGGGCCTGACGCTTTCCCCATTTCTTCATCTCGGTCGGGCTAAGATCGTGAGGGGCATAGACATCACCGGCCTTGAAATCACGGGTCTGATATCTCTCAAGGGCTCGGCTCTCGCCTTGCGCCTTCTGGTCCTCGAGGAATTTGAGGCGACTCGGTAACCGGCGGCGCTGGACGACTTGGGAGTCTATTGCAATGTGTTAGTGGTTTGTAACACTCAATTGCAGTTTCCTCGTGTCAAATAAATTCGACTGCCAATAGATGATGCCAGAATTCAGGGTCCGTCACATACTCTGTGAGCTGTTGGCGCGCTGGCCAGTGAAGGCACTCATGGCAGCGGTCGAGCTCCAGCGACAGAGCGACAGGCCAACAGTAGCCGTAGTCGTGGCATTGCGCAGCAATGCTGGTGAGGAAAATAGAGACATCGTAGTTCTTGAGCCTCCGAGTCTAGTCGTGCTGAAGACGGTGATAGGAGGCCGGGCAACGCGGAGATGAGATCTTTTTTTGCCAAGACTTCTTCCGCCTACCTCCAGTCTCTCCGCGTCGACCCCCATTTTCAAGTCCACGCATATCGCAAGTCAGCTTCACAGCTCCCATCTCTAATATTTCTTGCTCCGTCCGAGCTACAAGCTCACTCAACACCGACAATGCAATCTCATCTAACGAGACGGGTCTTCCGGGCAATTATCAACAACGAACCACTTCGCTATTCGCAATGCCACCGAACCCGCCTACTACACACAATTACACCTGCGCGTGTACGAACTGCCATCCCTGGCCTTCCTTATACCTCGCGGCGCAACATCTTTGTCTTTACCTCAGACCCTGAGCGCACACCAACCACTTTGCCCTCCGAAAAGGGCCTGAAACCAATGGCAGATCTCATGAGGGCACTTAAAGATAGAAGCCGAACTCCCCCGGCAGATATTCTCGCGAAAGCATTCCAAACTTTCTTTACAATGCGGCTGGAAAACCCGATGCTCATCAGCCATTTCCAAGCTCGCGCGTTGATCGTCACCTTCAAGCATTTAAGGTCCCAGCAGGACGAGATGGAGGAAAGTGACTGGCAGAATGTCTTCTCGACCGAGAATCTTGAAAAAGTCCTGGATGTGCTCTCTGAGTCTGAGTGTGCCCCGCAGGCTCGTGAAGTTGTTATGAACCTGGCTCGATACGCATATCAAGAACTTAACCTTGATCACGGATTCGGTCCAGGGAAGATCAGCCGGCCAGCGCTCAGTCTATATATCAATATCTTGGCTATGAATGGCAACCCGGAGGATGCCAGACATACGTTGTTGAAGTTTTGGGGCCAAATGAGCAAGGTTACCCCGTCGCCATGGCTCACGATTTTGAAAGGATTTGCCATGAAGAACGACCTGCGACAGGTACGGAAGATTGTGGATGAGTGGGGCAATCATGGCAACAAGTTCGACCAAGCCTCGCATGAAGAGCTAGTGAAATTCCTCATCGATCACAATCAGTTGAAGGCGGCTCAAACCGTCTACGACTACCCAATCGCTGATGGCTCGCAGCCCTCCATGGCCGCGAGTGAGGCTCTCATCAAACATTATCTGTTGAACTCTCGCTTGGAGTCGGCTGAGGGAATCTTTAACTCTCTCCCGGACGAACCCAACGAAGAAACCGCTAGTATTATTTTGCTCATGGCTGCCGCCAAGGGTAGCAACGCATCTGCTCTTGCGCAAAAGGTTGATTCATGGACTGCAAAGAATCCTCAGATCAAGGAAGCCATCACCATTGACATCGTCAACGATCTTCTTCAGTACGCCAATGCCTTGCAAAATCCGCAGCTGGCTTCTGATTTCATGACGCTGGCAGACCAATGGGGTCTCATCCCAGATAGCCAAACCTACATCTTGCAATTAGAGTCTCGTATTCAAGCCGGCGATGTCGAACAGACACTGAAGGTTCTTGAAGAAGATGTCGACGCCACTTCCCTCACAAGCGACAATCTGCCAGTCGCAAATAAGCTCATTGCAATGCTCTGTCGATCCGAGGAAAAGGACGCCTTATTCAACCAGATCTCCTCCCTCCTCGACCCCCTTTTCCAAGACAACGTGCACCTGGAATCAGCCACCATCGCCGCATTAACCCACATGCTCCTCTACCGCCACGACCTCGAGGCCGTCTCCGAGCTCCTCCGTCCCCGACTAGGCAGCTACAGCGACGAAGAAAAGATCCCAATCCGCGACGCCCTCGCCGAATTCATCACCGACAAAACCCAATCCGACACAGACGCCTGGAACGCCTACGAGCTCCTGAAAATCGCCTTCCCAGAGACCCCCGTCTCAATCCGCACAAAAATCATGACCTCCTTCTTCAACCGCCACCGCAGCGACCTCGCCGTCCTAGTCTTCGGCCACATGCGCCAAGCCGACGAACCCTCTCGCCGTCCTAGACAAGACACCTACGCGCGCTGTTTCCAGGGCCTGGCGCGCACAGCAGATGCCACAAACCTGGAGCTTGTGCACAACATGCTGAAGCTGGATCTCGAAGTCGATCTCAACACGAGGATTCAGAATGGTCTGATGATGGCGTATGCCGCCTGCGAAATGCCGGAAAAATCCATGGAGATCTTCCGCCAGATCCTGCAGTCGGAGGAAGGTCCCTGTCACAAGACTATTACTATTTTCTTCAAGGCGTGCCAGAAACATCATAATGGTGCTCAGGAGGCTATTAAGATGATGTCCAAGGTGAAGAAGCTGGAGATCACGATGAATCGTCCTCTTTACTCGGCGTATATGGAGGCGTTGGCCGCGCAGTGCGAGTTCGATTTGGCTGTTGAGGCTATCCGGAATATGGAGGCGGAGACTGGAATGGCTCCTACGAGTAATACGTGAGTTTATACTTCTTTTTTTTTACTGCTCTACTTTATGTTTTCTGTTCTGCTTTAGGGTCATCACTAACATTGGATCTAGTATTGGGTTGTTCTATAACGCTATTCCGTATCAGTACTGGAAAGATGAGGTCGAGAAGTGGGCAAGCCAGACTTATCCTGAGCATTGGGATCATCTGATGAAAATGAAGCGCGTTGAGCGCGAGGAGGGACTTGAATTCGAGGGCATCTCGAATGATGTGTCAGTGTAATAATATCTGTATCTATCAAGGCGATTAGCCAGGAAGAAACCTATATATAGGTTGTACTACGGATTTCTCTGTCATGAAGAACTAATACCCTAGTTATGTAGGCAGCTCGGTACGAGGATGGTAGGTAAGATGGTAGGTATTTGAGATCCGTTATCATTTCGTGCTGCATATATAACATGCTATGTAACGCTAAACAAAGGATATCATCGTACAATTATATATGCTCATATACAAAACCCCAGCAGAGAATCCTACAAACTGAAAATCCCACTCCTCTTCTTCCCATGCGGATAAACAATCAACGCCGATATAAACAACCCAACCGAAATGCCAATAGCCGTCTGAATCATGCCATAACCCAACGAGGTAAGCGAGCTATTAGACGTCGCCCCAGCATTACTCACATTCCCCGTCGCAACAGCCTGGGCATACTCCAGTCCCGAGATGATGGAGCCACTGGACGCAAGACCCGACGGGACGAGTGTGAAAATGCCAGGAATAATCGCCGCCGCCGCATGACCATGCCAGAGACGACTATACAAATTCGCCAGCAGGCCGATGGTGAACGCGCCGACGGTATTAGCGACCTGATTCGCGCCGAGCTTCTTGGTACTGAAGTAATTCGTGACGTAGCCACAGACGCCCATGACGATGGTGACGGGCAGCTGTTTGGGCTTGGACTGGTTGATCAGTGCGGCGAAGAGACAGAATAGCGCGACGAAGGGGAAGCGTTGGATATACTCGTTTCCCCAGACTTCGAGGCCGGAACAGGTCGATTCTAGTGTGGCGTTGCGGTCGAGGAGGCCGTAGATGGTTGTGCCTACAGTGACGCCGTAGCCGAGGAAGAGGGAGTAGATGATTGTGAAGACGAGGCGGATGGAGCCGGCGTTCATTTGGTGGGACTGGAGTTCGAGACTGCTGCTGAGTACGGCGAAGCCGGGGAGGATCATTGCGATGGAGGACTGGGCCATGGCGGAGAAGCAGAAGAGACGGGTGCCGTTGTGTGTGATGCTGCCGAAGGCGCGGGCGAGGAAGGAGGTGAGGATTGCGGCGGAGACTTCGAGGACGTTGGAGTATGTTGCTGAACGGGGGGCTAGGATGTGCTGCATGAAGCCGACTAGACAGCCCAGCATGAAGATTATGGGGAGGTCGATTGGGCGGGCGCTGAAGGAGTAGGGCCCGACTGCGACGCTGGCGCAGCCGGTTAGGAAGACGAGGAGCCAGCGGTTGTAGCGGGGGTTGCGCTGCATGATCTGGTCCAGGTCTTGGGTTGCTTGTTCGACGCCGACAAGGTCGTGCACGACGTTTTTGTAGACGTTGTGCGTTTCGGCCAGGCGGGAGAGGTCCAGGCCTTGGATTACGCGGATGATTTTTACCTCTGCGGTGTGGGTTAGGGGGTCGTCGAAGGACATGAACATGCAGCCGGGGATGTAGAGGAATTGCGCTTTGACTTCTAGCACGTTCGAGGTCATCACCATGTATTCTTCTAGTCGGTGGGTTGGGGCGCCGTACTTCATCAATGCGCGGCATAGCTGCATGATGTATTGCTGGCGGGCTAGGAGGGCTGCGATGTGCACGGTGAGCTGGACTTTCTTCTTTCTCTTGCGCTTCTGCTTCTTTTGTTCTTTGGGATTCAAGGATGGGGGTCCCATGGCTCCGGGCACCCCGACCCGACCCAGATCCATGGATGCATTGACGAGGGAGGAAGTATAGCTGTGGGTTGGTCTGTTCGGGGGGCTGCCGTTCTTATACCACTTCAGCTTGTCTTTCTTCCCCCCGGTGTCGTCGTGCCGGATGGCGGTATGCTTTCTATATCGAGATCCGTCTCGGATGAAGTAGAGACGACACTCATGCGGCTTGCGGCGGGGAGGTTGCTGGCATAGGCTCGGAGTAGCTGTGAAAGCAGACCTCCTGGTGGACCGCCGGGCGTTGATGTGCCCTGTGAATCTGGGGATCCCGGGGTAGAGGCACCAGAACGGGGTTCTTCAATGCGTGGCCGTCGTGGCCCAGCCTGTAACCCGAATCGGTCCACTAGGAGTCGGGCTTGTGCATCATAGTCGGTTCCTGGAAGGCGAGATTCTTCGTCGCGTGCTCGGCGAGCCTCGTGACTTTGAATATCGTCCGTTGCTCCATAATAATCCGGTAACATCGGTGCATCCAAGCCATCGGCTGCACTTTCGTGGGGTCGTCCCAGTCTCTCGGCTATCGTCGCAGCGCGTCTCCGAACCCGCTGACTTGCAGTCCGCCATCGTTGGGATGCCGATGTACTTGGCTGTACGTTGTCGCTCTGGTCGAGTTTTTCTGTGTTGGTGGTATCGTCGGCATTGTGATCGGTACTCTCCCGTCGGTCACTCTCGGCATCCTCCATGGTAGGATGGGGAGAGATTGGCTGGAATTTCTGCTGTGGCTCCGACATGTGCAAGTGGGACAGTGGAATTCTTCTTCCGTAGAGGCCGGGATATTTAGTCTCGATTAAAAGAATCAGGGGAATAGGTCTGATTTTAGGTCCCGGCCTTGCACAGTAGACAGCTCAATGTGCAAGACCAACGAGATATGAAACTTCATAACTCTGCGGGGGAAAAGAAAGAAAGGAACATTCTGGATCGGACCTGGGGTGGGGACTGAAACGGGAAAGGCCAAAGGGAAACCGGCAGGAAGTCCGAGACCAAGTTTAGGTGCAGATGGAGGTCTACGTCTACACGTACGTCAATGGGAGGAGAATCATTTGACGATCTTCCTGAAGAAACAAGCTTCTTTCCCCGTCACTAGTTAACTTTCCCCTCTCTGGGGCTGATCTCGGCAGGTGACACGTCCGGCTTAACATCGGCTATAGTCTATACTACTAAGCTCATACCGCTTGGGATGTTACAATCAACTCTTTCTAGACTGATTCCTCTTTCACTTGACCATGTAGACTCTCTTTGGTCTGGATTCCTTTGGTCTGGATTGCGCTTCAATCTTTTCTCTTTATTGCCGAGGGTGGGTCATGGTCCCACTCATGAGTTGGAACAATCACCTTGATCATTTCAAGGTTGGCATTAGATGCATAGAGGGAAGAAACTAGACTGATACACAGTCTAGATCAATTTGAATTGGTTGTGGCTCTGCATGTTTACTCTGTGTTGTTTAGCCCGCTTGAAACTTGAAACTTAAACAGCCTCGCTCCGGCAAAGTGTATATCCGTTTATATCCGCTGTACACAATAACCACAGAGAAGTTGTATCACATAGAATACCTAGATGGACGAATGATCCTAATCTGGCTCCTGAATGATATATGTAGGCTACTCGTAAATCAGAAGGCTATATATGAGTCAACAGTCAATGAGTTGAGTGCAGTATCACAAGCCAACTCCTCGTTGTACTGGTCACCTCCAATCCACGAAGCGACCTGACCCCACCAGCTGCTCTTTCCAAATCTCCGTGCAGTCGTGAAATCCCAGTATTCGGGGTACCAGCCAGCAGATTCCCAATCCAGAAAAGCCGATAAATGTCCATCATCTCCGACGAGAATATTATGAGCCTTGAAGTCACCATGAGTGAAAGTAATTCGATGAGAGTATTTGCGAATCTCATTTGCTTGCGCCAATGCCTGAATGTAATCCGCAGTCGAATTGAAGCCGTGTCCAGACGCAGGACTCAGGAGATAATCGTGGAGCTCGTCTTCGTCTCTGAACGGACCCATTATATGACCAGGCACTCTTGAACTCCGTAACGAGGTACCCAGAACCGAGCAAATACCTCCCGCATGAGGTGATGACCAAGTGCGCATGGAGGTGACACATTTCTTCAGCTCGAAAAGCCACGGCTCCTCCAGTTCAACGTGTAAAGGGTCGTATGAGTTCTCAAGTGCGGTACCGGGCAGTCTCGTCATCAGTATCGAGAAAACGCGGTTGAAGGGCGCATTGGGGTGCTCTCCGCAAGATAAAATTTTTGGAACGGGCATTCCGGCAGCTCATGCCATTTGCATTGCGGCGGCCTCCTCTATGCTCGTTCGATCTGTCCACTTTAGGACCAATCCGAACGGTAATTGGACGATATTGACGTCGAAAGGTATGTTGCACCATGAGCAGTACCAGCCTGATAATCGGTACAATGCTTTATGGAATATACCGTAGGCTCTGCGTTTTAACTTGCCTGGAATAGACGGCAATTTAGGTGTGGCTTCGCATATTGTTGACTGCATCGGTCGGGGCCAGGTGAAATCCGGCCGCAGAATAGACGGCATCCATGATCTGTCCATTGGCATTTAGCGCAACAAGGGAAACTCGATGCTAGCGTATATCACAATCCTAGTCTGGGTCCTTCTAGGCTTCTCGTAGGAGGAGGTATTTGAATGCTGTGAGTGTGACGGCCTACATTGGTTACTCTTGTTTGAAGCAGATAGATGACAACCAATCACATGACTATCGGCCCATCGGGGCTCGGCAGAGTGGATCCAACCTTATCCAAACTGGAGCTATTTTAGGGATCAACAGGTCTTGGCGCAAGACCGTACAGTACATACTGTGTACATAATTGAGAGTCCAGACTCCGCAGCTCACTGTCATTACTTGTTGGCCATATCTATCCATCCAAACTGGAGCTATCTGGGGATCAAGAAGTCTGAAACTCGCGCAGTAGCCTTAGGGTACCGCTGCAACCATTCCTTCTTGGTGTATCGTTGCCCCTTGGTAGACAGAAAAGCGGTAATCTTTGCATTCAGTTCTTTGTGTGATCGTCAGCCGGTGCTCAGTAGGTACTATTTGCTGGTATCAAAGGTTGATGTTACCTTCCACTGTCATCTCCACTCGAGCTTGCAATGAGAAATGGTCACCAAATTCATGGACGAGAATGAGATCGTCGGGCAATAGGGCGTCTGTACAAATTTCAAGTCAATAAAGATGGTGCCTTCAAAGACTTCGGGGAACGAACCTGCCGGAACCGCGTAAATGTAAACAGTAAACGCTGGAGAGTCCCTGGAAGTGCGAACCAGATTCTGCTGTTTCGTAGTGTTGGGGCGCATGGAGGCACCGTTTGGAACTGGATGAATGAGCGATGATGAGTAGCTATCTCGGCCCCATCAATAACTTACATTCATAAGAAGCCGGGTTGAGGGCCTTTGGTTGGACTTTCCCTGCAGTTGTGAGAAGGTCGAAATTGCGCAGCGGCCGCACAGGGCCCGGATGAGCCCGGAGTCGAACGGAGGCGCCGTAATTCACTCGGAACAGCTCATTGGGAAATCGAGTAAAAGATTGGATATATCTATTTTTCGACATGACGAGAACTCGCAGGAAACCAAGATGAGGGTCCGAGATATTGGATATTGAATGCCTTTCAGTCGAGGACACTTGAGGTGATCAGGTGACATTCCAATTTGGCCGATCAGAAGAGGCACTGAGCAGATAGGCAACCGTGGTCTGTAGGACCTTTGTGCCTTATGGCAGAATGTCATGGGAAGACATTGTGGTACATGGCAAGTCTGTAAAAAGGATAGAGTCCATTCAACGAAAGTAACACAAGAGAAGAAAAGGGAGAGAAGAGAAGAAAGACAATAAACAGAACAACAATCCTCTCAGCCATGTGACTAGGTCCTAAGCATGAGCATCACAGACATACTGTGTAGGTCCTAGCAAAAACAGGCTGCATTAATTCGTAGCTAAACTATACAAGGCCATTGTACTTCCCCCCAATCTCCAAGCTATCCGGCACCTCCGACCCGACCCCACACACCCCCACATCATGATTCATCTACTCCGTACACATCTCCAGCTACCACCACCCCCTCCATACACTCCAATCCCACACAATCCAATGCCAAAACACATCCCCCCTCACACCCCCCGCAACACCCCTAGCCCTGCAACCCCACCACCTCCTCTCCCCACCCCCAGACCGTCTAACAGACACCGCAACAACCCTAACAATAACCAACGTCCAAGAGTCAGACGACCCTCCAAACACCACCTGCACCTCAATAATAAACCACATCCACACCCACGAACCCCCAGACAGCCCAAACCGCCAAACCCCGCTCTTCACCGTCAACAGCAAGCAATGGCCAAACACCACCCGTATAATCTGCGCGGTCGACGGCACGCCCTTACTCGTCCTGCGAAGAATCTGGTTATCCAGCGTCAGGAAATGGGTTCTTCGACTCCCTGAGGCGACAGAAACACAAACAGAAACACAAACACCCAGAAAGAAAGAAAAGACGAAACCAGACCTCCTGGCAGCTTCTATACCCTGGTCTAGTGAAGGGCATGGCAAGATCGGTCTTGGACATGGGCATAAGCTGGATGTGAAATTTATCAATGCGTTCCGTCCTGAGGGATCATCATCTTTATCACGATCTATCTCTGTCTCGAATCTGAGGTCAAGGCCAGACGATCCGCAACCGCCGCCCTATACTGCCAGCGTCGACACTCCTGTCAGTCAAGAAGCTGTACCGCGCGGGAAACAAACCCCAATCCCATTTTCCAATTCAAATACAACGGATACTTCTGTCCAAGCAAGACCAAGACCAACACCAACAATACCCACACCTATATACGATCCAATCCCGCCCTCTGCTACTCCGATATCTCCATCCCCAGCAATGCTTCCAACCTACGACTCCGTCCGCCGAAACACAGTCCCACTAAATACATTCCGCGATCTACTGGATGCAATCGAGCCACCACAGGAACCAGCAGCGCTAATTCAACTCCCGACGAATTCCAGTGCCGACGGCGACGATGCTGGTTCCGGGTTGAACATCGAGTTGAAGGTTATGCAGCATGCTGCTGTGGGGATGGGTGTTATGATGGGGAATGATATGATTGTTCGGATTACGAAGGGTTGTTCTGTGGATTATAGTAGGTCTAAGCCGAGGACGAGGGTTAGGTGGGAGGTTGAGGTTGCGGAGGGGGTTGATTTGTTATTGGTGAGTTCTAGTCCAGTGCAATGCGAGTCGTTGGGATATGGAGAGTGAGAGGTGTGTTGGCGTGTGAAGGATGTATACTGACGTCTATGCTGACCTAGGCCGTGGGTATTGTGCTGATTATTGCTGAGGCTTTTTCGAACCGGAAATGAAGGAATGGGATGAGGAGGGTAGGGCCGTATGGGGAGAGTGTAAAATGTAATACTACTGTGTATATAAGGGTGTTCTACAAGGTTGTCATGCTACAAAAGGCATTGAAGTTCTTGAAAGGGATAACATTTTGATTCTAAGATCCAATGTTAAAAGCAAAGTCCGGATTGGCCTCTCGCCAAAACTTTTCTAAACCGTTCATTCGTCAAAGGGAACAGGTCCGTTGCGTTCCATATTAGATATTTCGTCGACCCGTAGAGTCTTTCTCGTGAATAAAAACCAAAAGCATGCGCAAAAGAAAGAAAAAAGTAACGTCTAATTCCAAAGCTTATGCCTTAATCTGAGCTAGACGCTTGGTCATGAAGTCGAAGAAGGAGAACTGGCTGGGCTGGTTACCGTATTCGTAGACGAAGCGGCTGGCCAGATAACTGCCGAAGATGGCGCGGAGGTAGTTCTCGGGGACCTGAAGGGTATCATTAGTAAAAGCTCCAAAAAATGAGATATTAAGGGAGAACATACACGTTCCAAGATAGTCTCCAGACCAATCTTGTCCAACAGACGACGCGGCAAAGCATCACCCAGAACAGAGCGACGCAGGGCAACGTTGTCCCACAGCTCGGTCATCTGGAGCTCTTCGTCAAGCTTGGTAATGGCCAAGCTGAGACGATCACTGAGAGAACTGCGCAGGATACCGGTCTGCTCGTGTTCGCGCCAGATGGCCTCGAACTCGAGAGCAGCGTTGGACTGGATGATCTGTTGCACTTCCTTGACGTAGGCCTGGTAGAAGTCGGGGACGGTGCCGTCCTCGCGGATGCACATGTGCTCGACGAATTCCTCGTCGTTGAAGGAGAGAGAGGCGAGGACCTCCAGGGAGGAGGAGGTCACACCACCCTTGTTGGCGGAGGCGTCCTTGTACAGGATGCAGCCCGCCTTCTCGAGACGCAGCTTGGCGTCCTGGGTGATGAACAGGTTGGCACCCTCGACAATGTAGGGGATGATGCTCTTGTTGTCGCGGATGAGCTTGTTGACGGTAGACAGGTCGATGGACTCGGGGCGACCACCGCAAGGCACGAAGACGTCGAACTTCTCCTGCGAGCGGAGGTGGTATGTGTTACGGAAGATCATTCCGTTGTGAACGACCTCGCCGCTGGGGAGCTTGACGTTCTTCTCGTCGACCAGGACACGGTAGCCCTCGGGGGAGAGCTTGGACATGTCGAACTCGGAGATCATGGCGCGCTTCTTGGCCAGGCGGAGGAGCTCTTCGTGGTTCAGACCGTTGGGGTCGTAGATCACACCGGACCCGTCGACAATGGCTCCGTACTTCTCGTTGGAGAGCAGGATTTCGTTGGATCCCAGATCACCATCGGGACCACCGGTCTGCAGCTTGAGCTGTGTGGAGGGGTCGATGTTCAGCTTGCGCTGGATGCCAAGCACATACTGGCGGACCGAGAGGGTGGTCATGCCGTACGCGTCGTGGGGAATACCACCCAGCTTGGGGCTCTTGCCGGTGAAGAATGACTTCCACCAGGGAGCGCCACGGCCGCGAGCGTGCTCGGTGGCCCAGTTGACAAGCTCGGCGGTGTTCTCATCAGGTCCCATGAAGAGAATCTCGTCCTTGCCGTGCAGATCGACGATGGGGTCCTTGATACCAGGGCTGACAGGGGGGAGGAGCAAATCGAGGATACTGTCGATGTACTTCTCGAAGGCGACCCGCGCCTTGTCCTGGTGATCGGCATCCAAGAGAATGACACCCTTGGCACCGCCTTCGGGAATATCCTTGTTCTTGCGCTGTTGGGTGTTGGCCAAGTTGTAGTTCTCATCGAACAACGAACGAGCGTTGATGTTGTATGCTTCTCCGTTTCGACTCTTGACGATACGAATACCACCACGGGCGATGTCACGGAAACGCAGGTGGAAACCGCGGAACTCGGAGCTGATGACCAAGAACATGCCGTACAGGGGTTGAGGGTATTCGTGCTCGGGCAAGAAGTCCGGCTTCAAGCGGAAGCTAAGAGCGACCTTGGTGGGGGTGAAGAAGTTGGTCTTGAGGATCGAAGAGTTGAACACGCGGAAGGAGTTCATGACCATCTCGTCATGCTCGTTGACAGCGGTGCCGCGGATCAGCTGCTTCAGCTTGGCGCCGTCGAGGACCTCGTCGACCTGGAGACGCAGGTAGCTGAGGGTAGGGAGGAAGTCATCGCCGGTCTCCCGGGTCTGAACGTAGTGGGTGTTGGCGAAGTCAAGGTAGAGCTTGTGAATCAGCTCGGGGTATTTGTTGATAATCTCGAAGATGTAATCCGCTGTGAAGGTTTCAGTGCGCAGACGCTTCTTGATCTTGGAAAGCAGCTCCGCGTGGACACTGTTGTTGCTGTCCAAGAGAGCAGCCAGCGAAGTGTATTCTGAGCCCAGACGGTTGAGGAACTGCTGGACGAACACCCACGCGCAGTGAGCGTAGATGGTTTCTTGCAAGCTCAGACGGCCAGAGGCGAAGTGGCCCTGGAAGCGGTTCTGGGGGATACAGTACAGAAGTGAGACCTCCTTCATAATCTGGTGGATCGCAGCCTCGATGGGAGGGTACTTGGCGGAGATCTCGGTGTTGTCAGAGGGACGCAGGTAGAGCGAAATGACAGTGATACCGTTGGAGAAGTTCTCCAGGTACTTGCGCGAGCTGGTCAAGCGGTAGTAGTGGTACAGATCGGACAGAGCACTGAAAAGGCCCATAGCGGAACCCTGGCGGTAGGCAATGACCATACGCTTCTCACGGCTGCCCTCGATCTCGAACATCTCGATCACGGGACCGGAGCGGCCAACGGCCGTGGTGATAATTTCTTGGTAGATGGCCTTGGTGTTGGGGGTGGCCTTTTGCAGGAAGCGCTTTTCACCGATGATATCGATGTTGGTCTCGTTCGGGGAAGGGTTAGGGTTGGCGAACTGGCACTTGTACACGAAGTAGCAGCGGAGCTGCTGACCGTTGTCGCCCGGGAGGGTGGTAGGCGAGCGGAAGGTCTCCACACGGTAGCTGTTGGCACCCTTGGAGTGGTTGACATACTTCTCGTCGATGCGCTGCTCGTAGCGCGGGCCATCCATGGTGGAGATACCGGGCTTGCTGGTATCAATGTAGACCGCGTGGTCCTCGGCCTCCTTGTCCAAACGGATCTCCAGCTGCTTATCATCGCGGGCGTAGGCGGCGACCTTGGCGGCGTAGAGGGAGAGGATCTGGGTCACAATGGCATCCACCGACTCGGTCTGGAAGTAGGTGTCGTCAATGCCGAGCATGTTATAGAACCAGGTGGTTTCGGAGATCACAAAGTCACTAGGGAAGAAGCCCTTCTGTTCCAATTGATCCATGACTGCTAGGAATTAGCTTCTGCTCTCCATCCCACAATCATCAATTGCACTGACCTTGTTCCATTTGCTTTTGCTTGCCCTCAAATTTAGCCGCAATGTAGCCCGGGTCCTCCTCGGAGAGCACCCGGTGCGGGGTACCAGGGATGCCCAAGTGTGTAGGCTGCGGGGAGGGTTGTCGCAGAGCAGCGCCCACGGCATGATCCAAGTGCTTGTTGTGAGGAGGGAAGCGCTGGAAGCCAATGGGAGTACCGGCGCCGGAGCTGCCTTCCTGGCTCGAGTAGAGCTTAGGCTGGGGACGAGTTGGCAAGCTCGAGCCTGTGCCATTGGGAGTGTCCGGCAGAGGAGTAGTTACAGGAGACGACATGATGTGGTATGTGAAGGGAACCTCTAAAACGTAAGAGCAAGAAGATGAAAGAAGCTATAAGGTCAAGGGCATTAGTTGGGATGAATCATCGAGTGCACGTGGGTCAAAGATAAGGCAACACAAAGAATGTTCTTATCTCGCCCAAATGGCATTGAGATAACGAAGTAAGGAGATTGGAAGTTCTACTTACTGGTAATAATCACCGATCGTCGCCATGGACTGAAGTGAGATATTGAATGAGAAGGTGGATGTGGGATGAGAAAATCCGGGGAACCCTGGTCTTTTTATAGCAAACTGTTGGCGTTGCTATGGAACGAATTAATTGCCTCTTTTTTTCATTCCACCATAACTAGTCTGTAACTTGATCTATTATTATTACATATGCTGTCGTAACCCTTGGCCAGTCATAACCGATGCTATGCGGAGGTTCAACCGTGTAGGGCCTCGAAGCCCATATGAGATCCGCTTGACTCCACTTCCAACGATCATTTTCTGCCCACTTTGACTAACAGCCGGCGATGCTTTGCATTCTCATTGGTACATAACGCCCCTCCTTCCGACCTCAAGCCGAACCCAACAGAAGGGAGAAAAATCCCGCCTGCGTCATGCGGGCCGATTTGAGAAATGAAAAAGATAAAATAGAATAATTGCCTCAGGTCTGGAACGTGGCTGAGGCTTTAACTAGAACAGGAACGAACAGGTACAGGCAAAAAAACGGTGCGTGACTTGACAGAGACTGTTGAACTGAAAATAGAGAGGGAAAATCATCCAGTAGATCACCTGAGCTCGTGTCTTAGGGCCATGAACAGGAATGATGCGATCTGTGTCGAACATCGTGGAATGCAATGTGTCATGGTAAATCCACTCACAACGTCAATCGTACAAACATTCATAATGAAAATTCTGACTGCATCGTGAGAAGGTCCTATCCCCCATGTTCCCGGTCTAAATGCCTCATTCCTTGTGGAAATCGCGTCCCCAGGATCATATCGTGATGGAGTAGCTATGTATGTACCCTTCATCTTAGATCCACAACTGGTGGCTGTTGCTCTGTCTGGGGGCGAGATTCGCCACAAAGGGCAAGTTTGATGTGTTTGACTCCTTTGAACCAAGGACCATTTGGCACTAAATTCTTGGAAGGAAAATTCTTTTTGTTCTTTGCTTATCGCCGGCCCGGTGACAAGGAAGAAAAATTCTCCTGTCTCCAGATCGCCCGGCCATCTCCAGGGCTGGTACCTGGATGATTTGACTCTGCGGGGTAACATCTCCATTGCATATTCCCCTCGATCAACCACGTTTTCTTCATCGCCATTCGTTAGAAATAACGCATTGGGACCTCTTTACCCCAACACATCCTCACAATTTTCACGCAAACCACAAATTTTAGAATGACCGGCGGAACCCTTTACGTGATAACGGACTCTCGGCGGGTTTGTCATTGGAAGGGCCCGCCGCCGAGAAAAAAAATAGAAAAAGAGAACGAAGTAATTGGTGTTCCCCCTACCGGAAGAAGGGGAAAGGATTCTCCGATCCACCTGTGACGTAAACCGGAAAATGGAACCATGGCTGGAGACAGTCAGGTGCCTCAGGCCATATCTCCCAAGTCTGGGGAAAGAGGCTCCCGCTCGGTGGCCCTCCGATCCCCCAGAGTGGCTTATTTCCCTTGCTTCACAGTACGGGGAGACAAGCACCTGACAGCACTTCCCAAGGTTTGTGCCTTTTGGTGTTACCATCTGACATGAGCTTGCATGGTTAGAGATCAGGTGCTCGCCACGTTCACAGCTGTCAGCGTGCGACTTGGGTCGGGTATCTACTATCGTGAGGTGTTGGCCATCGGGGAGATGCTGGTGGAGTCAAGTCCCAAGAGAGGACACGGGCATCGGTGTAGGCACCAGCAGGTCAGAAGATCACCTTGACGATAGTTAGGTCACGCTATCCACGTTCTCTGCAAGATTGTAAGGAGTGGCGTAGATCAGGTTTGTAGATAGGGCTCTCGTTTCTTGAAAGATCGTGGGTACGAGCCATCAAGGGATATTATTCTTATATATTGGGAGACGGAGTAGCACCGGCCTCTGCCCAAATACATAGAACGCGATGCCAAATCCGACATACTTTGATGCCAACCCATAGATCGTACACCTTTTCAACAACGCAGAGGGTCGATACTCTGGTCTCGACTGGGAGATATCCCCGGCGGCGCTCGAGTTGGGTGCCCAACTTGAAGCTATCAAACAGGTTGATGACTATGCCCAGGAGCAAATTCTCCCATCTTCTCTGGCACGGTCTGGCGCCTACAAGGATGACTTGTTTGCTGATAACACAGACGAGCGGAAATCCTGACGTGTGTCGGGTAGACTGACATCGGCCTTATCTCCAAGCAGGCTGAATAGCTATCAGCAACCCATCAGCGGACAGTCATGGTTGCGACTTGCGAGTCATCAGCTTATGTTCGTCATAACTCATGGGATTGTGTTGTACGTCTTGTACCTGAAGGCTGACGAATCCATCCCACAACTGGCGCAATAGCTAGAAATACACCCGGTCAGCTCGGGTAGCCAAAATAATAAAGTACGGCCAGCTCATCATTGTCCTTGGCCTATCTCTGAACGAGCGGTGAACGAGACCAGTCATTGGATGTCGAGCCTTATCTTATGTGATCAGACTATCTACACCGTCTTCACGAGGTACTTGGATGACCTCGATCTGCAAGTACACAGGACATCGCACGACAATCCACTAGTGGCTATGTGGTTACTTCCAAGTTGTACTAATGTCGATGTTATTTGTCCCTAATTTTTGTCACAGACTACAGTATGTGATATAAGAAAATCCTTATAAATACATTGTAGCCCTGGATATACCCGGGGTCCGGGGAAGTGCATCCGCGATCAAGGGAGGTCCCCAAATTTTGGAGGAATGCGCCTAAATCTACTCCCGGAGACCCGGCAGCCAGGTAATCCGAAAATGCGGAGATTGGAATGGGCATTCTGGATCCCTTATGCCCCATACAGTGCAGTATATTGCTGATAGTGTCTACAATACACATGTAGGTGACTAGGCGGTGCATTGCACAGATATTGGAAATAGTAGAACATCAAGTTCAGCCCCTCAGCCCCTTGAATCTGGGGGAGAAGAATTGTGGAGTTTCCTATTTGGACGTCGATCCACGGCACAGCTCAAGGGGAACTCTCGTACTTTTGTCTCAACGTTGACCCCTGAATTTAGTCAAGGAGATCTTGAATTAGGTGGGAACGTTGAGATAGCTCTAGATCGTATCCCTGTATAAACCCTTATTTGCTATTGCCCTACAACACAGAGGATTTAGTAGTTATTGCTCCAGACTTGTCTCGGCCCCTGGCATGGGTCCATTAGCTCCCCGATGAGATGTAGCTACGAGGACACCAACAGTTTGGTCCACTAGTCGATTAAGTGATGTGCTATGTACTATGGCGCGGACCTTGCTCCGGCTTACGATTGTAGATGAACGATCTTTAGTTATAGATTGGTCTCAAGTTTGAGGAGATCTCTCAATTAGCCATGAATCTCGCAATCTACAGACTACCATGTCAATGAAGAAGCCCGTTCCTGATTTGAGCGTATGTTGTAACGGTGAAGCGGACCAAGCCGATCTCCTACACCGCAAAAACCCCGGCCCCAATCCTTCTCGGAGGAGGATCGCCGTATCCGCTCTGCCGTTAAAGCGAGATTTCTCCGGGGTCACGCTAGAAGGCGTAGAATCGCAGAATTGGCACTAACGGGAGTAGTTTACAGCCTAATAAGTTAATACATTGAAATCCAATAACTGCGACCTTCCCTCTCTGATCCCTTTCCCCCACACTAACGCGTCTCCTTTGTCTAATCCTCCCGGGTTGGGCTCCCGTAGTTCCGGGAATGTCTCCCTACGGCTTTGGGTTTAGAATGAGGCGATTGGGGGTCAAGCGCTGGGTCTAGCCCCAGGTATGCGTGTACTGTATGTACTGGGTACTTTGGACCTTCCCCAGGGAATGTACTCCTCCACACTTTTTAGGCTTGTTTTGGGGAGTATTTGATTTATCTTGTTTTATCTTTTTTCTTGTCTCATATCTTATTAATTCTAGGGGAAATATAAACTGTCCATTGATCCTCTCTGGCTTTGGTTCTAGTTCTTCCATTCATCTGCGTACTTTTCTACCATTCGCTTTGATATCATATCCCTCTCGACCACCATCACAACAACCCACACCCACCATCTCGAAAAACATCCGGACCTCTTCCTTTATTCCATGTGAGTTTCTGATTTCATCTCCCGTCAGTACTTGCCTCATCTCCCCGATCCGATCCCCCGAGACAGGGTCCTCGGGCAACTTCGGAGTATCCACCCCTAACTACACACATACAAGTAAACATCCTACACAGCAAACTGACTTCAATCTCAGCTCCAAGCAAAAACCAAAAGTCATACGTCAACCCCCAGCCTCGGCTGTCGATCAACCCATCCTCTTCTTCTATCTTTTTAAGAGCATCAACCACCATCACCCACTCTCCAACAACCATCATCTCCATCAATCCAAAATCCAAAAACATCAAATCCTCTTCAATACTTCTCTGATACTCCTCTATCAATCCAAAAACAATCAAAATGGCCACCGTCTCAACCAAACCCGCAACCGCAATCTCCCCCTCCTTCAACACAATGTCCCAGGACATCTCCCGCGCTATCATGTCAGCCTCCTCGCAAACGCAGAAAACGCGCTCAACCCTCATCGACGGCATGCCTCCAGCGCCGCCTCCCTCCCCGGTCACCTTCGCCAAGAAGGGCGCTTACGAGCATATTCCCAGTTTCAATCTGGAGTGAATCTCGACGGATTCGATTCGGCTTCTCGGTTTAATCCGAGATTTGTACTACCATCGACTATTGCTTGTTCTCTGCTACTTGGCCTGGTCTGTTCTTTCGCGGTGCTTAGCCTTCTTCTCTTTCTCTCTTTGCTTGTGCTGAATTAGCGTTGCATGGCGGCGCGGATACTCTTTCGGTTCTGGTGGGTTCAAAATGGGATTCATTCGGTGCTATTAATTGCTTAATGAGCTTTGGGTTAAAAATTGATTCATTTGTGACCTCTACATTCCAATTTTCTCCTATTGTGGCATGATAAATATGATATGGATTTTCTAGTACTATCCTTGTATTGCGACCAGGCAGCAACCTTTGTCTGCATATATCAATCAGATGGCTGCCTACCTCGGCTACCTACCATACCTACCTATTTCCTATTGTAGCATGTTGGATTGGAATACATTGTGTACACACTCCCGTCCAACCTCGGAAGTCGGATAGATATCAACGGATACGGCAAATAGACATGATTCACACTACACAATTCTAGGTACTTTAGTCCAAACTACACAGCTCAAGTATCTACATATTCCGAAAATCAGGACCATCCAAGCCGACGGGATCACAGAACGAACAATATCCTTGGCATGTGAGGAATACGCCGATCCCGACGTCACCCGTCACGAATCGCAGTAGATGAGTTCGCACAACCTGATAAAACTGAAGTCTCAGGTGCCGAGACGAGACCGGTCCGAGGTCGCGCAAATGTAACTTCTGTATATCCAAGCGAAAAGTCGACTACATTATGTCTGCGTTATATCATAAGGTGCGTGATATCAGGAAATCCGAACGAGAACAAGGATGTCATCCCGACACTGAGTTTGTACATGACGTTACACTGTAGATCTGGGGCTAAATTGATTTCATTGTACAGAGTACTATGTAGCGGGTAGCCATAGCGCGGTGTTAAACTCTAGCAGGATCCAACCGATATCACTTCGTGTCGCTGGGTCGTGTGCGGAAGTATCCGTTTCGGTGATTTCTCAGTCAGGGCAAGTGAACAATCCACGACAGCTTGTCAATGTTGCCTTGCCCGATCACCGTTGGGTCGCCGCTTGCTGCCCCATGAGAGCTGGTCTGAGCCGGATGAATCAGGTCTCCCCCCAATTTCTCGTCTTTATCGACTTGTACAAACTGCTTGTTTGCAGCGTTTGTCGCTATGTCCTGATGGGTAACGACCCATTAACCCACATCTTCGCCCATGACCCTACCCTTAGGGGTAATACCGCTATGCTTGACTATCTGAGGAGCGTCATCGCACAGCGTTTACCGATCGAGGATACTTATAGGGCTATCCAGCTCGCGAGCCCTATCGATCCTCTCCCTGGCCTTGCTACCCCTTTTGTTGGACGCCGATGTAAATTCGACGGCTGTGCCTCTGTTTTTGCTAGTCACCCCTCCATCGAAAAGCATCTACGCGAGATCCTCAAAGTCCACGGTACCTCGGCGGAGCTCGGCGCCTACATCGGGAAGCCCTTCATCCAAGGTCTCCAGAAGAACCGGTTCTTCGAAGTCCTTCAAGTCCAAGCAGCTACGCCGGCCTTGAACCCAATCCTCGGGTCCCAGCGTCCACTGCCAGATACCGAGAGCTCCCTTTCCCACCCAACTGCTATATTAGCCGGTCCCAGGGCCGATCAGTCGCTTTGAGCTAGGAGGCTTTCATACCCTCTCGAGATACCCCGGTTTTATTACCCCCTTCGATCTGACAGCTCGAAGCGACTGATCGGGCCCAGGTATGAGGCTGCCGCCTGAGATGTCGCTTGAGATGTTGCCTGAGATGCCTTGAGATGCCTCAACCCAACACTTACCATCCGAATTTGAGATCCGCGAGCAGCGGATGGAAGATGGAAACCGAGGATTGGTTTAAAGGCCGGCGTAGCTGCTTGGACTTGAGGGACTTCGAAGAAAAACCGGTTCTTTTGGAAACCCTGGATGAAGGTGTTAGGACCGGCGTACTGGCGGGTCCAAATGAGGGGTTTAGGACTTGAGTGAAGAAATCCAAAGGGGTGTTTCTGTATTCAGACTAATCGCTAAGGAGTCTTAAGTCCTACGGGCAGTTTCTGTTGTGGAGAGCCCGAGCGGGGTCACGTGGCTTGGCAGAGTCCAGGTCCAAGTCCTCTGTGAGGCACTCTTTGGTAGAGGGACGTAACAGAAGGGCTTCTCGATGTAGGCGCTGAGCTCCGCCGAGGTACCGTGGACTTTGTGGATCTCGCGTAGTTTACATCGGCGTCCAACAAAAGGGGTAGCAAGGCCAGGGAGAGGATCGAGTATGCTGATAGGACTGGGTACTGAAGCGCTCATCGTTGTAACAGCAACGAATATTCTTTTCGGAATTGAGACCATGTGATGGATATCATCCCTTTCATAACGATTCAACGAGGACTGCCTCCGGGGTAAATCGTACATCGCATCGTATAACATACATATATGTCTTCGTGGGAGTCCTCGGTTCGCGGCACCTGGCGCGCGTTCACGCGACAGCAGGCGCGACCAATTTGTTTACTGCATGTCCTCATCGATCGTGACCAAATTCGATGGTAGGCCGAGAAAACACAACGACAGAGCTGGATGGTTGATTGGTTCAAGCGCACGGGGTCTAGACCCGGGTTTTAAGCCAGTGTCATGACCCCGGTTTATGATCGGCGCTTCGACATTCAAGCGATGAGATCATCACTTTGAGACGCGAGGTCAGAGTCCAAGTCAGAATCAGACTCCGGCTCCGACTCAGGAGCATTGGACTCTTGGTTGAGCTCCTGGATCAACAACTCAAGGATGGCCTGCGCCTCTGTATCTCCTCTCGCAGCACGTTCATTTAACCGCTCAATCTCAGCAAGCTGCGCCTCAGTGCGAGCCCAGCCCTGCAACCTGTCTATATTGACGTGGCGTTTGGTGCTCATGATGGTGCGAACGGTGTCAGTCTCTCCCTTGGCAGCCTTGATCTGCTGCAGCTTGTTGAGAAACTGCGCCTGGTGCGATGGGGCGTTGGGACGACGGGGCGCCTCAGAGCCAAAAGCCGGGGTTTCGGCGGTTGATGCTGTGGCTGACGTCCCAGTGTTCGGGTCTTGCACCGGACCAGGTCCGGTGTTTGGGGCGAGCTGTGCCTTGCGACCGAGGATCTTGACGCTGTTGGCGGCCAAGAGTTCGTAGGAGGGTCCGCTATGTAGGGGTGGAGTGGTGTTCTCGTTCTCGTCCGTTTTGGGTGCAGTGTCTGGACTGGCGAAGACTAGCTCAGTGCCAATCTGATCAGCCCAGGTGCAACTAAACAGTTGATTGTAGTATGATATGATTGGGTTGGTGGTGTGGAGATCGAGAATCTGGATCCGTTCGTTCGGAAGGCTGCCCGTCTCGGCGCTCTCGATTGGGGGAGAAGCTTCGTCTTCGCGATGAAGGCCTCGGCTATTATCATTATTGTCATCTCCATCATTATGAGGGTCTTCTAAAGCTGCCTTTTGTCCTGGGCGACGTCGTGGTGGGCGCACTGCACCATGGTGGGCGGTCAAGTCCAGGTTGAGGTAGAAGCTCTGTCCGGTGGGTTAGTCGCATTCTAGTAGAACGATTAGATCAATGGTGGTCACCTCAGTCTCTGTGTTACTGTATTCATATTCATACTCTCCGTCGGAGTCTGCGTCCAGCATTGTAGTATCCATGGTAGAGCTGGGACAAGGGTTGAAGAGTTGGAGATGAATCGGGATTTGTCCGGAGATAAGATAAACCTGAGTCAGCTCTTTTCTGCAGTCCAGGTAGGAGCGGTGAAAGAGATAAAGTGAGCGGTGAGATGAGAGTCAAGGTTCCCCTCTCTTTCCAGAGATCGTTGAGATCGACAAATAACAACAGTCGATGGCCCTTGGGGGTGGCAAAACATGTGTCCTGGTCATAATGTTTCAGGTCAGACTTATTGAGGGGTTTTTCAAAAGGCTGCGTACACTGCGTATGCAATCGATGATTCTTCATTTCTGAAATCCTCTCCTCATCCTACAGTATCTGGGTAACTAGTACAACTCTAGACTACACATAGATAGATCCAGTCATAGATCCAGTCAATGTGCCCTCCTTCAGCCTTGTGGAGTATCTTCACCGCAATCCCTAGGACCAACAATGGGATGATGACCCATCTCCTCGTAAGCGCCGTTGTCCCGTCTCTTCCGCTCCGGCTCTGTCGGATAGATCATAGCCCTATGCATTCGTAAGTTTGGGAACAATGGCATCCGGCTTGGCTATCTTTCTGCATATCCGCACGATCCCGGTCTCGCTTTTCGAGAGATTTCCCTTTTTGTTTTATTTCTTTATCGGGATATGCTAGCTAGACTCGGGCTCGCTAACAAAACTATTACTCAGTAGTTTATATAGGGCACCCCTCCTGTTGTGTGCCCTGCTCGTCTCAACTCTCGCTATCCCTCGTCCCACCATAATCCTGGCCCAACTGCTGCAGCCCTGCTCGACTCCAACTGCATTGAACCCTAGGCCTCGACTGGAATCTCCGGACTCACAGTCTATGATTATTTACCGAGTTTCCCGGCCTTGTCAGTCTATGTCGACTCGCTCCAGCAGATGACCCGGAAGGCCAAGGCAACAATTGCCGTGCTCACGACTCTGATCGCTTATGTGTCGGTCAACAGTATAATCCGCGCAACCCGGCCGACCGCCTTCATATGGTACGCGGAGGATCGGGAGGAGAGGAGCTGGATCGCGAGCTCGCGCTCCTGGTTCGATCGTAAGGCATGTCGGTGGCTTGGCATCTGCGGTGCGGCTCATTTCCAGACCGCACACGGCCAATTCGGACATCGCGACCCGGCGAAGTGGGCGGATGCGCCAGAGGTCGATCCAGAAGAGCCCTGGCGGTCGTTTTGGTTTAGCGGGGCTGGCGAGGCCGAGTGGGATGCCGAGGAGCGGGCTCGGCGGCTGATCCCGGACTATGTTTTCCACTATGCCCCACTCGTCCATCTTTATTCTGGCGAGCAATTCTGGCCTGGGGATATCGCCGAACATTTGTTTCATACTACTCCGGCCTTGAATTACACGCCAATTCAGGCCCAATGGGATCACCCGACGCTGGGAGATCTGAGCGAGTTGAACGAGTGGGAAAGGGGCAGGCATGTTTTCTTGACCAGCAATGACGATGTTCAGACGCGTCCACCATGGCTAGAGGGCGAGAGGAATATCCCACAAGCAGATGGTGACATCAAGGAAGAATCATGGGCTGATTGGGATGGTCGAGTTGATGAGGATATTCCCGGTGATACAGAGGAAGACCGCACCAAGTGGTATGATTTCCACCAATTGCAAGAGGAGGAAGCTTCTACACAAGAACCCGACCCGGACGACTATTTACAAGTGCAAGAAGTCCTCAAGAATGAGATTCGCAATATTCGCAAGCGGTATGGAGGAAAAGAGATCCACGACGAGGGTGCCGGCGGTCGGAGTGACGCCCCTGCAATCTTGGTAGTCATGGACAAAGGCAACGGAATCGTCGATGCGTTCTGGTTCTATTTTTACAGCTTCAATCTCGGCAACACGGTAGTCAACGTCCGGTTTGGAAACCACGTCGGTGATTGGGAGCATTGCCTGGTGCGCTTCCACCGGGGTGAACCCAAGGCACTATTCTTCAGTGCCCACCAAGGCGGAGAAGCCTATAGCTATGAAGCCGTTGAGAAAATCGGACAACGGGTAAGTATCACGTAACATAAGCATCAGATATCAATGTATTGACTCTGCCATACCAGCCCGTCATCTACTCTGCCGCTGGCAGCCATGCAATGTACGCCACGGCTGGGGAGCACGAATACATCCTTCCCTGGGGACTGCTGCACGACGTAACGGACCGCGGTCCACTATGGGATCCGGTCCTCAATTCCAAATCCTACATCTATGATTTCAATAATCAGGATCTGCGGGCATCGACCTCCAGTCCCTCGGCCCCAACAGAATGGTTCCATTTCAGGGGTCACTGGGGCGACAAGTTCTATCCATTAGGCGATTCCCGCCAGTACCGTTTCGGAGGCCAGTACCACTATGTTAATGGGCCCCTTGGTCCGAAATTCAAACACCTCAACCGTCACAAGGTTTGCCAGGGCCCCGATCGTGCTCCCTGTGTGATCAAGAATTATATTGAACAAGGGAAGCGAGCTCGGCGATGGGGTCCAAGTGGGCCTGGAGAGTAGGTTTCCATGCCACATCCCTTTCGTCTCGTCCCCGTGATTGAACTCGATCAAATCTACACCCCGAACTGCAGCAAAACATCCCGGAGAAGTTTCTTGCTACGTTCTTTCTTTCTTTTTCTCTAGACTCTTCCTCCTCTCTTCCTCTTCGCCCCTGATACCCTTTTGTTACCGAATTTCCTTGTCCAAGGACAACAGTTCTGTCCCTCCCATAAATGATACCAATGACGCTGATTTGATTTGACATGAATTGCATGTACCCTGGCGCGGTTTTATCTTTCTTCTTCCGTTTTCGTGAAACCTCGGCGTTCCGCGTACTTGTCTCTGCTCGCTAGAAAGCTATGAAGACTCTCAAAACAATAAACTGACATGAAAACACAAATACGCTTGCATGGACGACAGGGTAAAGTTACTTTCCTCTTTTCTTACTGCCAGCCCAGTAGGAACGGATAGGTCGACGGATGCCCTGATATTAGGTGGTCAGTTCGTCTGGTTCGCAGAGTGAGTTGATATCGCGAACCTTTAGCCCTAAGTAATCCAAAACCTTGGAAAGACCACGAGCTGGAACGAGCTACACACACAAGCTTATACATAAGCATGGGCTACCATTTGATGCAATAGACAAGAAAACATATATATATTGTATTTGAAAATTGTACATCTACCCCCGAATCTCCCACATACGGATCGCGCCCTGCTCATTACCAACAGCCAACTGCTCCGAGTTAGGAGAAATAGCCACGGAAGAGATGCGACCCAACGGCGTATTAGAAGTAGGCCAGTTGCGGTATACAGTGCAAGTAGGCAAGTGAACTAAGAATCAACGGTTAGCTCGAGCACAAAAATGAGAATCGCACCAAGAATAAAAAGACCAGGAATAAAAAAAACATACCAAGACGCAAAGCATCACGCTTCCACCGACTCGCCATAACCATCATCTGCCCATCAGGCGCAAACACCAAGTGACTGATAGGCGTAGTGAGTTGGTCCAAAACCCTTACAGGGTCCGGGTTACGCGGAATACCCGCCTGAGCAGGGGAATCCCTCTCCGACGCAGAAGCATTAGCATACGCAGCAGCCCACACGCGTCGGTCATACACGTTGACAATACCACTCGAAGAACCAATCGCAACCCAACGATCACCGCCAAGTTGCGTCCGGCCCGAGCGTCCACCAAGACTGAGAACCGTCGTGCCGACGGCACCGGCATCGACCCAGCGCGCGACAACGCGGCGCATACGTCCGTCCCATTCGGATACCTCACCGTTCTTCGATACGACTGTCATGCCCTCGCCGTCGGACCACCAGGCAAAGTCTGCGACACCGCCGCGGCCGTCGACGCGCACCTGCGCGATCCACTGCGCGGTATTGGCGTCCAGGACGTTGATGAGGCCGCCGCCCTTGCGGGATGTGCCGACGAGGCCGATGAAGCGGCCGCAGGGGGAGAGCTTGAAGCGCTCCATGGATTTCTGTTCTTCCTTTCTGTCGGCGGAGCCGTTGACTTTGTCGACCTTGCCTGTGTCCAAGTCCCAGATGTGGAAGTAGCGCCGACGGCCGGAGGCGAAGATCTTGTTGCCGGATGGTGCGGCGAAGGCGGAGGTGTGGATGGGAGTGCGCTTGATGTGCAGGGAGGTGAGGAGGGGGTTGGGGGCTGGCGCGGAGGGGGAGATGTGGTGCAGGAAGAGGGTTGAGGCTGGTCCGGAGGAGAGCAGGAGCGGGTAGTGCGGGTGGAAGGTCAGGGAGTCGACGGAGGACGGTTGGGATTTGCCGATGTCCTTCAGGCGCTGGATGTCGATGACTTCCTGGCGCAGCTTGCGCTTGCCGCGGGCGTTGTCTTCGATGCGGGTTAGGTCGGAGGCGTTTCGGAGGAGCTTGGCTAGTGGCTGCATGGATAGGTGCTCGTTCTCGTCGTCCGAGTCGATCTCTTCGCCGCTGCCGGCGTCTGAGTCGGAGTCCGTCTTGCGGCGCTTGAGTTCCGGGGTGGCCCATTCGGGCGTGGGGTGCAGGCGTGTGAATTGTCGGCGCAGACGGCGGATGTATTCCTTGCCGTTGACTACGTCTTCGTCTTCAGTGTTGCGCAGTTTGCGGAGCCGGGCTTGGCTTGCTAGGGACACGGCGAGGCGGTCGTCGTCGCTGTCGTACCACAATGCGGGTTCTTCTTCTTCTTCCTCGTCGTTTTCGGCATCCGATAGAGTTTCCGATGGGGTTATATCAGTGGTGGGAGGAGCGCCAGAGTCAAGGAAGAAAAGCTATACAAAAGTAAACTGGTTAGATTGGAGTTCTGAAGTTCGGGGAAAGTATTGAGGTTTGGTGTCGCATACGTCTGAATCAGCCATAGCAGCCAGATCCTCGCCTTCGTCCTCATCTGCACTTTCACCGGCACTCTCCTCATCACTTTGCAAAGTGAGAGCCATTTCGGCTTCGCGGTCCTGCTGCTTCTTCAATGCGCCCATGAACCCCTCATCGTCGCCAAAGAGCATGCGCTCCAGCTTCAATTCGGCCTCATCTTTCTCGGGGATGTCCTCCTCGTCCGAGCTGGTATCGTCGTCCATTTCGATGTCTGAATCTTCTGGGCGGAGATTGGTCGTAGTGTTCTCAAGCGGAGACCGGGTGGTTGTCCGCTTGGTCTTCACCTTCAGCCCTGTTGTAGGCATGATGGCTGGTGTGAAATGGTCTGCAAATTAAGCGCTTATACTTGCAGACTCGATCACAAAAGTTATATGGAGAGAAAATTATGCGATTGTAAGCCGCTTATGTTCCTCAGGCGGAGCTGGAATATTTTTCTTCTTTGATTTTTCCAGAGCCGGCAGATGAGGGCGGTGTGTAAGGCGGCATGCTTGGCCTTGGGGTTTACCGTTTAGGGCACTGACTTTACTCTAGGTCTACGCAGTGGTAGTTATGTTATGTACTGTGTAAATTCATTTGATTTTCACCTGGTCAATTTTTGGATTATTTAGAATCAGAAGTGAGAAGACTGAAGACGCCTGCCGCCTGGTTCATAAGAAATCTGCAAAAGGGGCTGTTTTAACACAACAACCAACGCTGTCTTGCGAAGCCTTCGATCCATGACCTGAGTTGCAAGAGCTTTTCGAGTAGTCAGTAGGTATATACTGCGTAGTAGTTGATAAGATGTTGCACGCTTCCAATAGGTAAAAATATTCATATGCGATAGCAGAATAATCATATATACACGTTAGAATTCATAAATGACCCAAAACAAGCAACTTGTGATTCCCAGAGCAATGTTTAGTGATGTGTTGCATGTCCGTCACGACTGCTGCTTGAGCTTGGAGGTTCATATGGAGGAACAGGGTTATGATCCTCGGGAAGCAAGTTCTCCGACTCCTGGAGCGCATCTGCAGTAGCCTTCGGCTGGGAGGTAACTCTCGGAGATTTCCTGGGTGTTTCATCGTCAGAGTCAGTTGAATATGATTCGTCCAGACCATCGAGAAGCGCTTCCCGATGGTAAGAATCCTCATGTTCCACGACATCTCCAGCCGTGTCGCCTTCCGTATATTGCGACGAGATTTGCTTTTTGATGAAGATATCGATGATGTAATACTGTATCGCGTTCATGATGACCGGGAAAAGAAGCATAACAAAAATGATCTGAAGAGCGGTGTTGCCTTCCGTCCATCGTAGAGACCAGTCGCCAGCCTTGACAATGAAAGGGAAGAGCTGGATGATGAAGAAGACTGATACTTTCATGCCGAGCAATCCCATGAAGTATACGATAGACTGTTTGAGCCACCATGTTACACGTGGGGGCTGGCCATAGTTGCCTGACTCGATCGATTCTGAGGGGTTCGCGAGAGGGGTATAGAATGCGATGTAGTTGAGAACGCGCAAAAGAAGGATTAGGATCGGGATACCGAGTGTAGTCTGTTAAGTCCGATGGTGGTCAGCCTATAATCTTGCAAATAGATCAGAGTATCAAGAGGCACTTACATCGATTCCCAAGTTCAGCATGTAGAACGAGCATGGATTCGGCTTGTATGACTGCCGAATCTCCAGTTGGCCCGCAGCAAACATTGACATGAGTAGATTTAGCAGGTGCAGCATCACAGATCCGAAAACTTGTTTCGAGACGTCAAAGGCCCAGACCTTCAGCGGGCGCTGGGGTCGCTCTCTCCATCTCTTGTAGACAAGAGATAATAATGCGAGACTGCCGAGGGCAACTTGCACAAACACAGAAAACGGACCTAGTAACTTGCATTCTCCTCCATCGTCATTTGGATCCGGATCTGGGCTGGAAGAGGATGTTCCTTGATAGGATGCGTCTGACGTTGGATGAGCCGTGCTAGCATAGGAGGCGAGGGTGCCAGTAGCAGCGATGAGAGTGGTCGTTGCTAACGAAGCTAACGAGCCAGTTGCGTCCATCTTTCTTAGGTCTGGTATGACCAGAAAGAGACGAAAGGAAAATCTCAGAAGGAGCGCGACATGTGCAAGTAAGCCTAGAAACCAGGAAGTGGGCGTTTATCAAAGGCGGAGACAGTCGGACGTCATCCGCGTGATATTCAGACGGGAATGCAGTTGAATCAGATCAGCAAGACCCAAACAAGAGTCAAGACCCTGCCAGAAAGCAGCTGTCTCTGCTATGAAAGAAACAGTGTAGCGGGCCAGGGTTCAATATTTGAGTTAGAATAAGGTCAAGGTGGGTTTATGAGTTTGAAGTTGCAACTGGGCAGTGCTCTGGCCCTCTGGGCGGTGTCAGGGCGTCCCCGCAACAGGATCGACAAGGTTGTTTTTCTCCCCTGGGATGGCAGTATCCGGCTATTTTAAGGGTCCTTGTCTTGGCATGTGCTTTTTACTACGGAGTACACACAGTACGAGAGTGAGTTCATCTAATCATCTTAAGGCTCTACTCTCCGTATACAGGTCGGTATTGCCATGTCGATTTTTTAAGTCCCCAGCTGCCTGCATAAAGGTGGGTACTAATGCCCCAGTGATGCGACAGCCTGACGTCTCCTGCAAGGCTGCAATACGCTGACTGAGCTATAGATCCAACAGATCAAAAGCTCTGCAACAGCTCAGATCATACCTATTAAGGCGCTTCCAATACACAGGTAAAGAAGCATGTGCATGATCCGTGGGTCCAGCTATAACGCTAGAAACGTTGCATGGAGCAAAGTGGAGAGTCGATTCGACGAAGAGAGTAAGACTAGTGTTTAAGGTTATGTATCTTGATATAAGAAACGCAGTAAAATCTCGCCGAGCGTGTTTGCGTGATCATTTCTGGGTCATGCCTGACGACCAGAACCAGCCCCGTCAACCATCGAACCCTCTGAAATAAGAATAAAAGACACCCAGGGAATAATAACGCCCGAAACCCCTCAACCAAACCGTGATTGAATAGTAGAGCCCTGCAATATCGTCCATAGTCGAATGATAGCAGAGGACATCATGAGAAAGAGAATTCGTCACGTCATTCTATCCCGTGTTGCCGTTTCAGCCGTTCTAAGTTCTCCTGTCTTTCCGAGATATCCTCTTTCGTGCGAACCATCTTCTCTGGCTGGTGGAACAAAACTAGAAAACCCAGAGTCAGCATGTGCACTCTCCAAAAGTCATTTGATCGATGTGCGATACATACCGACCAAGTATCTGTTCTGGAAGTTGAAACCGTTCAACTTATCGCATGCCTGTTTGGCGTCGTTGACGTCCTCGTAGACGACAAATGCAGTTCCCTTGGAGTTGTTGGCAATGCCCTGGCGAATTTGGCTGCAAAGTGGTGTTAGGTGGAGCTCTGAACCGAGGTGATGAGTGACTATTACCGGATAGGACCAAATTTCCCGAACAAGTCAAACAGTTGCTCTGCTGTTACGTTGTAGCTATTAACAGAATGTCAGCGATCCGCTGGCGATGTGTAAAGACGAGCGGGGAAGCAAGCCGGAGCAAAGCGACGAGTGATCAGGTACGTACTTGAGGTTCTTGACGAAGAGAATCCTTGAAAACGGGAAAATAGTATGTTAGCGCTAGTCATTTCTATTGAATCAAGATCCGCTGGGCCCAACAATCCCGCAGTTGATGGAATCATGGCACTTCTGTCGACGATCGGGGGAGGGGCATGGAAAAAGTATGTTCACATACCGATTGGCTTCGGGGGCGAGCTTTCGGCTCATCCTCAGAGGCGAGATGGTCCTGGAATATGTTGAATTAAGGTGGGAACAAGAAAGATACACAAGGTATCAGTGGCTGGTTGGAATATCGAAGAGGCAGAAGACGAGAGTTAAGGCGCAAGAACATCCACGAGGTTTGTCTTGGCATTGCGCTTACTGATCTCGGATTAGTGCTGTTGCTTCCTGAACCGTATGTGACATAATCACGTGACTTTCTCAAGCGTGAAGGTTGGCCAGATACAGCACGTGACCGTATTAAGATCGTACCGGTTCGTATCATCAGGGCGGACGCTCTCGACGCCGCCAGCTTCCTTTGAACTACAGGACTCAAGTGAGTCGGGGGTCATTTTTAAGTAAACACAATCGCATATTACAGTCAATACTCCTGATATAGCAACCGATGCAATCCATTTAGATCCTCGGGTAAACATTCATAATGGTGTGTAGCGTAATGTAGGAGCCCGCAGCTGTGCCGTGTACATACCTTCAGAAGGTTGCTGCTAGTCGACTCCCGCTTCCTCCTTCGCCCAACACACCGCGCTCATCCGTTTCTCCCTCTCTCTCCCGGCGCTTCATCCATTCGTATTCACTTTACATCCAGTTGACAGGAGCTCATTTCCTGGCTACTGGGTTTCATTCAATCTCCTTCATTACCTGCCCGCAGGTTGCGGCGCGACTCTCGGCGCCTTTGTCCTCCCGCCGCTCGATACAACCCCCTCAACGCAACGCTCCGCGACTCCCCGTCCACCACTCACTACGCTCACAATCTTCCATCGAATATCAATCATACACTTGCAGTTTGCTCTGCGCATGTCTTTTTGCCGGGAATGACATCCCCTTCTCCTGCGCCGGCCTCTCGCTAGCCTGTGTGGTCCAGTATCCCCGCTTTGCAGCCGCCTACCGCAAGCGCATCTTTTTGCACCTCCGACCTTTCATCTTCGAATTTACCTAGTTTTATCCTTCACTGATTCGCGAAAATGATGAGCGCGGCATCATTCGCGAATCCCATCGGCGGCCGTCCGCCGCAATACCGTACTCCTTCCCCTCCTCTACGCGCCATCGAACCTATCACTCCATCCACAACCTCCGAGTTTTCTTCCTCCTGGTCCGCCCGCGGTCCTCCTCGAGCTCCTAGTCTTGATAACGAGCAGGTTCCGCCCAATCATAGACGAAATGTCGCTGCAGAAGGTGGTTCACACCAGCGATCGGGCCATGGCCGCTCAAACTCGACCATCGACACGCTTGCGACAATCGCCCTCGCAACCAGCCCCACCTTCGCGCCGCTACCTCACAACCCGCCCTCCCCTAGTCTTCCGTCAGCTATTCCCTTGTTCTATTCCGACTCCGCGGACGTTGAACGTCCGGCTAAGCGAGCTCGGTCGGCGAGGAACCCGTCGCCCTACCGCCCGCGGCCAGGAATGTTGACCGACAACCCACACGGAACGGGGCTGGAAAGCATGACAACTGATGCAGAGCTTCTACTCAACCTGGCACGGCCCACCCATTTCCAACCGGGTAACCACACGAAAAGAGTGAGCATCGACGAGTCCTACCATCACCACGCAGGCGATGCCATTCGTCAAGCTCGAGTCGGCTTTGCTACTGGAATCTCAGGCCAGAGCGATCTCAAAATGAACCATAATCCTGAAAGTCTTCCTTATGCGCGCGTGCGCTCTCGCTCTGACGGGTCGGCCTTCATGTCGCGTCCTACGGTGCGTGGGACCCGTCCTACCACTAGCGCTAGCACTCTCCCGCCAATTGTTTGGGATGAGGAACGTGACCAGAAAGCTCGCAACGCGCCAGCTGGCACTTCTCATCATGCTACGTTTGGACCTCATGCCTCGGCCGATTTGCAGGGACCTCAATTCCCACTAAAGCCCCTAGCAGTTCCACCAAAAGTGGAAGAGGAAGAGAGCGATGCCAATCAAGCAAGCTGCGGGGCATGCCATCTAGTTCGTATCCCAGTTGAGACTGAGGAACAGGACGAAGACACGTGGATCAATTGCGATGGATGCAAACAGTGGTTTCATATTGTCTGCGCCGGCTTCAAGAATGATCGCGAGGTTCGCACAGTTGATAAGTATATATGCCGGTCATGTCGACCAGCCTATGGTCAAACGACCTTTGTGCGCAAGTCCTCGCGTGCTCGGACAGCCATTGACTACGCAGGTTTGAACCAAGGCGTCGTCAAAGCTGCCACTGACTCACTGGAGCATCATTATCTTGAGCCCATCCGTCAAGGCAAGATCCGATTCCAGCCTGAGAATTTCCCTCGAATGAAGCCTGAATTGGTCACCGCGGAATACTTCGAACGGGGAAATGGATGGACGGAACCCATCGTGATACCTGCCTGCTGGAACAGCTGCGAGCCCGTCAATCCAGAAATTCCAGAGATCACAGCTCTAGCTCAGGAGGCACCATCTCAAGAGATGTTTGACGAAATCCTCGATCATCTCCCTGAACAACAGACCCACGTCGAAGAAACGATTGATTGTGGGCAAGATCTCTTGGGTATGGTCATCCCTAAGGGTCTCTCCGTCCGTGCTGTGGCGGAGCTTTACGGACCCGGAGAAAGGGTCGAGGTCATCGATGTGAAGTCCCAGCAAGGAGAGGACAAGAGATGGACCATGCAGAAATGGGCCGATTACTATGAAAGCACCGAGGTGAACAAGCCCGTCAGGAATGTCATCAGTTTAGAGGTATCGCAGAGCAAATTGGGCAGACTCATCCGACGACCGAAGGTTGTTCGTGACTTGGATCTGCAAGATGCTGTGTGGCCCGAGGAATTGAAGGCAATTGGCGAGTACCCCAAGGTTCAGTTCTACTGCCTCATGTCTGTCGCCGACTGCTATACCGACTTCCATATCGACTTTGGCGGTTCTTCGGTGTACTACCACATCCTGAAGGGCAAGAAAACTTTCTTCTTCATTCCCCCCAAAGATAAGCACCTCAAGAAGTACGAAGAGTGGTGCAACTCTCCCGCCCAGGACTCGATGTTCCTTGGGGATCAGACCAAGGAGTGCTATCGTGTGGATCTCTCCGAGGGAGACACGATGTTGATCCCGTCTGGTTGGATTCACGCGGTTTGGACCCCAGAAAACAGCTTGGTCATTGGCGGCAACTTCCTGACTAAACTCAATTATGGGATGCAAATCAAGGTGCTCAACATTGAAAAGGATACCAAGGTCCCCAAGAAGTTCCGATATCCGTTCTTCCAGAAGATCCAGTGGTACACGGCTTTGAGGTATCTGGAGGATGACCCCATTCCGCAAAAGGTGATTGATGCATTCATGCAAGATGAGAACTATCGGTTCCACCGTCAATATCCTATATACTATGAGTTTGGAGAACGTGCCAATCAGGAACCTCGGGGTTCCCCCCATCACAATGCGCGGTTTTATTCGCAGGCCGAGTTAGAGGGTCTACTTGAACTGACCAAGTATCTGCTGCGGACTGCACTCATTGCTGGTGGCTATACTGTGGATGGAGTCGTCTCCATGGACGTTCGAAATGCCGTCAGACGCTCCATTCCTAAGGGTGCCGGGGATCCGGTGGATATGATTCGAAGGTTTGGAATCTGGGTCGCGTGGAAGCGTGGCAATGAAAAGGCGCCCCCTGGACTCGACCTGGCGTTATCGAAAGCAACCACAAAGTTTCCATCGCAGAGAAGAAACCCGCAGGGCGACCAAGCCGTCGATGTGAACGCAACCTCGATAATCAGCGTACGTATGCCGAGAGGCAAGCAGTCCAGTGGCCTTCAGAGGAGCTCCCTGCAACTCCGAATCCGCCAGCCAACAATTTCGCCTATGCGCAGTCCGATGAAAGCGCAACACCGGTGCCATTCAATGTTGTCTCGGACAACGGCATCAAAGAAGTTATCACTCCCAAGCCTCGAGCTGTGCAGCGAGCTTCGGGCCTTGGTCCCAAGCGAGTGGCCTGTGATGCCTGTCGCAAACGACGTATCCGTTGCCGACACAAGGATGAGCCCGGCGATTCAGTGCTGAATGGACAAGTTCCGGCCAATGCCTTCACACCTGGCTCTGGCGTGAGCACTCCATCTTCCTTAGCACAAGACGCTGTCTCTGCGCTGAACTCTCTTGCGGCCATCGCATCTCAAGGGTTCCAGACCAACGGGCATCTTGCTGATCTGGAACGATTTGAGAGCTCGGCAAGGTTCCAATCCGCGGTCATGGGTAATTCCACAGTAGCTGCCAATCGCCTCATCGACATGAGCCCCGATGGAGCCAACGGGGGCAAAAGGGGCGCAGCAAAGCGTGCGATGATTGTCGGAAGAGTAAGGTTAGTGATTGCCAGGTTGCCTGATCCTATTGATCTTTCCATTTTTACTGACTCAAACCCAGCGTCGTTGCATACACGATGAGTACGGCCGGATAGATCCTATCAAAGCCCAGGAGCGTTCCAAACCTCGTGCGAATGCTTCCGTCAAACGAGCACGCCCTGCTGAGGATGAAGACATACGTGCCACAGCCAAGAAAACGAAACAGGAAAGCACATCGCCCATGACACAGCCTGCCATATTCTTCGGCCATCATGGTGATGAGCTAATGGCACGAGCCGATTTGATGGACGGTTATGATCATGAACGAACCGTTCACGTTCAGCCCAGCCAGCACATGCCTGTGGCGGAGGAAGCACCTCCAAAACAAGCTACGTATGCCTCACCACCTGCTTTTCTGGCCGAATCCGCAGAAGCGAAGGACATGAACACTACGTCAGTCTCTTCGTCTAAGCCAGCCACCTCCTTGGTGTCACCGCCTACGTCGCTGGCCGACGAGATGGACGGGACCCAAGAGGGGGATGCTGTACAGTCTGTGGAGGGGGATGTGTCAACTGCTCTTCACACTCCCAACTCTAGCTCTCGACACTCATCCCGTCAACCTCGACATGTCGATCGGTTCGCGCCCGACACAGCTGCTCCGCGGGCTCCAAAGGCCCCAGCACGAGCGGCGTCCGCACGCAAGACAACTCCTGCTCCACCCTCTTCGGCAAGGAAGCCTTCTTCACGCCCCTCGTCTTCACATGCAAAGAAGAGCTCTCCGATGTATGAGAAGCACTTCACCCGCCACGGCCCTACATCACTATCTCCGCGCCAGCACAAACACACCCAACACATGACTGGAGATGAGGCAGCAGATGAGGAAAGTCTTCGTTTGATACGAGAGCTTCAGGAGCAGGAATTTGGCCTGCGAAAACGGTCGACGCGAGTTTAATTGCATAACCGTGAGGTTAAGGCTTGAGCCTTGGTGAGCGCGTCCAGACCGGACATATAACTCTTTCTTTTCTTTTTTTTTTGGTTATTCGGGGTATCAAATCATCAATGGTTCGGGAGGGAGATCCGGTGTTGAAGGTTTCTGCTTTTTTCTATATTTCCTCTGGCGTTATCTGAGTCTGGGAAGGGGCGTTCTGGCTTTTATATGAGTTCTCAACGGGGTTCTCTTTGTTTCCTGTTTTCTTTCGTCAATCTGGCCTTTGAAGCCATTGCCTGGTCTTCTTTTTTCTCCTCTAGTCCATCCTTCATCCTATATTCCAGTTTTTTCTTCTCCGGCTTTGTTTTCACTGGGTCTTACTCTACCACCAACACTTTGCTTGCTAATCGTTGGGCCTTCTTTTCTTTTTCCCTCCGGCTGGCGTACAGCAGGAACATTTTAAGCAAACCAAATATTCGTATGTGTACTTGTTTTGTCTGAGATACTCTTTCATTTACCCTCATATATCAGCCACGGAGGTTATGTAGCAATTTTTTGAATCTATGTTCTTTCCATACTGTCACAGGTACCCACCATTCTCTAGTACCACTGTACCTACGCAGTAGTACTTCATTTTTGGTACTTCATTGATCAATAATCACATTGGTATATACTACCTAGGGTTACCACCAACGCTTTTCACTATTCACGGTGCCCTAAGGAGTGACATGTAGAAACCAAGATATAGTCAAATCCTTCAGATCAAGTAAAAACCAAACACAAACACCAGGTCCATCACATATGAGTTGCCATGTATACAAGACCAGACCAGACCGTTTAGACCAAAGTCTTCATGTCCGCCTCGTTACGGACACCGACCAAATTACCAGCCTTGACCCGCTTCAGAGTCAGGGCAGCAATCAAGGCAGCACCGACACCGGAACCATCCTCAGCAGCCATGATAGTAACCTTATCCTTCTCATTGGGAGCCCAGTCGAGAATCTCGCGCAGGGCGACAGCACCACGCTTCTGGAAGTGAGGGTACTTAGTGAAAACCGAGCCGTCGGCACCGACGTGGCAGGACTCGATATTCTTCTTGGTGCAGATGGCAGCAACACCGCAGGCCGACAGACGAGCAGCGCGAGTACCGATAAGCTCGGCAAGACGACGGACGAGTTCCAACTCTGGCTGGGTCGGGCGGATGCCCAATGTGCGCTCGAAGAGATCCGAAGTCGTAGACAGGTTCTCGTAAGGGTCCTCCTCGATGGCGGCGAGGAAGGAGGCGTCGAGGAAGTAGGGCTTGCGCAGTTTGGAGACGTCTTGACCGTTGAAAATCAACCCCGGTTGGTTGTCGACCAGGTCGATCAGCGCAAGACGGAAGATCTCGCCGAGGTACAGACCGGCGGTCATCTTCTCGAAGGCCTGCTGGCCGGGGCGGGGGGAGTCGCGGTCGATGATGTCATCGTATTTGGTGAGGGGGAGCACGATATGCTCGTTATCGAAAGCGCCGTATTCGCAGTTAATGGCTACGGGCGTATCGGGGGGCAGGTTCATGTGGGCGAGCTTGGGTATCGAGCCTGCGTTCTCCATATATGCGGCATTGACGCCGGTGCCGAAGATGCAGCCGATCTTCATCTCCGGGTCGGTGTATGCGGAAGCGATAAGAGTTCCCGTGGTGTCGTTAATCAGGGCAGCGATTTTAATGGGAAGACCCTGTAGAGATTTTGTCAGTTATCTGGTCGCGTATGAAGATGATGAATTATCCCCAAGGGACGCGACATACACGCTTCTTAAGAATTGCTTCCAGAGGGGGAACAACGTCCTGGCCCTCGACACCATCGATATCGAAGCCCTTAGTCCAGCGCTGCAGGATGCCGTGATCGATATACTCTTGGGTAGCCGGGTAGGAGAAGGTGAAGCCAAGAGGCAACTTGGAGAGGTTTCCGTCCGCGTGATGAGTCTCGACAAACTGCTGCAAGCAGTCGGCGATGTACTCCCATAATTCCTCGGCGGTGCCAGTTCGCAGCTCTTCCGGCATCTTATACTTGGATTGTGTGATATCAAAGGCGCCCTTCTCCTCGGTCAGGGTAATTTCGCAAACACGCAGGTTGGTGCCGCCCATATCGAGGGCCAGGTAGGTTCCTTGTTCGTTGCCATCGGGGAAGCTTAGGACCCAGGTGACGTTCATGGGCTATTCATTTCAAGGTCAGTTTATAGGTCAATTGGTCTCTGGGGAGGGTATTGGGTTCTCACAATGTTACCGCCCTCGACAGTCAAGCCTATTTGTTGGATCTGTTAGCTGGTCGACGCGGAGCGGGCAGCGGGAAAGCGAATCACACGCACCCTTCTCGAGCTCCTTAACGAAGTGGTTCACGATTTGCTTGAGCTTGGCTCCATCTACCGTGAAGGCCTCCTCGAAGGTCTTGATTGTTCCCAGCAGGTTCTGGGGCAGGTCGTGCAGAGATCCTGTACCGCATGGTTAGCCTGTGATTGATCAGGACAGGGAGTTTGAAGAGGCTCACCCTTGCGGGAGGGGGGAAGTTTAGGTCCAAGTCCAACCATGATGAGTTAATTGAAGTAGGTTATAGGGAAGAAGAGAGGAGGAAGAGGAAGAAAGGCAGATCAGAGGGGGAAGAAGACGAGAATGACGATGTTGATCTCAGACGTGGGGCAACCTTAAGATCAGCCTTGTTTTGGTGGGAACGAGCTTCAATTGGAACAATTGGATGAATTCACTGTAGGTAAGAGAGAATATTCGAGAATACAAGATAGAAGATACGAGAAGATCAGTCTTTATGTCTATTTAAATGATTGTGTACGCAGCGTACTGTGTAAAGAGAATTGACCTCAGAACGACTTCAATGATCGGCGGTCAAACAGGATCAGCCTCGTCTTGGCGCTCGCGTTGACTTGCAGTAGATACGCTACATCTAAGTACACAGTACTCCATATAGTTATATGGGAGATTCGAGTCATTCGAGGTATCATATTTTCATTCAGAATTAACCTATTTCCCTTCCCTAAGATAAAGTACCCCAGACATCTCATTCATGAAAAATCATAACTCTTATTACTCTTAATGTGACGGCTTACGCGCCAAATGAGGGAAAACATGGGCGAGACCGCTACCAGACTGGCGGTGTGCCTCTTCCTCTCCCTCGTGTATCTCCAGTTTGTCGCGTACTTTGTTCTGGTATGCATCTGTCAACGCTAGACTGCGATCGATCTCCTCGGTCAGCCGGTCCACTTCCTCCTGCAGGCGTTCATCCCGGGTTAACGGGGGAGCATCTTCCTCCGCCCTTGCTTTGGGGTCGGGGTTTGTTTCTTCCCACACTGCCTCCAGTTCCTCTGCCCATCCCATGGCCTCGGCGAATTTGCGGACACCAGCATCACAATCACCAAGGACCAAAACATCGTCCTTTCGTGACCCGAGACCCCCGACACGCTCCATATTGATGAGCACACGAGGCACGCCCGGGCGAATGCCCTGGGGCAGGCTAGCAAACGGCTGGACGCATAGACTAGTCCCCATGACAATGCAGAGATCCGCCTCTTCGAGCAGATGGCGGTTCTCGAAGAAGTCCGACGGGAGAGCTTCGCCAAAGAACACAATGTCGGGTTTCACGAGGCCATTGCACTTGACGCAGTGAGGGACCTCGGACTCGGAAACCATTTTGTGCATCTCATCGTCCGGGAAGGGTTCCCTGCAATCAATGCAGCGCTGTGTCGCAAAGCTGCCATGAGCCTCGACGATTTTGTTGCCTGGCACACCGGCCTGGCGCTCGAGGCAGTCGATATTCTGGGTAAAGTGCTTCAAGAGCATCCCCTTGTCGTAGATCAATTTGATGAGTGAGTGCGCGATGGTAGGGCGATAGCGCCCTGGGTACAGCTCGTGCGCCAACGCATAGAAAGGTTTGGGGTTCTCCCGGAAGAAACCGATTTCAAAAACTGCTTCAGGATATGGCAGGTCCAGTGCGGCCAAATTGGCGTAGATTCCTGTGTCAGGGGAGCGGAAATCCGGAATGCCTGCTGAAGTGCTGATGCCGGCTCCCACCTAGATGTTATTAGTGATGGAGCTCGTCAACGTATGGAGTGTCCGCTTACCATCAACACGACTTTTTTCACGTTATGCTCTTTGATGTACTTGGCAACTCCCTCCACGCTACGCGCCTCCAACACCGACGGCGCCGCCTTGTCGTCCACCATGGTCGACTCTTCGTTGCCCATGCTCAGCAGTTTTTGGTACTCGGATTGGCGGGTGATGACAGTTGAGGGCTCGGCAGAGAGCAAATTGTCAAGCCTGACGGAGTATCAAACTATGCGACAAAGTGAGGAAGTTCTGCAATGAAAACAGAAGCTCGACAAATTTATATGAAGAAAGCGTGGGGTGGGAAATGACGTCGGCTTGATTCACAAAGACCAGAGACAAACAAAATAACAAGAAAAGAAAAACAAAAGATCAAAGAAGAAAGAAGAAAGAGACAGTTGCATAGACAAAGCTCTTTTTGTTCCGATCAGACAACCCCAAACAAACCCTATCGCACCGTAGCCCAGCTGTGTACTTAGCTGTACTCCGTGAAGCTGTCAAAAATCCCCCTCACCGCCCGCGCCTCCCTACAACTGGCGTATTTGGCAACAAAGCAAACAACCATTGCGACCAATGGCACCCAGAATGGCTACAACAGCCAATGGGCATAATGGCACACTCCAAAGCCCCCAAGGTCAGAATGTCCCACCCACAGAGACCTCCCCACAACCCGACGTATTCAACGCCAGCTCCGTCGCCGAGATCAAAGCCACGCTGTCCCACCTCCACACCCAAGAAGCGTCAGTGACAGCTCGTCTCGATGCCCTAGTGACATCCCAGAAAGACCTCTCCCGCGAGCTGGGTCGACTAGATCTAATGCGCGTCAACATCGGTGCTCATGCCAGCACCACCCGCTCCATCAGCCACGGGATGCTCTCCGAAGCCGCCGGCACCGCCGAGCGGATCTCCAGCGCCGTCCGCCGGCTGGATCTCGAGCAAGCCCGCGTGAAGGCCACCCTGGAGGTCGTCGAGCAAGTGGCCGAACTCAAGGCGTGTGCGCTAGGCGTGGCGGGGTCAATGGGTGCGCCCCAGGACTGGGAGAAAGCCGCCAGCTACCTGCACCGCGCGGCGCAAGTTCCGGCCTCGGTTGCCAATAGCGCCTTTGCTGCGGAGATGGTTCCTACGGCTGAGGTTCCTGACCCGCCAAGTGTGACTCTGGATAACGCTGCGGAGTCGCTGTGCGGGCTGTTCCTGCGTGAGTTCGAGAAAGCGGTTAAGGAGAACGATGGCGCCAAGATTACCCGCTTCTTCAAGCTTTTCCCGCTCATTGGCCGGTCTGAGGTTGGGCTCGATGTCTATGGAAGATATGTGTGCCAGGGCGTGGCTGCGAAGGCGCGCGCTAATCTTAATGGGGCCACTGGTGGTGCTCAGGCTAAGGATGGGTTCTTCTACGCTAATGCACTTACCAAGCTGTTTGAGCATATTGCGCAGATTATCGATGGCCATGGCGGGCTGGTTGAGCATCACTATGGCCCGAGGAAGATGGGTCGGGTCATTGAACGGCTGCAGGTCGAGGCTGATGTACAGGGTGGTATCATTCTGGATACCTGGGGCGATGAGCGACATGTGGACCGCAAATTGATGGATATCAAATCCTACGCCTTCACTTTCTTGGTCCAGAGCTTTTTGCCCGCGCAGCGACCAGGACCGCCCTCGCAGGCACCTGCCATGGCAGGTGCTGCGGTCGACGAGGAGGGTGTCGATATGAAAGAAATCGACGGTATCTTGAACGAAATGGCTATCATGCTAGGCCGGTGGTCGCTGTACTGTCGGTTCTTGGCTGACACATGCAATGTGAGTAACAATCCTCGGCCTTCTCCTTAAATCCTCTTGCCTTCTTGGAACCAACACCTAACAACTTCTCTTAGTCTACGGAGGATGGTGCAGACGATGAGAAGCGATTCGAGCTCCCGGCCTTCTTGCGCGAGTCACCTCTTGCCCAGAAGATCAACGACCGCCTGGTGTCCCCCTTCAACGCAATGACAACCTTCTTCTTCCGACGCTCCGTCGAAAAAGCCTTCCAACTAGACGAACCCCCATCAGGCCTAACACTGAACCTCCAACGTCCCCTAAAAGCCGACCCCCCACACATAACCTCAGCCGTGGACGACATCATGTACATCGTCAACAAAGTGATCCAGCAATCCTTGGCCACATCCCAAGCCTCCGTCCTAACAAACGTGGTCCCCACCCTCTCCCGCGTCCTCGGCTCCGACTTCATCGGCATGACCCAACGCAAAATGCGCGACGAATGCTACCCCCGACCCGCCGTGCAAGGCGGCCTCCCCCCGGAATCCACCACCATCTCCTTCCTAGTCCAAATCAACAACCTCGACCTAGCCGTCGACTACATCCGCCGAATCGTCCAAAACAACACTGGCTCCAAAACCCTCCCAACATCCGACTCCCAAAACCCACCAGCTCCAACCCCTCATCTCCTCTCAATCTTCCCATCCCCGCAAACCGCGACAACCATATCCCAAACCCTACACACCCTCCACACAACCTTCGAATCAAAAGTCACCGACCTCCTAAACGACGGCATCCAAGTAATCTTCAACAACACAATCAAACCCCGTCTCCGTCCGCTTTTAGCAGACGCCTTCCGTGACGTCGAATACATCCCCTCGTCCGCAGATGACTACTCAGACAAAGAAACAGTCAAGCCCCGCTTCGCGGCCCTCTGGAACGACCTCTGCACTCCTTTCGCCCGTATCCTCACCCCAGCAGCGTTCGACCGCGTCCTCGGCGTGACCATCGCGTATCTGGCTCGGTTGCTGGAGAAGAGGCTTTGGTCGTACCATTCCAGGATTAATGCGCTTGGCGCTGCGAGGTTGGAAAGAGATGTTGCGGGGATTGTGGGGGCGGCGGTTGATGTGGGGTCGGGTGCGGGCAGGTATAAGCATAGGGAATGTTTTGCGAGGTGTGTGCAGATGACGCTGGTTATGGGTATGGATGAGGAGGAGTGGGAGGAGGTTAGGAGGGGGGGTGATGCGGCGGAGGTTGTGGGCAGGCTTTCTAAGGAGGAGGTTGGGAGGGTTAGGGGGATGGTTAGGAGGTGATTTGTATAGATTCAGTCTGTTTATTCTTTTTGGTTTATTTTTTCTATTCTTGTGAGACTTCTTATATTGCATTCTAGACCTCAAATGAACATTAGGTACGTGCATATTCTTTATCTACACTCTATGCATGTAAATATCATGGATAAAAATAAGTAATAAATGTCTAGATCAATTGTCTCGCTCTATACAGCAAGCAAAATACAAACAGAAGAAGCAAGCCAATTCTCGCGACATTGCGCAATTTGTGTGCATCCAAAATGAACCCGGAATGACCCCGGGAATATCTCCGTGGGCCATTCCAAGACCCCAAAATCACAGCAAAGATGGAGCGCCAGGCCAAATCAGATCATAATTCAAGTTGCTTTTCCGGGTCGAGAGTGAATGGGTTTTGCGAGTGAGGAATATGTTTGTTCAAGGATGAGATGTAGATGAGGATATGATGAAGGGTTGGAGAGCTGGAGAGAGATGTAGTATGTAGAGTGCGGGTGTAGGTGTCGAGAAAGGTCAAGTCGGAGAGAATTGGTTGGGAGGTATATCAAAAGCCCCAGGCTTTTATTGTTGCAAAGAAAAGAAAACACGCTCAAGGGATATCGAGATGGATCGAAAACGCAGAGAAAAACTGGCTGGAACAGAATGGCAAGAGATGCTGTGAAAAGGAGGAAGAGAAAGATTAGTCCTCCGTCTTCTCGTTGACCGGTTTCAGTACAACAGGCTCGGCGCCCTGCTGTGTGTTGGGCGGATGTTGCTCAGCAACCTGGCGAGGAGCAGGGGCCATCTTAATTTCGTGCATGGCCATGTCACCTTCGCTGCCGCCGCGACTGCTCCGGCCGACCTCGCCGTTGGGTGGTGAGTGGCCCTCGAGCATCATTTCGCGCGGCGGGCTGCCGAGCATCATCTCGCTGTGCTCGCCGATACCGTAGCGCTGCGCGGCAGGGACTTGGTGGCCGTCTTCGAGCTGGTCGTGGTTCTGTGGGGTCCAGGCGAGGTAGTCGCGACGGACCTCGACGTAGTCGTAGGCGAACTCGCCGAGCTGGTCGTCGTCCATGCCGAGGAGTTCGGCTTCCTCGGAGGCACGCAGTTGCAATCCCGGGATGGCATTGATGGCATAGGCGATAATGGCGGACATGACGAAGGTGTAAGAGGCGGTGGCCACGATATAGGCGATTTGAATGTACAGCTGCTTGTAGTTGTGGATCACCCAGCCGCCGACGCCAGCGCCGGTGTTGACACCGTCCAGGCCAACGATGGCGTCGTCGCCAAAGAGCGCGTTGAAGATCAGACCGATGATACCGGCGATACCGTGCTCTGCCAACACATCCATAGAGTCGTCAATCCGGATCCAGTACTTGATCTTGGTGGAGTAATTGCAAACAACGCCGGTCACAATGCCGAGGATCACGCTAGCCCAGGGAGAGATGAAACCGGAAGCCGGGGTCGCAGCGACAAGTCCTGAAATGGTACCGGAACACCAGCCGACCATCGACCACTTGCGCGCCAGGCGCCAATCGAGCAGAACCCAAGTGATGGCCGCGAAAGCCGCGGTCAAGTTAGTGTTCCAGCAGGCCATGGTTGCCCGCAGGTTGGCTCCGAACGCGGAACCACCGTTGAATGCGAGCCAGCCGAACCAGAGGAAGACGGTACCGAGGAGGATGAGGGAGACGTTGTGTGGACGGAAGTTCAGCATCATGCGTTCTTGTCGGCGACCAAGGACCATCGAGTAGGCGAGGGCTGTAAAACCGGATCCGATTTCGACGGGACCACCACCGGCGTAATCCATAACACCGTATTGGAATGCCCAGCCGTTACTGTTCCAGATCCAGCAGCTCAGCGGGCAGTAGACGATAGTAGCCCAGATGAAAGTGAAGACCATGGCAGGAAGAAGTCGACCGCGCTCGGCGACAGCTCCCATAACAATAGCTGCTGTGACGCCACAAAATTGCATCTAGAAAACAGCATCAGCACCAGTCTCAATCACACGGGGATATATCGTTAGATCCTACCTCATAGAAAGCAAAGAGCAAACCAGGGATCAGTGGAGAACCGGGGCTTGGATCAGCCAAGGTCTTCATTAACCCGAAGTTGCGCAAGTTGCCGATATAACCATTGGTAGCAGTCGTCGAGAAAGCAAGTGAGTAACCCCAGAAATACCACTGGAAAGTCACAACAGAGAAGGAAGCCATACAGGCCCAGATCATGCTGAGAGCGGACTTTCGACGAGCCAATCCCGAGTACAAGAAGCCGAGACCGGGAATCATGACCATGACCATGGCCGAGGCCACGATAATGTAGGCCTGGTCGCCGGATTGGAACCATTTATTCACATTTTCGGTGCCTGGGTGGAAGAACGTTAGAGCTTGATACAGGCAGGCAGACCGCAGGGGCAATGCGTACGGGAATCGCCGCCCAAGTCTGAGTTGGTCGCGAGTTCGAAGTTGGCGGGTGCTCCAATCCAGTTGTAGGAAGCATAGTCCGGGGCGTACGGGGCTTTCCCGTTGAACGCCATGGTGTTACTGAACGAGCTCGAAGCTCGGGTGTCTAGGAGCTGGAAGGTGCGTAAGACGGAGAGTTTGGATCAAGGAGTCAATGCAGCGGGTGAAGAGAGAAGAGGGAAGAAAGGTCCCCAGGAATGCAAGTCAAAGAGTCTAGAAGAGAATTTGCCACGGGGCCCAGTAAAATATAAAGAGGAATCTGATCTCTTAGCGTGGAGACTGGAGAGAGCCAAAGGTCCAAAGATAAGTCAGATCGACGCGGTGGGTCCGTGGAATTGGTCAAACCCAAGGGCAATAGTAAGCAAAAAAAGCAATCCCACACGATTAGAAGCCAAGTGTAAGAGAATTGAATGGAAATCGCCAATTGGAATATCCCAGGAATAAATCAAGGGAAGGCGCGGTTAGAAGGAGAAAATCGGGGGGGAAGAAGATAGAGATGTGGGCAAAAGTGGTTAGGTCGGAGATTGTGACAATAGCAATGGGATAATTTGGTTCCCTATAGCTGTAGACCCTGTCTTGGCTCGTTCCCCCATATTCAGTGCATTGGCATTGGCATATATAACCTAAAATAAAGAGGTAAAATAGGAAGAGATTAATGACGATTCGATCATCATGAATCTCGTATGATCCTAATAGCAGACGATAACTCGTGAACCAGCTCCGGGGAATATTTCCAGATCTTCCCAGGGAAATAGATTCCATGTCTGCACTGGGTGTCTACACTTATATAGAACTTCTTCATCTTTAAATATCTAGATCCCCCCCAGATAGCTTATCAGCCTTGAAATCCTGCAGGTACCCCGTTTGTGCCTGTTTATATGGGGTACAATGGAGAGCATCTCGAGTCTCTCAGGGTAAGAGAAGGAGCTTATCTCGCGAGACATTTCGAGAGCATCGGATTCTCCATCAAATTCCTATCCGCCACCAGCAATTGGGTAGATGAAGCTGGCTTCCGCGCCATCTTATTGGCTACAGATAAAGCCCAGTTGCCACTGGCGCTAAGTGGGTCCAAGCCGCATGCCAAGCCTTTCTATTTCCAGGTTAGCGTGTCGATATGGGAGAAAGTCACCATTGGCGACAGATAAGCTACCTTTGCCGCCTCCTATATTCCGTGTTTTCCCGATCCGGGTCGGGCAGGGATCTTGCTTTTGAGGCCCAGGTGCCCGTGTTCGGGTCGGGTACGAAACCACCGATGCCGGAGGAACTACCTTTCGATAACTATACGAAGTTTACATGTAAGGAGTACTGTACTCCGCGAAGACCATATATTCACCATACGAGGGGGACAGGGCAGTCCAGTGTGCCTTGTATGATGTATCATCTCTCCGTTGAACAAAATCACATTTCTCAAATGGAAACATGGAAGCGTCGATGAAGATTCTTCTGCAGTAGTGTCAGTTTTAGGGACCAGCGCTAGTGTCCACTTCCGCGGGCCTGGGTCTTCACTCTTCAGCCTCGGTCATCTGGGCCGAGAACAATTCTAGAGGCCTTATGGACAATACGTTCATAGATCTCCGAATCTCTCACAGGGACAACAAGCCTCTGCATATTCTAAACTTGATCTGGGGAACTCCAATGATGTTGTACACTTGTGGGTTTGATGTTTGATATCCAAGACCTTGGCAAGCCATCTCCATCCTTCTAACCAAGATTCACGATACCCGGCCCAGTCACCTTATATGAACCGACCCCAACGCACCAGAGTAGGAGGAGCTATTCTTATTGAATGTGGGTATCCTTCTGTGTCAGACAATGACTAGGATGTTCAACGGCGAACTTTACTCCCGATGAGCCTAAAATCCCGCATCCAAGGTGGGTCTTTGTATTCTCCACTCATAATACATTTTCAGCCCGAAATTGACAAGTAGGCCGGCTGGCCCAATGGCAAGGCGCTTGACTACGAATCAAGAGATTGCAGGTTCGATCCCTGCGTCGGTCAATTTTTTGGTTCTTCTAGAACATCTAGCTACTACTACTAGCTAGATATTCTAATGTTGAATTTTTTTGTGCTACTTATATACTCATGCAAGTTGCTATGTCGTACATCAGCAGGTAGATCAATCCTTTTATATGCGTAAAAGTGGAGTGGTGGGAACCTGCTGTGTGTTCGTCCACTGCCCCCCGGAGGAAGGATATATACATAGCTGCCTCGACCGATCTGAGGTAACCTGGAGACCTTCCATGGAAAATCAACATTCCGAGGGAAAATGGACAGGTATCAAACTCGTGACTCTCGTCGGCGCAGACCTAGGCGGAACCTAGAAAATAAACTACTGGCCGGGCTGTACTCGATGACGAACTATGGAAGGTCCATTGCAAATGTAATCCATCCAATGCCGCCTTAACCAGCCAGAGTATGTGAATGCCTCAATCTTCTCGGTATGTCTATGACCTATAATGGCCTATGCTCTCACGGAATAGCGCCAATCATGCTTATATATACTTATGCCTTGCTCTTTGGGCCAACTTGGCCAAGAAATGGCCGCATCCTGCAGGTTAAACTTGACAATTCTGGCACCGTGAATGTCTGGTCATCCCCAATTTACAAATTCGTGGACAGCAATGACCAATGCGTTGAACCTTTTCGTCTGTTACAACAATGGCAAACGCCGACAGGGAAGAGACTAAGAGAGCTCAGCCTCTCCCTGCAGGCAGTCATTGCGACGCACCCGACTGTGGACATCTCAGTGACTGCCACTGACTGGAAACCAGCGTGATACCCAGAGCATGAATCACATGGTGCTGAGGTGTGAATACATCAGGATTCGATCACGTGGCTGAGAGGATAAGAGGATTGCTGTTGGCTTTTATTTTCTTTCTTCTTCTCTTTTCTTCTATTCTTCAGCTTTGTTATTTTTGTCAACTGCGCTCTGTTCTTTTTACAGACTTGCCATGTCTCACACCCGGCTCGAGTGCACTTAACCTTTGATTTCTCAAAGGTCCAAAAGGACAAGCACAACGGAAAGCTCCACCCAGACGTTTTAGCCCGCCTTGCCAGGTATACGGCTTCCTAGAGCAAAATGCAACGAAACCTCGACGGCACATGCCAATCGCCATCGTTAGGTTCCCCAGAATTGTCCGGTGCATTTGACATCAGTATGATTAGTGCTAGCGGTTACCAGAGACTCGAAACGAGGTCTCTCTCAGATCCGAAAACAGAAGTCTTTGCGACGTTCGAGATCAACATTTCTAAACCAGGCTATTGTGGAAGCGGAAGCTCAGAGGCGCTCAAAGCATGAACCAAGAGTCTCTTGGCAGGAGACTACAGAAATGATCACGGCATTATCGAGTGACTCAGATGATTCATTGAGCACCCGCAGAAGAGCCTCCCAAAAGATAGGTAAGCTTATCCATGCTACTATGTTCTAGTTCTATTTCAATAACCAACTGATTAGGGTGACGCTCTTTTCCCAGAATGGGCCGAGATGTATCATGTATCATCATATCCATGGACGGGTACATCCAGCATATGCATGGGTACGACTCAGACACGGTCGTCAAGCAGGATGGATCTGTGCGCATACACAAATATGGGCCATAGGCCGCGGGCCCGCGGCTACAACATGCCTGCCAATGATGTCTACACCCGCGAATTTGGCCAACAACTTGCTGGGCTATTCACAGTGCTAGAACGTGTCGGTCGACTCGCATACCGGCTCGACTTACCTTCATCCTGGAGAATCCGACAGTCCGCCGCGCCGTGCATCCCCCCAGGTCAGACTGACCCCACCAATGCCGAGCAGTGGGGTCCCCATCCCAAAGCGAGCTGCAGTTGATCAGCCTGAGGAGCGCAGCAGCCAACAGCCACGCAGGCCTCATAGGGCGATGCGCGAGTTCGATCGCCAGGACCACGACCAGACCCAACCCTCCATGACATTCAAGCAGGCACAGCATTCGATGGCACGAGAAGAAGGGTTTTTGGGCCAGCTGGTGCACCACTGGCAGAATCGGTGTCTGCTATGTCTCAGGGCCGGCAGGCCCCACGAGCACCAGTTGTGGGATTGCGCCGACCCCCGAGCACTCAACATGCGTGGTGATTCCCGATCAGTGACATGATTGGAGCAAGCCACCCGCATCTATTGGCAATTGACGGGAAGCGGCGCAGCTGAAATTGCCCGCCACGATGTCGGAACAGTCGGAGGGTCAGTCAGTTCTGTCGGATGATGGTCGAAATGTCCATTTTTTTCGACAGTTCAACGGATGATATGCCGGGTGGGGTATTTCAAAATGGCACCATACGCGAAGACATGGATGACCTATGTGCGCAAGAATATTGGCAACCACTATGCCAAGTATTGTGGTTGTTACCAGTGTGGGCAGCCGCGGCGTTTGTGCCAGGTGTGTATGCAGGGGCCTGGGTCTTAAGTGTCCCTATCGCGGCGTCTGCTCATTCGCAATGGAACACCAATTATTCATCAGTCGCCATGATGGCATTTGGACCGCGAGAGCCCAACAGCCCGGCGGATCAAGTCCGAAAGGCGTGGGCACGGCGTCTGCATGGGTTCGGCGTCGAGATGGAGGACAGAGACGCCCTACTCAGGTACCTCGGCTCGAAACATGGCAACGAGGAGGTTTACAAGCTGGCGGTGGAGTTCCTCTGGCTGCAGCGGGCTTGGTGAGCGGCGGAAGACCACCGCAATCTCTAGTCACCGCGCGGTGATAGGTTCGTTTCAGTAGATAGGAATGGCAATCCACTGCGAATTGACCAGGCACTTCAGCACCAGAGGATCCAAATACAGACCCTTACACGGAGTATGAGACCAACTTCGGTGAGACAAGCAGAGAGCAGGCGTACTCCAAATAGTTATCACTCTCAGTAATTCTTAGTTCTTTCTCTTCTCTCATCACCACCACTTCCATCAGGTATGGCCATTGGCCAACTTCCACCAGGTATGGTCAGCTTCCACTAGATATGGCCAACTTCCACCAGGTATGGCCAACTTCCACCAGGTATGGCCAGCTTCCACCAGGTATGGCCAGTCCCCCCTATTCCTACTTTTAATCATTCCTTTATCAGTTTTAGCATCTTCGAGACGTCATATTGCTAATCTGCCGATTCACCCAGTCACCAGTGTGCAACACCTTGAACCAGCACCCTCCCCTGACCCATTTGAACTTGATCCATAAGGAAGACATACGTGGAGACTGGAGTATTTTGCCAAGCTAGCCTTAACTGTGGCACTTCAGGCAGGCGAAGAGGAGGCGGAAGGGTATGAGGCCCACCAGTTCTCTTCGCCGTCTGCCGGGCCGGGAGATCTTGCCGGCGTGGAGAATGTTCTTCCAATTCTGGGAAATACCTTGATATGGGACTCTTATGTTCCAAAGTACGTATAGGCTATAGCCGCCTACCTTGGCAGTAAGTAGTTTTGACTGCTAGTATCCATGATACAAAAAGGCATTGGAAATGCACAAGGCATATGCCGAAAATCGACAGTTCTATTATGTATATAGGGATCTCACCCAAATATGATAAACTACAAATGTCTGTCACTGGAAACCTCTAAAATCGTAACAGGCCATCCAAACCCTGCAATCACAGCATCGGTCGATCAAACATTGACACTATACCCAGACCCCACACCACGCCGACGACGCATCGCCTGCAGATACTTGCGAAGCTCATCGGCCCAGAACACAGAGCTAGCGATGCAGACCAGCTTGACCAAGGAGCCAAACGTGAGAGGCTCTGTCTGGAAGATGCGTTGCAGGAAGGGCAGGTAGATGACACAGGCTTGGCCGGCCAAGGAGCCGAGAACGGCGTAGTTGAACATCTTGTTTCCGAAGAGGGGCATTTCGCCGCGGAGGATGGACTTGCCCTCGCTGCGGCAGGTTAACGCATTGAACATGTCGAACAGGACGAAGCAGGTGAATGTCATGGTGGTGTCGTGGGCGGTGACGACGCGGGAGCGCTTTGCGATGGGGGTGCCGTCGGTGCTGTCGCCCATTTCATGAATGTAGATTGCCAGTGTTCCGGCCATGATAATCGCGGCTGAGGTGAGCACCCGCTGGATGAGAGGTCTTGTTAGGACCCGGGCTGTTTTGGGGCGGGGTGGGCGGTTCATGATGGTCGGGTCGACGGGCTCGACGCCGAGGGATTGGGCGGGCGGGCCGTCCATGAGAATGTCTGTGAGCCGAGTTAGGAGAATTCAGGAGGGAAAACATCGTATGTATGGTCACTCACTTATCCACAAGATCTGCATAGCATTCAGCGGGTTCTTGAAGCCAAGCATGGTGCTCAGTAGCACAAGAGAGAGTGCAGCTACACTTGTGCTGAGCTGGAACGTGATGAAGTTCTGAATGTTGTAGAAGATACCCTTGCCCTGTTCAATCGCCCGCAAAATAGTCGAGAAATCGTCGTCCGTCAAAATCATGTCCGCTGCCTCCTTGGCAACGTCAGTGCCGAGCTTGCCCATAGCAATACCGATGTCGGCCTTCTTCAGAGCGGGTGCGTCGTTGACACCGTCGCCGGTCATGGCGACCACATCACCGCGTGCTTGAAGTGCTTTCACAATCTTCATCTTGTGATCTGGACTGGTACGGGCGAAGATCGAGACCGTGGAGATCGCTTGAGCAAGTTCAGCCGCAGTCATCCGGTCGAGTTCATCGCCTCGGATAACAGAACGTGCACTCGGTGAATCACTAACTGGCATCCCAAGCTTCTTCGCAATGGCAACAGCTGTTGTCTCAGCATCACCGGTAATCATGATGATTCTGACTCCACCAGACATCAATCGTCGAATAGATTTGTGCACATCTTTACGCGGCGGGTCGTTCATACCGACAAGCCCAGCAAAGACCAAACCATTGTACCTCTCGTCCCCATCGCCCTGAGTAAGTCTCGGGGACCGGCTGCCAAAGCCTCTGCTACCCCTGGACGTATCCCGAATCGCCCCGCTGGCGAAAGCGAGGACCCTCAGACCCTCCGATGCCATCCGTTCAGCCGCTTCTCGAATCACGGTACGGCGGGGTTCATCTAAAATAACCTCGCGACCGTCCTTGGTGAGGTAGGTGTCGGATCGTGCTAGAACCTGTTCGACAGCACCCTTGATATAAGCGACATGAGAACCTCCATGTGAACCAGAGCTGCCGATAACAACACCCATCCACTTCCGCTCCGAGCTGAACGGAGTCTCATGAACGCGAGCGCTGATACGATCACGCACATCATCTTCCCCCAAAGTATCGAGTAGATCCAAGATGGCCACATCGGTTGGTTGGCCCACCCACCGGCTCTTGGCAGCAGCCGAATCGCTGTTGACGGTCGAGGAGAGTACTGCCGCAGAAGATGCGCTGGCTGGCGAATTTGCGTGAATCCGTGATAGACGAGAGTTGTTGGCAATATTACCGACACGAAGGATTGTCTGCGCTGCGGGACCAGGCGCAATCACGGAGGTCATGTCTCTTTGCACCTCGAAAGGTTCGGCGCAGTCGAAATGCCACATTTTGGTGACTGTCATATGGTTGAGGGTGAGGGTGCCGGTCTTGTCCGAGCAGACAACATTGACAGATCCGAGAGTCTCCACGCTAGGTAGTCTTCGCATGATTGCGCCCCTCTTAGCCATGCGTAGAACACCGAGAGCAAGCGTGACGGTCACGATGATAGGTAAACCTTCTGGAATTGCAGCAACAGCCAGGGACACGCCAATTGTGAACATCTCCAGAATTTTGCGACCTTGAATAAGACCGATTACCACGATCAGTCCGATGACACCGAATGACATGTAGCTAAGTTCCTGGCCCAAGCGATCCATGGACAGCTGCAACGGTGTTCGGGGGCTCTCAATTTCTTGCAGCGAAACTGATATAGCGCCGAACTCCGTCTTTGCGCCAGTCGAGATAACGATACCCTGGCCGTAACCAGACCGGACAAGGGTACCCATGAATGCAATGTTGTGCTGCTCGTTCAACCGAATATCAGCGCCAACAGCACCAGTAGCCGGTGCATCGTAAAACGGGGACCTGGGTGGTTCTATCCCCTTTTGCGCTAAAGTAGTTCCGCTAGCTGTGCTGCGAAGAGCTTCCGCATACTTCGCCACAGGCTCATTTTCTCCGGTCAGATTGGATTCGTCAATGCTGAGATCTGTTGCAGCAGTGATGCGAATATCGGCGGGGATACGATCTCCAGTCGTAAAGAGAACCAAGTCTCCAGGGACGAGTTCGTTCGCGGGGACGGTCGACGAAGCCTTGACCGCGGCAGAGGCAGAGCCTGGGCTTCTGCTCCGGATCTCCTCCATCTCAACGCCGGAATCGAGTGGCGGTGTACCGCCATTCTCAGCTGCCATAGAAGAAGCCATTGGGACATCACGGATCAAATGGGCGTAATGGGGTACAAGGCGGCTCAATGCTTCTAGCGATTTCTCCGACCGGTACTCCTGAACAAAGCCGACGGTTACAACAATTGTCACTGCCAGAGTAATGCTGAGGGCATCGTCGTAATTCCCCATGATAAATGAGATCCCAGCGGAGCCGAGGAGAAGGAGAATGAGCGACTCCTTGAACTGTTTGAGAAATCGCAGCCACAGAGGCTCCGGCTCTTCGTGAGGGAGCTCGTTCGGTCCATCTCTTGCTAAGCGTACCTCGGCCTCCGCGGGTGTCAAGCCGTGTAAAAGGGACGTTCGTAGTCGCTCGGCAGTTTCATGAGGCTCAAGCCACGAATATGTTGCGGTCGATGTCTGGCAGAACACAAGAACTTGCGTCAGAAACCCATTGATTGACGAGGCCAAGAGGTGGAGGGAGACGAGTTGGGATACTTCAATAGAGTATACTCACCGATGATGGAGCATTTGGCCGTCCGGGTATAGGTGTTGTGGAGGGGGGCCGCAGCAGAGAGTCCGTGTTTGATGCATTATGCAAAGGCAATGAAGGTGTTGCTGACCTTGACATTGCTCATTCTTTGGAGGATGGATTATAGACGAGAGAATGAAATGGTGAATATGTTGAAAAGTGTTCTCATCCCGCCTCGATGATCACTGACTACGCTGCGACAAAACCCGTTAGATGCGATCTGGCAGCAGCTTGAGACGGGGGCCAGACCAATTGCTGGATTGTGAAGTTGGCGCGAATCGTTCAACGGCAGAAATCTGATCTAACAGATGAATCAAGACTAAAATCCAATGCGCTCACAGGAGAGCTTTGCTTTAATCCAAAATGCAAAATAATTCCTGTTCACCGCGTCGAGTCCGCTTTGAACAAGCCAAGTCCCATGATGATGCTTTACCCGTTGCGGCTTAGTGATTCCGGGTAGGGAGTTAATCCGAACGACGCATCGAGCCTAGCGCAAATTGTCACGTGTAGGGCAATAGAACTGATACAGTCGTCTTTACATGGTCTAGTGTGTATAGTATGTACAATTTTACTATATCTTTGACCTGATTTCCATAACGATCAAAAGCCCGTAGACTATATGTAGGACAATATTATGCTATGAGTAAAATTAAATCAGTATGGTCGTTGTTGTCCCGACTCCCGGTTCAACGGTCGTACTCCGCACGTGACTACATTCCCAGCCCCCTCAATTACGTGAGCAAAAATCTGCCCGGGCGACCAACTGGCGCCTGATATTCCCACCGACGCGCATCTTCCGTTCCTCTTTGGTTTCTCTGCCAACTCCAAAGTATCCCTATCCCTCGCGCGCATACCCCTCTCCATCATCTTCGATGTCTTGATTTCGCGCGGGCTAAGTGATAATATTTTATTTTATCCTTTTGATAACAGCTTTACCTCTCTTTGCATACGATACTGAGTGCGAGTCATCGCCCGAGTCTTTGTTTTCCCGGTTTCAGCGCGTCGCCTTCGACACCTCATCCCCGCGCCGGGCGGGTCCCTTACATCTACTGAATTTGTAGAAGGACCTTTCACTTTTGTACAATATACTGTTGCGACAAAGACACCATGTTCTATTCCGAGACCCTCCTATCGAAAACCGGGCCGCTGGCTCGCGTTTGGTTGTCGGCCAATATCGAGCGCAAACTCTCGAAGTCGCACATTCTGCAATCCGATATCGAGAGCAGTGTCAATGCAATTGTTGACCAGGGCCAAGCTCCCATGGCTCTACGACTGAGTGGTCAATTGCTGCTCGGTGTGGTTCGAATTTATAGCCGCAAGGCTCGCTACCTTCTTGACGACTGCAATGAAGCTCTAATGAAGATCAAAATGGTAAGCACTGCTTTGAAGCAATCATGACTCAATCTGGTCTAATCATATATCAGGCCTTCCGTCTCACAAACAACAATGACTTGGCGTCGACTGTCGTCGCCCCAGGGGGAATCACGCTCCCCGACGTGCTTACTGAATCTGATCTCTTCACCAATCTTGATACGTCTCTACTTTTCCCTCAAACTCTCGACCTGGAGCCTGCTTCTAAGCTGCCTGGCGGCATGGAATTTGGCAGCCAGTTCCTTCCGGACAGCAGCTTCCGCCGCTCTGTCTCTCAGGAACCTGCACGTCTTGAAGACCCCTCCCTTGTTGACCTTGACTTGGGTGAGGATGAATTGCCCCTTGGAAACTACTCAGCTATGGAAGTTGGTCGAGACGCACCTGCCCCTCGTCCCGCGGAGGAGGATCTGTTCAGTGATGCCGGAAAATTCAACGACGGCGATGATCTGGAATTAGATTTGGGAGATGACGATGCCCTCGACAAGATGGACCTCGCAGAAGATGGCCATGACAATTTGAATGATATCCTTCCCGATGCTCCTATGGACTTTGGCAATGATGAGGACTTTGCTGGTGGCGAGACCCCCCGCGCCGCTGACAACCGATTTGAACGTGACTCTGAAAGCCCCCTCTCCGATGCTGAATCCGATCAGATGAACCAGCTTGAGGAGGAATTCAATCGCGAGGTATCTGCGACCCCGGATGCCGTTGGCGCCAAGCAGGGACAGCGCGCCAAACGCCAGAAGCTTATGAAGTTTATGGAACTCGACAAGGAAATCGCAATCTCTAGCTCTACGATCAGGGAACAGCAGAATGATCGTTCTTCGATCTTGCAGCCCGCCTCTTTCTTGCCCCGCAATCCCGTTCTGCTCACTCTTATGACCCGTCAGCAAAATGGCGACTTTGTGTCTGGCGTGTTTGGCGAGGACCGTGGCCGCGGATGGGCCCCAGAGCTGCGCGGCATGCTCTCTTTCGATTCTATCAAAAAGGCCGGTGAACTGAAGCGCAAGCGCGACAGTGGCATTTCTGACATGGATGTGGCAGCCGCCGATGTCCCCGCCCTGGAACTTGGTGACGAGGAAGCCATTGTCCCGCTTGACGAGGGCATTGCTCTCGATACGACTATCAACAATCGCTCTGAGATTGAATTCCCCGGCGATGAGGACGAGCACAACCTGCACCTGAGCGATGACGACGGCATGCCCCAGCCCATGGACGAACTGGATGATACCATTGTGCACCCCGTGGATGCCGAGGCTGTCTCAATGGGCACGAAGCACGCTGTACACATCCTCCGCGAGCAGCTTGGAGACTCTGCCACGCAGCAGAAGAAGAGCGTCTTGTTCCAGGATCTTCTTCCGGAGCAGCGGTCTAGCAAGGCCGATGCCACCAAGATGTTCTTCGAAGTTTTGGTGCTGGCTACGAAAGATGCTGTCCAGGTTGACCAGGGCGCCAAGACCATTGGTGGTCCCCTCAAGATCACTGGCAAGCAGGCACTCTGGGGCGCTTGGGCCGAGGAGAACGCGGCCGGCGCCATGAGCCAGCTTAGCCAGGCTCTGTAGAGGATGTCCTCTCGACCAAAAGTATCTGGGATCTATTGGCGCATCTTTCTCTTCTTGTACAGCTCGCTTTTGGGATGGTTCCATGGATTATCTCAATCGGGAGATCCGGTGTTTGCTCTTTTTCTGGGATAGCATTGAATGACTATCAGGTGTTTGGGGCTTGGAGGAACAGGACGATGGTTACTACTTTTTGTTGGGTTTTTGTCTGGTACCTCATGGTTCGTTTGAACCAAAGTTGGAGTTTCTTGGCTGTTGCCCTGATCGTAGTTTTAGCTATAGCTTAATTGAACATACCATTAAACTCAAAGACATGTTATTAGCTCCTCCTGTACGGAGTACGGAGTACATCATTGTATTGTTGTATTGTTGACCTTCTGATCTAGATATCGGAAATTTTCCGGCACTGATAGCCGTTAGGTATCAACGTTGCCACGCGAGATGTGCATATCTTGGCACTGGAGTCATCTACTCCGTACAAGCTTCGATATTGAATAGAATTGGCCTTGGCTGGGTATATATGAGGTCGATATGGCACATTGAGACAAGAGTAAAATAGCCCGACCCGGATCAACTATTCAACGCCACAGTGAATGCATTTGCCGACTCGTCATACCGAAGGCTATCACTCGGCTTCCGAGAATGGAAAATCCCCAAAACCTTGTAATCGGAGTTAGATCCCCGTAACGGTTTAACCCCGAGAGTGGCCCAATTGATTGATCAGCTCGGTCTTCGCAGCACGGATTTTAGACAGAATTCTCTCATCTTCCTTCGTAAAGCTATTGCCAGTCAAGCATATTTGCCAGTCAGTAGCTCCAACCTACATGTTCCTTGTGTTGACCTATATTGACTTCACCGCTAACACTACGATAACGCCACAGATGAGATCGCAAGCTTGATCTGACAATTCACCCATTTGACCATGTCTCCGCGATCAAGCACAGACATATCTCACCCAAACCTCGAAAAGGAGAACCCGGACAACCCCATGATTCCCGAAACAACTAATAAAAGCAACAATGAAATCGACCGCACAGAATCCGAAGATGTAACTTACGCCCCAATAAACTCTCCTCTCGCCCACGACAATCGCGAACCGCTTCAAAAACAGCATTCTAATGCATCTAGATCAGTTGCGTCCAGGTCTCTGGAGCGCAGCTGGTCTTTAAACGACGGCGTCAGTATTTGCGGCCATGAAATCGCCGACGAGGCTGCGGTGGCGACTGAGGACACAGCATACACTGTGAGCTGGGAGGAGAAAGATCCCATGAACCCGCGCAATATGAGTAAGCCGCGGCGCTGGTTAATTGTTTGCATTGTCTCTATGGGTTCGCTTTGTGTGTGAGTAATTAGCGGGTTTTAGTCTTGGGCTCTTTTCTCTGTTGATGGCTCCCAAGCGGATTGCTGATATGCTGCTAGGACTTGTACTTCGTCGATGTATACCACGACTTACAGTCAAATCATGGAAGAATTTGGGTGTTCGCAGATAGTTGCGACTTTGGGGTTGTCTTTTTTCATTTGGGGTCTTGGTGAGTGCTTTTGTTTTCCGTTGGTTTAGCCTGTTTTATATCGATATTGACGGGGTTGATCATAGGAATTGGCCCACTCGTCTTGAGTCCTTTGTCTGAGGTTTGTTTGAATCTGCCAAGTACTTGTGTGTTGATGTTTGGGTCACTAATCTGCTGCTTAGTTCTATGGCCGAAGAAACATTTACATCGTTTCTTTTTCGCTTTTTCTCATATGGCTTATTCCATGTGCTGTGGCCAAGAACACTCAAACCATGCTCGTTTCTCGGTTCTTCAATGGGTTGGCTGGAAGTGCCTTTTTGAGCGTAGCTGGAGGCACTGTTGGAGATATCTTTGACCGCCATGAGCTTGCCCTTCCCATGATGCTCTACACTGCGAGTCCATTCGTGGGGCCCGAAGTTGGCCCTCTGTAGGTTGTGCCTGTTATTCTGCCCTCTGACATTGCTGACGATGAAACATCAGGGTCGGTGGCTTCATCAATGCCTTTACAACATGGTAAGCTCTTATGTCGAAACAGCCTTAACGCGGAGGCTAACATAACTCACAGGCGCTGGACGTTCTATGTACTCCTCATTTGGACTGGAGTGCTGCTCGTCTCAATTATATTATTTGTCCCAGAGACCTATCACCCAGTGTATGTCCACCCACATCCTGGAATAATAGCAAGCGGCTAAACATTGTCTAGACTCTTGAGGCGCAAGGCTGAGAAACTCCGCAAGGACACTGGGGATAATCGATGGGTAGCTCCGATCGAGAAGATGGAGCACACAGTGGCCCAAACGGTGACAAGATCAATGTGGAGACCCCTCCTTCTCTTGGCATTGGAGCCAATGTGTCTATGCCTTTGCCTTTTCTCGGCCATTTTATTAGGCATTCTGTACCTCTTCTTCGGTGCCTTCCAGCTCGTCTTCTCTGAGGTGTATGGGATGGTTATCTGGCAGCGTGGCCTTTGCTTCCTCGGTCTATTTGTTGGAATGGTCATCGCCATCCTGTCAGATCCGCTCTGGCGCCGAAACTATATCCGTCTGGAGCGCAACCATGAGCAAGCGACGAACAAGTTCGATGATTTCCAGCCCGAGTGGCGACTGCCTCAAGGTTGGTTGCGAAGTAAATTCTTCAGAAGGGATAATGGCTGACTTTGATGAAACAGCAATTTTGGGAGGACCCTTGGTCACAATAGGCCTTTTCATATTTTCATGGACGATCTACCCCCATGTACATTGGATTGTGCCTATCATTGGTAGTGGTCTATTTGGTGCAGGGTAAGACCAACTTTGTTTCACCAGCTGACCAGCTTGTTGCTTTAATTGCGTTATAATACTAATACCTCGTGTTACTGCTAGAACAATCCTGGTGTTCTCAGGCGTCTTCACCTTCCTAGTCGATGCATATCCCACATATGCCGCCAGTGCACTGGCAGCGAACAGTTTCAGTCGCTCTTCGTTTGGAGGCATCTTCCCATTATTTGGAATTCAAAGTAAGTTTTTCTACACTGCTTTCATCTTGCAACAAGAGTTGGGAAACCTGCCCCCGTGCGTCGTGCCTGTGCTTTGCATAAAGCACATATCACCAGCTGCGGGTCGATGCATGTACCTCGAACAAACCCATATGTGGCTCTTGTTCAATGCTTGACACCTATAATCTTGCCTGCACACAGTCGAAACGTAACCATCATGGCTAACGGTTATGCAGTGTACAACAACTTAGGATTTCACTGGGCGACATCGTTGCTTGCGTTCCTGACCCTCGTCATGACCCCTTTCCCGTAAGTGTCGCTTTCATTTCTCTGTGCTCCGACCCATCCAACCTCCCTACATCTTGACCTCAAGCAAGGTGCTAAGAACCCGAAACTCTGATGTCCCAATTGCATGTTGCTCGGGCACTAAATGACCTCACCGAAGTTGTTCCTGCTACCGAGAGTTGACTAACATCGGAATAGTTATCTCTTCTATCGATACGGAAGCTGGATTCGAACCAAGAGTCGGTTTGCGAAATCGCAGAGGTGATTGTTTAAACCGTGCACATATCATACTTCCTACAAGCTTTAATAATAGGCGGGGATGCTAGCGGCATAGCTCTTTTACGAGACTACCACAGGTTGATCCCAAGGGGTCATTGCATCCCAACATTTTATCAACAACTCTCGTTCGAACACGGCATCCCATGATCACACGTTGGGAGCATGCTGGGCTGAAACGTTTGGCTGGGGATGACAGGGCCAGCACCTGGTCTGCACCCATAGATCAAGACTTAACGTCTCAAGCTGCTGTGCTGGTTGCAGTTGAAAAGCTAATACAGAAGAAGCAGAAGACCTAATAATACGCATGCCAACAAGGATATACGTTTGATGGCCAACTCTCTTTGTATTCATTTGTACATGCGTATTCCCTCCTAGCGACAAGCAAGCTATGAAGGCTTCGATACCTACTACTTGCACACTTGAAACGCCATTGAAAAGAACTGCTCCATGGATGGAGAATGGACGGACCTGGTCCGGGCTCAAATTCTCCGACGGCAACCCCAGTCTGACCAGGCCAGTTGGAAAGCATACGAGCGTCATGTGGTGTTGAATTCCAATCACAGGCAACCATCCCCAACCAACCCCCGACAGGCTACAGGCTACAGCAGGCTCAAGAATACTTCATGTGTATATTGACAGTCATAGCTGAGGGATATAGTTGTGTACGTCGGATCTAGCCTCGGCAGAGGATGCTCGACCAGCCTCGGAACAAAACGGGGCGGAGCACTACTCCGAGAACTGTGAAAAGTCTTTCTAGAGCGGGGTGGATCCGGTTTTGGGTAAAGAGTAGCATGTGGCACAATTAGATATTTGCATACAGTGTCTAGAGAAGGTTATTTCAAGAGCTTGCCGGGGGAGTTGAGGCGGATATATCATTCTTGTAGTGGCCGCACGTGCGCAATTGCCCCAGCCGCGGGGTGAAATGAACATCCGGTAATGCGCTGAACCCGATCGTACTGGATTTTATTTTCGGCCAATTAGAGGTTCTAGACGTGCCAAGATTACAAGTACTTCTCGATGAAAGTGGTAACAATCGGTATTGCCTGCAAATTCCAATGTCGGCCTCCAGTGGCCGTTAGCCTGAACGTCAGCATGTGAGTATCGAGATCTGATGCGATGTTAGCGCTTTCCAAGTTTCTTCTGGTGCTCGAGCTGGACAAACTCCCATTTTTCATAGTAAATGATCGCGTTTTTCTTAAGATACGTGAAATTACGTTGGGTAGCAAGAGAAATTTCCACTTTCATTAGGTAAAAAATGTGGCTGAATGTTTTACAGACGAAGTACGGAGTATATCCCATCCTAAGGGAAGTTTCAGAGACGAAGCACCAGCGCCAAATACAAAGTAACTCAGAATGAATTAAAAAAGATGAAAATGTAGAAATACAAATATAATACTCACACAAGTCTACTTGAACCCTTTGCAATTGGACTGTGTCGTGTTGAAAGTCCTACGTTGATGCTTGACACGAGTCACGGGAACAGTCCCATCGAGCCCTTCAGAGTCATCCACACTTCTTCCAAGGTTCCCCGCGGATATTTTGCCTCGAACCTTTTCTCCTCATCTTTCCCCAGCTTCTTAGTCGACCTCACATCGGTGTCGTCCTTGCACTTGTGACTTGGAGCAACATCCACGCCTTCCCCGCAGCCGGACGCAGTCCTCCTCTCCACTCCAAATTCAGCGGCCCCCGAACAATTGCGGCATTTTTCTGTTGTCAGCTTCGCGCAAATTTTGACCTCTCTACAACCCACATTGAAGCCCTTCAATGTGTCAGATTATCGTACATCCGTCGCATTTTCAGTCGATTGTCCCTCGTTACACCCGTGACTCGACTCGCCGTATTGTCCGATTCCGGTTCCCCACCAGCTGTCGCAAACGCGCATTATAGGAATCTAGTACCGGAGACACTGCCGACCTTTCGAGGCGTGATTGTGGGAGGATTTGAGAATTCAACAGAGACGGTCAACAAATCGCGATCGATCTTTCTCTCTTCGCCTTCACAAACTGGACAGAATTTGGTCTCGCGCACGTGAACATCCGCTCGCCCGCCGAGATCGAAGTGCTGATGGTATCATTGGTATTGTCGCCACCACGCTCTGTTTCTTTAGATCAACGCAGTAAGGCACGGAAGTAGCCTACGGACATTGAAACCCCCGGTTTACACGTGGACGTGTGCATAATTTACCCGATCCCGGGATACATGCCGAAATGAAATTGGAAGCCAAGAAAGGCTCGCCTGTTCCTGCAGGAGACCTCAGTGGGGATCGTGACTCCGCCGACATCACGGAACACGAACAAATGGACCCAAAATCCAAAAATGGCGATAGCAAGGCGGATCGCAAAGCAGCCAACGCCAAGGACCCCTCGCGACCGCGACGGAAGAAGGCTCGACGAGCTTGCTTTGCCTGCCAGCGAGCTCATTTGACTTGCGGTATGATGATAGAATGATTCCAGTGCCCATTAGGGTAGTTTACTAATATACAAGGGCTTCTAGGCGACGAGAGACCGTGTCAACGTTGCATCAAACGCGGTCTTCAAGACGCGTGCCATGATGGTGTTCGTAAAAAGGCCAAGTACCTTCACGATGCTCCCGATGGCGCATTGATGCCAGCTGTTAGCGGCAACAACGGCAACCTATACAGCAACACGCTCCGCAATAACATGCCTATGTCTAGAAATGGCGCAAACGGTGTTACCTCCAGCAACCAGCAACAAGCTCCACAGCACAACCAACATAACCAACAACCGTCGAATGCCAACAATAACAACTTTTACCCTACGCCGCAGACACAGTCAGGATCTTACAACCCATATCAAGAATCTCCCATCAGTCAAAGCTCTTTTACTGCGCAATCACCCGTCTCACCTACTTTCAACATGAAAAACGGTCGAAATCCGAGTCTTTCATCGACTATGAATCCGCAGCTCGCGTCGAGTACTGCTCTCTCTGGGGATACTAGTCAGTCTCAGAATCCGTTTGCAGGACCATTTTTTGATCCCAGTGATCCAGCGCTCTTCAACTTCGATCTATCCAGCATGAACTTCGAGAATAGATACGGTGCCTTGGAATTCGGCATGCTCGGTCATATGGCCACCGGGGCAGGTGACTCTCCCACTGATTCTGCAGGGCAGCGCGGGTCGATCGGCCGGAGTGGATCCGCCCAGTTCTCCACACCAGCTGGGTTTGGGGAAAGCCCTGGGAATCAACCTTTCTTGTTTGGCGATCCTCTCCTCAACGAGTGGCCCACCGGCCCGACCGGTCAGCATGTGAATGTCGGAGGTGTGTATGGCCAGAACGGTATGCTTCCAGAACACATGAAAACGAACGCGCCACATGCATTTGCGATTGAGAGTGGACCGGGGAACTTCACTAGTCCTCCTTCTACTACAAGTCCGCACATACCAACGGCTACGTTTGACGACGGTACATTCAATGTCGGCTCTGCTTCGAAGTCCAACAGCCTGGTGTCGAATGGGCAACGCCAGGTAAATACAGCACTTCTGAAGAACCAGAATATGCAAGTTGGTCCCAAACGGCGTCATCGCAACCCTTCCTCAATATACGAAAGCGTGAAGGAGCCGTATGCTTACACTAGTGGTTTCCACAACCTCACTGCTTTCATCCAACGTCGCTTCACACCACAAAAGACCGTCCGCATTGCCAAAGCGCTTGCTTCTATCCGACCATCTTTCATCGCAACCACTAAGACCCTCAATCGCGATGACCTCATCTTCATGGAGAAGTGCTTCCAACGAACTCTTTGGGAGTATGAAGACTTCATCAATGCATGCGGCACTCCGACCATAGTCTGCCGACGCACCGGCGAGATCGCCGCCGTGGGCAAGGAATTCAGCATCCTGACCGGATGGAAGAAAGACGTGCTCCTGGGAAAGGAAGCAAACCTTAACGTCAACACCGGCGGATCAGGCGTGCCTCAATCTGGCACAACGTCACGCGGCAGTTTCACACCGCGCAGCTCAACATTAGAGAACAACAGCGGTGGACGTCCGCAGCCGGTGTTTTTGGCTGAGCTCCTTGACGATGACAGCGTTGTAGAGTTCTATGAAGACTTTGCGCGTTTGGCATTTGGGGACTCCCGTGGTAGTGTCATGACACGCTGCAAACTTCTGAAATACAAGACGAAGGAAGACATGGAAGTTGGAAAGACCGATGATCATGGAAAGTGGAACAGTCATCTTCGCAAGGGTGGAATTGCCGGCGAGGCTGGCATGAACCAGCTTGGTTTCAAGGATGGAAAGGTTGAATGCGCGTACTGCTGGACAGTTAAACGTGATGTATTCGACATTCCGATGCTCATTGTGATGAATGTAAGTTTTCAATCATATCTGCAAGAGTTGACTTCGGACTAACATATCTTCTAGTTCTTGCCATGCATCTGATCTTTATCTTTCTCCATCTTCTCATGTTTCCAATTTTTTTCCCATATCCATTTTCCTGCTCTTGTTCCAAACTTCACTTTCATACCCTCGACAAGGCTATCACATTGTGCCTGTCTCCATGTCTTCTGCTCTGCTACCCTGGTACATATTTCCTGGTTCTGGGAACTATATAATTTCCCTATGATCCTCATTTATGAGGGAAATTTTTCTTTCATGTTTTCTTCCATGTCTGTTCTCGTACATACGTTATGTTCCATGGTCTTCGGAAGCGCTTCCAGGCTTGTCGATATGCTTCTTATGTTTTGCTATTTTTCTCTTTCTGCGGCGCTGAAATGGGACAAACAGATGATATCTCTGGGACGGAATCGTTACTTGTATGCAGGATAATGGCATGATATTGAGTGGGTCGCTTCCGACCCTGTTGAGCCCTAGATCGTCCGAACGTAAACCAAAGAAATAAGCTTATTTCAACGTTGCCGTGCCTATCGAGTCCCGGTAAGTCCCGGCCGACAGTAGCCGCGTCACCGGTGACTAGGTTCTTATTGGTCTGGCGGAAGTTGTGTATCCGTCTCCCCTTCCATTGTCAAGTTAGGATCTCGCGTATCGCTGTCCTAGATCTCGGAGTATGTGTGATTAACATGGCTCGTCCTGAAGTGTGCTCTAGTTTTCCGTAATCGGCCACGTGTCGATGACCTCTTATACGGTAACCACATGCGCCGTGATGTCTCATGTGCCCAGTCTCACTTCTACAATATGGGTCATGATCTAGAGGCTAGGAGTGTAACTGAGTCCTACTAAGATGTAACCGAGTTCAGCTCTTAACTGTATCATGAATTGGCCGTGCATCAGCAGAGAATCGACTAAATGGTCCTTGAACTTGAATTGTACCTCGAACGTAAGGCCACGGGCCCACGATGGCCACAGGCGCACTAAAACACGGTAGACTAAGCTTAAGCTTAAACCTATCAACCTTCTTTCAAGTTTCAACCTTGGGATTATTTGTGAGAATCGACGCCTGATACTTCAGGTGTCGATATACGGATGCACGCTTATCGCGATAAACCCCACCACCGAGGATCGGTCATCATAACCAGTCGCATTCAACACCAGCATTGAGCCAAACAATTGCCAAATCACACAACAGCTTACATACCAAACGAGAGGCCTCCATCAACAGACCCATACCTGTCACCATCAACGCCTCGCCAGACAGAATTCGCCATGCGCACCGACAAACCACGCGACCCGGTAGCCGGGCCCGACGCAGGTCCGGAAGCTCCCTACCCCGTGCGATTATCAGGACCAGTGATCAAAGGATTTGGCCGCGGCAGCAAAGATGTATGTCAATTACCCAACAGCGCTCAGACTTGCTGCTGTAGTCGGCACCACCGAAAGGGGGCTGTAATGGACCTCGGCTGACTGGCTCTCTCGCATGACTGCAGTTAGGAATCCCAACCGCCAACATCCCCGCCGATGACCTGTCAGAGAAGCACCCGGAGCTGGCAACTGGCGTCTACTACGGTGTTGTGGCGCTCGACCCGAAAACATACCAACATGAGACGGCCCAGAGCAGTTCATCTGAAGCAGTGGTCTTGCCTGCGGTGCTGAGTATCGGATATAACCCTTTTTATAAGAATACTGTGCGATCAGTGGTATGTGATGTATCTAAATCCATAATTCCGGACACAAACTGTCAAAGATATTCGGAGCTGCGTCGATGGGAGACTGACGCGGTTGCTCAACAGGAAATCCACATCATGCCCGCTCTCACAGAACCATCGCCCACGGCCACGGGACAAGAAGGTCAGACCAAGTTCAATCGTCTACCGGATTTCTATCAAACGAGACTTAACCTGCTTATTCTGGGTTACATCCGACCTGAGTTCGACTATGTCTCGATGGAGGCACTGATTGAGGATATTCGCGTGGATTGTGAGGTTGCGCGGGAAAGTCTGTCGCGAGAGGCCTATAAGTGCTATCTTATTGATGAGGGCAAGTCATCCGAGAAGGTCCGTGAGGATCATCGGTGGTTGGTGAGCTTTAGTTAGGTGGGGCGAGGGGGAGATCATCCAGCCTTACCAGCCTTATGGCTTTTCTTTTCATAGCGCACATATTTTCTCATAGATTTCGAAGAGGATCGGTCGATATGTGTCTCATATCAGGTCTCAAATACAATGCAAATACAATGCACAGCTACATTTCTCTTTTGGTAACCAATGCGGTCCGTCCATCTTATCGCAGTGGAATGTGACATCGACGACGTCACTCCAAGGCACCCTAAGCATTGGCATTTGCTCGGCGTCCATCTTCATGTCTTGACATATGTAATACCAAGAAATCGCATTCCGAGCTGCCCGAACATATGAAACATCATTCTCATTCCTGAGGGCAAGGCTACTTCTCTTCCCTATCATAGTTTACTACTCTTCAACCAACCCGCAGCTGGTCCAAGATGGTCAACATATTCCAACGCTTCGCACGACACCGAGCGCAAAGCTCTGGCAATAGCCCACCAGAACATGGAGCAGATTCCAATGTACCCAATACCGCAGAATCTCATCCCCATGGAGCACAACGCTCGCTCAGCATAAGCTCCGGCACTCGTGGCAGGCGATACGAAGTTCCAACTCCGCGACACCTCATTATAGTTTCTGATACAGCAGACTTCGACACTCATGTCGTCCACCGCTTCCAGGCAGAAGGCTTCGACGTGAGCTACTTGCCCTTCCTCGGCAGTGGGGACGATGACAAAGACCGCAAAGCTATAGAGCATGCAGTCCACGAGAAAGAGGACGAGCTCGAGACGGGTGAGCGGTATGCGATAGTCGGTAGGTCCGCATCCTCCTTTTTGTTTATCTCACGGATCAGGGAGAAAATACCTCAGCCCACTGCAAGATATAGTCCAAGCCAAAACCGAGGCTTTGTCTACATCTGCTAACCATCCGCAACAGCATACCACCGCCCTGCCTACCTCCTCCTAGCCGCACACCACCTAGCAAACACCAAAACAAACCCATTCCCCCGTCTATGCGCCCTGATAGCCTACTATCCTCTCTCGTCGACAGACCAGTACACCTACAAACAAAATGACGACTGCGCGCCGCCTGGCTGCTCAGATACAAGTTGCATCTTCGACCCAATGCCCAAGTCAACCTTCCTCCCAATCCAAATCCATCTACCCGGACCAAGAGTCCAGCCTTGCGCAGTGTGGCCGTGGATATCCCTCAGCATCACAGAAGGCGACGTGACCTACAAGAAGAGACACCGGTGTCATGTCTACGCATATCCAGGGGCCAAGGCCGGGTTTGGAGAGCGAGCAGTCCCCGAAGAGAAGATAGGCGAGATAGACGAGAATCTGAATGCAGACGACGAACTCACCTCGCAGCTGGCGTGGAGTCGGGCACTGGGATGTCTAAAACGCGCGTTTAATATTGGGAGCCATTGGGCGGTTGTCGATATCGAGACTGTCTGGGAAGAGTACTGGGACCGCGTGCTCGGGCAGCTAGAGAAGCGGAAACAGAATCATAGTCAAGACTATGAGTCTGTGGTCGATACGTTGACTGGACATGGTCATTACGGGGAGCTTGGGTGTCCTGCCGGTGAAGTATACATTAATTGTGTTCCTACGAAGGCGGAAGGTGAGCTACTAGACGTTCTCTTTTCCCTCTTTTGCTTCTTCATCTTGACTTGAGACCTGGGCTGACCGAGTATGAACCAGCTAATAACATCTCCACGCTGAGAGATTTCTTCGATCATGTATTCATCCCCTTCGGACCCGACGATCAAGACGTCCGGCTGTTATCTCGCACCATAGGTACGGATCGCATCGTGGATGAGATGTTGTTCACTTGTCGACACACTGCTGAGATTCCGTGGCTGTTACCTGGGGTTACGCCGACGGAGCGCAATATCAAGGTCGTCGTGATTGTAGTGGCGAGCTTCTGCGCGGGCCAGATTACACGCCAGAGTCTGTACTGGGATCAGGCGAGTGTACTTGTTCAGGTTGGATTGTTGGATCCGGCCTTGGTGCCTTCTGCACAGCCTGTTACATAGTTTAATCTGAGGCTCTCTGTTCCATTGACATATCTGTATTGAGGTGGAGATGGGACTATCAGGACGATCTACCATTTATCAAATTTCATAGTTCGCTAGTCGACGCCAGTCAGGAAAGCCGTAGATCAGGGAAAAAGTTCAAGCAATCAGGAAACACCCTATGTACATATCAGGTACTTAAATGCAAAGATCTTGGCCAGCGTCAAAGCCCTAATGAGCCCCGCATCTCAACAAGCCCCTTACTCACACCCCCAGCGCTAGCCAGTGTTTTCCGGCTCGCCTCCTGTGCAATAGGAATGATATCCTCAACGCGCACAGAAGAATCCTTAGCCAAGCCCGCCACCAAAACGCCGAGCAGCGTATCACCCGCCCCATTGACACTGACGATATCATCCGCAGCCATAGCAGTGCCAGGCGCAAAGAGACGCATGTACACACCACCAAAAGGCACACCAGAATCAATCGGCGCACGGGCAAGAATGTACTTCGCCGACGCCTTATCCGTCAGACGCGGATCCCCAGGCGGCAGAAGCTGAGTGAGAAGAGCCCCGGCGGCACCCAACTTAGTCACGATACAGGGGATGAACGGTAAGAGCTGAACAGTCTGCTGCGGCAGACCCTCATCAACGAGCGCCAGCGACGTCATGGAGATCAGACGCTCGCGGGAACCCGTCGGGGAAAGATTCATCGAGTTGATAATTTCCCACCAACCCGGCGACTCGAAGAGAAGCGATTCCCGCGCGGCAGCGAACATAGCCGACAGCTCGAGACGGTTCGGACAGGCGAGACTGATAGCGTTATTCGGCACGGTGTTATCCTGGGTGATTGTTGCGCCGGTGCTGTGAGAATCGCTGCCGAAGAGACGGCGGGATTTGGCGACTGAGACGGGCTCGAAAGCTACGCGGGCGCCGTGGATGCGTGCTAAGGTGGCCCATTTGGCGATTATCTCTGGGCGCCAGTTGGCGTCGATGACGAGCCATTTGGGTTTTGTTTGGGAGAGGAGGGGGTCCCAGAAGTCGGCGAAGTTGAGGTGGGATTCTGGGAGCTCGACGATGCCCATGTCGGCCATGGCTACTACCAGGTCTTTCTTGATGTCGTTTATCGCGATGTATTGGGCGGTGCGCGTGCCTGGTGTTGCTGGTAGGACTTGGATGCCGGCTGTGCTGAGGCCTTCTTTTTCGAGGGCTGAGAGTGCCGCAAGGCCGCTTAGATCGTCGGCGACAACGCTGCAGAAGAGGACGGAGCTGCCGATGTAGCTGGCGGCCACGGCGACGTTGTGGCCGACGCCGCCTAGGCTTTGGCCGATCACGGCTGGGTTGGAGGTATGTGGTATTGGTGCGACCTGTGTGAGTTCGGATCCGAAGGGGGTGAAGTCGCAGGAGAGATCGATGGCTAGAGAGCCGGCGACCACGATATCTGCTTTTGGTGGTGGTGTGATGGGCTCCTCTGTAGTGGCTGGCTCTGGGGTATCTTGGACTTGCGAGGCGGCTTGACTTAACGAAGCTACATCCGGGATTGCTGGCATGTGTCTATAGGGAAGAAGATCTCCGAACTTAGCATGGATTGCGAGTCATATCTCGTATCTAGAAACTAAACTCACCGAGAGCCGGTTCCAAGATCAGCCTGTTCAAGCTTGGCAAGTTCCACAGCTACTAGGGTTGCCCGCTTGACATTCGACTCAATCAGAGCCCGGTTGGCGATTACGCTCTTTCCGCCACTCAGTTCCTTGATCTTAGCAAGCACAAACGGCGTGTTGTCACTGCCGTGGAAACCCTCTACATGGGAAAGGCGGACGGCCTCTTCAATCACGCTATCCATCTCATCTTTGGGGACGGAGTACTCCAAGGGAACAGGGTTGGCGAAGTGGATACCAGAGGATACAGGAAGCTTTGATTGCGCATCTGGAAATTTGTCAACAGGGCTGTAAGTTCGAACAAATTGAGCGAACTTACAAACTATGGCTGCGGCTTCGGCTTCATTTTGAATGACTCGGGGGCTGCGAATGCCACTTTCCCGTGTAAAGAAAGCGGGGAAGTCGACGGGGCCATCCCGGCCATCAGCGAAGGTGCCCACACATACACCTTCCGTCTCGAGGTATTCAAGGGTCCGCGGAATATCCAAGAAGCTCTTGCACCCAGAGCTAATGACCGTCACAGGGGTACGCCCGAGTTCAGTAAGGTCAGCTATGAAAGTGGTCAATGGTTGGTCAACGCTCCACTTGGGTTGTTTTCAAGTCCTTACCAGAGATGTCCATCGAGTTTTCTCCTCCACGATGCACACCACCTAAAGCAAGTCAGAGGACGCTCATAGTCAGCGAGGGTTTTGGCCTCAATTTACCGAGTCCACCGGTACCAAATATCTTGATACCAGCTAGTTCTGAGAGAATCATAGTGCCGGAAATTGTGGTTCCGCCATGCATTGGCTTCCCAACCAAGCCCTGATATGTGTTAGATTTGATTCAGCCAAATCAAGAAGTAAACTCACCATGCCACATATGTATCCAAGGTCCCGACGAGACACTTTCAAAGCGCTCTTCTTCTCAGCTGTCGAGGCCAGCTCGACAAGCTCTTCGGTACTTAGACCAACCTTGGCCACACCATTCACAATCCCTATAGTAGCAGGGACACCACCGTTGGCTCTTACAACAGACTCTAGCAGTGCGGCGAGAGCAATGTTATCGGGGTATGGGAAACCTACAGTCGATCAGTCTTGGCTTCCCCGCCTTGTTCAATACTCCATAACTCAACACAGAAAGACTTACCGTGGGTATAGATGGTTGTCTCAAGTGAGACGACTGGCTTCCCTGTAGCAACTGCATCACGCACTTCTTCTGATACTTTGAAGAACTTGCTCTGAGCAAGGCCATGGTAACGGCGAGCGGATGACAGCTGAGCTCCCCTCAAGCCAGACCTTAGGGCAGCTCGGGAGGCGAACATAGTGTGTGACAACATGATGATCTAAGGCCTTTGAGAAGACGTTCAGCAGCAGCTATTATGCTATAGCCCTTACCTGACCCAAGCCTGCAAATCAATGCAAGTCAAGTACAAGAATGCAAGACTCAGTAAGAGTAAAGTCACTGCAACCCAAGATGAGGAGAAGCTGTTATCGATAAGCCGGAGTGCGCAATGTGGCCGCTTGGGCCACCCTAGCATACAATGGGGACCACGTATCATCAGCTACGCAAGCTTCCCAAAGCTCGACCTGACACTTCCACATCTCGAATTCCTGAGCATTTTGAACCTAGGAGAAATTGTGTCCTCCAGGTAGTCAGGATGAGGTTTTTCACCGCCACGGTGCTCGGGCTGCTGGCGCCCAGCCTGTGCGCCGCAACCAACCTTACCACCCCCAGTCGATTGGATCTCCCATCTGGTTTCAAGCCCCCGCAGGTCTTCAAAAACACGAATCTTGTCCGGAATACAAATTTGGAGAAGAGCTATGTGCGGGAAACTATCAATGTTGTGGTGGAGAATGTCGACAATCAGCCTCAGAACGAATACTACGTCCCCTTCCCGGCGGAGGTATTTGACCGTATTGCAGGCTTCGAAGTGAGAGATAAGAAGGCCCCTAATAAGGGACGCTTCCATGTGGATGCCACTGAAGCTGTGCCAACCAGGTGAGTACTAATTGGGTGGCCAATGGCACGCCAGCGGACCATCTAGCTATGGAGGCACTCGCCGTAACGCCAATACTAATGTCAACAAAACAGTGGCAACCAATACTTTGTTATTCACCTTCCCGAGCCCCTCGAGCCGAAGTCGCAGATTACACTTAGAATCTCCTACCAAGTGCTATCCGCTCTCAGCCCGCTACCTGCGACCATCACGCAGGATGACAAGCAATACCTCACCTACTCCTTCTCCGCTTTCATGCCATCTGCCTACGTGACGGATACGCAAAAGACCAAGTTGAAGTTCCCCAGCGCCATTGTGTCGGATTACACGACCACCGACGGTCTTAAGTCCGGCTCCGATCCCGAGCGGATGGGCGCCACATACACCTACGGCCCGTACGACACGGCCAAGGTGGCCCCGGGTACTGAGCACCCGATAACCGTTCGTTACGAGTTCACCAAGCCCGTGATCACAGTCAACCTTTTAGAGCGTGACTTGGAAGTATCACACTGGGGCGGCAACCTTGCTACCGAGGAGCGATACTGGCTGCGCAACAATGCTTCGCAGCTGGCCAACCATTTCTCTCGTGTTAAGTGGACCTACACCAACTTCCAGAAGGCTCCCACTTCAGCGGTCCGCGAGCTTACATATCCGCTTGTGCCTGGGTCTGTCGACCCCTACTTTATCGACGATATCGGCAATGTCTCCACCAGCCGCTACCGTCCCAGCGTGGGTAAGAAAGCTGGACACCTGGAGTTGAAACCCCGCTACCCGGTCTTCGGAGGTTGGAACTACAGCTTCCGTATTGGATGGAACAATGAGCTTTCCTCGTTCCTGCGACGTGCTGCAGGTGTCAACTCCGACTCTCACATCCTCAAGGTCCCGTTCCTCGAGGGCCCCAAGATGGCTGAGGGAGTGCAGTATGAGCGTGTGGTTGTGCGCGTTATTCTTCCCGAAGGTGCTCACAATGTCCGCTTCGAGACAGTTGAGGGTATCAACAGCAATGGACTTCCTGGCGCGAACAGCATCTACGCTCGCTTGAACTCGATGAAGACTTACATGGATACCCTCGGCCGGACTACGTTGACCCTGGAGGTCGACAGTCTGACTGACGAGGCTCGCGATGCCATGATGGTGGTATGTACCTATATCTATGCCCGTTGTTCCTCATCTTCATTTCTCAATGTGCTAACCCTTCATTAGGTTACCTACGACCACAGCATGATGGATGCTTTGCGCAAGCCTTTTACCATCTTCGCTGGTCTACTCACACTCTTCATCGCTGCTTGGGGCATTGGAAAGATCGATGTCAGCATCAAGAAGAGGTGAGGGTGAGACGACATCATATTACCTTCTTCTCATTTTCTATAGTCGTGTCTCAGTTTCAATCGATACCTTGTATGTTTATCGTGCCTTCCTCCGTGGGCTATTCTCCGGTCTGGGTTGCTCTTGCCTACTTCTCTGCGCCTTCCACTGTAGTCGTAGAAACAGACTAAATTGTCCACACCAGCTCCTCTTCCTTGATCTCTTCCTTTGCCTCTTCCTTCACCTCTTCCTTCACCTCTTCCTTCACCTCTTCCTTCACCTCTTCATTCAGTTAAGATCTCCCTTTACATCTCTCTCCAACGTGACTTCGCCTTCCACCATTTTCTGCTCATACCCGCACACGGTGCCGAAGCCCTCATCTCGAGCTCCCATCAAGATGTTCTCACGCCAGTCACCATCGCCGGACAGAGCTCCCAAACCCAACAAGGAACTCATCAAAATCAAGCCCCCTCCCGGCATCCCCGGCCCAGTGGTCGTCTTCATCGCCCGCGCCGACAACCCCAACGACCACGGCTACCCCAACGCAAAGCTAACCTCAGCCCAGATGCATGAACATCTGCGCGCCCTCCTAGTCATCACCGCCGCCGAGCACCGCGAACGCTTCGGCGTCCTAGGCACCAGACCCCCCAAGATGCAAACCATCGTCCAGCCCGCCAACAAGTGCATCGCACCACTCAGCAGCGTCGTCCGAAACTTGGCGGCCGCGCTGGAGGAAGCGCGCCAGAACCAAATCCGGTGCATCTTCGTGCTTCGGGGGTGGGATGCGTTGACAACGGAGACAACCACCATCGCCCAGCTGTGCGATGATTTCCAGGATGTGTGCTTCTTCTTGCATGTTTATGCACATCGGGGGAACCCGCTCGACTTCTATCAGGTCAACGCGCATATGGTGAATGCGTACTTGAAGGGTGTGGTTTCCTTGACTGATGAGGTCGTTGTGAGAGACCATTCGACTGCGCTGTTCATCAGGATATTGGAGGCGTTGCCGGCTTTGCGGCCTGGTTTTGGTCCTTCAGTTTCCGGGCAGGAGAAGGCCGCGCTTAGCCGGTATGATAATCGGTTCGGTGTCCGAGGAGGACAATTGAAATAAGCCTAGAGTCTGCTGAGCAGGGCTGCTTCTAGTCTGCCGAGCAGAACCCGAATAATCCCAGGCTTTGTAGAATGGAAGTAAATAGAGTCGGATGTCGGACTAGGCGTAATACCTACGAGACTTCGTCTCACCTTCTGACTCTTCCTTTCACCTCTTAACACTTTGTTCATTTGCTCTAACATCTCCAACCCAGGACTCTTCCTACAATGTTCTCTTTCTTCCACTTCCTGATTCTTCAACCTTCTTCCAACAATGTCATCCTCACCCGAGTAAACCCACTCGATGGTTCCACCAAGGGACTGACCCTAACACAATCATCACCCACGACCAACCTGTCCCTTCGCGGCCCATGGTGTTGGTGGTGGTAGTTTGGCGATGGTCTGTTGATGTAAGCCCTCTCTTTCGCTACCATCACGTCTTCAACGAGTATTGCCCGAGCCTGAGGCCCTCTCAGTACAAATTAACCAGATCATATGACGTATGGCTGGATGTAGTTAAGGGAAGGAGCGAACCATACCTAGGAGGGAAGGAGCGAGCACGGAAGAACATAAAAAGGAATTCTTCTGTCCACCTCTTCTTCTTCTTTCCTCTTCCCTTCTTCAGTTCTGTTACCTTCTCAGCACAGGAACAAGTTATCTCTTTTGTTCCTTTGACACGCCACCTCTTACTTCGGCGTATACGGGATGGTGTACAATGAGGAGGTTTGGCATTTCTTGAAGATTAGCCACGACTCGAAGGTGAGCTAGCTTATATCAGAATAATCAGCCAGAACACAACGTCAAGAACTAGGAATTTTAACATCTACTAGTGGTCGGAATTAGCTGTTGGCGGTAATGCTCTGGAGCGGTCCTTTGGATTGCTGGTGCCAACCCCATCGATCTCCGTTACCGCACCGATGGATTTTGATCTTTCGCTTGACGCCTGGCACAACCTGCGAAGCATCTGTGTAACCCGAGCCCATGTAAAGCCTGTGAGGTAACGGTACGGTTGCGAGATCGTTCGAGGTGTCTACCTGGCACAAGGCTGCAAGGACGTGGGCAAGCTATGATAAGGCTACACCGACCACTCAGCCACGATCGCCATTGCAGGGTCGCTGAGAACGGTAGCAACTAGCAACAGAGCGCCTCAATCTACGGCTGGTACGGGCAGCGATGTTCATTCAAACCTATCGGATCAAAGTCTTCCATAGGCCAGGGAAGACGAACAGGATAGCCGACGCCCTATCCAGACTCCCCGCAACGAACCCGATCAGGCCGCATGACAATGACGACTTGGAAGCCCTATTCGCCTATACTTACCCAACGAGCAATGAGCACAACAGCAACGAAAACCCACAGGCCTACGCCTACCTGACGTCAGTGATGCATCTCAGCGACGGTTTCAAAGAGAAAATCTTGCAAAGTTACGACTTGGACACCCGATGGCGCCTAGTGCGCGAGGGATTACAAGCTAATGATGCCGACTCCACACCAGCGAAACTCCCTCCAATTTCAACACCAGCCCCCGCCGTACCAAGAGCCACGCCTTGCACCCCATTCGTTTCGTCGACGTTCTACACAACCATGGGCAAGCTTCAGGTCGGATGTCATGAACACTTAATGCTCAGACCTGGAGCCAAGAACATATCGACTCCCGGATAACAGGACCTGCTGCCGGCTCTGTCGACGAGGAGCAGGCTTTCGTCTCCAACTAACGAGGGGTTCAAGGCAGGCGACGCAGCTTGGTGGTTTTCAAACTCGAACGGAGCTATCAAGGTCGTGATCATTGTGGCTATTAGCCCAAAGAAGGCGGAGAAATAGAGAGAGGAGAAGATGCGGATGGTCACCTTTGAGACGGTTATCTTCGACTCAACCAACCCCCTACGACCCTTGGCACAGGCACGCCGGCGACGGAGGATTAGTCGACTCATTTGGGCGCCGCTTCCAAAAATTAAAAACCAGCAGCAAGTCATGTTAGGTGGCCCATAGGGTGCTTTGCCGCCAGCCGCCGTATCCTGGCTACTCGGGACAACCCGACTTTGTCATGAAGATGAGTTCGGACGTAGCGAAGATAGTGGGAGAGGGCAAGGCACATCTTATCCTTCCCTTCCGCCTTTGATTACCGAGTTCAAATGTGAAACTCTTCTTGTTTGAAGCGTCCTGAGCATCGTCGTAACTGCTGCCGACGATGACAACCTAACCCTTTCGGCACCAACTAGGTAAGACTTACGCCACCATGCTTTATTCTCGTGCTCACACATAGGTATATAGGCCGGATCGTCAAATATATGTTCGACATGCGTCTCAAGTATGGGTTAATGACAACATACAGACAAACAATGTTCCTGGTGCACCTGATGAGATATGTGATACGAATACAAGTACTTCAATGTTTCAGCGAATGACCACATAGGGCTCGTAGAATTAGACAGAGCTAGTAGTTGTACAGAATAGGAAGATGTTGTGGTCATGACGCGAAAGAAAAGCAAACCACCTAGTGCCACCCATTGACCGTCCCCGCCGTCCCAGCAACAAGTTCATCAAGTTCATCTTTCCGGCTCTTATACAAATCCTGAGCCTCCCGCTCACGCCGCAGGACAAACGAAACAGCCTCACGGAGTTTCTCAAGTCGTCGGGGCAGAGCAGCCTCCTCCGAAATCTGAAGTGTACGGAAAGCATCCAACTCATTAACAACCGAAGGCAAAGCAGCACCAGCCTCCAAGATCTTCGACCGCAGCGTCTTAGCACGGTTCTGGTATCCGCCATAGTGCAGCGACAGCTTCTTCTCAAGCTTATTTCCACGGTCAGCAGTTGCAAAGAGCGAGGTCTGGACAGTATCAAAAGCCCCGATCATGCGTTGTTCTTCCTGGAATGGATCCTGCTCGTCGTCCTCGTAATTCTCGAGACCAGGAAGTGATTTAGCGCGAGCTGATGACCAGCCTTCGTCGAATTTCTCTTGCCATTCTGATTGCTGTGCTTGACTGGATGCAACCTCGGCGGCGATAGATGCTCGTGCTGCATCCATGTACCGGTCATGCAATGGGGTCAGCTTTGGTGCTTTGCCCTGGACTTGTGCGCCGGAGATGGGGAATTTGCGAGAGTCGTTTGCGATTAGAAGTGCGGCTTCTTTGGCGATGAGGCCTTCGATAGTGTCGGTGACGTGGGATGCACGTTCTAACAGTGCGTCCAGATCGAGTGTTGCAGGACGAGGTAGACCGCGCTGGTATACTTGTGATTGACGCTTGAATTCGGCCTTAGCGGCCTTCTCTCGTGCCTCTTGGTTGCGGCGATCACGCTCCGCTGCGTCCTCCTCACTGATCTCCATAGATGTGGTGGGCTCGGCGGATTCAGACGGGATATCTTCCAAGTCGAAATCGGTGGCCTTGGGCTTGGGAAGTGAGGCTAATTTGCTGCGCATCTGTTGGCGGATGAAGTTCTCGTGCATTTTGATGTCTCGGGGTGTGCTGCCAATGAGCTGGCCGCCCTGATCCCGGTTTAGGGCTAGATGGTCTCGCGGTGTTCGCAATGGCGTAGCACCGGGACCAGGCAGTGGTGTTGCACCCACGCCATTAGCCTGGCGGAATGGGGTGGCCATGGGGTTGGGAGTGACGATATCCTGCCTTCGGGGAGCAATTCCTTCAAATCCAGTGGATGAACCGCCCTCGTGAAGAGGGGTGTTGTCTCCTCCCAAAAGAGAAGACTGAGTTTCGGTCAAAGCTCGAATATTCCTGATTTCGTTGGCAATGTGATCGTCCTCCGGGGCGGCGCGGGGAGTCCTGATAGGAGCTCCTCCGACAAGAGTCGAGTAATCTCCAACGAAACCTTGGTTATCTTCCTCGTCTCCCAATTGATTGACTCTTTCTCCGGCCATTCCCATCTTGATGATATCTTCCATTTCGCCTTCGCTGATCTGCGGTGCCGGCAAGTTCAGACCCCGACGCTTGCTGCTTTGTTCAGCCTCGCGAATCTTCTGCATCTGGCCCGCTCGTGCAGCAGCAGCAGAAGCGGCGCTGGCGCTAGGTTTATCGTTCTTGCGCTTCTTGCGCTCCGCATCATCGTCTTGATCGCCTTTTCTCTTGTTTGCGAGTTGCTGCTTTCGCGGATCGAAAGCTTCCCGTTGCCGCTCATTTTGGTTCTGCTCTTCGATTGTGTCGTAGAACCCAGGAGCAGCTGGCTTCTCAAATGGAATATCTGCATTGTAATCCATCTGGCCGGGCTTCCGGGTGACAACCTTGACGTTGATACCGGCATTCTTGAGTTCGCGACGTTTCTGAAGAACCGCCAGTCGACGCGATTCTTCTAGTTGGCGTTCTCGGGCCTTGCGCTTGGCCTTCTTACCCTGTGTGTTAGCAAGACGAGCACGCGCTTCGCTCAGCATTTCTTTTTCGTCTTCATCGAGATCTATTGTGTCGGGACGGGCGGGCTTAGACTCTGGATCGGGATCGAGTTCACCGGGTCTATAACCTGTCAGTAACATGAACTTTGGAATTGTGGTTGGATTACATACCGTAGACGGCGGACGTCATCCGCACTGGGAGCGGCGCTCTCCTCGCCAGGGCCCCCAAGGCCAAGCTCATCATTTTCACGAGATTCAGCTTCATCCAAGAGCTTTTGGTAACGTTCGAGACATTGGGTGGCAGTGCGCCCGACGATGGGGGCAATGGTGCGCCATTGCGTTGGCATCAGCTTCGCGAGGTGCAGAAGCTTCTCATCCTCCTCTCGTGACCACTCGGTCTTGCGAATACCAGGGTCCAACCATTCGACCCAACGCGCTTTGCATTGCTTTGGTGTTTTGCGTGCGAGGAGGGAGGAGACTCGAGCCCACTGATTGAGACCATATTTGGATACCTGTGATCGAGTTAGTCTTCGTCCCAAATCGTTGGCAGGGAGTATTCTTAGTATATAGAAGTATCACGTACAGCTGCCCGAAGCACTTCATCCTCGATGTTGGTCCTGAAATAGCGTTAGCGACGAAAGCTCGTCGGCGGGTTCCACCGGGGGTCACTGGTCACTTACCAGACACCTCCTTTGACGATAGGCATGGTGTGGAATCGCGCTCAGCGCAGTGTCAATCCTCCGGTAAACAATAATTCAAGATCAGAAGCACTGCCAGAAAGATGGAAGATGAAACTCACTGGCGTTTGGAGTAGTTCACGCGCCACAAGTGGATGACAGCTTGGAACGGAAGAAAAGCGAGTTCGCTGCCAAGCGCGCTAAACATGATAAGCGCAATCACCGCCCCCGCGTGCTGAGATAAGCAGACCCAGATTTTTTCCGAGAAAAAAAGATAAGACAATATTTTCATACTATCAATTATCAACGTCGACTCTCTGTCACTGTTGATTTCCACAATGTCGACTTCCGTGGCTGCCCCCAGCCAATACAAGCAACCTTCCCGCAAGGGCAAGAAGGCGTGGCGCAAGAATGTCGATGTCACCGAAGTGCAGGAGGGTCTGCGTGATCTGAAGGAGGCCGAGATCGTTGGGTAGGCCTATCTTTTTACCTTCTCTTGGCCAGTTACTCTTGAAAGGAAATTCTAACCCTCTACTTCTTCTGCTAGTGGACTTGTGTCAGAAAAGCCTTCCGATGAGCTTTTCGTTATCGATACTACCGGTAATGATGAGGTGCGCAAGTCTCTCGGCAAAAAGCGCAAGCCCCTCAAGTCAGACGAGATCCTTGCCCAACGGTCAAAGATCCCCGCTCTGGACGGACGCAAGCGTGGAAGTCAGAATGTCACCGATGGAGTCATTGAGCCTAAGACGAAGAAGCCCAAGAGCGATTGGGTCAGCCGCAAGGAATATCTGCGCTTGAAACAAGTAGCCCGTGAAGCCAACCCTCTGGGCAAGAAGACCGGCGATGAGTTCTACGATCCTTGGGCGGAAGATGCCGAACCTGCAACCACATATGACGATCCCCGTTTTGATTTCTTGCCGAAGCCCAAGCCCAAGGTCGAGCCCGTCACGTTAAAGAAAGCCCCGGTCTCGCTTGCTGCCAATGGAAAGCCTGTCCCGTCTGTTAAGAAGCCACACGCTGGTACCAGTTACAACCCCGTGTTCGAAGAGTGGGACAAACTATTGGAGACACACGGCGCCAAGGCGGTAGAGGAGGAGAAGAAGCGCTTGGAGGAAGAGGCCAAGGAAGCTGAGAGGCAACGCTTGATTGAGGAGGCCCGCAATGACGACGGCGAGATCAAGTCGGACGACGAGAGTGCCTGGGAGGGCTTTGAGAGTGAATATGAGAAGCCCGAATGGCTGACCAAGAAGCGTCCGGAGCGGAAATCCAAGACACAGCGCAACAAGGTCATCCGACGCAAGGCCGCAGAGGGCAAAGCGAAGTGGGAGGCCAAGATGAAGCAAAGAGATGCGCAGGCGGAGCACATTCTCAAGATCGCCGAGGAGGTCAAGCAACGCGAGCTTGAGCGTGCCAACCAGTCAGATGCTGATGATTCCGATGAGGGCGATGACACTGAACTTCGCCGGAAGACCTTTGGTAGCAAGAAAGGGTACGTTTATTCTATTAACCGATCTCTGTTCCTTTGACTAACAAGCTATTACAGTGTACCCAAGCAACGGTTGGAGCTGGTGCTTCCTGATGAATTGCAGGATTCGCTACGTCTTTTGAAGCCGGAAGGCAACCTCTTGGATGATCGATTCCGAACGTTGATCGTGCAGGGTAAGCTCGAGGCCCGCACACCAATTGTCCAGGCCCGCAAGGCCAGAAGAAAGATTACGGAGAAGTGGTCTGCGAAGGATTTCAAGACTGGATTCGAATGATTTGCTGCATATTCCCTCTAAAAGCGCGTGCATTTTGTTATTTGGACATATAATGTGGTTCTATACAATAAACAGGATCAGGTTTCATCTCAATTTCTAGTCACTCCTATCTATATCTTCAGACAAAATGTAGTTACTATCACAGTACTGTGTAGATAGGAATCAGTCAGGTCGCTACTGTACCCAGTACCTGATCAACTTATCCGGCATAAGAAATAAAAGTGGGGCTCCCGAAAATTTACTAGCTTATCTTTTTTATCTCTCACATCCTCCTACACCAACAGATTCATCATGGACAAAACAGCGCTTTCCAGTAATTGGAAGAAGCTGCAGGCGACCCTCAAGAAAGACACTGCCAAGCGCAAGTCCTCCGATCGCGACTCCGGAGATGCTACGAAGAAACGCAAGTTGAGCGAGAAGCAAAAGCCATATACCCACGCCAAACCAACTCTCAAGCGCAAGAGAATGTCCGACAAGACCGAGGCCGGCGATGAAGCGCCCAAAGTTGAGTCACGCTACAAGGAGAACGAAGGTCGTTCACCGACGTAAGTTTTGCTACCTGCCACCCGCCCTGTTCGGGACAATTCTTATCCTACTCAGCTAACTAACACCCACTCCAGCGCCGAGATAGGACGCTACATCGCGATGGATTGTGAAATGGTTGGCGTCGGACCAAACCCAGACAACGACTCAGCCCTTGCCCGTGTCAGTGTGGTAAACTTCAACGGCGACCAAGTATACGACTCGTACGTGCGGCCGAAGGAAATGGTCACAGACTGGCGCACGCATGTGAGCGGCATTGCTCCGAAACACATGGTTGAGGCACGGAGCCTGGAGGAAGTCCAGAAGGACATTGCAGAGATCATGAAGGACCGGGTCCTGGTCGGTCATGCTGTCAGTAATGATCTCGACGCTCTTCTGCTCGGCCATCCCAAGCGCGATATCCGGGATACGAGCAAGCACCCGCCATATCGGAGGATTGCGGGCGGTGGCTCGCCGCGGCTGAAGGTGTTAGCTGAGGAGTTCTTGGGGATCAAGATTCAGGAGGGGGCGCATTCTAGTGTGGAGGATGCGAGGGCTACGATGGCTCTGTTTCGTCGGGAGAAGGACGCGTTTGAGAGGGAACATTTGAAGAAATGGCCGGCGAGGATGATGGCTGATACTAGGGAGAAGGGGGAGGGGCAGAAAAAGAAGAAGAAGAAGAAGACGACTCGCAAGCGTTGAATATTCGTTATGTAGATAGAGAGACATGCTTTGATACTCTGTACTTGTATACCCCGATCATTGCCAATTGAATTATTTTGCATTACATGGTACACATACTGTGTAGAGGACTGTATTGTAAATACAAACAAAAAGAAAAAGACATCTTCAAGTACACAGTACTGTGTATGTGGAGGGTGCTGTTGCTTGTAATTCTCGGCCTACCTGTAGATCCGGCTCGAATTTCCACTTAACGCGGAGAACGCGTCGCGCCTCACCTCCAACCTTTACAAGAATCCAACACCACAAAGACCAGAGACCACAGCTCCAATCCCACAATTAAGACAACACGAATAATTTCAGCAACCAATTGACCTAAACAAGATACGAAGTTACACTCCTGCACCGCTTGCTAAAACCCACATCCACCGCGATTCCCACCGCCACAATGCCCGACATGTACGCCTTCCAGCCGAGCTCAAAAGCCCCCTCACAATCCGAGAAGAACGACGCAAGCCTGCAATACACACCAAATATCATCCCATGTCGGGTCCACCACGACGGACCCGTAGAGTCTGTCGAGCGGTATTGGACACCAGTGGCAGACAAAGGTACACGAGAACAACCTAGGCTGGACACGCTATATAGCCCAGTTTTATTCACATATAGCTCATGAGTACAAAAGCTGATGTCTTTATGTCCAGATAATACACAAACGGCGTATTTCCGCGGCCGCAAACTTCGTGGTCGGCGCGTTGCCCTCCCGGATGGTTATCGAGGTGTTGTTGCGACGCCTACGGACCGTGTGTTACCGAGTCAGCAGGCAGACCGGGATGCCGTTGAGGATGCCGAGCCTGAAGAACCGGTCAAGGTATTGGAGACGCATGGTACTTTCGATGAGATTGTAGTGTGGGGTCATGAGGCCTTGCCTGCGGCGGATGATATGTTTGTCAAGGGTGTGGAGGAGTGGTTGCAGTTTGCAGATGCGGTATGTTTAACTCGTCCTTCGCTATGCTGATTGGTGTCTTATCTTGTTTTTTTGACTGGCAGATGCATACTACCCCTATGCCAGCGACTAGTGGTGCAAAGGAGTCTGTTGCTGCATGAGGAAGGGTCATTTGCTTGGGAGAGGTGATGGGGGGACTCTATATGTGATTCTGCCTGTACACAGGATATGTGAACATCAGGCATCATAATCCGATGAGACGAATATCCAGATCTTACTGAATGTTTAGTTTAACCATGCCGGCCGACCAAGATTTTAGGATACTGTAATTTAACTATATGTTTCAAAAATACAGTAATAATACCATAGATCTTCGGTATTAAATATTATTTGATGGTAATACTATTAACTATATCTTTTGGGATACCTGTGGTCAAGCCGCCCCTTGAAATGAACAACTTCCCCATTGACACCACAACACAGATCGCAGACGACACTAAACGTCAATGCCATTCCTTGATCTGCCACATGAAATCCTTCAGCAGATTATCTCATATCTGCTTTCCAACGGCGATGTAGCCGCTCTTTCAATCCAATGCCGCAAACTCCACGTTATGTGCGACATGCGAGTGCGCCAGAAATATGAACATATTATTGTGTACTGCGAAGAAGGACATATTGACAATGTCTTTGAATTGCTCATGAACATTCTGAAATCTCCTATTTTGGGCCAGTACGTGCGGCGTATCGAATGTTCGGTACCAGAAACCACGGATGTGGTTTACAAAGAGGTCAAATACCAACGAGACCTGAGCAACGAGGAGATGGATCTCGTGCGGAAAACAGTCAGAAAGGCCGGATTTATTGGACCAAAAGAGGAGCAAATCGTCAATATGCTCATGCAGAGGATTACGAAGGAGGGACGTTATCTGGATGGAGTCTGGCCTCGAATATTTCGACGAGTTTTAACCCGAGAAACAGACAGCGCAACCGTCTCGGTACATTTATCTGTCAAGCTTTGACTATCATGTTGATTGTGGTATCACCGAACCTCACGTCGATAGCCTTTCCATCTTTCACTTACCATGACTGGAAGTTCCCGCTTGCGCAGTTTCTCACCGAGGCCAACGCTAGTCCCGAGAACAAGCCATATCTCCGCCTTCTCCGCGATATTGATCTGATCTACCAAAAAAGGTGGTACTGGTGGAATGGCCAGTGGTTTTTCATGCAAATGGACTTGTTCGACTCTTTGAGTTACCTGGATAACCTCTTGTCCATTGAATCTGTCAACGCTGATATCGTGGATGACGATACATTCACCGAGCATGATTTCAGAGTTGGATACTCTAATATCAGCAGAATGGCCATTGATTATTCGGACCTTGAATCTCTATCGCTTGCGGTCCTGATATCTTCGTTCAAGGTTCTCAGGGAATTCATATATTATGCTGGCAGACTAAGTTGTGACACACCGTTCAATCCCAAGACATTTTTCAAAGCGATGTGCCGGCACAAAGACACACTTGAAATCCTGGACGTTGACGTCGCATGCCAATTTAATCTACTTAACATCAGATACGCGCATGACAGGGAATACGCCATGGACGTAAGTGAAAGGGATTATGGCCACTATCCAAACAAGGAACGTGACAAATTTCTTTCGCTAGTACAAAGCCACAAAGACACCCTGAAAGACTTTGTGGCCTTGAAAAGGTTAAGCATGGGAATAGATATGCTCTTGTACTTCGCCAAGGGCAATACCTCCTACTACCGGTGGCAACCTCCTGGGGGGCCTAAGAAAATACACTTGATACATTGTTTGCCAGATTCGCTTGAATATTTGTGCGTGCGGGGATACTGCAAGGGCGAGAACAGAGAACACGATGTACATATGGATGGGTTGTTAGCCCTTTTCAAGTCTGGGTCATCTTCACTGAAGGAGGTCAAGGGAATTGAAGAAACCATTCCATTTGTCTGCAGGGGAGATGAAGTCCAACACGACCCCCGGGTGTGGGCCTTGGGCCCTGGAAGCGATAGTGAAAGTGAGAGTGGGGTTCAGAGCGGATTTGAGAGTGAGATTGTGAGCGGGGCTGAGAGTGAGGTTGAGAGTGAGGTTGAGAGTGAGGTTGAGAGTGCGAGTGAGAGTGACTAGTCAATGCAAGACAGACTGGAGATTCAAAGATTTTCACGTGGTATGGTTTACGAGAGAAGAGCACGAGAGACCGGTGCCCATCTTCTAAAAACAGCTCTGATTGAGACCGACTAGATCTACGGAAAGCTATGACTGGGCTCCGGATATTGCCGTCATGGCTGTTATCGTATCATTATCCCGCTTCATTCTTGTGGCCCAATTCGTATGCTGAGGCTGGATAGGTATCAGGTATTTTCTTTTCCGAAATGTGCGGATTACCGAGTTTCCTCACAAAGCTCAACATTCCAACTCTTCAAATCACAAATGATACCCATAGTATTCTCAGCCTCGGTAGTAAACCCAGTAATACGACGACCTTGAATAACAGGCTTTCCTGTCTCACGATCAATGATATTGGCAAGCATAGCTGGACCGTGACAAACAGAACCAACAACACCACCACTGGCCCAGACCTGCTCAGCGACCTTCTGAAAGTCGCAGTCCTGTAATCAATCAGGGCGGCGTGGCCAGTGGAGGCATAGAAAATGCCATACTGCGATGCGTTCAGGTCGGCAGCTTTGGTCATATTATCCAGCTTCTTGCGGATTACGTTACTACAGATGGAAGGCACCCAGAGTGAAAACACCCCATGTGACGAGAGCACATGGAACCAGGACTGTCACATGATGGGAGGAACTGGCTGTGGTGCTTATTATCTCTTTCTTCCTCCTGTTTCTTTTCTCTTTTCTTTTCTCCCCAGTGGGCCCAGTCTTGTTGTTTTAGTCAAAGGAATCCATTTGCTTCTGTTTACCTTCGTAACACACAGAGCGATCACATTATCTCCATCATTCAACCTTCGACCTTTCACGCAGGACTTCATTGAATCAGAACCTCCTTTACGTGCCAAATTCTCCTTCGATCCAAAAACAAATATCCTTACCGTGAAGATGCTCTTCCAGTGCACGAGGCAGCCATACGCACTTTTGAAGGGTGGATGCAAGTGGCCTTTGAGCAAATGGGCCTATGGACAGGAACGACATCTCTGTCTGCCCAATAAGGCAGTCGCTCCTCTTACTCCCATAGATCCATCTATATACACGGTGGTTGGTACACCACGTGGCATGGGATTCAACTTCGACGAGGGGTCAATTTTGATCATCGTTTGATGAGCTGGTCTGCTGGAGACGTGCACTCAGGCGCCGCGCACGCTGTGGGCCGGTCCCCTGTGGAATAATACAATGTGGGTTGGCAGTTCAATTCCAAGTCTGTCACGTGACTAACATCTCTCACTCAGCTCGCACTCCGCACCCATCTCCACTTGTGGGTCTTCTGACGCGGGAGCTAAACCAGAATAGGAACGCTCACTCTTTCTACATTAAGCTCCGATCGCCGGGCTCTTCCTCAAGCTCTCTCAGACTCTTCCACAATGCCTCGTCGATTTGCTATCGGATCGTCAAAGCTCCGCCGCTTGATTGAAACGCTACAACATGCAGAACATGATGATTCCTCGGGATCCCTTGCCCCTAGCCCAGGAGTGTAGCTTAGTTTATCACAATTCACAACCATCAGTTATAGCTCGTGGCGCTCATCCAGCCGGTCCCTACTCGCCTGATCAGCTCGACAATACCATGGAGAATCCAGGCATCGGCAACTTTACACAGGAAGACCAGATGCTCGTCGACACAATTGAACCGATACTGGAGTCACTGGAGTGTGAGGGAGAATCCGAGGACCTGGCGAGTATTGCTTCCGAGAACGAAGAATTCGAGGAACTGGAAACTGAACCAGAAGATGACAATGAAAATGACAATGTGCCTTCTCATGAAGATATCGTACAAACGGTTGAAAGTGTTATGGCTGAGCTCTTTCCTTTGTTATGGTCTACATTTTTCTATTCTGGGGGCGACCGGCTCGGAAATGCGCAAAGCGAGTTTCCAACAGTCGTCCAGTGGGCTGGCGCCCACACTTTCCAGCTGTCAGTAGGCCTGATAGCAACCCCGCATAGCAGCTTATACTTAGAGCAAGCTACATCGGGCCAATGAATTTCTCTCCCTATGGCTGAGCTCGAGCTCCCAGAGCCATCTCCCGAGGAGGAGGATGACTTTCCTGAAAGCCGTGGCACACCAGGGACCGTGAGTGTTCCTACCGTTCGGTCCACTAGTATGCCACCGCTAAGTCTGTTCCGGCCCCGAGAATACCCAGGATATGAAGTGCCACAACACATTACCTACGAGAAGATACGAACCGCACAATCCCGTTCAATAATACATCCGTTCCACCGTAACCTTGCATTATGGTGTATTTCATCTGGTATATCTCGTCAAGATTATGCTGGACTTCTGGGGGTTCTACAGGATGATCTTCTTGGAAGTGGAGGCACTACTGGAGATATCATGCATTCGCTCCCGTTGAAACTAGGGAATCTGAAACAGGCTTTGTACAGCCAGCTGGACTCCCTCGAGTTACTCCGTCGCAAAATTCCGGTCATATCAGCTAAACAGCCGACTGGGCTATCTCAGTCCGTGTTGCGTCACATCTATATCGCAGATCCAATTCCCCTCGTCATCAGGCTCCTCCAATCCCCAAAGTTCAAAGAAAGATCACATTTTGGTCTTGCCCAGTTCGTGGACCGCCCGTCCGAGCTCTGGCAATCTTTGTCGTGGGGAGGTTCGATTCGCGCCACATCGGGCCAGTTTGCTACATATCCCGATGGATCTGACATGCCAATTTTCCCCTCTGATATTGTGACATTCTGGTGTCTCCAAAACTGCGACATAGGCAATGGAGACTGTGATGGGCCCAGGGCATATGGGCCGCGTTCTTTGTGTAGGCACAGACATCGATAGTGCTGGACACTCAGAGCCCGAATTACTCGTTCGAATTCAGAGATTACTGCAGTTCAAGGAGGCCAGTACTACCCAGCGTGAGAATTTGCAGCGCTATGGTCCGGATATCGCAGAGCATGAGCTTGTCATACTCAATGATCACTCTGAGACACGTCGACCAGATGAGATACGCTATCGTTCTGAGCTGGTTTGGCGCTCGTATAAGTACACACTGCCGAAAGACCCCAAGAAGATGTCAAGGAGACATAAGATTCCCCGTGTGTTCCCATACCCCCTGACTATTTGTCGCGTACTTCGCGATGACGGCAGGGTATTTGCAGTTAGCCACTCAACACCAATTCGAGGAGAACTTGAAGTGAGCCACTTTACCCGTGATCATCTTGTGGCTAATCTCCATAGAAAACGGTGCATTACGCTACCTTATCTTCTCTTCTCAGATGGACTTAGTCTCTACCTAAATATTGTTCGATTCATTGCCAATAGAATACATTTGAAAGTCCAATGCGTCAACAATGCAGTCCATCTCCCGCCCCTAAGCAACATTTCTCACTGCTTGATCTGAATTATGGAATTCCTCCCAACATGGCCCTTTCAAACACAGCGGAAGATCACCACACTCCTTACAGCCATGCCTCCCACGTGGCGGCGGGCCTCCTTTGCCTTTCACTCTGTTGAATTGACACCAAGCACAAGAATATCGCTTATCTAGGTCAATTCGCGTGTGGGATGTAACCTCGATCTGCTGGTTTGGCCGTGCAGCCTCTTTTCCAGATTGGCAAAGCTCCTTGGCAAGGTTCTCGCGGAACTTGGCTTGGGTAAGCTTATGTTTAAGATCACCCTGCTGCTTTTTGGCGTTACAGTGAATGCGCCATGCATCAGCAATAGCAGCATTGAGGAAGGGGAAACCCAACGAGAACCGGTTCCTATACCCTGGCTGGGGTTGATGCGAGCTACTTGGTGGATGATGGATGTGCAGAAGGCGCTTGATCTGCTCAAAGCGCGTTAGGCGCATATGGTAGCGGCATCCATAGGTTACAACGGGTTTCCATTGCTCTTCATCTTCGAAGTAGTCGCACACAAGTGGCATAGGGCAGACACCCATATATATCAGAAGACCCACAAAGACCTTCATTTCTGCTGCTGTGGTATCCCTCCAGTAGCGGAGATCGCTAGGTGAAGTCACAGGGCTTGTAGTCACAGGGCTTGTAGTCACAGGGCTTGCAGTCCAAGTCCCAGCGCTTGTATGCCAAGTGCTTGGATCCCAAGTGCTTGCAGTCTCAGGGGCTCTCCTAGGAATTTTACTCTCAGGGTTCTCGCTCTCAGGGTTCTCGCTCTCAGGGTTCTCGCTCTCAGGGTTCTCGCTCTCAGGGTTCTCGCTCTCAGGGTTCTCGCTCTCAGGGTTCTCGCTCTCAGGGTTCTCGCTCTCAGGGTTCTCGCTCTCAGGGTTCTCGCTCTCAGGGTTCTCGCTCTCAGGGTTCTCGCTCTCAGGGTTCTCGCTCTCAGGGTTCCCGCTCTCGGGGTTCTCGCTCTCGGGGTTCTCGCTCCTGGGTCTCTTGCTATCAGGAATCTTGTGTGATGAATCACATGACCAATCTTTTCGTGTAGTCCTTTTCACCTCTTGTTTGTTTTCTTTCTTCTTTTCTTTTCTTCCCCAACCTTGTTGTTTTTAGATCAAAGGGAATCGAATTTTATTTCGAAGGAACTTCCTCATCACATTACAACAAGGTTCCCACCAATTCATTTTTTTCTACATCTTGCTCTCATCGGCCTTTTGCTTCAGTTTCAACTGGTAGCATTCATTTGTTGACTGGCTGAGAGATTCCCAAGTATCCTCGCCAAGAAACAGAGCAAAAATCGCAGATGGGCTATCGAAATCGAGCCCACTAGGTAGCTGAGAATGCGGTGGTTTCGGGTACGAGGGTGAAATCAAGAGCTCAATTCGCGCATCCAGGTCCTCTCGAGGGTGGAATTCCGCGATATATGCATTAAGCAAACACATCCGTTCTTTGTCATCCATAGTGAATTGGCAGTGGGTAGGTGGGTAGGTAACGAATTGGCAGTAAGTAGGTAGGTAGTGAAGTGGCAGTTTGGAAGATTAGGTGTGAGAGACGCGCTCAAATGGCTCTATAAACAACGCGTTGAAGCTGTGGGGCAGCTGTCCAAGACCGATACAGTAAGTGGCATAGTAGATCACCGCCTACCAAATAGCCTACATCACCGCCTCGATAGTTCAGGCAGTACCGCATAAATCCCCACCAAAAGCGATAAGCCTGACCGCCCATCAGTCCGAAAGCTCACAGTACACAGTACACAGTACACAGTAGACCAATATCAAACAAAACAACCATCTCCAAACTCTGCTCGTCCTGCCAAACGCAGGATCTCAAAATGGCCGACTCCCAAGATACCAACAGACCGACCCCAGAGTCCCTAATCTCCCAGTTTCAAATAACGAAGCTCCTCAAACAAGGTACTCCTCAACCCACCCCGCCAACATAACACAATCTAAAACCCCAAAACAGACCAAAATGGCCGCCGCATCGCCCTCCTCGGCACAATAAACAACGAACAAGGCATCCTAACCGCCGAGCGCACCGCAATCCCAACAGAATCCCTCGAAGTCCTACAGTCCTTCCAAGCCGCAATCTCCCGCATAACCAACCTAGGCGACAACGACATCTACCGCTGGTACCTCGCCTCATCCACCTCACCCACCTCACCAACCAGCGAAATCCACCCAGATCTAAAATTAAACCTGATCTACCCCTGCGACACCCAGCACATAAAGAAATACTCCTCCCAAAACCTGCGGATGGTGACAGAGACACCGACAATCTACCGCAATCACATCCAACCCTACATCCAGCGCAAGCGCGACCAAGGCCGCTTGAACTGGGTATTCAATATCCTGGAAGGCCGGACAGAGCAGGAAGATGTTGTTTTGCGTGTGGAGTCCGGATCTGGTGGGGTGAATGATGGGTTCCTGATGTTGCCGGATTTGAACTGGGATCGGAAGAGTATGGGGTCTTTGCATTTGCTTGCGCTTGTGCAGAGGAGGGATCTTTGGTCTTTGAGGGATTTGAGGAAGAGGGATGTTGCGTTCTTGAGGGGGTTGAGGGCCAGGGTGCTTGAGGGGGTGAGGGAGGTTTATGGGTTGGAGGCGGATCAGTTGAAGCTTTATGTTCATTGTGAGTTTTCGGTTCGATTTATTTTGGGTTGCTGGGCTAATTGGTGTTGGCAGATCAACCTACTTACTATCATTTCCATGTTCATGTGGTGAATGTTGGGCTTGAGGCGGGAGCGACGCAGGCTACGGGAAAGGCTTTTGGGCTTGAGAATCTGATTTCTTGGCTTGAGGGGTTGAATGGGGGCGAGGATGCGGGTTTGGCGGATGTTGATTTGACCTATTTCTTGGGGGAGGAGAGTGAGCTCTGGACCGATATTTTTGGGCCATTGAAGAGGGGGGAGAAGGCGGCTGATAGAGTGTAATTGCCTTGTGGTATATTCAAATGGTTTCATCACTCAATGGGGTGAACTATGCCCGGTACTGCCTTGGCCGGGATGTGTTCAGTCCCAGCAGACTCGTACATCGGTAGGTGATGCATAAAACGCCTAAAGACAAAGAACATTCAGTGACCGAGACATTAGTATACATTTTTGAAACCATCTATATACACGACTAAACATGTTCTCTAACATCCCTAAGCTCAACGTCCTGGGTATCGGTCGTAGTCTGTGTAACCTCGAACGTACGATGAATCCCCAACCCCATATCACCCGGCACACGAGGCCTCGACCGATCCATAGTCAATCTCTCCTCACTGCTGGTAGGGCTCGACGACACATCATCGTAGATGTCATGAGGATCCCTCCTCTGGCCCTTGATGGTCGTGACAGTGACAGCGAGCTTGTCAGGTCGCAGGCGAGACTGCATGCTTTCATCCATGGAGCCTAGTGGGAATGGACCGCCCAGCTTGCGCGAGGCGGACGGTGACTGAGGGCCCGGGAAACCGGAGGAGTAGTCTTGGCTGGAGGTGGAGCCCATTATGACGCGGAGGAGGGGACGAAGAGTCGCGAGACTGCCGGCTGTGATGCCGAGGCCGGCCTCGACGTTGGACCAAATGGCGATGTGGACGGTTGCATCTGTCGGGGAGAATGGTTAGTCTTCATTTCCTGGTTCATTGCTTCATCTGTGCAGAGAAGGAAGACATACAGAGGAAATCAGGATCAGCGAAGGTGCTGACAAAAGGAATACGGACGATGACTGCCGCAGAAGCACTAGATGACCTGGTTAGCACGTGGAAAGAATATAGAACCCTGGAGGAGAGAAACATACATGCAAGCCATGCTCAGAATTCCCATGACAGCGATCTTGGTCTGGCGCTTCATGTGCAGCTTGTGCACGAGGAAGATGGGCATGATGCCGACGGTGAAATCACACAATGCAGCGAAAGCACTGTACACATAAGTCATGTTGATAATGATGTTGATATCAATACAGTAACCCTGAATAGTAGGGTCGCCCGCCGTCCTAGTCCAGAAGTACTCCAGCGGCTTGCACTGCAGCAGCATGAGGAACATGAAAATGATACCGGCGAGGACAGTCAAGGCCATAACGATATACAGAATCCAGTGATGGACGCGCTTGATAGTAATGCGCATCAAGAATAGACAAATGGAGATCTTGCACCCGATCGAGGCAAAACAGTAGGCGATCTCGCACAGCCACCAGTATTTCATCGCAGTTACCCGCGCGTCAGGCTCGAGGTTTTCGAACTTGTAGCCTGTGCCGTATATTGAGCCTCCGATCATGGTTCCAGAGAACATTGCGTAGAACAGCTGTGCATAATGTAGTTAGCACGAATCCTGCCAGATCGGGCTCTCCACATGATGTGCGATGAGCAGTCGGAAGGAACCGAAGGATCGAAATCCTGGGAAGATCAGAGATCACGTACCAATGCAACCACCATAGACCCATCATCCCATCCGAATGCCTTGACAACCCACCCGCGCACATAGACGCGCAGCATTACCGTGATCGCGGCGATGGGCAAGAAGGTCGCGGCGACGGTCTGCACCGCGATGCTTCTTTGCTTTTCGTCCATCCTAGCGGTACATGGGTGTGACAGTCCAAGATTGGAGATGTGGGGGGAGCAGGGTCTCTTAACAAGACACTATTGCCCCTGTCAGGCTGTCAGGGCTTGCAGAAATCCCGAAGAGAGGACTAGATCGTTTTGAGTTTTGGTGGTTTTTTGGGGGGCGTTTTTAGTCGACCGAAGAATCAGCGCTAAACTAACGACCAAGTGATCGACAATGTGACAGGTTTGGCTCACAAGATTCGGGATAGAGATCACCGATCACCGATCACCAGAGATCCAGTCAAGTATTACAAGAATGTCCATATAGCTTTGAAATAATCTATGGATAAGGCACGAACTGCCACGTTTCTTCCCAGGTTAAGTGCCGAGGAGATAGGTCCAGTCCATGTGGAATCAAATGCCAAGTCAACACAGAGTTTTACCCGTCGCTGTGTAACGAGCTAGTTTTCCAAGTTCGACAATCTCGGCAGGGGCTGGCGAGCATGGCTAGTTATCGGGGGCGCCGGGGCCTTGGCCCTTAGCTTGATTTGCACCTACGCCAGTCCCACTCACGGTGATGCACCCGAAATAGCCACAAGGTCCGCGGTGAATGCTATTTCTTTTTCAGTAGGGGCAGTGGCGATCAGGTTGGTCTTAAGTGAAAATATCTCCGTGCTTTGCCTTGGCCCTTGGAAAAGTCAGTGCCGGCTTTTCTCAATAATTCTCATTTTATGTACATAAATAACTACCGCGTCCATACGGCGGACTCCGGAGTTGGCCCCGTCTGCGGATCAAGTTCGGTGATGAGCAGGGGTTCTCCTTTTAGGAGTGAACTTGGGGATCTGGATCGATGTGGATGGGAGTCAATGCAGGATGATCCGGGTTGATCCAGAGTACAACCGTTAGAGCAATCGGGATTATGCTGTAGGTTGTACGGAGTACTATTCCTTTCGACCGTTATTGGTACAATGTTATTGTTGATCTGGTTCCAAGGTTCCGGCCATGTGTGAACAATGGTGCAAACACGGCAAATAGAGGTGGGTCTGTCTTGGCTTGGTTTCTCGGGCTTATGCCAAGAGATTCCAGAAGCAACATGGAAGGAAACAAGTTTGCAATAATGTACTGCGGATGGTAGAGAGTAGAGACTAGAGAGCAATTTCAATTTTCAGGACAGGTTTCGATGAACATTTTGCTTCCTATCTAAACTACATCGTGAAAAATACCCCTCGATAAACGCATATGAAAAAAAAGAAAAGATGAATCACATGTACGAAGGACAGTGTACATACATCGCGACACTACGTACTATCCTTCGGGGGTTTCACAGCGCATTTCTCAGCGACAACCAAGCCCCTTGGCTGGCAAACTAGTCTCATTAGCGCCGTTTTTCTGCCGAATCCCATGTGCCAGGCTAAGATGCCAGTGCCGTTATGCAGTCGAATCAAATCCATGCCCTCAACCCCGCACTCCAACCAGACTCCAACTCACTCTCCAACCTCAAAATCAAACAACCAAACAAGCTTAATCCAACCTCTACACAACACTCAGCATCAAATCCAACCATAAAAATGTCGCACACCGACGTCGACGTCCCAACAACCCAAAAGGCCTTCGTGCCCCTAGGTCCGCCCTCCCTCTCCCCCATGACCCCATCTCCCTCAAACCCCCCACTAAACCACAACCAGAAAACAACCCAGAAGTAATGTCCCACCTAATCCACCAACTCGGCCTCCCCCCAACCCTCGGCTTCACGGACGTCTTCTCAATCGACGACGCCGACCTCCTAGCCTTCGTCCCGCGCCCCTCCTACGCCCTCCTCCTCGTCTTCCCCATCTCCGCAACCTACGAAGCCTCCCGCGAAACCGAAGACGCCCAAAAAGAACCCTACACCGGCTCCGGGCCCTCCGAGCCCGTAATGTGGTTTAAACAAACAATCCGCAACGCCTGCGGACTAATCGGGCTCCTGCACGCCGTGTCGAACGGCGAGGCGCGGAAACAGATCATCCCGGGCTCGGATCTGGACGTTCTTCTCCGGGATGCGGAAGGCTTGCAGCCGGTGCAAAGGGCGGATCTGCTGTACGAGAGTAAGGCGTTGGAGAGCGCGCATGCGGATGCGGCGAAATTGGGGGATACGGCTGCGCCGGAGGCGGAGGATAATGTGGATTTGCATTTTGTGGCGTTTGTCAAGGGGGTGGATGGGAGGCTTTGGGAGCTTGATGGGCGCCGGAAGGGGCCGATTGCTAGGGGGAGCTTGGGGAGGGGGAGGATGCGCTTTGTGAGAGGGCTTTGGAGATGGGGGTTAGGAGATTTTTGAAGGTTGAGGCTCAGGGAGGCAATCCGGATTTGAGGTTTAGTCTTGTTAGTTTAGGGCCGTTGTTTGATTAGGGGTTTGGATCGTGGCGTTTATGGGATGGTTGCTTGGCTGCTGCTTTAACTAAGTACGTTGGGTGATGTTATGCGTCTTTCGAGGACGTTAGATTGGGAGCATGATAATAATATCACTCAAACCGGGCTACTGTGGTTTATTTTAGACATCGGACTCAACCCAGCATTCACGCGCATTAAACCGAAGCACTTCATTACCAACCCCCGACCATCCAGCAGTCAGGTTGCGCGCGAACACCTCAAGCGCCGAATACGAACAAAGCTCTCCGGAATCAGTGAAAAACACCTCCTCAAAAACAGCCTTCAAGTTCGGTTTTCTCGAATGCAGATCTGGAACAGCAGCAATAACCCTTCTCCTGGTGACAGCCTCACTCAAACGCATCAAATCATCCTCAGACATCAACGGCGCCTCAATCTCCAGATCAGGACCGTCATCCTTGGTCCCAATAACAAGGATCTCATACGGTTTCCGCCACAGACCATCCAGCGCTGAAATAGGCTCTCCGTTCCACGTAGTCTTAACCCAGACCCATTCCTCGCGTATACACAACCCCGCGCCGATCAGCGCCTCGTATGCCGCGCGACGCGATTTCTCGGCATTCGTGATCCAGATCGCGGCTATAGACTGCTGGCTTTGGAACGGGGATTCGGATGTGCTGTGTACCTGGTATGTTGTCCCGAGCAGGTGTGCGCGTAGTATATCCCTTAGTCCGGTGGTGAGCGCGTCCATCTCGGAATAGTGGTGTGTCTGGTAGTGCCCGCTGCGGCGGACGGATCTGTTTGGCCAGGGGGGATCCATGAGGATGAGGTTGAATTTCTGGTGCGTGGAGAGTCCTGGGATGGGATAGTTTGGAGTAGATAGACGGTGGTGGAGTTTTGTTTGGAAGAGAGGTAGTGTGCCGAGTATGAAGCTTGACATGGGAGGAATTATATATTCAGAACCAGTCGAAGCACCGGCTCTGATGATTGCTGTCTCTGGCGATGGATTCTTGACGACTGTCAAATCAGATAATGCCGCAAAACGATTCACTGAGCTCGTGGATAATATCATCGGTGGCTCCTGACTCAAAATATCAACGGGATCACCAGGTGCAGACCGTTGGAACGTAGACTCATTCACATCCTCTCTCCGCCTCTTCCGCGGACCTTCATTCCACGATTGACTACCCGCATCTTCATTAGGCACAGCCCGAGGAAAACACCATCGCCGCTCACTCGGAAAGCCCGCGCTGATAGTTTTCAGCGCGTCCCTCACGAGCGGCACTATCAATTCTGCGAACCGCCGCTCTGAGACAGGGATGCTCTCAAGAACCCTGGCGAGAGCAGCGGGCTTTTTGGGCTCGGTTGAGGGGAAAGACTCCTTCATCGGCGTACATGACAGGAGTTTTGGTATCTTCCGCGGGCTATGGTTTGTTCTCGAACCCGGTTCTCGGGGTGCTGGCCAGCCTTGCGCGAGTGCAATTGAATGCGGTATGTCGAGGAGTATTGCGTTTTCTGCCTGGAAGAGAATTGCGCTCTCTTCCTGGGTCGGAGGGTTCATCTTCGACCTTGGGCGTGGCACGCCATAGTAGGTTACCGGTAGAAATGAGGAGTTGGGCGACGGGTAGATGTGGAGGTTGCGGGCCTCATGCCAATTCAATGGACTCGCTACTAGAAGCGGGTATTCAATCATAGAAGGGCGACGAGAAGCCTCCCCTTGTGCTTCTATAATATACGAATATCTACGAAGTTCGATGCTCACAACGACCATTTCACTAGATAGTATGCTCCCTAAGCCAATCCCCCGATCTTAAAATAATAGAAGAGAAAAAGTCCCATCGTAAGATCAGAAGATACAAGGTCATTCAAAATCGCTGAAGAAGATACGAAAACTAAGCCTCCACCCAGAGACAAGACTTTTCACTACCGCATCCCCATGCGTATCCAGTTCTCCTTCCGGGTCCAATTAACCCCCTGCCGGCGGTCCAGCGTCCGATCAGGGCGAAGAGATAGGACAGTGAAATCAACGTAGCCAGATAAACCCGCTTGGTCATGAGGAACTTCAAAATGGAAAGATAAAAAAAAGAAGAGAAGATGATCAACAAGTTTATACATGTAGATGGCAGGAAGATCGATTAAAAAAATCATACGTGACGGTAGATCAACGCTGGGCGCAAAAACACGTTAGTATTCTCGGTCTAGACAAATTAGGGTCGATCCGAGATTGAACTCACTCGTCCACGTCGGCCTCCGCCGGACTGCCCCTGCACAGGCTGTGCCTGGGGGTAGTATTGCGGAGGATATGGGTACATCTGGGCGGGGTTAACGACGGGGCTGAACTGCGGGTAGTTGTTCTGGCCGAGCATCGGGCTAGGACTCATCTGGCCCGGTCCGGAGAGCGGGGAGGTCTGCTGTGGCAGCGATCGCAGGTTATCCATGGCTGGTGAGCCAGCTGGATAACCATAATTGGCTGCCGGCATACCTGGGTAGCCCTGGGGAACACCACGAGCCTGGGCGGCGAGATAGGCTTGGTATTGGAGCTGTTGCTGGCTCAAAGGTTCCTGCGGATAACCAGCTGCACCGGGCATACCGTTGAGATGGCCTCCAAGCCCGTTGCTTGAGTAAGGGTCGAGAGATGCGGGGTTGACCTGGTCAGACGTCATTGGGCGAGAATCGGGGCTCTGTCCAAAGTTGTTGGGAGCATATTGTCCATTGTACTGTCTGTCCATAGATGGCTGGGCTGGATATCCCGAGCTTCCATGGCGGGAAGATTGGCGGTGTTGCGATTTCTCAGGAGTGGAATGGCCAGCTCCGTCGCGGCCATGGTGATGCTCCCGACCGCTGCCTCGCGAGGAGAGACCAACTTCATCCATCAAACGCTTATAGCCTTGGCTGGGGGAAGCCTTGAGCTTTGTGAGAACCTTAGACACGTTCTTCACGACTTCAGTCCGCATGGACTCATCAAAGAATGGGGTGGTCAGGACCTTGAAGATCAGGGTTGCACCAGATGTCTGATCGCTCAGGATCTTTTCCAAAACTTCATCACCGGGACTGAAGAAAAGTGCCTTCAGCACAATGTCGCGAGCTTCCGGCTCGTTGCGCTGGTTGATCACCTTAAGGACAGTCAAGTATGCAACCTTGTGGGTGCAGAGGTGAACAAGATGGGGCACGAGTCTGGGAGCCAGGACTGTCCGACGGCGAGGGAATGTGCAAGTATCAAGGAACCAAGTGAGCAAAAGAGCGCCATTCGCGTTAGTAGCCAATTGCACACTGTGAAGAGCGATAGCAGATGCGAGCATTCGCTGTTGGTCTTTGGTGGAATGGTGGCTTTCCAAACAAGCCCGCATCGCTCGGGCACCGAAACGTCCCTGGGCGATTTCCCACATGCGGCTGAGCATAGACTCAAAGATAAAGCTGTTGAAGGGACTGGCAAATCGCAGACAGCATTGCAGGACATAGTTGCCGTATTGATCCAAGAAAAGAGGAACAGTATAAGGGCGGAGAGCGTCAACAATTAGCTGCATCTGTGTAGGAGTCTTGGCGACATCGATGATCTTCTGTGCAGCCCAAGTTCCATTCTTGTGGACACCGATCTCGGCAAGATGGGGTGCAATTTGAGACAGCATCTGCTCTTTGGTAACTTCGGAGCAGAATTCGAACAATTTTTGAACGACGGTGTTGCCCAAATAATCGGATGCCAACTCTGCAATCTCGGGAAGCATAGCCTCGGCCGTCTCCTCAATCTCTTGGATGGAGCATGCACCGTTGTCAATACGCTTACGGATGTCACGAAGACGAGGGGCATCGAACATGCGGGACTGGCTCGGCTCCTGAACCGAGGGGATTTCATCCTCGAAAGCTTGGAAGGCGATGGAGGTTTGGATGCTATTGGTGATGTTTTGCAAGTCGTCTTCACTGGCACCGAATTCCTGTACTATTTGCATCATCTCAGGCAACAGATCCGCCAAAGCCGGGATCTGAGGGACAACGTTAGCCTGGTCAGTCCTATCCGAGCCATCTGCTGCCACGAGATTAGAGCCAAAGTTCGGGTCGGGTGTTGGCGAGGACTGAATGCCGTTTGCACCGGGAGTACCTGTAGCCGATGCCCCAGGCACTTTGGCATAACCAATTCTGACAGGTCCTGCCCCAGGGAAGATCTCCTTGCCATTAAGTAACGACTTGGCCTGCACAGCGCTGTCGACACGGTCGAAGTTGACAAAGCCACAGTTCTTGTGGGTCAGAACACGCGTCGACTCAATCTTTCCGTACATGCCGAAAATGGCCTCCAAAGATGTGACAGTAGTTGAGACAGGAATGCTACCAATCCAAAGTGCCCGGGTGGGGCCATCCTGGTTGTTCTCATCTGCCATCTCGCCGGCTTGTCGGCCCGCCATAGCTGGAATAGCAGGACCTCCTCCTCCAAGGTGCATGAGTTGAACTGCCTCGGACAATTCGTCATACTCACCGTTCTCGGCAATCTGCAAGTCAGAAGCACTGAAGCTGTTGTCGAGACGGGAAGGAGTGGCAAGGTAGTTGCGGATGGAAGATCGCTGAGGAGGTGCCTCCAAAATACCAGCAGTTCGTGCTCGGGGCCTGCTGACGGAGGCATGGCTGGCAAAAGCTTGAACTGCGAGGTTGTGCTGGTGAATTTGCGCTTGTGTAGCGGCCAATTGAGCGGCGGTTGCAGCAGCATTTGGAGTCAGGTTGCCAGTAGGAAGTTGAGAGTAACGATTTTCATATTCGAGATCCTCGTCGTCGGCGTACTTCTCCTTAGCATTGACAGAGTAAGACCGGAACCGATTATTGCTTTTCATCATTGCCAACTCAGCCAGGAGTGGCGGTAGCGCGGAGGCTTGTTGTTGTTGCTGCTGCTGTTGCATCAATGCCTCCATCGAAGGACGTGCCAGAGAAGCCCTTGCTTGCTGAGGGGTCTCAGCAAGCCCCAGGTAGTCCAGTGTCTTCACATCGGTATCCGCGAGTCCATCCCTGGAGTACGAAGAGTGGCTGGGTGATGTCGGCCCTTCGGATGATCGGATGCTGGTCAAAGTCGTAGCTCTGTCACGTCCCGCGGACCAATTGGTTGAAAACAACGACGGACCGAAGGGGCCACCACCTCCCAAAAAGTCGCTCCTCTGCGGCATCGAACCGGCTCGAAGGCGAGAAAGCGAGGTCGGATTGGAACCAGCAGCTGAGGTCGCAATCTTTGGACCTGTATCTATCCCAGAAACGCCAGGAGGCCTAAACGGGCTGGTGGATGGTGTTGGTCGTGATGTCTGCGAAATGTATGGTGGCTGGAGACCCATCTCATTTAATGTGCCCATCGGAGGAAATCGAGATGGTACCGTTCCTGCGCGAGCTCGGCGCCCTGGACTATCGATGGAGCCACTAGAGGCTGTGATGAGATCGGGGAAGCTATCTTGACTCGGCGATTCAGGAATGTTCTCGCGAAGTGGGGTAGAATGGCCGCTGGTAGGGGGACCCCAAATGCTAGGAGAAACGCCTTCTTGCGCTTGGATTTCACGAGCTCTGTAAAAATAAAAAATGCGTTAGCTGGATATCGCAACCTGTCTCCGGAGGAATGATCATACCGCTTAGAGTACAGACGTGACGCCAAATCATGAGAAGGGGATCCAGCCCTCGGTCTTGAGCTGCCGATGGACCCTGGAGAAGGACCAAACGGCATTCTTGTGTTTCCAGGCCCAGTCACATCACTCGGGGAGCTGCGCCCCGTCGAGGTCCCTGACAAGGGTTGGGTAGTGGGGATGTAATTAAAATTCATCTGAGCGTCAGGTCGCGAAACCGGCATCATTATGGATTATCACTTCTCGTCTTCAAAGCAATGCCCAAATTCCTTCCAAAGTACGACCTCTGCGCGGCTGCCAATGTGCAGTGACGTCGAAGCTGAAATCTAGGATTGTCGTTCAAAAATGCGGGACATGCACCATGGGGTCAGGATAAAGTGATAGACGGATCTCGAAGACAGGTGGAGAAGGACCGAGGAGAGGCTGTAGATGGGGGTTGAAGTTAGTCGTTTGTCGGAATGAAGTCTTCTGCCACGGAGCCGTCGCAAGGTGGGAGGGGTCGACAAACCGATTCCCAAAAAGTCGCAATCAAACGTGGGATACTTCGTGCCAAATCCGATTCGTTCCAAATGCAAACACCAGTGTGCAGTGTCGAGGGTCTTTGATCTGACCGTTTGCTTCGGGGCGTATCTGCGGGAGTCCCAAAGCAATCGTTGGGAGAGAAAAAAATAAGAACTGTCCCTTTCTAATGGTCGTCAAAGGCTCAAAATCACGGCGAATGCACAATAGTGTGGCAGGTAGCGCGTCCAATAAGAATAAACGAGAGATGAAAAGGATGATCCGGCTCCAAAGGGATCGAGGTGGCTGGAAGTGGGTTAGTTGCGGAGAAGGAGAAGAGAGAAAGTCAGACGCACTGAAAGTTGAATTCACCGTAAGAATGCAAAAAAGACCAAGAAGAAAGAAAAAAGAGTCGTGAGACAGAAGTCAAGGGAGGATGAAGGGGAGAGGAAAAGAAGGAGAAGAGATGTTGGGGAGCTGGCCGGATGCCCGAGGAAGTTGGCTGTGGTTGGTGGAGAGTGGCCCTCTTCAGCTTCACCCACAACAAGTTGTTGACTTGGGGTCAAATTTGGTTGGATTAGGCAAGAGGTCACTGGATGTTTTCTGCCATACTCTGAAGTGGTTTGCATTCTCTATTCTCACGTTTCTGCGGGATATCCTAGGTGCATACATAGCTCACATCTATAAGTGGCACTTTATACACAGTCCATCCAAACAAGGACAAACATCGGGAGTCGGCAGGGCCTCAATGATTATTTGAAGATGAGAAGTCCCGATGTCATCAATATCTCGCCCGAGACTGCATTTCTCGGATGTTGTTTGGAAATGGTTGAGGCATCAACGTCGCGTCCTCGATCTATACACCACCTAAACCTAGAAAGCAGGGGTATCTCTTCACCCCGACATTCCCAGTCAAAAACTTCAATTCAAGGTTTTGGTTCGGAAGAAAAGTCTCATGGTATGGGTAAGACCACGGTGAGAAGAGAGACAAGTGTGGACACGCAGGAAAAGGCCCCGCATTCCACTGCGTCATGGCCTCAACGTTCCCAATGTGTGACTCCATAGTCCATACCATCGTGGATGTAGACCACGAGTGCGAATATAAGATGTTGTTTTGCTCTTGGGATATGATGCAATCAGTCATGCAAGGAGAATCTCCATCTGTGATACTAAAGCCGCAAGAGATGGTGTTTTAAGTACGCGCAAGGGATATGGATCCAGGTACGTGGCGTCGTCCTTGTTCCTACACAGTAAGGACTGTCTTCCCAGGTGGGATGGCCCATTCACATTTGTTGCACGGAGTAAAAGAGACTGGAGTCCAAGTAGCCAGGCTGTTGGCTGTTTGAGGGATTGTTGAGGTTCATTCTGGCTCTTCCGGGTGTTCACCGAGCTTCCAGGAGCATTCGGCACGGAAGAACCGGGAGGTTCGTGGCATTGCTGTGGGATGGATACTTGAGGATCTAGGCAGGTGAATTGTAATCAATTGAAAATTGTATGACATCTGAAGAATATCCACCACTATCAAATGGCCAGGTGTAGGTAGCTGCTAGCAGAGAATTATCCGTGGGATCCATGTCGTTCTAAGGTGGATGGACGGGACGTAAACACGTTGACTAAGTTAAGGCTGAAATATTTCTGCCTAAGGAATCAACTTTTATCCCGCGCCACTACTTTCAAGCCACGCTCTTGAGAACTTGCCTATCTTTCCATCACTTCAACATCTCAGGTTGAATTATGTCCTCATTTCCATAACTCAAAAACAACCCTCAAATACCGACACCTGATCATTGGCACGTGACTCGATCATAATTTGTCGCGCACGCGTCACCATTTCGCGTTCGATGTTCAACCGACCACCTTAAAGCGCCTACCCTCACATCACCCCCATGGCCGACATTATGGAAGAAGACCCATCATCGGGGCTTCCTTCTTCAGCGGAAGAACAGGAGTTGCCCGTGGAGTCCCTGGTCAAAGGGCGCGCGAAACGAAGTACCGCGGGACGGCACATGTCCGCCCTCCTTGAAGCCGCCGCCGACGATGATCTGGCACTTTTGTTTGAGGAAGTCGAAGATGACAATGAATTTGCGGATGAGGTGGACCCAGACGCGGAGGACGAGGTGCTCGAATCGTCGGACGAAGATGAGGACCAAGGACCGGACGCGCAGAACGATTACGAGGGCGAGCAGAAGCTACAGAAAGAAGAGCGCAGGAAGCGCAAGACCCAGAATGACCTTCGATTCCAGACCTTACGCAAACGAGTCAAGATCGATCCGACCGCCCCATCCACCATGCCCGCCGCCCCTCGCCCGAAGAAAAAGTCAGAGCGCATCTCATGGATTCCCACCGTGGAGGATGGGCCGACTCGACAGTCCTCCCGTCGACAAACCATGGTGAACAAGGAGCTTACGCACGCCCGTCTCAAGGACAGCCAGGAAAAGCGAGTTCGCATTATCGCTACTATGAAGGAGGCAGAGAAGCGGAAGGCCCATTTGAAGCCGAAACAGATGACACAGGAAGACCATCTTGCGGAGGCCGCGAGAGTGGAACGACTCAACAGCAAAAGTTTGAACCGCTGGGAGCTGTCGGAGAAAAGAAAAGCGGACGAAAGACGAGCAAGAATCGAAGCCCTACAAAATCGCCGTCTGGACGGTCCGGTAATTTCCTACTGGAGTGGTGTGGCCACATGGACCAATGGGCGCCTCACACGGGTGGGCAAAATTGAAATCAAACCGAAGCCAGATAAGGAAGAGTCGAAGAAGAAAAAGAAGGAGAAGGAAGATAAAGACAAGGCCGCCGCAGGGCTACAGTTCGGCCCTGCTAACATCGCCGGACACGCCCGTGCCATACCATCAAGTACCTTTGCAGTCGAGGTCAGGTCACCACCGGACTTGGCCCTACCTGATTCCACCAAAGCATTGGGTCAAAAGCCACTTGAGGACAAGCCGTCTGCAGAGAATGCTGCAGCACCGACCAGTGTACAAAATACAAATACATCGAGCGCCAACCAACCGGATGCGGGTGCCCCAGAGACGAATACAACCGCGGCGAATATTGTTGAGCAGGACACGGACAACGTCGTAGAAAGGACTATTCCAGAGGTTGTCACGAGTACATTACCGCCACCCTCCGAAGAAGACAAGACCACGGCCAAAGCCGATGACAGGCAACCTTCCTCTCCACGCAAGAGCTTGGAGAGGAAGATGGTCGCCGTGGAAATCCCTTCTCCCCGAGTCCGTCACTTGTCAGTCTCTGCGGGCACTGGCGCTTCCAAAATATTGCCTGATTCATCGCCCACCAAGAACGACGATGCCATGGACGTGGATCAGCAACCAGCGGTTGCAGAATCTGCCGATGCTGCCAAACCGAATGGCCAGGAAGCTCTGGCTAGTCCGAACGTTGCCCAACTACCTTCAGCAGAGGCCCCCAAACCAGATGCTGGCGGGCCAACTGTACAAGAAGCGCAAGCAGTACAAGCAGTGAGCGACTCTCGACCAGCTGAAACAGCCACGCCTGTCGCTCCTGGTATCACACAGGATCCTCAGGTCCTTCCGACAACTACAACACCTAATCAAGCCGCGGTAGCCGCAAACCCCCTCCCGAATCTAAACCCATCGTCCACATTGCAGTCCGAATCACAAACTTCGAATGCGGTGAAGGGAGCAGCACTACCAGAGATCCCACAACCCCCTCCGGTGATTGAGCACACAGGTCGTTCACTTACGATTCTGGAGAACTTTGATTATGCGACCGCGAACAACCGCAAATACAGCATGTACTTCAACTCCAAGAAACCTGCTCGTCTGACCAGTACGTACCATATCACGTTCCCCATTCCAATCGATGGGCATTGCTAACTTCAAATCAGAAATCTCGTCATCGCTTTGCGTCATTACTTCATTGCCATCGCGTTACCGCGACCCAGAAACCGGCCTCCCTTACGCCAACTCCTACGCATATGGTCAAATCCGCCGTATGCTATCGGAGGGGTACATCTGGAGCTCGATGCTCGGGTGCTTCGTCGGCCCGGCCGAGGCTGCCCGCGGCGTGCCCGAGCGGTTCACAGGCAAGCCGGGCCCAGGCACGGTCAGACATCTGATCGATCAGGATGACGACCAGGCCGAGTCCATTACAGGGAAGAGCATCAGCGGTGCAACCAATGTCGAGGCTCCTTCCACACCCACCCCGGCCGCTCCTCAGGCGCCTCCAGCGGATGCCGAGGTTACCCAAGCATGAGGCATTAATATTATTTGTACGATATTCTTCAGTAGATACCCAATGTAAACAAATCGAGCCAAATACCAAATCGAGATCTGTGAGCCCCAACATCAAGCTCACACCTTCTCCACTTTTAATCATCGACTCTTGTCTTTATTCTCTAGCCCTAAACCCTGACAGGATTTTTTCACCATTTGACTCCTAATGTTCTCATGTATTACGTTTCTGTTGACAGATGCCCGTCATGACCTGACCCACCATGGAAAAATCAAATCAAACTCGCCCTGTGAGATCTCAACCCCAACATCGCCAATCCAAGGATCCCACTCGGTACCCGGCGGAAGGCAGTGAAAAGAACGAGATCGAATATCACAACCATACTACAATGAATTGAGACATCTGATGTAAACATAACAGACTCCGACTAGGCATCCATTCTCGAATACTCTGATTTTCCCCATAGGCCCGCAACAGACCCGCGGAAGATCGACGATTAGCACCGGAGTCTGGAACAATGGAATCCACCTGACAAGGCCATTGCAGTGTATCATCAAGCCGATCATTGGGAGACGTGGCAGTGTGTTGCATTTCATTTATTCTACCCCACAAAGGGTTTCTGGAATCGCCGATCTGGGTTTTGTCGGCGTGGGCGGTTATTATGATTTTCTCCATAACTACCTCTATGGATCATCGGGAATATCCGTACATTGAAAATACGCAGTTGTAGTGGGTTACAATGTATCGATACCCGTCTGTTTACGCCATCCGGAACAGTTCATTGAAATCCTTGAACTGGTCGAGGCATTTATGGCGTCATTTGGGCATAGGCTGGTGTCTGCCTGTTACTGCGTACTGTGGTATGTAGAACGTTGTTTAGGTCCAAGACATCTCTATACTGAAAGTAATTGGTATCTGTTGTGAAGAGTACAGCCCTAACCTAGGATAAGGATCCGATCCCCTCCGGAGATATGCTCCCTGCACTACTGCATCTTTATCTGCAGGAATACTTGGAAGTGTGCAGAAAGCCGTGCGTTTCAGGTGGACCCTGAGGTCCGAGGCTTTGAAAGATTCGTACCTTTTTGTGTGTTTACAGCTGTAATGATTTGCATGAGGTAGCTGAGTATGTGATTTGTGCTGCGTAGATCGAGAACAATGACAACAGAAAGCCCTAAAAGAAAGGGAAAAAAAGGATAAATTTAGAAAGATCGGATGAGTCAGCTGGGTCTAGATGCTCGCGATTGCGTGGACCGCGGGGAGCTGCCAACTTACTGCGTAGTCAATGGGCTCCACAACAACTCAACGTAAGTCTAGACGTGATCGTCTCATCTTAGCACGTTTCGATTTTTGATTCTTCTCTCTCTTTCTCTCTGTATTTATACCCAGTGTCTTTCTTCATTTCATCTCTTCTTTGTATAACCATTCTCAACCTCTCATATTAGACCTAACATAGACCCCTTTTACTCTCTGGTATGTATGTCCTAATTCCCCTTATCTTCACCCTTATCTCCCCCCACTCAGAGGCTAAAGATAGCCCTCCCCCCGTTGCATCGGATCGGGATGTGTGTCACATGAAACTGTTATAGCAAGACCACAACTAACCACCTTATCAGCATTCTCTCCTACTCTCCCACGTTGCTGGTGAACATACATACTTCGGTGTCTCTTCTCTTTCAAACATTTTGTATCCCCAAAATTATTTCCCGGCCCGGTCCATTCCACGATAAACTGGGAACAAAATCCCTCATTGTACTTCCTCAACCCTTGTACTCCACTCTGGAGTCTCGGCGATACTCCTGTCGGCTCTTCAGATAAGGGAGATAGTGAGGCATTTGCAGCTTCACCGCCACATCATGACTCAATCAGCCCCCTTTCATCGCCGCTCCCCTTCCTCTCCTCATGCCTCCAAGTCTAAAACCACTCGTCCGGCCATACACCGACGAGGCAACTCTCACGCCAGCACCTCAATATCGAAACTAGGCTCGGGACAAAGGGGAGCGTGCAAGCCGACGACCTCGGACGATACCGAGTTCGACATGGCCAGCTTCTTGAACTTTTGGTATGTTCCTAGCACCAACCCTAAATACTCTTATCTATGGATCCCTGCAGAGATCCTTCTCACATGCTTGTTGCCGTCATTTGTGTACCTCACACCGGTCTTTTCTCGGACATAAAGCTGACCCAAAGTCCAGTGCTATGTGTGAGAACCAGATCACCGTCCCCAACAACACCTTGCTATATTGTAGCGAAAGGTACGTAACCGGCCTCGGATCTATATCTACCGCCATTGATTCCTCTCCTCAATCCTTCGTTGGCTCCTGCCTACTTCATACCTTGTACCACACATACTTATATACTTCAACTACAGCTGCCGCCGCAAAGACTCGCGCAAACCTCTCTCCGCATCCCTCCCATCTATGTCCGCAATGTCCACAATGTCCACAATGTCCTCAACAACACCCCCAACATCACCTCCTCTCTCTCCACGCACCATCGTCGCCCCAATGATCCCAACTCGCATCCCAAGTACCAACACATCCCTCCCATCCACCCAAATATTCTCCCACACCCACTCCGCCAAATCAGATCTCGACCCCACAGAGTGGAAGCCCGTATTATCCCGCGCCTCGTCCCTCGCTTCCTCCGAAGCCTGGACCTACCTCTCTCAGTTCCACCGGGGCTCCAGCGATCCCCTCGTCCGCCCCACCGTCTACCGCAGCAGTTCCAGCCTGCCTGCCCTGGCCGCCGGCGCATCCCACAACAACACCATGCCAGCCCTGACCAGCGCCCCATCCACTGTCGCCTCGTCCTACAGCAGCACTGCCTCCGATTACCTGGGCATGTACGAGTCTTCGCGCCCACTGCCCCCGCGCCACAACCCTTACTCCGGTACTAGCGCGACCAAGGGCGTGGAGCTCGTTGTCCCGCATATCGTCTCTGAACATGAGGATCTTGATCCCGTTTCGGACCGTGGGTCGATTTTGCCGGCTAGCAGTGCCGTGTGGGAAACTTCCTATAAGAAATCTGCGCCTATCAATATGGGGGGAATGGGTGGTCGTCGCGCTGAGTGTGTGAAGAACTGATTGGAAACACGATAGATGAGATTGGAATTTGCTCTGAATTTCCTTTGTGCTTTCGGTGTTTGGGCTTCTTCGTAGGGTTTCAGATCTCTTCAGGCCCCAGTGTGATGTGACTGGAACATATGATGTGATGTGATGGATTTAGCTGCTTATTTTATTCCCTACCTATGAGCGAATCACCTATAGACTCTTTCTTAATGCGGGCATCGGTATCTACAAAGATAGAATGAAGCTTTGGAACTTGCACATGTATTTCAGTGTAGAATATGTGCCCATGACCCAAGGGCCAGAATACATATAAAATTCATAAGGTATATTTTCTATCTACCCACAGCTGTATAGTCCCAATGAGCATCTTCATTCGCATAGGTAACTAGAAACCCTTGGACAAGACAAACGACAGCCAAGGGTGGTATACTGTCTCATCATCGACCGGGTCCAAAATAGTTGGCAGGTATCTCATATTCCATTCTTCATCCAGGTCTTCATCAAAATATTCCGGATTTGGCCTGACGCGACGCGCCTTGCAATACTCCCAGTAAGCAGGATACCACCCTGCCTGGCCCCAATCAATGATGGCAGCTACTACTGGATTCGGCCCGGGCGATAAAAGGATATTTGGGGGCACAATGTCGTCATGCGTGAAGACCACGGGCACCTCCCCATCAATTTCGATATCGCAGCCATTCTGAAATTTCTGGACGGCGTCTGCACCGTGGAATGGGCCAGCCAAATCCCGGTGACCGGAAAGAAATATGTCATTTAGAGGTTGATTATCTAGGCCACCTAACTACTTTAGCATAGTTCTGCCTAGCTACGGCAATGAATTCAGATCACTTACCTACGTAAAGGGCTTGGCCGGGCTGTTCTAACGATCTCCAGGCCTTGACCATGCCGTTGAGTTCTTTACAGATAGCCTCTCTCTCTTCATCGTTCAAAGCACCCCATCTTTGCTCCAAGGGTTCGCCCCCTATCAAAGACATGTAGATAAATGCTTGGCCACCGTCTTCGCTCCACCCAAACACCTCAGGAATTGGTACTTTGCCCTTCAACTGCTTGTATACCATATTTTGGGTCTCTGCCTCTGTAACGGTTGTGTCGGCTCCATATTTGACAATCAGGCCCAACGACGGAAACTTGACAGGCGGGGGTCGGTTGAACCTTGTACCACGGATGTTGCCTGACTTCTCGTTGATGGCTCTCACCTCAGCCGGGGTAGAAAGCGTAGACGCCCGATGCTCCCTGAGAAAGCTAGAGTCGGAAATGATCCTTGTTGTGTTGTGGCTTGAATCGTGGAGGCCGGCCTCGCCTTCAACCCCCTCGGGCGTCATCTTCGAGATAACACAGGTGAAGCAGGGTCGGGGCAGTGGGCGGTGAAGGGGCGGCTGGACATCCAAAGTTACGGGTGGAAAGGAAGCCGTTTTTGGCGTCAAAAGTGGTCATTTTCGGCGTCATTTTCACAGGTCCTCATATTCTATATGTAATCTAGGTAGATTCTCCCTTTGTGAGGTCAGCATAGCATAAGGTAGGCTGACGCGAGGTGAGAGATGATATAGCACGCTGCACAAGCCAAGAAGGTACACGAATTGGGAAGAGAATAGAATAGAGAAGAGAGAGAAAGAAAGACGGAGACAGATATCTACGCAGTACAATCAGTGGTCCTGTCTAGTGTCTAGGGATGTGAGTACCACTGTACCTGATAATTGATGACAGAGATTCTTCGACATACACCCATTCATGTGAGAGAAGCCGAAAAAGACATTCAATTGAAGAAATAATAACAGAGAATTTCTTCTCCAAAAAGATAAAAAGGGCGACGAATCTGACGATGCTTGATTGATCTAACTCTACTCGTGTTTAACAATGAAATCCCTTCTCCTCCCTCAAGAGTATATGGAATACAGTCAAGACTCAAGATGCCCTTTCAATCTTCAGACTTTACCACTGTCGCTGCCTTCGGTCGACGAATGCTTCGGAGTCCACATGCGGCATGCCTGGTTTGCAGCGAGCATGGGGTCGTGTGTGTATTGTGTGTCTTCGGCTCTAGTTTCCAGTGCGAGGATCAGTAATTGGAGACCGAGGAGAGTCAGCACCTCAGCCTCACTGACTCTATCGGTAGGCGGAAGAGCAAGCGTAAAGTCCTCCTGAACGGCGTCGTCCAGATCGAAGAGCAATTTATCAGTGCCGTCCAGTCGGCGGCTTGTTTGGGATAGGCCCGGATAGCGACTTCTCCATGACCCCATCCACCGTCTGGTATTCGTTTTCTTCCCTTTTTACCCCCGAACTCGCTGTTGGCATCAGAAGCCCCGGAAAGTAAATCTGACATGGTCAGTGAGTCAGTGAAACGGCTGGCCCGTGGATGGGACGAATAAGACGATGGTTGGCAAGGGGGGAATGATGAGATGATCCGCGAAGGTGGTCCTTGAGGAGAAGACGGGATTCGCTGGGCAGAAGACGCCGCACTGTTGATGTAGGTGTTACTGTCGAAAGCTAAAAAGGAAAAAGAAATCAAGAAGGAGATCGATCCTATGCTGTACTGCACACAATGTAACAAGTCTGAGAGAAAGAAAGAAGAAGAAGAAGAAGAAGAACAGGAGGTAAACAATAAATACACTCTTCCCCGCGATCCCTGCTCCTTCCCTTCCTGATTGCCCACTGGCTCACATGACTTGTTCCTGTCCACCGCCACAGTAGGTCTCCAGTTCCTCTGCCTGTTCATCGTATGGTTGCTGGATGTTCCAATCAGCGTCAGGAGTCTGCCAGGAGTCTATCACCATCTGGAACCACCACTCTTCAGTACGATCTTGAAGCTTCCCCCTTAGAGTCGGGGAGAGGGAATGAGACTTCCAGTGATAGATGAAGAGATGCAGGGACTATTGGGATAGCCAGGTTAGCAAAGTAAGATCTTATGGAAAGAATGAGCAGCGCACGAACCTTGGATTCAGTGGATGCAATGAGACGGTCCTGGCTCGGTGGAACTTCTGGTATCGCATGGACGGCTTCTCGTGTCCAATGAATCAGCCAGGATAGCGTAGTGACTCTAAAAGACCGAGAGTCAGGATGGTTGATGATACCCTAGTGAGTAGTGACACCCGGTCTGCGGTCATGTCGGCCTTGTACTCTCGGACAGCTTGAGATGGAAGCTAAGGTGAAAGGCCTGTTGGGGGTGGATTCTTCCATCCGGCAGGCATCCTCCTACCCCACCGCCAACCCAAACAAGCCGCGTTACCTTGGTCGTCTGCTATCCCTCGGAGTCGGGATACAGATTGATTCCCTTGTCCGCAGGGGCGAGGCGACTATCCGCCTAGACAGTTGTAAGAAAGGTTGATGTAGAATTCGCATCGAGGCCGTCTGCGACAGAGAGAGCATCAGTCGGATCCTTGTTGACCTGCTCTGCGCTCCCCTCTTGGAGTCATAGGCTGAGGCGCGTCTGGCGCGACAGCTCGGTAATCGGCATTCTCTTGCTGGAGGCGAGCAATGGTCTCCTGCTTATTTGCAGTGCAACCTCCAGCCGTTCCCGCCGACCGTTGGTCTGTATCTGGGCGGCAAGTTGCCGCCAAGATCAGAGTGTTGCCGGCGGCAACACTCTGCATTGGTCTTGCGCCGGCTCGCTCTTCCGGGACGTCGACAACAAAGAGTCATGACATCTTTATCGTATCGACTACCTTCTCTTTGGGCATGCATTACTGTGTTTCCTCAGATGAGGAGCGCTATTCGCACTCCTGTACTCTTCTCCACTGTTGTATGGCGAGCTAGCAGTAACTTGTCTCTCTCTCGGTGGGCAACCCCAGTCGGTGGTGGGCAGTGGGCACCATAGATCCGTCGACTCACCTCACTCAGTCTGAGTCCGATCTGGCACTGCTCGCAAGTGATGATTAGGGCTTGGATCTGGTGAAAAGTTGGTTGTCCATGTTGTCTGTTGGGACTTTCCATCTCTTGAGACCGGACCGTGGGAAGTCCCAGTCTCCCCTTTTAGAGCTCATGGTATGAAGGGGCTTTCGATGAAGGGATGTTGTGAGGGAGACGAAGGAGATTAGGTCGAGTGGAACGATGGTACGACCCGAAAATCAGTTTCTCTGATAACTATAGTGTGGATCATGTTAGTTCGTAAAGTATGGAGGGTGGTTCCATTTTACTTACGCATCAAGAAGCTGGGGGTGGATGGGAAAGAGGATAAGAAGGTAGTTGGGAAGTGTGGAAGAAGAAGAAGAAGAAGAAGAAGAAGAGAAGGACAGAGAGTCAATTTAACCTAGAGACGTCTGATCTAAACAAGACTACAGTCACAGGACCTGCCTGAGAGGACTGTTAACAAATATCACACGAACTGCAGTAGTTCACCGTACACGTTTGACATTCATTCCTCCTCTATCTTCCTATAATCCTCTCCCACTTCTTTGCTTCTTACCATACCGTTACAAAGACGCCTTGACTAACCTAAGGGAGCCATGGCTGTTCTGAACGATGTCGAAGTCGAGTACAAATTCCGACGTCACCCTTTGAAACTTACCTAGCCCATTTATTGATCGCCGAGCCCCTTATACCTAGCAGACCTTACATTAACTACCTATTACCTACCTACATTGTGGGTGACCTATCTATATAGGAACCATGCGCTGTCGAGACTTGATCAGAAGGTTGACCCGGTACCGAATTCTTAAAGACAAACCAGAAGACGATATCTCAGTAACAACACTGACAAGCTTCGATGCAAACCTCGAAGCCAAGCCGAAGGACGTTCAGAGAGAAAAGCAAAGATCCTGGAACCTCAGCAGCAACACCCTCATAGGCACTTCCGCTCCTCATAACCCCGAGCGTCGCTATGATATTAACTCGCTTGATGAGAGTATCGTTGCCGAAATATGCGAAAATCTCGGCCTAGTTGATCAAGTCTGTTTTGCTCTTACCTGCAAATACCTCTTGACGACATATAGGGGGATTGTCAAAGATAAAGCAATACCTCCTCCACAGCCGACTATACATCATCTTCCTCTCTCATTTGTCAACAGCGACGACAAGCTACGAGCCAAACTCCTTGTGCAGCTTGAGAATTCCCGGTGGGCATATTGCGCCGAATGCTTTCTGCTCAAACCTCGAAGAATGTTTGCGCCAGATACGCTCGCGGTCTCGCCTCTGAAGAGACATTGTAAGCGCTACCATGGGGTCATAAAACTGTGCCCATGTCTTTACCTTACTCGTCGAGATCGAAACAACGTGCGCGCTCTTCTCCGACCCTCGCTTACGCACCCTCTGACGGGCAATTATGGCTGTTTTGGCCTTCAGTCTGATGGATGGAGGCGCAAAAATCATATCTGCCCATATCACTCAAACAATGATCAACAACTGCAGATTTCTGTGGCAATAGCTAGTTCTAGTATGGGCACGATGGAATTGTTCGCTTGGTACTCCCTTCCTCTACCAGTATCTCCATTTTCGGGGGATCAGGCCGGGCTTGCCGACCCTATCTGGATATGTCCTCACCTGAATCTCTTGGACTTGGTATACACGACTGGAAATCGAACTGACTGCAGAATTTGTAATGCTGCTGTCCGGAGAGGGCCAGAATCACAAAACGATGGTACAGTGACTTTTACCGCACGCAGGAATCTTGGGTATGTCGATGAACCAGACGATCCAGGTTGGCTTCTTCACTGCTACAACCCCGAGGGTGAAACTCAGTATGTTACCCCTAGCCTATATCTACATTTGAACTTCCACGCTGACTATTTTGAGGTGTTTGTCTCATGATCTGAGGAGTGGGTCAAAGATTTGGCATCGTTGGGAGCCCGACTCACTGATGTCACTATTGATAAGTAGGACTACTCCTGAAGCAGACGCACCACTTGCTGTACGAGGCGCTTTGCATTCGTAGTATACGTTACAGTCTATCTAATCAGCTACTTCTGTCGTGACCGCTCCCCGAAACGCCTCCTATTATCTATAAACTGTCTCTTGCGTATCTTTCTAGGTTCGTCAGGTTGTCAGGTTTGGCGCCTTACCAGTTCCATGCTCCTGGTACATATGCCTAGGGGATTCCCACTTCCTAAAGGTCGAAAGGTGAATGTTTTGTAGAGAAAGAGGATGAAAACAACCAAAACGATGAATTCGAATGTGCAAAATGCGAGCTAGAGAATGAATCTAGGTGCAGGAAGGACCTGCAGGATGCAGAGAGAGATGAGAGAGTTGTATGTTGGAAACTCTGCTCGGTCGACAACAAACAAACAAAGATGGCGGTAAACACCCACCAAGGATCAGGCTGAGCGATCTGATCTTTGTTGACGACGGTGAGATGACAATCGCATTCGCCGGAGGGAATGCCAGTGATACCGAGACTGCTTGTCACCCATTACATACCCAGCAATACCTAGATCGGAAGCTAATCAGCTATTCACAGTGCCGCAGTGCGTAAACAGGCAATTCTCCTGACTGGCGGGGAGGAGGTGTGGTGAAGCTTGGTTAGGCCAAGGTCCCGAGTAATCGTAATAGGCGGGTGGGGTGTTTATCTTAGGGCTTCTTCACAAACAACCAATCAGAGCGAGGGACTTCTGCCACATGAGAATTTCGATCGTGATAGGCGACGCGTCGCAATGGAACAACCATCACTTTGATACCCTCGACCATACCCAGCCGTCTACATCATATGATCATGGCATTCATTATGTTGACATACGCAGTACATAGGATATCTTGTCATGTGCCTCTGTGCTTGCAGCCTGAGGCTCTCATCCATCGTTTGTCCTCTTTGTTTATGCAAGCTTAAATACCTAGTTACAGCTTGCTTTCCATATCTAGTTCATGGATCACTTTCTTCTTCTCTCTTCCCATGCCACTAGTTTCGGGCGTAGCATCAACAATCATCACACCTCCGCTAATCTGCCAATCCAACCACCTATCGGCCCCCGGCCCTCACTGACACAATGCCAACCTTCACTCCAACAAAGGAGACTACCTGCCGCGAGCTACTCACAGAGCTGGAGCAGTTACCGGCCTCCGACCGCCGTTCTTTCGAGTCAATTACCCTTCCTCGGGACCTAATGTTCTCTAACGATGACGAAGATCGCTGGGCCCGCGGATTAGGATTGGCCTCCAGATCAGAATTGACCTCCGGATTAGAATTGGCCTCCTTCCTCTTGGCCTGGAAAGAATTGCAAGTCATCACAATAGCAATGCCCGACGACCTGCGTGCCTCCTCCACACGCAACGGCGATCACAATTCCTGGTCATGGGACCTCCATAGTCCCCTCCTAGCCGCCTTCATGCAAGGCCGCTGGCGCGAACTGCGGCTGCTCCATCCCGACCGCTGTCAGGACATGTCCGTCTTTGACTTCTATAACATGAAATCCGTTACGAAGTGGATCCTTCCCATCGGAGCACGCCGCCAATTGCAATGCCTCGAATCTCTTGAAGCAGCTTATGTGTCTGACGAGGACGTGTCTGAGGAGGATGTGTCTGAGGAGGACCGCAACGCCCGCCGAGACAGGGCTTTCCAGCAGTCCGTGGCCAAACAACATGCTGACCGTGAGAAGATATGGGCGTCGCGGGGGATCATCTGCCAGCGAGAGGATCCTCCAAACGAGTCCGGCACCGTCATAGCAATCCGATGGAGGGAACCCTGGATGCAAGAAGAACGCCGCAAAGCAGCGCAGGCAAATCCAACAGACCCACTGGATCAGATCCATGGCATTTCCTGGAAGTTTTGGATCCCGTACGAATTACCACCATTCCTCGAAGTGCTATACCGTTACGCCGTGGTCCTCTGCAAGAAGCACGGGAGCTGTTTTGCCGAGGATACCCTTATCCTCCACTTAATTCAACACCATGGTGTTGATGAGAATGATGCTCGACTCGTCACTTCGCACAAACTTGTGGCCTATGACTCGGCGAAAACCTGGGACAAGGTGGTCCATCCTCAGGATAACATCAAGGCTATTCCTGATCTTCCGGTAATCGAGGCTTACGCCTGCTCCGAGGCTTCTTGTTCGTATCACACGGTGTTCTTCCGTGACTTTATGGCTCATTCTAAGAAATCGAACCATGACAATTATGAAACGCGCGAGGAGTGTTTCCAAACCTTATCCACTGATCCCGACAAACTGGGGTTGTTTAAGGTGTCTTCGCCGGATGACTTCTCATTCCCTCTCCCGGAGGTCGAGTTGAGGGGACAGAAGGGACACAAGGGCCACAAGGGACACAAGGGACACGATGGACACAAGAAACACGATGGACACAACAAACACGATGGACACAAGAAACACGATGGACACAAGAAACACGATGGACACAAGAAACACAAGGGACACAAGGAACAGAAGGGACATGATGTTAAGCGTCGGCGGGTCGGAGACTGAATCAGCAAATCATTATGGGTACCCTAATTTCCCTCTGTCTGCATGGTCATTACGGTACTCGGTAGGCTCCAACAGGTCGATAGTGCTTTGAAGTTAACAAGCAATAAAGGTTATTTGGTACTAAAGCGTCCGGCATCCTCAAATCCTAGATTCAAGCCCAATCACCAAATCGAGGGGAACCTCACATGAACATTGGACAAAAGAGAAATTAATCTCTGCATTCTGTTGCTTTGCGCCTGGCTAGTAGAGATCTATGCCATCAACACTGAAGCGCTCAGGTGAGACACGTACTGTGTAAGGCAAGCCATGTGCCAATCCTCTGTGTGAACGAGCAGCTAATTTGGTGGGTTATGCATGGATTTGCAGACTACCCGAGCACTTAGCCTCTATAAAACAAAGTCTGTTCCTTTCACATTAAAACAGCCATTTACATAGATGATCGTAGAAAGTATTCAATTGCTACTTTCTTAAAACTTCACACGCCAAACCGGGGTATCATATGGTCACCTGTCAAAGCAGCTAGAACCAGCCAACTCCAACCAAAGTCGAAAGAGAAGAAAAGAGACTGGTCGATGGCTAGTGGATCCTCCCTGCACGCCATGAACGCCAGCATCCAGTACACATAGAGGAAGGAACCCAAGTGAGGGAAAAAGACAAGTGAAATCGAAGATAAAGAAGAGAGAGAGAGAGAGAGAGTCGTCAAGTGGTCGTCGCGAGAGTCAATCGATATCAGCCTCTCACCTAAGCTGCAGTGATGGGTGTATTGCGGCTGCCTGGAATAGTCCCAGTATCGATCTCGCCATTTGCGTCAACGGACGAGTCGATATCGTTGGCGACGGATGAGAAAAGGAGACCGCCGAATAAAGGCTGACTGTCGTCATTAGAGAAGAGGCCGCCGCCGCTGCGGACACCCATGGCATGTGACATTTGCTCTTTGATGCGGACATATCGGTACTTTGACTTGGTAGTGATGAGGGGATGGCGGACAAGAGGTTGGGGAGCTGAGCGGGCGATAGCAGCCATAACGGCATCTCTTTCTTCGTCTGAGTCGATGGGGCCGGTATTCTCGATGTCTTCTTGTAAGGGGGCATTGGCGTCGATGGCAGCCTCTGTGGTTCAAATCAGTCAATGACACATTCCAAACACAAAATAATAGAACGACCAACGTACTCTGCTGACGAGCCTGATTCTTCTTCTGATACTGCTGAAGCAACATATCATACGGCAGCGTACGACCAGGGACGGACCGCTTCGCACCCATAGAATGACTCTTGCAAGTCAAGGAACGAGCGCACTGCGCTCCATTAGGAAGCGTAACACCGCACTGTTTCTCGACATCGACAGGACCCTTGGGCTTAGCCGTTTTATGCTTTGGCTCGTCCTTCTTTTTCTTCTTCTTCGACTCCTTGCCATCGTCATCATCAGCCTTCCGCTTCTTTCCCTTCCTGTTATCGTCGCCCGTCGTCGCCTTCTTAGCACTCTTCTGGCCCATGGTTTCGCCGTCGGCTCTGTCGGGCTCATCGTCGCGATCGTCGCCGGCCTTGAGTCTATTGGCGGCGTCCCGGGCTTCCTTCTTCTTACGTGCCTTTTCCTGCTTGGCTTTTAGACAGCTGCGGACGTGCTCTGCTGCTGTTTGCTTGAGGGTGGGACGCTTGCAGTGTTTGCATATTACGGTTTCGAGGAGGTCGTTTTCGCGCGGCTTGCCGGTCGGGAATACGGAGACGACTTTGCTGTCGAGAACGGGGAGGGGTGAGGCGGTTGGGGATGTGTCGATAGGGCCGTCTTTGGCTTCTGTTGCTTTTGTTAATGACCGTTATGGTTCGTGGGAGGAATGTCCGGGCTGTACCATCTGCCTTCTTCTTGGTTGACGCCTTGGATGTCTTCTTCACCTTGATCTTGCCGGGTTTGGTATCCTTGTCTGTGAACGTGTACCCGGATGCATCGATAAGACTTCCCGATCCTGTTGGTTATGGAGTTAGCCTAGATCTTATATAGAACTCAGATACTCCGAGCCTATGCTGAAGCATCCTAGAAGCTCTGCGCTTTCAATGGAGATTGGGGTTTTCCTACCTCGACCGGGAGCACCATGGTTCGCCATGGTGAGGGCAAACTGAAAGTAAAGTGAGAGGCAGAATACTTGCTTGTCACTCAGAAGCCTTCGAAATGGCGTGGTTGGTTATCAAGGAATGAATTTGGTCTTGTACGGAGTCAAAGGTCGGGCTGGGCTCCGCATTTGGATGGATCACGTGTTGATTGAAGGGCCTACAGTCCTACTGCAAGTATACGGAGTAGAATCTATCGGCCTTTGCGTCTTGATCAAATCAATTTGTGCAAGGCAGCAAGAGATTGTCAATAGTCTATGCTTTGATTGCTTTCATTGTTCTTTCAAAGTGTCGGAATTGGAAATTGTTAGTCAACAGGCCAATACTCAGACATCATTCACAGCAGACCAGCGCCTGCCAAGCATCTGGCCCTACATACTACAAGTAATGTACAGTGAAACAAACACACAATGTTTCATAGAAACCAAGGATTATGAGTATTTTGCAAAGCAAAGACTGCTGTTAGTCCCACCAAAGCCAAAGCTATTCGTCAAGGCGACATCAATTTGGCGAGACTGAGGCTCATTCGGCGCATAATTGCAATCGAAGCCATCAGCCAAGCGGTCCAGGTTGATAGTAGGGGGCATGGTATTCTGTATCGATTAGCATAATCGTAGCACAGTCATCCTTTACTATATCCGACTAACCTCATGGACTGCAAGCACACTGATCAAGGCCTCTACAGCACCAGCACCGCCAAGAAGATGACCAAGAGCACCCTTTGTGCTGCTAACGTTCACATCAGCAGCCATAAGCTTACCCTCAGGACCAAGCAGCAGCGACTTGATAGCGGCATTCTCAGCAGCATCGCCAACGATAGTTGATGTCGCATGTGCATTGATGTAGTCGACTGCAGAAGGGCGTAGTCGGGCTTGCTTGAGCGCCTTCTTCATGGCCATGAAGGCGCCCTCGCCGTTCTCTTTGGGTGAGGTCATATGATGTGCGTCGCTGGAACAGCCATATCCTTTCAGTTCTGCATAGATCCGGGCTCCTCTTGCGAGGGCATGTTCTAGCTCCTGTATCTCGGAAATCAGTAAATTGTAACCGGCGTAACTCATACTCGGATCCAAGACTTACCTCTAGAATCAACACGGCTGCGCCTTCACCGACCACGAAGCCCCCGCGGTCCGCATCGAATGGTCGTGACGCCTTCTCTGGGGTATCATTGTATGCTGTTGCTAGACTCCTTGCGCGGGCGAAGCCACCAATAGCCAGAGGGTGAATACAGGACTCAGCACCACCGGCGACCATCACGTCAGCGTCGCCACAGGCGATGAACCGAGCTGCGTCACCGACGGAATGTGCCCCGGTTGTGCACGCTGTGGTAGCTGCGTGACTGGGACCCATGAAGCCGTACTTCATGGAAATATGCCCAGCGCCTAGGTTAATCAGCAGCTTTGGCACGAACAATGGATTGACCTTTTTGTAGCCCTGCACGACACGTCAGTCACTGTCCCCCAGACGAAGCCATGAGGAGGCTCACCCCCTTGTCATAAGCTATCGTCGTGTTGTACATCTCATCAAAGTTCCCAATGCCCGATCCTAGACACACTCCCTATCCACTTTGTCAGTGAGGTTATCAACACAGCCCGTCTCCCATACATACCGTAGCTTCCCTTTGCTCAAACAGCTCTGGTTTCCACTCAGCGTCTTGAAGAGCCTCCTCCGTCGCCGCCATGGCATACTGTGCGAACTTGGCCATCTTTCGCTCTTCCTATCGGCAGTATCAGCAATGACTTGCAAATACAACATCGCAGGTTGAACGTGTCTGTAAACATACACCTCTCCCTAACCATTCCGAGGCAGTCCAACCTCCCTCTTCCCTCATGCCCTGCGGCACAACAGCCGCAACTTGACAGGGTTGCTCTGCGAAACGTTCATCACGATCTTTCACATTCACAATGCCGCAATGGCCATCTAGCAGACGTTTCCATGAACGTCGAACCCCTGCCACGAGACGTGTCAGTCACCATTCCCGAGCATCAGTAAACCAAAGTATTCGCCAACAAAAGCCCCGTCCTCATGTACAACGGCGCGTATATACGCATGTATACAATGCACCGTTATCTTTCAAGTGTCCCGCAGCGGTCCGCATCCCCCTCCGTCATTGGCTGTCACAACCTTCCCCTTCTGGAATACGAAGTGGGGACGCAAGAGGGTAGCTCGAGAACTCCCGAGTCCGGGGATATCGGCCATGCATCATTCTCCGGACTTTAGTCCGTGACAGAGAGGTCGCAAGGACTTGCTTTGCATGCTTTGCAGACGGAATTGCGGTGAGCAATGGCGGGCAGAATATCCCGGGATGAGCTTCGTAGAGGAGCTATCGTAGCTATCGCCAAAACAAGAAAACCACATGAACTCACCTACTCCCAGCGGCGTTACCGCTCCAAGGCCTGTTACAACGACGCGTCGCATGGCATAGTAGATAGTACAAAGTCGTCAACCTGTGTACACAGTATATACTCTGCACAGTATGTTGGAGGAGAAGAAAACCGAAAAGCGGGCCGAGAGCCAAGAAGGGAAAGTCTCCACGACCGAGTGGCGGGGGAACTCTTATCTGCTCGTCTTTCCTTTTACAACGGAATACAGTCATGTAGAAAGGAAAAGAAAAAGATACATAATTTATACCTCCCCATTTCCTTTCCTCTTTTCCCTCAATCACCCCCGGCACCTACAATGCCTACCTGGAAAACCCTCCTCACGCTGGCTCTAGCCGGCACCGCAGCCTCATGCTCCCACCACAACGACGCCGAAGTCGTACCCGAGCATGAGCGAGCAGAACTACTCAAGAAGTGGGATCAGGAGGTAAGCAACCACACACCCCTACCCTCCGCAAGCCACAATAGTAACTGTAACTAACATGAACAGTGGTCCTTCTCCGGCATCGCCAGCTTCGCCCACCTCAAACCCGTAAAATGCCTAATCGAACCCGACGAACACTACGACATCGCCATAATCGGCGCCCCCTTCGACACAGCCGTCAGCTACCGCCCAGGCGCCCGGTTCGGGCCACGAGCCATCCGCGCCGCCAGCGCACGCCAAATGGCCGGTACTAGCTACAACACGCGGGCAGGGATAAACCCGTACCAATCCTGGGCGAAGATCACCGACTGCGGCGACATCCCCATAACGCCCTTCGACAACGGCCTCGCCGAGCGACAGATGTACGAAGCCTTCCTCGAGCTAGGCTCGAGGCGGATCGTCAACAAAGCGCCCAACGCCAAGGGCATCGGCGCCTCGCACCCGAAGCTCGTCACGCTGGGCGGTGACCACAGCGTTGCATTGCCGGCGTTGCGGGCTTTGCATAAGATCTACCAGAAACCAATTACGGTTCTGCACTTCGATGCGCACCTCGATACGTGGAATCCGGTTCGGTACAGTGCTTACTGGCAGTCTGAGCAGACGCAGTTTAACCACGGGTCGTTTTTCCATAAGGCGAGTCGCGAGGGACTGATTTGTAATTCTACTTCTGCGCATGCGGGTTTGCGGACCAGACTTACAGGTGTTGATGCGGGGGATTATTTGAATCCCGGGCCGGAGCAGGGTTTCACGCGCATTCATGCGGATGATATTGATGAGTTGGGGCCTATGGGGGTTGTGGAGGCTATTATTGCTAGGACGGGGCTTGATCCCGAGCAGCCGGTTTATCTTTCTGTTGATATTGATGTGTTGGATCCGGCTACGGCGCCTGGAACGGGCACCCCGGAGCCCGGTGGTTGGACTACCAGGGAGTTTATTCGCATTCTGAGGGGGTTGGAGAAGTTGAATCTGGTTGGCGCGGATATTGTGGAGGTTTCGCCGGCTTATGATAATAAGGGGGAGACTACGGCACTTGCGGCCGCGCAGGTTGCTTTTGAGATTATTACTAGTATTGTTAAGTCGGGGGTTGATGAGGAGATTGGGGGGTGGTATCCTTGGATAGAGGTTGAGGCGAAGAAGAAGGAGGCTAAGGATGAGCTTTGAGGGTTTAGATATATGAGATGAATGAAGTGACGATTGATCATCCTACAATCCGTTTACCAGGAGGTGCATTCTGGCAGACAAACCTGCAGCCTGAGGCACCAAGGCCTCAACAATTTTCATGACGAAGCTTCCCAATCGGGTTAGCGTGGCAGAATTTCATAAATTTGGCAGAATCAAAGGCGGTAGTCTGAGGGGACTGCGGTAAATTTTTCGCCGTACCATGAAAGCGCTGTACAACCTCCGGATACACCACATTCTCGGTTTTATCCGAGCCCTCTGCAAGTAGGACGGACAGATTGGCCACATCTGTTACCCTCAAGGCCACATACAGCTGCCGGGAGAACGCTGGCACCCGAAGATTCACACCCACCATTTTCAAGGACTGCCCCTGACTCTTGTTGATGGTCATCGCGAAGCAGAGACGGATTGGAAACGGTCCGCAGAACAATACTTCAGCGGTCGACCGGGAATACGGGGAATCAACCGGTCGTTGTACGCCGTCGCCGCGTCGTTACGGATAATGCACTCTTTCTCACAGACGTCAATGCGGAGTACGCGCAATATCTATCTACGATCTCCGAGGACTTGCAGGGCACGATCAAACTACCCCCTTATATCCCCCGGTCTGACGGGGTAGATGGCATCACAGAGCTCTTCCAGGTATCAGACCGGGGGATATAAGGGGGTAGTTCGATCGTGCCCTGCAAGTCCTCCCGATAGGACATCGTAGATAGATAGTGCGCGTACTCGGCATTGACGCCTGTTGGCGGAAGACGCATATTCCGACGCAGTTGGCGGATGGTCAATTGTAGCCAGATCGAAGAACCGTTGTAAGCACGCAGCTACCGACCCAGTTCGGGTAGACGGGACCACTATTGGCAAGGTCTGCGCAAAATCACCGCCCATCGAGACAAGACTGGGAGACCCCCAAAGAGGCAGTCGTCCTGTAGGATAAGATCGACCAACTCCACCGCATGCCGCTCCTGCATTGGCACCTCATCCCAGATGGATCAAGGACGTCGTCTGTAGGCGGCGGAATTTCTCCGATCTGGGCCGTTCGAGTAAGGTCCTTATCGACTTTGAAGGTCCGATACTGTTGATTGATATGTCAAGCGTCGGTGTTCGTAGGTAGGTAGTATTAGACTACATCCATCACATTCCAGTGTATCTAGATCTGATTGATCATTCTCCAGGACTAACAGTAACGGTTCAAGTTGAGCAAATACTTTCGTTGAGAGCGCGGCTTTGCCAGAGTCCTGGATAGCCTGAGACGGTGCTTGATGTCGTGGCTACTTCTAGCATGGCTGTCCTTCCGGATCATTAATCCGCTGCCCGTCTCCAAGAATCACTATCGTTGTCGATATCGTAGTCATCGACTCATCCCATAATAATCTTCTTCGTCCAGCGGCCAGCGTGGTGGCCTCCATTTCCAATACAAGGTCCGACACCGCTTTTCCACTGGCTTCACCACCTCGAGTATCCAACCAAGACTTTCCATTTTCTTTCTAATATCCAGGCTGGGACCTTCCTCGTACACCTCGACAACAATCTTCTGAAGAGATGCAATAGTTCTGAAATGAGCAGCAACCAAACCAAGGGCCTTGTCACAGACTTTACTGTCAAATGACTCGAGCTCAGCTTCCATCTGATAGGTAGTTTCGGCGAGTGTTGTAAGCGTCCGAAGATTGGTGCATTTTGCCTGGATTATTTCAAGCATACGAAGGCTTGCATCGTGCAGACTGACTTCGTCTCCAATCTTGCAGACTTCGGGGAAGTCAATATAGATATTCCAGAGGTGAGATGCGTTGATAGAACCAATATCATCAATAAAGTAGGGGAGGGCCAACCGAGAACTGTCCGGGCCAAAGCGAAAGCAGTTGTATCCATAGAGTAGCGGCCTACCCTCCACAAGAAAGAGCTTGTTCGTGGAGAGAATATTAGGCTCTAGCCCATGAAGCCCGAGGTTCCACAAGTTCACGACCTCAATAGGCTCTCTTTGCACTAGGAGATATTTGAATATCTCAATACGGAGCTCGCTGGGGAGGCTAAGCAAGCTGATCGGTGCCATAGTTGTGAATGTTTAATGGAATATCTAGGTACCTAGAATGTGTCAAATGGCTGAGTTTATATACCATAGCTATGCCTAGTGCTAGGAGTGTTTGACCAACTGCACTCATTTGTGTACTACGTAGTGATTTTGCAGTCGAGCTGCAGTGCTCATAGTGCAAGATTGTTCCAGAATCACTTCCAAACGGGTCGCTTCGAGGATTAGTTGTCTAATCACATCCAGACTAGTAGAACTGATTGAATTGGAGTTCACTATCTGCGACTTTCTAAGACCCAGAGATATTGCTCTTCAGTGAGACATGACTCGAAACAAGTAGATCAAACGAAAGCACAAAATGTTTGCATCAAGATCGCATAAGGAGTAAATGGCGGGAATAGATCAGAGAGTAAAACAAGGGTAAAGTCACGCGGCCAAAACGAGTAAAAGAACGCAAAGAAGCCGAATCTGCGAGGGAAGGGGTACAACGTGCTCAAATCCAGAGTCTGCATAAGCATGTCAGTCGAGACCGAAAAGGACAGGAGCATATGGGATATGGGATATGGGGGGTGACGGAAACGATTCAGCTATAAGCACGAGCTCCCGACGTCCAACGCCGAGAGAGACGATCCAAAGGTGAAAGCGCGGGCTGCAGAGAAGGTGAGAGGTGGGATGTATGAAAGTGTAGCCGACGCGAGGACAGGGAGAAGATCAGAATTGCTGTCGGTTTCATGAAAGAGAGGAGGGGCGAGTGACGGATGAGGGAATGGGGAGAGAAATACGAATACCAAAGGTAACGCCAGAGGCCGTTGAAGACGGCAGACGCAGCCAGGCGAAGCAAGAACAGAAGCGCGCAAAACTTAGAAAGCAGAGAAGGGATACAGCAAGTTAGAGAGGCTAGAGCTGGGACCGGGATATGCGACAAAAAAGGGAGGCATCAAGGACAGGTAGGAAGCCATTTTGAACTGGAGAAACGTGGATAGGTAACGATTCAAATAGCATGGCCCTACAAGTCCCTCCCCCCACCCTTTTCTTTGTCGCTGATTATGTTATCCCAGCAACCAGCCCAATCAGGAATATTCGGCGCCCAGTAGAACGCGTAAGTGTAGGGAAAAAGAGAAATCAACAAGTTCATTTCATCGTAACTGCTTCGAGGCGCGCGTCAACCGGGCATCAACACAAGTGCAAAACATCTCCGCACTTGGCCAAAAATCTTGCGGTAAGTCCATAAGGAACGAAGATCACAGCAAGCGGCAGCCTCTTGACTTCTTCTTAGGCGCCGGCTCAAGCGCCGCAACAATGGCCTAGGAAAGAAAACGAGTTAGTGGCGGTGTGGAGATTGCAGGCAGCCAAAGCAACCAGCAAGAAAAAAAGCATCGGCGTACCTCATCGAATACGTCTTTCAGCTTGTACTGAGTCAGAGCTGAACATTCGACGTACTTCACAGCCCCGAGTTCCTTGGCCATCCGATCGCCGTCCTCTTTGCGGATGGGTTGCATCTTTTGCCGCGCCAGCTTATCCCGCACGCCCGCATCGTCGCGCAAATCGGTCTGAGTGCCGACGATCAGACAGGGAACTCCGGGACAATGGTGGTGGACTTCCGGGAACCACTTTTCACGGACGTTTTCGAACGAGGCGGGTGAAGTGACGGAGAAGCAGACCAAGAAGACATCGGTCTGCGGGTACGAGAGCGGGCGCAGACGGTCGTAATCCTCTTGACCTGCAGTATCGAATAGCCCCAGGGTGTATGGTTCATCGCCGATCCTGAATGAGAGAGAGCGATCGGTCAGAGATAGTTTTTTGCTTTGGGGAGTTGGAGTTGAGGTAGGGTGATATTTTTTGGGGGGCTTGAAGGGGGGTGTGGAGGATGACTTACATGACAGTCACGGCGTAGTTGTCAAAGACGGTGGGGACATATTCGGAAGGGAATTTGTTCGTTGTGTATGAGATGAGCAGACAAGTCTTTCCGACAGCACCATCCCCCACTACGACACACCTGTGTTGAGGTTAGCGATGAGGAGATCAGGGGGTGAGGGGGAGGGAGGGGAAGAGTGGTGATATGACATACTTGATAGTAGCGACAACCATTTTGTGAATAATATTGATGATGTAGGTGGAAGAGAGAGGAGTGTGGGAGACAAAAAGGGAGGAAGCTGTGGTCTGGATTGAATGGGGCAACCCGCAGTCTGGAGTCTAGACGGGTGCTAGTGTCAGTACCCTCGCTTCAGGGAATTAGGGGTCACTTAGCTACGTACTGGTACACTGTACACTGTAACTATTAACTTGAACCTCTCTCTACATTTATCTCTCTAATTACTAATATACGATAACCATAACTACTTCACCTGACTTCATCTCCTATCTTGATAGATAAGTCATCGATTCAGAACTATCCCAGTGACCATACACTATACAGTTAAAGGAATCAAAAAAATCTAAGTATTTCTGGACTCGACTCTTTCACTCTCTCCTCAGAAGAAGCTACTCCGTACAGAGAAAAAAGAAACAAAGGCCAAATTTCACTCCCCTTTCCCGCCTTTATGAGATCGCCCCCAACTCCAAATAAAATACATCTTAGCATAGCCTACACGGTATTGATCTGATACTCTCATATACTACCTTTGAAGCAGCAGATTTCTAGGTATATCAATCATGTCTTAATTCACAGCTATCTCTCACCAGATACTAGCACTCAACAACTGACATGTATACACCCAAACAGCTGGCATCCGTGTGGAGATTACATAGAGTCAAGTACCTACACACTCCACAACACATCAGAGCCCCAGCTGTAACCTCGTGCACTAGCAGCACTACCCAAGCCCCCACGGTATCTGGTATACATGCATGCATAGATATTATGCAGGTACATGCACCAATATATTAGGTACGTAGTATCTGCTTTGATTAAATCAAAGTACTCGTTCGGAAATCCTCGATACGACTTAACAAAATGTTATCTCCGGCAGGAAATGAGGACCCACTACCGTCTGGTCTGAGACCCAGCTGTGACAGCCCGAGGGGACTAGAGCGGCAAGCCGGCCGGATGGGAATTATTCCTTTGGTTTCGACGAAGTCGTGGCCAGGTCTAGAGATAGTACGTGGTCAATCAACCTACAATCACTGTGGAAATCAAGGTTCAGTATATTTTGTCCATTCTGAACTGTCAAAAGATCTACCCGAAAACATCGACATATATGATCGAGACAAATAAGGACGCCAAATGCAAATGATGGAGCCCGGCGGGACAAGATATGCTGAAGACGTGTGGCATTTTAATCAAACCCAGAACGCCGGTGATTGGTCTGTATCGGAATGCAGAAGAGCAAAAGTCATGCAGAAAAGTTCAATGTTCACTTCGTAAGTTCGTAATGGTCGTATGTGGCGATGAATGGATGCTGGGTTTATGTTCGTTTAGAGTGTCGGTTATCCGAGCTCGGCTCTATCTCATCGGGAATTATCTCGCTCTGGGAATCAGGGCTACCGTAGCCCATCTGTATTCGGATCAGAGAGGGTCACCGCATACTATTGAATTACAACTCACCTTGTCGAGTTTGTAGTCCACCATGAGAAGACTCAACGGGATGAGGGGAAGGGTGGCGAGGACTGCCAGCGCCAACAGCCGGCTCATGGTCTCCTGATATGCCCGATTAATGGCAATGCGAGTCGGAGATCCCATTGGGTATGACAGGGCAGTGGTCAGTTTGCCGAAGATCTCGGCGGCTTGTCCTTTGCTTTCTTCGGGGAGGTATTTGAGAAGCTTGTGTGGGATGGCAGACGACCACACGGCTCCTGAGATAGCGGCGCCAACTGCACCGCCCATCTCCATGGAAGTCAGGAACATCGCAGTGGCTGCTGCGACTTCCTGGTGACTGGCGGAGGCTTGAACGCCTAGTTGGACTGGCACATTGACCAGACCGCCACCGATGCCGATGATGACTTGTGTGCCCAGGACTTGGAAGTGAGGTGCCCCTTCGCCTCGGCATAGAAGCATCAGAGACAGTCCGGCCATGTAGACAACACAACCGGCGGTGACGTAAATGCGGTACCGGCGGGTGTACTTGATGAGAAGGGATACGCTGAAGGCGGAGATAGTTGAGGTGAAGGCGAAGGTCTGGGTGACGCGCCCGGCAGTGGCAACGTCATACCCTTGTACGACCTGGAGGTAGGAATAGAGATAAGGCTGGACGGAAAAGTAAAAGGCCACTGACGGATGTTAGCGACAACGCTCGCGCGCCGAAGACGGGACAAGGACTTACTGAAGTACCAGAATGCCAATGCACAACCCGCAAGAGCCGTCCTTTGCTTGAGGAGATGTAAAGAGAGCAAAGGCTTGGGAGCCAATCTTCGTGAAGACTCCCAGAGCGGTAGCAGACATAGGCACACAACACCGAGCGCGATCATGACTAAGATACTGATATTCTTCCACCCGTTCTTCGAGGTGGATGCAAGAGTCAAGGGAACGAGGATGAGTGTCACGGCAGCAGACAGAAGAGCCAGTCCGCCCACATCAAGATCGTACCAGGTCTGACGCAAGATGCTGGTAAGATCTCCTTGTCTTCGGGGCCGCCTTTTGATCAAATTCAATCTCTGGGCCTTGCGCTGGTTTAACAGCAATGTGAGGGCGAGTGGCAGGAAAGACGCAGGCAGGATGATAGCCCACATTCCATAACCCCATCGCCATGACGTAGTACTCAGCACCGCACCCGCAATGGTCGGGCCGAGCCAGACCGTAACTAAAAATGGGAATTCGGGCAGAAGTGCGAGGAAGGCACGGTTGAGCAAGTCACTGCTGTCGGCGATGAAAACTTGTTGGAGGATTTGCAAACCCGTTGAGCCTGCGGAGTAGAATATTTGAGCCGAGGCGTATGTCTGAACATTGGTGGAGGCAGCCATCTGGATGTATCCCAGCATGTAGATCAAGATGCTCAAACAGAAAGCTTCGAAGCGACCGAATACATCGGCGATCTTAGCCATGGGAGGTTTGATGACAGCTAGAGCGGGAGTCAAGGGTTAGCAGTAGCTCACTTGACGCGGGCTAGGTAGATTCTCACCATTGACCACATTCTGGATAACCAGGACGGTCGAGATCAACGAGTGCTTGCTGAAAGCACTCGTCGCATACGCCGACAGTGACATAACAGTTTGACCCTCGAGAGATGTGCAGAATGCCATGAGGAATATACTTTGCATCAAGTCAGCAGGTGTTTAAGTACGGGGGACTGTAAGCCACACGAACCTGACGTAGGCCACCATCAAAGATTTGGTTGTCCAAGTCAGATTGATCGCTTCAATCTTCCGGACTCCCTCCTGCACTCCATCCAATGTAGAGACTTCGTCGGACTGATCCTCAACCTCGTAGCCATCCTGCAATAACTGGTCCCTTTCGGTATCCATTTCGGCGTTTTCGTACTCGATCGTGCCGTACGACGGTCCTGGGGGTGGATCAAGAAGTGGCATCTCCGTGAATGACACCACTACCAGAAAATCGAACGCGCTCAATAAGGAGGATACTCCAAGAGACAGCGTCCATGTAAGAATATTCGGCGGCGGAGTTCGGTCTAGGATCGGAGGAAACCATGAATGACGGGTGGTGATCTTGACAATAACGATGAAGCGGAATATAGATCCTCACGATAATATCAATAGCAGACTTCGTGTGGTATAAGGCAGGCGTCTGGCATAAGAGAGATGAAGGTCTGCTCTAATAAGCGAGTACTTTATGGCGCTCGTTAGTTGAGAAGTCCGCGTCAGCCCGGTCACCGGAAAATATGAACGACAACACGAGACGCCGAGAGCGAATCGGAGACTGGGTCGGGACACAAGGCAAGAAAATATGGGGCGCGGTGTATAAAAGTTTGTCGAAGCGCGCTTGTCTGAGGGGTAGACCCATGAAGGGCTATTATGTGACAAGCAGGATGCGGTAGGCAGCTATGCACGGGGCAGATTGGCGAATGGGTAGATCCGCCGTGCGTCGGAGGACACGTCCAAATGGAAGGGAAGACAGGCTTTGAGAAAAGAGTTTATGCCTGAGACTTTTGGGGTTTTTGCAGCGCCAAATGGCGAGCCCGATCGTCGGTCGCACTTATGCACGCTGATGGGGGTCTGTGGTGGCTGATCGTGAGGTGAGAGGCTGTCCAATCTCAGCCCATGTCCAGCATTCGGTGCTGCGCTAAGATAGTTAAGAAGAAACAGTCGCTTTTTGAGTCATTAGGAGATATATCGAAGTGGAATTTGCAAGATGTGAGGGATATGTTAAAGGAGGAAACAAGTGTGGAGTGGTCAGGCACTTCGAAGTGGGTTGCCGTCATCCGGAGGGGCACCCTGGAACTCGAATTGCCAAGTCCGAGACCTTTTGCTGGTTCTCATCAGATAAGATGAAACTTTGATTACTTTGTGCCATCCGAAAATAAAATCACCCCTGGAGCCTGGAGGCTACCTATTACTTCCTTCATAGGAATTTGTTGGTAAAATATATGTGACTAAACTAACCTTGGAAGTGCCTCCACTTTCTGGCAGCAAGATGCATTGCTACTTGACTCCGATCTAAGGAGGTCATGTCATTGCCGGAATGACGGAGCCGAGTCAGTTGACCGGGCTAATCATTTTCCCTTCTCTACATTATGTTGCACACAGAAATCAACCCTACGATGAATGCGTTTCTTCCCTATGTCATACAGTCATATAAACACGCGGCTGGTGTAGTGTGACCTCGGCATCTTAACTGGGGCCTGTCTGTCGCACATTCCCGGCTCTCGGGATTACACCGCACCAATGGACGATCAGATAAGCCCGGTTTAGGAAGGTACCTGAACGGGATGAAATACTGTGTAAGCGACGCAAAAAGCTGACACTACAGATATGATTTCCTGAGGCCTGGTATACTCCCTATATGCTTAGATCTCTTCAGAGATCAAAGATATCTGGACCCTGGTACTGATTGAGAGCATTTGCTACTAAAGTCACGACCTAATTACTTCGCACGTTTCACAAGTACAACGCTGAGCCTGGCAAGTGCTGGTAGACGTTTCAATTTATTATTTATCGCTCTACCACATGCTGGCCCTGGATAACCGCGATGAAAAGCCTATATATGGTCGAAAAGGGTTTCCCTTACTCCCTTCTAGGGTGACTCGAATTCGTCATGAGATATTAACCTTTCCGCCGTGTCCTCGCCATATACTAACTAGAAAAGACATTCGCCGACAGCATCGCCTTATTTAATCCTGGTCTATAATCAAATGACCAAAGTTGACATCTAACTCCCCACCCTCACTGGACGGCCGAGCAGCATAGACACCGACCCAAAAGTCCTTCACATTCTCCTCCTCAAACACCCAAGTGACCTCCCGCACAGGCGACTTCTGCAAACCCTCCACAAGATAGATCCACAGACTGTTATCCTGCTCTTTGACCAGTTCAAGAGTTGCTGCACCACCACCTGACGGCACGGGTAGCAAGCTCCAATCTGCCCAGTTGTCCTTGGCGACAACGCTAAGATGGGGCTTGCCATGAGTGAGCTCAATGCCACTCTTTACCCATTTCTTACTGCCATCGGCGGCGTTGAGAACAAGAATGATTCCACCCTGATCGTATTTCTGCTGCCAGAGGGCATTGAAGGCGACTCGGACTCGCTTGAATGACTTCAGTGGCACCGATTGGTATAGAATTGGGGCGGAGAAGCGTGTGGTGGAGGGGGGCTTGGCCCAGATGTCTGTAGAGGCTGGCGCTTTGATGGTGAACTCGGGGGAGGGGTACCATTGCCCGGTACTTTGGCGTCCGAGTTGGCGAATTGGAATGTCGACATGGTGGGATGCGGAATGCGGGGAGATAGTGGTATGGCGATAGATGAGATGGCACGCGCAGATGATTGATCTGGTCTATATGCTTGAGGATGCAGAGGAATGATCGGAGAGATTGAGATTTGAGTGAAAGAGACCAGGAGTAAGCAGAAGGACTAACTTAGGCCCGGGAATAGTATGATTTCATCCGGAAAGAGATACAGCTGGTCACCGGCGGGCCGACTACGTCACGTCAGACCCGAATTGCAAATTTGCAACCGGAAACTTGTTTACTTATCTCTGCAAATTACCAATTGACGGGACTGGCATTTGTATAAATTGTAAATAAGTATCCAGGCTATTTACATTAGCTACTCAGCTACCAATTAATTCCTTAAAGCCCAACATTCGTGAATTCATGACTACATACTAGCATCTCCACGTGATCAGATTGATGATGTAAGGTGTCCCACGGGGCCCCACGGAAAACGCCAACCCATTTTCCGTTTAGGCTGTTGATAACAGTAATGGCTGTAAATTGCCATTTTACTATCGGAACAATACTCACCTGAAGAAAGTCCCAAGGGTGTATACCCAATTGGTGACGCTATCCACCATGACTGCGCGATTGCTTCATCCCGATGAGTGGGAACTGGCCTCACGATCATCAGTGGACTCTCAGGGGACGTTCAACCTCGACGAGGACGATTTCGAATCCCAGATCCCTACATCCGCGAAATTCGGCCAACGTCGACTGCCTTGGCTATCCCGAATCTATACTGCCGCGTCAGCGGGTTATCGCCGCTTGAATAATAAGTCTAGACCGGCCCTCGCAGGGACTCCACGACCGAGCTGCTCTCGACGTTTCATCATCCGCCGCTTTTGCTACATCCACGTCCTTGCCGGCATCATTTTTACTCTAGTACTGCTCACCTCCATGTTCTTCCCGTCCTATACCCACCTGCCGGCGCATTACTCAGCATTCCGCGAATCGGTGCTCGAGAGCTCGTATCCTGGACGAGGCAATCCTCGCCAGGAGAAAGTCTTCATCGCAGCAAGTCTATATGACAGCGGGGGCAAACTCGCCCAGGGGCAATGGGGAACACAGCTTCTGCAGCTGATTGACCTGCTCGGGCCTGACAATGTATTCCTGAGCATCTATGAGAATGACAGCGGCGAGGAGGGAGAGCGTGCGCTGCGCGCATTAGAGGAACAAGTGCCATGCCAGAAGTCTATCGTCATCGATAAGCATTTGGATCCGAAGAGTATCCCCACCGTAACCATTCCCGGCGGAAGCAAGCGCGTCAAGCGCATTGAATATCTGGCCCAGGTACGGAACCGAGCGCTGCAGCCATTGACGGACCACCCGGATATGAAATTCGACAAACTCCTCTATCTGAACGACATCCTATTCCATCCTATGGAGACCCTCCACCTCCTTTTCTCCACCAACGCCAATGCGGACGGCGTTGCGCAATACCGCGCAGCCTGTGCCGTCGACTTCGACAATCCCATCAAATTCTACGACACATATGCGACCCGTGATCTGGAAGGATACAGCATGGGTCTTCCCTTCTATCCATGGTTCACCACATCCGGCAAAGGCGAAAGCCGAAGCGATGTGCTGGCCGGGAAAGACGCTGTGCGAGTGCGCAGCTGCTGGGGTGGAATGGTGGCCTTCGATGCCAAATACTTCCAAGCCAGTGTGCCACCTACGAGTCCTAATCCGGTCCGCTTCCGTGCCGGGAAGGATCTCTTCTGGGAGGCATCTGAATGCTGTCTCATTCACGCGGACATCCAAGACCGGCAAACTAAACCCGACGAGATCACCGATACAGGCATCTACATGAACCCGTTCGTACGGACCGCTTATGACCACCGCACTCTCTCGTGGTTAGGTATTACCCGACGCTTTGAGGGGTTGTACTCGTTCCTGCACAATTTGGGCAATCACCTCGTTGGTCTGCCTTGGCACAACCCCCGTCGTGCGGAAATTCCTGGTCAAACTGTGCAGGAGAAGGTGTGGGTTTCAGATGGTACGAAGGAGGGTGGTGGCTCTTTCCAGGTCGTTGACCGGATCGCGGGCAATGATGGTTATTGTGGCCGTCGTGGCCTTCAGGTCATTGTTGAAGACCGCAAGCCTGGACAGAAAGGATTTGAGAATATTCCTGTTCCGTCATAAGGTTTAGCGGTTTGATCTGATCCGTTTCGGTTGAATTTGCATTTGGCTTGGCGTTTTCTGGTGTATGTCTAGCCTTTGTGCCTTTGGGGGGATTGGTTGAATGTACACAATATTTTCCCCTTCTACATAATGGAATAAATTAGATGAGACTGACAAAGGCAAGGAAGCATCTGCAATACCCGCAGGTAGTATTGGAAAATGCCGTTTGTATGGTCATTTCTTTGTCCGATATGCCCGTAGGTACATATATGAAGCCTACCATTCTGCATTTCTCTTTCTTGTCATTATCATCCCATCTTTCGTCGATTCCAATGTCTTTCCCTGCTCGCTGACAGTGTTATTATCGGTTTTGTCTCCCAAGGGAGATAATATCAGGCCTGTTCTATCTCAAGGGCCATGTCTTCCAGTCAGAATTCTAGACTCGGCCTTTGCTGCAGAGAACAGTAGAAGATGTGCCCGACAAAGCTTCAGCAACGAACCCTTGAAGCTGAAATCTGGGACACACTGAGCCCAGGCTCGAGCATAGGAAAAACGCTGTACGCTTCGAGCTCGGTGATTCGCTCAGGATACGTAGTTATATGGCCTTTCTCAACATGAGAATGCAGCAGTTGTCCTTCGCACATGGTGATGGTTGGTTAGGTACTTGCTGATATACGTATATCGGCTTCAACCTTGGAAGATAGAGAGTGTTAAGGTCTCAATATAAGCCAGATGCATGAGTTCCTTCTGGCTACGATCTGCAGTGAGTCGTTGATACCTAGCCATTAGTCGTTGATCGTATGTATGCCCCAGGAAGCAATCATGGGGGATATCAAAGGCCTTTCTGCATGAGGTCACTCACCAGTGAGTGTTTATAGTTGGGCTGGACAGGGAGAGCTGTGCCTTAGGCCATATGCAGCACTCAATGGCTATATAAGGAAGGAACATCACGGGATAGTATGCGTTCTTATGGGTCGTGCCTGCTCTTCTCGGGTGCCAGTTGTTCTTTCCCTAGGTTCAAAGCCTCAATACGTCAACCTCTGAGAAATGTTCTCGGCGTTTTTCTCTTTCTCCTTTTCATTCTCGGCGTTGTTGTTCTCTTCGTTCTCGGCGTTTTTGTCTTCACTTTGAATCTCACGATGGCACTGACGATGGCACTCTCGATGGGACTCGCCTATCCTATGCAAACCCGCGATGCGATGGATATCGCCGCAACAACAGGTGATAAACGTCGCGCACTCCTGAGCCGCGATGGCTATCGCCTAAGCAACTGGAGACAAATGTTGCGCGAGAGTCAAACGGCCCAAACGGTGCGCGAGATGCTACATAATAATTCCGGTATGTCATCCTCTTCTTCCTCTTCTTCGTCTTCTCCCTCTCATCCGGCGATCAAGTCTCCATCATGGCGCCTTACGGTACCAGATCTCGTACTGACCTTTCGCCCGCTCGCGTGCCCTCTGAAGTCCTCGACGACTACGAGGTCACCCCCAAGTACGACATGTACGGCCTCGAGAAGATCGATACTCCGGTCGTATTCCGTAAAGTTGCTCCGGCAATTCGCGCCTCAGCTAACGACAACGACACCAAGATGCAGATTGACATTATGACTGTGGTTCTCGCTCAAACTGGTGGCGAGGCTTCTTCTGCTGCCGAGACAACCACCTTGACTTCGTCGACTGGTTCTTGCGCGTCCTCAAAGGAGAACAAACAGGTATGTCGCGACTTCTGCTGCCCTACACCGTACACACACTCTTGTTGTTCCAAGCTCACAAAAACATTTACAGAATGTTGTTGCTACTGATGTCGTTCATGCGAACGAGAAATCTACCACCACCTTCACTGGCAAGAAATCTGGCATCGATCCTCGTGCCAAGCCGTTCTTCCCTCGTGCCGGTTCTGGTGGTCTTGTTCTTGGTAATCGTCTTCGTAGTGCTACTGTCAAGATCACGAAACCTAATGGCGAGGAATTGATCTTGCCCCCTCGTCGCTATGCATCTGCTGGTGCTGAGCCTGTTGCTCCCACCGTTGATCTGCTGATCAGTCCCTCCTCCAAAGCTGCTGCCGCGCCCAAGGAGAGCCTCGCTGCAGCTACCGCTGAGCTGGAGGATTCTGATTTTGACTGGGATGACAAGCCCGGTAACCAGCCAGCTAAGGAAGCTGAGTCTAGCAACAACAAGGAGTCGGCTCCCGCCGACAAGCCCGTTCGAGGTCTTACGTCTCCGAAAGACTTCATGAAACAAGTTCGCCTGATCCACGAGATGAAGTTGCAGGCATCCAAGGCCGCTGCGGTGGGACGACCCCGTCGCATCATCTTTGGAAATATTCCTGATTGGGCCACCAAGGCCGACATCCTGCAGCTCGTCCACGGTGGCGCTGTCGAGAACGCTTGGAACGGAGACGGTGAAGTCACTGTTCAGTTCGTGAATCAGGAGGCCTGCATTGCGTACTACGAGGCCCATGGGGGTGGAATTACTTTGGGCAACGCTGACGAGGAGCTTACCATCTCCGTTACTATGCCTGAGGACGGTCAGCCTGACCACCCCGAGCTGCGGGAGCGGGCTTCGAAGGGTGGTTCGCGTGTCGTTTGTCTCTCGGGTCTCCGGCCTGGTTTGAAGGGTAGCAATGGCGAGGACATCCTGGGAATTGTCTCTGCTCCTACCTGGGAAGGCAAGGAATTCGACCACGTCGTGATCAGACCGGGCACGGTAAGTTTTCAAACCAGCGATTCGTTCAAGCCGAGTGCCTAAATACTAACATGTCTTTTTCAGCTCGGACTCGACGTTTACGTCTTCTTCTATGATCTTCACGTTGGCTGGGACTTCCTGCACAGCATCCAAGACGGAGACTACGAATGTGCTGCCAGGTTTGAAGCTGACCCGTACGTGGCTTGTTCGCTATATGGAGACATGGCTTTTGCTGACTCGTTCGATCACAGTTGCACTCTGGACAGCTTCCACTTCGTTGACGAGCCGAACCGCATGTTCACCGTTTACGATGCGGGCGTCGGCGCCAACTAGTTCATTTATCCATCGATGACCATGGGCGACCAACAAGCCTGTGACTGGCAATAGCTACCATAGCATTGCATCTTAGGACAGATACGGTGGATTTCGAATACCCCCACGAGGGATTCTCCTTTTCTTGCTTCTATGATGGGTCTTCATATGTTAGGAACATGGTTGATAGTTCTATCTAGCATAGCCCTCAAATGGAAAAGCATGTTATCAACCAATTGCGCATTGCGCTTCTATCTCAGCTTTATACGTATGTGGCAGCTGCTACAGTTTCACCCTAGATATGCATAGTCCGTACGACCAAGATACCTGGTAAGCGCATCCCTCGCACATCATTAATTCCCTTGATCGCACCAACCCACGAAGTTCGAACCCAGAGCAACATACTGTGTACTCATACATGCATGATGCACGCTACAAGGAATATAAACAAGGGACCGGACATCATTGGTCGATGACCTGCAGGCGCCCCTCCTACCCTTTTGATACTAGTGCTGATTATATTCGACAGCCAAGTGGGAATTGTGGGGTTGATGATTGGAGCTGGCGGGGGTTCATGCTTTAGTGCGAACTGTTAGTGTTATGGTCATTTAACGTCCTTAGTACCGGACTGCCGGGGATGTTGGATGTGGATTGTGGGCGTTATTTATTTAGCCTATGTATTCGGTCTTACGGGTTACTTCGGGTCCGAGATGATCCTTTACAGATGTTGTAACGTATTCGGTGAGCGAGTTGCGCACTGCGCAATCCAAAACACATTGACATACACAATAGAAAATGCGATTAATTACAACTTGATATCCCAACGACGGTGTCTGGTGTCTCCTAGCATCCGTCAGTACATGAGTCACCATACACCTGAGTGCTACTCATGACCTGTCCCATGACTCAGAGAAAATGGAATGATACATGTGCTCCTTCGGTAGGCGCGAAATAGATATCGTTTGGATATTCAATCGTCTGCCTGCTGCCAGCAGTCGATGTCCATTCGACTGGTTGCGACGCGGCAACTGCCATCACGCCGGATACAGAGGTCCCGGGATGTTGGAGCACGGATCTCTAATTCATCAAGTGTTGCGGCTACAGTCTCGTGCCCTCGACATCTGCCTGCCATCTGGGATGTGGCGATTCTGTGGCAGTTGCCAGTTGGTTGGTTGGAGCGAGCTTTCACTGCTCTCCAACGTCGATTAGCGATTTCCATTGCTCCGTACCGTAAGTCTTGAATATACTAGGCGCCGCAAGGCCAGTGAGTAGATTATGAAAGATATGGTAAAGATCCTTAACTTATCGGTAGTCGCGTCCACAATATCTCTCGCCATGGATTCCCGGCCGCCTGCAGCCTGAGGTTGCAGGCTGCTGGTAGCCACGTGACAAAAGCATAGGGAAGATTGGAGTATCTGTTCGTGGGCTCGATATTGGGGCTGGCACTTCTGCTAAGTGGCTAAGGTCAAAGGTGTAAGGACGGCCAAGTCTCCGAAGAGTCAGTGTCAGTACCTTTAACAGACGTAAACACTATCACGAAGTTCGAACTGTAAGAGAGAGGGAGGGAGTTGGGGATCCACATCCCCACTGAGGTCACAGTTCACCGCCTGGGTAAATACCGGTAATCCCTGTCTTGTCAGCACTATAATTGACATTCTGCTGTGTCTGATAAATACCCCAAAAGTACCCTCCACCTTCACCTCCTCCCCGAGATCTTCAACAGTAACATCGGCAATGACACTACGCGCGACTATTAATTCAATTGCAGATCAATCCTGATCACAATCACCGAGCAGATAGCATACACATGCTAAGTCTAGACTCTTGGTCTTGACTCGCATTTCCTATCCAAAGCTCCCCGCCCCACATCCCAAAAGCAGTCTAACGACAACACAGCTAGTACGCAATTGAACAGCTGTCTACATAGCTACCCCAACTACGTTCTAAAACGAAAACGAATTCTCTTCATGCAAATCTCCGGGCCCCGGGACCACTTCCCCGAGCCGGACGCTAAAAAGGCCTCTAACGGGGCCCCATTTGCACGTCGCTTGTATTTCGTGGTCGATCATGAGTACTTTTGTTCTGGTCGGTTAAACTAGTAGCTATGTTGTAGTGGATTCGCGGAAATTTGCGGAAATACTTATCCCGTGCCTAGTCTCTAGGCGCGTCTACCGACCATGGTCCACATGTGACATGAATAACCAGGTGTATGATCATCGGAGGCAATTGGATATCCGGTTATTTGGTAATTCCTTGGACTTGCTTATAGTCATCTTTGGCCTTTTAGAGGAGACGTTGTATCAATGTGTAGCATCGATGTTGTTGTTCTGCTTGCGTATTCTCGTTTAGACAAACGGAGTAGCTGGAGGGACGGAGGAGAGGAAAGTGGGACCGCAGAAAGCAGTAGTTAGTAGGTAGTTGACACCTGTCAAGTGTTACATAGTTGCTGGATGGTGAGCCCTCTCTCAAAGATTGTACAGTTGATTAACCGGTCTGAGTAGGCGTTTCCGGTGAGCTTCTTGTTTTGTGCTTCTTGTTTTGTTTTCAAGAGTAATGTTCTTTTGCTAAGGTATTGCTAGTCAGTAGTATTATACTTGTATCCTTGTAAGTGCCTATTCTGCAGCAAATTGCGTGTTACATTGCCAAGTGCAAGCGCGGCTGGCTGAGATCGGTGAATACGCCACTGCATATTAAACAGCTTCCATGATCGGCACATGAAGGATATGCTCGGTACGTGTATGTGAGCCGATTGGAGAAAGCAAGGGAATGGCCTGGGAATGCCGTGCAATTCTGAATGCACGATGTTCCTCGACTGCAGAGATATGTACGATTCGTCATACCGAGCACAAGAAACACAGGAAAAAAATAGATTCAATCTCAAATCTATTGTATTTGTATCTGAATCTAGATTCAACCCGTGGCATGATTCAACACCGCTTGACATGGATTGCTCCACACAACGTATAGGAAATTATATCACACCCAGCAGACAAAATGTGTAGAAAGTGAAAGTGATGTAGGAAGACATCAAGAAAGGGAAAGACAGGAACCCAAGCCAAAAGTCTGTGGACCGTCTGGTATAACGAGAGAAAGATTGAAGACGGAAAAGGACAACAGACCTCCCACGCTGGAAAAAAGAAGACCAAGGTATCTCAAAAGGACAAAGACCGACCCACGCAAAGACCAACAAAGACAAACAGATAAAAAACAAATCTGAACCTCCCAACATCAACATTAGCATCACGAAAAAACAAATCACATCTTCCTCTGCGGCATATCAACCTCCTTCCTCATCCATGGATACCAAACATTACTGTACTGCCTAACCCCAAACTTATGTCCCCTCGACTGATTCGGCAACGAAGCACCCCCTCCCTCAAAAACTCCCCATCCCTCATCCGCCTCTGTTCCCGCAACGTCGGGCACTTCTTCTCCTTGATAAACCGATAGAACTTGCACTGGATCCCCTGGAACCCACGTCTCTGCCTCGCCGAAAACTGCCGATTGAAAGCCTCGCGCACCTCCTTCCACTCCTGGCACAGGTCAACGCGGTGGTACCAGATGAAGTACATTTCCTCTTCCTCGTACTTTGGGCGAGGAGGCCGGCGGCGGTCACCGACTTCACCTGCTGAGGAGCTGCTCGAGACGCTGGGGAAGCGCTGGGAGCGGTACATATCTGGCGAGCAGGGTGCTGAGTGGCTGGACTTTTGGTTGAGGGTCATGGTGCTGTGGGGTTGCGGGTTGCGGTAGGTGAGGAACATTTGGTGCTGGTTTGGATTTGAGCCGTGGATGGGGAGTGTTTGGTTTGGGCTGCCTGGGCTGGAGTACCAGTAGTCTCCCGGGCTTGCGGGCAGACTGGGGAGTGGTTGTTGGGGGTAGTTGAGGCGGGTTGTCGTTGTCGTTGGTGAGGTTGGGTGAGAGGGTGGAGAGGGGGGCTGAGAGTCGCCTGGGTTGAGGAGAGCGTCGATTTTCATTTTGCTTTGGCGGACTGATGGTAGTGTTGCGTGTGGTTCTGCGTGGGGTTCGATATTGCAGAGGGAAGGCATGGAGTTGATGTATATGGTTTGCCGCGACGGTGTGTTGTTTGGGAAGACTTATAGATCGGCTCTGATCTATAAGATAGACGGCCGAGCGTTTGAATCACCTGGTCATAGGTGATATGCGTAATGATCAGACTAAGTCTTGGTAGGTCCTGATAGTGAGATACAGGTATAGATTGTATAGAGACCTGCCAATGGAAGTGAAGTACACAAGTAAGGGAGAGGATGTTGGGGTAATGGGGAAGGTTTTATAGATCTTGCTCTAGAAGAAAAGAAGATCAGAGCAGTTCGCTCTTAAATGAGAAAGAATGATTCAAAAAGAATAAAATAAATAAAGGCTGTTGGGTTCACTGGACCGACTGCCTAATTCTGTTCCTTTTGGCCCCCTGTATAGTTGCTGTACGGATACACAGATTCCTTGGGCTAACTAACAGGGGTCTTTTTTAAGAGGTTGGGTTCCACCCCCAGAGAGACAAAAAAAAATAAAATAAATTTAATAGAACGGTGAACCGGATAGATTGCTCCGTGTCCAATAGTGGAGAGCACTCTCTTTCTTTTATTTCTTTTTCTTGCTTTTCTCTCTTGCCACTATCTAGAGATGTGGCAATAGCTTCAATCGGGCTACTCCGAATTCATTTGCACTCTAGCTTTTCCAAGTCGATCTTTTTCTTTGTCTGGTGAGTTTCGCGGCAATTTGGTTAAACTTGTCGACGATGACACAATCTGGGCGATCTCGATTATCTTTTTTTTGAAGAAAAACCTTCTTTACATCTGTTGGTATGTATGTATGCGTTTACATGTACGAAAAAAACGGGGGCTACGCGGTAATCAATACAATTTACCTTTAGTCTTTTGCAGTCTTAGCGCCAAGGCGATGTTGATGAATGACAAATTGCGGGTTTGCCGTTTAGAGTAATATAAAAGCAGTTGCCCGACGAATTCGAGCTGATGATGTGTGAAATAGATATAGACAGAGGTCGGGGAGATAAAGAAGATGGCAGTCAGGCAATCATCTAAAATGAAGCACAACGGATCAACAGTGGAAAGATAATCATCTACTCCGTATTCCTCTACGACGTGGGAGTTGGTGGCACATCTGCAGCCCTGCCACTACATGAGCGGTTAGGTGATAAGCTCGATTGAGAAGAATCAGTTAGGGACACATGTGAGTTGGGGAGAAAATATGAATAAAAAATAGAAGACATTGCTTGTATCCTCTAGGCTCCCTTAGTGTCGCAGTGTTTCATTGCTTTGTCCTTCATTGCTTTGTCCAACACTGGCTAGGTATCCATTCTTCATGTGAATGGACAACGAACTAGGACAGATGTGAACTACTTTCTGCCCCTCGCTTCTTCGAGGTCATGGAAATAATGTGCAGAAATTGAAAGAGATTAGAAGCGAAATGAAAAAAAAGAAAGAAAAGAAAACCAACACAAACGCGCGGCGTCTATTGGTAGACGCAACAGTCATCTGTTGCGACGTACGCCATGGCCTTGGTATGTCGGAACGAATGAGCGTCGCGAGCTAACGCAAGCTCAATTTGGCACTGCCAGTGCCAGCACACCGGTCTCCGCACTATGAGGCAAGAGAAAAACATCCTTGACGGCCGTGACACACACTTCCACACACTTCCCTGCTCTCACTTCCCTGCTCTCCTTCATTCCTTTCAAGGATGTCTACGGATAGGGCTTGCGGAATCAGCCTTGCTTTGCCTCGAAATCGTCATATTCGATCTTCAATATACCAGTGGCCTGATGACAAACACCCGTAATATCGCGAACCACGGTTTGCTTCTATCAGTTCCAAACACTAGACATGGGGGAAGCCTTCGGGGGTTTCCCTTCCAGACCAGAACTCCATCACTCGGCAGCAGCCGACGTCGTTGAAGCGCAGTCAACTCGCATTGAGAGAATCGCCTAGCCATATCTCCACTCTCGGATCACCCAGCCTGTTTAATCCACGGACCACATCTGTGATATTACTCGCGTGATAACAATCTTCCACCCCTTATGCGCCATTTTCCCTCGATCTGCGCCTTGACCAGGTCGATCGTCAGTCATCTGCAGCCGCCAACGGTTGGTTTCCTTAAATTTTCTTCACCCCCGGTTCTAGTTTGGGGCAAGTCTACTTTCGACAGTCGGTGTCACGGGCAAGTACAAGCGGGACCCCGAATGAAAGAGACCCCCCACATTTGAGAATCTGGAAGCCCGGAGACATTTCCAAGGTCCGGAGACATATCCATGCAAATTGCTCAAATATCAGACCGAAAGCAATAAAAGAGAAAGAGTAAAAAAACGAAACCAACACCAAAACGGAAAAAGGCAGAAGTTATGAATCATGATCATATCTCTGCGGCGCAGTCAACTTGCGCAAGCGCCAAAATCATCGTCATTTAGGGCATCTTCCTCCCCTTCTGTATGGCCCGTTGCTTCCGAGGCCCATTAGCCTCTAGCTCCTCGCAGGTACAACAATACTAGTTCCTGAAAGCCCCCGATTCCGTGCAGATCGGATCAACATGGGTGGCCCTCCGAGGCTAAAAGCGGCTTTTTCTCGCCCTCTCCCCCTCCCCGCTCTGATTTTCTTTGTCCGCCGCTCTCCACCGAGTCCAATCAAGATGGTTCTGACGTGCGGCAGTCGCGTAGCCGCAGCTCGATTCAGTCACGTGAGAGTATAGCGGTAAGATTGTCTTACCAGCAGCTGCTGAATTTAGCTATATTACGCTTTAGATACACATTTCTGCACGTTATGAAGTATCGAATTCGAGACATTCCTGAATTCTTATTATCTAAGTAGACCAGGCGTTGCACATGCAGATTGTATGCACCGCGCTTGACCCCGCTGTGACCCAGATATTCGACTCCTTCCTGAATAGACAATCGCGGCGCGCTGCTCTAGGGTTGCAGTTGGTTGCAGGTGAAAAACCAACAAAATTTAGATAATTGAGGAAGAGGAAATTTTTTTAGGGCCAATCTCCTTAGATTATCGTCACATCGCGCGAGTCATGCAATGCATAATTGGCATGTCACCCTGGTACTCTTAACGGCCGACCATCAGCTAGGGCGGCAAAATAAAAAGCAACGACAAAACGACACAGAAGATACATTTCTGGTAATTTTTAATTTCATTGAGTTTTCAGGCTAAACGTGGGCAGATTGGTCCGAAATTCATATTCTCTCGACCAATTATCTTATTCCGTCGCTTAACATTGGATGAATTAATTTTCTTTTTGATTCTATTTTTCCTCTTTGTCTGAGCCGCGCAGATCCCTGGGATGTGCCGGAATCGCTCGTTTTAGGTTCAATGTTGGTTTCTTCTCTCTACGCTTCTTCTCCTTTGTTTGTAGCCTGCTTAATAATGAGGTTGAAAAAAGACCTAGATGTATGCAGGGTTAGATTTCAAATAAGTCTACATACTCGATTCTGCAGCTGACCCAAGTAGTCAGCCAAGGACGCCATGTCCTGTGCGAGACGTTAGCGATAGCCGCCGAGTGCCCCACGAGCGCAATGAGGTAAGTTCTAGAAGATAACGTATGTTGTATACAAGATAGAGAGATAGAAGCCCGGATGGAACGAATTCAGTGGCCAGCACCAGGATCAATCTACAAATTCTTCAGCTCAGATCTGCACCTTATCCCTCAGCATTCTCCCAATTTGAAACGGGCTTCTCCGTCGACGAACAAGGAAGAGAACCGAAAAAAAATGACTCGTTTGAGACGCAGAAACCCGCTTCGCTCCAGAGAGCTCATCCGCCATGTGTTGGATAGACCCTGGACCCCGAGACGCGAAGTCACTGCGCAACACTGCGAATATCCACTGTGGGAACCCAGTACCGTTGCCTACTTGCGAGCAGACAAAGAGAACGGGGCACGAATCCTCTTCCCCACAACGGGCCATCAAAGGTCAATCTGTGATTACCACATACTACTGTGTACAACGTAGGTGATCTGTCCTCTCCGGGTTACGATTCATGTCCGTTTGGTTGGTAGCTGCAAGGTTGGATACCTCCCCCGGTCCCAACTCAGGTACTCTCAGCGCCAAACCATGGAACCATGGCTGAGGCTCTCGGCGTTTTGGCGAACCCTGGATCGTAGGCGATCCCCCGAACTACGCCGAACTTGCCAAATCAAATATGCGTAGTAGAATGCAGAACGGTGCTTTTGTTTAGTAGGGTAATATCCAGATGTGTGTCGGTGTGTCGGTGTGGTCTAGATAGATTGGTTGCAACATCAAGTACGTACACAGTTCGTAAACCAACAAATAGAACTGTTAGACCAACTGTTGGAAATCTAAATCTAAGCCAGCGCACTAAGCACCATGCATTGGCGCAACACCTGACGGTGTCCGTCTGCATGCAAGAAGCAAGCGCATTACAAAAACCCCGGTAAATCCGGTGTGGCTGCAAAAAGCCAGAGAGTCAGTGTTGCAACATCAGATCATGGGTCTGGACGGGTAATCTCCCCAGCCTGGGAACCTTTTACCGATTGGCGTATTGGGGGTTTGAATAATGTCGGAGGACGGAGAAATCAACCCCCTAATGTCTCCGTTCGAGGATCATTGCACCAAAATAGAAGCGATAAATTGGAAAAAATTCTAAATTATCAGATCCCGCCTGGTCCCTTCTACGGAGTACGTACTCGGATCCGACCCAAATCAGCTTAGCTGGTTAGCTACTGGAAAGCACACGCCCTCTGCCCTCGGCTGGCTCGGCTATGGCTATGTTTCAGCCGCATGGAAATGTGATGCGAATTGCACTAGACACGACTTCTTGCAGTAGATAGCAGTGAGTTGCTGCGCAGTGTCGGATTTTGATATATGTATGTTGGGATGTTGGCGACTAGTTATTCAGGGTATGTTGTACAGAAATAGTTGGTCCTGATCGATCTAAGCGCACTAGATCCAAATTTAATGCGCAAACCTCTCGGAAGGATTCAAACGCACGTATCGTATCGACTCCGCTCCTTGGCCCCACGTCTTTGCTGCGCACTAGACGGTAGCCGGGAGGCGAAGCGGCCATGGACTTGATTGGGATGGCTACCTTGGTAAGGCTACTCTTATGTTGCTGAATCTGATTCTGTGACTTGAGATTGGGGCACAATGAAGTAGATATCTGTATGTTGTAAAACGCCAAGACCCTCAATACAGCCCCCATCTCCCTTTTTCCCGTATCTAGCCTAGGGCGAGCTCGGTAGTTAACTAGCGCTGTCCGTTACCTTTGAAAGAACTTGGCTTTCGGCTTTTGTGGAGGTAGTTTTCGTAAGGGCGAAGGGCAAAAGCCACCGCAAAACCCGTGTAAAACTCGACTTTGTATTCCGCCACGCTTCTGGAATCGATCAATGACAAAGACTTGATAAGCGATGGAGCGTCGGGATGGCTTCGTCTACTACGTAGGACCGACTACATACAGCATACCTACGGAGTACAGCCTCTCATACTACAGGGCTGTGTATTAGCAATGGGTATTTTATGTACTCAGTATCCGTACACCTGTCCTGAAAATAGGAATCACATGTCCTACACAAGGCCGCGGAAATACTCAGCGATACAGAGATTTGAGGACATCTACGATGTAACTATATTGTTCTCAATGGCCCGGCAATAAGAGATACCCTCCATGCTCACAATATACTACCTACCTAGATAGGAACATGTCAGCATTAGGTACTTCACACATCCATACCTACCAACGGCAACATGGAAGTAATATCCAGTGATCCACAACCATCTAGAAAACCCAAATCTCACACCATTCCTATTGAAAGATAAGAAAAAGTATATATGACATCCCACCCCGCTATTGGACCTCTATCATTTTCGGCGATCTTCTTCACGATATCTGTGGATTCCAAAGTTTACTGCTTTCTCTGGCACAGTGGCTCTCTAGGTTCAATAAAAATGGATATATTGTGGGAATCCCCCAACTATATATTGTCTTGTAAGTTCCATTCTGATCCTTCCACAGCCACAATCCACCCTGAAGCCAAGAGCCCGAACCCTTCAACCGTGGAGACCACGAGAGGCTCCTTCTGTCAGCACTAGAGACACGTGGGATTTCGTGACGAACCGAGGGAGTCGTGCTTATTTCTTACGTTGGCAGCCATACCTGTGGCTTTGGCTTACTTGCACCCTGAATGCCAAGGTTTCCGGGGTTTGTATGGTGAGATAGATTTTCAGGCCCCTCGTGCGGAGAAGAAAGGCATTGTCAGATTCCAGATTCGGCATATCTGCCCGTGTGCAGAGTATCACGTTGTCTCGAGAATACCTACCTATTCAAGTCTCACTGCTCAGATGTAAGCTGTCTACGGCGGGGTATATACAATGGAAAGAACTCGCATAGAATCCCGCAGATATCGCATCTCAATCCGATTTTGACCCCTGACAGCCTTCGTTACACTGCAGCCGATTGAAGACTGGGCGGTGGAAGCATCAAGCAAGGCAATGTCGCCATACCCGCACCTAATAATTCCGCGCAGCAAGATTTACACTGTAAGGCGAGAATAGCCGTCGATGTGGTGGATCTAGAAGAAAGATGGCGGTGGCAGGTGTTCTATGCTGTGTCTGGATCGCACCTCCAGCTGCAAGCTTGATCCTTCAGGAAAATGGGGAAAAAAAAGCGCTAACCCCAGAATCAAAGACAAACTCCGCGGCGATGACATCTTTCTTCTGACTGACCTATGCTCCACGCGATCGCGACGGTCGTAGAAGCATACTCCGTAATTCATCTCACAATCTCCCAAAGCAAAGCCATTATAACTATCGGTGAAGGTCCAAATGAGTCAATGACAGCCTCAGGTTGAATTCTCACACGTGCGTATTAGCCACACCAATCAGCCCCCGGGAATTGACGACAAGGCGAAATGCTGCCATCATCACACCGAAGCCACAGACCTGGGTCACTAGCTCCGGGATCGGGCCTTCTGGCGTGAGCTATTTCTGCACTGCAGTGTTTCAGCTGATTGGTAAGTTCTGCGAGTTTTAATCTTTTCTGGCAGGGGACTTGGCGTGCATATTCCAGCACTATTCCTAATTGAGTAGGTGTATAACACACCAATCTTCAACCTCGATTATCTCCTTTCTTCACGGTGATTTTCTCCGACGGCCGAATGAATGAGAAGTGAGAAACTATAATCTTGCGCAACAGCCAACATCATTCGACTCCATTTTCTACCTCTGTCTGTCAAAGTATAATCGCGACACTATTGTATGACTTTGAGCCTTGGCGGTGATCTTCAGCATTTCTGCAGATGAGGATCCTTCATGGATGTCATTGTTAACTGTGTCCTCCGTACTCCGAAACTAGATGGCGCATTCTGATATCCACGAAGACAGACGCATTCTCTTCTCGCCGTGTTCTCCGCATGAGATACGGCGTCCAGCCTGCGCGGACCCTCCCCGTCACATGAACTGAATCAGTTTCGCACTCGCACATCTTGACTCGGTTTGGCAACAGCCTTGTTCGTGTTCTTCCATTGGACTGCAGGGATAGCCTTGGTTATCGGATCACACTTGACGTCAATCTACTCTTTTACCCTCCTTGTTTTTTTCTAGATTTTATAAAAATTTTGCTTTGCAAGACAGCTTCTTCACCGATGAACATCGATCTCGGTAAATCAGTAAATCAGGAGCTGAAGGATTCGTCCGAACTTTGATGTTGACGTATGGTAAAATGTGAACCGTGCAGATACGGTGTATTATTATATCTGTAATTTTGAAGCTAGATTACTGTAATTTTCACTTTGATGCGTACTTTATTCTTATCTTTATGTTTCACTTCCCCTCGCAGAGCCGCACCTTCTTCACCAACTCGCTTATTACATCCGGCCAACCAGCATCGAGATATTACATCCTATGTATATCAAGGACCCATGGAACCGACCCGTGGAACCGAATCAAAGCTAGATGTACTCCGTACTTCACTTCGGGGTACCCGAACGTCAATCATGTCCGTTAGTAGTTATTACTGTGGATATAACGGAGACACAACGGAGATGGCACACAGAAGCGGTATGGCGAGAATAATCCATACGGATTTATTCCACAAAATAGTAAATTCCCCATGTCAAAGTGTGAAGATTACGGGTACACAGAATAATATCCGGGGCACGGGGCAGAATCCATCGGATCTGCCCGCTCATGACGAATGACATCTACAAGGGTTTTTGCATGAGACTTCACATGTGCCTACCACAGTGCAATGTCCTAGTTGGTTATATTCCCGGACTAACTATGAGTCAGTCAGTACAACAGTACATGTACATTTGTAGCTAGCTTGCCGCATATCAGACCGTTGAAAATAGCTGGGAGCTGTTGCGCGATTGCCGCATCTGGTAAGAGCCTTAGCGGCTTCCACACGGACCAGTAGGTCACCGCTACAGGATCTCCTGCATTATGCAGAGCGTACTGTTTTTGGGGGCTATGCGGGTGGCCTATTTCGTAACTGTTTTAGGTATGAGTGATAACTGATAAGTGTCCAGTCAACATCCCATGTTATATGGAGTTGTTGTATAGATACGGGGGTGTTCCGCCGCCGTGGGCTTTGATTCTTTCTGTCTTCATAGGCTATAGCCTAGATAATTACCTACCCAGGAGTATATAGCATGAAAATGTACGTAACTACCTGGACCAGGTTATGGTACCTCCCTAGATCGACACACCGCTTGTAATATCCAGTCCAACACCTGACCAAAACCAACAGCATCCTGCATCTCTCATTGACCACACTGTTTAAGTACAACCAACTCAAACTGTCCCCCTGCACAAATCTCCTAAAATGACTTCATCTGCATACTCTACCCAGGTACGCAGTACGCAGTACAAGTATCTACGATAGTTAGAAGATGGACGGCCTGTCCTTCTCTACCCCGCATGAATCCCCGCCTCAACCCCCCACCCTCTTCATCTCTGCTTGATCACCTTCCCTACAGGGAGGTTCTCCGGTTGTCTTTCTGGGCTGGGGCTTTGCTGGTGAGGGGCTGATCTGATCTCGGGATGGAAGTTGGAAGTTGGGGAAGATTGGTGGGTGGCGGTGAAGTTCATTGGTTGGATTCTCGTTCGTGTTGGTTGCTGTTACTGCAGGTGGTTGCAATGGGGCTTCGTTTTGTGAAGAAGGAACTCGCTAGTTGCGAACGGGTGGTATGGTGCCAGTTGTATGGGTAGTCATAGTCGTATAGTGTGCAGTAGTTTCGTTTCGGGATCCGGGCTCTAGGGTATGATCAGCGAGAGGTGATGAGTATCGTTCGGCTTGATTGCACCTATGATGTTACTAGGGGTTTTGGGCCGAGTTAGGTCGTGGTGGATGGCAACTGAAGATGATGGACATGCTGAATATGGAGCTTACGTGGGATTACCCGAGGGGCCGAGAAGAGTGTGAACTTGGAGAAGATCCAGCCTCATCTTTTGTACTGGAGCATGATCAGGCGTACAGGACACGAGCTCTTGCTTCATCTGGAAAGAAGCGCCTGCATAGCAATTACGATACTAGTTAGGTTCCAGCAGGTTAACACATCCTTGATTGATTGATTAATCATGGCATGTTGTTCCAGGTGTAGATTTACGACATCCCATCCGTGGATGCAACATACGCTTGCCTGCATCCCTACTTGATCATGTTACTCATTATTTGGGTTAACTAGTTGATGATCGGTATGACCCCAGTGTTGCTGCCTATCCCAGCCATATGAGCAGGAAAAGCAAACAGAACGTGAGCTGCAAAAGAATTTGTGATATTGGGAAATCCGAGCTAAACAGAGTAAACACCCAGCCAACAAATTTAGTAAAAAGTCAGGATCAGTACTCCTCATCAGAGTCCACGTTCCCACGATAGCGTGACATATACCCAATCCCGCCATCCTCACTCGCCGAGTCGTCAAAGTCGAAGTCATCATCGTCATCCGACGAGTCTTCTTCATCTGGGTAGTCATTGGCAGGGTTGTTTTCGGCTGAAAGGGTAGAACGTCAGTGGATTTCTATGAGAATATGACACGGGAGTAAAAAAGCGAACAGAAGGGAAACCGTCAACATACCATTAGAGTCCGCATCCTCACTATCCCACTCCTCCTCGTCATCCTCAACAAAGTGCTCCCAGTACTCCTCATCCTCAGCCGTGATAACAATGACACCAACTCCAGGTTGAGCCTTGGCGATATCCTTCTGCTGCTGATCGGACTCAAATTCGGCAAGAGGGTTCTTCAGCATCCCAGCCTCTGAGAGCGGACGCCTAACGTAAACATCGTAGACATAGTCGTCCTCGTCATCTTCTTCCACAGCCTGTTCATCCTTCGCCGAAGGCTGCGGTGGTACTGGCGCAACTCTGGGTTGCTTTGGCTGGCGCGGCTGGTGTTTCAACGGAGGTTTCGGAGCCGAGCTGAAAGCATGCTGCAATGAGACAGGTGCAGGAGGGGGAGCATCGACGCCCATATCCTGATCCCGGTCTTGATCTCGCTCAAGCTCCAGCGCGATCTGCTCAAATTCACGGGCGAGACGTTCGGACCCGTCATCCCAACCGGGTTGCTGTGTGCGAGCGGACTTCTCCAAAGTATCAGAGATATTCTGCTTCGCAGCCGAGATGGCGCCCTTGCGCTCCTCCCGCCACCGTTTCTCAGCCTGGTTGACAATGGGTCGTTTACGCAGTTTCACCGGTGACGGGGGTGTAGCGTCATGGACAACTTCCTTGGGCTTGATGGAGAGAGACCGCGCCTCCGCAACTAGATCCGAGACCATGGACGCCTTGCGTGAATGCGGGTTTTGCTGCAGCTGCTCGACCAGCACGGCAACACCAGGCGCAGGTCCGCCAGCCCGGCGCTTCTGAACGCCACCACCAGGACCGCTCATGGAAGCCAGATTCGCGCGCGAGATCTGGAACCGACGCAGGGCCTGTGCATGGCCAGCGGATGATTCTACTGATCCCGGGGTGCTAAGCCCCGTTGCAGGTTGGGGGACGACATCAGAAGCCTTCGCAGAGCTGGGATGCGGCTCTGAGAATGGGGAAGGTCCAGAGTAGACGGCGCGCTGGTGCTTTTCCTCGGCGTCTTTGCGTGCAGCTGCAATGCGCTGCGCTTCGCGGAATTCCGCTCCTGGGGAAGTGGCCCGCACCGTGGGCACGCCTGTCGAGGAGGCTGGTGCTCGGCGGTTTACATGTAGACTACTTACTGAGCGTGGGCTGCGCAGGAGGCGCTGCGAAGCTAGCGGTGTTGGTGGGCTTGGAGATGCATCGGCGCTTCCCTGCCCGCTAGCTTTCAGGGTGACTCTGTGAAAAACGAAGTCGGTGAAGCGGCGCTTAGTTTGGTGGAGTGCGGATTGAATGACTGGAAGTTGAGTTAGCAACCTGTGAGAACATTCTCTGAGTGCTCATATTGGGGCAGTCCCATTTTCAAGCCAGGAATCTTCCTGGAGGGGTCTACATCGCGGGGGCAAAAAACAAGGATTGCCTCTCTTACATAGGGTCTCCACAGGCTCTTCCTCGCGCCGACGCTTGATGTTAATTTGCTCTGGTGGAAGTGCCATGATGCAAAGCTAGAGTTGAATTTCCGATGACTTACTTGTCTGGGGATGTGGAAGTGAGAGAACAGAGATCGTTTGAGGCATCCAATTTGATGTGTCCGATCCTTACCCGATTTGGTTTGAGTCATCACGTGACCAGATATCTACAGACCACGCGAGCAAAAACCAAATGAACTCAGAACGAGGACAATTGTATGATTTACATTAGTTACGACTAGAGAGTTGGTTTATTACTTTGCTATAAGGTGCTTCATCTACTCATGTCATTCTTTCCCCGGGAAATTCCCACTAATTACACATCTGCAGGCTCAGCCCAACCTGCCTCAACCAAAACTTCCCAGTAGAGCAGAAGCTGGGAATCCACTGGACTATGCCACCGAACAAAGCCTAACCAAAGGCATGAAAGGGAGAATCACCGAGGCCAAAGAAAATATCAACCAGGAGCGGAGTGGCTGGTAATAGCGACAACCATCGTCGTACTGTAGTCACCGCTCATACCTCTCCATGGTCATCGTCCAGCGAAACATGCGGTGTAGTCACAACCCTCAGTCAAAATAAAGAGAAAACTCAAAGGTGAAAAGAAGGAAGAGACTCGAAGCCAACTAGCAATACAAGAGAATAAGAGAAGGGGAAAGTGCCATGAAAGGATTAATAGGGGAATAAAAAGTCACTGCGAACGAAATATGTCCGGAACAAAAGGTAGAAATTCAAAAGGCCAAAAGAAAGGTAAGGAAAAGGTGTTCCGACAGTGAATGGCAAAGAGTGAAGTTCAAAAAAAAGAGATTATGACCAATACAAGAACAGAATCAGAATCAAAATGTGGGGAAGACATGACAATCAAGAAGGGACTATATGTAAGAACATAGATTAATATGGCAGTAGATTCGCCGAGGACAGTGACTCAAATGATGTATCCTTCGGAACGTATGCAAATGATTATTTAGCGCCAATCTCCTCCTCAGCCCACCCAGGGAGCGAGTTCTCGTTCTGAATGGCCAGGCCAAATCCAGAGTGGTTCAGTCCACCGAGGGCGGAGAAGCTGGAGAAGCTGCTTTGGGGGTGGTGGGCTGCACCTGCGCGGCTGTGGCTAGGCTGGCTAGAAACTGGTCCAAAGGGCTCCTGGGAGAACGACGGCAAGCTGACAGCCCGCGAGTGAGAAGCACGCGGCACGCTGAGACTGCTGGTACTTGCGTGGTGACCGTGCCCTGAGCCATTAGCCACACTCAAGTAGCTGTTGTTCGAGGGCTTGTGCTGGTGCATCGACTCCATGCTTCCAGTGGAAAGATCGCCGTTGCTGGTGCCGTTGTACAGAGACTGCTGCTGCGATGCCTCGGACTGTGTCTGGAAGCCAGCAAGGGACATAGGGTCGTGGAGGTGGTTTTGGTTGTGGTTGTGGTTTTCCTGGTCCTGTGCCTGCTGAGCGGACATCTGGTTCAGGTACATGGTCAAGGGATTGTTCGAGCCGACGTTCAGAACACCGGAGGGAGAGGACACGTTCTGCAGTGGGTGACGGTGCTGACCATTCTGGGAGCCGGTGGAGCCCGGTGCGGGGGAAAGGGCAGGGCGAGTCGGGCTGGACTGAGAGCCGGACTGGCTGAGGTTCTGCTGGAAGCCGTTCAGAGCAGGCGATGGCGACTGAGGGCCTTCCAAGCCGGATCCATTGCGGTTCTGCTGGTTGTTTCCGGCCTGGCGCGGAGGGTTTCCGCAGCGGTCCTTGCCAAAGTTGATCTTGAATCGGCGGTAGTCTTCCCGGTTGCGCATTCCCTCGATCGCTTTGATGGCGTTGGCGATGTTCGTGAAGTTCACAAAGGCACAGCTCTTCTCACGCAGTGTGTTGACCAGCTCGATCTCACCATACTCGGAGAAGTCCTGGCGAAGGCGTTCCTCGGTCCAGGCCTCGTCCAAGTTCCCCACGTAGACATTGCGAGATGCGCCACCACTGACCGCCAGCGCAATAGCGGGCGGAAGAGGGCCGGAGTGCTTACCCCATCCAATCTTCAGGCGTCTGTTGTGGATCATCAAGCCCTGCAGGTTGCTCAAGGCGTAGAAGGAGGCGGCGGAAGTAGGGTCGATGAAGGTCACGAAGCAAATGTGCTTATCGGGAATGTATCGGACATGGTGCAGCAAGCCTCCACGGACGACATTGCAGATCTCTTCGATAGTCGTTTCAGGGTGAATGTTTCCAAGATAGATGGTGCGGTTGCCGAGGTTGTTGACACCGCCCGCCGTCGTTGCCACGGCGGCCGCAGCAACGGACTGCTGCGCAAGCGCATTGGAGATCAGATCACGATCCGCCGTGTTCAGCACATGCGCATATCCTGGAGCGATTCCAAGGAACTGTGCAGCATTCTGCTGCTGGGTCTTCGACACATATGCACACCGGTCCTTGCCGTAGAACACTCGCTTAGGCGCTTGCCATTGCTGCTCCTGGGGGAGCTGGGTGACGGCCTTCATGGCATTACTGATCGACAGGAAATGGACGAAACCAATCGCCTTCTCCTTGACAATCTTGACGGTATCGATGGGCCCAAACTTGCCCAATTCTTCCCGCAGCTCCTCCTCCACCGTTTCCTCGGGCAAATTTCCGAGGTATACATTGCGCGACGCACCAGACTGTTGGACCGCAAGGGCGACTGAGGTGGGGACCTGGGAAGGCTTGCCCCAGCCGACCTTGATATCATTTCCCTTGATGGCCAATTTCTTCAAGATGGCATCTGAGTGGAAATGAGTGGCAGAGCTGCTATCCAAAAAGGAAATGAACGCGCAGTTCTTATCCGGGAGCAGGCGCACCGACTCTATCTGACCGCTGCGCACGTGGTTGAGGATCTCTTCGGCAGATGTCTCAGCCGGAATATTTCCAAGGTACACAGTGCGACTCGTCCCAGATAGCATACCAGGGGCAACTGAGGCTTGAGGGCTGCCCAGAGCCGCACTGCCCATACCTCCCAGACCGTTGATTGGTGACTGAGGTCCTCCCATCATCTGAGAGCCACCCATGCCATCGGGCGACATCATTCCATATAGCCCCTGGTGATTCTGCAGCCCTTGAGTTGGGCTGTGCATATGATTCTGGTTGTTTTGAGCGTGTCCATTGCCATTGGCCTGGGGGAAGCCACCGAAATTGGCAAATTGAGGCGAAGCAAAAGCGGAGGGAGTTCCAGGTTGGAAGGGACTGCCCACCAGCAGCTGGGAGGGGAGCAGGGGGGTATAGTTCATGTCGAATCCGGGGGCCATGTCGGAGTGTTGGCCGGCGGCGGTGTTTATAGCGGGTATATTGGGGCGACGAGCGTTCCGATCCGAGAAGCCTTGGATAGAATTGGGATGGTTGTTGTGGTAAGCTCCGTGGGAAAAGCCAGTGTCGTGCAGCGTGTATTTAGACCGGGGAGCAATTAGACGCGAATTATTCGGGATGCTGGATACATCCGAGGCTTGCATGGCGAGGTCCCAACACTTGGTCAGACAAAAACCTAGTCTCAGCTGTCGGGGATTAAGATGCCCTGACTACCAGACTAGGAGGCTCTGGGAAGGTAAAAATAAAGAATAGAGGGACAAGGATTATCAGATCACCATTCAGGAGATGTCTCCACAGCCAAGATCACAGGGAACAAAAGGGAGGATTCGGGTGGAGAAGGAAGACGCAGACAATATGACCACCCAAAACACAGTCAAATGGAGACGTGTCTAGATGGCAAGTCAATTGGAATGTTCATCAATCAATCAGGGTAAAAATGGGGAATGGGGATGGAGACACACCTGTCTTATGTTCAGTGTTAGAGAATGTCACTTATATAAAGGTCAACAGCCATGCAGGCCAATTCCCAGCTTCCACAGATGCAAAGAGGGGGAAAACAGAGAAGAGGAGAAGAGAATAAGAATCAAAGACTATGACAGACAGAAGTCATTAGCTTAAAGAGGTTAGAGAAAGATCCAAAAGGGAAAAAAGCCCTGAAGAAAAAAAAAGGGGGTAAGATTGGAGGGAAGATGGGGGGAAGATGGGGGGGATAAGTTTACAATTAACAAAGAAAACAATAATTTACTCAAGTCCCTCTTCAAAAACAAAACAGAACGAGAGAAACAAAAAGGGTTAAGAAAGAGCGGGGAGAAAAGGAATGAAAAGTAAGGAAGTGAATCCAGGTAAGGTATGGAGAAGAGAAAAAAACATAAAAGGGGGAGAAGTTGGAGAACGTCAATAGGAGTGGGTTTGCAAAAGGGGTCCGAATCTCCGACTCTATCTGTGTTTACTGTTTTATAGTATTGAGTTAATTACTGAGCTTAATCTCAGGTACAAGATAATCATAGCTACTCGGGTGTAAGTAGAAGTATTCATATGCTTTTTTGGTTTTCCCCAGCTGTTCCGTGGCTCCTGCAGAACTGGATCAGGCCCCATCAGCCACAATTTCCTACCCCTTGGATATAAATTAAGTCTTGGTACAAGTGACACAACGTTAGATGGAATAGAAGGGATAACCTATCTTTAGGGAAACGGGACCTCCATACATATAGGCTACAGCCACATAGACTACAACCTCCAGGATATGACAGCTATGCCATTAAACGGGACCAACCAAGTAAAGTGCTGACTCGACTCGTGGATGAGTTTAAATTGTCCGCCTTCGGATGGAGGCAATCTCCCTTCAAATGTTGTATGTTCGATGCTATTGTGCACAAACGGGATACTGGACCTGACTCCGATCTGTCTAGATGAGTGGATAGCTCAGGAAGAAAGTATGGTGAAACCGCATATTGGCTTAAGCCCATCTCAAAGCTGCACAAGCAATTCCCCTATGATGTACATATACTATGTGTAGGTGTAATTAGCAGGACCTTCGAAGTTTACTTCGTGTGTATATACTCCGTCCTCCGTCCTCCGAACGATATCCGAGATATACAGATTGCAGCCTCAGGCATCAGTGGGGAATCATCTATCGGAAATTTACCCCTCCAAACTCTCAATGTGCGATTCTCCTTTGCGGACAACTTGCAATTGGGAATAGACGAGTTCCAATCTCGCATATCAGGTAAGTCGACTATCTCTCACATTCCAATCTGCCCCAATTATTTTTCAGCCCTATGTTGTACAGTGTATGACTCACTGCCCTATCTTGTACACTCCGTGGCTCACATATTGATCCCTTCATTAACTATCCCTCAGAACTCTCCCGCCACAACCAGATAAACGAGGCAACCATGGCTTCCCCCACTATCTACATCGACGAAGACGTCGGTAGAGACGAGCCCTCCGCCACCGGCTCCGAGACCGCCCCCTACAAAACCCTCGTTCACGCCTACGTTCAGCACCCTCCCACCACCGAAGGCATCAAGTACTTGACGCGCAAGTCCCAGACCGATGCCGCCGGTGAGGATGTCGATCCCGCTCGTAAATTGGAGTGGTTGCCCGCCACCAAGTCTGCTATGAAGAAGGCCAACAACCTCTGGGAGCAGCGCAAAAAGAAGGCCGCCAAGGAGCAAGAGCTGGCCATTCGCGAAAAGTCCGAGGCCGATAAGCGCCAGAAGGTTCTCGACGAGGCCAAGAAGGTCGTCATCAAGGAGGATCCCTCATTGCCCAAGCCCGTCCGCATTCGCTTGGACGTCACCGACCCGGCCATCGTCACGCTGAAAACCCCCGAGTCCAAGGAGCCCGGCACCCGCGTCCGCGTGCTAGGCCGCGTTCACCGCGCCCGCGCCCAGAAGGAATACGTCTTCCTCACTCTCACCGACGGCTATGGCTACTTGCAGTGCGTCCTGACCGGTGACCTGGTCAAGACCTACGATATTATGACCCTGACCCTCGAAACCTCTATGTCAATTCATGGTGAGATGCGCGCTGTGCCCCCCAACCAGCACGCCCCCAACGACCGCGAGCTGCACGCAGACTACTTCGAGATCATCGGCAAGGCCGCTGGTGACAAGGAGGCTATTACCACGCGAGTGGCGCCGGACGCCGACCCGCAGACTCTGTACGACAACCGCCACCTGGTCCTGCGCGGCGAGACCTCTTCCTCCGTCATGAAGGTGCGCTCCGCTGTTCTGCGCGCCTTCCGCAAGACCTTCGAGGAGACCCGCATGCTGGAGGTGACTCCTCCCGCCATGGTGCAGACCCAAGTCGAGGGCGGCAGCACCTTGTTCGGTTTCGACTACTACGGGGAGAACGCCTACCTGACGCAGTCCTCGCAGCTGTACCTCGAGACTTGTCTTCCTTCTCTCGGTGACGTGTACTGCGTGTGCCCGTCTTTCCGTGCCGAGAAGTCCCTGACCCGCCGCCACTTGTCGGAGTACACACACATCGAAGCCGAGCTGGACTTCATCACTTTCACCGATCTGCTGGACCACCTTGAGGAGGTGATCTGCCGCGTGATCAACTACACTCTGGCCGAGCCTGAGACCGCTGCATACATCAAGAAGCTCAACCCCGACTTCAAGCCCCCGTCGCGTCCCTTCCGCCGCATGAAGTACGACGATGCTATTGCGTGGTTGATCGAGCATGATATCCCCAACGAAGAGGGCCAGCCTCATAAGTTCGGTGACGATATCGCCGAGGCCGCTGAGCGTCGCATGACCGATATCATCAACCAGCCCATCTTCCTGACCCACTTCCCTGCCGAGATCAAGGCCTTCTACATGAAGAAGGATCCCCAGGACCGCCGTGTGACGGAGAGTGTCGACGTGCTCATGCCCGGTGTTGGCGAGATCGTCGGTGGTAGTATGAGAATGGACGACTGGAATGAGCTTATGGCTGCCTACAAGCACGAGGGCATGGATCCCAGTCCCTACTACTGGTACACTGACCAGCGCAAGTAAGTTGACTCTGTTCTATCTTGTCTTCTTTCAACTGATACTAACTTTCCAACAGGTACGGTACCTCCCCGCACGGCGGTTACGGTCTCGGTCTCGAGCGTTTCCTCGCCTGGTTGTGCGCTCGCTACACCGTCCGCGACTGCTCTCTGTATCCCCGTTTCACTGGCCGTTGCACTCCTTAGATGTAGTAGCAAAAGCAAAAAATAATAAGTATGGTCATGATGGGTGTTTCATATAAATCTCAATTTCAAAACGGGTTCTTCTCCTACGTACATCCATGTATACCTATCGAATGGTCTGTCCTTACCTATCAGAGTAGGTATAGACTTATACCAGCTATATTGCTGCGTACATATACCTAATTACAATGTTGTGTTCTTCTCGATCCCTAACCCAAACACACTACGTTCTCATATCCGATAATACACTTTTGAATCCTACATAACCCATTCCATCCATATACTACCTACTACAGCACCCAGCCACCTGGGATTACAATCCCGCCTACAACGGTTAGAAGCATATACACAGTTAAAGCGGAATCACGATCGTGACGGTCGTATTGTGATTCCAGCCAGTCTTTGCTTGTAGTTTTGATTTGAGGGGTTTGGGGCTGGACATGCATACAGCTAGCCCCTTGTCCTATTCGAGATATGGTGCCTCCATGGTGATGCCCGCCGGGCCGGTAACCTGACTATTTGCTCGGCGACTTGATGCTGCTGCTGATGATGTATTCATTTGCCCGATGTCGCTCGCTCTAAGTATATTCCATCTGCTATGGGAGAGTAGGTGTGACTTCGACATCCGCATACCTCTGGAACAAAGTCAATGCAGAAGCAGGGTCATTCGCAGCGTGTCTGTCTGTAATCGTGTAGGGGCTTGGATTGATCCGGTCCCCGGAGGGCTTGCTTGGCGAGACTCGGCGCGGTCTAGCATTTCTCAATCGGCGTTGTGTGCTGTTATGGCTCCGCGCGGATTGGGTTTAACCAGGGGGTTCATGGTTCATGCGATGTGTTGTAACAGTTGTTAGTTCTGCTTCCTTGGTGGTTTAGTGTGCTTTGAAGTTGGACGGGGTCTCTGGTTGAGTCTGGCAGTTCGGATGAGAGAGTAAGAGGAAGGGCCCAAGGGGAATGGGAGGGCTCTGCGGTCCTATCGAATGAGAAAAGGCAGGCTCAATCCTGACTTCTTTTCCGGCCAAGATGTCAAGATGGAAATGTCCAGTCTTGCGCGAATGTGCAGAATAAGGAGAAACTCCGAGTACACAAAAAGAAGCGCGTAGCGCAAGGGTGATCCACTATCAACGCGGCAAACGCGGGCTTCTATTGCTCCAACGCACCCGGAGATAGAATCCGTGTAGCCCACAGGATCCCCATTCCACTCGCCTTTGAGAGACACTACCCAGTACGGGTAACGCGGCTCTTAGTGTCATGTTCAGTACGGGATCTGCCGGGATCTGCCCTTGGCACAGGAATCCTCTTGACGTGAAGGACTGAAGGTAAAGTTTTCCTAGCCCAGTGGGTAGGATATTCCTCGGAGTGAGCTGACACGCGACGACGGACGTGGGACATCCATATGCACATGTTAGTTCTCCTGCTCTCATTGTCCACTACCAGCGACCAGGTGTCCAGGTCCCTAGCAAGCAGATCCTATTACCAGACGCGGCACAAACCCCATTGGTGATTCCCCGTTTTGCTGTGTAATTGCATCAAGCGCCCCAACACACCTTCCGCGTCGATTTCGTGATTTCATTTTTTCCACTGCGTTCTCTTCTTCGTTTCATTCATCGACATGACGTTCTTTCCCATGCATCAAGGGGGCCTTGCGGGGAGATCCACAGGTGGCAGACTACTTCTGGTTGTGGTCTGTATTTTCGGTTTTTTCTTGTAGGTATTCCCTCCATTGGACATCAACATCACTTCCACAGTGATGGAAACTCACCATCATAGCCAGGGTGTATATGTGGTAAAGTCCTCCACTTTTCTTTGGACTCTTTCCAACGTGTTCAAGATTCCTTCTTTGCCGCGACCACCTGGTTCGTGCATATCCTAGACAGTACTAGGATGAATGTATGATTCGCGCAAAACGCAATACCTCGGATCTACCTCTTTGTGGACCATCGACCCGAGAAAGAAGATGAATATGAATGAAGATCGATGTCCCATAAAAGGGGAATGACATGAGCTTATCGTCTACCAGTCGACATACAGCATTTGTTGGTCTTCTGTCCTGTTCCTTCTTTCAGGTATTGCCAAAATAAACACAGCGCAGTGTGATGCGTGAAGACGGAATAAATGGGCAGGATCAGTTCTCCTCCTTGACGCGTTCGAGTGCGACCAGAATCTCCTCGTCCGATGCACCGGAGCGGATCAAAGCGACGAGGTCAGCGACAGACTCGCTTTGTGCATCGCGCATGAAGCCGACCAAATCTTCCAGGAATTTGCGGTAGTAGTTCAGGCGAAGTTCCTGTTGGCGGATCTGCTCTCGGCGCTCAGGTGAGTCGTGGGTATTTTCGCTGGTATTCGGACTGCTGTGAGTCATGGGTTCTCAGCGCTTCAATCATGTTGCAGAGTTTGGGCTTACGCGGATGGCAAAGAGTGCAAGTCAATGGGAAAGGGGGTCCAGAGTGATAGGGAAGGATGGAGGTCTGTTTGCAAGTCGGGCGAACGGGTTGATGCTTCCGTACTTACCTCCCTGTGCTCTCGCTGCCTGCTGACCTGGTCTGGGGCTGGCCGTTATGGTCGTCTGTGGCTCCCTGGCCGGCAGAGACGCCGTTGGTTGGGGCACTTTCTGACATGTTCGATGGACTAGGTCGAGCCGTCTGGTTCTTATGTCGTGGCAGGATGGGGCTTGGGATTGAGGCTGGCTATGATGCCCAACGCCGTGCAATCGAGGGTTCGCTTCGTATCTGAGTGCCTGTATCTACCTCTAGGAGGTCTTGTCTTGATGGCATTTGGTCAGCAGCCAAGCTAGAAGCATGTTGGTCAAGTCAAGTCTGGGGAGAAAGCATGGACACATAGTTTCAAGGGTGAAGTATGAACGAGAGGATTATGAGGGGTTGGAGCAGGACAGAGCGGTCGGCCGTACGTTTGTTTATAGTCAAATGGTCCTCCAGATGAGAATGTTCATATACACGGAAATCCCAGGATGTCGTAACCCGTAGGATGAGGAAGTAGAACCTAAGAGGATGCTGAAACGAGGGTTGGAAGTAGGTGGGACCATCACAGGTCAAGAATACACTGGGCACATTTGGGGTCGCTCACTCTCCATTCACATAGCCAAGACTAATATGGAGCCCTAGACACCCTTTGCCTCGTTAGATCTTCGTTGACAACCTCTGCTTCTCGTGCAATAACACTGCATATGAGCTTTCATAAATTAGACAGTGAAAACCTCTACTATTCACGGTTGTAGCTCATATCGGCTGCGGGTATGACTGCCAGCCAATCCCAGTCGGGATAGCGTTCTCCACGATGATCATAGCGGCAATAGATATTGCCCTCAACCAACTAACATCCATAGACTGCATCACCTGTCAGCCAGCCTCTCTCTCTCTCTTTGGAGATATGTGATTGGAGAATGATAGGGTCCCTGGGTCAACTGGAGGATACCCGAATCCAACTTGTATGCTCGACTCTCTCAGAGCATTTCAGTTCTCATTTGCTGTTCTGTGCTTTCTGCTTGACTGGACTGGAAATGCCGTCTGGCCCTTGCTATCTGCCAGTGCAGAGTATGCAAAATACTGATAAGATAAATCAACCAGATAATTCGTGGCTGGACCTTGCATAGCTGCAGGAAACCGATGAGGTCTCGTGAGTTCCACAGTCAGTCACTTCCCCTTCCAGGTTGGGCGCTCCTGGAATTCTACCTTCCACACAAAGGTAACAACGTTAGGGTCAAGCGTCATATGCCTTTGCATCTAGGAATTCAGTTGCCGGACGAGACAGAAACAAAGCTGACCTGCCATTCCTGTAGTCATCGTCAACGCCTCGCTTATCCGTCCGAAGTTCGTCCTTCCTGTCCCAGTACCACATTGTTGAATCAGACCCTCCCTTCCTGTACTGCGTACTTATACCTGTCGTCGACCTCACTTTCCACAATGAACACGGTTTCCATTTTCGCCAGACCTCCTCGATCCACGATTCCGACCATCTCGTTCCTTGGTACCACGCTCACTGTTTGTCGCGTTTGAAGAACTCGCCCTGAATCAGCTCGTTACGCGACAGGGGAAACGATCGATACTCCAACCACATCCTGCAACGTCACGTCTGAAACACCAAGCTGGATGCCACACTCTGCGAGAGTTATCTCGACATAATACACTGTTCTCACCACGTTGTGACTTCAAATAGGCCAACTTGGGCGATGGACGAGGCTGGAGGCACTGGCCAATTCATCGACAACACTGTTCCTGACACCAGCGATCGCTGGGTATCGGATAGCCATCACTATTTGAGAGCCTGTGGCCAGACCATTGCTCTGCGAGGAGCAGTTCAGACTTCGCGTCGGTGCTGGGTATCACAAGCAGATTGGAAGTCGAGGGCCCGTCATCTCCCAGCACAGCGTGCCGTGATCTCCTAGGCCAGGCGCATTAATGGAGTTTATAATCATTTACTTGGGATTCTGTCGTGCACCGCTTTGATGTCGCCCAGTCTTCGCCGCTTCGGCGGGGTCGTGACAGGCGATTGGTATCGCCGTTGACTTCATTACAGTGTGGCGAAGACATCTCTAAGCTGACGATTGTCATCGCGTTCCAATCCATTTCCGCGGGTCAGAAAGCGCTGCCATCATCTGCTCCAGCTGGAGGGAGATAAAATCTGTGTGGTTCTATGCCAGCCATGACACAGTACAGCCGGTCAGGTTTCGCATGGTCAGTCCAAAGCATGCCCTGGGCGGTCCGTTCATATGCTCTCTGTTGGGGATTAGTATGGAGCCCTATTTGCAGGGACAGTGATACCTCATGGCAGTATAGATCTGGCACTCCAGTGAGAAGCAAGTTCGAGAATCTGCCTACGTCTGAAGCATACGTCGACATTTGAGTCTTGACCCCTTGGACCCGGCCACAAGCCTCTGTCGCCCAGACTCCAGTGGTACAGTGGTACTGGCCAACTTTGAGAGTCTCCTCTCAAGAGTACATTTGGGATTTTTCCAAATTCCCTTCGCCATCGCTCCGTCACAGACTCACAGGACACAAGTGACTACCCGAAGATAGGTCTGCAGTTTCTGCTTCTAAGGGTAATGAAGAAAAACATTGCGATTAAGTTCAGAGCCCTATCCGGCGGACTGCGCCAATTGGATCGCCCGTCATGGGGAAAATAGTTCCTGGCGGAACTAATTGGAGGGCTCCACCGGCGCCAACCGTGGAAAACGGAGCAACGAGTGTCAACCTTTCGTTGTCCTCTTCTCTTTAGGAAATTGCATCCGGACGATGTTCCTCGATATACTGAAAGATAGCTTTGTCGAACGGGAATCCTTACGGCTGAAGCTCTGAGGGAGAAACTGTGAGACAACCACATCGACCCGGATGTGGTTCAAACAACACGGTCCTCTTCAGGGCCCGAAGTTCAATATCGAGCCAACTGGTACATCGGCTGAAATGAAGGCCAACGACAGTATCTGTGGACGAAATAAGCAATGAAACATGTTACGCTTAGTCTCGTACGGTTGTAGGTGCAGTCCTTGTGGATTCACATATCACTTTCGAGGCTCCAGGTCAAGCCGCAATCTGCCGATTACCGCCAAGGTCCTGTTGACTCGGCTTCTTTCGATGACCTTGTTCCTTGCGGGTAGCATGGCTGTTTTGCGCCTGTACCTCGACCTTTGCCGCTCGGTTTAACCAGGAAAATGAATACAAAGTACACCTCAAGTGATCAACGCTAACATGCAGAACGTTCTTACTACTCGCAACTTCAAAAGCACACAGTGGACACTCTGCACCTTGCTCGAGTCTCAAGTTCTGAGAAAAAGCAGGACTGTGATTACTCTAAGTCACTGGCTCTTCCACTGGCTTCTTAACAGCCATGGCCATCTCATTTCCAGTGGCTTATGGTGAATATGACCCTCTTAGTCTCTCCCCGCGGACTTTCGAAATGTCAATAACTGTTTGTCTTCTGCGGTGCGTTAACATCCAGCATTATGTACTTCGTGGCCATGACCATCGAAATTGATTTGAAGTATATTGTACTGTGGATGATTGTGGACATTCAATATTTGCTAGTTATAGGTACGGGTGGATTATATTCAGCCAACGCTGTACTCCCTACAGTATATGTATGTGTTACCTATATTATATGAACTACAACCACCTAATGACCTTTGTCTATATCCATGGATTGACTTTGTAGGTAGGTACCTACTTAGTTCACTCTGACATTTTGGCCTCAATCCATTCTGTCAAACCAACCACAGCATACCCTGGAATCTAACCTCCTGTGCTGCTGATCAGCCTTCTCCCGCGGGCCGCGAATGTCGGTATGCAGACGCCATGAGCCATCTGTAGGTACACATCTCCGCGAGTCGAACACAAGAGCAAGAACACCATTACCTGCTAGAAAGATCCAATGGACTACTAGCTGAAATCGATTTCTACACCACAATCGCTACCCATCCCTGGTTTATAGAATTGTGTTGTGATGCAGCCAATGTCTATGTGTACAAAGGCCACATTCCACACACCTGCTCCCCTCCCGAAAAATGTCACCGGCTAAACACGACCCTCCCTTGCTCGAGGGGACTACTATGTACTCTGATTACGCGTGAAATACTAATATAAGCGGAACGGCCCCAGCGCATTGAATGAACTTTGACTTCCGACAACGCTCCATCTCGACAACCACGACACCCAACGCCATATCGCCAAAAACAGGGCGCTATAAAACAAAGCAAGGACCAGCGAGGAGAAGCTAGTAGCCAGTTCCAACATGCACTTCTCCCTCCTTATCCTAGGCGCTTCCGTCGCCTCGGCTCAGTATGCCCGACAATTCGGCCCAGCCCAAGCCCAACTCGACTACCTGAAACAACTCAACGGAGTCTCCCACGATGACCAGGACCAAAACCAGAATCAGAACCAAGACCAGAACGAAGGTCACAACGGAAACTACAACTATGGAAACTATGATGGAGAGGACTACGACGGCGAAGACAATGACGGCTATCAAAATGATGTCCCAAGTCACCACGAACCGTCCCTTGTCCAGTATCCTTCCCCGGCGCCTATGACCCACAGCACATTCGTCGTGCGCCCTTCCCCGGCACCGATTGCTTCGCCGCATGCTCAGACTCCGGCTTCTGGATATGCCTACAACTATCCAAGCCCTGATGCTTCCGAGCCAGTCGCACACCTCCATGCTCCCACTGCTACTACAGCTGTCATCCAGGCACCGCCAACTCAAGCGCCTACTGCTCAGGCCCCTGTTCATCACGCTCCTGCTCCTCAGCATCCTCACCAGGGGGCTCCAGCGCACCATGCTCCAGCCCAGCCGGCTCCAGCTCCAGCCCCTGAAACCAAGGGACCGGCCGCACCCGTCGATGAGCATAACGAGTCGGTGCAAGCACCGGCACCTCATCCCAAGGTAGCACCGGCACCCCAGCAGCACCCTGTGGACCCGGGACTCGTCCCAGATGACGTGCCCGTCGGCGCATCCGGAAATCTCGCCCCCATTGACCCGTTGGAGCCTGGCTCGAATGTTGCGCCTGTGCTTTTCTCCGATAAGCCGAAGTATGGCAAGGATGAGGGCAACACTTTCTGCACCGGACTGTGCTTTGCTAATGAGAGTGATGCGCACTGCGAAAAGCCTTATGTGAGTTTTTTTCTTCTTTTGTCTTCTTTTTTATCCCAGAAAAGAATTCTCTTGCTAACGCTCTTTTTCTTATAGGCTGCTCCCGTTTACAAGTCGGCTAAGGGGTGCTACATGTGCTGCTTTACTTCTGACTTCTAGATCCTATTATGGCTTGATGAATGGATGGAGAGTGGTTTTATATGAGAGGAGATGAGATCTCAGTTCGGTTATATTCCATGTTTTATCTTTCTTCTTCGATGCTGTCAGATCAGAAGGATTTAGTCACGTCCGGACAACCCATTGTTCTAACTTCTGCTTCTTACCTTCTTTGGGGGTGGTCGTCTTCGTCCACTCTGTTACTTCAGAACTGTTTATTCGAGAATCATTCCTTTGTCTTTCATGCTGTCCAATTGTACGCTGAAGCATGTAGCTTGGGTTCTATCCGCAGCTGGGCCATTAGCCGGGTCCATAGACCGTAGCCCTAATCCCAAGCCATCCAAAAGCAAGCGTGACTTGTGGGTTGCACCTCGTACATGCAGGTAAATCCACCTTACTCACGACTAGGCCGGTCTGCAGACACTATGGCATAGATACATTCTCACATACTATTCCAGCTAGGTCACAATGATGATAATGTAAAAAAAAGCTCTTTTTGCCCAGACTTTGTTATATCTCGCTGACCAAAGGCCGTGAGGCTCCAGAAATTAGTTCAAACTCTTTCTCGCTACTGACTCTATCTTTTGATCATATTTTTATAGGATTCGAAGATGGTCGTCGCCGATGTTGAGGGAAAACCAGGTTCACCCCCTGAAACTGGGTTCAGATGTTCCCAAAAAGACTCGCAACCACTTCGACAACATGAGCGAGCTCGCTCGTGAGGCCAGAGCAGTGCTTGCGAGCATGGAAAACGACAGATTTGGTGCGAGATACCCCCGTTAACTTCATCAAACTCGTCAAAACGTATGCACTAAATGCCCCTAAGGGCCCCAATCGCCGGCCATGGAGAAAGTGCATTAGTGCAACAGGCACTTGAACACCTCGACCAGCGAATGGAGAGCATTGGGAAGGCGTCGAAGAAGACGCCACCAACACTAACCAATAATGCATACGACCCGGCAGCTTTCTGGGCACATCTGCAGAAATGGGGTCAGGGTACTGCCCTCAGGTCTCCTTCCCTCCCGAAAAACAACGGAATGCCCGCGACCGACGTCGCACAGGTAGACCTCCGCGATAGAGAGGATCACCATCAAGGTAAGGGATAACGACACATGCGAATAGGATTCGCGCCCTATTCGCGTGTGTCGTTGTCCCTGACCTTGAGGATGATCTCCAATAAGAGATCGTAGAAACGTCTGCATCAAGGAGTTAGCACAATGACAATGCTGAACAACAGCCCCGGAAACGATCGAGATTACGTGATACTTGCCTGAGGCATCAGGACATCTCTCATTCCACTCGCCGATCACCCATTGTCTTCAAGACCTGACAGCATGAGCCAGCGAATTATACTCTGATCCTTGGGTGACTCTTTTTACTTTGTCAGAAGCTACCTGCAGCTGATAAGCATCTGGGACCTGTTGTCGCGATTGCGGGCGCGCGCCCTTCGCATTCGGTATCACTCCACCGAGCTCTCCGAGCCTTATTGACCCCAGCTCGAACCACTCCCTTTTGAGACTTCAAAAACTTCAGCTCTTTCCAAACTCATCATTGAGCGTGTATTCTGATCAACCCCGCTGTCTCGACCCTCCGTTTTCCCATCATGAGTCACGCCGTCCCCGATCTAGACTCGATTGGTATCAAAGCCGAGCATGATCTCGCTGATCAGTTTCGCCGCGAAGTCGCCACTCTTCTGGGGCGCAACAACATCAACTTCCCCGGCGCACAACCAGTCAGCTTCTCGGCGCGACATCTGACGGAGCTGCAACGGGAGGACTACTTCGTCTGCGAAAAGACCGATGGTATCCGCTGTCTGATGTACTTTGCGCGCGGGGATCCCAACTCAGACACGCCTGAAATCCACTACCTGATCGATCGCAAGAACGACTACCGCTACGTACCGGGTCTACACTTTCCCTTGCCGAACGACGACACTTTCCAGAGCTACCACGTCGACACCCTGGTCGACGGCGAGCTCGTCAACGACACCTACGACGATGGAACCACGCAGCTGAAATATTTGGTCTTTGATTGTCTGGTGTTGGATGGACAGAGCTTAATGCACCGTACCCTGGATAAGCGGCTGGCCTACTTCAAGGAGAAGGTTCTCAGGCCGTACAATAGCATGTACCGCAAATACCCGGAGGAAAAGGCCCACCGTGCCTTCGCGGTGGAGGACAAATCCACCCAGTTCAGTTACGGCATTGAAATGATGTTCCGCGAAATTATCCCCAAGGTCAAGCGCATCCACGGTAACGACGGTCTCATCTTTACTTGCCGGAGTACTCCGTACCGCATTGGCACCGACGAGCACATTCTGAAATGGAAACCGCCCCAAGAGAACACGATCGATTTCCGTATGCGACTCGAGTTTCCGACACTCGAGCCAGATTCCGAGGATGAGGCGGACGGTGTTACTCAGCCCTACGTGGACTACGACGCTATTCCGATCTGCCACCTGTTCGTCATGCTCAATGCCGGCGAGTACCGTCATTTCGCGGAGATGTTCGTGGAGCCGGAGGAGTGGGAGAAGCTCAAGGCTATGGGCGTTCCACTCGATGACACTATTGTCGAGTGTGCGAAAGATGCGGAAGGACGCTGGCGCTTTCATCGTATCCGCGACGACAAGAATGATGCAAACCACATCTCCACTGTTGAGAAGGTTCTTGAGAGTATCGAGGACCGCGTTACTGAAGAAGATCTCATCCGTCTTGCTCCTGTCATCAAGGCGGCCTGGAAACAGCGCCAGCATAATATGGCTGCTGCGGATGAGGAGAAGAAGCGAAGAGCCCAGGTCATGCCTCCATCTGCAGCCCCAAACGGTATTAAGCGGAAGTTCGAGGCATAATGAAATTATGGGGATATAGATGACTTACTCTTCTTACTCTTCAGGTTCATTGCAAGGCGCTTGGCGTTTGGTTTGGGACTTTGTACTTTATAATGTGGCATGGCAATATGGAGGAAAGCAATGAGAACAGCAACTGTGCATCCTTTTCAGTAATATATCCATAACAATATGTACTGGTAACTCAAGTTTGACGAGGTTCAACGTCTGAAGTACATCCCTATGCGGAAGGATTACCTAAGGATTTTCCAGTTTGCTCCCTTCCAACCGCATCATCTTTCTCATCATCAGACGATCAATAGTTCCTGTTCTCTTTCATCATCTTCCCATCTCTAATATTGCTTCAGTCATCACCATCAGTCCGACACGATGGGCGGCCACGGTGAGGCGACGGGGACGCCCGATCCCGTCGACAAAGGGTTCGCCACGCTCAATACCATCAGGTAAGTCGCTCCTTTTGCCTGAAATAATTATCTCCAGGCTTCTTAAACCTACTTTTATCGGTCGCGAATGCTAACTGGCATCACAGAATCGGTGTGAAGGCCATGGTGCAGAAGGTTCGTTTTTGACCCTGTCGTCGCAAATTCTGGTGATCGCCTCACGTGACTTTCTGTGGTTGAGTCCAATTTGGGTTTTATATTGACTGTTCTTTGTAGGATGGAGAACTGCGAAAGGCTGAAATTCTGTCTATTAGGCAGCGGAAGGATGGTCCTTCATTCTAGTATGTTCTCTCTGTTCATTTCCTTTGTGCCTTGGATTGCTAATATCAAGTCCAGCGTACATTATGTCGACTTCAACAAGCGTCTTGATGGTATGTACTGCAAATATTGCATTGCTTGAAACCGAACTATCCTAACATCTGATCTCAGAATGGGTTGCATCTTCGCGCATCGATCTCTCCCACGAGGTTGAATGGCCCCAGCCAGAAAAGGCTGATAAGAAGAAGACCGGCGCTGCTAGCAAGGCGGCGCCCAGCAAAGCTGCAAGTGCCAATAAGCGTGTCCGGGCGGACAGCCGGGATCCGTCTCAGACGCCCGATATCTTAAGCGGCAAGAATGTCAACGTCGGCAAAGCATCACGACCCCCGAAGGCCGGGGGCAAAGAAAACCTCGGCACCGAAACACCTGGTGAGACCTCGGCGTTCCCATCTGCGGCCGTCTCGTCAGTCGGGACGCCCAAGGCCACCGAGTCCGACGACTTTGAGATGGCGGATGCCGCAGCAGAGGGCAAATCAGGCAACCCAGATGAAGTCTACATGGCGTCTGGCGAGGTGATCTCGCGTGGCGAGGAAATCGAGCGACTCCGCACAGGCGGTAGTATGACCCAGAATCCGACGGAGATTCATCGTGTACGAAACCTGACCCGTCTCCAAATGGGCAAATACGACATCGAGCCGTGGTATTTCTCCCCGTATCCGGATTCATTCTCGGACGTCGACCTGGTCTACATTGACGAGTTCTGCCTAAGTTACTTTGACAACAAACGTGCTTTCGAGCGCCACCGCTCAAAGTGCACCCTGGTGCACCCACCCGGTAATGAGATCTACCGCGACGACTACATTTCCTTCTTCGAAGTCGACGGCCGTCGCCAGCGGACCTGGTGCCGAAATCTGTGTCTACTCAGCAAGCTCTTCCTCGACCACAAAACGCTATACTATGACGTCGACCCATTCCTGTTTTACTGCATGTGCACCCGCGACGAGACAGGCTGCCATTTCGTTGGCTACTTCTCCAAAGAAAAGGATTCCGCCGAGGGATACAACCTGGCCTGTATCATGACTTTGCCGCAATATCAACGTCGTGGCTTTGGTCGTCTGCTCATCTCCTTCAGTTACGAGCTCAGCAAGCGCGAAGGCAAGCTCGGCTCGCCCGAGAAGCCGCTCAGTGATCTGGGTCTACTCGGGTATCGACAGTACTGGCGCGAGACGCTCGTGGAATTACTTATCGAGCCCAATCGAGAAGCTATGAGCGAGAACGAGCTCGCTGTGCTCACCTCCATGACTGAGAAGGACGTCCACGAGACTCTGGTAGTCTTCAACATGCTCCGGTACCACGTAAGTATTGAACTCAAAGCTGCAGCCCCATCAACCCCCATATCATCTGCTAACTCTCCGCAGAAAGGAAACTGGGTCATCGTACTCACAGACCATGTCGTTGAGGAACATGAAAAGCGCCTCAAAAAGGAGGCTATCAAGGGGGCGCGCAAGATCGATCCCGCCCGTCTCCAGTGGAAGCCTCCTGTCTTCGCTGCTTCCAGCCGGACCTGGAACTGGTGAGAATGGGTGTGTTTTGTTTTACGTTCCGCGAATTGCTTATCATATGGAGGCTATCTAATGTATGCTCATGCTTGTTTGGGGCGTTAATGGACGCCGAACTAAGGATCAGATTTGGAGATGCGGCGCCTCAGTGCTGTCAGGCCTCTGATTCGATTATTTCGACGTCGCGGTTATTCTGTCGGCGTATCATAGGGGGGCAAGGCGTTTATTTGGGGCCTTTCAGAGGACTCCATCGGTTGATACCTATCGTTTCTTGTGTACTATTGGTGACTCAGGGTGGCTCAGTTGGCTGCTCAGGCTGCTCACTGAGCGACCCTTTCATTCCTAATCTTGTTATCTAGTCTTTTACCACCTTTTACCTGCTCCGATGGTAACCGCGCTGGCTAGTCCCAGAACTGTAGTCACGCCTACTTTCCTAACGTCGATTGACTCTATTTCTTCGATCCTGCCTAAGAATGTGGAAATATACCTCGTCCCTACGTTCTCTTCCGCTTACCCTATAATGCTAGCCCGAATGAACAAACACTGTGAAGTCCTCGCGGTCCGCACAAGAGTACAAAACAGCCTTTGGCAGACCGATCAAACTCGCTGGCTTGTCAAATGATACTCGAATTCGGCGATACTGGATTATGAAGATGGCATTGAGGACGGGTCGATTGGACGAATGTCACGGTTGAATGTGGAGGGCAATGCTCAGTTCTCAGTGCAAGGAGATATCCACCGACGCCTGGCTCCTGCTCGTTTCTGGAGGTGAGCCGAGGCTGAACACTTGGGGAAGTCGAGAATCCAGACCGGTCAAGGTCGGCCATGGCCCATGGTGTTGGTGGGAGTTTGGTGATGGTGCGTTGATGTAAGCCCTCTCTCGCTAGGTATGATCAGGTCTTCAGCGAGTATTGCCTGAGCCTGAGGCCCTCTCAACACAAATTACCCAGATCATATGACGTATGGCTGGATGTAGTTAAGGGAAGGAGCGAACCATACCTAGGAGGGAAGGAGCGAGCACGGAAGAACATAAAAAGGAGTTCTTCTGTCCACCTCTTCTTCTTCTTTCCTCTTCCCTTCTCCAGTTCTGTTACCTTCTCAACACAGGAACAAGTTATCTCTTTTGTTCTTTTGACACGCCACCTCTTACTCCAGCCCCTCCCCAATCTCAACATCAGCCCCCGCCGTACCAAGAGCCATGCCTTGTACCCCATTCGTTTCGTCGAAGTTCTACACAACCATGGGCAAGCTTCAGGTCGGATGTCATGAACACTTAATGCTCAGACCTGGAGCCAAAAACATCTCGACTCCCGGATAACAGGACCTGCTGGCGGCTCTGTCGACGAGGAGCAGGTCTTCGTCTCCAGCGAACGAGGAGTCCAAGATAGGCTGGAAGGACGAGATGAGCTATTTTGGGCGCCGCTTCGAAAAAAAACAGCAGCGGGACCTTGTGATGGGAGCGAACCGTGGGAGTATCTTGCCATCGCACTTGTCGAGTCGTCGTCACTAAGCATTGACGAGATCCGTGATAAAATATATGGTTTAGTTAAACTCAAGGATGGAGCGCAACGTTTTCTCGCCACAATGCCACTTGCCGAGGCGATAATGAAAAATGACAATGTGGCTAGACATCGCCATAGGTTCTTTGAAACTGCTAGAAGGTTTCGCAATCGCTTGGGATCGTTGTCCCCTAGAGGAGACCTCCGGGGTGTCTTGCCGCCATATCGTGGCTACTCGGGACAATCCGACTTTGTCATGAAGACGAGTTCGGACGTAGCCAAGATAGTGGGAGAGGGCAAGACGCCTTGGATCGACGAGCATGACCTGTCGGCACCCGGATGATAAGCAACTCTTTCAACAAACCCCCTAAGCCTGGTCCGACTGCACCAGATGAGCAACGCCGTGCCAACGCGTCGCTTCACAATCGTTTCTGCTCATAGGTATATGCCGATTGCCGAGAACACCTTTGCGCGCATAAAGACACGGCTGTCACGGCTCTCACCGTCTGACGGTATTGACAACCCGGTCAGCACATGATGTCTGCAGCTAGCCGGATATTCTGAGGTAAAGAGCTTCCTTGCCGACCTACTAGTTTTATGCCATATTACTAGTGGGGCTCCGGCACGAGGCACCGAGATCGCCCAGGTTCTAAGGGCTTCATCGGCCGTCGCTGGCCGAAACCTCTTCTTGGACCCCCAGCGCGGTCTGTTCCTGATACGGCTCACCTACTCGAAGACCTTCTCGACGACGAATATCGAGCAGAGGGTGGTACGGGTCCTACCACCCTCCCTGAGCTACCTACTACTGGTTTACCTGGTAGTTGTGTGCCCATTCAGGGTGTTTCTTTGCGAGGTTAAGCAAGCCGAGGCCGTTTGTTACAGGTCGTGGAGGACTTGGGGCTATGAGGCATGTGACTTGAGGGAGACGGACACGTAACAAATCTAACAATAAGGGAGGGGCACGTGCTGCTGATCGGACAGGATATCAGCACGTCCTGGCGGAGATGTTTTCCTTCCTTCCTTCTGTCCTCATGCTTGGTTGCTTTGTTTAATGTCACTACATTGGTCGATCTTGATCATTCGTAACTGGGCGCAACACCGTTGAACTCATCCAGGGCATCCGTTTCATAAAGCCGGACTTTGCGCTAGCAGCCAAAGTGAGGTGTTCATATCTTCGGCAGGAAGATGAGAACGGGCTCAGCAAGCGAGACTCCGATCTTGAGGACGCAGTCTTCTGGGCTGAAATGCCGATATTTCAAGCCACGCTTGAAGGCCCTGATTGGTGTCACTCCTGGCAATGCACGTGATATTCGCTTAGCCCCAGGAAGGGGTGCATTCGAAGTCATTTCACTGTGCCATGTCATACATCAAACATCAACTTCACCGATCTAATCCAATCTCCGCACCAGCATGTCGATACTGGGTCCCAAAGGCCTTCTCTTTGACCAAGAGTGTAGGGCTTTCGTCGACTATTGCAACGGGGTCTCCCTCTTCGTCATGGGCAATGCAAACTTGTCTGTCTCCCAGCTCGCCGGCTTCATTATGGAGCTCCAGATCCGTCTGCAGTGTTTCTGGACGGCGCTACCGACGATGACGAACTCTTTCGGCACCAACTAGGTAAGACTTACGCCACCATGCTTTATTCTCATGCTCACACATATATAGGCCAGATAGCACAGTACATGTTTGACATGAATTGGAAATATGGATTCATGACAACGTACAAACAGACAATGTTCCTACGTAAGGTTGACATTGGTCGGGTATGGGGACTGCACGGAATACTCCCCTGTCAATGATCACGACGAGGTAGGGAGTAATACGGGGCAACAGGTGTCCCTTTGCCAGAGCTTTCTTCATGTCAGGTTGGCCCTAGCAAATCGGAATTTGGTATGGGTATGGGCTTGCGGACGCGGACGCAGTGGACAGAGAGATTCTCTTGAGAGGCTAGAGTCTAGACTCTTTCATCAAGCAAGTCTGCAATATCGATCATCAATTATCTCTCTCCTTGACCAGTCTGGAAGATGTGACCCTCAGTCAGAGCTCGACGTGGAACATAATGCCCATCTTTGTAGAATCGGAGTAAATAGAGTCGGCAGTCGGACTAGACGTAATACCTACGAGACTTCGTCTCACCTTCTGACTCTCCCTTTCACCTCTTAACTCTTTATTCATTTGCTCTAACATCTCCAACCCAGGACTCTTCCTACAATGTTCTCATTCTTCAACTTCCAGATTCTTCAACCTTCTTAATGTCATCCTCACCTGAGCCACGCACTCCATGGTTCCACCAAGGAACCGACCCTATCACAATCATCACCCTCGACCAACCCATCCCTTCACGGTGGAAGATCCTCTCGAAGCTCAACGAGCATGACCACCAAGGCACCGAAGAAACGCGTGGTCGCCACGACCACTACTCCTACGCTACACTCAAACTCCTCTGCTGCGATCCAAAGAAGCCCTCCAATCAAGCCTTCATGCGAATATATCTCCAGGTTCCTACCAGAAACACCGAGATGCAAGGTCCGCAGACCCGATCCCGCCAGGCCACAAAATTCACGCCCCCAGAGTTAACTGCCTACCAGGAGCTGACTCGGCAGGATTTCAGACATGTACCAAAGCTGCTAGGATACAAGGTCAGCACTCAAGACAAGTCAGGGCTGGTACCTGGCGGATATGCGATCTGGCTGGTGTGGGAAAAGGTCCCTGGTCTACGTCTCGCTGAGTCGAGTAACAGGCTTGCGAATCATGCATACTGGACTCTGTCCGCTGTCGAGAGAGAACGTATCCGTCAGGCCTTTATAGAGGTTCTTCCGTATGTGTGATTCTGCCCCGTTTTTGCGTGCAGGCTAATGATAAGGTTTACTTTAGTCTGGCCTACGTGAATGGGTATAAGCCCTGGGCGCCTGGTCTCTCGAACCTAGTCTGGCATAGTGAATCAGGAACCCTGTATGGTTATCATTGTGTTTTTTCATGTCAAATGATGAGTGGGCTAACATTTTGTTCCATTCTTTAGTTACTTCATCGGTATCCACGGCCTGATGGAGAAACGTACAGACCGGAGCAAGTTCAGGGTCGGTCCTCAGATGCTGGCGTGCTTTGGCCTTGTGAAACCTTCTTCAAAAGCATGGCTTCAGAATGATTGGAACGGGGATACTACAGGCTGGGAAAGGTAGCTCATATAGAGCTAAGAGGAGGGGGGAGGCGGGGGGTGTCCATCTAATACTAGCACATCCCTTTCTAGCTTCATTGGGTCTTGATAAGAGCACTTTCTTGGAAACAAAGTGAATATGCTTGCCCAGTACCGGTAGGGACTATTGCGTAGAAGACAATGCCTTTCCTCAGTTGCGGGACCCTGATGACGCCGTCGATAATACTCGCTGCGGACTCGCTAGGTTTGAAGTAGGATAGGTACCTAGATCACTAGCAACCCTCCATGACTCCCGTCTCCCTGAGTGCTCGGGCAGTGAGTATATATACCAAGGGTCTGTCGAATCTCGTGCATTATGGCGACTGAGATTCGTCGTAAAATTGACTCAATGCCTTATTTGGGCTAGGTTCTAGTCGGCGCCTGGTCGGAGGGTAGGTTGAGGAAGTTAAGGTTAGAGGGAGGGTCTGAAATACACGCTGGAATGAAGTTTGGAGATGAAGCTCAACGGCGGTAGAAGTAGTAGTACGGGGGCAGTAGTAGATCGCGGAGACATGTCATAGAGACATAACTATGGTAGTGTCTGAAGGATTGTTAGTCTACATACAGAGGCGACTCTTCTCTATGTTACAAGCGTCCTACGTCTACGTGACTGGACCGGGAAAGAGACTGCTCAATAATGGATTCATGTCGCGACTATCAGTATGTGTGAGACTTAGCTACTCGGCAACAATTGGGCATTGTGGTACTGCTAGGTCGGAACTAGCATGCAGCCACATAATCGCGCATGCAGGACGTTGATCGGGAGATGTTGGTCATCCACACATTAAAAGCCATTAAAGGCTACCGTCCTGAATCACATTGGGGGGATTTGATATCGAAAGATTGAAAGAGAAAGAGCACTGGAGAAACGCAAATCGCGTGATGGGTAGAGAGGATATGGATCATGGGGCGCAAGGCCCAGCTCTAAGAAAGAGCAAAGATGTTCATCGAGAATTAGCGAAAACGGACACAAAGTCCTCGCTGCAGTAGAAATCCATGTGTCGAGAGAAGAACCGGAAACGCTAGCAAAACCGTATGCATGTGAGGCCGAACCTGCCTACCAACCGTACGTTTCGGCAGGCTTCTTCTGGTTACGACGCCAAGGCTGACGGGGCTTGTTACCCGTTCCGTCATGGGGTCCAGCGGCATGGTTATGAGTGTTGTTTCGAGGTCTGGAATTGCCGTATCCAGCATTGCGGTTTCGAGGCGGGCCGGTGCCGGTCTTCCGCGGGAGGATGACAGTCTTTGGCTCGGCAGACCCAGGCAGAGAGACAGTGACACAGGTGTTGCCATTGCTGTCACGGTCATCGCGCCCGACGTCGAACATAGGGATCCTTTGGGCTTGGACCTGCTTTGGGGCTCGGCCACGCGATCGTTCTGACGGGCGGGTGGCATCCCAAGAGTTCTGGGGTGCCATGTCGGGCACACGGACAGCGGGCAAAGATCCAGGTTCGCGATCCTCAAACATTTCATCCTGTTCGGTCACTTGTCGGGCGGCGTGATCGCCTCCACCATTCTGAGAACGTGCGTTACCATTAGGGAAGGAGACCGAGACAGCATCGGCCTGGACAGAGAGAGGCTCCTTGCTCGCAGATGTCACTGCCAAGGCACCCTTCTTCTGGACCGTTCCCTGGCTCTTCAACAGAGTGTTGAACCTTTCCTGCCATGACTGGCTAGTCGAAGGAACAAGTCCTGAATTGCGGGGCGCGGCCGCCGCCATCGACGCAAATGTAGGGGCGGGCGCCGGGGCGGGCGGCGGAGCAGGGAGGGCCTTCGGAGGCAACTTGACAATGGGCTTCGTCTTGGGCAGGTTCACGAGTGGGTGGTCGGCATCCCCAGAGTAAGCAGGGTGCTTGAAGACCTCCTCGGGGGGAGGGGGGAAGGGCTGTTGCGCTCTTTCTCCGCCAGGCGCTTTACCTGCTCGGTGGCGGATGGGAAGAACCTAGAACTGCGAACAGGGACACTGCCAGATGAGCGACCACCTGAGTCAGGAGCCACCAATCCCTCTCCAGGGGCATCAAGACTTGTCAGCGGGTTCGCGTTGAGTCTAGCCTTTGCCTCGGCGATTTGTTCGTCGTTGTTAACGACCTTCTCGTGACCCTTCTTCAAAACGCGTCGGCCGTCTTCATTCCTCTCCACCTTTTTCCAGGTCTCCTCGTACGAGACAGGGGCGGGTGGACGCTTGTGTCGCTCGGCAAACTGGGCCATGAAATTCTTTGAATCTTGTGCTTCCTTCTCAGCTGTGATCTGATGGAAGCTCTGCCAGGCTTCGAGAGCCCGCTTGCGATCGACGCCCGGCGGTCCGATGGGGCCGGGCCGTCCAATCGGCCTCATGGCGCCAAATGAGGGCTGACGTGCCTCGGGGGATGGCAGAGAGCCAGCTGGCTCTTGAGAATTGGGAAACTTAGGAGCAGACATAGTTGCGGCGTCCAACCCGAGTGTACGTAGTGGGTTTTCGCGTGGGGGGAAACTCCCAAGAGGTTGGTCAAAGATACCGTTACCGAGTGTAAGAGTGTGATCTGGGCCAAATGGCTTCCACGGGTTTTTGACTGATGGAGAAGTCGTCACAATGTTCGGATGAGACCACGGGGAAGTGGAAACGTTCAGATTGCCTTGCCACTGTGAATCGTGCTGCTCATCCAACTTTGCGTCAGATGACTTGCTCTGGGTGGGAGAATGAGGTGCAGTCTTCAGGTTGGAGGAAGGTGGAGGGGCAGGGTGGGTGTCAAAAGGAGGAGAAGAAATGCGTCTGTTGGGATGTTTGGAATCAACGTCCGTGAATTTCTTCACAGTAGCTGGATGATGAACTTTCATCAGACCGTACTGTTTGGGAGCACCAGTGAGTTCTGGGACAGGTGGTTTGGGAGGTGAAGAGATAGAAGGATTGGGTAGTTGAGAAAGTTGAGAGGGAGGTGGTGGAGGAGGATGAGTTTGAGGATGAGATTGTGGGGGGGCATTGTTGCGACTCTCAGTTTTCTTTTCAGGTGCAGGTCCCATTGCCGCGAGTCGTTGCCTAATCCTCTCTTTCTTAGCTGCTTCCTCTTTCTCCTCTTGTTCAATCCGCCGCTGCCTAGCCTCTAATCGCTTTTCCTTCATGATACGCTCTTGCAAAGCAACAGGGTCCTCTTGAGGTACTTGCGCAACTTGAGGAACCGCTGCCTGTGTCTCCTGCGGAGGCGCGCCTACATCAATAGCGGGACGCACAGTGCCGTTTGGCCCAGACAGGGGCATCTCATCTTTTCCATGGCGCTGTTCGTGGCCCGTTAGTGCTGGATCACCCAGACCATTCACTTGAGAGCCTCGTCGATGGTCATTATATCTCGGAGCGGCGTCAAACCGGCCAACCGACATCCTACGGCCAAATCCTCCGCTTCCTCCGCTCACATTGGAAGATGCACGTCGACGATTGCCCCAGCCTGTACCTTCTTGGTGGCTTGACCTATGTGTTTGGAATGCAGCAGATGGTTCCGCCGGTCCAGTTGGATGATCGTTGGGCCTCTGCAAGACTGCAGGAGCTCGATGGTGCTGATCATGGCGCCAAGGCCCTCTTCTGGTCTCTTCCACCGGCTCGTACTGGGAGGATCGAGGATTGAAAAGCTCACGAGGCAAATCTGACTGAGGCTCCTTCCACGCGCGGTTGAAATCATCCGCTGCAATCTCCTTAGGTGGCATTGGCATTGGCGCATGGTGGCCGTCATCCCTCGGGTGATATCTCCCAGGCATGCGCTGTTGATGAGGCTGCACTGGGGCACTGACGGGGGATACTCTTTCGACCGGAGGTAAAGCAGCCCAAGGAGACTTGGATGGCGGTGCCGGGCTTGTGGAGCTGGATGGTACTTTGTCATTTGTACCTTTAGAAGAAGCACTCGCAGTTCTTGCTTGTCGTTCAGCCCCTAGGCCAACTTTGAATACAACGGCGTTGGGTCCCACTGAAGCAGTCGGCTTGGGCGCAGGTTTGGAAGCTTCCTTCGTAGCCTTCGGCTCCACAGGCGGTAGTTCTTTGGGCTCCCGATGGCTGGGAGGCGGTGGAGGGTCATTATGCGGTTGAGTAAGGTTGACCTTGGTTCCGTCCGTCCACTCAATCGTCTCAGGCGCCCAGTCATCCTCATCGTCGTCGATATCCGCCCACTTTGCTTCCGAGCTGACAGCGCCATCTTCTTGAATCCGAGAAGTCATATGGATTCCATACTGCTGCTTTAGTTCTTCGTCTGTCAGGTGCTTTTGCGGAGCGGGCGCAACAGCTACACAGATATGAAGGTCAGTATGAATCCTTCGGGCATGATTGTATTGACATATACATACGTCGATTTTTATTCCAGACTTGACTCGGATCAGGCCCCGAACCACCAGGCTTGCCTGCGCCTGCTCCACCCTTCGAAAACGAATCGCGCATGCCGAGTGTAGTCTTTGCGACTAAGCGCGGTCTGGAGCTTGGTTGTGGAGTACCAAGGGGCGTCGTAGTCGTGGATGGCACTATGCACGTTAGATCTGTGAGATATCGTTCACTTGCACTTCAAAAATACCTTTCTCCGGCACCTTTGGTGGTGCTTGTACTCCCGCCACCTTATTCACCGAGAACTTCGCAAACGAGACGGGTTTGAACGCAGCTGGTTTCTTGACCGAGCCACTACGCACATGGGATTTGCTGTCTGATCGGCTGGCATCCGACTCCGAGCCACCTTGCGATGCAGTGTCATCTCCGCCGTCCGATGCTGAGGTCACTCCGTTGAGTTCGAGTACTCTGGTCGCAACGATTCCAACGCCCGGTTTAGAAGTATCCTGCGACTGGATTAGCGGGTACCTTTGGGCACATCCATGCGTGATGCTCACCGTCGTTGAGCCTTGGGTATTATTGTCACCAGCAGTTCCTTCTCCCCGTGAACCAAGCGTCTTCGTCTCCTCATGGTCCTGCTTATCCTTCAAGTCTGAGTTGTTCGAAGTAGCGGTAGTCATTGCGATATGTTCAGTCTTCCCTGCGTCCCCTCTAGCAGATATATTGTCGTTGGTGCTCGCAGGAACGTCGGAAGGCGAAGGCTCGCCGCCCGACAGGGTCTGATCTACCACATCGCGGTTGCTCTGCTCTGCCATAACAATTCTCGATTCTGTTCCAACAATAGTCGCGACCATGTAAGCCAAAGTGCCCTGGCGCTGGGAAGATAGATCCGGGGAGGCAACAGGACGCAGATCGAACATGCCAGGTACCCGGGTAGGCTTACCTATCGTCAGATATCAAGGATCGCCACAGTTGCACTGGTTCCTTGACTGGTTGCACCCTGAATGTATGGGATCTCACAACCAGGGATAGGGTCGGCGAACTCTTTAGACAGTTGATGGTAAAGTCCGGCGTGTCAAGTTGGGCTCGATGTGGAGAGCACGATCGCGGAATCGGTAGGCGCGTAAGTCTCGGGATATCCGCGGCCCAAGAGGTCCCAGAAAAGGGAGAAGGGTAAAGAGGGAAGGGTTCTGCGTAAGGACGGTTGATGATACAAAGATAGGGAGGATGATACGGAATTCAAGAGCCAACTCGGGTTGAAGCTGAGGGTCGCTGTTTCCGGTTTAGCGTGGCCCGGACGAAAGTTGTGAGGTCTGCCCACCTCACCTTGCTTGATCTCTCGAACGCCCTAATCGTGACTGACGAAAGTCGTTTTTTTGAAATTAGTTGATTTGCTCTGGATGGTATTGAACACCAGTCGAGAGGGATTTTTACGTATTTAGGAATCTAAGGTTAATGTGCGTGTGCTGCGATGAGTGATCCCCGTGGAAAGAACTCAATACTTCGTACTCGTTGTTCGTCACTTGACGTTCTCTACGTATTTTACTATGTACCTCTACCTCGTCGATCATTGCTACGGAAAAGGATGAAGGACAGCAGATCTTATATTGAAATACAGTGAGGCCTAAAAACCCCGCTAGAACCACAGGCTTCCCTTGCACCGAGTGGGAGGATCCAGTATATACATCAATCCTCCCACCATTTCGTAGAAAGAAAAAGCTTAGTGGGGGTGGTTCTTGTGGTGACCTGTGGGAGAGACGAAGTTAGTCATGCATTGCCCATTGGAATAAGTGAATAGAGGTATAAAAGATCTGGAGAACGTACGCAGGTGGAAGTAGTACTCCATGCTGTAACCCAGGATCAGGATACCGGCAATAGCGTGGACAAGGGCTGCACCAGTTAGCGCTCCATTCAATACCAACTGGCATTTGAAAATACATACGAGCACCGGAAGCGTTCTTGCCGCTGAAGTAGCGGGCCTGGTAGCGACCGATGAGGCCGGTAGGCTTGGCAGCAGCGGCAGGGCCACGGGGAAGACCAGCGTAGAAGGTCACAACACGCTCCATACGGGCGGCATCTTGGGCGGCACCGATGGCCTGTATCGAAGATATGTCAGTTATGTAGGCGAGGAGAAAGGCGGCATTCGAATCATATCGCAGGCTTCACGAAAATCGACTTCGGAGCAGGACGGGTGTGGAAGGGGTGCATGAAGTCGAAGATGGCAGCGCATGGGAAACTCACGTTAGGAGAGGCAACCTAGAATGAGAATTAATATCGTTTGCGAAAGCGAGGAACCCACATTAGTCATGGGGGTGAGGGTATTCTTACCTTGGGGGGGATCAAGGTCGAGAGACCTCGGCGGGCAATGTAGCTCATCTTGTCTAGGCTGAAGGGTGTCAGAAATCGGTCGCATTCGATAGAGCGACTCTCATTGAGCATTCGCAGGGTGACAGAGACGTGGACTTACGTTGATTCGCAGCGCAAGTGAACCAAAGAAAGCTGATGGAGGAGGAAGGAGGAACAAACCGAGCGCTGCGGGTGTTCGGCTTGCCAAGCCCGGCTAAACCCGATTCGGTGGTGTCGTGACCTGCCTGTAAATCGCAACCAAACCACACTTCAAGGGAGTCCTCATTGGCAACGACCATTCCCAGCGTCAAAAAAGACACGATGTCGCTTTTCAGAATTGGCGGTGCTAGCCTTCGGGTCAGCAGAATTGCTGCACCTGTCAATGCTCGTTTTGTCTCCAGTGCCCCCACGGGCATCCCCTCCGTGAAGACCGACACTTCAGATGCTCCCACCACCCCTCGCAAGGACAGCTCCCTGATCAGCCATGAGACTCCCTCCGAGGCCATGACCCGTCACCAGCCGGATTATGACGCTACCATTGACCACGGCACCTCGTACGATATTCCCACCTGATCCCGTCGCAGATTCTTCCGCTAACCCTTCGACCTCAATCAAGGCAATTCTCCCCGGTGCCCAAGCGCGTGATGGATGGTAGCGAGCCCGGCGACACTCTAGCTGCGGCCGTTCTCTCCGGAGCTCCTACTGATCTGCAGGCCCGCACTGCCCGGTACGTTGTGCAAATCTCGAGCCGTATATCGCCTGGTTCCCACGCACTGACTCATGACTTTCGCAGCATCTACCGCCCCAGCAAGGCCGCAACACAGTCGGGTACCTGGCACCAGCACCATTGGCGCATGGACTGGGATATCCTGCAACGTGGTCACCGTTGGGAGAACCCGCTCATGGGGTGGCAATCGTCCGCCGATAATCTGCAGGGAACACACCTGAAGTTCAAGTCAAAGGAAGACGCCATCGCGTTCGCTCAGAAGCAGGGCTATGAATACTTTGTTCAGGAACCTAACGAGCGCCGTTTCGTGCCCAAGTCCTACGCCAACAACTTCGTTCACGAGCCCAAGAAGCTCAAGCACATCAAGACCAAATGATTTGGCTTCGCTGTATTGTACATATTTCCTATTTTACCACTCGAAATCAGTTTCGCACAATTCAAGATCTCGTCTTTCGATGTGTTATCGTTTTTGCATGCTTTAACTTCCACGGGTCAGGGCATAGCAGGACCAGCTTCAAGCTTTCATCTTTTGGCAACCTGACGACTGGGACATTGACGGCGACCTCGGGAACGTGATGGATTCTTGAAAATCCTAGGTACCTGAGTATAGGTAACTAGACATGAATCTTTCTTGGGCCGTGTTGGTTGCCACGGGCATCTTATGTACGGAGTAGCCACATGGAACTAACCAGGACCACCACCGCCCACCTCGTCAATTTTATGCTTACGATGTACTATTTGCATAACATACCGTCGGTCCGTCTCCAAATACTTCAACATGGGAATCAGTCAAGAATACCTAGTTACGTTGGGAGGTAGCTTTAATTTCGATGATGGGGAACAGAACATTCCAGTCAGAGAGTCGATAGGGAACTATACACTTCCTTGAAGCAATATCTTTAAGGTATACGCCGTACTGTCTAGGTTACAATACTATCATGTCCATATAAGACAGGCCCAGGTAAACGAAGCTACGTATACGTTAAGGGGGTGTTCTATCAAGTCCAGCACCCAAAGTCTGTGTTTCATTTGGCAGTGATAGTACTTCGTATAGGACAGAGGCTTGAATTCTTGCGGCACTGGTAGAACGTATGATAGTTCATAAATCTCCCAGATGAGGTTGAGATTGCAAAGAAACAATCTGCGACACTGAAAGTGACGAAGACCATGATGCACAGCTAAAGGCCGAACGGGCCCCGCCACCCCCCACTCTAAAAATTGATAAGATCAAAAAGATTAACAACTTTTCTTTTCCACCTCTATACTCCCCGTTCTAATCGCATCCCCAAAAATGGTTTCCGAAGCAGATAATACCGTCCCTGCTCTCCGCAAGGTCCTGGTCTCTGAATCTGAGCCTCTTGCTCGCCGTTTCCGCGCTCTTTTCTCTCTCAAGCACTTGGCCTGCCTACACCCTACCACAGACCAGACCCTCCCCGCCATCGAAGCAATCGCCGCGGGTTTTGCCTCACCCTCAGCTCTGCTCAAGCACGAGCTTGCCTACTGCCTTGGCCAAACCAAGAATTTTGAGTCAGTCGCATACCTACAACATGTGGTGAAGGACACCGAGGAGGATGCGATGTGCCGCCATGAGGCCGCTGAGGCGCTGGGCGCCCTCGGATATGCCGACAGCTTGGACATCCTCAAAAAATTGAGAGATGACACAAATGAACTGGATATTATTCGGGAGACTTGCGATATTGCTGTCGACCGAATTGTGTGGGAGAACTCGGAGGAGCGAAAGGCTGAGAAATTAAAGCCTAGGTACATACGAATTGCGCACAAGAATGCATATTGCGAAGAGTCATGCTGACACTGATATCCTTAATTTACAGTGATTTTACCTCTATCGACCCTGCTCCACCCATGCCCCTGGAGGCCAGCGCCGAACCCTGCATCCCCGACCTAGAGAAGAGACTTCTAGACACAAAGCTTCCTCTTTTCCAAAGATACCGTGCGATGTTCGGTTTGCGCGATCTTGCCTCGCCTCCGGATCTTCCAACAGCAGTTGACGCTGTCAATGCGCTGGCCAAGGGTCTTAAGGACCCCTCTGCTCTCTTCCGCCATGAGGTAGCTTTTGTGTTTGGACAACTATGCCACCCTGCCTCGATCCCCAGTCTCACAGCCGCACTGAGTGACCTGTCAGAAGTAGGAATGGTGCGACATGAGGCGGCGGAGGCTCTTGGCAGCTTGGGCGATGAAGAGGGTGTGGAGGAGACATTGAAGAAGTTCTTGAATGACCCCGATCAGGTGGTCAGGGACAGTGTCATTGTTGCTCTCGACATGGCGGAGTTTGAGAAGAATGGTGAAACTCAATATGCGTTGATCCCAGATAATGCTGCGCCTGTTGCTGCTGCATGATGGATTTTGCAAAAAGAAAAAAGTCTCGTGACGTCGTGATTTTGACACTCTTGTCCCGCTAGTGATACAGACTTGCCCCAGAAATAGACCAGTTCCCACATACTTTGTACAATATGTCTTCCCAGAAATTAATTGTTGGAGGTTTCCCTATTGGAGATATTAGCATTTGCCCGGCAAGCATACAAGTTTGGAGCAGGGTGACTGACTTGAATCCGCAGACACATCTATAAAACACAGTACTGCCTTCGTCGGCACTGCGCAGCTGTACCGTGGTGTAGAACATTTCCTTCCTCCCACATTCATTACACGTACGATCAATGACAGCCTCAGTCTTGCGATCTTCTGCTGAAAGTGTCTGGACTGCCGATCGTTTCGCTCTCAGTGCTGAGGGGAATGCGGAGGGCTTGGACTCGGACACGGTTGTTTGGGGAATTGTGTCTAAATACAAGGGTTAGTAATGAGCATACAGGCAGTTTGAGCAATGGCTGGATGTATCTTCATTCACTCACCTTTATTCCGAGCGCCGCAGACATCACAGTGCAAAATCGCATTCGCATCACCGGTAGATTCTCGTAGGAGATTACCGCAATCTGTGCAGAAGATCAAGGAACCAATAGCGGACATATTGACGGGTGCACGATGAATGTCACGGCTTAGGAGCTGCGAAAATTAACGAGGGACAAAGAGAAAACGAATTGAACGGGCCTTAATGCAGTAACGGTTAATCTATGCAACTTTTTTTTTGGACGCACGTTCCACCCCGATAAGGCGGTCACACGCGGCATTAGAGGTGCCGTCACCCATACGGAGTTCATGAACTCATTTGACCGTAGCTCAAACAGCTCTCTCTTCAGATTTCCATTTTCTATGATATAAATGAGTTAGGGATGTCCTAAGGCGCCTGCCTCTTTCTCTGCCATGTCTCCACTGCGAGCATGTCAATTTTGTGATCCGCGCCTACCTCTTTCGACGTAACCGTGATCATGGACCAAAATGGACGCCCGGCCTCTCAGATGGTCCTCAATGGCAATGATCAAATGGCGCACTATGGCTCCCATATGCAGTATCAGAATCAGCCGCGACCGCTGTCTGTGGATGAAGCACTGCAGTACTCATCCATGTCCAGCGCGCCGGTATTTGGACTAGGTTGGTTTACCCGCTTTGCCTTCAGTCCTGCTCATGTTACTGATCAAATGCACAGACTGCATCCTACGCCCTGATGTTGGCCGGCCCTCGAACACTACTTCCATAAACCACGTCCTGCAAGAAGGCCGCAAAACGCTCGGTGAACTTGACGCGGAGATGCATGCTGGACCGGACGAATCTAGCCGCTTGGAGACGTCGCGAGAATACATCCAACAGTTACTGGATGGAGACCAGTTGACAGAATTGTAAGAGATTATGGAGTCATAGATTCGCACTCAACTCATCTTGATACTATAGTAAATTCAAACTTCCTCGTGTTCCAACCCGAAGTCAGCAATTACGTCCAGATGACCCCAATGGCGCCTCTTCCGGTCGCAATAGCCTTGGCTCTTTTGCACGAATGATGCTTGAGTCTACGGACATCGCATTCAGATGTAAGTGCTGAGATGCTAGGAATACATGACATAGTCAATCGACTGACCAAGTACAGACCCGGAAGCACACCCAGAAACCGAACCCAAGAAGGAAGACCTCACATCGAAGACTGCTGCCACGTTGAATCAGCGCGCACACGCTGCGAACAAATCGACCCCGGCCTCTTTCTCGGCTTCCTTGGAGCAAGATCGCCCCCCAACACCGAGTCAGTTACCGCCGGTTGTTCCAGTCAAACCCATACCTTCACATGAAAACCACGCAAACGCGAAGAAGCCCGAGGTGAAATCTCAGGCTCAGGACGTCGAGGCAGGGGTGCGATTGAAGGACCAAAAAGCAGAAGCAGATTCAGCCTTGCAAAAGCTTCAGGATCTTCTACACGAGATTTTCGAAGCAGAAGACCAGATTGAACCTGAAACTTCAATTCCTGCGGCCTCCGACACCCCAAATCCCGTCTTCGTGAACCTCACTTCGTCAGAGGTGCATGGGCTGGTGCTATCTTCTGACGCTCACACTCGTCTTCAGAACGCTCTTCGAAAAGTTGCAGTGTTTGACAGACTCCAGGACATACCGTCCGATTATCTCAATCGCATCCAGAAATTGTGTGAAAAGTCAATAATGGCCGCACAGTCTCCCGATATAGGCCTAGGTGACTCCCTCGGTGAGCATGAATCCCAAGAGTGGCTAGGTAAAATTGAGGATGTCCTGAACGCATTATTTGCGATTGGAACATTGCTGCGAACGATGTCTGGGCGCCAGACGGAGCGAGAACTTTGCCCAGAAGATCTCATTGAGGCTATTCCTACTGTCCTCAATCAACTATTTGACCATTGCGTAATTCCCGCAGTCGAATCGCGCCCCGGTGGAAAGGATGGCCAGCACTTTCAGTTCTTCTCCGCTCAGAGGAGGATCATCGGGAACCTTGTTCATCAGAGCAAGAAAGTTCTAACCCTCTTTGCAGACTTTTTATCTCGCATTGAGGTTTCCGAGGGGACCATCACAGCCGCAGAGTTCTTTGCTGCGAAGCTGATATTTGTGGAAAGTGCTCATAATGAGAAAGACTCCGCTTTGGGCTGCCAGAAGTACGAGCCCGCGAGACGAGCCGCTATGGATGTGCTTGCAAAGGTGTTTTCTAAATATCCAGAGCAGCGACCATTCATTCTGGATGAAATACTGGTCTCATTGGAGAAGCTTCCGACCACACGTCAGAATGCCAGACAATTCAAAGTTGCAGATGGGAAGAACATCCAACTCCTCACCGCACTCGTCTTGCAGTTGGTTCAAACAACTGCATTGGAAACACCCACCCAATCGAAAGCAAAACGTCAAATCAAAACACAAGAAAATGATGACGACGATGAGCTTATGGGCGATGGCGAGGATCATGTTGATGGCGAGTCTGATGACAACGAATCAGATGAATCATTGGAACGTCTAGCGAGCAAGGCCAACCGACTCTATGACAACGCCATGCGCTCCGCGCAATACATTGTGAACTTCATCGTTCAGCGTGCTATGAATTCGACAAAAACAGGCGATCAGCCTTACAGGAACATCCTCGACCTTTTCACTCAAGATCTGATCAATGTACTTGGATCGGCTGATTGGCCGGCCGCGGAACTGCTTCTTCGGATCTTGGCGCTGCGCATGATTCAAATCACCGACCAAGACAAGAGCGCGGCGACTGCGAAGAGCATGGCACTCGAGCTCCTGGGATGGATGGGGTCCGCTATCTCAGACCTGATAGCAACTGCCCAACACATGCTTCCAGCCCTGGAGGACTCTGAGGGCGAGTTGACGGAATATCTCAAACAGCAATTCGAGGAATTCTCTTCCGGGTCGCTACATTATCAAGATCTAATCACCCCAACGGGTTCCTATAGAATTGCACTAGAGCATCTTTTGCAAGACCAGAAGTCCGACAATTGGCAACTGACCAGCGCACGGGGTTACTACTTAGCCCAGTGGGCCAAATCCGCTTGTGCCCTTTACTACAACTCGGAAAACCAGGAAGAAATTGCACATGATGATATGACTGATGGTCTGGTTACTCTTTTAACAAGGTCCTTCTCAGATCCGCGCTGGTTGGAGACCCATAAGGAATTCGACAACATCCCGAACGTCCATGGAAAATTCGCCTACATTTTGACAGTGTTGAACTCCAATTTTGGTAAAGCATTTGATACCATCCTCAAAGTCCTATTGGCATCCTTCCTAGGAGACTCCGCCAAGGTTCGCAGCCGCAGTCTGAAAAGTGTCATCTACATGCTTGAGAAAGATCCGAATCTTCTTGACAGGGATCCCTCCGTCCTGCGCGTTATACATCGGTGTACAACAGATGCCTCGCCCATGGTCCGAGACTCTGCGCTACAGTTGATCGGGCAATGCATTGCTTTGAAGCCTAAGCTCGAAGAAGAGGGGTGTAAAAGCATTCTAGCCTGCGCGGCCGACCAAACTGCTGGGGTTAGGAAACGCTGCATAGGGCTCTTGAAGGATCTGTACCACAAAACGCCTCGAAAAGTGTTGAAACTGGCCATTCTTGATAGCTTTCTGCAACGCACAAGCGACCTTGAAGAAAGTGTGGCTTCTCTGGCTCGCCAAACCTTTGAAGAAATCTGGCTTGTGCCATTTCACGAATTGATTGATTCCTCGACCGAAGGTCCAAAACTCAAAATTGCCCTCGGGGAACAGGTGGACCTCATCGTCGGCCTGATCGAGCGCAGCGAAACTGCATTGGAGTCTCTCGGCGTTTGTTTGAAAGCATTGCTTTCGGACAAATCCAAGTCAGCAGCGTTGAACTTCAGAGTTTGTAAGGCCATGGTCGCTACTATGTTCCAGAAGCTGGTAGAGGATTCAGATGGGTCCAGCAAGGATTTCCAGCAAGCCCTTCTACTGACCATCACTGTCTTTGCCAAATCAAATGCGAAGCTGTTCAGCCCAGATCAGCTGGAAGCCCTCCACCCTTACATTGGACATCTTTCTACCGCAGACGATCTTTTCATATTCCGGTCTGTTGTCGTCATCTATCGCTGCGTCTTGCCGTTCTTGTCCTCATCGCATAATACACTTCTGAAGGAAGTGCAGAATGACCTCTTCAAAAGCGTCGCCAAGCTTGCCCGCTCTGAATTGAATGAGGTCATGGCGTGTTTGTGGACCATCAACGGTGTTCTACAGAACACGAACAGACTGGTGAAGCTGACAGTCTCAGTACTGAAACCATTGCAACAATATAAGAGTGTTGACCTCTCTTCGACCGCACAAGCTGCAGTTCTGGCTCGTGCCAAGAGCTATATCCGTATTGCGGGGTCTGTTGGGCGGCATTGCGATCTTGAAAAGTATGCATCTCATTTCAAAAAGGAGTTCCCCACCTGGACCGGTGGCTCAGTTGCGGCGTTGATGGTTGATTCCATCATTCCATTCACCGGATCGAAGTCACCTGTTGATCTGCGGGTTATGGCCCTTGAAAGCTTGGGATCTATCTGCCAGTCTTGGCCTGGTCAATTCGGCAGAGAATGTTCACGGCAGACCTTTGCCCAGACGTTTAAGGAAGATGCCCCCAGTCTGCAGAACATTGTCCTCCGGTCATTTGCGGACTTCTTTGCCATCCATGAAGGCAAGTCCGAAAAGGCTGTCATGTCGGCTACCCAAGATTCTGCCCAGGAGAGTACCACGCGATTGGGCGGCTCTTTGAAAGCCAGCGACAATGATGGCGCTGCTGCGTTGATCGCCCAGCACTTCCTTTCAAACATGGTTCAGGTGGCGCAATCACGCCAGGACACCTATTCCCTGACTGCCATTGAACTCATTGCGAGTATAAACAGACAGGGTTTGGTGCATCCAAAGGAATGCGCGGGTGTCCTTGTCTCTCTCGAGACTTCCACAGTCCCTGCAATCGCGAAGATCGCGTTTGATACCCACAAGATGCTTCATCAACAATACGAATCAATGTTCGAGCGAGAGTACATGCGGGCTGTGCAAGAAGCATTTTATTACCAGCGAGATATTGTTGGCGACCCTAGCGGCGCTACACCCCGGCCTTACGCACCAAAGCTCGCACCCTTGTTTGAAATCATCAAAATCAGCAACAGCCGTTACCAGAAAAAGTTCCTTGCGAATCTTTGCTCCAAGATCAACTTTGAACTAAAGAAATTGGATACAACGGGTAATCCTCCTGAACATCTCTTACTAGCACGCTTTATATCACAAAACTTGGCCTATTTCGACTACAGTCAATTGGCCGAAGTGGTGCCTACCATCGCGTGTATGGAGCGCATTGTCTCTTCGACTGGCACCATAGTCGCACATGCGATTGAGACAGACATATCCCCCACTCCAATTGGCCCGCCTCAGTTAGATGCTTCAGGCATGCCAGGGTTTGCGCCTGATATAGCCTCATCGACGATCACACCGCGGCCAGCAAATCCTGAGACTTTGCGGTCATTAGCTACTGCAGCTGCATCGTTGTCAATGCTCTGGGAAGCTCGAACCCATCTTCGACGCCTTTACGGAGTGAATTCTCATAGTAAGAATAAAGAGGGAAAGCCCGCCACGAAGGAACTCAACAAAGCTGCCACCAAGGTCCACGGAGTGACAGGCGACAAGTTCTGGGAAGCCATTGCGAGGAACATGGCAGCCTTAGACACCGAGGAGGCCATGCACCAAAAGTGCCGTGAGTTCGCAACACTACTCTCCATTGACGAGGAGTTCAGGGTGGATGCAGATGAGGATGCAGAAGGGGATAGTCTGGAAGCTGCTGGAGATCTCGACGGGATAATGGCTCCTCGGCCCATGAAGCGCAAGAGCTCCGTCTCCAGCTCGAATCTCAGCAAGCGACCCAAGAGCCGGAAGAGCTCCGTCGGAAGGAAGAAGTCTACTGAGCCGGACGAAGACCAGGATTAGGACTGATTTTACGCATTCACATCATCATACAGTGTCGATATTTTACATATGCATGTCATGCGAGGTCGGGCGTTTACTTAGTTCTAGAGACACTTGCAAGATTCTACGGGGACTGACATTTCATCTTTCTATTCGAGGCTGAAATCGGTGATTGCTACCTTACGTTTATGCTGTATTTCATAGTTACTGTGTACTACATGCTCTAAGCTTTTGAGGCTTTCCTTAGACTGCCGATATCCGATGCCATCATCTATGAGTATAAAGAATCCGGGCTAGACATATCAAGTGGTGTCAAGCAGAGTCGGGTGGCTTTCCTAGATCTAGTTACCGGTGAGTATTCGGAGTCCAAGCCAGTTAGGTCTCGGTTGGGATGCCGCATTCCCGGGTGGACCGTTGACACGTGACCGCCTAATGATGACGTCGGTTGTTGTTGGCATGGTTCGTTGTCCCGGTCTGAGTTCATATCTTTTTGTTTTCTACAGTTATCATAGCTTGCTTTACTTTTCTTACTTTCTTTCAGATTACTCCGTTGTCGCTCGTCATTTGAGTGCATACCGATAGATCATGAGCTGCTTCATCTGTGTTTTCCATCACTGAACCACTTTTACTCAAGGTCTCCTTTAGCCGTCGCAATGCTACACGCGATGCTGCGCCGGAGCTGCGCGGACAGCATCGCTCTCAAGTCAACCCGCTCACTGTCAGCTCCAATGCATGCCTCGAAGGCATCGTCATTACTCCGCCAACCTCTATCCCGCTCCATACATACCCTTTACCGGCGACCAGTCCCTCAATGGCGCACCTGGACACCGGCCTCGACGCCGATCCGTCTCAAATCTGAGATCGCCGCCAATGTCGAACCCGGACGACGCTCTCGTGTTTTGAACGTTATGCGCAAGGTGTTCACATACTGTGGATTTTTCATTGTCTCCACTGGTACCTTGATTGTCGCCTTCTTCATCTACGACGCTAGTACATACCGCGACACTACTACTGGGGTAGACATCCCAGTCTCTGAATTGGCACTCAACCCTAGACATGGAGGTCCAAAGAACTTGCCCATTGCCGATGTGCTGGTGGGTGACTATGACTCGGAGGCTATGCTTCAACAGAAGGATAAGCCTCGTCTGGTTATTCTTGGAACGGGCTGGGGTAGCATTTCGCTCCTCAAGAGCTTGAACCCTGGGGATTATCATGTCACTGTTGTCTCTCCCACTAACTATTTCCTGTTTACTCCTATGTTGCCCTCCGCGACCGTGGGCACTTTGGGTCTTCGCTCTCTGGTTGAGCCCGTTCGACGTATCATTGACCGCTTGAATGGTCACTTCCTCAAGGCTTCGGCGACAGATGTTGATTTCTCCGCAAAACTGGTCGAAGTATCCCAGGTTGGCCAGGATGGCCAGACGAAAAACTTTTATCTTCCCTACGACAAGCTTGTTATCGGTGTTGGTACGTTGCACCCAGGAATAATGCGCTGAATCCCGAAGATATTGACCGTACCTCTTAGGATGCGTCACGAACCCACACGGCGTCAAAGGCCTTGAAAACTGTAACTTCCTGAAGACCATTGATGATGCTCGCCAAATCAAGAATAAGGTGCTGGAAAACATGGAGCAGGCTTGTCTCCCCACCACCACTGACGAAGAGCGCAAGCGCCTGCTGTCCTTTGTGGTATGTGGAGGTGGTCCCACCGGTGTTGAGTTCGCCGCGGAGCTGTTCGATCTTCTGAATGAGGATCTGCTTCACTCTTTCCCTCGCATCGTTCGAAACGAGATATCCGTCCACATCATCCAAAGTCGATCCCACATCCTGAACACTTACGACGAGGCACTTTCCCAGTACGCCGAGGTATGTCTTTATCGCCTCCTCAATATTGATGAAATCACCCTGATATTAACAAATTATAGAATCGATTCACTCGCGATGGCGTTGAGGTTCTGACCAACGCCCGTGTCAAGGAAGTGCGCCCTGACCGGGTCCTGTTTTCCCAGGTGGAAGACGGCAAGACCATAGTAAAAGAGATCCCAACTGGATTCTGCTTATGGTCCACAGGAGTCGGTTAGTATATACTCACACCAGTGCCCAGCCTAAAGCGCCACTAACATCTCTCTAGCCCGAGCCGAGATCTCAGAAACCATATCTAACAAACTGGAAAGCCAAAACAACAAGCACGCCCTCGAAACCGACTCTCACCTACGCTTAATCGGCGCTCCTCTAGGCGACGTCTACGCCATCGGCGACTGCGCAACAGTCCAAAACAACGTGGCCGACCACATCATCCGGTTCCTCCGCACAATCGCCTGGGAGAAAGGCCGCGACCCAGAGAAAGTCCAGCTCACCTTCTCCGAATGGAAAGATTTCGCCGCCCGCGTGAAGAAACGCTTCCCGCAAGCCTCAGCCCACCTCCGCCGCCTCGACCGCCTCTTCGAACAGTACGATAAAGACCAATCCGGCACCCTCGACTACGGCGAGCTCTCCGAGCTCCTGCACCAAATTGACACGAAGCTCACCTCCTTGCCTGCCACCGCGCAGCGCGCCAACCAACAGGGCGTGTACCTCGGCCGCAAACTATCCAAGATTGCAGCCGCCCTCCCCGGTCTCCGGGCTAACGAGATCGACTACGGTGACCTTGACGAGGCCGTTTACAAGGCTTTCAAGTATAAGCACCTTGGAAGCTTGGCGTACATCAGCAATGCTGCCATCTTTGATATCGGTGGTATGAGCTTCAGTGGCGGTGTCCTTGCTGTGTATCTCTGGCGGAGTATCTACTTCGCTGAGAGCGTCAGCTTCCGCACGCGCTGTATGCTGGCTATGGACTGGGGCAAGAGAGCGCTCTTTGGAAGAGGTATGTTTCTAAGTCTTCGAATTGGTCTCAATGTTTTCTTGTTTTGCTAATATCTTTTCGTTTCGCAGATCTCATGAGTTTCTGAGATATTTAGCGTCCATCGATTTCACAGCTACTTGATCTAGACATATCCTCGGTTCTGTTTCCAGTATTCCGCAGGCAGAGAATCTGGAGCAATCTTGTTTGTGAGAGATGTCCATAGACCTTGCTCGGGTTGTTTTGGGATTTTTTTCATAACCAAGCTTGTTACTTTATTTCGGTCATCCAATGGGTTGTTTAGCTTGTCTTCAGTGCTGCTCTGGGTGTTGCTGCATAATGGCATTATTGGTACTTCACCGCAAAGTCTTGTCAAATTAAAGATCTATTCAAGTCATGCTATGAGACTTGTGTTGTGTCATGGTTTGACCATGTGTAAAATGTGTAGTCATGAATGGAAAGCCAGTTGTATTGTAAGTGTCATTTGGAAGTCCATAGAGCAGCAAATAACCATCGCCTGAACACCGCGCTAGAAGAGCAGAATGGAGAAAAAAATTCTGGTATGGGAACCGGAAGGATCGGACCAATATTCAAGGCCAGCTTGAGAATAGCTTGATCAACCGATCATAGGGTCCAAATCGCTGTTATTGGACATCAGAGTGTCACGGATATTAGTAGCGAGGTCATCATTACGGTTACTGTTTTCGTGAGCATTGCCAGCCAAGCCAATGTCAAGAGTATCTGGGATGTCCCTCTTGGCCTCTCGTGCCTTCTGCTCAGCATATGCACGCGTCTTCACGAGACTGCGGAGCCGGGCCTCTTTACGAGCGCCCTGGTTCTGCAAAATTGCCTCGTTGACTTGTGTAGCAATCTCTTTACGGAGCGCAGGATCCAGAAGTGAGGCAAGCGAGGGAGCCAGTTTATCACTGGGGAAAATCAAAAGAGCAAGGGTCCGCTCAAGATCTGCCAGGAACTGAGGCTTTGTAGGAGCACGGGGTGCAAGCTCGGCCGTTGCAAAGTCCAGGACGGGAGTAATATCGCTACCGGGGGTGTCCATGCAAGTGCGGATGAGTTCGACCAACTGCAAGCGCAAGAGAGCAAAGTGCAAAGATGGATCTTCGTCAAGGATCTATTGAAGTCTTGTTAGCCATGGCACTTGACATGAAATGTGTCGTTATGCTAATAAGGTTCAATATTCTGTAGTTGCTCATACTGAGGACTGAAGATGTTTGTTTTTCTGCAAATGTCCCCGAAGGGAGTTTAAGAGTGGTGCATGAAACTTGGTATAATCATAGCAAGAAAATGGGGAGAGGAGTGTGTAGTAGACTAAAGGGGCATAGTCTTACCTGAGGGTTTAGCTCGTTGATCTTTTCGACCGCCGCCTGGATATCACCAGAGTGAATTGCAGTACGGATGTCTACCCGCTCCTGGATGGGTTCGAAATCCGTTCTGACTTGGATATTGGCCTCCACTGCGAATTTCTTCGCAGCAGCGGGATAGCCATTGGTAAGGAGGTAGTCCATGACCAGGTAATTTATATCACTGCATGCAATCATTAGCAACCATTGATACAACGGATTGATGAAATATTTGCAGTGGTGACGTGAATCAGAAGGACAAGTCAATTGTTTCTCCTCACATGTTTTCAGAGAGATTCCCAACTTGATTTTCAAGAGCATCATGTCACGGGGTGGGGCAAGGGGAGAAAGGGACGAGGTAAACTCACGTTCTGGATGGCTTGACCTCCTCAAGCTTCCTCTCGAAGAGAAGCCAAGAAGGCGTCGCAGTCGAGGGAGTGCGAGACATCTGCATAGTGTTAAAAGGCCAGCAGCCACGGGTGTCAAGCCGAGAAGCATACAGGATTAGCAGACATTCTGAGATCTAGTCTTGATTTGATCTGAAGCTATCCGTAGAATTGGAAGGCGACCCGAGAGACGAAGGCCATGGGGAAAGGCAAATCGCTGTGTGGGAAGAGACCGGGTTGGATGAAGAAGAAAAAGAGAAAATGAAAAGCTCGCAGCGGAAGAAGTAGCTTAAGCGAAACTTCGCACTAGGCCGAAAAGGACGATTACATAATGCCGAGTTCGCAGCACGTGAGGCGCTAGAGCAAACTTGGAAATTTAACTACACTAAGCCGCATTGGGATGAGATGTTAGGTAACTGGGTCCACATCCTCAAAAGGGCCAAGGCCATCACTCTCGATTTCAAAGAGGGGCCGAGGGGGTCCAAGATACCTACTTCGTGCAGCGTTGTAGGTGACCCCAGTAGACATGGAGTCAATCTCGCCTTTTTATTCTATGTCTACCGAGGTGCGATATGCTCCACCATGGCAAGACTTGAGCATCATTGGGATCGCTGGTAGTTCTGGCTCCGGCAAGACTTCCGTGGCAATGGAGATCGTCAAGTCTTTAGACTTGCCGTGGGTGGTGATCCTTGTAATGGTACAGCCTCTGAACTCCGAGACTGACAAATTTGATAGCCTTTTGTTCTAATGTGGTACTCGCAGGACTCGTTCTATAAGACATTGACTCCCGAACAACACCACAAGGCTCATGCAAACGAATATGACTTCGACTGCCCGGATTCGCTTGATTTCGATGTTTTGGTCGATACTCTCCGGGATCTTAAGAAAGGGTAAACATATTGCTCTTGCTGGGTTCTGTTTATTTGACCTAACTTGAAGCGATACAGAAAGAAAGCGAACATCCCAGTCTATTCATTTGCCGATCACCAGCGGCAGTCTCATACGACCACCTTGTACTCACCTCGCGTGATTATTCTCGAGGGAATTCTAGCCTTGCATGATCCTAGAATTGTGGAGATGCTGGATGTGAAGGTATAGTAATTCCACCGCTACTCCTTTGCTTATCGGTGCTAATTTTGTCATGCAGATCTTCGTTGAAGCGGATATGGATGTGTGCTTAGGTCGTAGAAGTGAGATGCCTCAATTTAGATTACATGAATTGCAATCGACGCCACGTGGAAACACCACTAACGAATGTTCTTACAGTCCTGCGTGACGTCCGCGAGCGAGGGCGCGACATTGAAGGCATCATCAAACAGTGGTTCAATTATGTGAAGCCATCTTACACCAAATTCGTCGAGCCTCAACGCTCCGTCTCAGGTTGGTCTTTGTGTAAGCCTGTAAAGTTCAAAGATTTGCTAACCTCGATCTCTAGACATCATCATTCCCCGTGGCATTGAGAACAAGACCGCTATTGGTATGCGACTTCCCGGAACTTCTGTCTCAAGAACCACACACTAAAAGACCCAGACATGGTTGTTAAGCACATTCAGCGCAAGCTGCAGGAGAAATCCGTCAAGCACAGCGAAGAACTTCATAAATTGGGTTTGATTGCGGCGGAAGTCGACCTGCCTGCGAATGTGCATGTGCTGCCCCCAACGCCGCAGTTTCTCGGCATGAACACTATCCTACAAAACCCGGAAACCGAGCAGGAGGATTTTGTTTTCTACTTTGATCGGCTGGCATCGATCTTAATTGAGAAGTACTGGCCACCATTTCGCAGTGCAACCTTGTGGCTGCTTTTCTAACATCAATAACAGATCCTTGGATATGACATCCTATGTTTCTGCGAATGTGGAAACCCCACAAGGAGAACAATACCTCGGTTTGCACCTCCAGGGTACTGTGTCAGCTGTGGTTATTTTACGCGGAGGCTCATGCATGGAGACCGCTCTTAAGCGATCCATTCCCGACTGTATCACTGGTCGCGTGCTTATCCAAACGAACGAGAGCAATGACGAGCCAGAGCTACATTACTTGAAACTTCCGCCGCAGATTGATGAGCATGCAACCGTCATTCTTATGGACTCTCAAATGTCGAGTGGCGGTGCTGCACTCATGGCTGTCCGCGTCTTGCTTGATTACGGGGTCAAACAATCGAGCATTGTTTTCGTAACCTGCGCTGCGGGTGAACTGGGTCTGAAAAGGCTGACTGCCGTGTATCCCAACATCAATGTGATTGTTGGACGGATTGAGGACGAGGGAGAACCACGCTGGATAGAAAAGCGGTACTTCGGATGTTGACAAGTTCATACCATCTGCGATCATCTATCAAATATCCCTATTGTGGCGCATACATACGTTCCAGCAGATACCTCAGCATATTTATATACGCATACAAGCCAGGATTTGGCGATGTCCACCTACATATCAGATGTTTCAATTAGTGAATCAGCTTATTGCACTCTGTAGTCAGCCCCCCGCAGAATACCTATGGACCTAGTGGTGCGGGCTTTCGCATTCCATTCCATGGAAGTGCCAGTTCCCGCTGCGCCCGGCTTTAGGTAGGTATCAGGTTTATATATTGTCAGTGCGGATCTTAGTTGTAAAGGCATGGATCTGCCTTGGACCTGACAAAGCCGTGTTTCATCAGCTCGAAGCATTTTTCGACCTCAGCTTGAGCGAATTGTTGAAACTCCGTTGTCCGGCTGGGGGACTTGCCGATTTGATAGTGCACCTCCTTGACCGCCCTATCTTCAGCCGGCAGAAAAAAGAAATAATTTGCCGGTCTCGACTATTTTCACTTGCTGAACTCGACGATCTCAATTGAGCTCCCTTCCTTGCGCACCATTTTTTTTTTGCTTGACCTCTGTGTGCCAAGACTTACCACAAGGCATTCACAATGGCAGGCCCAGACAAGAAAAAATCCAAGGCAGGCAAGCCTAAAGGCCAATCAGGTCCAGTGATCAGTAAGTACAGTGAAGACTCAAGGCTTGTCCTAAGCAGAACAAAGGGCCATGAATGCTGACTCTTTCATTTTTGCTCTTATAGCGGATCCGCGATTTGAGAACATCCAGACCGACCCACGCTACCGGCTCCCCAGCAAACGCCAGACTCATGTCAAACTCGATAAGCGCTTTGCGCAGATTCTAGATGATAAGGATTTCTCTAGCAACGCTGCTGTCGATCGCTATGGACGAAAGCTGAAGAAAGACGATACCAAGGAAAAGTTGAAGAAATTCTACCAGGTTGATGAGGATGAGGATGAGGACAGCGTCGACGACGACGAAGATGTCCAGAAAGAATTGAAACGAGTCAACGCCGCCTCATATGATCCTGCCCGGGATGGTGGCTTTGGGTCCTCTTCATCCGACGAAAGCTCCAGCGAAGAGGAAGATGAGGTGGAAGAGGAGGAAGATGAGCTCGAGTACCCGGACAAGCAACAGTCTGATGTGCCACTCGGCGAAGTGACGACTCGGATAGCAGTCGTCAACCTTGATTGGGAAAACATTCGTGCCGAAGATTTAATGGCAGTCTTTTCTAGTTTCCTTCCCACCGGAGGGAGGGTGTTGAACGTCACAGTCTACCCCAGTGAATTTGGAAAGGAACGGATGGAGCGGGAGGAGATCGAAGGCCCCCCGAAAGAGATCTTCGCCTCGAAGAAGTCAAAAAGCGAGGATTCGGAGGAGGAAGAACTTGACTCTGACGAGGAAGAGGAGCAAATTAAGAAGTCAATCCTCAAGGCCGACGACGGCGAAGAATTCGACTCTACACAGCTACGGCGGTACCAGCTTGAGCGATTGCGCTATTACTATGCCATTGTCGAATTTTCATCGAAAGACGTTGCGAAGCATGTGTACGATTTGGTCGATGGCGCCGAATACCTCTTCAGTGCCAACTTCTTCGATCTTCGCTTCGTGCCGGACGAGACCGACTTCTCTGACGACAAGGCTCGGGACGAGTGTTCCCGGATTCCTGACGGTTACAAGCCTACCGAATTTGTAACGGATGCTTTGCAACACAGCAAGGTCAAATTGACATGGGATGCGGACGACAAATCAAGGAAAGAAGCTCAGGCACGTGCTTTCCGGGGCTCGCGCCAGGACATTGATGAGAATGACCTGAAAGCGTACCTCGGCAGCGATAGCTCAGAGAGCGAAGACGAAGATGACGAGGACGGAGGTGTCGAAGTAGTCGATAATACCGCAGGAGACGCTTCGACCACAAAGCTATCCAAGAAAGAGGCCGAGAGACAACGCATGCGTGCATTGTTGGGTCTGAGCGCCGAGCCTACCCGCACCAAGCCGGATGGCCCCGTCGGTGAGATGGAGGTTACTTTCACATCAGGCTTGGCTGGTGGCCACGGCAAGGATACAATCTTCGAAAATGAACCGGAGATTGAGGAAAGTACAATTGACAAATACGTGCGGAAGGAGCGCGAGCGCAAGAAGCGCCGAAAGGAGAAACTGAAGGCCAAGCGAGGCGATGAGGATGCGCCTAAGGAGGAGGAAGAACAAAAAGCCGCCCCCGTTCAGGCGCCACAGCCTGAAGAAGAAGAGTTAGGATTTAACGATCCCTTCTTTGACGACCCTGATGGAAAACTCACAGCAGGTGCTCGACGCAAGGAGGAGAGGCGCAAGAAGCGCGAGGAACGTGCGGCCGAGGAAGCCGCATCAGCTGCCCAACGGGCTGAACTGGAGCTCCTGATGGTGGACGACCAAAAGGCCAACGTCAAACACTTTGATATGAACGAGATCGAAAAGGCCGAGAAACAGGCTCGGAAGAAGGGCAAGGGCAAGAAGAGCAAAAAGGTGGAACCCGCTCCGGCAGATGACTTCAAAGTCAAAGTCGACGATCCACGTTTCACACGCTTGTATGACACTCCTGATTTTGCCATCGATCCAACCAACCCCCGCTTCAAGCCAACTTCCGGCATGAAGGCACTATTGGATGAGGGCCGTAAGCGCCGGCGTACTGGTGATGACGCCGATGCCGAGGCTCCGACGGAAGATCGAGAAGCCAAGAAGAAGCAAAAGAAGGCATCTAAAGAGTCCAGCTCTGACGAGTTGAAGCGGTTGGTGGCCAAGGTCAAGCGTTCTCACTGAGAGAATACGATGGAGGAGACTACAATGATTTGGAAGTTAATATACACAGTACAGTGGGCTCCTCTAGCGGAACCAAATGTGAAATATGATATGATTTGTTAAAACCCGTGCTTTCACATTATCAATCTACATGGAACATGTTGACTAGTGTTGAATAGCAGAGCTGACAACCGACGTCTCGTGGTCACGGGCATACTCCGAGTCTCCGATGCCCGGGACTGGGAGATGTGCTGGCTGAAAGGCAGAACCACGTGGTCCGTAGCAGTGTGGGGTGAGTGGCCAACGTGAAATATGTCCCATTCCCTTTTCCACTCAGATCTCGGCGTCGGGGGACACAACCTTGGAAAGGCCGGGCATGTCGAGAGGGTGGTATCTGAGTTACAGGCATAATGCCTGTCTTACACGAGGTGGGATTGACGGTGTAGAGATGGCATGTGCTCACCGCGAGTACGCAGTAATATCTTGGGAAGAGCAAAGCGATCTCATCCAATCCCAAATTCTGACCGTCCAAAATCACACAAATCAGCGCTATCCGAGTGACACTAGTTCCTTGCAAAGCCGACTATATACGGTGACACCATGACGGTAGTTGTTAGCGGCAAGGTGGTCAGCGATGAGAATTCACATGGTTAATTCCTGTATAATTTGTAGAGCGGGCTATATCCAACAGTCTCGGCAATGATACTAGTCCCCATGCTGTCTTTCAGACTGTATAGTTGGCCCCCGAGGCCTGGGTCTTGCTAGAATGCTATCTGATCTGAAGAAGATGACCAGAAGGCCGCTGTCGTCAGTCGTAGACCGCCAGACTGAGATCATGTGACTTTACTCACCGCCCTTTCGCAGACGCTCTCCACTGATCCCCCGGAATGGTCTCTCGTGCAAGTGACTGGGTCCCATAAGAAGCCCTGGGATTTATCTTATTCGATCTCCTGAGGGTTGACTGAATTCTGAGCATACTGTGGAGTTCTCGTTGGTCTAAACCCCATTGCCAATTGCTGATCCAAGCCCCACTGCTGCACCTCATCCCACCTTCTACTCCTCCCCTCCCTCTCTCTCCACAATCCTGGACTATTCTCAATTCTTTCGTCATCTGATGATGATTCCTGCTTCGTTGAATTAAGCTATGGGTGGACGCAGCCTAGTCATTCCTAGCTGTCTGATACCCATCGTTACACCGCGTTAAATCTACCGGCCCGTTTTCTTTTCCCTGCGTCCCTAAGTACTTATCATCTCTGCCGGCTTCCCCGTTGTTATTCACCATGCTCGGCCGACTATTGAGTACCGCCGCGTCGACTCTGAACCCGACAGCGTACTCGGCACGACAGAATGGAACACCTCTCGAATCCGTGACCGAGGAGGAACATACCTCCGGTCTTCTTTTTCCCGATGCCAGCCTCCTACGGCGTTCCAATACCCACGCCTACCCCTTACAAACGACCTTCAATTCTCCGAATGCCTCCGCTGCTGGCGCTTATGATGATCGTGGTGGAATGGAATTGGATGCAATCAAGGATTTCCGTGTGATTGTTGCACAAAATGCATTGGGCGACCGAGATGCATGTGTCTTACTTGACACTCGTGCATCCGATTCATCCACCGCCGGCCTTGGGATCGACCCCCAAGGCAACGACCAGTCCGGCCCTCGACATACTCGTGCAGTTTCTAGTCTTTCTCGTGGGACACGTCGCAACCTCCTCGCTCAGTCTTCCCTCGCCGAACCGAGTCCTCTCTCCGCAGCTGCAGATGCACGCAGGTTGTCACCCGCCAGTCCAGGTGCATTCTCCCGAGCTCGGGGCCGTAGTTCCACACTGGCACCATCTGGAGCATGGCATGAGCCTGGCCCATCGAGACACCCTTCCGACGCCAATGATACGGGCCTCTTAAATTGCATCTTCGGCAGCAGCGCCTTCAGCTACCGGGGCTCGTCCACAAAAATGCACATCATCTCCGCCGATGATGACTCGACAATCGGGGCCAGTGCGTCTCCTGCTGCTCGCAGTCCGCTTTCACGGGCGTACACGACAGGGAGTACCTCTAGTCCAATAGGGCCAGCCCGAGGAGAGCACGACAAGCCTCCTGCCAAAGTCACGGTTCTCTTGACTCGCATGTTCAGCGTGAATCTCCCCGAAGGAGCGGAAGCATCAGCGGAGCGACATGACTATGCCAGTGCTCTCTATCAGGAATCATTGCCCGAGATGGAGTTCCCATTCCCGGATGTTTCTAAACGCAAGAAAATCAAGGAGAAGAAAACGCCCATGTATGCAGTTGCAATTACGATTCAGATCCCCTTGCTCGCACGAAACTCTGGGCGCCCTGTGTCAAGGTTTAGCACGCCAGGCCCAGACTCTCCCAGGCCAGGGTTCTCGAGCTCGCTTGATTCAGACCACCGATGGCCGGGAGGATTCTTTGATGATAGTTTATCCTCGGCTTCTCCTCCGGCTAGCTTGGATGAACGCTTGGACTTGCTAGTTGACCATTGGGACGTCATCACTCGCACACTCTCGCACCTCGAGCGACTTGTTCGCAACGAAATCCTCTTTCTGTTGAAGAAGGTGGACTCTTTGTCTGGGCCTCACCCAAAGCCCGCGAAACCTCCCAATATGCAACGCACCAACCAGACCATTGTACATTTGCCTGCGAATATTCTATCCGTCAATTCAAAGCTCAAAGAAGAAGCTATTCGCAGCTCTCGCCGAATAAGCCTGGCTCTTCAAACCCCATACGTAGTCACTGGTCAAAGTCGATGGGGCGTCTGGCGAGAGGAAGGTCGCTCCATCGTCCGCGGCCTAGGTGACAAAGAGCAGAACTTCTTCTTCCTGGTGGTCCTAACGGCGTTCTTGGGCAATCATACCGAGTGGCTCAACACCCTTGGCCCAGAATGGTATCGTCGCCGCCATAATCAGCAACACAGATTCCAGCAAGATGGAGAGCCCATTCTTGCAAACAGAACAGTCATCGTATGTCCGGACAAAATGACCGCTCGGCGTCTCGTGTTCTTACTTTCCGCCTTCTTGCCCTCCAAACAGCGCTTGGAGGTTTTGCCCTCCCCGCTTCGACCTGGTACTTCGGCTTCCATGCGTGCTATCTCCCACAGCCCGCCAAGTGTGCCTGTGCTCCGTCAGGAGTCGCTTCGCAGGGCGATTGAACGACGAGCCCGTGCTCAACGAATGATCATCGGTGATAATGATCGTCATCGACGATCAGTTAGCGCTTCGTCTCAGGACACAGCTCAACGGTCATTTGATGGAGCTGAAACTACGACCTTAGCAGAACAATCTTCAGCTTCGGCCCGCAGAGGGTCTGATGCTCGTTCAATCAGACCTTCAGCCGGAGCTATTCACCCGAAGGATGTTCGGGCTATGAATACCAGTGGAGCAACTACATCCATGACAACTCAAAGCAGCACCGTCCCTGTCCCCCATTTTACTTCTCAGCCAAGCCAGTCCGCCCAGGCTAGAACAGAACGCAACACAACGGAGGGCAGCGATAGTCTCGCATCAGAGACTCTGTTGAAGAGCCTCCAGCGAAGTGACAGCTCTGTGCTGAGCACAAATGGCAGTATTCCATCAGCTGGAGGCCGCTGGGGTGGTATTTTCTCCGGGCTTTGGAGTTCCCGCCAGGAATCATCGACTGATAGCGGTGGATCGTACTCCCCATCTGAAGCTCGCAGACGCTCTGCCTCTACTATTGTTGGCTCTGCTAGGCGTGGGTCTAGCACTTTGATCCAAATGGTCAAGGAAGTCACAGAGGAGGATGAGCACCGTCCCGAAACTGCCCCAAGTGGAAATATCTCGATCCCGGCTACTTCTACGGCCGTTCCTCACAACGGTGAAACTGCCTCGCCAGAGCCGTCATCACTCAATAGCCAAGTCCGTGAGTCGCCTTTGAAGATGTCGGTCAGAGCGGAGGAAGGCGTAGTGGATGTTGATCTTCCACTTCCGGGTTTCATGTCACTTTCCTCCTCTGGGGATTCCACCGTTGCCTCGCCAAGGAAAACTCGAACGTCTATCACCAGTGTGGATGCGCTTGCTTCCACGCACAGCAGTGGATCTGGGTTCCACGGTGCCATGAAGGATAGCGATGGCCCGACTGCCCATGTTGCTGGTTGGTTGAAATCTTTCCATGAAGATTTTGCCCTTCAGGCCGTCCGACCCTATGCTTCCCTCGAAGCGGAGATCAAACGGGCAATGCGGGCTGAACCCTCCCCATATATTCCCTCCACACCCGATGTAGACGGATCAGAGAGGTGGGTGGACGTCGCAACAACTTTGATTGCAGACACCAGGGCTTCTACGGTGAAGCGACTCCGGTTGCGACGCAAGATCACAGTTGGGTGCCACTCTGGCTCAGTACATACGCCTCCCTTGCACGCCAACGGTTACCCCCGTCAATCTGCTGGAAGTAACTCGACCTCGCAGTTTGCCAGCTTTTTCTCTGTACACGACAAAGCGCCTCGTGGGCCGACCGCCGATGAACAGCACCAGAGCTTTGTCGAAGAGCGGTTCATTGAGGAGCCTGTGATGGACCTGGATGGAGTTCTGGTCGACGCTCTCGAGCGTGTTTTGGGACAGAGCGGCTACTCGTCCATGGCACAGTCGCGTGCTCCTTCTCCTAATCGAGCTCGCCGAGCCGAAGAAAAGGCCAACTCTTCTCGGCCTGATGAAGCTGCTCCTGCCGAAGTCCCCCGTGGCGAATGTGGCAAGATGGTGCTTGGGGCCCTCGAGGAAGTTGTCCGTGTTGTAACCGCCGAACACTGCCGTGAAGACGAAGAGGCCGAGAGCCCAGCGGCGCTTGCCGACCGCGAGCGCAGAAGAGCGCTCTCAGGGGCTGACAATACTCTGCGTGAAGGAATCCGGAAATGGCTCCTTGACGTCGAAGAAGCCTGGTGATCATACTTTGCCGGCTGACACTTCCTTCTACTTCTACTTATTGCATACCCATGTTTATTGACATTCTGCATGTTTCTCTTTTACGCCGCCCAATCCCTCTTGTTCTTCATTCGCTCGTTAGGGTGTTGGATCTGGGCGCGGTGAGTTTTCCATTGCTGTTGAATTACCTCTCGGCATTTCCTTTCTCTTTGCATTTTGTCCTTCCAGCTTTGCCTTGTCCATTGCGATTTGTTTGATTATGATACCCACCCAACTTCATACTGAAGTTTAGTTCTGTTTGTGGCATTCCCCTACATTTTTACCTAATATGACAGTTGACCAATTTTAATGACATCAAGTTCCATGCGTTCATTCTCTATGTTCTTTGGATCTAAGCAGCATAGACGATCTTCACATCATGGCCCCTTGCTTCAACCTTCCCATCTGCAGTCGGAGAAAGCTGGACGGTTTTCAAAATCTCGTCTGTTTGCACTGAGTTGACAATCTCAACCGTAACCTCACCTCGCAGGCGCCCATTGATCAACAGCTCAATTCCAGACAGGGCATCGTCCTCAGGAGCCTTGATGGTGGGATTGGTGACTGTAACCGAACCAGGACGAATCAAAAGAGGCAAAGTATCAAAGCCATGAGTCTCAGTGTACCAACGACCAGACTCATAACTCTTAGAATGATCAAACCACGACACCCACTTCCCTGCCACATCATCATCAGACCGAGGGACATAGAAAGTAACCTCCCCCTCCTCCGAGAACACCGGCGCAACCAGCAAATTCGGCCCAAACATATACTGCGTATCAACAGCATACGTATTCAAATCTTCCGGGAACTCCAAAAACATAGCCCTCATAAGCGGCGTCCCATCCCTGTGGCCCCTAAGCGCCTCCTGCAAGATATACGGCGTAAGCAAGATCTTCCCTCTTCACACACTCCCGCAGAACATGCGAGCAATCCTCGCCATAAATCCACGGCACCCTGAACGAAGACGACCCATGCAGCCGCGAATGCGTCGACAACAGCCCAAACTGCACCCATCGCTTGTACAGCGCCGGCGGCGGCGTACCCTCAAACCCGCCAATATCAGACGCCCAGAAGATATACCCAGACACCATCAGACTCAGTCCGCCGCGCAGCGACTCCGCCATTGCCTCGAACGTGCTCTCGCAGTCGCCACCCCAGTGCACCGGGTATGCCTGTCCGCCCGGTGCGGTGCTGCGTGCGAATAGCAAAGCCTGGTTGTGGCCGATGCGGTTGCTCATCGTAGTGTAGACAATCTTGTTGTATAGCAGGGCGTAGTAGTTGTGCATTCGTTCTGGGTCAGCGCCGTTGTGGTATTGGATGCCTTTGACGGGAATGCGCTCGGCGAAGTCGGTTTTGAAGCTGTCGACGCCCATCGACATTAGTCGCTCCAGGTGGTTGTTGTACCATTCTGTTGCCGCGGGATTCGTGAAGTCTACTACTGCCATCCCGGCTTGCCAGAGATCCCATTGCCAGACTGAGCCGTTGGTGCGCTGTGAGATGTTAGGAAGGCGGAGACTTTACCTGGCTTTGGGTGTTTCGGTGGTTGTGTCACAACATACCTTGATGAAGTATCCGTTCTTCTTGCCTACTTCGAATAGTGGTGATGCTTGCGCTACGTACGGATTGATCCAGATGCTGATCCGCAGACCGCGCACCTTCAGACGCTTGAGGTAGCCCAGGGCATCGGGGAACATGTCCGCGTCGAAATCGAAGTCGCACCACTGGTATGACTTCATCCAGAAGCAGTCGAAATGGAAGACACCGAGCGGGATATCGCGGTCTCGGAAACCATCAAGGAAGCCAGTAACGGTCTTCTCGTCATAGTTGGTTGTAAAGCCTTGCGACAACGAAAAAGGGTCAGCCCTTCTCCATCTAGCCAGAGACAACCAACACCGCAAACTCACTCGTAGTTAGCCAGAGATTATAACTCCACGACGGAACCAAAGCCGGCCTTCCAGTCAATGAAGTGTACCGATTAAGAATCTCCTTCGGCGTAGCCCCATAAACAACAAAATACTCAATCTCCTCCCCAGGCACAGAGATATTGACCCGAGTCGTACGCTCAGACTGAACCTCCAAACTGACACGTCCAGGATGATTAACAAAAACCCCGTACCCCTGGGAACTGATATAGAACGGGATATTCTTGTACGCCAACTCAGACGAGGTGCCACCGTCCTCATTCCAGATATCGACTGTCTGCCCGTTCTTCGCCAGAGGCCCGAACCGCTCGCCGAGCCCGTAGACTTTCTCGCCAACGCTTAGGTCTAGGCCGGCGAGCATATATCCCTGTCGCTCGGCGTACATGCCGTCTTCGTAGCGGAATTTCTCAGTGCGCTGGTCGCGCACATATCCGATTGATCGGAAGGATTGGCCGGTTAATTTCTTGCCGCTTGGAGAGCGGAAGTCTAGTTTCAGCTCGTTGGTGGAGGTGTTCACAGCCAGGCTGAGTGGTCCGCTTGTGTAGTTTAGTTCATTGGTGTCCTTGTTATGCTGGATATTGGTGTGTTTGGTGGATTGGTTGAGGTGGTAATGAGGACCGCTGTCGGCTTGGCCTGCCCTTGTATGGAGTTAGTATGTATTCTGTGTACGTGTTGTCGACTGTCTTACCAGTGTACAAGTTTAACCCCAATGATTCCCTCCAATGGCGATGTGATTCGCGCAGAAACAGTTGCTTCAGATCTTTGTTAGCTTTGGCGTTGTAAATGGAGAGATTTGGGAACACACGCGAGTTGAGGGTATCTCCACGGTGTCTCTGGAGTTTATTGAGCAGCAGATTGACTGTTTCACCCTCGACTGAAAGTCGCTCTACGTTGCTCATCCATTCGATGTTAACGCCCTCCTAGACAATCCCCCGCATGTCAGTAGCTATTCATTTGGCAATGTGCACCAAAGACCGGGTCAAGGCAATATACCTGCAGGCACCACATCCCCGAGGTGAACTTCATCTTGGGTTATAGTGGGTGGGCGTCTCAATTGAGGTTCTTGTCTTTGTTTTCGTCCTGTATCTGCTGTCAAGAAGCTACATCGGATATCTTTAATAGCTGGTCTCGAACATCGACTACAACAAAGTGCAGAAGCTGGAGTTAATGGAGGAATGAATGCATAGGTCATACGTTTTTCCACCAGTAAGTAAGCTGACAGACGGACCAGCCTGCTTCATTTGACGCGGAGTATCGTCCGCCATCGCCTGATTCCGAATAGTGCATTTGCTGGCAGAGAGATCTGCTGCTGTTAGCTTGGGGTAGCACATGCGGGGAAATCCTCCGGAGTTATGAAATGCGCAGTTCGGTTTAATGTCAATCGACCTTCCATGCTCACATGGTGGTCGGCTGAATTGGAGATATCCGGCTAAAAGACGGGATAAGTAAAGACGTTGTGTGCTATTGGTTAAGACTGGAGAGTATCAATCCTGCGACATCACAGTAAATGAGGATTTCTATAGGATATGTGAATAAAAATCAATGGATAGTTCAGATCAGCTTTTGCTGTACAAAGATCAGAAATGTAAGAAATATCGCCCGTGGCTTGGGTACAAAATCATCAGGACGTGAATGGGTATCTTCGAATGTTTACATCAAGGGTCGTAGGCCACCACTTCTAGGACTAGCATTGTAACTGAGGCTTTCCGCCCGAGTCCTAGCGCGCGTAGCTTCCGACGACATCAGTCCCTCGCGCGACTCATTGCTAATCCGCGACGGATATCCCGCCGGCGGCGAGTAGGGATGAGGGACGACACTGGCAGGTAGCTCAAGAGACGGAATGGACGCGTCCATTACGTGCGTGGTAGTTGACTCCACCTTCGTGGATGACGGACGAACATGGGATTCCGAGTAGAACTGCTCCAGCTGGGCTGCATCACTGCAGAACTCAACAAGGCCGGCCAAGATGTGCTCCGGGGCGCGATATAGATTTGCAGAATCAATGCTGGATGAGGATAGAGTGAGCGGGCTGCCGATGCTGCTCATGTCAAGAGCTGGCCGGGTGATGGGAGACAGGCGGGGCGAGACGCGGTCAAGTCCATCGTGGTTCGCTGTTCGGCCGCGGAAGTCGGATCGGTTGTGCTCGAAGCGGCCTGCGTCCCGGCTTGCGGTGCCGCGTGTGCTCACTAACCGGTTGGCGAGGAGGAGGAAGTCGCCTTCGTCGGTAATCTGGGCGATGATGCTTCCTGTTCGGTGGATGAATTGCGGGTACTTGTAGTCGGGCTTGCCCCAGGAATATGACACTTCAACGTCTGCTGGGAATGCAGTGCAGGCTTCGAAGTCGAGGACGAAATCAAATTTTCGTAGGATGGCCTTTTGGTAGAAGAGTCGGTCGGGCGGGCCAGGCTGGGCGAATGACGCATTGTTGAACACTGTGTGAAGTGGGCCTTTAGGTGGTGGCACCTTGAGGGTGATCTTGTAGGGTTTTCGGAATGGCTGCGTCTTGTCGATGGCGGCGCCCTCGGCAATAGGTACCTGTACCAGTTTGAGCCCGAATTTATCGGCGGTCGCGGCCCAAGAAAGGACGGTGTCCTCAATCAATTTTGGGGTCGTGCTCATCCAGCTCAGTTCAATGTGGAAGCAGTTCTCCGGATTATGCAGGCGGTCCCAGTGAAGGTCAACTACCTCTGGCCGGTTCGAACGCTTGCGTGGATCGACGTCAAATTTCATGGATTTGGATAGCATAATGGCAACTTTGTTCTTCGACTTGGAAGGAGTAGTGGGTGTCTGCGGCATGCGCTCGTCGATGCTATCCGATCGAGCTTTGAGGCTGATAGGTGAGTCCTTCGAGGTGCCGATGGCGGGCGTCGAAGGCATCGATTTGTCTGTTCGGAGCTGAGGGAACCAGCTACCTCGAGACTCGGGGCGATTGACACGATACTCAGCACAAACTTGATAGAAATAGTTGCCATCTCGGAAATTGTGTCTTTTCTCCACGTGTTGAAACAAGCCATGGTCGATCAGTTCGTTGCCAAATTTGACGGCTTGTTCGCGGGTGTCGATGTCGCGTATATTCTGCAATAACCAGGTGGTGAATTCGAAACCGATGAAGCAGTTGTAGTGTAACCTCCAATGCCACCGTCGATCCATCATTCGTACACCCTTTTCACCTTGGATTATCTGCGCCAGTGTCGAAAGGCTAATGCTGGATCTATCCAGCAATTCCGACTCGGGCAGAAGCTGAGCAGGAGCATTGTCAAGCCCTGGGTCAGTGAGCAACAACCGGTCTAGCTCTGCTGTAACAACTTCCGATGGGTTGCGTGTCTGATACATGATATTCAGAGGATTCTGGTCTCGCTTGGGATTTGACGTCTCGAACAGTTTCTCTTCAGGCGAGACGTATCTATGCTTTTGCCAGATATGGGTCAATTGGCTGATTCCGAGTAAATGAATTTCTTCCTCGTTATCCTCGTGGGAAGTCTGCATGTTCCGCCGCGAATTGCCCTGAAGTTGGAGCGGAATCAAGACATAGCGGACTCTCCAGAAATGCAACTGCTGCGCCGGGTTCTGGAGATAGTCTCGGTGACCGGCCACATAATTGTCGGCATAGTTCCAGTTGTACTCCTCGGCAGTAGAATCCAGCTTGATCTCCTTCACATCATATTCCGGGCTCAATATTGTCTTCATGGCTGGTCGGTAGATAGTGGAGTTTGGCTGCTTGGGAGACATGAGCACCGCAGAATTCTGGTGCGTGAAACGGGTCACTTCAATTTCGCCACCTTGGATGCAAACAAGTCGGTGGATCGTGTTGCCCTTGGAAAGGAACATTGTGAGCCCATCGCGCTCGAGACCTTGGTGATCAAAGACATTCAATGTTTCAAGTGCGGGTTGCGCGGACACTTCGGCCACATGTTTTCCAACAATAATCTGGAAGCCATGTGACAGGCGTAGCGAGATCATTTCTCGTAGAAGTACTCCACGCGTCTTCGGGGCTTCAATGCCTTCGGAATCTTCATTGGGGAAGACACGATATGGCGTTTGGAGGTAGTCCGAGGAAAGCTCACTAGCGGTCGGGAATTCTTCGGTCGTCAATGGAAGCACCGCGGGAGACTTCAGACTTTTCCACTTTACTACGGCCACATGTGGAGGGCGAGGATACGCATGTTGCCAGCGCCCAAACCAACTGGTATCCCGCAGCACGTCTTTCGGGGTATTGCATGGGTTAACCGATCTGACCCACGGGGACAGGGCTTTGCTCGGAGAATGCCGCGTTTGCGACTCGCGTGGACTGGGATTGAGCGTGAATTTAATATTGGGGCTGTTCGGAGCATCTGCCCCCTGGCTCCCAACGATAACATTCCCTGTTGCCCCCGCGGGGAATGATCCGCCAGCAACCGCATGTTCTGTTTGCTCCGGTTCCGTTGGTGGATTTTTGGGTGGTGCCTTGATGGATATTGGTTTGGACGGAGTCTGGGAAGCCTTGGTGGGCGTAGAAGGCGTCGAGATTACCTCTAAAACAGTTGTAGTCGATGCTGATTCTGAGGGGCTCAAAGAAGTGATACTCCTTGCATCAGATATCGAACCGGCAGGGGTTGTCTGTTTCGTCATTGGCAAAGCACTAGCATGTTCCACATTGACTCCTGTGCTTGCCAAGGCCCTTGGAGGAGTAGCACTCAGACCTCGAAGAGCGAAGTTGATGGTCCTAGAAATCCGAGAGGGCTTGGGGGCGGGCGCCTTTTTCAAAGCTGGCTTCATGGGAGACGTGCTCTGGACCGAGCTTGGGCTTCTTGGTGTGGTCATATTTGAATCAATTCTTCGAGGCCCATAGTGCAAAGAATCTTTCTCGTCTGCCGGATTGGTTTCATGATGGCGCAGGCGCGTGATGGAGCGGGCAGATAGCCTTTCGTGAACTCCAGCACCAGCGGCCTGGACTTCCGATTCGCTAGGTCTTTTTGGCTTTAAGGCTCTGTGGACCTGCTTCTTTGGGGATACGCTGAAGACGTGTTCGTCGTATTGATCCATCCATGCCATCACCTCATTGGGTGAGCTCCGCACATCTTTAGTCTGCGAGTCATGCTGCTCTGCGGCCTTTTGAATGAAAGATCTCGGGCGCGGACTATCACTGCCTTGTGCCTTATAAGATGAAGATTCCGCGAACCGGGCTTTAGGGGCAGCACGAGTAGCTGGAGTATATCCAGGCCAAGAACGCGCTCTTGCCCCGCCGCGCCATTCAGTAAGATAGGGGATTGAAATATTGGCTTGTTCACTCTCCATGACTCCCATCATTTGGATCTCATACATGCGCACGCGGGGCGTGAATGCTTTGGCTGGCCGGGTAACAGTAAGAGAGATAGGCGCATTCGGACCTTTCTTCAAGATTCGCCGGTTTTCTCGGTAGGCGTCTGGATTCCAATAAGAAATGTCGAGCCAATGAGGAATTCCAAAGCTCCAGTCTTTGGCTTGGGGCGTCGCTCGTTCCCTCATCCTCGTAGCGGACAAATATGAGCTCGGCGAGAGATATGACGATTTGCTAACGAGGCTTGACATGGAGTGGTGTATTTCGGGAGACATCCTGCCCCTGTGAGCTTCACCCGGTCCAGTCCCTCCTTGATCCCCAGATTGCTGCTTCACTGGCTCCCGGTATTTGAATAGTGGTACAGAATGGAGAGGCATTGGGCTCAAACAGACCAAGTCAATTGCGATGCCTCGATTCGCGAGTGCTTCTGTTGTAGAAGCCAACGACTCGTAAGAGACCTCAAAAACACCGCTACCTGGGGTGATAACGATGATTGAGGTGTTGGTGTGGACCATGTCTCGGTCGATGTGGTCATAAGCTAGGTGAGCAGAGGCAAGATGAATAGCCTCGAGAATGTTTCCACGAAGAGCCGAACTGGGGTGCCCGGAAATGGTCGCCATGTTCGGCTTGGAAGAGGTTGCACTGCCAGGTGCAAGATCAAGATCATCCATTTTGGAAATCGAGACATCTCGCAGGAAAGTCCGAAACTCCCTTTTCAGCTCGTCTAAAATAGTTGTCCAATGGCCGCTGGCCATATCATTCACGACCACCCGATAAAAGTCTCGTGTTGGGACTTTGTTTGGGCCAGATGTGCTGTTGAAGTTCCCAGTACCGAGATTTGAGTGAGTAGGCTGGTGAGACATATCATATTCAACACGTGTAAACAGCACGATGGTCACCAGATGTTTTGCATCGGAGTTGGCCCATCTCTTGAACAGCTCTGGGAGGAAGCCGTTGATAACACGACTGAAAAGAATGTCGCCAGTCCCTTCAGAATCAAAAGCCCACATCTCTTTTGACATTTGAATGAAAAGGACGTATTTGGCGGACTCGCTTCGAAAAATCGGGATAGTGCGTGGAGAAAAATACCCTGAGAGGCATTTCTTTTCCCGGATAAAGATGTTCTTGACAGTGGCTTTAAGGCTCCCCATGAATGTGATTTTCTGACCTTTGTAGATGATTTTATCTGAAAGTTCAGACATGACTAGTCTCCACATGTCGGATCGGACCATAAATTGGTCACGAAACGCGATGTCGACATGGGAGGCCGCGCATTGTTCTCGATCCACAATGGATAATACCACTTGCGTTCTGTTCTTGAAACCGAAGATGCTTGCAATGTTGTTGGTCACTGAGATTTCTAGCTGAGGATGACGAGCCTTGATATCCGGGGGGAGGGCCTTCACCACAAATAGACAGCGGTTCTGAAGCGGGGTCTTGAATTTCGAGGTGCTGTCCACCTGGGTGGCCGCATTTATTTCGCCATGGCTCTCACGAGCTGCCTCTGGCTTCAGATTTGAATAGCCGGTGTCGCCGGACGCCCTTGCGGGCAGAATCTCGACAACATCCCCAACTCGCACACCACTCTCGCCGAAAGCCGCCGGATTTAGCAAGATCTCTTCACGTGAAAACATCTCATCGTGCACCCAGAGCGCACATTGCTGCCGGGTCCAGCTTGACGAAGACATTCTGGCAGTCCGCTCATCTGTAGATTGATCGCGATCATGGTCGCGATTTGATGTCTCCAATGAGTGGGTGGAGCTGCTGTCCAAGCTCGCCGCACTCACTTGCCTCAGATGCGAACGCCGCATGGGCCCCCGCAAAGACATTCTTGTATCCCTTTATCCCGTCAATTCATCGAAATCAGTTGATTTCAACATCTGATATCAGAATGTGTCCATGAGTTCTTGCGAGAGGTAGCTTCCGCAAAGGGGCGATGCCGCGATACGATGATCACGTGGACTCGAGATCACGTGATACTCTTGTCCTTTCCGTCCAACTACTTGCAATGGACATTTATTGTAACGGACAAACAGTACTTACAATAAATATTTAACATAGAAGCTGTGATTTTGGCCAAAAATCTAGCGTCAAGAAAAGCAAACATGATTTCATTCTGACGAAGTACGGAGCACTCAAGGTACGCGTCGCTGAGAGCTCACGCTACGAAGATTGACTGAGACAGCAATCATATAGGTACATCGGTCGGGTTATCGACTGAATAAAGGAGGTCAAGATAAATTTATGGTCATGGATCAGGTATCTCTTCATAACTATTACTTGTGTGTTTTGTCGGATTTACTAAATTACTTCGGGCACGTAAGCCACGTCTGTGATCCCAACAAAAATCCAGACCAAATAGGGAGAGAAATTTGTCGTAGTCAAGACAGCAAGGAGAGGAGGCGAGATAATGGGTAGATTGCGGCAATGCCAAGTGACAGAGTCGCACTGGTATGTTCTGTTTTCCGTCAGGTTAGCTGTTCATCATTCTGGACTCCGGGTCTTCCATGACAAGGCCAATTCATTAGCCCATTTCGATTCAACCATCGAACTATCCCAGGCCATTGGATTTGCGTTGAAAATCCCACGCACTGACACGCACTTAACGGAGGCGGAGAGGCTAGAGCCAATTTGGCACTAGCATGACCTGAGAGGCAGATCTCGTCGCGACTTCATTATTTGCTGTTTGGTATGGAGTATGGACTTCCATTGGCGACGGAAAACAATGGAAGGCGATCATGCTGTCAGTTCCAATGTCCGTGCTCAATGCCAGATCAAGCTCGAGGATGAAGTTGGTCATTCCATATTATGACCAGATTGATAATCATTAATCAAGAATTTGGCGAATTTTGAAGGCGGAGAACCGACATAATCTCGAGGCCTGGGGGTTCTCGAGGGCCCAAGGAAGGCTAATTGGTTTGATGCCGTCCGGAGTTGTTTTCTGGGAAGATCTGAGATGTCCTCAACCCAATCTGGACGTCACCTCTTTTGTTTTCTTTTTCTTTGTGTTCCCTCCCTTCACAGACCATCCTTTCTCCAGCCACGATTGACTCGTCATGGAGTTAATTTTCGAAAAGTACTATCAGAAGCTGGTCTGCTTGTTCTTGGATCACTAACAGAAGATGTGAGCATCGGGCGCGGTTGTGAAAGTCCAACCCTCTCTTCTCACCTGCCACCTTGAAGCGTGGAAATCATCGTTTTCCATGATTGTTCAGAGTGTCCTGGCCACGTGTCAAACCACATGCATGTAGCCATGAGGCCAGTCTTCCGGAGCCTAGCGGCTTTGGCTGAGTCCTTGTCGTGGCAACTGACCGTACTGCGAGACCGCGGATACTGCTCCCGGTAAAGTCCGATGCCTCAAAAGCAAGCACAAACCAAAGAAATGCGACCGGTCATTCCCATGACCCTCTGGGCAAAATGTCCCTTTCATGTTCACCAATACCTGTGGCTGGAAGCACAGTTTGCAGTCAAATTCGAGAACTGTCGGTTCACCTCACGGCATTCGTTTTCAATGTTGCAGCATCAAACTCAAATTGTTGAGTTTTGTTGCGGATGCCAACACGGATGGGATCTTTCGTTGCTCCATCTGTACAGTGCGAGGTCCTCCTTCCATTCAGTTTTCGTGAATAGAGGTCAAGTTATGTGTGCTGCTGATGATGATGACAACTCTATTAACCCAATGCAGCCCAGCTAGTGCGCAGTGGCTATGTAGGCGCTGCCTCCGGCGGAAGCAAAGAGCTAACCGAACGCCCTCCAGGATAACGGATAATCAATGCAAAGGAAAGCGGTGTTCTGCCGAACCAGTGCACCTCACAACGAACCCAATGCAACCGAACACCCGCTACCGCCGCTTCCCCAAACCAATGCGCCTCACAGTCAACCCGATATAACCGAACGCCGGCTACAAAGATACCCCACTGATCTTTTCCCTCGGATTGCCCTCCGTATCCCCCACGCATCTGTATCAACATCTTCCGTCTGCGGCAGCGTTGTAGCTGCTTGCGCCTTTTGATTGGTGTGTTTCCTGGCCATGCAAACTAGCCAAATATTCCAAAATTGGCCAGTTGGAGTGGCGTGTTCAGTTGTAGTCGTCCCAGAACGTCTCGGGTTGAACTGGGGTTTGGCGGTTATATTGCACATCGTCTTCGCCGCCTATTTCCCTGCCAGATTCGCTGTCTCTCGCGGTTGTTTCGTTGTCTTCTGGCTCTGACTCGACTTTTGCTAGCGGAATTGGTCCAGGAGACCTGTTTGCAACATGATGGTTATGTGTGCTGTGTTTCCTCCCTGTTTCGCGTCGAGACTGGCTCGTGTTTCGAGTGGATGAATCTCTGGTGCGAAGGGCAGATCTAAGATACCGGGGAAGATGTTCTGAAATCGAGTCCTCGAAGGTCTGCGAAGACTTCATAACGTTGCGGTGGGATTCACATGCCAAACACGGACCGAGCCACTGAGGTATTTACAAAACATGACCGGGTCTTCTGTGACCCCGGCGCGAGTCGATGCCTATTGTTTCTTATTGCTGATGCTGTCAATTACCACAGGATCCCCATCATGATATTTCGGGGGGAAACTAACCGCGCGGCGTTACCAATCCATGAAGAGTGGTCTACGTGATAGAATCGGATCTCCCAGATTGGAGACGAACTGGACCCCTCGACCACATGGTCACCGAGTTAAAACTTCGAAGGGGTTAACCGGGCAACAGACTTTCCTCTGCAGAACAGTCATTCGCTGAACAGTGAGCTTGTGTGCAGAACAATACGCGTGAACTTCAAGTTGGCAAAAGTTGGGGGCGTGGAGGATATGCGCGGCTTCCCCGTCTCGATGGCACATGATGGTCGGATCCAAATGAGGCATGTCGAACGGCATGAAGACAATGTGGTTGGAAGAAAACTCTGAACATTTGACTCAGACATGCTTGCTAAGTCAGAAGCCCCAGTGCTTCTAGTGTTTGAAACAGACAGAAACAACTCCCCTCGCGCTTTACGACGGGTGTTGAAGAAAGAGAAGGCTTAAGTGTTGGAAAGAATATTCCACGCCGAACTCGGGTTGGCAGTTTGATCTGCAAACCAGTTTTGTTCCATGAACGGAATTATCTCGGGCTCCTGAGCCTGTCTTAATCAAAGGCCAGATCGTCGAAGGTCAATGATCTGAAAGCCACATCATGATCCAGGGCTAGGATATCTGATTCTCGCGGTTCAAAAGATGCAAAGTGCAGTGTCTCCGACGGGTCTGTCCTCGGTACAGGAATACTCGTTTCCAAGCTGCCTCTCAGTTTTCAGAGATGCTACTAGATCGGTGCTTAAGTCTTCAATTCTGAGGCGAAGGGAACACCTGAATGGCTTTTTCAACTTATACAGACTACAGACAGCATTGACTAGGCCCAGTCATCGCTGTTCACTGTGTATAAAACACAACACAACGCTATCCCTGCTGCTGCATGACCAGTCATTTCGCAAACGCAAACCTGAGATCGAAACTGAAAACAAAAGCATTCTATCAGCCATAAGTTGCATCTTCATCTTCGTCCCTTGGGCAATAGATGGTTCGGGGACAGTTCTAAATCCAAAAATACCAAAACGTGAAGCCGAAAGGTTGGTTAAGACTTACCGCTTTGTCGGTGGCGAAGCAACCGGCAAAGAGCTCCAGCATACCACAGGGCGCCATTTGGGTCATAGTGAACTTGGGAATATCCACACTAGAGTACTAAGCGCTAATAACCCTTTCATTTTATTCTGCTCCGGCAGCTCCCCTCAAATCGTGCCAAGGGGGTATTTTCTTCCTTTCTTGGTGGTGGCTGTCACTTACATTGTGGCTGATGATCGATGTTCCGCTAGCGTCTCACCAAGTTCCCTGTTTTCATGCTCATATCCTCCTTTTGAATGAATATCTGGCAACGATATGAGTGGGAACTTCGGTAGCCCCGCGCATTCCGAATACCCGAACCCGGAAAATGAATCGGCATTCAATTATGACTGGGCCGTACCTGCTCAACCACAACCTTCTCCCTTCGAATTCACAGTCAATGCTCAAGCTATCCCTGTTCCTGGTGACCCCTTGGCGACCAGCATAGGCAGCGTGAATGCCAAGGTTCCCATTCCCCGCAGCGCACAAGCCAGTAGCTGGATTAGCAGCGGTCGAGTTAGTCGAGCTTGTGAAAACTGCCGTGATCAGAAAATCAAATGTAGCGGTCATCGCCCGGCCTGTCATCGGTGCCAGGATGCCGGGGTCAGCTGCTCATATGGCGACCGGAAGAAGGAGAAGATGTTGAAGTGGGTAAAACTCTTCCCAGTTCAAAATATTCGGTCTAACGGAAGGTGATATAGGCAACTGCAGGAACTCACTGCCCGAGTTGAAACCCTTGATGCTTTGCTGCGCAATCTCTATCCCAGGCTCGATGCCTCATCAGCCCAACAAGTGGACCAAACACTGAGCGAGCTGGGCCCAAACACTGAGCTCGGTAAAGGCAACACCCCTGCTTTACTTACCACCCCATCAACCAATATACCTTACTTAAGGATTCTCTCTTCTCGTGCAAATCCTAGCCCGGGGGCACTCTTTCCCGGGATTGGAGATTGCTCCGAGGAGGATTTCGATGGCGATAAGAAAGTGCAGGCGATGGGATTTGTGGGCGAACACTCGGAGATGTCATGGCTGTATAGGCTCAAACGCGGTCTTGATGATGACAGTTCAAAAGCAACCAAACAGACACCTATGCGACCTTCAATGTCTTCCGTGAACTACTTCCAGGACGATTCGGATATTTTAGCTCTGGGCGATATCGATATTGACCTCACATGCCGACCTCCACAACACATCGCCAACAGACTTGTGGATGCTTACTTTCAATTCGTTAATCCTACGTTTCCGATAATTGGGAAGGCCATTTTTCTGAATCAGTACCGGTCCTTTTATGCGAATCCGAACGTGCGGCCTGGCAAGCGATGGATTGCAGTGCTAAATCTGGTGTTTGCCATTGCGACGAGACACTCACTTTTGATTGATCAGCCCCAGCCAGACTGCGATGATCATCGGACCTACTTTGCGCGGGCATGCAAGCTCAGTGTTGAAACTTCCCTGCTAGGTCAACCGGACTTGCAACAGGCCCAGGTGGAGGGCTTAGCTGGTTTTTATCTTTTGTCGGTTGGACAAGTCAACAAGTCAGTTTCCAACCTCCCACCGCTCTTTCGCTTGCTATTTCATTTGTATTCTAACATGTCCGATTGCCTATTTAGATCATGGAGAATTGTTGGAACTGCGATACGGTCAGCGGTGACCATGGGTCTACATATTCGAAGCGAGAGCGACAGCATCACACACCTTGCGAAGGAGCTTCGGTATAGGATTTGGTGGGCGCTGTTCATGCTGGACATTGTGTTGTGTGAGATGACAGGTCGCCCACCTAGCACAGAGGACATTTTCTGCACCACGCCCCTTCCCGTGCCCTTCCCGGAAGAAGACTTTTGGGATGAGCGTGTCGTGCAACTTATTAGCGATCAAGAGACTCGAAGTGCTTTGTTCACATCTTTGCTTTTTGACATCCCAGCTTCGCCAAAAGAGAACCCGACTCTCAAAAGCTCCGCAAGAGATGAACCAGGCAAGGGCAAAGAAGAAGACACGCGTAATCAGACAAGGACTGCTATTCCGACGCCTAACACGTCCTTGTACTTTTTGTACGTACTGGATCTAGCCTGTCTCTTACGGGAGGCCATTAATATCATATATGCCCCGGGATCAACACGGCAATCATGGCACGAGGTCGAAGCCGCCATTTCCACATTAAACAATCATGCTGACAACTGGTTGTCTCGCCTCCCCCCGAGCTTCCATTTCACAACGCTCGGCACAACTCAGCCATTTTTACAGCAACGTGCCAACCTGGCCTTCCGGTTTTACTCCACAAAGCTGATAATCCTACAGCCCTGTGTGCGTCGTCTCTTCCAACTGCGACAAGAAGTATCATCCCCAGGGACGGTGTGCGACCAAATGGCAGCCATTTGCGTTCACGTGGCAGGTCAAATGCTCAACTTACTGCCCGGAGAGACAGACTTTACATGGCTGTACGGTGTGGCTCCGTGGTGGTGCATCGTGCACAACATCATGCAGTCTATTACCATTCTCCTCACTGAACTGTCCACACGCGCTCATCCGAGCACCACCCCGGTCGCTGATATCACATATCAAATCAGTAAAGGAATTCGCTGGTTGAAAGATATTTCTTCCAAAGACCCTTGCTCCCAGCGAGCCTGGCATGTGTGCATGGGAATCATCTCACGGCACGGCTCGAAGTTCGAGTTCTACGACCCCGTACTCTAGGTACTGGATAACACCCGTTTTCTGCAATGCGTTTTGTGTAGCAGTGGGAATTTGTCTATACCACCCGGATTGATTGGTGGGAATGTCTTTTAAGCGAAGCATTTGTTTTCTTCTCCCTGCTGTGTTTGGCGACATAGAGAATTCTCATCCTTTTATCCTTTATCTCATAGATTTTCCGCTTTCATGTGTTTGGACATCTCTTTTATCGGATCTTTCAATCCCAGTCTCGCTTTATAGATGTCAATACAAATACTGAGCGGATTATGCCTCCATTCAGCAGCTTCGCTGTCTGTCAGGTCATGAAAATATTCCCCCGCCCGCGCTGCCTCTAGGCATCAATCAGAATTCGTGACATGTGTACAGATTCTCCGCCTCATTGAAGAACGTATCAACAGGATGCAACAGCCCGAGATCAATATCCGACTGTGCCAGGAAATCCTGCATAGTTGGCTCCAAAAACGCCATTTCCGTCGTGTAGCCGCCAACAGCCTCCCTCGACGGATAGACATACGCATCAATTCCATGGCCGTGAGTCTGGGCAGATGTAGCTGCAGAAGTGATCATATCATTCGTCGCCGACATCACCGCGGGGATAGAAGCAGGCGCCGATGCAGACAAGTTCAGCGACATGGTATTCACAGGCGTATCAGTTACATTTATGACTTCCGGCGACGACCCTCGCAGAGCTCCTGCTCCAACGGAAGCATTGTCATTTGCATTCGCTGTAGTATGACAAGCAACGCCCCCACCAGCACCAGTCCCGTCGCTCGTCCTCGCCGCCCGGTACGCATCTAGACAAACCTTCACCTGCTCGAGATTATGGTAGAATTCCGCAGCAGCCAGATTGCCATTTTCAGTCATGGATCGCAGCAGATCCAGCCCGGAATCGAAGCCTGTCATGTCGGTTGGACTGCCGATGGGGACGAAGCTGGACATGGCCAGGATGAGCGCTGAGGAGAAGAGATAGTGGGCGTGGAAATAGCCGAAGGTCGGCATGGAGCCGTTGATCCATCTTGTCAGGATCATGGAGTGGGAGTGTCGCGCTGCGTGGATGCATGCTTCGCTTAGTGTTAGAACCGGTTGCGATACGGATAGGGATTCGGGCTCGGTCTCGGCGCCGCTGGTAGTATTCAGGTTCGTGTGGGTTTTGTTCGATTTACTCAGTGTCATCAGGAGGTGTAGCAGCGTTGGGCGTGTAGTCAGGATCACGCATTGATTGAAGGCCATGTGCAGGGAGACGACGGGTTTCTTGCTCGATTCCAGCTCTTCCATGTTCAGTCGGAGGGATTCGGGGAGCGTTTCTACCCAGTTTTTCAGGGCTTTGAGGAGTTTCTGCACGCGTTGCAGGAAGGTTTCTTGGTATTTCCGTCGGCTGTATAGTTTTGTGATTGTTTCGCCGACTATACGTGCCAGCTTGATGTTGGCGGTCATGTACTCCGTATCGGAAAGTTCTTCTTCGTGGCGCCGGCGTGGGGAGATGGTTGATGGCATGTCGACGTGGATATCTTCATCGAGGATTTGCATCGGGAGACCCATTTTGGATCCCCACATTCGGTCGAAGATGTAGATTGTCCACCATATTTGGATGCGGTGTTGGCGCTCAACAGGGTCAATGAGCTGGGACTCCGGGATATTGTGGTTCAATCCGATTGTCAGGCCCATTCGCATAGCATTCCCGATTAAAATGTATGCGGAGTGACGTCGGTTTAGATAGTAAGAAAAGAGAGACTGGGAGTATGGTCAGCATTGCGATGTCGATCGATCATACATTCTGAGCTACATACCAACAACAGCAATGTTTCCAAGTGTGTGACGCTCGTTCTCTCCGGCAAGATCTGCACTAACCCCATTGCTCGAGCAAAGTACGACGTGCCAGGTACTCGGGAGCCAGAATTGGGCTCCGATCGAATTGAGTACGCCTGTCCAAAGGCGAACAGAGCGAAGAATTTGCACTTATTAGCCGTGTTGTCAAAATCTTGCGTCTGGTAGATCTCTTCCAGTTTATCTAGCGTGGATTTGCGCATCATGAGGTGGTACAGATGTCCGATCTGGTGAATTGCTATCCGGACCAACAACCGAGCATGATGAAGGCTCGGCCATTGGATATCGGCTTCGTTCGCTGCTGCAATCGTCTCTTCGCGTTCGTACTGTGTTCGGGGAATATGTGGCATTGCGCTATTTCCCGATAAGAAACGCCGAAAGCGCGTTGCGAATGCCGAACATGCTGCTTCGCCGATGTAGATGGGTGGCGAGGAAGGATCATATCGATGGAACCAGGCTCGATCTCCAATCAGCGGGTTCTGTATGCCGGTTCCGTCAGAGGAATCGGGTTGCCGTGAAGGGCCTCTATTTTCCAACTGTCAGTATGTTTGGCGTTGGCGGGGGTGTCAATGATCACCTTTGCACGGTGTCGCTGATCTCGGCAACTTGAGCCGAGGCGATCGACCGTTCCTTCAGCAATTGATTTTCTGCAAGAAGTTGATCGAGATAGCTGATTGACAAAGATTAGCTTTTGACTAACATGCGCGATCGACAAGCTTTTTCAAGGCATTGGCACAATGGTGGCCCAACTTGTGGAGTTGTGGCTTGCTTACTTTTCGCTGACCTTCACCTGGCGATCCCGAGTAGCATAGGCGCATTCAGCTGCGACGCCCACCGCACGGCATTTGATACATGGCTGGTCTCCGGAACATTTAATTTTATGTGAGTGGCATCTCTGACAGCTGGTGTTTCTGCGTGTCAGTGCTCGGTGCTTTCGGCCGGAGGGGTTTCTGGGACACGCACGCGACGAATTTCCTTCTTTGTGATTCCTGTCCTTGTTGCTCTGGTTCTTGTGTAAGAGCACGTTTTCGGGCTCGTGGCATCTTAACAAGCCCTCTTTATGTTCGGGTTTTCGCGTCGGGCAAAGAATCGCAGATCTTTTGGTGGTTTTGCGGCTTGTCCTGAGGGTTCGGCGATATTGAGGTTGTCACCGAGCCCAATTTGACTAATCGGTTGCTGCCCCAGGCAGGATACCTCACTCGACGCAAAAGTAATAATAGTGAGGATTTGCTGGTGACCACCTAACTACATATAGGACTCGGCCTCTCGATCTTCTTCTTCCCAGTCGAATTCAATATCGGACAAAAACACATCGCTCTCACTCTTCTGGTTTTGTATTCTACGAAGCTATCCCCGCGTCAACTTAGGTCACGTGCCTGGATATCATTCAACTCTTCAGCAAGTTCAGCTATGCGAAAGCCTAGTGGTACAGAGAAAAATATGGCCCAGGTGGATGTTCTGACGATATGCATCAAATCGTGCAGATAGGTGGATATGCAAAGTATCTGGACCGGCACTACCAAATACCAATGCCCCGTTTCAGTTGTGACGGACATTAAGGGGCCCGTGGGGAACCCCGAAGAGGGGGAAGGACCCCTTCCAATATCTCTGCAACCCTGCATTTTTCCACGAGTAGGAAAAACGGCAACGTTTGAGACGTGCAGCAAGGTCTACTAGTCATCATTCAGTGGCCTTTACCCCATAAAACTTCAATCCCATGTGCAGTTGGCAGTCGGACCGACCGACTCGGATGGGTGCCGGCTGAGTGGGGAAGGTGAGCCCCGGAGGCCGGAGCTGAGTCCTGATCAGTGATAAGGGCCAATTTAGCTTCTTGATATCACATTGCAGAGCGGGGAAGTGTTGTTGCACGGTAATTGAGACCGATTACTGAGCTCTACATCTTAGGTGTTTGGCGATGCCTTCGGACCTGCGTTCACGAGGGAAGCTCCCCGGAAAAGGCTGCCAGCTTCGCCTGGACTATCACCCAATCTCAAAGACACGCTGGACCGTGTTTACCGACTTCCTCTACTTTCATATACTCGATCTTGTCCTTCTATCATAACCCGAAGTTATATCAAAGTCAGTCGGGAGAGAGCTGGAGGCCGGGGTGATGTAACCCTGTAAGGCTGTTTCCACGAATGGTGGCTAGTTGATCAATAGCCGACTCCTGCATGAAATTTAGAACGTTTCGACAATGCAACTCCACCAATTAATTTACCTAATGCACCTAACTACACTGTGCTTGTTTCAACTACTTACGGAGGAATTGTTCCCTACTGCAGAAAGACTTCTCACGGTAGCATTTGCCTAAGATCATGCTACTACGGTTCTATTCCCTTTTATGGAAAGACCACGAAGATCTCCAACATGTTGCTACCACCTGTCCAATGAGCTCCATTGGCACATCGGTATGTTGTGCTCAGGTCCATTGCTTCCCTAGGCGCAGGCGAAGTCCTGGGAGGTCCAATCTTCTATAAAAGGCCGTCAATCCGCTGTAAATTGGCCACATCAACAATCAGCTCTCCACCTTCTACCAAGATGTTCAGCAAACTCAACTCAGCAGCGCTGCTGGCCCTCGGCCTTACAGCCCAGGCTTCCCAAATCTTCAGCAACACCGGCACAACTTCCGGCTGGGACTCCACCAACAAAGAACACTCCGGCACTGTGCAACAAGTGACGAACGTTGCCTACGAAGGCTCAACCGCCCTGAAGATGACCCAAATATACGACTCCAGCTACACAGGCCGGTATCACTCCGAAGTGGTCAAAAACAACGTCTACAAACGCGGCGACACGGGCTTCTACGGCTTCGCCTTCCGTCTGCAGGACGACTGGCAATTCTCCCCAGCTCAATCATACAACATTGCCCAATTCATCGCCGACTTCGGCGATACCGGCTGCGACGATTTCATGCCATCTAGCATGGTATGGCTTGTCGGTGACCAGCTCTACACCCGTGTGAAGCAGGGTAGTATCTGCGCGCAGAAGACTAAGACTTTCTCTAACCTGGCCACTGTCAGTGCGGGCGAGTGGCACAAGGTCGAGATTCAGGCTACTTGGGCGTCAGATGGCACTGGTCAATACAAGTTGTGGTTGGATGGAAACAAGGTGTTGGATGAGAGGGACCTTGCGACTACCATTGACGATGATCGGGCTTTCCAGTTCCGCGTTGGCATTTATGCCAATGGCTGGCATGATGATGGCGGCATGAAGGGCACGCAGGGAACTAGGCAGATCTGGTATGATGAGATCGCTGCTGGAACTACGTTTGCCGATGCGGATCCCGATCAGTGGTGATTGTGATTGACTCGGGTGGGAAGTGGAGAGTTGACTCTGTCTGTTTTCTTCATGTTATCCATTGGACCATGCTGGATCCAAGGAATGGCAGTGGTAGCATCGTTTTGTTATCCGGAATCGAATGATGTCTAGGTAGTTTTACAGAAGATCACCAATATCGCCACCGACGTTACCCACACTGAAAGAATAATGCAAGAATGCAACATCAAACCTTCTTCCGCCAATATCAAAGACTGCCCCAATTACAAATTTCATGCAGCGGGATAGGTAGTCGTCAAAAGGAAGGTCTTCCTGACTGGGCGAACAAGAGTAAATAGACTTTGGCTTTCCTATGAATACACGGGATGAACAAAGCCATCTGCAGGCACTTGCAGTGTGTTATGATTGGTTTGTTTGTGTTGGGTTCTAACTGACCTCGACAGCTCAATTCGAGCTGGGTTAAGGTAGTTACCTAAACTAGTGACTAGTGATATGCTGATTCGTATGCCTGAAGCACCTCCTTCGCTGAAGAAAACTTTCCCCTCCAACAGGCTAGAATGATATCACCGCCGTAGATTTGAGTCACTGCAGGAAACACGCGTTTTTGAAACCGTCTCCCAACTTCTCTGTCTGCGTCATCTTTCCGCTGGAGTCGTGCACGTACAATGGCGGGGTCGTGAGATTGGGCAATTTCCTTTGGCTCGACTGGGTAGAGTTCAGCGAAGGGGACTTTGCCAGTAACAAGCTCAAATAAAGTGGAGCCCAGGGCGAAGATATCAGACATCATCGTATTAGGTTCTTCGGTGTCCCTTGGCAAGCAATGTGTTGCTTGTTCGTACCCAAGCGCGGGATGCCCAGGATATTGGGATGCGGTAAAATCGCCAAGGTGAAGATTTAGCCCATCATCAACGAAAAATTGTCGTAATACAAGATCAGAGTGAATCACTCCATATTGGTGAATCGCCACGACAGCCTCGATTATTTGTTGGAACCATCTTGATTGTAGTTCCGCTGAGGCCTTATATCTCTGGGAAAATTCAAGAAGATGACCATTGGGATAGTGCTCGGCCTCAACGAGGTCCATCCGTCCTCGGGAGATGCACCGGGCGATACGAGGATGGTCTTCCAAAATTCTGTAGATAATTGCCTCGCGAAGGACCGGGTGCGCTTCATCGTCGATTGGGCCAAGACTAAGAGGTATCTTTCTGATAGTCACACCATTGACTAGATAAACTTTGACAAAGATATCAATCATAATGAGCTCTTCATTGCTCTGGTCTTAGGCAGTAGGGTCATGTTTATTGGGTGTGGTACGATGTTGTTGGTGCTATAAGCTGGTCAGAGAAAGGTTTCAGCAGGCTTGAGTTCGGAGAGGAGACTTACGCCATTAGATCTCTCGACGCGAAATGGAAACATCTCTGGACACCAAGAGCAATGCCCAAAGGATGAGAACACAGGAGAAGAGTAGAGGATGGATTGAGAGACAGTAAGAGGTAGTTTTTTAAAGCAGAGTCCTGCCCAAGTAAGTAAAATAGCTGCACATGTGACTTCGCGTGATATTTCTTGACAGATGACATCACGGAGGAGTCCACGATGCGTACGCGTCCCTAGTGGTAAGGTAACTGGTATTTGGTAACTGGTTGGGAACCTCGTCTCGAGCTCCAGGTCTAGAAGCAACAATCCTCCATCGACTGGCTAACGATGAAAGAGATCACGGGCACAAGTTGCAATAATCCCTGGTCAACTGGCGAGCTAATAATATGTCATCGGTCCAAGGCTCATTCGACCATGATCTAGGGATACAAAAGACAGATAATATCACCAGCCATATATATCTATAAGCCCGACTAGATCAAATCATGGGTCCAAGACAAAGCTTTCAGCTTCCGGTTACGGCAAGCTGTGATGAACACGGGCATCCATGGAACTAGGACTGGGAGGGTCGTCACATGATGGGAGGAACTGACTGTGGTGCTACTTATCTCTTTCTTCCTCCTGTTTCTTTTCTCTTTTCTTTTCTCTCCAGTCTTGTTGTTCTAGCAAAAGGAATCGATTTATTTCTGATAACCTTGATCATAACACAAGCAGCCCAACCACGTCAACAAGTCCGACTGACTCTATACCTTCGATTTCGTCCGTCCCATCCCTCTGGATCATCTGTTTGGAGAGGGAAAACTTCCAGCATCGATATACGATCCGTACTTTTTTGGATACAATCAGCCGTCTCTTGCTGGTCGAGATGGCTGTCGTTAATACCTCGCCTACTTTCGTGCCAGGCCAGGGGCGAGCAGTATACCCAAGAATCCTTCGACGGTGTTGTGCGAGTTCTCTCTGCAACGTTGACAAAGGGCAAGGTCACAATTTCTGGTCATTGGACAGTTTTAAAGTCCGGACATGTCTACACCTACTCCTACCTGCTCAAGTCCGCTAGTATCGAGGATATCACCAACAAACAGTGGAATGAGGACTCACGTTATCTCCAAAAATGGCATCGAATACTATATCATCCAAAAGACAAGACAGCGTCTGGAGCTCATGAAACAGCTGCCCGTGGCCACCTGCTGTGAGCTCAAACTGCGGGAGCTCGAAGCAAAGCAGAAGGAACGCCAGTGAGTCTATGCAGTGCCCAGGCTATTCTATTTATAACTGATCCAATTTTTGCTACCTAGGAAGTGGATGAAGGAGAACCCTGGACTGCCTTGGCCCGTGGCTAAACGCCTTCACGGGCTGCGGGAGATCCAGGAAGCGCTTGCGACGGGACTGGGCCGGTATCCGAAGGAGTCCAGTGATGGGGACAAGGCCAAGCACGGATCATGTATCGAGTAGGACTTGGCGAGCGATCCTTCTTGCGACGGCAACTTCCAGCGATATGTGGAATGGCGGGGATGGGGGAGAAGCTGCCGGGAAAGAAGCTGCCTCAGGATATGGCAGCTTCAGAAGAGGTGCCATGAGCAATTGACGGCTCGGTATTCGCAGCTTCAGTCAGTCGGTGGACTGTAGGCTCGAGTAGGCAGATCGAGCCTGTTCTCTCGGCTGTGTGCACAGTACAGGGATTGAACATCTGCCGAGTATTGCACCGAGAAAACTTGTCGGCAACGGCTGGTGGGACATTTGTGAAACGTATGTACTTCACCACGTCGGTTGTGACTTGGTTGTCTCTGATAGTCTTCCGCACGGCATTCTCCGTCAACCCGGTGGCTTGGGCTGTGTCGTTGGGCAGCGCCGCGAAGCACTCGATGTCTGCGTGCTCGACGTCCGAGGTGCCCGAGTCATCATACATTGTTGGAAGTTTGGTCTTTGGGGCCGACGTGAAATTTTTTGAAATTTTTTTGAAAGGGAATTCTCGAGGAGAGAAGGTGCAGGCATCCACGATCCCGGCGGCCAAAACTACCACAGTATACCTATCATCTTAAGCTACATGAATCGGATAACATGTTGTACTAAGGAGTGGCATCTCTGATAAGCGGAATCTCCCAGAGTCCCCTCCGCTCCTTCCTTATTTCACTGGGCAAGAAATGTCACGGGCTAGGCACCTTCCTCATCAGACCTCTCTTTCCCTTATATTTCCCCTCCCCTCTCTCTTCTTTCTTTTTCTCGTGTCCCTTCCCGCTCATCTCTTCGTTCTTCTTCTCGTATCCCTTCCCACTCATCTCCTCTTTCACTCTTCTAAACAGTATTGCCTTCATCCAATTGATAAGGTAAGGATGACTGATTACTCCAAACCTTAACTATCCGAAACTTACTAAGCCCATATACACAGTAACTAAGGGCATGACTGCAAGGTGAATGTTTTCTTCACCATATCCGGTTTGGCCCTGTGGAGCGCGACGCCTCTAGTTGAACCCCTGCTAATCAATATTCAGTTGCTATGTCCACCGACTCAGAGAAGATCACTGCGTGCGTCAACGCTTTGCGCGATGTCATTCGCACGAACTTTATTCTCGTAGGCGGCGCTGCCGCCAACATGCAAGGCCACGACCGAGTCACACAAGATGTCGACATTCTGATCCGCGACCCGGCAATTCTACACGATCTCAAAGATTTCGGCGGCTTCAAGTTGGTTGAGGGAAAGTTGCATTATGCTACGGTTCCAATTGATTTTCTGACCACCGTTGTCGGAACGCTCTCCTATGACGAGGTTGAGCAAGCCGAGGCAGTTGAATCCATCCAGGGCATCCGTTACCTAAAGCCGGACTTTGCGCTAGCAGCCAAAGTGAGGTGTGCATATCTTCGGCAGGAAGATGAGAACGGGCTCAGCAAGCGACACTCTGATCTTGAGGACGCAGTCTTCTGAGCTGAGAAGCTTGAAGAAGCCGGCCAACAAATTTCTGACGCCTGCGCCAAACTCCTGCCGGTCAGCTACTATCAAGTGATCATGGTAAGGACGTATATGGAACCCGAAGATTTTCAGAAGCTGGTGCACGTAGGCCTTAGGAAGCTCCTCCTCCCATGGGAAGAGAACTCGGCAGAGCTACGTGAATATTATTTGTGCTTTGCTGCAAAATCGACCGATCCTTTTACGGTGGAGTTGGAGGATGAGGAGGATGAGGAGGATGAGGAGGATGAGGAGGATGAGGATGACGATAATGATAAATCTGCTTAATGAAGATGCTACGTGTGCTTGTCAACAAGGCATGGTTCGTGTGAGGGCATGGAGATGGGAGAGGGAATAAACAGATATTCCGGAAGAAAAGATTGGCGCCGGCAGTTAAAGACACCGCCGGGAGAGACGCCGCCTTCCAAAATACTTGAGTAGTCGTTACCACTTTAGTTTTTAGAGAACACGAAGAATCGTACCCATCATTGCTTTTCCATCGCTACATCGTTTTTCTTTCATCAAGAATCGAGCAGTAATTCGCCTAGAGAGAAGATCGTAGCTGAGTGGCGAGCCGAGCACCGCCCAGAGGATTCTACCAGGTCCGAAGGCGACTGGACACTCCACTCTCTTCTTTCTTTTCCTCCTCAGTCCATCAGTTAGCATCAATACAACTGTATTTGCTGCATCCTTCCTGCCTCCTCCGCTGGCAAACCCCAACGAGCTCAAAGCTCTCCAATCCCGTTTCCGATATCATCCCCACCAGATATGGCAAATGGCTGATTACGTCGCCGATCGACCTCTTCAAGAAACCTCCGCATGGCCCCTTTATCACATATCGGAATCTCTCGAGGAGCAGAGAATCAGACACTGTATCACTGGCGATGTTATCATTGGGACCCTAGGCTATCCCTTAGTCATTTGCGAATTTTATCTTGCGGTTGCAGACGAACAACTTGAAGATGCCCGCTCTGTCGTTCTTCAGCAAGGATTCCGAGCATCCCTAGGCCGTGACATATATGTGGATAAGCATGCTAGGGTTTCCCCTCTAGGCTGGCCAGGATACAGACTGGTGATGCCTTCCGCATCTCCCGTCTTCCCGGGGGTTATGCTTGTTCCCGCGAGTTTCTGGCATATGGATCTCTCAGAATCGAGTCTATCGACGAACACATTCCTACATGATTCTTCACGATGCCGATTTCCAAAGCGGCTATTTTATTTGGATGGTAAGCGTTATAGCATGGATGCCTCTTTCAACTTTGTCTTGGCTTCAGTCTTTGTTAGTCCTGGTCGTGTACTGATCTTCTCTTAAATTCCTAGCTCTGATCGATGTTATTGTCGAAGACGCATTGAAACCGGGCGGCAACCAACGCATATCGAGGTATTTTAGAATGCAGTATCGCTATCTAGTCGGCTGCATCTCTCCGGATATTCTTCAAAATCTGCCGCCGGAGGACAAATTCTTTGTGGACTTATATGGTAAACCGCTTCCGCCAAAAACCCGGGAAAGAGTCTCCTTAAATCGGCAGCGGATTCGACAGGGTCTGATAAATGTTGAAGAGGCATGGAAGTCAATCCCAAAAAAGCTCTGCGGTTTGAAGAGATACACCGTAGAGCTCTGAATCATCGGAACCTAGGGTTGTAAACTTCAATACATCAGTCTCTATCAGAGATAATCTGTTATTAACCTATATTTAGCCAACTCTAGCTTCATATTGTTGATTGTTATTAATTCCTATTAGATTAAGGGAATACAGAAGAAACTATAGATGTGGGCTTCTTTCTATATAGCCTGATTGTCCCTTTCTTAGTCTTTTATTGCCTTATGAATATAGCGTCTTTTCAAGGTAAGTTAAGCATAGCCTAAAGATTTGCTGCGACTTGGATCTCTGGCCACTCACGGGGCAACCTAGATTGGGTTTGTGTGAGCCCAGGGGCATTTACTAATACGGCATGTCTATATAATTGTATCCGGCTATCATTACTATGTTGTTCACGAAAGCTGCCATCATGTCGATCATCTACTTCTTACCAATTTCGTTGGCGGCATATATCTCGCCTTTATCAATCGAGGGCCAGTCCGTACCGGACAGATGGTTCCACATGATTCTTGATGAGCCCGTGGCAAACACCAGCCTCAGTGTGAGTGAGACTCGCTCTGATCTTGAGAAGCGGACCCCCATCACGGCATGCGGAGCCCTTCAAGTGACCACCAACTGCCTTGTTATTGCCAACATTGTTCTTCCACTTGTCAAAAGTATTGCTGGCGGCATCAAGGAACTCTCCAACCAGCATGACTGCAGAGTGATGAGCGGCCCCATCGATGGAATCAGCTGGTCTTACCACTCTACGGGTGCACATTGCGATACCACCGCGCAGCTTGATACTATTTCCGGTGCTATCAAGAAGTATCCTGACAAGTCCGAACACTACAAGGTGTGCGGTACCCAATGCTTATGTCTAGACCATGGTGGCACCTGGAATGGATGGTTGAAGTTTGGTCCTGCCGAGGGTTTCAACAAAAATGCCTACTGCGGACCGGGGCTGTCATTCAGCGGTTGTATTTCTGGTGGCAACAACGACATCTAAACTAGTGAGTTTCAAGTCCAATGGGATGTGCCAAGTTGTCCGCGTATGTTTGGTGATACATGATGCTGATCTATGGTTTTCTTGTAACTGTAGCCTGTGCGGTGAACTTTGAAGAGTTGTAGTTGCAACAGAAACTCAAACCTAGTTCTCGGACACAAGTTGTACCGTTCCGAACTATATCGCATGCCAACTACAGCCCGAGATACAAATGACAACATCAAAATGAAAGGCGACAAATTGAGCTTATGAGATTTTTCAGGCATGTGAACTGTAGTACTGGCATCGTCACACCTGTGACCGCGGGAGGTCGAGGGTCGAATTTCAAGCCTGTCTCTTAAGCACAGGGTACTTAAGTCGGACGTATGCGCACCAGCCGAGTGGTTTCGGTTTACTCTTACTGTGGTTGCAAGGAACGCCGGAAATATGTTGTATCATTCATAGACTCGGAACAAATACATGGAAAGATAGTATCTCTATCTCTGAATTGAGGGGTTTTGAGTAGCCCACCCCTTCTGAAAATCAAAGTTTCAACTCTCAAGTGTTGCTGTGTCCACGCGCCTAGGTAGTCAAGCAGAAATAGCAATATACCAGGTCATTCAGGTTCTTTTAGAGACTCAATTTAATTGAGAGTCCGTTTGTGACTCGAAAAATGCATTTGATATTGGTCAATAGGTCAATAGTCTATTACCCCAGTGAGAACCGGTACGTTTCATTTGGTCTATGTCTCTACTTTGTCCATTGTTTCCATCTTATTGTTCACTTTCATCCGTTTGAATAGGATTATTTCACAAGCCCATTTGACCATAGTACATATTGACTATTCAAACTCTGTTGTTGTGGTCCTTGTTCAATGCCAGCCATATAGCCTCATATCACGGCACCACAATAGACTCGATATCCTATACTTATGCATTGATCTGAATAGCCTCGCAATTGCAGTCACACCATAGCAGCCTAGACCTCCAGGTAGGTATAAAAATACCCAAGTTTGCGCTTCATCGAATCCTTTTCCATCTCACTCTATTTTATTCCTCATACCACTTCTCTATTGCTTACCTCTCAAAACTTCTCTCGTTTCGTCGCAATTGCTATCTTGCTGGTCGAGATGGCTTTGGCTAATACCAACCTCCCGAGCTTTCGGGTGCTCTTCTCGAGCCGCGCGGACTGGCTCGCGGAACTTGCCGTTCTCGCACCTGTGGAGCCCTTCAGGTGCGAGCCATTCAACCTGACAGTCTTGGAAGGCCTCCGCTGGCTGGCACGGGGTGATGCCGTTCGTGGCGGTACAGCGCTCAGAGCGGCTGCCGCTTCTCCCCCGGCCGCTTCTCCCTCTGCCTCTTCTTGTACCCCGGCCGCGTCTTCTACTTTGGCTGCTTCTACCCCGGCTGCTTCTACCCCGGCTGCTCCTACCCCGGCCGCTTCTCCCTCGGTCGCTTCTCCCTCGGCCTCTTCTCCTTCGGCCTCTTCTCCTTCGGCCTCTTCTCCTTCGGCCTCTTCTCCTTCGGCCTCTTCTCCTTCGGCCCCTTCTCCTTGGGCCTCTTCTCCTTCGGCCCCTTCTCCCCAGGTCTCTCCTCCCCCGGCCCACGCAAGTCCGCAGAGGGCTGGATGTCGCCGTTTCAGGGCGGATGGGTGGGAGAGCCCGCCAAGGAAGAGAGTCCGTCAAAACTGGCGTATTGACGGACATGATTGGGAAGCTGACAATTACCCAATTCGGGATTGCTCACCCGCGAGTCCGGCCGACAGTAACATCTCGATCGCCGATGCGTCCCCACCTAGCCCTAGCGATATGTCAATGCAGGATGCTCCTTCTCCGGACAATGACATCCAGATGCAGGATGGCTCTTCCCCTGGGAGTCACATGTCCATTGATGATGTCCCATCCCCTGCTGCTTCCTTGCTGCAAAGCTCCCCTGCTGCTTCCTCGCTGCAAAGCGAGATTTCAATGACCGACTGCGCGGCCCATCAAATCGACAGTCAGGATGTGGAGATGTCACGTACGCCAACCCCTCCGCAACAAGAGAAGCCCGTCGTCGCCAGTGTTCTTCCGAGACGTCCTTCTCCCGTCGTTGCTGGCCCGTCTACCACCAAGGAGGTCGTACCATCTGTGGTGGCGGCCCCTGGCCAGGGCGTTGCCGGCTACCAGGACATGGCAGCCCCAGTTGAAAGCACGGACGCCAAGAACAAGGGCAACGGCAAGGGCAAGGAGAGGGACCCTGGGGACGACACGATGGCGGATGGACCATCGACCAACGCCAATAAGGACGGGCAGGCAAGCACTTCGGCCTCCCAGGAAATGTCTACCAGCAGCGAGCAACAGGCTGCGTGGTATGGGCAGCTTGAGGGTGCAATCTCTCAAGCTGCCAACCATTTCCTGATGGAGGCCCACGACGATGGCCATCTCACAGATCACTCTCTCAAGAGGATCAGAGAGGATCGTCGTGCCAGAAGGTTGCCTGCCCTGACCGACTTCCGCTACGACCAGCTTGGCCAGTACCAGTTGGTGTTCGACAATTTCAGCAAGCTGTACGGAAGCTTCGGCCGTACCACTGTTGGTTCGGGTTTCGTCCTGGCTGCCTGGCGCAAGCTAGGCACAGAGATTTGTGCCAGGAACTTCGCCAATTCCGATAGAGTGGTAAAGCAGCATGTTGACGATGCTGTGAAGATTCTTGCCTTGCTGAGAGCAGAGAAGTCGGCGATCAGGTCGATCTCCGAGCTCCGCGACAGCGTTCGAGAAGTCCTGGAGAAAGGCGGTGGTTCGTAACCGATTCTCTCACTCTCTCGTGTTGCTCTCGTTCTGTCTCTCTTGTTTCTTTCTGTTTTGTTTTTTAGTTTCTCAGAATCTGATTCACTCCTGAAGATTCCTTCGTTTTCACTGAAGCCACATGTAGACCTTAGATCCTCTCCTGGTTTAGGGTATAGACAATATTGTATGCATGGCTTGAGATTTCGACTCTTCTGATGGCGAAAAACTTCCTAGATCAGATCTCCGAACGTACTCTCCACGGGAGAAGCAGAAGGTCGTGACAAAGCAGGGCTGCAGGACGTTAGTCAGGTCGGGACCTCATGTGATATTGCTCGCTGATTTATATGTAGACTCCTAAGATAAACTGGTCAGTATGATGCGAGGTGGTACCTAAGTGCTCTTATTCGCTTGAGTTGCTGGTATTTTGTTCAATGATTAAGTGACCGAGAACATATTCTGTAGTTACTAGATTGATGCTACATTTTGCTAGTTATAGAATCAAGCAATACTCGTCGTAATGCGAAGGGCCAGACCTACCTACCAAAGTCTGTATAAAACCATGGAAGGTTTCATAGACGTTAATAATATTGGCATTGATATTCTTGCGGATCAGTTAAAGCAACATTTACTTTCTTGGCCATCCAATGCAACCTAGCTAGCCAAATATTGTAGATTGGTCAGTTGGCGTGGCGTCTTCAGTGGTACTCGTCCCAGAACGTCTTCGGTTGAAATGGGGTTTGGTGGTCATATTGCAAATCGTCTTCGCCGCCTGTTCCCTTGCCAGATTTGCTGTCTCTGGAGGTTATTTCGTCGTCGTCTTCTGGCTTTGGCTCGGCTTCTTTTTGCTGGAATTGGGATCGCGTCGTAATTAGTTAGCGGTCGCGCCAAGATCTGTCCGTATTGTCTTTATAATTAGGTTCAATCAAGACTCCAGTACATACGACCATAGGGTGTGGAAAACAGGGCTTCCCGTCCGCTCAGCCGTACTTAAGCCACACGCCGGTGAGTTAGTAGTTGGGTGGGTGACCACCAGCGAATCCTCACTGTTGTATGTTTTTATTTTTGCGTTCTACACAGTATCTCTCAATCGTTCGATCGACACTCTCTATGTTCGCCATTGAACCTCGTCTCAGTCATACTTCAGTTAGTGTAGACCTCAATAGACAGCAGCAGGGAAGCAACTATTATAATAGTTGAGGTGGGCCAATCATAACGCAGTACAAGCGAAATAGAACCAAACTTCACAAAACGGTATATGTTGGCTATGTCTACTCTGAATATTAGGTGACTTCTCCCAGCATGTAAAATCTTGATCTAATTATAGACAAGACTTTGCTCTGTCTTACTTCTAGAAGTACACGCCTAGATGAATTATCTTGGACACAGTAGATACGGCATCAGATGTAAACAGCCCGAAGACTCAGAGAATATTAGATCAGGCAATCCGCTATCAGACCAGTGCCTGGACCTTCAAGAATCTCTGGCCGTCCGCAACACGAAGCATTGTCCCATTATGAATGTACAATCTCTCGCAGGCTGGCTCATTACAAGCTTTTGCAGCCTCGGGAAATGCCAATGCACTCGGGGTTTTTCGAATGGGACAGTCAGGACGGTGAACCTGAAAACTGCACCACCCACATCCACCTATACCCATACTGCCACCAGCAGTAACCCTCACCTCTCCTTCTACCGGAAATTCATCACGAACGGATTAGCTACAAGCCAAACCACGATGCCTCCAATCGACTACTCAAAATGGGACAATATCGACACGGACTCAGACTCGGAGCCTGAGACAACCTCGGTTCCGCGTCCTCAACCGTCCAGACCAGCCGCATCTCTGCCGTCCAGACCAGCTGCACCCCAGCCGTCCACCCCAGCTGCACCCCAGCCGTCCACCTCCACCGCCCCTCAAGCGTCCACCCCAGCCGCACCCGCCAACCAAACGCCCTCCAAAAAGGACCTTATCAAGGCAGTGATGGTTCGATACAAGGGCGACCCCGGGCCCGTCTGGTCGCAAATTACCATCCCCTCAGACCACCCCGTCTTCAGAAACCGCGTCCCTCCCGTGCCAGCCCTTCTCGAGTTCCCTATCATCATCCACCGGGTCGGGACTTTTGACACTGGGGCATTTGGTTGCCTCGATAATCAGCCCATCACATACCTAAACATCGAACCGCACAACGGTTTTGCGCCCCCGGAGTGGCAACGAGGGGTTGGGAGTTGCATTGTAGCCAACAAGAATAAGAAGGATTTCACGAGAGAGCAGTTTGAGGCGATCTTCATGTACTGTGATCGGATCCTTGATTACTTTGGCGAATCTATACCACCACCTCCCCACTTCTTCACCAGAAAGGAGTTCGAGCGGTGGTACGAACAGTATGATCACAATTGCAGGCTGAATGATCGGAATGACTGGACTCCGGGTCCGTCGTTGTATGACGTGTGAACCAGATCTCTTATGCCATTTTGCGGCCGATGTTCGTCGGGAGCTTCAGCCAGTGGCGCTAAAATGGAAATCTGCGATCGCAGTCTGGGGAGCAGTTCAATGGTGACACGGTTATCATAGATATTTTGCGACACTTGGATCGTCAGGCGATGAATCTTTCCATATCAAATTCTTGCTCAATGCAACTCGATATCAAAGTAATCTCACTATTTAGTAGATCTTAAGAGTTTTATCCTTATTACCTTCAAGGGTATTCCGGGAAGGAAGCTAGAGGATGTGTGAACACAACTGAGCTGGTTCTTCACTGTAAAGTCCTTTCAGCTGCGCTCGATTCAGCGTCTCAACCGGGCAGTTACCTCACCCATGGGAGGATGATGAGCAACCGGTGATAGTCGGTCATCTAAGATCTACCGGGCCTATTGAAGAGATATATCACTCGACTCACTGTTGGGCAACGATGTCACTGGTTGAAGATGATACTAGTATATTCCGTCTCATAAGTCACAACCGCCAATCTATATGTAGTAATCTATTAATCTACTCTATCGATGCAGGCATTTCATATCGCCTCAAAACAAGGATGCATGGAAATGCAAGTGTGAAAGCAAAAGACAAAGAGAAGAAAAGAAAAGAAAAGCGTAATGTCGTTGTCGCGTTCAAGGCCTCACATCGAGCCCGAATCTCCTTTCCGACCATCGTTGCATATCAATACCCCATCTCGTGATGGCGAGCACAAGGAACCCACTTATTAAAATGAGAAAAACACCTAAACAGACTGTCAGACAAGTCGCAGCACCGAGCCGACCTCAAAAACAAAACTCACAGATCGTAAACGTCCATCCAACCCCGATGGCATCAATCACCGGCTCAACAACCGCCATTGCTATAGCAGCAAAAATGTATTGCACAACGTATTTCCCGCTGATAACTTCCGAACGAACATGTGGCATCACCTCTATAGAATTGAAGAGGCGATTAGTTGCGAACTAGTGCCAGTGTTTGGGATAGACCGAACTCACCAGCAGTGTATGTGTTCAACCCATTGAAAGCACCTAAAAGACCCACGCCGGCAAAGAATGCGGCGATGATCGGTACGACCATACCACCCACTTCTTCTTCCAGTGTCCAGCAGTAGATGAGCGTTGCAGCCGGGAGCACTGCGAGTAGCATGGCAAGACCACTGTTCAGTCGGTCTTGGGGTAGACGCACACCGTTACGTTTTATGATCCATTTCTTCACGGCGCGGTCGGAGAGCTTGCCGCCGACGACGCTGCCTATCAAGAAGCCGATTCCTGGGGACAGGTAGAATAGACCGCTGACGAGCGGGGAGGTCAGATTGAATCGTGGGTTGAAGATTGAGCCGGCGGATGTCAGGAGGGCATATTGGAATGTGGAGAGGAGGCCGCATGATAGACACTGGTCGAGGGTCAGTTATCAATGGTAGATAGAAGTTATAGCCAGAGGGTAATAGTATAACATACCGCGAGGAAAACATTGAGATACAAGAATTGGCGGAAAATACGTAAAGGATTGAACATGCCCAGTATACGAAGCATGCAGGGTCCATTGAAGTCCATGCCCTGGTTACCTTTTTGAAGACTCGGCACGAAAAGCCAGGATAAGACGAGTCCGAGTAGAGTCATTGCCAATTGTAGCCAGTAGATGATTCGCCATTGAGCGAATGTGACGATAATGCCGCCGATACAGGGTCCTAACTCAATCAGTTTTCCCATCCACTTCCAACGACTGCGTTAATCAAAATGCTTGGAACATACCAATCGCAGGTCCACTAACAGACCCAACCATAAAGAATCCAACTGCAGTTCCACGCACAGTCTATACAGACTCGAGCATCAGCAAAACTGCAACCAACAACCCCAAGTAGAACAGGGAACCGAACATACCGGCTCAAATATATCCGCGATAATAGTCTGCCCGGCAACCATAAAGAAAGTCCCCGTAAAACCTCCCAAAATGCGCATCGCGATGAACATATTGAGATTCACCGCCGCGGCCGTACCGGCCGAGCAAGCACTAAGCACGAGGATCGCTGCATTGTACGCATTTCGACGGCCGAACAGGTTGGCAATGGGGCCCCATATGAAAGACGAGAAGCCCATGGCAATCAGCACGCCGGCATTGGTGACATTGAGGATCTCGGGGGTGGTGGAGAACTCGGCTGCGATCTCCGGTGTTGCGGGGAGTAGTGAAGTGCTGGAGAAAGTGACGGCTAGAGTCATCCAGCTGACGACGAAGAGGATGAGACATTTGCGCCATGTTGGGATGCCGTAGGCGTTTGAGGGCTGCGGCTTTAGGGCTAGTTCGTCTTCTTCTGAGGAGTGGTAGGGACTCGGAGGTTCGGCTTGGGGCTGTGTAGTTGGTTTTTGGGACTCGAGATCTGGTTCGTTTGCCATTTTAGGGGGATTAGGTGGTGTGGAGATGGGAAATGAGGCTGATTGCGGTTTTTAGCATGTCTAGAATAAACTTAATCCATGTTATATAGTGACAGGATTGACAGGATTGAGTGTCCATTTTGTATGAAGGTCTCTCGGTATTTTGGAGCTGTCGCCGAAGTTGTTTTCTGCGTGGATCGGTCTGGGAGACCGATCGGCGTAGGTGCCCGACCGTTGAGAACGATTGTTTCAACGCCCAGTGATAACAGTGATCATATCGAAAGATAAATCGAGAAGAAGCTGCACTTCTGCTAATTACTAGCTTCGGTCTGGCCTTGGTGTCTAGATTATCAGGCCGTAGTGTCCTTGTACTCCACTCCGATATCCGATTTGACTTGGCAGACATCGATTTTAGCTGCTTAGTCTCACGACGATCCACTCGTCTTATGGGAAAATCACAATGAGCGCGATGTTAGAACGATATACAATGTGCGTACAATGTACAACAGCACTTTCATCGAACTCCGTGCTCCGAGTGCTCCTGGATAAAACGCGAATTATGATCGACATGAACCCCACCGACGACCAATTTGACACGTCCACGCGCTCTCCGCGTAAGAGGCGCTCTCGGCAAAAGAGCTTGTACAGGCTTGGCGACCTTACAGCTTCAATGTTCGGATTCAGCCTACCAAGATACATTGTATCCCCTGACTTCAACGCCAGGCACGAAAAACCCACCTCGGAGCAACGAGGAAAATACGGACTGGCTGACAAAACATTGACAACGCCCAATGACCAGCTATGGATGACAAAGCCAGACCACAGGATATTAAGGAGTCTCCTTCACTCTCGCCCGAGGAGGAGAACCACATATCCCATGTTGTACTGATCCCTCAACCAAGTACTCACCCCCGGGACCCCCTGGTACGCCGAAATGACCCTTGCGACCCTTGCGACCCCCGTATTCTGCACCCGTGTTAACCCCAACCCTCTAGAATTGGCCTCTCAGTCGCAAGCATGTAATACTGGCGGTATTATGCCTAGCATCCTTTTCCGGCGCCATCGCGCCTTTATCAGGACAGCTCAACCTAGCCGACCAGGAGAAATTATACCATAAGACAAAATTGGAGGAGTCCTACGCGGTATGTCTATACAAGTAACGACTAACATGCCCAACCTCCCTCCAACTACACATTTCAACCAAACGAAATCCAAGCATAACCCCAATGATCAATCTAACGATCTTCCAGAACTCCGCCGCGTTAGCAGGCATGGCCGCCGGCCCATTCTTCTTCGCCCCGATATCCCACATCCTCGGCCGCAGCTCCGTAATCTTCTGGTGTGTGCTCTGCACACTAGTATGTCAAATCTGGGGCGCCGTAATGACACGTCCGGACGACTATATCCCGTACGTGATCTCGCGGCTATTCGCCGGCTTTTTCGGCGCCGTGCCGACGGTGCTAGGCCCGCGCATCGTGACGGATTTGTTCTTCTTGCATCAGCGTGGTCGCGCGTTTACGGCGCTTCACATGGCGTTTATGTTCGGGACGATTGCCGGTCCGACATTTTCGGGATTCGTGTCGGCACGTTCTTTCTTTCCGGTCGAGTTCTGGTGGACGGTGGGTTTGCTGGGGGTTACGCTTGTGTGTTGCTTTTGGTTTCTTGAGGAAACGGGGTTCGATCGTGAATGCCTTGAACGGAATCCGTCTATGCCGGATGGGTTTTTGGCGAATCGATTTGCTACTTTCTTCTTCGGCACTGCGGTCGTTTTGCCGACGAGTTGGAAGGAAACGGTATGCTTGGCTGAATCCGCGTTTGTATTGTGGCCATTCTGATGTATTGTTCATAGGCTAAAGTCGGACTCGCACCCTTTCTCATCGGCCTTTGTCCGGTGACTATCATCATGGGTATCTTCACGCTGATCTCCTTCGGGTTCTATGTCGGCGTCAACGCGCTCACACCAGTGTGGCTCCAGAAACCCGTTTCAGAAGGCGGATACGGGTTCTCGCTGGAACAGAACGCGGCGTTCACCTTCTGTCACTGGATCGGTATTATCCTCGTGCATTTCTACGGCCACTATCTCAATGACCGGCTGCCGCTTGCACTGGCACGGCGATTCAACGGCGGTGTCTGGAAACCAGAGTATCGACTGCATGTCCTTTGGCTTCCCAGTCTTGTGATCAACCCCATCGGCTTGGGGATTTTCGGAGCTGCTTTACAGTATCATCTGCACTATATGGTTTTGGCACTGGGGGTTTTCCTCGTGACTATTGGGTCGCTGGCTAGTGTTCCGGTCACGGTGAATTATGTCGTGGAGTGTTTTACGCGGTACCCGGCTGAGACGGGGATTGTCGTTGGTGCTTATCGGATTGTCTATGGACTGACTATTAGCTTTTATATCAATCCTTGGGTCGAGGCCGTTGAGGTTGGGTGGGTGTATGGTATGATGGCTTTCTTTGCGGTTTTCTCGTTCTTTTTTGTCATGTTGCTTATGTGGAAGGGGAACGCTATTCGCAATATTCAATTTGCGAGTCTTGGGTCTAGTGAGGAGGGCGAAAGGTTGATGGATTGATGGTATCTGGTGTTTTCACTCAGTTCAGGCATGTTTCATTGCCTATACCCTCGTGATGCTTGATTTGTATGTTGGCTCGGGGTATACTTCCTACGACTCATCTACGGGGCTGTGCTGCACTGTCTTGGTATCCCGGTCAAAGGCTGATATGCAAAAATCGTGACAAAATGGAATTACTCAGTATGAGCTGAGATTGCGACAACCCACTTGCCTACTGTACACAGTATCTTCGCTTTCCTTTATCAAACTCTACCTCTGATCACCATGGCAAGTGGCCCCCGAGTACGCAGTCCATCAGAGCCTCGGAGCCACAAACGATCTCCCGCTCCACCTTTAGGGCTGGGAAAGTTCCCCCCGATGTTCTCTTCTAACGTCGTCTGATATTGGAAAATGTAGTACGAAGTATGTTCCATTCGGAATATTTCAATTAATCACAATTCACAACGTACATTGTAAATTAAACTCATAAAACTCAATTCACACATGCAAAATTCTCGGTACTCCTTATGTCCAACACTCGAAAAACATTAACGGCGAGGTATGGGACACCTGCGTTTCTTATAATATATCACTTAGAAAGCCTGATCCCCTTGGGGCGAAATCCATTTGTACATGTAGGTAATTTCGTCTATCATCTATCTATAAAAACATCGCTCGCAGACGCAGGTAGAAACTTTTACCGCAAAATCAAACGCTTTAATCCAGGTACTTGGGAAGTGTCTTCAAGACGCCATCCCGCGTAATGTCCTCCATGGCCTTAGCGGTCTCATCGAGGAATCGCTTATCACCGCGCAAATCGTCACCGAAAAGGTTCTTCATCTGGAGCAGTTCAAGGGGGTTGGTGCCGCCAGCGTGAGCGCGAGTCTGAAGCTCTTCAACCAACGGGTCGTTGACTTCGAACTTGTTACCGCTGTCGTCGACACCCTTGACGTAACAGAACCAAGCGGCTGCGACAAAGCACAGACGGCGGAACGGGCCAGTCACCCAGATTGCCTCAGCAATCGAGGGCATGATGAATTGAGGGATCTTGCCAGAAGCGTTGAGACAGATGCGAGGCAGCTGGTCCATGATTGTGGGGTTGGAGAAACGGCCCATGAGCGTCTCGCAGTAATCGTCGATGTTGACGCCCGGAATATCAGGCAACAAGGGCTTAACTTCGTCCTGCATCATTTGCCACACCAACTTGCGGAACAGCGGGTTCTCCATCACCTCGTGAACGTATTTGAAGCCGGCCATCTGACCGGGGTAGCCGATGGCGGAGTGACTGCCATTGAGCAGACGGAGCTTGTGCTTCTCAAACTGCTCGACATCGTGCACGTTCTTGACAACCTGGACACCAACCTTCTCAAATGGTGGGCGACCGTCGGAAAACTGGTCTTCGATGACCCATTGCATAAAGGGCTCTGTGACGACTGGCCATGCATCCTCGATGCTGAAGTCCTTAGCCAGCGCCGTTTTGTCGGCGGCTGATGTCTGAGGGGTAATACGGTCGACCATGGCGTTGGGGAAAGCGCCCTGCTCGTAAATCCACTTGGCAACCTCGGGATCGCGCAGGAGAGCGAAGGAGTGAAGCATGTGACGTGTGATGGAACCGTTCTTCTGCATATTATCGCACGACATGACGGTGAAGGGCTTGAGGCCTGCCTTGTGACGGCGGGCAAGGGCGGCGTAGAGGAAGCCGAATGTGGTGCGGGGGGTCTTCTCGTTGGCGGGGTCGATATCGAACTGAATATCGGGGTGTTCACTAATCAACTCGTGTGTGTTTTCGTTGTAATAGTAGCCGCTCTCGGTGATGGTGAGGGAGACAATATGGGTATCAGGGTGTGCCATCTTGGCGATGACGGCTTCGCGGTCATCGGGTGCGAAGAGGTAGGAGTTAATGCAGCCAACAATGTGAGCAAAGCTGCCCTTTGCCGAACGCTCAATCACAGTGTAAAGGTGGTCTTGTTCTCTCAACACGTCGCGCATGGTAGCGTCGAAGGGTTGCAAGCCGACACCGCAGATGGCGTAGTCAGTCACACCGTGCTTCTGCATCAATTGATCGACGTAAACTGCCAGGTGAGCTCGGTGGAAGCCACCGACACCGACGTGCACGATTCCCTCCTTGACAGCGCCATCGCGCTTGTAAGTAGGGACCTGGACATTTCCATCGCCCGCGGTGGCAATTTGGGGTAGGTTCTTGCTGTTTAGCTTGAGGGGTGCCATTGCGAATAAAGGGGTATCGAATGAATGACAGAAAGAGATGAGAGAAGAAAGATGTACAACGAAAAAATCATCAGAGCAGGGGACACCGCTGGTTTTGACCGCTGATCCGGAAAATCGATTAGGGAGGGTATATTACATCATGTGGGCTTGAAACGCCACCTTCTGATTTTCACCCCACTGCAAACACTCAGAACATTCTTTGTCTCCCGATTAGCCCCTCGTGGAAGTTGTGGGGAATCATTTTCTGATTGAATTTGTTCCCGGGAAGCTTTTAGTAGATGTTTGGTCGGGTTTAATTTTAGCACAACCCTTGCGTCCGCGTCCGCTTCCGAGCCGAGAACTTTTATTCTTATCTTTTTCGCCGATATTACAGCCGCATTCGTTTCTCAGCTTTTGAGGTTGCCATATGGTCAAAACAAGGGGGATAATTCATTGTGAAATAGGAAGACAGAGCTCCGAACTGCAATATTGCCCCGGGTTCCCACTGAAATCATAGAAAGCGGGCTTGGAAAGGAAGGCCCCACCCGAAGGAATCCGGTCTGAAGTTGCCTCCTTTCGAGTTTCCAAGGTTGAGTATGGTCTTTACTGCGTATAATGACTGCAGGTGGATAATAATTCCTGACCAGCACAAATGAACATGAATTGGTAAGATGGCCGAGTTGGTCTAAGGCGCCAGGTTAAGGTACACCTTGACTCCAAACTAGCAATAGTTTCCTGGTCTCGCAAGAGGCGTGGGTTCGAATCCCACTCTTATCAATATTCTTTGTCTTTTTGGTCCATATCTTGGATATCGCCATATTTGCTTTTTTTGGTTTCTTTTGTGGAAGGGGAAAAAAAAAACAAACAAACAACTCACAAATACATTTACTCTAGCCTTTACCCCGGAAAGACCTAGTTGTTGTGGTTGATTTCCGCATCTATCCATGTGGAATGCTCAAACCAATCCGGGGTAATGTACACAGTAGGAACAGCCGGAAACGCTCGGAGAGATAAGAGCATGCCGCAGGAATTCACATCGAAGCAATAAAACTAGGAGACAGGGATGATGCGTCTGCAAGAACGGTATCTTGCATATTGTGGCGCAGAATCCGGGTTCCCCGAGCTCTTCATGCACAAACTATCCCTTTTAACGCACGCCACACGGCGATAAGGCGCACCCCTGAGAGAGAACTAGTAGTACATAAGTTTCTGAGATGGCGCGAGACAAATTGCGGGAAAATCTTGACGGTCATCTGACAGACTTTTTTTGTTGGGCCGGTTAAGGCGCAAATTAGGAGTCTGGGCTGAGTCCAGACCTGGCCCAAGATAGTTTAAGCTTTTGAAGATATACGTACACACATGGAGTAGACCTGACCCGGAAATGTTGACGGACATAGTCACGAGGTCGATCTAGTTTTCTCTTCTTGCAGGGGCGGATAGGTAGTCAGGGACACTCAGGGTTCAGGGCAGTTTTTTCAGGCAACGCTTCCCCTTAACAACGTTCTTGAAGCCATTGTAACTAGTTGCTTCCCTACTGCTGTCTATTGAGGTCTACACAGACTACACTAGCTGAAGTATGACCGAGACGAGAACTCGGGTTAAATGTCGAACATAGAGAGTGGCGATCGAACAATAGAGAGATAGAACGCAAAAAAATAAAAACATACAACAGTGAGGATTCGCTGGTGGTCACCCACCCAACTACTAACTCACCGGCGTGTGGCTTAAGTACGGCTGAGCGGACGGGAAGCCCTGTTTTCCACACCCTATGGTCGTATGTACCAGGACTACGTTCCAATACTATTATATAGACGTGTGGTAGTGGTAAATGCCGGTGCACTGACCCTGGGCTCGACCTGGACAGAGTAAATACCGATCTAAGGAATACATGTGGTTTCAGTGAAAACGAAGGAATCTTCAAACAGTGAATCAGATTCTGAGAAACTAAAAAACAAAACAGAAAGAAACAAAACAGAAAGAAACAAGAGAGACAGAACGAGAGCAACACGAGAGAGTGAGAGAATCGGTTACGAACCACCGCCTTTCTCCAGGACTTCTCGAACGCTGTCGCGGAGCTCGGAGATCGACCTGATCGCCGACTTCTCTGCTCTCAGCAAGGCAAGAATCTTCACAGCATCGTCAACATGCTGCTTTACCACTCTATCGGAATTGGCGAAGTTCCTGGCACAAATCTCTGTGCCTAGCTTGCGCCAGGCAGCCAGGACGAAACTCGAACCAACAGTGGTACGGCCGAAGCTTCCGTACAGCTTGCTGAAATTGTCGAACACCAACTGGTACTGGCCAAGCTGGTCGTAGCGGAAGTCGGTCAGGGCAGGCAACCTTCTGGCACGACGATCCTCTCTGATCCTCTTGAGAGAGTGATCTGTGAGATGGCCATCGTCGTGGGCCTCCATCAGGAAATGGTTGGCAGCTTGAGAGATTGCACCCTCAAGCTGCCCATACCACGCAGCCTGTTGCTCGCTGCTGGTAGACATTTCCTGGGAGGCCGAAGTGCTTGCCTGCCCGTCCTTAATGGCGTTGGTTGATGCTCCATCCGCCATCGTGTCGTCCCCAGGGTCCCTCTCCTTGCCCTTGCCGTTGCCCTTGTTCTTGGCGTCCGTGCTTTCAACTGGGGCTGCCATGTCCTGGTAGCCGGCAACGCCCTGGCCAGGGGCCGCCACCACAGATGGTACGATCTCCTTGGTGGTAGACGGGCCAGCAACAACGGGAGAAGGACGTCTCGGAAGAACACTGGCGGCGACGGGCTTCTCTTGTTGCGGAGGGGTTGGCGTACGAGACATCTCCACATCCTGACTGTCGATTTGATGGGCCGCGCAGTCGGTCATTGAAATCTCGCTTTGCAGCGAGGAAGCAGCAGGGGATGGGACGTCATCAATGGACATGTGACTCCCAGGGGAAGAGCCAACCTGCATCTGGATTTCATTGTCTGGAGAAGGGGCATCCCGCATTGAGATATCGCTAGGGCTAGGTGGGGACGCATCGGCGATCGAGATGTCAGTGTCGGCCGGACTCGCGGGTGAGCAATCCCGAATTGGATAGTTGTCAGCTTCCCAATCATGCCCGTCAATCCGCCAGTTTTGACGGACTCTCTTCCTTGGCGGGCTCTCCCACCCATCCGCCCTGAAACGGCGACATCCAGCCCTCTGCGGACTTGCGCGGGCCTGGGGAGAAGGGGCCGAAGGAGAAGACGCCGAAGGAGAAGACGCCGAAGGAGAAGACGCCGAAGGAGAAGACGCCGAAGGAGAAGCGGCCGAAGGAGAAGCGGCCGAAGGAGAAGCGGCCGAAGGAGAAGCGGCCGGGGTAGGAGCAGCCGGAGTAGAAGACGCGGCCGGGGTACAAGAAGAGGCAGAGGGAGAAGAGGCAGAGGGAGAAGAGGCAAAGGGGGAAGAGACAGAGGGAGAAGAGGCAGAGGGAGAAGGGGCCGAGGGAGAAGCGGCCGGGGTAGGAGCAGCCGGGGTAGAAGCAGCCGAAGTAGATGACGCGGCCGGGATACAAGAAGAGGCAGAGGGAGAAGAGGCAGAGGGAGAAGAGGCAGAGGGGGAAGAGGCAGAGGGAGAAGAGGCAGAGGGAGAAGGGGCCGAGGGAGAAGCGGCCGGGGTAGGAGCAGCCGGGGTAGAAGCAGCCGAAGTAGATGACGCGGCCGGGATACAAGAAGAGGCAGAGGGAGAAGCGGCCGGGGGAGAAGAGGCCGGGGGAGAAGCGGCAGCCGCTCTGCGCGCTGTACCGCCACGAACGGCATCACCCCGTGCCAGCCAGCGGAGGCCTTCCAAGACTGTCAGGTCGAATGCGTCGCGCCTGAAGGGCTCCACAGGTGCGAGAACGGCAAGTTCCGCGAGCCAGTCCGCGCGGCTCGAGAAGAGCACCCGAAAGCTCGGGAGGTTGGTATTAGCCAAAGCCATCTCGACCAGCAAGATAGCAATTGCGACGAAACGAAGGAAGTAAGAAATTGGGAAGTGGTATGAGGAATAAAGTAGTGTGAGATGGAAAAGGATTCGATGAAGCGCAAACTTGGGTGTTTTTATACATAGCTGGAGGTCTAGGCTGCTATGTTGTGACTGCAATTGCGAGGCTATTCAGATCGATGCATAAGTATAGAATATAGAGTCTATTGTGGTGCCGTGATATGAGGTTATATATGGCTGGCATTGAACAAGGACTACAATAACAGAGTTTGAACGGTCAATAGGTACAATAGTCAAACGGGTTTCTGGAATAACCCTATTCAAACGGATGAAAGTGAACAATAAGATGGAAACAATGGACAAAGTAGAGACATAGACCAAATGAAACGTACCGGTTCTCACTGGGGTAATTGACTGTTGGCCTATTGACCAATATCAAATGCGTTTTTCGAGTCACAGATGGACTCTCAATTGAAATGTCTAAAAGCATCTACTCGACCTGGTATATTCCTAATTCTGCCTAACTACCTAGGTGTGTGGAGACAGCAGCACAGTAACACTTGAGACTTTGCTTTTCAGAAGGAGTGAGCTATTCAGAACCCCTCAATTCAGAAATGGAAATACAGGAATACCCCTTAGGATTTCTTCACTCTAGTTCTAAACCCCTCATTTGGACCCGCCAGTACGCCGGTCCTAAGTCTAACAAACTCGCAACGAGCTCTGGCTTGGGGATGGCATCCAGTTCAGCAACCATAATAATTCCCTAAATGAGAACGATACCACTGAAGCGTCAGTTTGACTGATACTTATGGACCCAAACACATAAGAGTTATCAGCGAAGTTGAACAGTTTCAAAGGTATTTCGCTCATATCATATAGAGCCACTAGATTTATGAGGATGGTGGTGTCATTCATAGTATTTCTGTCTCAAACTTGTCGTCAATTTACTGCGTTCCTTCGTCATCCTTCTGCTGAGCAGCTTTGTTTATGCTTTGTTGGTTCAGCATCTCCGACTGTCTGTTGTCTGTCTTGTTCTGCCCATATGGCATCCTCCTGGGCGCACAATTTCTCCAACCCTTCTTTCTCACGCTCCCTTTCTACTTTGTATTCCTTTTCCGCTTGCTCCCTTAGCCTCTCACGCTCTCGGTCGTCCAGCCTCGCTTTTGCTTGATCTATAGTTTCTCCTTCACGGACCACCCATGTTCCACCACACGTGAATGCCTTTCCATCATATAACAGTTTCGACACCATGCACTTCTCGACTCCCCTCCAAAATGAGATTAGGGTATCAGTCATGATGCTTGCTGGGTCCATCCAAAACCAGTCTTTCTCGAATAGATAGGGGTTTTCAACAGCCCGGGGATCATCCTTGTGTAGTCCACAAAATATCGCAAATTCCAGGCGGAGTCCAAGCTGGATGCCCTTCTCGATAAAAGCCTCTATATTGAGTTGATCAGCTGAGGTCTTCCTATCGCACGAATTGAAAAACACTCACTATGAGTCTCTTCAACCTCATCGTGGTCATCATGCATTCCTTGAATGAAAATATCCAACATTTTCTCAACCTTAGGGAATATGATCTCAGTGTAGCCAGTCCGGTGATACTTCTCGGCATATCCACAGCTGGGTCCTTGATAATCTGGGTATAGCTGGTTGAACTTCTGTTCTACCTCTATTATCTTCTCGTCAGATAGTCCCGCCCATCTCAAACATTCACGCGCATCAGCAGGATCTGGTAGGCTCATGCCAGGTCGGTACTTGAAAATACGAAAGCCGTTGTGCTCTTCAATAGGACCGAGAGATGGATGTATCGCGCCGCGAGAGCTTCCAATATTCACAAGCTCAGGAGTCCATTTGAAGTTGATTGCTTTGCTCTCCTCAGTAGCACCTTCAGGGTGGTCCTCGCGTTCGGGGTCGGCATCACTCATATTGAAACACGAGCAGGTAAAAGTGGATATGGTAAAATGGCAGTCAAGCCGAAGTGTAGAATGACTTTGGACTTGTGGGAGCAAAGGGAGGTTGGTATGGTGCGGGGCACAGTGAGGATGTTCCAAGGTTGCGTGACACCGGCACGGCGCTTCCAGAAGAGACGAGGAACTGAGAAACACGGACTAGTAAATGAAAACGGGAGACAAAAGGACAAAGGAATAGTGATATTTCCAAACAGCATCAACTCTTTCTCAAAATTGTTTTGAAATACCTTTATTCTCTCGTCAAATATTCCCAGATTGTAATAGGGAACTCGCTGTAAATTGGCTTAATTTCTACCATATCAGTCAATGCCAAAGAGATACACCGTTTCATACGGAGCTATGTGGTAGACAGGAATCACAGGATACAATTGCAAAAAGCAGGCAAAAGCTGAAAATAAAAACATACAACAGTGAGGATTCGCTGGTGGTCACCCACCCAACTACTAACTCACCGGCGTGTGGCTTAAGTACGGCTGAGCGGACGGGAAGCCCTGTTTTCCACACCCTATGGTCGTATGTGCTAGATATAGTGATGAGCACGCTTATATCTCAGTTTAATTACAGCGGGCTAGTTAGATGATGGGCGTGCTGGTCAAAAGGAAGAAGAGAAGAGACGCCACTTTGGTGAACATTTTCTAGTGCACAGTGCACTGTAGAAGTATACACAAGTGGACTTCTATTACCAACCCGAGTGTGTATTGCTGGAACTGGGAAAAGCCCCGACGACCTAGAGGTAATAATATGGGCAAGGACCAGGTTTTAGATTGGAGGGCCAAGGGCTCCGCCACTTTCCTAGAAAGGCCATCGTCACATCGTGTTCGAGAGTCCTAGGGCGGATGGGAATGATCAAGCGCTCGCTTTCGTCCTCTTTCTGGAGGCTGTTACTGTCGTCTCTACCAGCAGCGATGAAAATCTTCTGGGCGCAGACATTTCTGTCCAATTTGCCGATACCATTTGAGTTGTTAGCGCACATGCAGCTTGCAAGGTATCTGTGCCTTTGAGCTTCCCACACCCTCCGAATAGGGGTGGGTAAGCAGAAAGGCACAGATAGTGGATCTCGGGCAATCTGCAGGTATCCTGTCAGCCTCAAGCAAGATCTATGTCTGAGTTGATTGAGATGTTGAGTTCCTGCCCATTTCCCGTCCAATAGAGACGAGATAACAGGCGTGATATCATTCTGAATGCTGAGGCCATTGATAAGCCAGGGAGTGGTGGTTCTGCGTTTCGTTAAGACGTCCAAGGTACATTCAGGTACTCGACGGTGGAGAGTATTCTGAGCCTGCAGGATACCCCGATAACCTTCACATTCTCTCATTCAGCGTCAGACTATCCGTAAGAGTGAACAATATGCGGGAGAATAATCCTCCGCGAACATCCTTAACTCGGCCAATGATATGATTGTCACCGGGCAGTGGAGTCTAACCTACTCCGTATTGTTTGTGGGGATAAGATTTCTTGGTATTCAGGGGCTTGGAACTGCACTAACCTCCATTGAAATGGTAGGAACGAGTGCAGGTTTACAAGTGTGCATACGAAATATATAAGAGGTGCATGGATGCCATGGAATCAGGTCTGTATCGACCAAATAGGTTGAAGGCATCTCCAGACTCCGTCTCCCGTATATATACATGCCAATATGTCACTATATAGACAGGATAAAGTCTGCCGGGTGGGGCCTTTCCTACCTGGGCTGCCGCCGCTTTATGAGGGCGCTCAGGCTCAGGATCAGTGAGTAGATGTCAGCACGGGCTCAGACTCAGTGAGCATGCTCAAGTTCGGTCACGTGTACGATGACTAATCCGCGACGTGCTCAGTGACTGCTCAGTGACCACTTGGGTATGCTCAGTGCGTGCTCCGAGATCGCTCAGTGCGTGCTCCGAGATCGCTCAGTGAGTGCTCAGTGAGTGCTCAGTGATACCTTAGAAACGCTCAGTGAGCACCCCTGATTTGTGTAACTCAGTCTAGACCTTACCCAATAGAGACAGGCCCCACAGAGCTATTTATTCTGTGATGGTTAGTGCGTTGACGATATTTGGGCTGCCCTCGTTTTCTGGAGGATCCCTTGCCCCCAAAATAACGCGTCATGTCTATCAGGCAGAAATAAGATGGCGAAGGCCATCCGATTAGGGATAGTCCAATCAAACTTCCCTGTCTTTTTTCAGTACGGCGGCCGACTTGAGCTCGAAGCCTCAGCTATATAAGGACAACATGTCCCCATGAACCAGCTCTCTCATCATCTCATCCAAATCATTTCATTTTACTACCTAACCGCTTCTACAGCTAGCATCCGAGCAAGGTTCATTACTATGGAGCGAATGGACTTCTTCGCCAGACGCGATGAGATAACCAAGGAAAGGTGCCGTCTACTACGAGAAAAGAATGGATACGTCCCCGGGGCCCATAGGGAGGAAGACAGCATCCGAAATAAAGACAAGAAGCTCGACAAGACCAAGAAAATACACCAAGAGAAGCTGGACCTCTGGCTCGAGTACGTTGACGGACCCGCGAGCTCTTGGAGGAAGCTGACTTCTCTCCTAGCTTCACAGCAGATCCAAGCAATAAGTTCAAACATTACAAAACTGTTCCCGGATGTTCCCCTCCGAGCCATGATGTGGTTAAGGAATTCATTCGCTGGTGTGTGAGTTCTGCTACAGGCAGACTCAGCGAAGGCAAACAGCCAACTGTTAGAACTGTCAAAGCGTGGGCGGAACGATTCTTTGGGGGATTCAAAGAGAGCACCAAAACGGAGGTACCCCAGAAGGATAGAAAAGAAGTATATGATGTGGGTTCTTTATTTCTCTGTCAACAACACATCACTAACTCTACTCTTCCATGAAATGCAGTGGATAAAAAATACATTGACAGCAGAGGGCATTGTCGTGGACCAGAAAAAGCAGAAGTACAACTTCAAGAGGGATGACTTTTTGAAAGTTGTCGCCTCAATTTGGCAAGCTGATCATCAAAAGTTTATTCCCGGGCTGACAAAGGTCCTCATACTATTTGCTCTTCAATTATACCTTTTCACGGGGGCAAGAGTCGGAACTTTTATGCCTTCTGATGAGGATAAACACTACAAAGGCCTTCGACACGAAGTATGTATGAACCGTCTCTGAAGTTCATTTTGTTCTAATTTTTGAACCAGGACATCAAGTTGGTTCTATTTCCTTCATCCACCGCTCCATGGGAGGTTGGATGGAGAGTCAACCAGAAATGGCTCAAGAATAATCGTGATGAAAAGTACACAGTGTAAGGATTCAAAAATATTGGTTCTTTCTTTCCAGTTCTATTAACATGTTCTCAGGTTCGGAATCGGTATCCGTGACAGCAACAAACCTCAATTCGCATCTGGCCAACTTCTCCTCGCACTCGCACTTGCACATGGCGCGCTTTTTGGTATAGAGACTGTTTCAGATTTGGAAGAATTTGATCTATCGAATGGAGAGATCCCATTAGAATGGAAGGAAAGTTTTAAGACGAAACCGATTTTCCGGAATGTCACAGCCGACGGGCCTCAAGAAATTCCTCTTACGAACAAAGAGTTTTCCTCCTACCTACACCAGATCTTTGATGCAGCTGGCTACAGTGAACATCCGACAATACACTTTTTGCGAAGGAACCTGGCCAAGGAGGTCGAAGGTAAGCAAAAATGAACATCAATACAACTGAGCATGATCCGGTGGTTGACGCCCAATACAGCAAGGTATGGCTCTGCGCCCGTCTCACAAATCCTGGCGCATCGGGATCCAAAAACATTCCCAGATCACTATCAAGCCCATTGCTCCTCTATAGACACAGTCTCGGCCGTTCTTGATGAGAAAGGTGAAACGAAACACATTGAGTACTTCCAGGGCTACACTCAATTTTGTGTGCCTGGTCTTCCTGTTAATTTGCCTGCTCACATCGAGGAAAGCATTTTGATGCTACCTGAAATGGTGGAACTGAGAAGCCGCATCGGAGATCTCAGAAAGTGCAATAATCAGACGGATCTTCGGGACGCGAAGCTGCGTTACAGGAACGCATTGGTTCGGCAACGCCGGTTTAAACTCAAAAGGTATCAAACTTCTTGGGTACAGGCGAGAAGGGATCAAAAAATCCTCAACCGTGGCAAAGAGCAGCCGGTCTCAGTGACAAATGATGTTTGTATACGTGCTCAGAGTTTGATCATGCCTGAAATTGCGCGAATCGCAACAGCGATGTCCCGAACCACTGAGTTGTCCTTCGAAGAGAAAATCATGTTCGTCAAAGACTTACAGACTCAATGCTTCCGCGATTTTGATGTGGTCTACCTTCCCAATGAAAGTCCAATTCATAGTGCCTGTCCGGCGAAAGCCTGCCAGGTCATCATTACAAGGTAAGTGGATCTTCGGCCGTGATTATGCAGCCTCTGACAGATTCAATCAGCTTAAAAAAAAAAGTGAACGAAGCACTCACATCCATGCATGCGTTCGAAGCGAGAAGGCAGCTGGTTTCCAAGTCTCGGAGTCACAAATGCGCTTTTGTTACGAATGTATGGAGTGGTGCTTGTTAAGTGAATGGCGAGATCACTGCAATGCTCATCTCCAGTCGTGGGAAACTCAACACTGTGAAGTTATTATATATCGTCACACAGTAATCCGCCCCGGCTACTGTCCCTTGTGCCTCTGGAATGCGTATCTTCCCGCGGAAGAACGATTGGATTATTGGCTGAAAAGTGGCAACCTGAGGCAACACATCGAAGAACAGCACATGTGTCGGCTCCAGTGGCCTACAACAAAGCCAGTATGCGGTTGTGCCCAAGAATTCGACAATGAGCGTGACCTTCGACATCATTTGCACGACATCCACGGGCTCAACAAAGCTATTTGGTCTAGTCCAAAGCTTCCGAGGAAGAGAAAGCGTGCCTTCAAGACGGAGCTGGAAGCACAAAGATCTTCGACAGAGCTAGAGGAGGAGCGACCCAAAAGGTTGCGCTTTTACCCTCATCCGCCTCCGCGTCACGAACAGCAGCCAGACCAGATATTTGTGCCCATTTCTGCATCGCTTTCGTACGTTGAGGAACATCCCGAACGATATTACTGTTCGGAACTCAGTGATACTCCAAGTGAAAGCAGTAGAAGTAGCGCAGCTGCATCATACTTTCCCGCAGCAGATTCTTCACTCAGCTCCCCGCCAACAACTCCCGGTCTTGAAGTCATTGACCCTCGGATCCTCAAGCCAATTGAACTTCGCATGGGAGATGATTGCGAGCCTTACAACCAAGCAACTGTTCAGCTGGACCCGCCCGATCTCTCTATGGACGAGCTGGCGGCAAAGAACGAACCCTACACTTGCCAAAAGCTGTCTAAACGATCTAGCAAAGATTGTGCTGGCAAAGAAGCAAATGAAAGGCCAGGCAAGGCTTTACGACCAGATTCTCTCATCTCCCCCAGCAATCAAAGGCCGAAGCTTAGGCGTGAGGAGTACCATCATATGCAGGCAGAATCCGACGACAAAACCCTTTCTGGTAATCAAGCCTGTGTCTCGCTCACTCGAGTCAAGCCAAGATCACAGTCACCGCTCAATAATCTGGGTGATCTGAGTACTCGCAAGCTCCGTCAGAAGCTTAATACAAGAGAAAAATGAAAGCTGCTAGAGCTCAAGGCCAAAAATCTGACCTTGAGGCAGATTGGGCTCCACTTTGTAGACATAGATACGGCCTTTCTGCGACAGGCTTGGAAGGATTTAGAACTTCCTCAGCGATGCACCAGATCAGGGTCTAATCGGATGGTCCGTCGGAGATATGCTCGCTAATTGGTTTATGTAACTCGAGCACTACGCTGTGTGTCAATTGTAGTCTATTTGTACATAATTTACTTTTCATAAATAATAGAGACTCAACTCTTCAACATACCTCTGTCTTCTAAGGTCACAATGTCAGTACCCAAGACTCCAGCGAAAGGTATTTGTCGCTAGCGAAAACCAAAAAAATGAAAGATCTTTGTTACATCCTCCAGAGTCAGAATTACTGGGAATACCTTCTGTCAGACAGTAAGCCGTCATTCGTGCTAGACTTAAAGCTGAAGATGTTCGCTGCGTAAAATCGTTATGATAGTGAGTGTGAACACAGCGTGTTCTGGCGAAAACCGATTACAGCGGGCATATCACAAATCAAAACACCGTTACATTACTAGTACATCGTTGCACCGCCACACTTGACATGGCTTGGCTCATGAAGTATTTTATCCAATGTAAGGTAACGTAACTGTTATGTTTTCGTTTGTATGATACAAAATAATCTAAGGCGTGATCTACTTACTGCCATCGAGCTTTTCATATTCTTGATATTCTTCCGAGACCACGAAAAAAATCGAATTGTCGTCGTTATCATTACTTCGATATTAATAGAATCAGAGGAGCTAGAGGAAAGTTTCTTATCCAAGATCCGACAAAAGCATATCGGTCAGTGCCAGCCTGTCCCGAATATTCTTTCATACATTGAGAGCAGGTTAATTATAGGTGCCCAATGAAAGGTGCTTTAAATATTTCCTATTGGGGCTATCCAAGGGTCGGTTCCTGGGAGCAAGCGATGACCCATTTTGCCTGTGTGACGGTTCATGGATGCTTGGGTTTTACCACTACGCCATCTGGCCAAAAAGGCACAATGTTTGGTCAGCGACCAAACAGCCAAGCTACTATATATGCTCGATCTCTGACAGCCTGTTCATGAGCTCCTGGAAGCACCCTTGGTTTGTTCCTAGGAATGATCATAGCCCATGAAGCGCGTTCAGTGGAAGCAGGGTTGGAAACTTGGCTGCACATCGTGCGTATTACTCCTAGGACGAATTGCATGCATTCTGGGGCATGTGCATCAACCTGGTGATCCTGGGAGCGCTGTATGCTCCCTTCTCTACAAGACTGGCTGTTGTTAGGACTATTCCATCGGACACATCGGACAGCAGTTCCAAAGATGAGCTATAAGTACTGGTTGAATTTCCATAAAATATCAGGTTATCAGAACCGGAGAAAAACCACCATCACAACAAGTCGGCTTTCCTTTTGCTCTCGCTGAGTCCTCAAGCTCATTCTACACTCTTTTTCAATATTGAGACATCGAAATGTTTCTCCAGGCTCTCGATTCAGCGGGCGAAAGACACGGGTCGCAACGCAAATCCACTGAGTCCTGCCAATAACTCTTCCGAGAGTCTGACTTCCATAACGGGTATAAATGTGCTGGTAAGGTCAAAGTCCTTCACCAGAAGTACGTCGACCTATGGATCGAGTGAGTGGCCGCGAAATGCTATTTCAGCTTCCCTGTTTGTTGACTTACAAGGTTTCTTGATGTAGGCGGGATGGCTCTACAAAGCTATGAGCTGGAGAAGGAATCTGCCGCCCCAACACTGTTCTGATCAAAAGATTTATCTGGTGGTACACGCTTTCTACGAGAGGCCGGCTTCAACCTGATAGAAGGCCCACGGTGACCACTACTTTGACGTGTGCTACGAGGTTTTCAGGGGCTTTGTGACAGCAACGGGAAGCGCGATTGCTGCAAAGGACTGTTCGGAAACTTACAGGGTCAGTATAGTCCATTTTGCCAAGGCTTTTGATGTTGAAGCCCGCCTTCTCATAGTGGATCAGATTTGATCTGTATGGTCGCGGGACTTATAGGAGAGATCACTAATGAGGCAGGCACAAGACTTAATTTGCTTATTGTGTCTCTGCAAAAGTGGTGCTTTATTTACTGGCCATGATTCTTCTAACTATTGAGCAACGCTGAAAATCAAAGGACAAACTGGCTCAAAATTGCCACTACATTGTTGGGTGAATGGGCCAACTGATCTCATTCAAGTTTCCACCCTCAATTTGACACCCGCCGTTTTCCAGAAGTCACTTTGGTCCATATGATTTTAGAAGACGGTTGTTTTAATAGAAGCTGCCCAAGGTGCATGGGTAACACGCCTCAGTTGACAAAATACACAGAGATAAAATCAGAACAAAAGCATGGCTAGCTTCTTCTCTGGTCAAGAATGTGACCAGGAAGCCGGAAAATATAATTTTTGATAGGAAAATGCGGAGGGCTGGAATTACACAATTCATGTTAGTCTTGGGATTTGAGGTCACCACGACCAACAATGGGCAGGAAGCCCTTGACGCGTGGAAGCACGATTCATTTGACTGCATTCTCATGGATCAGGAAATGCCTGTTACGACGGAAGTTCAGCGGCGCGAGAGATTCGGGCACTGGAAAAGGACAAGGGAACGTATACCCCTATATCGCATATGATTTATCAAGCCGGACTGTCTACGGTAATGAGAAAGGACCCAACGAAATATTAGGTCAGCGGAGAAGAACCCCTACACTATAGTAGATGGAGAAATTGTGATCTTGCTTCAGAACACTGTCTTCGGCCAGAGTGCCCTTAGCTAGCGTAGGTCTGATTGGCTGAAATTGGTAGTCTTGATGTGAGCAAGGTTAAACTGCCCTAGGCAGTGTCAGTTTTGTGAACGAACTTTTAGTCTGATTTATTCAGATAATTCTCTCGCTGCTTACTGAGATACAATCGGAGTGCCATACTTAGTGCACTCTGAACTGCAATGACTCCTTCTTATGCTACTAGAGTCTAAATGCACACGGGGGACGTTCGGCCAAGTTTACCCGCGGCTAATTCTATTCTGATCCGCTATTTAGGCCAGGCGGGTAGCAGTCAACAGTAGACTTCTCCTGGGTATTTAGAGATCAATCTGCGGGGGTTTACGACCTCCGAGCAAATATTTCACATACGTTAAATTATCGCCAGCGGACAAAGATAGATCGTAAACTGCAATACCCTAGTATTCAGGTAGAGGCGGTCTTTTAGGTGTCGAGACGTCGAAGTAGCTAGTGCTTAACAGACCGCGGGGAATTTAAACGGCCGCTGAAAGCTCCTTTGTGCTGTGTAAGTCGACAATAAACGCGAGCGATGAAGAATTATTGGTCACCGAATAATCTTGTGATATAATTGGGGACAGGATGGTGACGTACAATTAGTGCTGAGTAACCCCGGCAAAGTCTGCGAACAGATAATAGCAAAACTAGCATAGTGGGTGAAAAGTGAGGTTGCTTTACTTATTCAGCCGAGTATGTTCACTTTGGCAGAGAGTGAGTGCATAGAAAAACTAAATATTGAGACACAAACTTCATATTCTGACGGACACTTGAACGAACAATCTTGAACGAACAGTCTTGAACGAACAGTCTTGAACGAACAGTCTTGAACGAACAGTCTTGAACGAACAGTCTTGAACGAACACTATATTGACCTTCATAATCTGACGGACACTTGAACGAACACTATCTTAAACTTCATAATCTGACTAACACTTGAACGGACACTGTCTTGAACGAACAGTATCTTAAAACGAACATTATAACAGTATCATGAACGAACAGTATCATGAACGAACAGTATCATGAACGAACATTACCATGATTTGCTTTTAGTATTTAGTGGAGCCACTAATTAATCAAAGCCTTGTCTGCAATTCGCTCGGCCTACAGGCTGGGGAAAGTCTTTATTACCACAGTTAAATAAACATAATTTGACCCATGTTTCCATTGAGGATAAGACTAACACGATCCGCGCCTGCGTGTATTTTTGCCGTAGGGGGATTCTTTAACAGAAATCAAAGGTGTAAATGATATGGTCAAACAAACGATAAAGTTTTGGCTACTTATAGAATGGCCATTTTGAACAGGTTCTAGGTTGAGCTAACCTGATCTGAGCTAAACAGATTTGAGTTAAACAGGTTTGAATTAAACAGCTTAAAGCTCGAGCAACTGAATGAATGTGTAGCCTCAAAGTTACGTGATCTTATACTTTGACTATACTGGCTTGGATATCGCGTAGGCGAGATTATATCTTGTCGTTCTGCGATGATTATTTGCCTCTTTCAGGTATCCTATGCCATTTAAAGGCGGTGTCAATTGCGCGGACACAGGGTGTTTGGACAATGTTGACAGTTTGAGATTTTGAATAGTTCTTGCCAGTTCCACGGACTGTGTAAAATGCCGTGTAAAAATTGAGGACAGATCTTGGCTTCCTCGGCTCAGGTTAAAGCCGAGTAGTAGTCTCCAGCACCGCGAAGAGGTGTCTGTCATTTGCTGGAGGGCGGGCAAGAGAAATCTCATCGCAACCCGACCTGGTACTTGATCCAGGGTTTGTGCATGGCCAACGGTCTGCGTGTGGAACTGAATCCGACCTGAGCCGTAAAGGGACATAGCTCAGGATTTCGTACCTGGTACTTGATCCAGGATTTGTGCAAGACCAGCGGTCTGCGTATGGAACTGAATCCGACCTGAGCCGTAAAGGGACATAGCTCAGGATTTCTTACCTGGTACTTGGTCCAGGATTTGGGTTCGTACTACAGTGGGTTTAACGTTTGCCATAGCCTCGACCTCGATGGGTGGGCTCACAGCAGAAGGCCACTAGTAGCCACATTCAAACGAGGGGCTAAAAGGAGAAGAGGAAACAACGGTGGAGGGCTTGCCTCTATGCTGGACCCTATGGGGCCCTGTACATGCCAATAACGCAAAATGGGACTTTAACCCCAGCGCTGGCATCCAGCTCCCAATCGGCAGGTCCTAGAACTACGCATCAACGCGCAGTTAACTGAGAGCGCCGTTTTATCCGGAAATTTGTATTGTCCTGACAAATGGGCTAACCAAACATGAACTACATGGCTTAAGCCACAATAATGATTCGTCGATGATGTGGCGCTGGGCTAAGCGAAGAGTGATTTGGGCTGTGTGATCGACGCTTGCTGGGGCTGGCCTCTTTTTCGACCACAAGGCCCGCTTTCGCAGGTACAACACTGTGACCCAAATAGTGCATTATGGCGAAGAAACAGCAGAAACGTAGCTATACGGAATTTGTGTCATCTTGGGTAAGAATCGTGAACGAGTCTTCTGTTAGTCGTGTGTGAAATAACCATAGCAACGGGTCTGTCTGGAATCTCTGTCTCTCTCTCTCTCCCTCAAGACAAATTTGTCTAGCGATTATTTCAAACATGCCGGTCGTTGACATGCTGAAAGCCTGGCGAGATTGCCTCGTGCGGTACCCATAAGTCACTTACATAGGACAGGGCCGTCATTTCCCTAGCACGGGCAGAATCCACCAGTGGACGGCGGCCTCGTTCCTTATCCCTTTGGCTTCATGGATACATTGCTTGGGGAGATGTTGGAAACTCTATTCTCAGTAGCGGACCACAGCCGAAGCATTCAAGGGCGGCATGGGTGCTGTTTATTTATCAGGTGTATATAAAATACAGTAACAGGCCGAGCCGCCAAACAAAATACACAAACCTTGTTTTGTCCATTTCCGGATCGACCGTGCCGGGGCCCACACCCGCCGGAACGTGCGGATTCTCCACTATCTCCACTATGTGTCTCAGCCTTAGGCTCGGACATTCGATGAATATCAATTTCCGATCAGTGGGACATTTTCATCTGAGACATTCTGATTCTCTATTTTGGAGACCTCTTATGACAACCGCGAGATGCATCTTGAAACCTGGGAAAACATTGACAACATGAAAGGCCTGGCATACTTCGCAGTCATTGCCTCGGTGCAGGCTTCAAAATTTGCGCACCAGTCCCTCCATCGTGGGGCTACCAGTAGTCCGAGCTGTAACACCTACACAGTGAAGGATGGAGATACTTGTGCAAAAATTGGCAAGTCGAGTGGAGCCACATGGGCGCAGTTGCTCTCATGGAACCCCGATATCAACCGCGAGTGCTCGTATGTGATCTCAGGGACATCATGATTGATGATAGAATGCAGCTCAACGCATGATTTTCTAGGAACCTCGGTGACTTCTCTGGTAAGGATATTTGCATCAGCAATCCTGCGGGAGACTATGCAATTCCTGTCCCTAGTTCCACAACCTCAAGCAGTGCAACCGGCTCGCAGAGCATTATCACCACGACTGCGTATGTCGTCTGAGTTATTACAAATCCTCTAGCGTTGTGCAAATAGCGACCTATCACACCATCCCGTCTTAGATAAAGCTTCAAGAAAGTTCTCAGTCAATATTGTGTCGCCTGTGGGCGCCGTTGGTGACTCCACCGGTGATCTATTAGAGCTCGGGACCACATAGTTTGAACTAAATGTACGGTGATATATGCTCTGCCTAGTCGACCCCTTTGTGACGAGCCCTGATCTAGCTAGTGGAGCATGGGGCCAAAAATTGATGGTAAACAACCCCGCAATTGGAGGTGGTCCTTTACGCGCCGTTGGTGATGGGGCTACGTGATCACTGTCGTTCTTCCAGCCTAGTCCAGGCAACTTTGCTCCAATCTCAAAGGTAAATATTTGCATAATCCCAATCCCGTTGTAGCGGAATACCTCCCTACCGTTGGTCAGGTATCTATGCTGCGTCCAACAGCGATCAGACCCTTCGAACGCAAATGAATCGACCCACGTCGCTACCATCGGCCCCGGAACCTCCCTGGCGACCTCGACATCGAGCTATATAATTCAGGCAACAGAGCAATGTCACACGGTATTTGTCCGACTATTCGGACAGGTGGCCACCTGACCATAGGCGGATTGGGTCCGACAGCGCGTCAGTGGGGTCTGGCGCTCGACCATGTCGAGGAAGTCGAGGTTGTGTTGGCGAACTCGAGTATTGTGCGGGCATCGGATACTCAGAACCAGGATATTTTCTTCGCTATCAAAGGTGCTGCTGCTAGCTTCGGGATCGTCACGGAGTTCAAAGTGCGCACGGAGGAGGCACCCGGGCTCGCTGTTCAGTATTCGTTCACGTTCAACCTGGGAACTCCCCATGAGAAGGCGAAGCTCGTCAAAGATTGGCAGGCGTTCATAGCCCAGGAGAACCTCACCTGGCAGTTTTACTCCAATTTGATCATCTTCGACGGCCAGATTATCCTTGAGGGTATTTTCTTCGGCTCGAAAGAGCAGTACGACGCGCTCGAGCTTGAGAAGAAATTCCCCACAAGCGAGCCCGGTACCGTGCTAGTCTTGACGGACTGGCTGGGTATGATTGGTCATGGACTAGAAGATACCATTCTGAGACTGGTCGGAGACTCGCCGACCTGGTTCTATGCCAAATCCCTCGGATTCACCCCGGACACGCTCGTTCCTGATTCCGCTATCGAGGAATTCTTTGATTACATCCACAAGACCAACGCCGGCACTTTGGCCTGGTTTGTCACGCTCAGTCTGGAGGGTGGAGCCATCAACGCCGTGCCTGAGGATGCCACGGCCTATGGTCACCGCGATGTGCTTTTCTGGGTCCACCTCTTCGTAGCCAACCCGCTTGGACCGATATCCCAGACCACATATAAATTCACCGATGGTCTTTATGATATTCTAGCTCAGGCTGTGCCAGAAAGCGCGGAACGCGCATATCTCGGTTGCCCAGATCCTAGGATGCCCGATGCCCAGCATGCATACTGGCGTAGCAATCTTCCAAGATTGGAAGAGCTGAAGGAGGAATTAGATCCCAAGGACATATTCCATAATCCGCAAGGTATTCAGGTTGCCTCCTGATATGCCATTGGTTGGAATTTGTATATATAATGTTTAATAGTAATGGAGGAAGACCGCGTGCACATGTGACTTTTCGAAAAGAGCTTTCAGGATGCAAGTACTCACCACGTATTTACAAAGACCGACAGTGGAGCGGTGAAGATAAGATATCCCAAGTGGAAACAGGAACCCCTCGTTCACGTTCACGACGAATAACAACCGTCCACTGGACACAGGCAGGAATAGGTTGTGACGTGATTGCTACTGCACCTCATCCCATTAAACTCTAACCTACGTTACCAATCATCCGCACTACCTACACCTCCGGCCAGAATTCATCAATTTTCTCCCAAGACATGCACATCTCGTCACCAGCGCACATCATCCATAGATCGTAACGTCAAGCCTCCCAGCGTATCAGGGAAGTCTTCTCTCATCATCTCGGTCTTGTCGGATTTCTCACGACAACATGTAATCACGATGACCCACGAATTCGAGTAGGTACACCCGCCTGCAGATCTAGAATAGACTTATACTAATCATTTCAGATGTCCATATGCTGTCGGCAGTGTGATCAAGATTCACTTAAAGACACCAGGTGGATTGGAGGCAATAGCAGACGCTCATATCACTAAAGTCTTCGAGCCATTCACTCTTTCCTCTGTGATGCTTATTCGGATGGCCTGCTCCTCTTTAAGATTGGAAGGCGACATGATTTTGAAGCTTTTTGATCGGCGATTTGCAACGCAGCTTCGGGATTACGAAAAGATTCGGCCCTGGACCCCAGGCCTAGAGACTGAGTACCATCAATTCATCCTTGATGGTGGCGCATCGGAGTTTGTTGCTCAGCTCAACGACGGTGAAACACCTGAAGGCAGTACGTGGAGTGCAGCTATGGACGAAACTTATCTTCATGATCACATGTTGGATCTGTACAAGACAGAGGTCCAGGTATACAGCAACCTGAAAGAGATTCAAGGCACCGACGTACCGAATCTCCTTGCATCCGCTATTATGCCTATTCCCTACCCAGATCAAGCGAGCAGCGAATATACCGATATTCCTGGGATCCTTTTGCAATATATCGACGGCTTCCCATTGACCGATATTGAGGAATATATACCAAGGGAAAGCTGGCAGGCCATCTGTGAAGACACCATTCGAGTTATTGATCGTATCGGTGATCTGGGAATACTTAATGAGGATGTTCAAACGAGGAGTTTCATTGTGCGTGAGGACGCGGGGAATGGATTCAAGGTGACCATGATCGATTTTGCACTATGCAAATTCCGTCAAGACTATAAAGATGTCTATGACTGGGATAAATGGAAATCGATACAGGACGAAGAGGGGGCAGTGGGGTATGTCATGCAGAGGCGTTTAAAAGGTGGATTTTCTTACCATCGATCTGCTCGATACGAAAAGCTTGATGAGGAATTCAGAATGGGTCAATGAGCTTTAACCAGCGGAGGGTCGGGGTTAGGGGTTGTCGATACTAGTAATGGCCTTCTTAAAAAAGCATAGTTAACTAGTGAAGAGGGGAAGGCTCAAGGCTGTGTGCTCTGAGGCACACGGGTCGATTCAGCAGATACCACCTAGCGTAGACTTCAGACCAGATGTAGCAAAGAGGTTGGGCGCTTGCGTACAAGCAGTCAAATATGAGAGGTGTAGGAGTGTGTATTGCTACTAAAGGCTACCTCGCGACTATATCTGCAGCTCAAAACTGCTGACGTAAGGAACGCTCACGTGAAAACAAAGGGGGAAGCATGCCTGTAGGGGGAGCCTGGAGTTCACACCTCCCCACTACACTAGGTACTACCTCAGAAAAGGTAGTAGTGTAGTGGGGAGGTCACGGAGGTGTGACCTCCCCCTACAGACATGCTTCCCCGAGGCAGCTTTAGTTGAATAACACACTCCTACACATCTCTTATTTAGTCTGCTTGTGCGCAAGCGCCCAACCTCTTTGCTTCCCTCTGGTCTGATGGCTATGCTAGGTGGTAGCTGCTGAATCGACCCGTGTACGGTGTGTCTCAGAGCACACAGCCTTGAGCGTTCCCCTCTTCATTAGCTAACTAGGTCGTGGAGTGGAGCTAACTACGGAGTAGCGTCGTAGCGGAGCAATCTCTGTAGTACTACGTAGTTACTAGTACACAGTACTGGTTTGTTGCAGCCTCTTGCAGGGGCCAGCAGCAGGGCACGGACTGTCTTTCTAGAACCCAGACGGACTTATCGCCCAACGTCTCACCAGGAGATCTTTGTGCGCTTTTTCAAACTCACAGTGAGTTGCTGAGCCGGGGGTGTTTTTGATTTAATAGTTATGGCAAGAATGGTTCGTTTACATTTACCATGGCAGAACAGGGATAAATACCAACGGAGGTGGGTCCAGCTTGACAAAAAGAAAACCCACCTTTCACATGACAGCACGTGACTTTGGGTGCAGTGGGTTTAGGGCGGGGTGTACGTTTATCGTTATCGCTCCATCTTTTAATCTTCTCCCAAAATTATCCCTCTCTAGTTCCATATTCCATACACCATACATATGGATCAATTCAAATTCAAAATCAATGATCGTTTCTCCATTGATCAATCCGACTGGTACAAACAAGATAAAACCCCAACCATCCGCGCCGCGGGGAAAGCCGATCCTGCATTTCTGGAAGCCATTTTGGCTTATTATGCAAGATATGGCAACGATGAAAGCCTGCATGGTACAAAACGCCATCAAATAGAGACACTCTCACCAAATTATACGATATCGGGAGCAATTAATGGTCTCTGGGAGTCTCCATTGACAGCTGCTATTCGCGCCAATCTGCCACACAATGTTCGACTTCTTCTGGATGCGGGCGCAGATCCGAACGGTATTCAGCTAAGGGATATGGAGGACTATTCAGTCCGGTTCATTCGTGGTCGCCATTTCCAAGACGATGTATCTAGCTTTTCTATGTGCGCTCGTCGTGCTCTTGTTTTAGAACAAGCACAAGCGAAAGGCATCAGTCAACAGCTCTGCCCTTTGACCCAGACGGAGCTCGATGAACGGCGCCGTGGGTTTCCTCGTTTCTGGACGGAACCAAATCTCCCCGGTCAAAGACTTAGGATGGACCGGGCTTTGACAGGATTAGAGGTTGCTGCGAAGATAGGCAGTCCTGAAATATTTGGCATCCTTCGTGCCGCTGGAGCAGATGAGTCTGCGTGGGTGAAACCCACGTCAGACAATGAAGCAGACCAAGTGCAGGAAGGAAGCTACTCGGTATCAGCTCTTTCCAGATCTTCGCCTGTTCATGAGGCTATTGAGGCTGGCAATCAATCTATGTTCCGGTACCTTCTCTCCTCCTGCGGGTATTCTCCTAACTATCTGCCTCGAGCGGCTTCAACCATCTGTCTCCCACCACTGTCATACATCATCGCCTGTTGTGATTTAACCAATAGCGGCGTGCAGCGCTGTCTGGTAGATCTACTATCCCACCCTCAGCTCGAGCCCAATCTGCGCACACCTGTTTTTAACGTGCATGTCCTCCACTTTGCAACCGCACATCATGATCCAGACCTTCTTTTATGGTTGGCAGCTTCCATCCCTGGTGGACTTGGTAGTGCGGGGACAACGGCTCTAGGACATACGCTACTTCACATTGCTTCGTTGCCTCTCACTTCCAATCAAACTGCACTTTATAATCCAGATGTCGCGGAGAGTATACATTGTGCCCGCACGCTTGATTCTAAGTGGTTTTTTCATATACTGCCAAGCCCTCTACATATCCAGTTCCCAAAGCCACAGGAAGGCCCCCGAAAACCACAACCACTGACGGATTCCCAACGACAGGCACAAAATGCAACCATTCAGCTTTTATTGCAATGGGGAGGGATTGATGTCAGGGCAGAGGATGTCGACGGCAATACCGCTTTACATTACTTAGCTGGGACTATCAATGTTAGTGAGGATATTGTTGAGATGGTTCGACAGGCGGATGGAGGTGAAGAAACGTGGGAGAACGCGACAAACTGCCATGGCATTACTCCACGACAGATGTGGTGTAAGTGAAATGCAAGGCAAAGATGACAAGGGAAGGAATATTAGTTTCAGCCTTCAATTTCATGCCTTGTCATCGCAGAGGATGTCCTAGTACCTCTTCTTTCCGTCATACTGGCTTGATTGCTTGAGGCTCGAATTCTATGATTAAGCTCCTATATTTATGTTGCATACTGAGATAGGAAGTGTATTAGTCCCCGCATGTGCTGCGTCTCATTCTAGATATTGTAAAAGGGGAGCGCCCAAGGCTGTGTGCTCTAAAGAACAAGGGTCCATTCAGCAGCTACCGCCCAGCATAAATATCAGACCAGTGGGAGCAAAGAGGGCGCACAAACGAGAAATCAAAGGAGTGGACAGGGCCACAGGGGAAGCACGCCAGGCTGTAACCTGTAGGGGGAGCCTGGGAGGTCACACCTCCCCACTACAATATCAAAAGTATCGCCTAGTCTGGAGAGGCTAGTGGATGATATGTCAATGTGGAGAAACTGTGTGAATCTGCTATCATTGACTAGCTACTCAAAAGTGGTGGACTGAGGAGAGAAAGAGAGAAGGAGGAGGAAGAGAGGAGAAAAGGTGCTACCTAACAAGGGGGGTGCATTCTGATTTCTGGCAGACAAACATGCAGCCTGAGGCACCAACGCCTCAACAGTTGAGGGCATCATAACTATCAAAAAGGAAAGTTAATTCGCTGCTGCCATGGCCCATATACGACCTACAATCTAGTTTGAGTCTCAGTGCCTCAATTCCAATCATGCTATTGGTAGCACTAGCACGTCCCTCGGACCTTCATATTGAATCATAAGAAACACAATTGCCCATCTTTATCATCAATTATCAAGTCCCAAATCCCAATGCACTCCGACGGAGCCATTCCTTCTCGACGACTCCCTGTAAATATGAAAAGCAATCAAAAATGCAAACATTGGAATGTGACGAAGGTCACTGAACATGATATTGTTCAAGATGAAGCCGTCGTCCAACTCAGAGTAGGAACAACACAGTAGGCGCTTCCAATCACCAATGCCGTTGAACAATTGGAGCCCGATAAGGACGGGTTGAGCTGAAGGAAGAGCGCAGAGGTGATTGACTCCTCAACGCAAATCGTAGCGCAATTTTCGCCATGCGAGAAAACATGCCATCTCCCGCATTCCAGTGTAGAACCTTCCGCCACAGTGGCGTTGGATGGAGCGTCTACAGCAGTCCGTGCGTAGCCTGTAGTTTTTCCTGGGCCCAGAGTTACTCCAGGAATTGGAGCTGTTGCTGTGTGGTTTCCACCTTCAACACCAAGGCATAATATGCGACCAAATGATTGCGTCGAGCTCTGAAGGTTAGAGCAGTCGAATTCAACCCAGGAGTTATACCGCCGCACATCGCCAGGAGACAGTATATTGGCAGATTCAATCGACTTGCAAGTATCGTTATTTTGCATGAGGTACGTGCTCGCACAAGTGGTGGGCAGGCAAAGGTTCATACTTGAAGGTAGTTCGTCGCATATCATGAGCTGGCGGGAGTTTGCCATTACCAAAGCAGCAGAGGACACACCATACTTCAATGCAATAGAGTCGCATGTGTCACCAGAAACGGTTGTGTGGAAAGCACCAGACACACAAACAGGCTCAGGCGGGAACTGCGGGGGAGCATCCAAAGACGGCGGCATTGTTGTGGGCCCTGAGAGGCCACATTGAGCATGAACAACTTCCAAATCCACTTGGAAGTATTTATCATAGACTGAATAAGACGAGTTTTGCATCATCTCCAGCCTCTTGACAAAGCAGAAGGAGCAGAGTTCACTTTCAGGCATGTCCTTGGTATAAATGACCTCACTAAAACCATCGATCACGTCTAGGAGTCATATGATAAGCTTCGTCATCTTCCAGGATATCTAGGTAGGTTCGTAGAGAATCTCTCACCGTTACAGTAATCCCCCGTCGCCGGATCTTTCAGACAGGTCTCATTCCACCCAGACCAGATCTGTCCTCCGTATTTGGTAGGAGCCGAGCCAGAGACGTTGTATCCAATACAAGTAGTCTGCACACTGTCAAACCAACTCTTCAACGATGCTCCACAAGTTCCATCGCAAATTGAATCTGTAAGGGTGTCATTGTTCAGACTGCCCCGGTACGTATCCCGAAGGAACATCTTCGCCCACGGGTCACACTTGATTTTCTGTGAGAGAGACGTCTTGCATGCAGAAGGAAGAGAGGACAGAGTCTCTGTGTCGGCACTCCACACTGTAAAACCTGGGAACTCTCGACTTCCAATGATGTCTTTGGATTTCCTGACCCAAGCCAGCAGAGACGATAAGAATCCATTTTTGTTGGCAGCGGCGTAAGTTGGAGTTTCGCCCGCTGGGCTCACCATCTCACGGATAGCCTTGGTGACCAGGTTATAGACCCAGATATCGAAGCTCTCCTCGATTTCGAAAGCCCGATCTTGACAGAGGTCGTTATCCACGCATGTCTGTGAATAATCAGAGAACCAGCTATAGAGTCCTGGAAACAGTCAACATTGGGTGTGAACATATATGAAACTGGGCAGACTTACCAGCGCCAAGAAGATACACTGAAGATGAATCAATGATTCGCAAGGCCCAGGAGACAGGGCATGTGGTTGAAGCGGCAGTACAATCTGTAAAATCGGGATCGGCTGGGAAATGACCGACTATGAACGGCTGCGGGGCCCGGGGGACAGGCTGGTAGTATGGAGACTCGGTTTGAATCATGCCCATAACGATATCTTTGGCTTGATAGAGTTCGTACTGATAGAGAGCATGGTGCTCAGAAGATGTGCCATATAACCATGTGGGACCCTGGCTTTCAATCAGAATTCCACGGGCGGCGTAGATGTCAATCTGATCTTGGGAGACTTTGTCAAGGTCGTGGTCTGCAGTCCATACCCAAACATTTTCGAGGTACGCAGAGGAGCTACGTGTCATTCGCAGAATGAGAGCGGCTGCGATGCAATCCTTTTTCACAATTCCGCTTTCCTTGGGGCAATCACTGGTCTGCAAATTGGAACCCATAGCGCCTCCAACACGGAAATGAGAGTCTTGATTCATAAGAAGTTAGAAAAGTCATGCCGGATAAACATCAAAAAAGGCCAACGGATATATATAGAAGCCGGAGCTGGGGTCATCTTACCCCATAGTCCAGCCGAGCCTTGTGTCGATTCGTGAAGGTTCCACTCCATGAGGATAGCTCCGGCTGTAGGACCGGAGACTGTGAACAAAAGGTCTTGTATCTCAACAATACCAACGTCCATCTCCTGTCCCACTCTGATAGCAACGTGCGGACTGCTCATATCTTGGAATTTGGGACCAGTAGCCATGATCTGGGACCAGGCTTGTCCAATAATTCGGGAGTTTTTTGGAATCTTCAGAGTATCCTTGATGACATAGATACCATGAGGGAAATAGACAATGGAAGACATGTTTGACCCGAGCGAAAGGATACTGTTCAAAACGGTCGTGTCGTCAGTGACACCATCACCTTTGGCTCCCAGTGCCTTAACATCCAAGACTTGAGTATTTCCAAGATCAGCGTATTTTGGCCTGCGGCGAGTAAAGAAGTTGGGTTTGACGTTGTAGATGTTACTGCCAACAAGAGAAGCAGTCCGATTCATTGCCAAGAGGTTTTCTCCAGAAGCAAAACGTGAACCGCTTGGGTCATTTACCATTCCGAATCCCCAGGAATCGAGTACAGTGGAATCACCACCGGGGACAAGGGCCTTCTGTGCGTTGTCATCATATATGGAGTTTTGGGTGTTGTAGAAGCCAACATTCTGCAGAAGCAATGCGGTGGAGTTCTCGTTGAACAGAGTAGTCTTGATTCCAGTGGGAGTATTGGCGATGACAGCATCAATCAGAGCGAATGAACCAACCCCTTGACCGGTACTAAATGGACCACCAGCCTAGATTCAATGATTAGAATTCAGAATGCATCGCGTTTGTCAATGCGACAATAGGTGTGTCACTTACTCCACCGACAATGATAACACCGGTGCCGCAACTCTCAACGACGACATCTTGCATAGTCCATGCCCAGTCCCAATGAATTTGGAGCGCTGTATTGCAGTTTACAAATACCAAATGACTAGTAGTAAACTGCTGGTTACCTAGGTAAGCACTGATCAAACAGTCAGTCAGTATGTGATCCATCTTCATGAAGCCAATCATGCTCACCCAAAGTTTCCACCAACGAAAGTCAGATCGCTCATGAATCCACCACTTCCATTCTCCATGTATATTCCTTGTTGGGTCGTGTTTGCATCTTGGGTCATGTATATTTCAAGGTTCTCAAGCGATGTTCCTTGCGCGACCTGCCAATGAATGGCGCAAATATATGCCTGTTGATCTGTTCGGGTGATGTCGATTTTGAAATTACGGACGCTGCGGAAGAAATTGTTTGTGTTGAGATACCATTCGTCTTGGTCCCCAACATAAACATTTGAAGTCACAACACCGAGACCTACAAAGCTGGATGCCGCAAGAATGGTAGGAAGCTCTAGAGGCTATTCAGTACATTAGTATGAGGTACACATACGAACATATGGTAGGACCGTAGGACGGTAGAACGGGAAGAAATTACTCACATCACCAACCAACTGAGTGTTGTAATACTGGATGATCGAAGTGCTGACCAAGTAGTTCCCTGGTGGAAAATATACAACAGCTGGATAAATTGTGCTGGAGCCACAGTTGGCTCCGCAACGACCACCGTCGGAGATAGCAAGATTGATAGCATCTGGGAATGGTTAGCGTGTTGCCGCACTAGTGATTATTATAGGTTTGATAGGTCACAAACCAGTGTCGTCAGTAACGCCGTCGCCTAGAAACGGTTAGATGCTTCATTCCATGAGCCCATTAGGTCAATAACTTAGTAGGCTCACCTTTAGCGCCATAGTCTTTCACATTTCTCCAAACCTTGAAATATAATTTAGCATCCGGAACAACGCCCATATATGTTGAATGTTCCATGGTTGTAATTACCTTATATCCAGAAGGAGCGTAGGGGCTGCTTCCGCGTTGCGTCATGGTTGCCATCCACCAAGTTGCTGCCGCTCGGCTTTTCAAACTTCCATCACCGGTATAGCCAGGGACAGGTGCAGACTCATTGGTATCTGCCACATATTCAGACAGTCCATCTTGCGCCCGCAAGACCTGCTGTGGGATCAACGTATCTTTGGCCTTACTTCCATACTTTGCGCGCATCTCAGCAGCAACGGCGCTGTGGTTACCGGTGGATGGAGAAGGAGGCTCTGACTCGGCAATGATTCTAGCGGCCGTTCTGAGCTCCACAGGAATCGAATATCCATATTGCGTAGTTGCGTTAGAATCTCTCCGATTGAGAGTTTTCCGTGTGCTTTCCATTTGATCAATGGCCTCCTCGCTATAGTCAAGTTCAGACGAAGCGGAGTCATTGGAGCGAAGACTACTTGGAGTGCCAAGTTCGTATTTGTTGTATTGAACATTGTCCAAGCGAAGTTTGTTTCTCAAACTCAAGACTTTCAACGCTCTGGAGACAGCCTCGGCTGAATCTGAAGTGCTCTTGGAGAAAGATGTAGCACTCGTCGTCGTTGCGTGAACCTTGACCAAGGAGGAAGAGATTTCCCGTCTGGACAGGTCGTGAGCCCTTACATGGATATCATCGTGATGATGATCATGGTGATGATGAGAGCTCTGCGCAAGAACACCCAGCTGGATCACGAGCAAAAGAGCTTGCCAAACCCGCATGGTGCAATGAAGGAGATGTTGCACCTACTCGCTGAAATGGTTTATTTACGGAGAAAGAGCAACGCGACCATGCCTAGAGTTTTCTGGTTTTTTGTCCTCGCTTCCTCTTGCTATTTATTCGAATTTGGTGCACTATCTATTGGCCAAGAGTTACCAGTCGGTTAGCTTCATCTGCGAAGCCTACGGGGAGTATTTCCTTCCAGTTTTTGGGTCATTTCGTCCAAGGGATACTACCTTGACCGGGATTCCCAAGGACGGAACCTACTTCAACCAAAAATGGAATTGGCGGAGGAGTCGGGAGGACCCCGAAGAAATTTGTGGGATGGCCTAGTGACAGGTCTAGCCGAGTTAGTCTCACCCTAATAGTCCCAACCAAGGCCGAAAAGACTGCTCGTGTACTCCGTACTGCGTATCACCAGACTCCAGAGCATATCCACCGGACCACCTCTCCACCTCGCTTAGATCTGAATTATCCCTGAGGTTACCTAACTAACCCCTAGACTACTAACTAGTTGACTACTGAGCGATAATTGCGTTTCCTTTTCGGAAAAAGTATCAATCCTACTAGCGCTGTCTCAGATTTGGAACGCGACTAGCCTTGAACTAAAGACAATGTAAATGGAGTAGCCGGAACAAATGATAAGGAGGGAAGCAGATACTTACTCTTGGCGTGCTGTTGCTTCTCGGAAATCAAATCAAGTACTAGTTAGGTATTCAACTTATGTACTAGAAATATAATAATAATAACTACTAAGTAATTTCTTCATCTTTGGCGGGTGACATTTTCTTTTCATGATAAAACCGGTTACGGCTATCTTCCTCTTTCCGTTCTTCGCTTTTGCATAGAAGAGAAGAAATTCACAAGTCCTTCCTGATCATGGCGCCAATGAACAAGTCCGTCTCGTTGGTGTCTGCCGTGTTCTTTTTCATGCTGTTATTGGGAATTGTTGTACCTGTGTTAGCCCAGAATTGTAGCAAAAATAATCCATGTGCAACTGGATGCTGCTCAAAAGACGGCTGGTGTGGGACAGGTGAAGACCATTGTGGGGATGGCAATTGTGTTGACACCTGCGACTTCAAGCTCCAATGTGATGCAAATACTCCCTGCGAAACAGGATGCTGGTACGAATCCAATTGGAACTTTTGCCTCCTCTCACTGCTGACGATTTCAATGGCACAATGAAGCTCAAATGCAGGATACTGTGGACTTGGCCCTGACTATTGTGATCCTAAAGTGTGCGTCTCTGGCTGTGATGCCAAAGCCGAATGCGATCCGGGCTTTGGCTTGGACTGGGCAGAAAAATCAAAATGTCCTCTAAATGTCTGCTGTTCTGATTTTGTACGTCAATACAATCTGATATTGGACCTCTTGTACCATCTTCGGTGGAGACTCATTTACTAATGGTCACTTTCTTTCTCGTGTATAGGGTTTCTGTGGAACGACTAAGGAATTTGTGAGTAGCCTTTCGACACCTTCAGGGTTGCTTCAACTAATGCTAGGCAGTGCGGAAATAGAACCTTCTCCCATTCAACTTGCGACAAGAAGACTTCTACGTTGGATCGTGTTGTTGGGTACTATGAGGCGTGGTCGGCTCGCCGTTCGTGCAACGCCTTCTGGCCAGAACAGATTCCCATGGGGGTTTACACACACATCAACTTTGCTTTCGCGGCCATTGATCCTGTCACCTTTGAAGTGCGCCCCGACCAGACCCAAGATCTTGCACTACTCAAGCGAGTGACAGATTTGAAGACCCTGGATCCTGATCTCAAAGTCTTGATCGCTCTTGGCGGATGGACTTTCAATGATCCTGGGCCAACGCAAACAACATTTTCTGATATTGCACGGTCAAAGAAAAACCAGCAGAAATTCTTCAAATCGCTTCTCAATTTCTTGTCTACTTACAACTTGGATGGTGTTGATCTGGACTGGGAATATCCCGAGGCTGATGATCGTAATGGCCGTCCTGAAGACTTTGCAAACTTTCCAACCTTCATGGCCAACTTGAAGAGTGCCTTGGATGGCTCTGGAGGACGAAATGAGCTTTCAATTACGCTCCCTGCATCTTATTGGTACCTTCAACATTTTGATATTGTGAAGCTTGAACCTCACGTGAGCTTCTTCAATATCATGTCTTACGATTTGCACGGAAAATGGGATCTTGGGAACCAATGGACTGGTGAGTATCTCAATGCGCACACCAACCTCACGGAGATTGATAAGGCAATGGAGCTGCTATGGCGCAACAAAATTGATTCCTCCAAGGTTGTTATGGGTCTTGCATTCTACGCCCGCGCATATACCCTTGTTGACTCAGGTTGTGTCAAGCCAGGCTGCCTTTTTGCATCAGGCGCAAATGAGGGAAATTGCAGTCGTGAAGTGGGAATCTTGTTGAATAGTGAGATTGACACAATTGTCAATGACAAGGATCTCACCCCTACATTCTACGAAGATGCTGCCGTCGAGGTGCTCCATTGGGATGACCAGTGGTTATCTTACGATGACTCTAAGACCCTTAAGCTCAAGGTTGACTACGCACGTGAACAATGCCTGGGAGGTGTCATGGTTTGGGCTATAAGCCACGATACAAAAGATGCGAAGTACTCTAAAGCACTGGGAGGGGTTTCTGAACGAACCCAAAAGACACTACCAGGCATCTTCCAAGAGGAATATGCGGATATTGAACCTGAAGACCCCTACATGACCAAAGTGGAGAACCACGCCCAGTGCAGGTGGTCCAATTGTGGCGATTACTGTCCTGCAGGATGGTTAATGATGACTCGTGATGATGATTGGAGCACCACCGCCAACGAAATCATGCTTGATGATACTGCTTGCACATCTCCGCATGCTCGAAGACTTTGCTGCCCACCCGGCGAAAAGGCCCCAAAGTGCGGGTTCTATTCCTTCAGAGGCGGAAAATGCGACGGCAGTTGTCCCTCCGGTTACCGTGAGGTTGGGTCACTCACGAGAGGTTGTCGACGTGGTTACCAGGCAGCTTGTTGTACCATGGAAGATGATACCAAAAAGTTGTTAAACGCTACGAGGCTCTACGACAATTGTGACTGGGCTACAAGTCCAGAATGCAATAGTGGAAAATGCACCTTTGGCGGCTCAGCATGGCCCACGGAATTCGTCACTTCTACCACTGGTAGTGGCGCCGATTTCTGTGATATAGACTACGACAAATCCTACTGGGACGACGATATTTCCTTTTGGAGGTATGTGTTTCAAAAGCGCAAATACTGCTGTGATATATCTGATAAAAACTCCACCTGGGGCACATGCACCTGGAGAGATGATATTGAAACCTACGGCACAACTGGAAAGACGTGTATGTCCGGCTGCAAATCGAACGAGATCAAAGTTGCACTGGAAGGAGGCGAAGAGTGCATTGGCAATGGTGGCGGAGCAAAAGCATATTGCTGTACAGGGACCTATAAAGCCTCACAAAAAGTTCTCGTTCCCTCGCTGGCAGAATATGAGAATGACCTTGCTGCTTGGGTGAAGGATCCTGTTTGCGGTGCTTCCGGTGGTCTTAGCAAGAGACAACAGAGCGTCCTCAAAGATACGCACTGGCTCGCAGTTCTCCATATTGCGCAAAAGCTGATCCGAGGCGGCGCAACGGGGAGTGACACCAAAACAATGACCTACACAAAAGATATGTGGGACAAGTATCTAACGGATAAATGGGAGAATTTGTCAAGTGATAACATCATTGCCTGGACCAATGACGAGGACAGAAACCCTGATGCACATGAATATAGCCCGCAGGAATGGGCATCTGAAATCATGTGCTCTTTGGATGAATACAATGGGATACTTGCGGACGATTACATGGACCCTGGGAAAGTCTGTGTGCTTGCTTGTCCGGTGGCCAACAACAAGCGATCAGTCCGTTCTAAAGATGGTCTGGTAATACGCAATATCAGGCAGTCTGCGGCCGTGTTATCATCCACCGAAACAGCTGAGGGACAGCCAAACTGGGGTAAGCTAATCACTCCAATCTCGCGCACTCTGGTACTGACTTTAAAAAGGATTTATTGTGGAAAGAATTATCGATGGTTCGATGCCATTTTTCTATGAAATGGTCATATATACTAACAGAGGAGAAAACATTATTGAGAGTACGTATCCCACCAAATGTATAGCAAGTTCACAACTAATACTCGACAGTGGTCTGGGAACTTCCTGGTGAGGAATACCGTGAATATCAGGACGATAGATGGGCAGTCTTCCATTTTCATTTCGAACATCTGGCAGACCGTGATGGTATCATGAGACCAGGAATATACGCCATCAACGCTTTTCATGCCCAGGCATTCGAAAATGAACATCCACGCGCTCGCGTGGATGGCAACAGACGGCAAACTCTCAACACGCGCGCCGAAATTCTAAGATGTGAAACTCAGAACGAGAGTAATGCCGAAACGCTATTCTGGTATCCGGGAGACATTCCCAACGCATCCATGCCAGACGATCTCCCTACCTGGGCCCAGCGACTGACTCGGTTTGGAAATTACTTGTGGGATGAGGATATGATCACTGCTGAGGCGTTTACTGCGGCAAACAGGGGTCAATTGACTACTTCTGAGTATGAGACGGGAGATCCTACGTGTCCATTGCGCGAGGAGTTTGGTTGGAATGGTTACGACAGAAGCCAACCCTTTACGCCCGATGGGCAAATCCTAACGCAACCCAATAACTAGGGCTCGCGGGATGATGTATCTCTTTTCCTGAACTTTGTTGTCAATGTGTTTCTCGTGTCATTGCCCGGACAAACGCTATGTCCATGACATTCTCAAATTTCTTTCAACCCTGGAACATGGATGTTGGACTGGTGTCCTCTGTCTAATCTACCCTATATATTTGGTACACATCACCGCAACCAGGTACCTACCTGAAGTGGAACATTAGGGCTAGTAGATTGTACCTTGAAAATTCAGCATTTAGCCTCAACATCACAATACTTCCGTACTAATACTAATAAAGATCATGAATGTTTCAATTGGGGCGGGAGTGAAGTGATGATTTTTAGCGACTCGGGATGTTCTTTATATAAAGGGAAGCGAAGCTCTGGTGGTACGTAGCCTTGAAAATTCGCCCAGTTTGGCGAAAGGTGGGGACTGGGGTTTGGACCCCTCACGGGAGCTATTTTGATTTATCTTGGTGGTACCAGAGTGCTGGGCCTGACTTAAAATGGGATGAAGAAGAAAGAACCTAGATGGAAGCAAAGACAAGCGAGATAATAGATTTATGGACCGATGAGTTCCGACGCCCAGCTCTGACTCTATGGCCCGATCCCGAATTAGGCTTGATCAATTTCAACATGGTTTCGTAGTTGTAGTCTACTAGTTTTCTTACTGGCCTGCGTAGTATGTATTATGAGCTAAACCTCGAGGAGCCGTGCTGGAATGTTGTGAGATTAACATTGTCCAAAATCCAAATTGCCGAAGATTGGCAAAAAGCAATAAGTCATGCTGGTACGAAGATGGAATAGCGGACAGGCATTGATGACCAATATTTGGCCTGATTTTGGCCTCGATGTACTATGGCTCGTTTCCCCTGTTCTCTTGATACCTAATCAACTTCCTTCATCAAGATATTCACACCGACACTTCATATTTGTTCGACATCATACACGTTCGACATACCTTCTGATTTCGTCTTGTCGCTTTCGTCAAATGAATCCACGTCTGCCCTTCGATGATGCTGCCTGGGAAAAAAGCGACCAGAACGAAGAATTCTGGCTAGATCTTCTCTTTGATGGAGACATCTACAATAAGATTGGAATTTTCCTCGCTGAACATCATTCCCCTCGCCAATGGGCCGATTTCAAAATTTTCAACTGCGGCGGTTTCAACGCTAGCTTCCTCATGACATTCACCGATACCGATGCTGGCGCTCTTTTAAGACTCCCACTGCCTGGCGTTCATATGTTTCCTGAGGAAAAAGTTCGTAATGAGGTCTCTATCATGCAATTCATCACCGAAAGAACTTCACAAACAATGCCGATTCCAGTTCCTATGGTCTCCCGCTGGGGAGGGAGAAACGACAGTCCATCAAATTTGGGTCCCTTTATAATCACGGACTATATTGACCACGAGAGAAGCATGTCTGATCTTCTCGAGACGCCGGGACGCCAACCAGAACAACGTCCAGAACTTAATCCGGATATTAGCGCCACAAAGCTAAAAGCTGCCTATAGAGAACTAGCCAATATTGTCTTTTCTCTCTCTACACTATCTTTGAACCGGATTGGGTCTCTGAAACAAACCGGCAAATCGGCGTGGGAAGTGGCATATCGGCCATTATCCATGTCTATGAATGAAATTGTGCGTCTAGGGACGCTACCTCGATCGAAACTCCCCACCGTGACGTACGACAGAGCGTCGTTGTACTTTGAAGCCCTAGCAAAGCTACACATCTCACACCTCGAACACCAAAGGAACGATGCTATAGACTCGGCCGACGACTGCCGGCGTAAGTTTGTTGCTAGATTCTTATTTCGGAAAGTTGTCCGAGATCGGGAGCTTAGGGACAAGTGGATGTCCCATGAGCATGGCCCATTTCCAGTTTTGTGCGACGACTTTCGACCACAGAATGTCATGGTCGATAAAGCTGAAAAAGTCGTTGGGGTGGTGGATTGGGAGTTCACGTATACCGCCCCAGTTGAGTTTACGCATGCTCCACCCTGGTAGCTTCTTCTCGAAAAGCCGGAATATTGGACCAAAGGCCTTGATGACTGGTGTGCACAGTATGAGAAACGGCTTCAGATCTTCCTTCAGGCAATGATGGATTGCGAAGAGGACGCGTACCAGACTCGGAACGAACGACACGAAGAAAGCGAGCGACTCTCTAGTCGGATGCGACATAGCTGGGAGAGCGGAGACTTTTGGATCATGTATGCTGCAAGGAACAATTTCGCCTTTGACGCCATATATTGGAACAAGATCGATCGGCGATTCTTCGGGTCCAGTACCTCTGACGACAACATATGCGATGTATGGAAGAAAAGACTTCATCTCTTGGAACCTGAAGAAAAGGAAATCATGGATAAATATGTGGATTTGAAGCTTCAGGAGAATGAGACAAGGCTTCTCTCTTGGGACCCAGATCAGTATACCCTGGAATATATGGCCAAGATGGGAGCTTGATCGCTCTTGTGCCAGGTGGTTACCTAAGTATGGTACTTCCCTCTAACTACTTAGACCGCTCAAAGCCACAACAGCAGATCAGAGACTGGATGGAATGCATTGTCTAGTGTTGGCATTGTAAACAGGCCTCGACCAATAATTACCTACACTAATACCAACAGCAATAGCATGGTAGAGGGCATCTGGAGATAATTCCGTCTGGGCGGTCACGGCGTGATGGCTTTCTGATGTTCTGATGGATTCAACCTTGAAATCTCGCCATGGAATGCACCTCCAATCAAATATGGCCATTCTCACGATCATCAAATTGGGCCTCGCCCGGGATGGACGCGGTTGAGATCACTCTGATCCACTTCCAGCTCCATCTGCACTCTCTTGCCTCCACATATCTTGAGCGGCCCAGTCGACCGGGGCTTCTTGCAGGGGCTTCCCGATCCTACCCGTACGTCTGAACTGCGCGCCTTTTGTTTCGTGAACAGATCACGCCGCCAATCAATCAGCTCGTCTTCAAGAAGTGTGTATCGTGCGTATTTGTCGATTGGGGCTCGGAGGGGCAGCTGCACGGTAGTCCAATGGGACTCGGTGAAAAGTTGACGAATCCAATTCTCACTCACTTTCATCATATCAAAATCCAATGCGGCGCTTTCGATGCATAAACCACGCATATTTGCCAAGGAATTCTCAGGCTGACAGACCGGGTAAACCCGGCCTCCAAATGCACGAATTCCCCAAGCAGTACCAGCCTCGCGGCACGTTAAGCCAGCAGGGGCTTCAAAAGGCTGACCATCAGACCGTAGTCGACCGGCCCTGATGCTGCGAAACTCTAAAACGTGGGCCAATCCGTGAGCGAGTAGGACTGCTAGAAAGGCTAGACCCGCCATTTTCTGACTATCACTCGAAGCCGAATCCTTAAGCAGTCGGATAAGATTGTAGTCCACGATGATGAGATCCGACGGCCGGTCTGGCAACAAGGTCGTCGTTGCAAACGAGGAAGAATTCGAGTCCATATCGGGGTCAAAGTCGATATCGGGGATAGTGCGCTGGATGCATAGAGTGATCTCTTCCTTTGAGAGTTCGAGCTCGGCATCAGCCCCAAGCCATGCGTCCGGGGAGCCTGGGTGTTGACGGCGGACAAAGAGGGCAAATGACTGAGAGTATTGTGTTATTATTCGAGACGTAAGAAGGAGGGCTGGTCGTAGCAGCGCATATGCTTCGTGCGAGGCAGGAGTATCCCTCTCACGGAACATTGGAAACTTGGACCTGGGAAAGAGATTCTCGTTTTCCAAGCTGCAAAAAGTGGAAGGGTAGTTGTCATAATTCTCAACAGCAAAGTCATTATCAGCAAAGCCCTGGGGGCAGTCATGGTGCGTGGTGGTAGCCATCTCAAGTTTGCCTGCGCTCATCGAAGCGCGATATTTCGGAGGTTGTAGACGGAACTCACGGAAGGAGGAGTGACGGAAAGGGGGTTGGCAACTAGATAGCGAAGGTGGTGATGTAAGGCAGAAACGTTCGAAGGCGGCATCATTACATCAAACCTATATAGATAATAGGCTATAATGTTATTGTTCTACTTCTATCGGTGAAGGACTGAAGCCAAAACTGATTCATTTTGGCTGGGCCAGATGCAATCTATCAGAAGCCTGAACAAACATGAAAGTAGGCACAGGGAGGGAGCGGTGCAAAGTGTGCAAACAAGTATTGGGTCACATGCTCACGTGACCCTAATCCGGCGCGGGCCGCACGGCAGTTACCCTATCCCTTTGACCAAATCTGGGCTGTTACGCTGTATGGATAGAAAAGCTCGGATACTGACTATGATCTCTTGGTAGTAGTCGGAGCCGTAGCAACATTTTTCCGGAGGTTATAGACATGATCAAGGGAATATCGAAGATAGGACGTCACCTGGTAATTAGGTCGAGGGTATTCGACCTTTTGAGGCGGTATCGCGCTGTTCCCCTTTCCCCAAAATGGGACGTGGGAATAGCCTCGTCTCCCATTGCTATGAAAGTCGGTGACCAAAGGCCCGTGACTAAAGGCTCGTGACCGATCGTCCCGCCTCTTTCAAAGCTACTTAACCCTCTGTCCTGGTGCCTCTTCGCCTTTCATTCTTGACCTTTCCAACCACCGTTGTTCATCGCTTTGGCCATCCTTTCTCTCGCGTTTTATCGTTTTTCTTATCTTCTTTGGCATTATCCATCTTGTGCTTCTCTTTACCAGAAGGTCGGAAGCACGCGTCAATCAACAAACCTCGCCGCCTCCATCCAACATACCTGTCTTGCCATGTCCCACACTGGCCTGGCTGACAACGATCTTGTGCAGAAGCCACCAGAGGTGCCAAAGGGATGCGGCACCGACAAGTGACCTGCCCGCTATGATGCAGCAGTATCTTCCATCCAAGCTGCCGTTGTGCCCAAGAAGCAAACACCATCCCTCGTGCTTCAAGCTTCGGCGTGAAATGTAAGACAGAGAATTACATGGGATCCACTCTTCCCCATCTCCACGCCTCTTCACTTGGGAGTTAAGACTGACATATCCAGATCAATTCCGGAAACATGAGTACCACGTCGGTGTTCGCACGATCTTCCTGCTCCGCGCTGAGTTCAAGCCCTTCTGTCGCCTTCCTAGGGAGGCGAGACAACCTGTGTCAGCCCCATGAGCGAGTAACACCTTCTTCACGTACGACGTCAACGTCTATCAGAGCGCCCATGGTGGCAGGCTCGTTGATCGTGACCCTCTTACCGAGAACGAAGGCTGCGACCAGCGTCAGGTCCATGAACAGCACATCGTGTTTGATACTATCAGCAAGCGTGGATCACACAGCCGAAATCACTCTTCGCTTAGCCCAGCGCCACATCATCGACGAATCATTATTGTGGCTTAAGCCATGTAGTTCATGTTTGGTTAGCCCATTTGTCAGGACAATACAAATTTCCGGATAAAACGGCGCTCTCAGTTAACTGCGCGTTGATGCGTAGTTCTAGGACCTGCCGATTGGGAGCTGGAGGCCAGCGCTGGGGTTAAAGCCCCATTTTGCGTTATTGGCATGTACAGGGCCCCATAGGGCCCAGCATAAAGGCAAGCCCTCCACCGTTGTTTCCTCTTCTCCTTTTAGCCCCTCGTTTGAATGTGGCTACTAGTGGCCTTCTGCTGTGAGCCCACCCATCGAGGTCGAGGGTATGGCAAACGGTAAACCCACTGTAGTACGAACCCAAATCCTGGACCAAGTACCAGGTAAGAAATCCTGGGCTATGTCCCTTTACGGCTCAGGTCGGATTCAGTTCCATACGCAGACCGTTGGCCATGCACAAACCCTGGATCAAGTACCAGGTACGAAATCCTGAGCTATGTCCCTTTACGGCTCAGGTCGGATTCAGTTCCACACGCAGACCGTTGGCCATGCACAAACCCTGGATCAAGTACCAGGTCGGGTTGCGATGAGATTTCTCTTGCCCGCCCTCCAGCAAATGACAGACACCTCTTCGCGGTGCTGGAGACTACTACTCGGCTTTAACCTGAGCCGAGGAAGCCAAGATCTGTCCTCAATTTTTACACGGCATTTTACACAGTCCGTGGAACTGGCAAGAACTATTCAAAATCTCAAACTGTCAACATTGTCCAAACACCCTGTGTCCGCGCAATTGACACCGCCTTTAAATGGCATAGGATACCTGAAAGAGGCAAATAATCATCGCAGAACGACAAGATATAATCTCGCCTACGCGATATCCAAGCCAGTATAGTCAAAGTATAAGATCACGTAACTTTGAGGCTACACATTCATTCAGTTGCTCGAGCTTTAAGCTGTTTAATTCAAACCTGTTTAACTCAAATCTGTTTAGCTCAGATCAGGTTAGCTCAACCTAGAACCTGTTCAAAATGGCCATTCTATAAGTAGCCAAAACTTTATCGTTTGTTTGACCATATCATTTACACCTTTGATTTCTGTTAAAGAATCCCCCTACGGCAAAAATACACGCAGGCGCGGATCGTGTTAGTCTTATCCTCAATGGAAACATGGGTCAAATTATGTTTATTTAACTGTGGTAATAAAGACTTTCCCCAGCCTGTAGGCCGAGCGAATTGCAGACAAGGCTTTGATTAATTAGTGGCTCCACTAAATACTAAAAGCAAATCATGGTAATGTTCGTTCATGATACTGTTCGTTCATGATACTGTTCGTTCATGATACTGTTATAATGTTCGTTTTAAGATACTGTTCGTTCAAGACAGTGTCCGTTCAAGTGTTAGTCAGATTATGAAGTTTAAGATAGTGTTCGTTCAAGTGTCCGTCAGATTATGAAGGTCAATATAGTGTTCGTTCAAGACTGTTCGTTCAAGACTGTTCGTTCAAGACTGTTCGTTCAAGACTGTTCGTTCAAGACTGTTCGTTCAAGACTGTTCGTTCAAGACTGTTCGTTCAAGATTGTTCGTTCAAGTGTCCGTCAGAATATGAAGTTTGTGTCTCAATATTTAGTTTTTCTATGCACTCACTCTCTGCCAAAGTGAACATACTCGGCTGAATAAGTAAAGCAACCTCACTTTTCACCCACTATGCTAGTTTTGCTATTATCTGTTCGCAGACTTTGCCGGGGTTACTCAGCACTAATTGTACGTCACCATCCTGTCCCCAATTATATCACAAGATTATTCGGTGACCAATAATTCTTCATCGCTCGCGTTTATTGTCGACTTACACAGCACAAAGGAGCTTTCAGCGGCCGTTTAAATTCCCCGCGGTCTGTTAAGCACTAGCTACTTCGACGTCTCGACACCTAAAAGACCGCCTCTACCTGAATACTAGGGTATTGCAGTTTACGATCTATCTTTGTCCGCTGGCGATAATTTAACGTATGTGAAATATTTGCTCGGAGGTCGTAAACCCCCGCAGATTGATCTCTAAATACCCAGGAGAAGTCTACTGTTGACTGCTACCCGCCTGGCCTAAATAGCGGATCAGAATAGAATTAGCCGCGGGTAAACTTGGCCGAACGTCCCCCGTGTGCATTTAGACTCTAGTAGCATAAGAAGGAGTCATTGCAGTTCAGAGTGCACTAAGTATGGCACTCCGATTGTATCTCAGTAAGCAGCGAGAGAATTATCTGAATAAATCAGACTAAAAGTTCGTTCACAAAACTGACACTGCCTAGGGCAGTTTAACCTTGCTCACATCAAGACTACCAATTTCAGCCAATCAGACCTACGCTAGCTAAGGGCACTCTGGCCGAAGACAGTGTTCTGAAGCAAGATCACAATTTCTCCATCTACTATAGTGTAGGGGTTCTTCTCCGCTGACCTAATATTTCGTTGGGTCCTTTCTCATTACCGTAGACAGTCCGGCTTGATAAATCATATGCGATATAGGGGTATACGTTCCCTTGTCCTTTTCCAGTGCCCGAATCTCTCGCGCCGCTGAACTTCCGTCGTAACAGGCATTTCCTGATCCATGAGAATGCAGTCAAATGAATCGTGCTTCCACGCGTCAAGGGCTTCCTGCCCATTGTTGGTCGTGGTGACCTCAAATCCCAAGACTAACATGAATTGTGTAATTCCAGCCCTCCGCATTTTCCTATCAAAAATTATATTTTCCGGCTTCCTGGTCACATTCTTGACCAGAGAAGAAGCTAGCCATGCTTTTGTTCTGATTTTATCTCTGTGTATTTTGTCAACTGAGGCGTGTTACCCATGCACCTTGGGCAGCTTCTATTAAAACAACCGTCTTCTAAAATCATATGGACCAAAGTGACTTCTGGAAAACGGCGGGTGTCAAATTGAGGGTGGAAACTTGAATGAGATCAGTTGGCCCATTCACCCAACAATGTAGTGGCAATTTTGAGCCAGTTTGTCCTTTGATTTTCAGCGTTGCTCAATAGTTAGAAGAATCATGGCCAGTAAATAAAGCACCACTTTTGCAGAGACACAATAAGCAAATTAAGTCTTGTGCCTGCCTCATTAGTGATCTCTCCTATAAGTCCCGCGACCATACAGATCAAATCTGATCCACTATGAGAAGGCGGGCTTCAACATCAAAAGCCTTGGCAAAATGGACTATACTGACCCTGTAAGTTTCCGAACAGTCCTTTGCAGCAATCGCGCTTCCCGTTGCTGTCACAAAGCCCCTGAAAACCTCGTAGCACACGTCAAAGTAGTGGTCACCGTGGGCCTTCTATCAGGTTGAAGCCGGCCTCTCGTAGAAAGCGTGTACCACCAGATAAATCTTTTGATCAGAACAGTGTTGGGGCGGCAGATTCCTTCTCCAGCTCATAGCTTTGTAGAGCCATCCCGCCTACATCAAGAAACCTTGTAAGTCAACAAACAGGGAAGCTGAAATAGCATTTCGCGGCCACTCACTCGATCCATAGGTCGACGTACTTCTGGTGAAGGACTTTGACCTTACCAGCACATTTATACCCGTTATGGAAGTCAGACTCTCGGAAGAGTTATTGGCAGGACTCAGTGGATTTGCGTTGCGACCCGTGTCTTTCGCCCGCTGAATCGAGAGCCTGGAGAAACATTTCGATGTCTCAATATTGAAAAAGAGTGTAGAATGAGCTTGAGGACTCAGCGAGAGCAAAAGGAAAGCCGACTTGTTGTGATGGTGGTTTTTCTCCGGTTCTGATAACCTGATATTTTATGGAAATTCAACCAGTACTTATAGCTCATCTTTGGAACTGCTGTCCGATGTGTCCGATGGAATAGTCCTAACAACAGCCAGTCTTGTAGAGAAGGGAGCATACAGCGCTCCCAGGATCACCAGGTTGATGCACATGCCCCAGAATGCATGCAATTCGTCCTAGGAGTAATACGCACGATGTGCAGCCAAGTTTCCAACCCTGCTTCCACTGAACGCGCTTCATGGGCTATGATCATTCCTAGGAACAAACCAAGGGTGCTTCCAGGAGCTCATGAACAGGCTGTCAGAGATCGAGCATATATAGTAGCTTGGCTGTTTGGTCGCTGACCAAACATTGTGCCTTTTTGGCCAGATGGCGTAGTGGTAAAACCCAAGCATCCATGAACCGTCACACAGGCAAAATGGGTCATCGCTTGCTCCCAGGAACCGACCCTTGGATAGCCCCAATAGGAAATATTTAAAGCACCTTTCATTGGGCACCTATAATTAACCTGCTCTCAATGTATGAAAGAATATTCGGGACAGGCTGGCACTGACCGATATGCTTTTGTCGGATCTTGGATAAGAAACTTTCCTCTAGCTCCTCTGATTCTATTAATATCGAAGTAATGATAACGACGACAATTCGATTTTTTTCGTGGTCTCGGAAGAATATCAAGAATATGAAAAGCTCGATGGCAGTAAGTAGATCACGCCTTAGATTATTTTGTATCATACAAACGAAAACATAACAGTTACGTTACCTTACATTGGATAAAATACTTCATGAGCCAAGCCATGTCAAGTGTGGCGGTGCAACGATGTACTAGTAATGTAACGGTGTTTTGATTTGTGATATGCCCGCTGTAATCGGTTTTCGCCAGAACACGCTGTGTTCACACTCACTATCATAACGATTTTACGCAGCGAACATCTTCAGCTTTAAGTCTAGCACGAATGACGGCTTACTGTCTGACAGAAGGTATTCCCAGTAATTCTGACTCTGGAGGATGTAACAAAGATCTTTCATTTTTTTGGTTTTCGCTAGCGACAAATACCTTTCGCTGGAGTCTTGGGTACTGACATTGTGACCTTAGAAGACAGAGGTATGTTGAAGAGTTGAGTCTCTATTATTTATGAAAAGTAAATTATGTACAAATAGACTACAATTGACACACAGCGTAGTGCTCGAGTTACATAAACCAATTAGCGAGCATATCTCCGACGGACCATCCGATTAGACCCTGATCTGGTGCATCGCTGAGGAAGTTCTAAATCCTTCCAAGCCTGTCGCAGAAAGGCCGTATCTATGTCTACAAAGTGGAGCCCAATCTGCCTCAAGGTCAGATTTTTGGCCTTGAGCTCTAGCAGCTTTCATTTTTCTCTTGTATTAAGCTTCTGACGGAGCTTGCGAGTACTCAGATCACCCAGATTATTGAGCGGTGACTGTGATCTTGGCTTGACTCGAGTGAGCGAGACACAGGCTTGATTACCAGAAAGGGTTTTGTCGTCGGATTCTGCCTGCATATGATGGTACTCCTCACGCCTAAGCTTCGGCCTTTGATTGCTGGGGGAGATGAGAGAATCTGGTCGTAAAGCCTTGCCTGGCCTTTCATTTGCTTCTTTGCCAGCACAATCTTTGCTAGATCGTTTAGACAGCTTTTGGCAAGTGTAGGGTTCGTTCTTTGCCGCCAGCTCGTCCATAGAGAGATCGGGCGGGTCCAGCTGAACAGTTGCTTGGTTGTAAGGCTCGCAATCATCTCCCATGCGAAGTTCAATTGGCTTGAGGATCCGAGGGTCAATGACTTCAAGACCGGGAGTTGTTGGCGGGGAGCTGAGTGAAGAATCTGCTGCGGGAAAGTATGATGCAGCTGCGCTACTTCTACTGCTTTCACTTGGAGTATCACTGAGTTCCGAACAGTAATATCGTTCGGGATGTTCCTCAACGTACGAAAGCGATGCAGAAATGGGCACAAATATCTGGTCTGGCTGCTGTTCGTGACGCGGAGGCGGATGAGGGTAAAAGCGCAACCTTTTGGGTCGCTCCTCCTCTAGCTCTGTCGAAGATCTTTGTGCTTCCAGCTCCGTCTTGAAGGCACGCTTTCTCTTCCTCGGAAGCTTTGGACTAGACCAAATAGCTTTGTTGAGCCCGTGGATGTCGTGCAAATGATGTCGAAGGTCACGCTCATTGTCGAATTCTTGGGCACAACCGCATACTGGCTTTGTTGTAGGCCACTGGAGCCGACACATGTGCTGTTCTTCGATGTGTTGCCTCAGGTTGCCACTTTTCAGCCAATAATCCAATCGTTCTTCCGCGGGAAGATACGCATTCCACAGGCACAAGGGACAGTAGCCGGGGCGGATTACTGTGTGACGATATATAATAACTTCACAGTGTTGAGTTTCCCACGACTGGAGATGAGCATTGCAGTGATCTCGCCATTCACTTAACAAGCACCACTCCATACATTCGTAACAAAAGCGCATTTGTGACTCCGAGACTTGGAAATCAGCTGCCTTCTCGCTTCGAACGCATGCATGGATGTGAGTGCTTCGTTCACTTTTTTTTAAGCTGATTGAATCTGTCAGAGGCTGCATAATCACGGCCGAAGATCCACTTACCTTGTAATGATGACCTGGCAGGCTTTCGCCGGACAGGCACTATGAATTGGACTTTCATTGGGAAGGTAGACCACATCAAAATCGCGGAAGCATTGAGTCTGTAAGTCTTTGACGAACATGATTTTCTCTTCAAAGGACAACTCAGTGGTTCGGGACATCGCTGTTGCGATTCGCGCAATTTCAGGCATGATCAAACTCTGAGCACGTATACAAACATCATTTGTCACTGAGACCGGCTGCTCTTTGCCACGGTTGAGAATTTTTTGATCCCTTCTCGCCTGTACCCAAGAAGTTTGATACCTTTTGAGTTCAAACCGGCGTTGCCGAACCAATGCGTTCCTGTAACGCAGCTTCGCGTCCCGAAGATCCGTCTGATTATTGCACTTTCTGAGATCTCCGATGCGGCTTCTCAGTTCCACCATTTCAGGTAGCATCAAAATGCTTTCCTCGATGTGAGCAGGCAAATTAACAGGAAGACCAGGCACACAAAATTGAGTGTAGCCCTGGAAGTACTCAATGTGTTTCGTTTCACCTTTCTCATCAAGAACAGCCGAGACTGTGTCTATAGAGGAGCAATGGGCTTGATAGTGATCTGGAAATGTTTTTGGATCCCGATGCGCCAGGATTTGTGAGACGGGCGCAGAGCCATACCTTGCTGTATTGGGCGTCAACCACCGGATCATGCTCAGTTGTATTGATGTTCATTTTTGCTTACCTTCGACCTCCTTGGCCAGGTTCCTTCGCAAACAGTGTATTGTCGGGTGTTCACTGTAGCCAGCTGCATCAAAGATCTGGTGTAGGTAGGAGGAAAACTCTTTGTTCGTAAGAGGAATTTCTTGAGGCCCGTCGGCTGTGACATTCCGGAAAATCGGTTTCGTCTTAAAACTTTCCTTCCATTCTAATGGGATCTCTCCATTCGATAGATCAAATTCTTCCAAATCTGAAACAGTCTCTATACCAAAAAGCGCGCCATGTGCAAGTGCGAGTGCGAGGAGAAGTTGGCCAGATGCGAATTGAGGTTTGTTGCTGTCACGGATACCGATTCCGAACCTGAGAACATGTTAATAGAACTGGAAAGAAAGAACCAATATTTTTGAATCCTTACACTGTGTACTTTTCACCACGATTATTCTTGAGCCATTTCTGGTTGACTCTCCATCCAACCTCCCATGGAGCGGTGGATGAAGGAAATAGAACCAACTTGATGTCCAGGTTACAAAATTAGAACAAAATGAACTTCAGAGACGGTTCATACATACTTCGTATCGAAGGCCTTTGTAGTGTTTATCCTCATCAGAAGGCATAAAAGTTCCGACTCTTGCCCCCGTGAAAAGGTATAATTGAAGAGCAAATAGTATGAGGACCTTTGTCAGCCCGGGAATAAACTTTTGATGATCAGCTTGCCAAATTGAGGCGACAACTTTCAAAAAGTCATCCCTCTTGAAGTTGTACTTCTGCTTTTTCTGGTCCACGACAATGCCCTCTGCTGTCAATGTATTTTTTATCCACTGCATTTCATGGAAGAGTAGAGTTAGTGATGTGTTGTTGACAGAGAAATAAAGAACCCACATCATATACTTCTTTTCTATCCTTCTGGGGTACCTCCGTTTTGGTGCTCTCTTTGAATCCCCCAAAGAATCGTTCCGCCCACGCTTTGACAGTTCTAACAGTTGGCTGTTTGCCTTCGCTGAGTCTGCCTGTAGCAGAACTCACACACCAGCGAATGAATTCCTTAACCACATCATGGCTCGGAGGGGAACATCCGGGAACAGCTTTGTAATGTTTGAACTTATTGCTTGGATCTGCTGTGAAGCTAGGAGAGAAGTCAGCTTCCTCCAAGAACTCGCGGGTCCGTCAACGTACTCGAGCCAGAGGTCCAGCTTCTCTTGGTGTATTTTCTTGGTCTTGTCGAGCTTCTTGTCTTTATTTCGGATGCTGTCTTCCTCCCTATGGGCCCCGGGGACGTATCCATTCTTTTCTCGTAGTAGACGGCACCTTTCCTTGGTTATCTCATCGCGTCTGGCGAAGAAGTCCATTCGCTCCATAGTAATGAACCTTGCTCGGATGCTAGCTGTAGAAGCGGTTAGGTAGTGAAATGAAATGATTTGGATGAGATGATGAGAGAGCTGGTTCATGGGGACATGTTGTCCTTATATAGCTGAGGCTTCGAGCTCAAGTCGGCCGCCGTACTGAAAAAAGACAGGGAAGTTTGATTGGACTATCCCTAATCGGATGGCCTTCGCCATCTTATTTCTGCCTGATAGACATGACGCGTTATTTTGGGGGCAAGGGATCCTCCAGAAAACGAGGGCAGCCCAAATATCGTCAACGCACTAACCATCACAGAATAAATGGCTCTGTGGGGCCTGTCTCTATTGGGTAAGGTCTAGACTGAGTTACACAAATCAGGGGTGCTCACTGAGCGTTTCTAAGGTATCACTGAGCACTCACTGAGCACTCACTGGGCGATCTCGGAGCACGCACTGAGCATACCCAAGTGGTCACTGAGCACTCACTGAGCACGTCGCGGATTAGTCATCGTACACGTGACCGAACTTGAGCATGCTCACTGAGTCTGAGCCCGTGCTGACATCTACTCACTGATCCTGAGCCTGAGCGCCCTCATAAAGCGGCGGCAGCCCAGATAGGAAAGGCCCCACCCGGCAGACTTTATCCTGTCTATATAGGGACATATTACACTACATACTTCCGTGCTGCAGGTAGCCGTAGGAAAGTAACACGGTTCCATGATTGGTATAATATAGATACTGATAGGAGGCTCTGAAACGCGAAAAGAGATGTCCACGTAGGTTGATCTATACAACTATCTCTCTATGGAAGGTCTAATTGAAAGAAGGTTCAAATGTAAATCCGCCCTTCGAAAGGCTCTAGGGTCTCCAAAGATGAACTGGGATAGTTGCCCACAAGCAACTTCATACCCGCAGTCTTGTCCGCTTGTGTGAAAGTCTGGGGGTTAGTAGTGAAGTTCAGCACGATCAATGCCCGCTTCTCACCCCTTGATTTCACAAAGCAGAATGTCTCTTGGTTCTCATAGTCAAGGACTTCGAATGCACCGTGGATGAACAAGTCACGGTGGTCTTTCCTCAGTCGCAAAACATCTTTCCAGAACGACAGCACACTCGACGACTCATTCTCTTGCTTCTTCACGTTGATCTCATTGTAAAGATCATGAGCACGCATCCATGGTTTTCCCGTAGTGAATCCAGCGTGGGCAGAGTCATCCCATTGCATAGGCAGCCTGGAATGATCACGAGCCAATGTCCGAAGACCGTCCATGATACGATCTTTGCGTGTAGGGTCAACACCGCTAGCAACCCGTCGCTCTGCCTCTCGGTAGTACCCTAGTCCTTCGATGTCCTTGTATTCCTCGATTGGCCATTCACGAGGGGCGTTGATCATACCAATTTCCTGGCCCTGGTATATGAACAGAGTTCCAGTCATGCTAACCATCATCAGAGCGAGCATTTTGGCAGATATCTCTCGGAACTCAGGTGCATCCGAACCAAAGCGGGAGACAGAACGTCCGTTGTCATGATTCTCGCAAAAGGCTGTGGTCCAGCCATCGGTTCCTTCAATGAAAGATTGCCATTTCTCCACAATGGATTTCATCTTTGTCAGCTTCCACGGCGTAAAGATGTATTTCTCCTCCAGACTGGGCCCCATGCCAATGTGTCCAATATCCAGATGGAAGACCATGCTCAGCTCCTTGGCCGAGGCGCCCACATACTCGAGCACATTCTTCGGGTCTGGCGTATTGGCCAGTTCGCCAACGGTCATCACATCCCCGTAAGGAGCAAATGATTCATCGTACATCTCACGGATGAACTCGTGGATCCGGGGTCCATTGCACCACATTTCGATGGCGGGCTGAATGTAGCTTTTTGGATCTGTGATGGGGGCGTCGGGGAAGTCCGTGTGTTTGCTGTACTTGTTCACTGTGTCGACTCGGAAACCATCCACCCCTTTGTCCAACCAGAACCGAACCGCACTGTTATAGATAGCTTCACGCGTGGCTTTGTTGTCCCAATTGAGATCAGGCTGCTCTTTGGCGTAAAGATGTAGATAGTATTCTTCTGTTGTCTCGTCCCAAGTCCCTACAACAAAGTCTCATTAGGTCAAAGCATCTGGCCGTGGGGATATAGCAACTTACACGTGCTTCCGGCAAAATAACCCCTATAGTTACTAGGCGGCATCCTGTTTCCATCCTCGTCATATCGGGGCGGGCGCCAGAAGTACCAGTCGCGCTTTGGGTTGTCTTTGCTGCTCCGACTCTCCTGGAACCAAGCGTGCTGGTCACTGGTGTGGTTGACCACAAGATCGAGAATAAGTTTCATGCCTCGCGAATGACAAGCTTCAACCAGATTCTCTACATCTTGTACAGTTCCATATGCAGGCAGTACCTTCTCATAGTCGGAGATGTCATAACCCATGTCGTGCATTGGAGAGTCGTACATCGGCGACAGCCACACAACATCAACACCTAGCGACTGGAGATAGGGGACCTTCTCGACCACACCTGGGATATCACCCCAGCCATCGCCGTTGGAGTCGTAAAATGAAGCCGGGTATACCTACATTCCCAATACTTCAGTGATTTATTCAGGAAAGTGTTTGAGTTCCTGAACTAACCTGATACACAGTGGCCTCTTTCCACCAGTTATTCGTCCCCGTCGGAACTGATTTGTCTTGAATCGCGTGTGGTGACATGGTGGCTTGACAACCTTTGAACCTTTTCTTTTCAGCTGCCGACGCCCCTCTTATACCTTCTCATTATGTCCGGGACCAAGTCGGTCGGCAAATGCGGGGATATGCTGGGGACAGCTCCTGACCCGCCAAGCCTCCGAACTGCAGCCCCGACTAGCGACCGACTAACGACCGGCTTGCCGCCGGGGACTCGTTTCAGACTTGCTGATTGGCCAATTTGGTCGTAGTTAGACCCCACAATCTAATTTCCCCAGTTTTCTCCAAATTCTCGGGTGCAAGTTGACAGCGCGTGTGCATTTCCCCGGATCAGCCATGTACCTGGACCGGGTTATGCCTTTTTGTCGCTTTGAGGACTTTCGTGTATAAATGCCGCGTCTTCCCCGAGTTCAACAGCTTCATAATGCCTCAATATCGGATTGCCAAAGGCCTATTACTATCACATTGATCAGGTCTCAATTCAAGATTCTCTTTTGCTACGAATCATCCATACCTGCAACTTTATACCCCTCGAAGAATACATCCCGGTCATCCAAATGGTGTCAATCGATGACAGCACCGGAATGGATGCCAAACAATCCCCCGTCCTGACCGAGGGCAAACGGGCTGCTAAGAAGGAGCAGTCCATGACCCTTTGGCAGGCCCTTCGACTATACCCGAAAGCCGTCGGTTGGTCAGTGTTGCTCTCATCCACCTTGATTATGGAAGGATACGATCTCGCGCTACTGAGCTCAATGTACGCATCGCCTGCTTTCAACCAAAAGTTCGGAGTGGAGACAGCTCCGGGAAAATGGGCTGTTCCAGCATCCTGGCAATCCGGCCTTTCCAACGGCGCACGCTGCGGTGAAGTCATCGGACTTCTGATCAACGGTCTGGTCTCCGAACGTCTGGGATATCGGCGGACAATGATCTGTTCCCTGGTCGCGATCACAGCGGTCATCTTTATCTTTTTCTTCGCCGTTAATGTGCAAATGTTGCTGGCAGCGGAGATTCTCGCAGGTATCCCGTGGGGTATCTTTCAGACTTTACCGGCTGCCTATGCCTCCGAAGTCTGTCCGGTCGTCCTGCGGCCATACCTAACAACATTTATCAACATGTGCTGGGTGTTTGGCCAATTCGTGGCTGTTGGCGTCAACCGCGGCTCGATCTCCCGCGATGATCAATGGGCCTGGCGCATTCCATTTGGTGTGCAGTGGGTGTGGCCTATTCCAATCATGATCGGTTGTCTGTTTGCACCCGAGTCGCCTTGGTGGCATGTGCGCCAGGGTAATGTACAAGGAGCGCGACGAGCGCTACAGCGCTTGACGTCGTCTCATGACCCCAACTTCGACCCCGATGAAACGATTGCCATGATTCAACATACAAATGAGCTGGAGAAGTCACTTTCTAGTGGAACCACATACTGGGATTGCTTCAAGGGAACGAATCTTCGTCGAACAGAGGTGGTCTGTGTCGTCTGGTTAGTGCAGACTCTGTGCGGTCAGAACCTGATGGGGTACTTTGCCTACTTTTGCGTCCAGGCTGGTTTACCTACTGTGCAATCCTTCAATCTGTCTCTAGGACAATATGGCCTGGGCGTCATAGGTACAATTGGATCATGGTTCTTGATGACCTATGCAGGCCGGCGAACCATCCACGTCTCAGGTCTTGCTTGTCTATTCCTACTCCTCATCATCACGGGCTCTTTGTCCTTTGCTCCGGGAGACAACAACTCAGCAAAGTGGGCCATCGGAGTGATGCTCATTATTTTCACATTTTGCTATGACTTCACTGTCGGCCCGATCACATACTCCCTCGTCACTGAGCTATCATCAACGCGCCTCAAGGCGAAGACTATCGTTCTCGCGCGCTCTCTGTACAATATTAGCAACATTGTCGTCAACATTCTGACCAACTACCAGCTCAACTCCACGGCTTGGAACTGGGGTGCACGGTGCGCATACTTCTGGGCTGGAACATGTCTCGCCTCGTTGGTTTGGGCATTCTTCCGTCTTCCTGAGCCGAAGGGCCGCACGTACGAGGAACTGGATCTGCTCTTTGAGCGTGGGGTTCCGGCTCGAAAATTCGCAACAACAATGGTGGATCCATACGAGGGAGACGCTACGGAAGTGCATGAGGCGCATGTAGACAAGGATTAATGATTACTGGAGGTCAAGTGACAGAGCATGTAATTTTTCGCCAAATCAAACCTCTGTGTTGATATTCCTACACACTTGTACCATTGCACATAACAATCTAAGATCCCAGTACTTAGCCTCGATAATATCCCACCTACTGATGTCCTCATATGAATGTAGGCTACGTCGAATATTACAGACTGGAAAATAATAGTCGAATGACATCGTCATGGACGAACCTCCGAAGAAAACATTGCAATTCACTAGCTGCAAAGAAGAAGCAACAGGGCAAAATAAGACCAATCCTCACCCGGCTCTTCAGTTCCCTTCGGTGGAAGGTCCTTGCCACTATTGGGGCGTCTCGTATGGATTTTCAGGCTGGTGCTGCCAAGGGGGCTTGGGCACGGCGCCAGCCTGCCTGATCTGGTTCTCCAGTTATGACACCCGGCCCGTCAGCGCCTCTATGTGCGCATCCATCGCCTCTATTCCTCCCTCGTGGCGGACGAGGGTCTCTTGGAGCAGTTGCCTGATAAAGCTCGTCGGGACAGCGAGGAACTCGCTGCCTGCCGCGGGGACCTCGGTGCCCTCAGCGGGGTTGACATTGTTGGTTGCGGGGGCCGTGGCACTGATTGCGGCTGGAGCTGCTGGTGTTGGTACCTGCGCCCGCGCAGCTCGCGAGCGACGCGGTTTGGCTTCCGACAGACCCCACTGCCCGGGAAAGGCACCGCAAAGGGCACGATAGAGGTCATAGAGGCCGTATGTGGCCCCCTCCTTCGGCTGCTGTTGGAGTTGGATTGGCAGCATTCCGAAGTCGTCGCTCATCTGCTCTCTGAGCATCTTCGGGGCATTGGACCGCTTCAGCAACGCGTCGGCGGGGACACCCTTGTTGACGACGGCAGGCTGCACACGGTCGTGGATCCGTTGGATCCACTGCACAACTTCGACTTTCGTGCCATCATCATTGATTTGGAGATTGCGCCAATACCCATCGACGGCTTGGAGCTTCATGTTCGCCTTTTGTCCCTTCGTCATATACCGGACTACCTCCCAGAAAGTCTGTTTCTACCTGTGGCTTTGAGAAACAGGATACATCGAGCTAGCAGTTGGCTATTGGCAAGCAGTGCTGGCATCTGTCGTGTTCTGACTCCTGGTCAAAATGTTCTGGTCCACATATGACGCGCAGTTCAGCGGGAAGGCAGCAGAAGGGCTTGAACTCAGCCCGGAGCTGGAAGATCGTGTGGGCGTCGATGTGGTACTCCCATTTCCCGTGGTTGGTCTAGATATGTCAGTCTTAACTCCCAAGTGAAGAGGCGTGGAGATGGGGAAGAGTGGATTCCATGTAATTCGCTGTCTTACATTTCACACTGGAGGTAGGTATGTTGAATAAATGCGGTGAGTTTGGTTGAGTGACGCGTGCTTCCAACCTTCTGCGGGGACAAAATTGGAATGAGCGCCTCACTGTCAAAAGACTCTGTAGAGAGTTTCATCTGCAAGCCACAAGAACAGGGAAGAAGATGGATGGTGCCAATGAAGATAAAACGCTAGAAAATGGGAGAAAGGATGGCCAAAGAGAGAACCAACGATGGTTGGAAAGTTCAAGAATGAAAGGAGAAGAGGCGCCAGGACAGAGAGTTAAATAGCTTCGAGCGACGATCGGTCACGATCCTTTGATCACGTTCGGTCATGAGCCTTTGATCACGTTGGGTCACGAGCCTCCATAGCAATGGAAAACGAGGCTATTCGCACGTCCATTTTGGGGAAAGGGCGATGGCTGTGGGATTGATTGATAAAACAGCGCGATACTGCCTCAAAAGGTCGAATACTCTCGAACTCATTACCAGGTGACATCTTATCTTCAATCTATTCCATTGATCATGTCTAACCTCCAGAAGAATGTGGCTATGGCTCGACTAGACGACTACTAACGAGAGATCATACAGCCCAGGTTTGGTCGAAGGGATAGTGTAACTGCCAACTGGTGAGTGGTGGCGGATTAGGGTCACGTGGTGCATGTGACCCAATACTTGTTTGAACATGTTATGATGTTGCACCGCAGCCCGCTCCCTGCACCCTCATGTTTGATGTTTCCTCCAGCTTCTGAATGATTGCATCTGTCCCGGCTGAATTGAATCAGATTTGGCTTCAATCATTCACAGATATAACATTGGCTGTTTGCTGGAATGAATGCATTCTCCTAAATGGACTAGTTCACGTCGGCATAGAATTCGAGCTTTCAGTGGCGCAATTCGCCGGTTGTAGGCTGTTCTTTGGACATTCATACAAAGACAGGCTGTTTCCCAAGGCTGGTTTGGTTTCCAAAGTGTCTCGCCAGAGGCACTGGCTTCTCTTGATGTAGCTCCATTCCTGCATTCCTCCGTTTACACATAGGCCCGGGGCAAACGTGGCAGTGTCCGAGCACGAAGTGACGGCGGTCTAGTCGAGATATCAGCGGGTGCAAATGGGGTTATTTCTTTCCTACTCCTCTATGGACAGGTCGGAAAGTCTTGTTTCTAATGTGTACAGAGTATAATAAGGCAAAAGGAGGACGGATGTTTGGATGATCAGCTTCGATTCTACACTTTCGGGCAGTCATCCTGTTAGGGGTATCATCATCGTGTCCTCAAATCTCGAATCTATGAACAGCTTCACTATCGTTGGATTAGGCAATATACTCAGTTTGGGTAGGCCTTCGGATCATTTCGTATGCTCATGGAGTCATGGTATCTAGGGGAGGCGAGTACGGCGTTAGATTCACAAATCGAACAAGAAAGTCAAAGGCCACGGGGATAATACATGGAAGAACTTAGGCGAGACAATGTCCTTTGGAATGAAGAGCTTGGGTCTACATATGCTTCGACATCACCGAGTCATTATGTGAGCCGGGCTGCCGAACTTGAGGCTTTACCAATAATACCCTTATGAAAGCATTGCAAAGGATCATTCATTCAATAAGCTAAAACCTATACAAACGCGAAAAGACAATACTGTGCGGGGACAAAAGGCTGAGTGGCCCTCATCGAGACCAAATTGTCCCACCGTAAAACTCTCTTTGAACAAATAGAAATAAGCATCAAGAGCATTCCCATCCTCAAATGTTCATATCTTGCGAGTACTGGAAAATTGAACACCCGCTATAAGATTCTGGGGCAATGACCCCCCCACAGAATGATAGGGAACACGATTCGTTGTCCAGTTGTGTCCGGCCATGACTCAAACCCACCACTGCTGCCCTGTGACGCTCTCCGCAAGGGTTGTTCCCGATACGATATCGGCGAACTTCCGTGTCGTGCCGCAAGAGTCGCATCAATATTGACACCTGTGAAAAAGGTTGAATTCATTTTTTGGGCCAGAAGACAGGAGCCCTTACCTGGCTGGGCGATGCTGCTGGCCGAATGGATGTCGAAATCAAAGGGAGATTGTCGGTGTGGTATGCAGGACGGTGCAGCCAACGGCTGTGTCGTGCCGGAAGAGTAGCGTTTCTTCGAGACCCAGAAAACGCCTACCTGCTCAGATGACCGAGTGCTACCCTGTTGGGGGATGCAGAGCCAAGTGTGCACCGCACAGTCATGACTCCTCAGCCTTGGCATCAAGGAGGCCCGCTATCATACCGATGACCCTCGCGTTACCGGGTATGGAAACGGTCCAGGGAGGATCTTGTCACCATTCTGGATTTCCGGGGAGGGGGAGGGAGCAGCTGCAGGCATAAAGAGGGGAAAGTCTGAGCTTGAATGTCGAAGTCAAAGGGGGATTTTCGGTGCGATACGCAGGACCACATGTGGTGGCGTCGGTGACTTGGAGGGGTCGAGTGTTCTCTTTGTGCCGATGGAGGTGTCGAGGAGCGTGTTGCTTTATGTGACTTGGCCGGAGCTGCTTTGGGCTTCTTAGATATTGAAGCAAAAGAGCAGACTACGGCGATACAGGCTGGTTCTGTTGAGGGATGCAAGGCTAAGGGTGCACCGCTCGCTCATCAGCATCTGCATCAAGGAGATCCGCTGTCATACCGATGGTCCTGGTGCTGCTGGCCGAGTGACGCAGCTTACGCCGCAGCCTTGGGGCGACAGTCTTTCTGTTAGGAATGGATTTCTTCAATCCTACCAAAGAATCGCTGGTATGGAATAGCTGCAGACAGTCAGTATTGCGGCTTGAAGAACACTGGAAAGGCATTTGTTGATCGTACCTTTTCAGCAGGAAGGCGGCAGCAGGGATTGAACTCAGCCCGGAGCTGAAAGATCGTGTGGGCATCGATGTGGTACTCCTATGATGGCCGACGGATGAGCAACTGGCGCAGGAGCAGCAGCAGGTGCTGGAATTCCCCGTGGTTGGTCTGGATATGTCAGTCTTAACTCCCAAGGGAAGACGCGTGGAGATGGGGAGGAGTGAATTCCATGTAATTCGATGTCTTACATTTCACACTGGAGGCAGGTATGTTGAATGAACGCGGTTAGTTTGTAGTGACGCGTGCTTCCAACCTTCTATGAACAGGGAAGAAGATGGATGGTGTCAATGATGGTGTCAATGAAGATAAAACGCGAGAAAACGCGAGAAAGGATGGCCAAAGAGAGAACCAAAGATGGTTGGAAAGATCAGGAATGAAAGGAGAAGAGGCACCAGGACAAAGAGTTAAATAGCTTCGATAGACGATCGGTCACGAGCCTTTGATCACGTTCGGTCACGAGCCTCTATATCAATGCAAAACGAGGCCTATTCGCACGTCCATTGTGGGGAAAGAGCGATGGCTGTGGGATTGATTGATAAAACAGCGCGATACTGCCTCAAAAGGTCGAATACCCTCGAACTCATTACCAGGTGACATCTTATCTTCGATCTATTCCCTTGATCATGTTTAACCTCCAGAAGAATGTGGCTATGGCTCGACTACTAACAAGAGATCATACAGCCCAGGCTTGGTCGGAATAGTGTAACTGCCAACTGGTGAGTGGTGGCGGATTAGGGTCACGTGGTGCATGTGACCCAATACATACTTGTTTGAACATGTTGCCGCTCCCTGCACCCTCATGTTTCTTCAAGCTTCTGAAAAATTGCATCTGGCCCGGCCGAATTGAACCAGGCTTGGCTTCAATCATCCACAGATATAACATTGGCTCAATGGCCCAAGTATGGATAATGCGCAGTGCTAAGACAAGCTGAGGATGACTATCTGTGGAATCCTATTCATTATCAGCATTGATCTTTGGCATTACAGGGATCGTCAACGACTCAACTGAAACTCAAGCAGGCTCAGAGGCCAGATAATGCAATATCATCTGTGAAAGTGAGAGGTATGCAGAATTGCAGATGGAAGAAATTTTGGAAGTGAATAACGCCTCTTAACCCCATGGGTGTCAAGTGCGCTAGCAGTGGCGCTATTCTATTTATGAACTACCGTAAACGCCTATTCGCACGTGTAACTACCACGTGGTTAGATATCCTAACCACGTGCAAATAGACATCTACGCTAGTCCATAAGCCTAATAGCGCCACTGCTAGCGCTATTGACACCCATCGTATTGTTTAGAGGCCTTCTTCACTTCCAAAATTCCATGCATCTGCATACCTCCGACTTTTACTGCATTATACCTACACATCATTGCGTTATCTACCCTCCGGGTCTGCTCGATTTGACAATCCATATACTGCCAAAGATCATTGTTGACAATGAAAGAGTTTACAAAGTTAACCATCCCCATCCCCAGCTTGTCGATCGTCCATATGCAAAGGAAGTTGATGAAGGGGCTTGCTGTTGCCTCTTGCGGCGTGGGCCACCGCCACCGCGACTGGTACCATTCCATGTAATCCTCCCGTCCCACCTACGATTGACTGCCGCAGAAACACCAACCTTCAACAATGCTTCATACCTATATATTCACGCCCGAATGTCGATGAGTGACTTACCTACGCGACAGCAGGTACGATTTCCTGTTCAGTAAAAATGGCGAGGGGTGGTATTGGGGTTGGTGGCGGCTTCGCGAAGTGGAAGGGGCGCAGCTGGGTGAGAAGGGAATTGGCGTCGGGCTTGTCGTTGCCTGCTGCTCCGTGGGCCAAGGCCAACGCGACAGGTACCATTCCACGAACTCTGGCCACGATTCACTGCCGCAGAAACATTGACAACGATGCTTTATATATATTCACCAATGTTGATGAGTGATTTACTGGACAGCAGGGAAGACTTCCTCGTCAGCGGAAGCCTCCAGACGCGAAGGCTGTGAGGCTTTTGTCGAGTCAAGCAAAACCACATCCGCAGACGGGGAGCCTTGGGTTGAGGCGGCCCCCTGCGAACGCACATGGGATTGTTCGGCCATGATGTCTAGTGAAACAAGATCACTAGGTGAATCCGGCGGTATGAAAATGAGAATGATGGAAAAAAAATACGGAAAGGACAGAGACAAAGAACAGAGACATCAAGGAAAAAGGAATATGCACGAAAAGGAAAGAAGATCTTTGAAGATCTTGCAGAAGCACGATGAACAGTCAGTCTCCAGGAGCCAGTGGTATGCATTCCCAATACCAGTGGAGCGAGCCCTTGGTACCTAGTAGCGGACAGCCTCCGCAAGTCGTCGGCGGCATCCACCTGGGTGCTACATGTGCAATGTATCTCCGCAAGTGCCGTTGCTCACATCCAACATCGCCGACGGCGTCGACTTGATATCCGACAATGTCCAATCGATTATGTCGCCCGTTGCGGCGCCGTCGTCGCCGTCGTCGGCCACAAGCCGTTTGTTCATTATTGTCAAGATCTCTGTGCTTCTGCAAGATCTTCTTTCCTTTTCATCCTCTTCTCTCGTGTATCTTCCTTGTTCCTTCATCTCTCTGTCCTTTGTGTCTGTCCGTTCCGCTTTTTTTTCATCATTTCCATTTTCATAACGTCGGATTTACCTAGTGATCTTGTTTCACTAGAGATCATGGCCGACCAATCCCATGTGCGTTCGCAAGGGGGCGCCTCAACCCAAGGCTCGCCGTCTGCGGATGTGGTTTTGCTTGACTCGACAAAAGCCTCACAGCCTTCGCGTCTGGAGGCTTCCGCTGACGAGGAAGTCTTCCCTGGTGTCGAGTAAGTCACTCATCAACATTGGTGAACCTATATAAAGCATCGTTGTTAATTTTTCTGCGGCAGTGAATCGTGGCCGGATTTCATGGAACGGTACCTGTCGCGGTGGCCTTGGCCCACGGAGCAGCAGGCAATGACAAGCCCGACGCCAATTCCCTTCTCACCCGGCTGCGCCCCTGTGAGGGTTCACCACAGCAACAGCAGTGGGGTTGAGACTTTGCCGACCATCAGTGAGGAGGACACGGTGGACTCCAAGGGGCGGACAATCAGCCTCGAACGAATCTTGCATGGAATCGACCAACGTACCACGGTCAGTTAACTCCCTTCCTCTATTATATGACAACATCTCACATAATGCATCGTCACAGATCATGATTCAGAACATTCCGAGATTCCTTGATTGCGTAAGTCAGATCCGATCTCTGTCAGATCTTGTGGATGCTAATACAATCCCCCCATAGAACCAAGTGATCGAAGTCTTGAATCTAACTAGTCGTGGAGCATACGATTTCTTGTTCTTGCGTATAGGCAAGTGAACACTCCTTGAACGATTCATTTGAATTGGAAACTAATCTTTAGCAGGAAGGCGATCGCGCCTCAAGTAAGCTTCGTGTTCCCAACGATCTCTTGCGAATACTCACTCTTCTAGTTTCGGTTACGCATTTGTCAACTTCGTGGATGTAAGTATTCATTCGATTCGATCCCATTTGTTCCCATTTGATCCCCTCTCTTTGCCACCATCTCTGCCGATCCTCCGATTTTGTGTCTTTTCAATCCCAATATTGCCTTTTCACGACCATTAACTAACGCGATTCATAGCCGTTGCACATTATTCGCGTGAGTTATCCTCTGCCTAGGTTGTGATACCTTGACATCTCGCTGACCGGTTCCCCTTAGCTCCACCTTGCGCTAGAGGGCAAAAAATGGTATCTTTCTCTTGCATTTAGCAGTGACATACCCGCTTGTTAACCATTATAGGCCCGGCTGTCAATCTGCGGAGGAGTCAGTGAAATTCTGCTATGCCGGTACGTGCCCCCAGTCGTGATAATCAGGTATGGGTATCTGATAGGATTCAACAGTGGTTCAAGGAAAGGAAGATCTGGTGAACTCATGCCACCAGAACTCAGTTATGACCCGACCTCCTGAGGAGCAACCCAAGGTACGATCAACGAATGCCTCTCTAGTCCCCTTCAAGCGGCAATACTGACTGACTGCAGGTGTTCTTTACTAGCGGTCGCTTTGCAGGATCGCAGGCACCTTTTCCTCGCCCAGACGCCGCCAGGTCCCTGCGTGGCGCCCTCACCAGCACCACCCAGCAAGGTAAGAGCTCCTGTCTCTTGGCCCAAAAAATGGATCTGACCTTTTTCACAGGTGTGGATAACAATGAATCTCAAAGCCAAGATACAGTTGCGCCACCACACACCTGGAACCGGTCGAATGTGCACCACTCATCTCAGATGATCCTTCCTCGCGCATCTGATCGTATTGCCCGTTATCCCGCTGCAGGATCATTGCCCCAGAGTATCACAGCGGATTTCTCCACAACCAGGGAGGGCAATCCAACCATGCGCCCCTCTGTGGGACGATCTTTGCCTGGGCACATCCGTTTTGATCCCCCATTGGCTGGAGCGGAGCGCGATCCGCTCCCCTCTACGGCCCAGTCATTGTTCCAGAACGTTGCTTCTGCGTCCCAGACCGTTGCTCCTGCCTCCCCCTCAGGGAGGTTGGCCGCACGCTTAGGCTACCGCTCTTGGGGACGACACATTCGCTCTTGGGCCCAGAGACGACGCGCCCAGCGGTCTTCTTCGACCGAAAAGGACACTCAGTCTACGCGGGAGGGCAAATAGGCATTTGCAGCTTTTCAATTTTTCAACTTTTCCGTTTTTCAGTTTTCCAAAGGGAATTTACCAAGGGAGATTTGATCTCCTTGAGGATCACTCAGCCTCCTGTCCCTGTGTTTCTTTTTGTGTTTATCTCTTACCTTGGAGAAATGAAATGGACCTTTGCAATGCTTTCATAAGGGTATAGTATTGGTAAAAGCCTCAAGTTCGGCAGCCCGGCTCGCATCATGATTCGATGATCCAGGGAGCCCATTTCTGCCTGAACAGGCGGCCATACTTATCCGATATCAAAGTCCACCATGGCCCATGGGCGCCTATTCGCGTGATATTCAATTATCCAATAGACTTCCCCTTAATAAGCTCCTAAACGATGGAAGTATATACAGCCGTAGAGTGTAGGGATTAGAGCTTCCATCCGGTCATATTTCCACTACCGGGCTTCCATGATACTTCTTCCAATGTTGTAACCCAAAGCCACCAAATCTTGCATGAACATGTGACTCATCCTTAGAAACAACAAGACAGTCAAGAGTCAGACTCTTGACTGTCTTATCTATGATAGCAGAATAGAGTCTACAATGGAGCACTTCATAAAGCAGTAGATTAATCCGATACTAGCAAAACAGACGGGCGAAGGAATAAGAAGAGGAGAGCAAGCAAAGAAGGGAGCTATCTAGTCTGCTCCGGATCAGCTGGCCACTACCCGTATCCCCATGGAACCGTAGGTACGTTGACCAAGTTTAGCAAATAATCAAAGAGTAAAGCTTTCTCTGGAAGCAATTCCAGCGGCGAGTTTCCAAACATTATTCACCATCGAAGTATTCATCTAAAGAGCTCTCACCTTCAGAAAAGTCTTGCCAGATATACTCATCATCGATTGAGTCGAACTCAAGGGGCTCATCCGAGTCATTTGCAGCCTCTTTCAGCCTCTGATAATGTATTCTCCTGTCCAACTTCCGTCTAAGAGAAGACCCAGCCGGGATGAGTGACTCGGCAGATTGTTGAGCTCGATCGGATTGCGTGGATGGCTCTTGCGGTCGTGTCGATGGCACAATCATGGCCTCCTTCAATACATAAACCAATAAACTGAAGGCTTTTTCTAGATCCGCCTGAGAATCGAGTGTTGAGGTGACAAACTAGATTGCATTAGAACAAGCACCTTCAATCAAGAGACACTTATTGAATAAGCATACCGAGGATTCATCATCTAGTCTAACAAAGTGAAAGACTCGCGAGTCTGTTGCAACCCCATACAACGGGCAATTTTCCTTGTTTGCATTTTTGCGATGGTGATAAATGAAACCTTCGACCAAGTTAGCTTGAAAGCAGTCTAGTATGATACGTGATATAGCATACTCACCCAAATATCCTAGTACTTCTAGAAATAGAATTCCCTTTTCGGACGCCCTAAACCTCTGATTTTGGGCCACGATAACATTCGAAGCGGCTTCCTCTTCGTCTCCGTACCACAGGGCGTAAGATGGGTATCCTGATAACTTAACGGCCTCGCCCTTGTATTTAACGGGCCCGAATCAGATTGACGCCTCCGAAACCAAGTTTCCGACGGTTGCTATCACCACGTTGAGTGTGGAGGACGTTCAACGATCCCTCCAGTTTGAACTAGATGTTGAGGACGGCGAGATGCAAGGCGTGCAGCTGCTCCTCCTTCCTCCCCTCCTCGGTATACAGCCCAAGACATGGATTAGAAGGGAAATGTAGCTAATTGAATACAGTGAGTACCCTTGGCCTAATCAAAGAGGCCAAGCGCAGATCATCCACCATGGACGATTGTTGCGGAGAGGTTCGTTCGCGAAACAAAGCCGTGAACATCTTGATTCACTTCCATGCAGTCCCTTGCCGGTGTCGAATGGGCTTTCAGCACTCTCACGAGTCAGGTCTCAAAAGTCAAAGGGACTCCGAGCCATCGAGAAACAAAAAAGATCATCGCATCCAGTCTGTAGTCACCTGGGGTTCATAAATCCCATGTTGGTGAAGACTTCCCGAAGACTTCCACCAAGCTCATGTGTGGAGCGTGTGGGGTGGGAAAACGACGATTGGCGGGGGGTCTTGACTTTTGACCCCTAACGAGGGGAAGTTGGAATAGTCTGACTGAGACGGGCTCGTTCCTTCAGCCGAGTCCTTGCCATGGCTGCCTGTCGATTCCTGGAAGGAGACCGCGTTCCAAGCATAAGGCTTTGTATGCCTATGGCTTGGTCAATGAGAAGAATGCGCTATGAGTCAGACTCAACTGGAGTCCATCATATTTGCCGTCGATAGTGCCAGCAAGAAAGTGATTGTTAGGCGTGACTCAGTTTATACGTGCTCACAAGCTTTTAAGTTCTCCGCCTTATACTGTGTATAGACTAAATGCTCTCCATGTATAACTAGAGATTTCCCAAGACCTTGGACACGGAGGGCGCTACCTAGTCCCATCTCCGAAAAGCGGAAGTGGGTCGTTCCAGCGAGGCGCGACCGCGCGACGCGCGACGCGTCGGTCGGGATCTCCCTACGTCATCCAAGAAACAAATGTTGACACTACGAAAGACCGCTGAAAATCTTCATGCTATATACGGAGTAGGAACAAGAACCTGAACAATAGGCTGGTAACGAGCCACAAAGATCCCTTCTCCGATCCCGTGCCACTGGCTCGAGGAATTGATGAAAAGATGGGCCCCTGCTAGGGGAAGTGCCGCTCACCTCACAATGTAGGTCCAGTTGACAGCCTTACGGCTCCCAAAAATCGGGATGATTATCCGGAACCGCGAGGGTGGATACGAGTGTGGCCCCTTACCGGGAATCGGTGGCCCATTCGACACAGCAACCGCGTTCTTCGAGGCATGGGCCGATACCATGAAGTTTAAGTGGGACAAAGAGACGATCACAAGCATGATGCAGAGAGGTCCAATCTCAGCGGAACAGATGATTGCAATTATCGAGAACTTGCCTTCGCAGGTCAAAGCGATAGCTAGCCGGCTGTCCGTGTGCAGTGAAGGGCCATTCCCTCTGGCACATGATGACTTTTATCATAGTAACATCATGGTCAATGAGAATAGCTTCGAGGTAACGGGAATCATTGACTGGGAAGGCGCATTTACGGTTCCCTATGAGCTCATCATGTTCCCCGAAATCCTTGCATTCATGCCCGTCTCCTTCGGCCTCCCTGAGACCTAAATATGACCGAGATGGGCAGCCGTTGGATGAGGAACTACGAGAAAAGTGGCGTGAGCGAGAAGCGTATATCGAAATGGTAAGATCGGTCGAGCGTGAAGATAGCCTGCTCTCAACTTGTCTCAGCAGTGAGAGGTGCCAGGCTATGGCTTATTTGTATGGGGCGTACGTTGGTATTGGAAAGTTGGGTTATTGTGATCCAGTTATGGAAGAGTTAGAGATGGTCCAGAGGGACCTGGAGCCAGGAGGGTCGTTTTATTGCTAGGCAGAAAATTAGTAATATGCAATATCATCTCACTATAGTTAACTATAGTGATGTACTCTCATTTGTAGTAGATAGATCACTACCTACCTACTCATCAGTAATAACTGCTTAGCTTCACCATAAACCTAGGCTCCGTACTATGACAGCCTAAACCGGGGCTGTGAAAGAATGGGTACAACAGCGAAATGGGGCTGTGTAATGATACCAAGGACAGCAGAACAGAGAACTAAAGACTGTCCAGGCTAGAAGATCAATCCAATGAATGAGAATAACGACACTGATTCTTGCTATCTAACGAAAAGGGATTCAGGGCCCCAGGGGGCCGGGGCCAGGGCCAGGGGTTTGGGTGCCGACACCACACGGAGAAGAGTTGATCCGCCGAGGGGTGGAGCACAAACGCCAGGCACCAGATGGAATCATGGAATCCTCCATTCCTGACAGAACTGCATTCGCGGATTCTTTTAATTCCTTCTTCTACCTCGGATACCAGGCGAATAGCTTCGCCCAGAAATCACGAAAATCCCGCTTGAAGGATCTGGCAACCACCCCCCTTCACCCGCGGCCTGATAGGCGTGGGTCGAGGCCTAGTAGTTTGCACCTCCGCAACACAGTACACTCAAGGTGCGATGGTACGTCTCACCAAGAGAGCACGAAAGGATTGCTCGAAGCAGAGCAACTGCAGCTTGCCAGCTTCAAGTTCTTTTGGTGTGTGATCACACGCCACCTCATCTCACGGAGGACATGTGTTAACCCCACTTGACGAGAATGACGACAGAGCCGGACAGCCAAGCGATGATGCAGCCGATGCAGACGAAGCAAAGAGGAACCCCAGGGTATTTCAAGAACCAAGGGCGCTGCAATACCTACAGAGCACTATCAGCCAGAAAACCCAAAAAAAAAAAAAAAAAAACCAAAAACAGCAAGGCTAGGCCTGTTGGGGGCCTTGGGGCGTAATTAGCCGGGATAAGTCTCGTCGTCGACCGGGTCGTGTTCGAGGCCATTCAGGCCGAACAGGGTCTCGAACTGGGCTACCCGGTGCTCCCGTGCCTCCAGTACCTCCACCCGGCGCTCCAATTCCTCCTCCCATCGCTCTCGTTTCTCCTCCCAGCGCTCCAGCGCATCCAGCCGCCTCTCAATACTCAGAAGAGTCTGAGTCAACGCCTGGCCCACATGGGCCGCGCTGGGAGAGGTGATCATTGCTGCTCATTGTTCAGGCCATGACGCCTTCTCGTTACGAGTGGCGGACGAAAATAAACCGGGTCTCCGAAAACACCCCTTGATAAACGCATACCATCTGGGGTCGACCGGGTCGTCCGGGAACATGATCGGACGGTCGGAGCAATTTCGCAGCTATATAACCGGAGCAATGTTAGTCATTCAGCTTGATACCAGCGGAAATCGAAGAAGAAGGTATCAAAGTATATGCAGAAAGCAAGAACAGTCCGAAAACAGACGAAAGGCCACACTTACATTTCGATTCGCCGCGGGATTGGAACGAGGGTCTCAGCATGGCAAACCACTGAATCCCGCGAAGCTCCGTCGGTTAAGACAATACATTTGCATTATAGCCGTAGCTGTTGGTGGCCTTCTTGTTGTTGGTGGCCTTCTTGACCCGGCATGTGCGATTACATACACACTCAAAAGTTAGCAGGTATCCAGCTTCGACTTGACAGCGATACATACGCGTGTGAGGACGCAGCGACGCAAGAACATCCGGAAGCAAGTCAGTAGCCCAGTTCATGGTTCCCCCAATGAGGGAAGGGAACCGAAAGCATCTCACGCACAGGACGAGGTCGGAGCCCACAGGGTATGCGAAGGAAGGTCCAGCTGAGAAACGGCGAAAGACAACCTCGTCACAACTCTGGAGAAGAAAAGTCAGTCCGAGCCGAAGGCCGTTACCGATGACCGCAAAGAATTGAACATACCGAAAGGTCACGATCAAGACTGGCGGACTGTTAGGGCATAACCCGCTTTCCACAAGCAGAAAAGATTGAATGTGTGCCGATCAGAGATCTATGAAGCCGCCTGGCGGCTCACTGATCCCTGCCACCCCGACCGCCCCATTCTCCCGCGAAATTGAGCTCTCCGATATGCCCTTCGATGTTCAAGCGGGTACATCTCCGAAGGATGGTCGTTCTCCTTCTCCGGCAAAAATTATGCCTATCGTCGGTTGCCCGCGACCAGATAGTCCCCACGCGATGTGCAATGCGTGAGGACCATTCGTGATGCCTGTCTTCGTAGTCACAGACACCAAGGCATGGTAAACACCAACGAAGGTGAAGAAGAAGAAGAAGAAGAAGAAGAAGAAGAAAGAGGATGGAGACGAAGGTGATATTTATCGACGAGGTCACGCGACATCCCTACAGTTCTGAGCCTCTGAGCCGTACCCGACGCGTGCTTTCCTAATGATAATTGCCTAGGTATACGGCTGGAAGGAGCGAGCTGTGCAAAGTTGTTTGTGTACCTCTACTGAATGAAGTCGCGCTCAAAGACACAGAGGCAATAGGCATACGTGATGAAAATCTCTTCTCCAATCCCGTGCCATTGGCTCGATGATTGATGAAAAGATGGGTCCCTGATTTGGGAAGTGCCCGGGGGAAGTGCCAAAAATTATGCCTATCGTCGGTTGACCCGCGACCAGATGGTCTTCTCACGAAGTGCAATGCGAGATGACCATCTGTGGTGCCTGTCTTGGTGATCACAGACACCAAGGCTCGATAGCAATTAAACACTGAGGAGAAGGAGAAGGAGAAGAAGAAGAAGAAGAAGAAAGAGGATGGAGAGGAAGGCGATATTTATCGACGAGGTCACGCGACATCCCTACAGACATAGTTATGAGCTGTCCACGTGGACATATTTGTCTCCGGTGCTATGTGTAGAAGGAGCCTGAGTTGTCTTCGTTCCTTCCCTAACCACATTGCCGGTTTTCGAGGTGCTAGGATGCTCTCACGGCAGGGTGCCACGCTGCCCAGGTGGGTGCTCGTAAATACCGCTTTCGGGGTCAGACAGTATCAGCACCATCAACCTTGAAAGGCACCCATAAGGATAATGACAGGGAGCCTGGGGCTGGTCGCATGCTGGTATAGGGTTATAGGGCTTGGGGTTCTTGGTTGCACAACGTTTCGGCCGATATCTTTGAAATCCGACTGGGACTGTCGGTTTGAACATGTACCCTGTTCGCTTTCTCAATTTCTCAGGTTATGCATTCTCTGCATCTCAATGTCTCATATTGTTTGTACCGCTTGCTGGGCTGGCTCTGTGTCCATCTTGATAGCTTTGGAGCCTCAAACCCATATGGCGGCGGCAGCGGCGCAATGAGGTGTTTGAATTACCGACAGAGTTGGGATACCTGCAGAGATGGAAGCATGGTGATTGTATAAGAGCTTGCTCTAGAAGCCCGGAGGAGCCGAAAATCACTTTGGACCGCCGTTATCGACATCTACGGGCACCACCCTTGTAGTCCACGCGCAGGTTGATTTACAGGTTTGTAGTACAGGTAGGACAGGTTAAATGTCTGGCCAGATAGACAAATTCCTCTAACGTTGAGCTCTTTGTCTAGCTCGTAAGACCAGAGTGATAGAAGTGTACCTATGGTATATATTAGGTTCTAGATGAGCACACCCACGCCCAGAAAAAAGCACAAAGGTTCCGTCATGGTGTTCTGTAGTTGCCGGGCTGGGATACGACAAATCTACAACAACATTGGGTTTAATGAGACGAAATGTGAGTTACCTATTAAACCAGGACCCAGCACGTCAAAGCTTGCGTTTGAGTTCAACTACATAACGACACGTACGGACATGATCATGACATGTGTGTATCAGAGTCTCGGCTGGTTGCCATGCACTACACGCGCAATCGAAATGAGCTTGGTGACACGATCAGTAGAGAGTGCTCACAAGTACCACGCAGAGATACCATATCACACAGTAATATTCTCTAAACTCTAGTCCCATGGGCCATTGGATATGGGAAGGATGGAGATGACGAAGTGTTTGGAAAAGACTCCTAGAAGTGAGAAGAACGATTGGAATGTGTGAAGTGAATCAACAAAGTTGGCCACTCGGGGCGAGAATTCTTGAGCAGATCAGTCGCACGAATTGTGCGCGTAAAGATTTGCTAGATGAGACTCTGCTAGACATCGGGATAGAAAGTGAACTTCCTGTCCAGCATCGTAACCTAACCAGCTTTTGCGCGCATAGCTTGTGCTATTGATCTGCCCACACCTTCTCCCCTTGAGACGACATCGCCGCCGTCATCGCCATCTGCTTCGTTTGTTTTTTTTCATATGGCTCAATCATTCACTTGACTTCTTGGAGTCTCTTCCAAACACTTTTCATCTCTTCATCTTCATTCATCCATCAAGGTCGTGTTCTCTTCTCCCCTGAAAAACGTCGCTGTCCAAGGAATGGATGGCCGTTCTGTCTCTGTCTCGGATGCATGGAAGTGGTAAACCAAATTATCATCCCTGGTAAGACACTGACATCCTATAACGACGAAACCACGTTGCTGATTTGCTAACCTGTTGGATGTAGGCGTTCCGAGGGAGTGAGGCTTCCAGATCAGATGACCAATCCGAAACCCGGCATGGCGTTCTGTTGAACTGGGTCTCATTCTGCAAGCCGTTCACCTCGACGGTACAGCTCAGAGAATCCTCTTTGAGCTGTGGGGCAACACCCTTCTTCACCAACATCATCCCGACAGGCCCTGGCGTAGCGATTCTATGAATCGTTGTTCAAGGAATGGATGGCCGATCTGTCCCTGCCAGGCATGCATGTGGTGACGGCATTTGGCAAATGCCGGATCGCAAACAGCAGATGCATCTGGGACATATGGCTTGGAGCCTGTCGAGAAGCAAATCATGGTCCCTGGTAAGAGACATAACGACGAAGCCACGTTGGTGATCCTGTTGAATCCAGGCGTGCCGAGGGAGTGAGGCTCCCAGAATCAGATGCCCAATCGAAAACCCGGCATGGCTTTCTCGAAACAGTAACGGCGGACGCCATACCCATGAGGCATACATCCGCCGACCCTGCCGAGATGATTCACCCACAAGCCCTCACCGACATCGCCGTGGCCATGACAGCCACTCGTCAGCCCCGAGCGAAATCCACCAAATAGTGCAGCAGGGCACTGAACCTGCCCAAATTCAGCTCATTGGCCATCGCCCAGTCCTCGAACCGCTCCCGCATATCCTGGCTGCTTAATGTGAACGAACTTCGACCGATGTGTACCCCGTAATCAGGTATGGAACTTGTGCCAGCCACGCACGGGGCGAGATCGTCTTGATCCGCTTTCTGTCTGTCGCTCACTGCGGCCCCTGTGAGCGGCCGCATTGAAGAGTGCGTCCTGGGAAATGTCCCGACCCCTCTGCATTTTGCGCTGGTCTAGGGAGATACCGATGGAAATTGGATCATCCAAATCGAACAGCGACTCGAGCGACTTTGCCAGTGCTGCGTTGGAAGGTGGTGATAGGTGGCGTCGCTCGCGGTATCTATGGGTGCTTGGATGATCTCTGTATCCACGGGCAGAGTCATTCGATGACACGTCGGAGGCAGCTGGCCTCTCAGCTGAGCCTGGACTCCCCGGGCCGCGGAGAATATCCTGCATTCCCCGGGAAAAGAGCAGGAAGGACTCAGCCGGGCCTTTCCACAGTTCACACCAAAGTTTCTTCTCCGCCTCCATAGGGAGGAGAGCGCGGCAGCGCCCACCGTGTTCGTGACCGCGCTACCTGGTATGGTCTTCCTCGGAGCTGTCCGTCTTCGATATCAAATTTCGTGAACGGAATTTGAAGATATTCCATCAGACCAAGTGAAACGCATACACTGGGAATAATGATTTGAAGGAACGCCCCTGGAAGGGCTGATGAATACGGAGGCTCTTTTGTTTTTTTGGGCTTGGTATTGGTCGCGATGGAGGGATTCACTGTTCAGAATAACCTTAGCCAGCCAAATTACTGATGCTTGTGAATGAGCTCCAGATTGCACAGTAATTGAATCATTAACACACCTTAAAATCGCCCTGGATACGCGGACACAGTATGCATGTAACTGTTCTGGAAGTAGGCCGGGCCTGACCGGAGGTCGTTAGCCTCGAACTTGTATGCTGAATTATTATCAGGGAATGAATATACAGAATGTGTAGAGATGGGTGGGCTAAGTGGGCATCGATAAGTAATTATTCTGTCTGTCGCCATTGCCATGCGTGCAAGTCATACGACTTAGCAGATGGCGTAATCCCACGTGCCAGTGTGTAGGCAAGACACACAATATGCCCTCGCCTCTGCTTTGTCTCTACCATTCTCAATTAATTCATTCATCCGCTTTGGATTGATTGCCTTGGCATCTCTGGGCTCCATCAAAGGGCACAAAACCATACTGTGATCACAAAGCTTCACATTAATCTAACCACCGATTATCCCCTCTGCACCCGAAGTACTGAAGCACCAATAGAGCAAAGGGGTAGACTTTGTTGCTATCTTGGCCATTCAAAGAAATACCTCCATGCCGGATTGCCATCTCGCCCATGGACGGATCGGCTGATAGTCCACCGTTGTGGTGTAGGAATACATAGGTTATCTTCAGGCCTCATCCCTGGTAGGCACTAGGCAGTGCTGCCAGTGCATTAGTCTAGTTACTTTCATGGGAGGTGAAAGCTGGAAGCCTGGAACGCAAAACGCCAATGGAAGAAGCCGGAGAAATGCCTCCGCCTGTTGCTCACTGCCGCATTGGTGCGTAGGGGCGGTGCGGTGTGTGAGTCCAAGGGGGTGTTAAAACTTAAGCCTACTTGTCTAGTCAATGTAAGATAGACTACACGATGTACGGAGCCCTTAGGTTAGGGTTAATGAGGATATCATCATATTCTAACCACGTGGTACACGTGCAAATAGACATCTACGCTAGTCCATAGACGGAATAGCGCCACTGCTAGCGCTATTTACACCCATCGTATTATTTAGAGGCCTTCTTCACTTCCAAAATTCCTTCCATCTGCATACTTTCGACTTTTACTGCATTACACACATTATGGCATTATCTACCCTCCGAGTCTGCTCGAGTTGACCATCCCTCTACTGCCACAGATCATTGCTGACAATGAAAATGTTTACAAAGCTAGCCATCCCCAGCTTGTCTATCGTCCATATGCAATGGAAGTTGATGACAGCGCCCGCTGTTGCCTCTTTCGGCGTGCGTTGATCAATTTCATGTAGGATTCGTTCGAGGCTGATTATCCGATCATTGTAATCAACTGTGTCCTCACTGATCGTCGGCAAAGTCTCCACCCCACCGCTGTTGCCTTGGTGAACGCGGGTGAACCCTCACAGGACTTTGTTGGCTAACGTTGGGGGGCAAGGATGGAGACGAACTTCAAACGCTCAGGTTGGCCGGAGGAGGGTGGGAGATGGCCATGATCACTAAGTGGTGAAAATGGCAAGTGGTGGTATTGGGGTTGGTGGCGGCTTCGCGAAGTGGAAGGGGCGCAGCCGGGTGAGAATGGAATTGGCGTCGGGCTTGTCGTTGCCTGCTGCTCCGTGGGCCAAGGCCACCGTGACAGGTACCATTCCATGAAATCCGGCCACGATTCACTGCCGCAGAAACATTAACAACGATGCTTTATATCGGTTCACCAATGTTGATGAGTGACTTACTCAACAGCAGGGAAGACTTCCGCTTAATTTTTCTCCGCCAGTGAACCGTGGCCAGAAGTCATGGCCTGGTACCTGTCGCGGTGGCCTTGGCCCACGGAGCAGCAGGCAACGACAAGCCCGACGCCAATTCCCTTCTCACCCGGCTGCGCCCCTTCCACTTCGCGAAGCCACCACCAACCCCAATACCACCACTTGCCATTTTCACCACTTAGTGACCATGGCCGTCTCCGGCCCAATCTCGCCCCGAGGGCCCCGACCCAGGGAACGATGGGCAGTTTCCAACACCCTCCTCCGGCCACCCTGAGCGTTTGGAGTTCGTCTCCATCCTTGCCCACCAACTTTGGCCAACAAAGTCCTGTGAGTCTTCACCAAGGCAACAGCGGTGGGGTGGAGACTTTGCCGACGATCAGTGAGGACACAGTTGATTACAATGATGGGATAATCAGCCTCGAACGAATCCTACATGGATCCGATCAACGCACCACGGTCAGTTAACCCCCTTCCTCTATTATATGACAGCATCTAACATAATGCATCGTCACAGATCATGACTCGGAACATTCCGAGATTTCTTAATTGCGTAAGTCAGATCCCATCTCTGTCAGATCTTGTGGGTGCTAATACAATCCCACATAGAACCAAGTGATCGAAGTCTTGAATCGAACTAGTCGTGGAGCATACGATTTCTTGTTCGTGCGTATAGCCAAGTGAACACTCCTTGAACGATTCATTTGAATTGGAAACTAATCTTTAGCAGGAAGGCCATCGCGCCTCAAGTAAGTTTCGTGTTCCCAAAGGTCTCATGTGAATACTCACTCTTCTAGTTTCGGTTACGCATTTGTCAACTTTGTGGATGTAAGTATTCTTTCGATTTGATCCCATTTGATCCCATTTCCTCTCCTGTCTTTGTCATCATGTCTTCCGCTTCTCCGATTTTGTGTCTTTTCAGTCCCAATATTGCTTTCTTTTCGACCTTTCACTAACACGATTCATAGCCTTTGCATATTATTCGCGTGAGTTACCCTCTGTCCAGGTTGTGATACCTTGACAGCTCGCTGACCGGTTCCTTTTAGCTTCACCTTGAGCTGCAGGGCAAAAAATGGCATCTTTCTCCTGAATTTAGCAGTTACATACCCGCTTGCTAACCATTATAGGCCTGGCTGTCAATCTGCGGAGGAGCCAGTGAAATTCTGCCATGCCGGTACGTTCCCTCAGTCATGATAATCAGGAATGGGTATCTGATAGGATTCAACAGTGGTTCAAGGAAAGAAAGATCTGGTGAACTCATGCCACCAGAGCTCAGTTATGACCCGACCTCCTGAGGAGCAACCCAAGGTACGATCAACGAATGCCTCTCTAGTCCCCTTCAAGCGGCAATACTGACTGACTGCAGGTGTTCTTTACTAGCGGTCGCTTTGCAGGATCGCAGGCACCTTTTCCTCGCCCAGACGCCGCCAGGTCCCTGCGTGGCGCCCTCACCAGCACCACCCAGCAAGGTAAGAGCTCCTGTCTCTTGGCCCAAAAAATGGATCTGACCTTTTTCACAGGTGTGGGTAACAATGGGCCTTAAGGCCAAGATACGGTTGCGCCAGGACGACACACCCGGAACCGGTTGAACGTGCACCAGTCATCTCAAATGATCCTTTCTCGCGCATCTGATCGTATTCCCCGTTATCCCGCTGCAGGATCATTGCCCCAGAGTATCACAGCGGATTTCTCCACAACCAGGGAGGGCAATGCAACAATGCGCCCGTCTGTGGGACGATCTTTGCCTGGGCACACCCGTTTTGATCCCCCATTGGCTGGAGCGGAGCGCGATCCGCTCCCCTCTACGGCCCAGTCATTGTTCCAGAACGGTGCTTCTGCGTCCCAGACCGTTGCTCCTGCCTCCCCCTCAGGGGGGCTGGTCGCACTCGCACGCTTAGGCTACCGCTCTTGGGGACGACACATTCGCTCTTGGGCCCAGAGACGCCGCGCCCAGCGGTCTTCTTCGACCGAAAAGGACACTCCGTCTACGCGGGAGGGCAAATAGGCATTTGTAGCTTTTCAGTTTTTCAAAGGGAATTTACCAAGGGAGATTTGATCTCCTTGAGGATCACTCAGCCTCCTGTCCCTGTGTTTCTTTTTGTGTTTATCTTTTAGCTTGTTGAAATGGATTTGGCCTTTGCAATGCTTTTATATTTTATAAGGGTTAAAGGGTATATTACTGGTAAAAGCCTCAAGTTCGGCAGCCTGGCTCGCATCATGATTCGATGATGTGAGCCCATTTCTCCCTGAACAGGCGGCCATACTGATCCGATATCATTCTGGAGCGTCCAAGACTATCACTGGGTATCGTGAAGACTTTTATGAGAACAAACTCTACAAGCCAGGTGAGCAGGCATACGCCGTAACGCCTACACAAACGCCAAGGATGCAATGCTGAGATCCTAGGCAAGGTCAGGGAGATCCTTTGGAGGAAAGGTGTGGAAACTGGAAATGCGTTGGGAAGTATCTACACGTGAGGATAGCTAATGTTTGGAGCGAGGCCACGTGACCGCCAGCAATATCCAAATGCTGGATGACCACCCTGGCCCAGCCTCTGTCATGGATGTAAATCTTAAAGACTTAAATTCTTAATTAGTTGGGATAGTTAAGGATAGAGCTTAGTTAATCTCCAGGTCACAAGCCCATAGTCACGGGCGCATATGAGATGAACCAGAAACCGATAACTAGAGCTCGGATAGGGCTGTACAGTGGAGATGCGGGGGTCATGCGGGGAACCCCCGCCGGCCCCACCAGGCCGGGGAGAGTCCGCCGTCAACGCGTCCCTGGGCTTTAGCCTTAAGGTTTGTCGGAGACTCGGGGAAATAGCTTCCAGAGGTTTCACCGACATAGGAGTTCGCGTAGAAAGATTGGACCGGTATACTTATATGTAATGGCGGCCTACTCCATTCGCTCAGCATAGATGTTACAGACATAGATTTCTTTCTTTCTTGGAATTGGTTCTTTTTCAAATTGTTCAACATGCCAGAGACATTCGATGTAGAGCATGTTCTAGCGAACATCAGCGAGCAGGACAAGATCGCCCTTTTATCAGGTAAGGCATAGCCTTTGATCTTTGGGGACGTTATCCGCTAACGAGAGCAGGAACGGATTTCTGGCACACGCATCCCATCCCCGAATTCAACGTCCCTTCGATTCGCGCCACCGACGGCCCCAATGGTATCCGGGGCACAAAATTCTTCGCCGGCATCCCCGCTGCATGTTTGCCCTGTGGCACAGCTCTGGGCGCCACCTGGGACCGAGATCTGGTAAACCAAGCGGGGAAGCTGTTGGGCGACGAGTGCATCGCCAAAGGCGCGCATTGTTGGCTAGGCCCAACAATCAACATGCAGCGCGCTCCCATCGGTGGTCGCGGGTTCGAATCGTTTGCGGAAGACCCGCATCTCTCGGGCATTTTGGCCAAATCAATCATCGTGGGATGCGAAAGCAAAGGGATCATCTCGGCGGTAAAGCATTTCGTGGGCAACGACCAGGAACATGAGCGACGGGCGGTGGATGTCCTCGTCACCCAGCGTGCCTTGCGCGAGATCTACCTTCGACCCTTCCAGATTGTGGCGAGAGATGCAAGGCCCGGCGCGCTCATGACCTCGTATAATAAGATCAATGGGAAGCATGTGGTGGAAGATGCGCGCATGCTCAATCTGATCCGCGAGGAGTGGAAGTGGAATCCACTGGTCATGAGCGACTGGTTAGGGACCTACACAACCATTGACTCGATGAATGCTGGCCTTGATCTGGAAATGCCCGGACCATCCAGATACCGGGGAAAATTCATCGAGTCCGCCGTGCAGGCTCGACTGATCAAACAATCGACTATCGATGCACGAGCGCGAAGAGTGTTGGAGTTCGTCAAGCAAGCGAGTCAGGTCCAAGTGTCAGAAGTGGAGCGAGGACGGGATTTCCCAGAGGATAGAGCGTTGAATCGCAAGATCTGTGCGAACAGCATGGTCCTCCTCAAGAATGAGGGCATCTTGCCCCTTCCGAGGGAGATCAAGAAAATCGCCCTGATTGGATCTCATATGAAGACGCCCGCAATATCTGGGGGTGGTAGTGCGTCGCTTGAGCCATACTACTCAGTCTCATTATACGACGCGTGCAGGGAAGCATTTCCCAACGCTGAGATACTCTACGAGGCGGGCGCATATGCCCACAGGATGCTCCCTGTGATTGAGCGTCTGCTGAACAATGCTGTCATTCACTTCTACAACGAGCCGATGGGCAAGGAACGATCTTTGATCAGCACTGAGCCTGTCTCGACGACAGCTTTCCAGTTCATGGACTACTACGCCCCCGGCCTCAACCGAGGACTCTTCTGGGCCACACTGATCGGCGACTTCACGCCCGACGCCTCCGGTCTCTGGGACTTTGGCCTGAGTGTCTTTGGTACCGCGAATCTCTACATTGACGACGAGCTCGTAATCGATAACACCACGAATCAGACGCGTGGGACGGCATTCTTCGGCAAAGGCACCATTGAGGAGCTGGGATCGAAGGAATTAGTGGCCGGGACTACATACAAAATTCGCATCGAGTTCGGGTCTGCCAACACTACCACAATGAAAACGGTGGGAATGGTCAATTTCGGTGGCGGCGCCGCCAATCTGGGTGCCTGTCTACGGATGAACCGAGATGAGATGATCGAGAATGCCGTGAAAGCTGCTACTGAGGCCGACTACACCATTCTCTGCACCGGACTCAACAGGGACTGGGAATCTGAAGGATTCGATCGCACGCATATGGATCTGCCACCGGGAGTTGACCGGCTGATCTGGAAGGTGTTGGAGGCTGCCGCGGACAAGACCGTCATAGTGAATCAGTCCGGTACCCCAGTTACCATGCCGTGGGTGGATCAGGCTCAGTGCATCGTGCAGGCCTGGTACGGAGGTAACGAGATTGGTCATGGAATTGCTGATATCCTCATCGGAGAGGTCAATCCATGCGCAAAGCTGCCCTTATCCTGGCCGGTAGATGTCAAGCACAATCCGGCCTACCTGAACTTCGCCAGTGTAGGTGGCCGAGTGCTGTACGGCGAGGACATCTATGCGGGTTATCGATTCTACGAGAAGACTGGACGAGAAGTCCTCTTTCCATTTGGGTGAGTTGGTTCCGTCTAGTCTCATGTTCAACAGAGCCGCGTCTAACCGCATTATAGTCACGGCTTGTCATATACGACCTTCCAGGTCTCACCGAGTGTTACCGTCGCCCCGGAGATCTTCACCATGGACAGTCCTCCAGTCGCCACTGTACAAATCAGAAATACAGGCAAATTGGCGGGCGCTCAGGTTCTCCAACTCTACATTTCTGCCCCCGAATCCCCAACCGCGCGTCCAATCAAGGAACTGCACGGTTTCGAAAAAGTGTTCCTGCAGCCTGGGGAGGAAAAAACAATTGACATTCAGCTGGACCGATATGCGACCAGCTTCTGGGACGAGATTGAGGACATGTGGAAGATCGAGGGAGGGACGTATGAAGTGCTGATTGGAACCTCTAGTCAGGAAGTGGTAGCCCGGGGAAAATTCCAAGTGGATCGCACGATTCATTGGCGGGGACTTTGATTCAATTCATTCAGCTTCTAAGTTTCTTGTCCGGCTAAATGATGGCTGTTTGGCTTGATTGGACCAATTCAGCCACCGTTTCGCTTAGCCCATCACCAATCACCGACCCTAACCGACGTCGTTTTTTCTCTTGGCCTTTTACCCACATATCTCTCTCTGACCCCATGTTCTACCCCATATTCGTACCCATGTCCGACTGCAGAGCCCCACCAACAACATGGACCCTTCGTCGACTGCGCGACGGAAGAATACTCGGGTGCTCACCGCATGCGACGCCTGCCGTATAAGCAAGACTCGATGCGACTCCGCACGGCCAGTGTGTGCCAAATGTGTCCAGCGGGGTGTAACTTGCGAGTATCCGGAGACGGATGCCCTCTCAGTGTCGGTCCCCATAGAGCTTCTTTCCATTAGGGCATCTAATAACCACCAATTTCATCTAAAGACTAGATACATGGGGCGCAAAAATCCTAGAGGCAGTAGAACGTCAAGAGCGTCTTCTATCAGAAAGCCTCTCTATGAATAGGGGGCATCCTCCTCAGGCTCCTCTTTTCTCGCAGCAGGCGTCGCCATCCCCAGTGGACGAAGTAGATCCCGAATCAATCTCGCGAAACGATGCACTCAAAACGCCGATCACCGGGTCCGACATGATTCTCAGCTGGCCGATTTTCCCGCAAGATAGGCCCGTGTCGACATTTCCAATGGCAGCGTATTCCGAGAAGCCAGATCAGTTTCAGCCAGGTATAGTCTTCTCGTCGCAGAATGCGGCATCGAATACTAACGGGCGGTTCCAGGCCTACCCCGTCTAGACCCCCAAAGGCTCCTCGAACTGCGCGACATATTCATGACCAAAATCTGGACCAAGAACCCGATCGTTGACCCGGAGCAGCTGGACTTTTATATCGCCCAAGTGCTGGAAAACGGCATTGACTGGTGCGCCTCGTCATGCTTGGTGCTGCTCATCTTTGCGCTTGCGGCTATCTGGGGGAATTACCCCGACGAGGAAGCTCGCGAGGTCTCGTACAATGAGCCATCATTCAGTCCACCGGTCACTTACGTGACCATGTCCGTTCCAGAGCACCGAATGAAGGAATCTTTGACCTTCCTCTCCATGGCGCGTAAGCGCATCTCTACTGCGCACCTTGACGATTCCTTACTGGGAGTGCAATGTCTCTGTATATTCGGGTGAGCACGCCTTCTCTCAGCTGCTTCGAGATGCAAGTCTCTAACTCATGCAGAATTTGGTATCAGTATAATATGGAGCCGATTCCAGGATGGAAAATGTTCCGGACAGCATCCATGCTATGGCAGACGTATCGCCTGAAACACCGCGAGGGAAAGACAATCAGGAGTGCGCAGGAAGAGAGTGGGTGATTTGATCTTTCCGTTGTGGATATGTCTAACTCGCCCCCAGGCCTGGAGCAGCGACTCTACTGGACATGCCTGAAATCCGAATGGTACAGCATACACCCACCGATCGCGAATGCCCACACAGACGGCTGACATACACATAGTGAGGTTCGATACGAACTGACAGATCTCCCGCCCTGCGATCTCAGCCTCTCCGACTTTCCTTACTCTCTCCCGAGCTTCCCCACGCGACAACCATCCCATGACAGTCCTGGATGGATGTCCAGTCCCTCCTCGACAGACCTCGAAGCATCGTCTTCCTACTACTATCTAGCCGAGATATTCCTGCGCCGGCTTCTCAACCGGGCCCGCAATGCAGTCCGCGTTCTCTCCCCAGACATCGATCTGCCGAGCATCAAGAATCTAGCAGAAACCCTGACGCAGCTGGAAGGTCAACTACAGCAATGGGTGGACTGTCTCCCGCCTGCCCTCCAGTTCAACATGCCCCTCGAATCAGCCCCAGCACCGAAGGAGGCCGAACTCATGAAGCTAAGCCGTGAGCGATATGTCGAGGTACGCGAGCTGCTCTGTCGCGCATATCTATACCTGTGTATCCATGTCCCACTGGACCCAGGGATGGCGGCGTCGTATGGGGTCAAAGCGAGCGAGGCGCTCCAGTTGGCGATTTACCGTATCCAGACCGAGGTGCCATTCTTCCGGCATCCGGGGTCATGGGGAGCTTGTCGGGTCCGATTTAACCATGCGCTTTGTCTGATTGCGGGATTCCGGGCAAAGATTACGCAACGCCCCTCGACTGAACATGTGAGCATTCCACCTAACTGGGCGGACTGTGTACGGGTGGTCATTGAGCGTCTGAAGATTTGGGGTGAAGAGGGCGGCGGGATCAAGGAGTTGAGTGTGCTTTTGGAGTGGCTGGTGCATGACAGTATGGAATTGTAGAACAAATTGAACGCAAGACGTTGGACGTCGTACCATTTCGAGTTCTGTTCCAGTACTGGAGCAATCAACCAAATGAGGCAATACCGTAAGTGAAGAACCATCATGGGATATTACTGTTGAGAGTGTTCCATAGCCTAAGAAGCTAGTATTGGCGTATCCACCCTATGTACCCATGGCCATTCGGGAGCCATGCAGAGTCCAGACCATGAATCAGCAAACCTTCACGGGGGAAAAGACAACTTCCCTCGACAGTTTAACCGGATGAATTCTTACAGGAGAGGAGCTGCCATATCCCCACACTAGCACTAGCGGCGACAGTCGTCTTACTCTTGGCGGAAGGCTTTTCAAGGATCGGGGAGACTCCGCGAAGTGTCTGCAGCATTTGTTTGAGTTTAAGTTCAAGTGCCAAGACTACGCCAAGATTCTCGTGGAATTGCCGTACAACAACCACCTGACATGAGCCTAAGTTTGCATGCGTATCGCATGCCACCTGTGACCTGACCAGAATGCCGGCCTCCTTCTCCCCCACTCCCCCGCCTCCAGCTACCCCGTGGGGTTGAGGAACTCTAATTCCTCCAGCGGGGATCTTACCCGGAATGTCTTCATCGAGACGATAGAATGAAGCCAGCTCGTCTAAGAATTACCTTAAGGGTTAGAGTTATCTTGGCTTTCGGGGCTGGGCCAAGGCCGGGGGCTTCTCCGCGCTGGAAAAAAGATTACAGATGGGACAGGATATATAAGCGTTATCCCATCCGGGGAAGTTTTCACAGGGTCCACAAGATCAGCACTGTTGTGAGCATCTAAACAACAGCCTTCAACATGGTCGTGGTGGGAAAACAGCGCGAGGAAGACCTTGCCGAGCCGGTGCTGGCTAACTTGCTGAGCGAGGACCGTATTCCTTGGTACAAGAAGCGGAATCTGAGAAACCTGTATTTTGTCTTGTTCCCGGCATGCATGGGCATCGAGATCACCTCGGGATTCGACTCGCAGATCATCAACACGGTCCAGATTGTGTATACTTGGAACAAATGCATGTCGCCTCCGATCTACGATCAGCTCTGCAGGAAGCTAACTGTGCGTATTAGATTTTGGCAAGCCAACGGGTGATTTTGTCAATGGACTCCCCGAATACGCGATCGAAGAGAACCTCAAGGGCTTCCTGGGTGCTGCGTACTCCCTCGGAGCTATTCTCTCCCTGCCTTTTGTCCCATACGTCAACCAAAAAATCGGACGACGATGGACGATCATGTTTGGTTCCTGCATAAGCTTAATCGGAGCCATCATCCAGGGCTTCGCCAACGGATGTATGTACCCCCCTTGTCTTATCCTTCCGTGCCATGCCTGACGGTTCTTAGTGGCCATGTACCTTGTCGCACGTATTCTTCTAGGGTTCGGAATTCCGTTCTGTATTGTCGCCGGGTCCTCTTTAATCGGAGAACTGGGTTACCCCAAGGAACGACCGATTCTCACCTCGCTGTTCAACTCCTCATACTTCATCGGTCAGGTCATCGCGGCATCCGTGGGTCTGGGCACGGTAACCATTGCGTCCAACTGGGCATGGCGAATCCCATCTCTGCTTCAGATTGCGCCTGCCATGATCCAGGTCGTGACGGTGATGTAAGATGCTGCCCCCGGTGATGTCCCAGCTGCTCCCCACTAACACACGCCTAGGTTCCTCCCTGAAAGTCCCCGATACCTGATCAGCAAAGACCGCCACGATGAGGCCTACGAAATTCTCACCAAGTACCATGCAGAGGGCGACCGCAACTCGGTCATTGTCAAGGCGGAACTGGCGCAGATTGAAAGTACCATCAAGTTGGAGCGCGAAGCTTCGAAGCAAACCTGGGCAGACATGTTCCGCACCGCCGGTATGCGTCGTCGACTGTTCATCTCCGCGTTCCTCGGCCTATTCACGCAGTGGTCTGGCAACACGCTCATTTCGTAAGTCATCCGCCTGTAGAATCTGGCCCGATATGCCCTTTGCTTCTCGCTAATCCATGTGAATAGGTACTATCTAAGCGACCTCCTGACCATGGTCGGAATCACCGACGGCGTAGTCAAATCCAAGATCAACATCGGCATCGCCTGTTGGGGTCTGGTCTGTGGCACTGCCCTGGCGCTGACGGCCCCTCGCTTCAAGCGTCGACCGGCGTATCTCGCCTGCGCAAGTGCCATGTTGTGCGTCTACATCGGATGGACAATCTCCATGGAACGCTCCCTTAGCACGGGGGCTCAACCCGCAGCCATCCTAACCATCTTCTTCATCTTCGCGTACTCGCCCGCCTACAACCTCGGCTACAATGCCCTGACCTACAGTGCGTGCCCCTTCCATCCCATACTGTGTGCGTTTATATACTGACTTGAACAAGCGTATCTGATCGAGATTTTCCCTTACATGAATCGGTCACGCGGTCTCTCGTGGTTCCAGTTTTATGGTCGCGGCGCAAACTTCTTCGCCACCTACGTGAACCCCGTTGGTCTGAAAAGAATCTCCTGGAGGTGGCTCCTGGTTTATTGCTGCTGGTTGGCGTTTGAGTTGGTGTTCATCTACTTCTTCTTCCCCGAAACTTCCGGCCGCACTCTTGAAGAGCTGTCATTCAGTAAGTTGTTTTCCTGGTTCTTATTCACGAGACAGAGCTAACGTGAACAGTGTTCGAGGGCAAAGAAAAGGCCAATGAGGTCGCTGCTGCCGTCCACAAACAGCTCGATGCTGATGACGAGAAGAATCAGGAAACGGCACATGTCGAGGTTCGAGACACCAAGAATGTTGTTTGATGTGGTCATATTGGCTCTTGTATGCGGATGGTAGGATGAATTGGACGTCTGGGGCATAGGTATCTGATTCTGCTAGGTAGTCTATATGTTAATTTACCTCGTTCTTGATGCAAGTCCTCCATTCTCTAGGTGCATCCACTATCCAAATATTTCTCTACCGGGTAGAGTCAATGTCTTCCAAGGTCCATTGTGGCGGATTACGTGCCATCTATGACATCGCTTGGTGTATCACTCCCTCAACTTTAACTACTTCTGCTGTGACCAGGGAAAATCTGGTTTATTCACCCGGGAGATGGGGTCGGGTGCCGCTATCCTCTATTTAGGCAGATACTAGCGAAGTGGACAATTACCAATTGTGGATTAGAGAAGATGAAGCCCGAGCACCCCGATAATGATACAAAAGAGCCTGAAGTCAGGACTCTAGTCTCCAGACACGAGACAGACAAAGATAACGCCCCCCCCAGATCTAATAATGTACATGTTTCATCCATCTATTTCCTCATGTGTTTGCGAATCTCAGCACAAATTCATATACCCCAAGCGTGATAACAGCCGAGGGCAAAGACCTAAGCATATGGGGTGCCAAGCCACCATATAATCCCGCCATACCTTCCTCCTTGGCGATAGTACGGAAACATTGCACCAAACCGGTATACTTCGGCTTGCCATGTTCCAAGGGCGCCTGACGCAGTCTTGTCCGAGCAACCTAGACACAGACATGTGAGTATGAGACCAATCTCAAGAACAGATAAGAGCGCACCTCATGTGGATATGTCGTCAACCCCGCAGCCAACTTCGCCGAAGACGCAGCACCACTGGTACTAACCCAATGAGAGAATTCATCCCAAAGCGGAGTTCCCTTCCCCTCTGTAGGTTCCAACCACCGACGGAGCCCGACCTTCAGCCGCTCATAGAGCACGAGGTGCAGTGCCGTCTCAATCGAGCCAAGATAGCTTGCGCTCATCCCCCTGTAAAATCCAGCCACGCCCTCGGTCCGGAGAACCTGCCGGACACAATCAATGCTATTTCGATATCGCCGAGTCGAAGGATCACCCGCCGTCGACGCCTTATCAAGTTGCAGCCGCGTCTTGACTAGCCATATAGGATTCGTCGCCGTTGACGACGCAAGTCCCGCACATATAGCAGCCTGTGCATGAACTAGCGGCGAGTCTTCCGCGTGTCCCATTATGTTCGCTGCGATATTCTTGCAGTTCCCGTAAACGTAGAACTTGATCGCCGCCGCCGGGACAACACCAGCCATGCTCGGCCCAAGGCCGCGAAAAAAGGCTCGCCAGCCTTCGGCGCGGTATATTGAGCTGACGATGCGCATTGTCTTGTGATTCGATGCATGGCCGGACTGTGCTAGTTGGGAAGGTCGGGTGGATTGTAGGGCGTCGGGACCTTTGCTCGGCGTTCGGTAGAAGTCAGATTGGAGACGTGTTCGGAGCACGTCTAGTGGTGAGGTCACTATCGCTGTGGCTAGGCCGCCGCTCCTATTGAGATGTCAGATTGATCGAGAAGGATGTCTGTGGAAGACTCACGCGCCTGCAAGGAGATGCACCCAAGATGCGACATTTTTCTTGGTTACAACGGGCGCGGAGCTAATTAGACCTGTCTCCTCGGCACTCACAGCCTTGGAACTACCATTGATGCTCATAGTGCGTCCTCTGCAAGCTCCGCGCAGACCGGATGATAAGATTGCGGAAGGCGGATATCAGCACTTTTTCCGGCAGTATGTTTTTTTTGTTGAAGGCGGTGACACGTGAACATGTGATCGTGTGTGCATAACTTGAAGATTCTCCATTCGGGCCTTGTCGGTCTAAACCTGTTACCTCTAAGGAGTCCTTACTCAGGCCTAAGGTCCTCTCTCATTTGAGTCATTTCTCTCAAATGTCACCTGATAACCCATTCTGTCTCATTGGCAGGTTTGCTCGACTCAAATCAGAAGCTTCTTCGGGTTTCCGGTCCGCGCGGGCCGACGGGCGATCCCCGATTCCCCGAAGCTTTTGGATGAGTGTCCAATGACATGACCACATACTCCGTAACTGTTTCCTGCCTATTTCTACTCTACCCGTTTCAATCCCACATTCTCTGTGATTCTCATCACTTTTCATCACTTTTCATCGCTGTTCATCGTGAACATAGCCTATACGCCTTCCCTACCTCCTCGACTTTCGTCCTTATCGTTGCTGACGCTCAGACGCTGCTAGGGCCTGGATCCGGATGCGATCTTTGCGAGTGATAGCGGCATATGTCTCTGTTATTCATGTATGATGATGTCGGTGTTGGTACTGTGCCGGAGTCTCCATGAATGGCGAGACCACTCCGTCGTCATGGGTGTAGACCAACTTGTCTGTTCGCTTCAGGGGACCGCCGTCCGGGCACGGGCGCGAGTCGGAAGCTCAGCTTCGCAGCGAACTCCTTCACGGCCCGGGCGATGTTCTTGTCGGCCAACTCTGTTCCATCATCGAGGAACTGAATTGTCGCGGCCAACCAGTCATCCTCAGGTACGCCTCGAACAAGGGTCATAGTGGCCACACGGGCGTTCCAGAGCGGTCGGTCTTGACTCATGTTGGCTGGAGAGTCCTCGGCCATGTCCGGCCGGGCCCGGCGGTCCTCTGAAGCGAACAGACAAGTTGATCTACACCCTGACGACAGAGTAGTCTCGCCATTCGTGAAGGCACCGTTCTGCGCGATGACGGTTGATTTCAGCTACGAATCATGAGATCCTGGGTCTTGATACCCACACCCAAGGACGAGATTTTCCCACAATCATGAGCCGTCGTCGGCATCTACCTATGCTGCTCAACGAGGGATTGAGCTAGTATATAAGAAAGATGAGATCGAGAATGCCCTCCTGTCCGTATGGGCGGTGTCTTGGGCTTGCATTGCCTTGGCAAATTGGACATCGTTTGACATATTCCTTGACTTCGTCGTGGATGTTTCGCCAGTAGTACTTGCGGCTGACCATATCGACTGTTCGGGCTCTGCGGAAATGTCCACCTGTAATTGGATCGTCATGCTGTAAGCGCAATATCTCTGATTTGAGCTTCTCGCCGGAGGGGATGTAGTATCTCTCTTTGAAGAGTACAATGCCCTGTACTGTGTAGTGATCATATGGAAACGGGAATGTCGCACCCCAGAGCCATTTGATACCCTTGTGAAGAACAGAATGATACTGTCTTTCTACCCTGTAGATATGTGGTTTTGTACACGGTCCTAACTATCTCGCTTGGCAATTGTGCCCGCCCTGCTTCCTGTCAAACCAGATCATTGTTGTTTTGCGCGCAATAAGAATAAGGTATCGGCTATCGGGCCTCGGGATATTCAGGCGTTTAGGCGGAAACTTAATAAGTGGGCCTTGTCCTCGGGCGTCATTGAGTCATTGCCCACTTCAACCTTCCATCCATCAACTATCCAAGCTCTGAATCTTCCTTCAAACTCTCCAAGCTCACTCAGCTATTCAACATCACTCCACCACCACCATCATGGCTACCAATATCCTCAAACCCCAAACCCAAGCGATCCCAATTACCCCGCCTCCCGAGGTCTCAGCGGAAGCCCCAACAGTCTCCTTCTTAAGCTCAACTTCGACAACGGCCTCAGTCGACCTCGATGCCAAGGCCCCCTTCCACGCCATCCAATCTCTCTTCGACCACCTCAACGCTCACCCGGAAGACATAAGCAAGCTCAACGCAACCTACCCACGCCGCGGCGTCATCAAGACAGCCGCTCTCCACAAAACCGAGTCCGATCATCGACCTCTCACCAACCCGTAACGCCCGGATCCCGGATTCTCTGCACAAAGCTCTGGATCCTCACGGTCTATCCGAAGTCCTCCACTTCTTCGACACCGTCAGTACCCAATATGTCCCGACTATCCTGTCCTCGGTGAGTATTCTCGCCGGCGTGGATCTGTCCACAGCACACAGTTCATACAACATGAACTACCGTCTGTGTGACTACAATCCTTACACGGCTGCTCCTGAGTCTTCCAATGGATGTGGAGAACACACTGATTACGGGACTTTCTCGATTATCTTCCAGGATGGTACGTCTGGCTTGGAGATTGAGGAGACACCTGGTGTTTGGGTTCCGGTTCCAGGTGATGCTATCGTTGTTCTGGCTGGTTGGTGTGCGGTTATCTTGAGTGGTGGCAGGGTTGCTGCTGCGAGACACCGGGTTCGTCGTACCCCCGGCGTGCGTCGGTTGAGTGCTGTGCTGTTCGTTGCTCCGGATTTGGAGGTGAAGTTGAAGCCGCTTGGTGAGAGTCAGCCGGCGAAGGCCTTTTCCGAGACTATTATGAATGGGGAATTGGATGTTGAGACATTCAAGGATGTTATGGGGAAGAGATGGAGGTATAGAGAGGGAAATGAGGAGATTGAGAATGGAAAGTCTCTCTCCCAGGATAACGAGATTGAGAATATGGTTTGGGGTTAATTGTGAGATTCAGGCCTTTACTTATGGGGACCAGGATGATTTTCTTTTTTCATCTGAGTCTGGTGACCTCCAAGCCTGGACTAGTACAATGTAACTATCTGGTTATTACCCACGGGAGCTTTGTATGCCCGATAGACAAATTGGATTTCAGACGGCGTGAATTGCACTATGAAGTATCTGGCCAGGGCGCCACTCCCATACACCTAAGCTTTCACCCAGGCAGGATAGTCTGGGTCAATGACATACCCCACTGGGGCTTCAGAGTCATCGTCGGATTCTCCGTCCAGATCCTCGTCACGCAGCATCGAAGCACAAAGATGAATAAAGGCCAGAAGTTCGAGAATCTGCTGGAGATCGTTGGAATACGTCAAATGCAGCCGCGACCACTGGCAAAGTAACAGTCAGCATACTCCACACCATCAGATAAATTGCAAACAGGCATCCACGTACGTTGAGTCCGCTGTCAATCTCCAGAAAATGGAAGTCCTCTCCATCCGTGCATAGACCGAAGATCCTATGCCGCTTCTTCTTCTCCACCGCACGTCGGGACTGGATCATGCTCATGTACGCCAGACATTCCGGCACACCAAATTCAGCATAGCCTTCCTTCATCGTGACGGCGACGGCACAGAGCTTCAAGCCTTGCTGGGGCTGGCGGCCGTACCACAGCGAGCCCTCAGTCGAGGCACGCAGACTGTACTGCTTCCCCTCGTGGATGAACGGCTCATACCTGCCCTTGGTTCCTCCGAATAAGGGAACGGGCGGTTTGCTAGGATAGCATAGATCTGGGGGCAAACAATGGACAGCGAGAAAAAGTCTGTCCAGCCGGCTCCGTAAGGCGTTGGGGTCGCCGTTGGCATGTTCAATGGTGTACTGGTTGAGGAGGTGACCTAAGTATATAGTGACTAGTGAGTTTATTTGGTTCACGTTTGTATGGAATTTGTGGGGTTGGCTTACGGCAGTGGGGACAGATTGTGATCTTAGTCCAGAACCCTTCGAAGATTTCGTTGGTGTATTCTGTAAGATGGAAGCCTTTATTGACCTGGGAGATGGTGAGATCGTAGGCATCAAGAGGTGTCAGAGGTTTGGGTGTTATCAGTGCCTCTATGTCCTCGACAGTGGTTTTGGCCCTTTGGGTAGACTTGGACTTGGGAGACTTGGCCTTGAGAGTGCCCTTGACTTTGGAGAGACTGTTGCCCATTTTGTGATTGTTGGATGGTAATCACGAGGAGGGAGATGAGGCGCCTGAAATATAAGGCGACGACCTGATATTGTGGCCTGATCCATACTGTGTAGGTAGGCATTGGATGTGAGGATGTCATATGATGAAGCTCTACTGTGTATGGAGATCTTTGTGGAGGGAGGGAGCCGAGTCACCATGTGATGAAGTAGGAAAACATGACCCAGTCTAGTCTCAGCACTCCGAAATTTTGAATCAGTGACTGCCCGTCTCTGAGATCTTATACATGCACTAATATGACACTTATATAATATATTGTGAATGCCATTGTGTCTTTTTATGGGTTGCTACTCAGGTCCTGTTGGTTATGCGGTCTTCCCCTTCGGGAGGTTGGTAGAAATACCTCAAGCTCCCACCTACTTTGTTGGAATTGGAATATCACTTTGAACGATTTCTGAATGGGCTCTTATTATTTGACTCTTTGAGCTGATTGTAGAGGCTTGTGAATTAGATATTGGTTCTACGTAGTTTCCATGGCCCGTGAGGTGGGAATGCTCAATGCCCGGAAGGTATATATCCCTGTGGGGATAGGGCATCTCGTCCAACCTAGTGGATGTTGGTGCATAATATCTGGGCATCGGATAACCACGGGCATCTACCTAAGTACCGGGCTACTGAGAACAAAGACAGAGCTACCTACCTGTCAAAGCATACCTATGGTATATGTGAGAGAACTTCCATAAACCTAGGTAGTCAAGACGGACACGGGTGATGGAACACCCCAGCGTACATAATACTAGCCTGATGGCAAGACCGAAACACTGGCGTAGAAGTATATAGTTGAACTGTATCAGTGTGGCCACTGAGGTACTACCTAAGTACCTATACAAACAGGGCAGTGGAGTGTATACCCACCGTCGAAACGCTGTCCACCTGAGAGAACCACTACATGGCATGCACAGTACAACATATAAACAGAATTCTAGCATGAACACAAGGAAAACGCCCATCAACCAAACAAAACCATACCACCAGCCTACACCACAGCCAACCCCTAAGCCGCCTTCCCCGTAAACGAAACCAAAGCATGATAAGACTCCGTCAACGGCCACAAACCCCGAGCGAAGCCAACCGCCCCGGCAACCAGTAGCAAATAATAAGCCACCGTCCACCCAATCCCCAAAGTCCCACCCGCAACCTCAACACCAGCATCAGAGTCTTCCTTACTCCGAGTGACAGGGGGCCCAATAGGCTCACCAGCCTCCACCCGTCCCCAAAACCGAGGCAGTCCACACCAATTACAGAAACTGTGGATGAGAACCACAGCCAGCAATGAGCCAGTTCGCAAAAACACAAAAGTCGCATACCAGCCGAAGACAGTCGTGTACCCGAATTGGAACAGCGACCGCAGCAGCGCGGCGAAAGCCGGTGTGTCCGGGTGCGTCAGACGGAACTCGTAGAAGTGGTGCACGTGCGCGATGCCGAAGTACAGTGGTGCGATGAAGACAATTCGGCTGGGCGATGTGTGTGCTAGTAAGTGCAGCGGCACGATCGCCGAGCGGAAGAGAACTTCTTCTGTGAAGGGGCCCTGTTGGGGGTGTTAGTATTGGCAGATTCGAGGGATAATAATGGACATAGTAGCAATAACACGGCAAAAAAAAAATATCCGAAATGAAGGTAAGTAAGGAGAGAGAGCTGCTTACAGCGACATAATTCCTCCAGCCAATCCAGCCACCGAGACTCTCTGAGAGTTTAGAACGGCGGAACCAAAATTTCCATTCACCCTCGACAATGCCGCGCTCGAATAGCGGACCCGTGAAGAGGATGGCTGTTAGGAGGAGACCGCGCATGGTCTCGAGTAGGCCGACGGGCCACCAGCCCAACTGTCTGGCTCCCGCGCCGAGAGAGGAACCGCCCTCTTGGACGATGAGGTAGAGCACGATGATGCAGCTGGCAATACAGGAGCCTGTCACTGCGCGGATGCGGGCGCGAATGACGGATGGGGCATCACGGCTGAGACTTGGGGAAGGGCGAGTTGTTGGGGAGAGATAGAATGGCACCACGTAGAGTAGGGTGAGTAGAACCTGAATGGATGTTAGATAGCTTTTTCTTTTGTCTTTTCTTGCATTTGGTCTTTTTCACTGATATTTTGGTGGTTCTAGGTGGTTTACATACAGACAAAATAGCGACCGTCCTCTCCGACAGTGCAGGTTCATCTGGGAGGATTGTTAGCTGACAGCTGGCTCTATGAGTTCTGTAGTCATACCCTGCTTCGAGTACAAACTCTTGAGACGACTCATTATCCCAACTGGCGCCATGATCTCCGTTGGGTGGAGGGATTTTATTTATGGAAAAGTCCATCTTCAACGGTCCAGACGTTGAGGTTCTTTGTTACCCGTACTGTACAGGAGGAGGAATGGTGATTAGCTGGGGATAGTACAATACAGTATGGTACTGTCAGATTAAGCCATGGATGAGTTCAGGGACATGAATGTTAAAGACATGTGATTGTTCTTTATTTTTATTTTTTATTTTCTTCTTTTCTTCTTTGTTCTCTCTACACAACTTATACACAGTACAGCTTATACACAGTACTGTGTTAAGTTGGCTTCATTGCAACAGTTCAAACGAACTGCCAGTGGATCACAGTTAAGAACAACTGGTGGACCGTGCTGACTCAGAATGTGAGCTCTCACATCCCTTGAATATGGCCTCATTTTAAATCTGAATCAACGTGAGGGGATCGTGGACAGAAATTCTCCGCACACGAGTTGGTGCACAGTTCATGCAGGAGTCAAACATTGAATGATTTATTGGCAATGAGCATCTTATTATTGTTCTTCGCTTCTGCCAGGAGACTGACAGGCGCTACCCACAGACTAGTTCTAGTTTCACGGACAACGCACAGGATCCACTTGGCCGTCAGATTCTTTACCCCGAGTATTCTACAACTTCGGTACGGACTACGGAGTAGACTCTGGGTCAAATCTGGGGATGGGAGTATATTGGTATACTACTAGTACTGTATACTAGAATGAATAAAGCCGGGACTACAACAGATAACCCATAGTTATTATGTACTATTAGACACTACACTTAACGTTATACTCCCTTAACAGCGACCAATGGCGTGGTTCCTGCATCCCCCTTGATCATCTCACCTGCTTAGACGCTCACCGCTGGGCAACTGGAAATTCCTCTTCCCCCCTTCCCTCAATTGTCTCATCTTGCGCTTTCGTTGTTTTTGTGTTTTGTTTATTTTTATTTTGCGTTTTAATGATTGTTTTTCTGCTGCTTCTCTCTTAATGGCCTTGATGTTTGAAACGACCACTTTCTGACGACTTCTGCACGTCCACCCACGCTCTTTTTTCGACGAACATCAGCCTATAGACCTACCTGGTCGAACTCGACTGGATCAAGGTAGACCACATTCTTTACATCGCAAGCCAGGAACAACGACATTCTTCAATCACGCTCTTTCGATCCGATCTTGTTTATCGCCCCACTTTCACTCCAGTTTTTGACAATCAGCTTCGCCATTGCTTTTATACGAAACGCCTTCTTTTCCAGATGTTCTAAGTCTCTCTCTGTGTCGAAATAATGTCCTTTCCTGCTCGCTCTACTTCGCCGCGTGCCCGGCGGGCATTGCACGAGCGTAGCCCGTCTCACACAAATGAAAGGTCCCCAACCCGGTCATTGCGCATTGTGGCCGATGAAGAGGTTGATATGTATACCGCAACGCCATTCCCGACCAAACCCGAGCAGATCTTGTTGCCCATGCCCGGCAGACAGCAGCAGTATATCTCAGACACAGGTTTCAGCTATTCAGATCACCAGCTAGGCCCGTCCACGTCAACGTATTCTTCACCGACCTTCAGCTCGGCAGCCCCAAACAGTCCACGAGATCACTCAATTGGCGAGAGCTGGGATGTATCGTCCACCGTGGATACCGGCCACTCGCCGCCGCAGATGTGGGATGACGATCCGTCATCCAGCAAGTCCTCGCTGCCAGAGATCGGATCTGGCAAGGCGAGAGATGATCAATTCGATAGTTCGGAACCCGAGTTTTCAGACGACGAAATGATCGTCTTGCCAACGGCCACACCAACTATCAAAGCCGTGCTATCCGAGCCACCCACGTCGCCAAAGTCATCTGTAGGCTCAGATTCAGTGGCAGGCTACTCCAGCCCGAATCTCGAACAAATTGGTGCCCCATCAAGTCCTAATTTTGTAATGCTGGATAATTCGAGCATGAACTTCCGTCCTGCAACGGCATCTTCCGAGTCAGACCCCCGAACGAATTCGCTTTCGTCGTATCACTCGCGAGGAACTGTTGTCAGACACGCCGGCGCTGCACCCTGGTTCCAGAACGCTTTCCAACCAGCCTCCTCTGACCAGTCTGGAAGCTACCAGTCCTCACCTTTCCATTCCAGCCCACCTGCTCAATCCATCGCCTCATTTCAATCGTCTTCTAGACATCCATCAGGCAGCCATTCACGATCCGCGACTTCTTCCTCACGCAGCCTCCGCTCTGTTTCTGACTTGCAGGCAGCCATCGACAGTGGTGTGCCTATCCAGTACCCCCGCATTCGCGCACCATCGTCCTCCAGCTCCCGCGCCGGCACTTCAGTTACCCCAGAGCGCGATTTCACCCCAGGCCCCGCCTCAGGTCGCTGCAACCCCGTCCTAGCATCCGGCCGTTGGAACCCACATCTATCAACCGTGCCATCCATCTGGTCTTCCGACGACCTGAGCAATCTCGCCGCACACGCAGACACCGACTCAGACCGCGAGATGGCCGAGCCAACCCAACCACCCGCCGCAGTCCTGCAGGCCGAAACGTCCAGATCCTCCGTCTGGCTCGTCGACTCCTCCAACGACAGCGACTCCGAACGCCTCGACAGCCTCACCAAACTCCCCACCCGCCCAATCTTCACCCAAAGCGTCTCCTCCGGCTCAAAACGCAGCAACAGCACCCGCTCCCTGCAACGCCCAGGCACGGGATCAAGCACCATCCTCAACATCCTCCCCACCTGGGCAAAAGTCTACTACCTCCGCGAACCAATGGGTCTCAACTCAACTCTCTCCATGATAGACGGTAGTCGTCCCCCTCCGCCAGACCAGGCACCTCAAACTCAAGCGTCTTCAATCTCGTCCCCGGCCCTCTAAACGTCCCCCGTCCCCACTCCCCAGAACGTCCCCCCTCCCCCGAACGTCCACGAACCCAGCAACGCCGTCTGGAAAGCGACCCGCGGGATCCACGCGCACACTGGGTCCCATCCCCCCAGCCGGACGACGGCGCCTTCACATCCCATCTACACCGTCTACACCACAGCTGGTCCCCGCACCTGATGCCAGATAGACGGACACTCCCGCACTCGGGCAGTCGCTGGCGTGCGCCATCCCTGGACTCGCGAAATGAACCTTTCTTCGGACGGAGAAATATCCAGGTCTACTCCTTCTGCTTTGGGTTTATTTTCCCTCTTGCCTGGCTGGTGGCGGGATTCCTGCCGCTGCCGCCGAAGCCGAAGCAGAAGATGATGGAGTATGAGTCTGTTTCGGATGTGGGCGTAGCGCTTGAGGCGCAGTGCGTGGATTTCCAGTTGCGGAGGTATGAGAATGCGCGTTGGTGGAGGAATCTTAATCGGTGGATGATTTCTTTTGGGGTTGTCGTTGTCGTTGTTATTATTACGCTGGCTGTTATTGGGACTACTACCGGGTTCTAGCTTTCATCTCTTTACGCTCTTACGACTTGTTTCTTCAATCACTGGACTATTCCCATTCACATCTTCATCTTTTCTTATCCTTTTCTTTTTTATCTTATCTCGGCGGTTTCCACGTCGACTGGTTTTATTTCCCTCCTTGCCGTCGATCACTGATCCTGCAGAGTCTCATCTCCTTACTGTGTCGACATTTCTTGACTATTGACTATTCAAACCACTTTCTCTTCTCTTCTCTTTCTCTTCTTCCTTGCCCTTCTTTTTCTCTTCTTCAATTCCATGCACATTTACCCACGACTCCACGATTCCAACGCACATAATATCCCCTTCTGTTTAACATTTTTCTCTACCCCGGCGTCCTCAGACATAGTGTCTGCTGGCTTTCATGTGTTGGTGCGTCCTATGCATTGCGACTGACGGGCTTTGTTTCGTTGCTTTCCATGCCATACGCGTGTAATGGATATACATGTTCTTTCTCTGTTCTTATTTGACTGCATATTGAATATCATTCTTATCCTTCATGCTGAATTGGCCTTTTCTTTCTGTGTGTTGTATCATATACTCAATTTGACATACGCAGACTGGTTACCTGCTATTACCTGTATCAATGGTCTGGAATAAGAGATTAATGCACCGAGACAATAGCTATAAATGCACATAAAGTCGAAACCAACCAGTCGAGAGATAATCAGGCATAGGTCGATCCAATTCGACTCTTTCCCCTTCAATACAATACCACGAGTCCTACAACTTCCGCCCAATCTTCTGCTCAACAGCAACCTTCAAATCCTCCCCAGTAGGCATCTTAACCGTACTCCCCCGTCTAGCCCTTGACTCAATCTCGGCCTTGACCTCCGCAACGACTTCATCAAAGTCACGCTCAGGATCATTCGGCAGACCGAGATCAGGCGGGTGGTGCACAGATTCCGTGCTAGCAGTGCGGCCCACCTGTGGCCTGCTGCGGCTTTTCAGCTGGGCAATGAGGTATTTCCTGAGTGGGGAGAAGGAGGCAAAGGCGAGGAGGGAGACGGCGCAGTTGATGATGCCGTAGAAGTAGATGCGGGACCAGACGGTTACGGAGTCTTGGAAGTTGAGGATTATGAAGGGAGCGACGGCGAAGTTTAGAGTTAGTTGCGTTGCTAGCCAGCTGAGGATGTCGTAGTAGCGCTTGTTTGGGGTGGGTTTTGTGCCGTCGGGTGTCAGGAAGAAGGGGCGGACGTAGCGGCGGAAATCTGGGGATGTTAGTTTCTTGCTTGCAAAATGGAGGGAATGAGAGGGTACTGACTCTTTGCTACAGTCTGGATAAATGAGCCCAGGACAAAGGTCATGTAGTAGCCTGGGTAGAACCCGTGCCAGAGGGCACTGGTGGCGAAGGTAGCCATGCTTGCGCGGAAACCCGGTTTCTTGCCCTTGGGTGTCACGCGGAGGTAGATGTAGTTGCGCAACCAGTGGTTGGTGTTCTTGTTCCAGTTACCGAGGTAGGCGTGCGAGTTCTGCGCCGTCTCCATGGCCCACGGGTCGACGTTCTCCAGTCGGTCCCAGAAGACCTTCCCTGTCTTCGGATCGAAGCCGTTGTATCCCATGCCGGAGAGAATACAGGCACCCTCAGTCAGGGCCCAGACACCGTAGTACTTTGTGCGAGCGGTGAAAGCAAGCATGTGCACAACAAAAATGCGACGCAGGAAAGAGAACTGCAGGAACTTGTCGGAGAGCACAAACTCGGCGTTGAAGTACGAGTTCAGTTTGATGAAGGCGAGGATCCAGAGCAATCCAACGACAGCCTTCTTCGCAGCAGGTCGTCCGCTACGAGGAATCTTGCGCTTCTTCCGGGTGGGTGGCACCTTAGACGGGTCGGTGCCAGGAGGCACGTCGAAGAGCGTGGTGTCGATCCAACGGCGGTAGTCCACATATTCAAACGAGGGTCCGGCAAAGAGCGAAGGGAAGAACATGACGTAGCCCATGTAATCGACAATGCCCGGGAACTGTGTGATGGCAGAGTACTTTTGCGGGTCCGTTAGTCCGTCCTTGGACTGACGACCGTCGTGAATATTCCAACAGAACGAGGTGAGTTTCATAACGAGCACCATCTGGGCTCCGGTAATGTCGACGGCCGAGCTGTCGTCCGCCATTTGTCGTTCAATGTGGTTGACCGACATGTGGCTCATGAGGAAAAGGAACCCAATCCACGGCATCAGGGAGCCATCCACATAGTAGGCGATGGCATAAATGCCAGCGGCACTGTATATAAGCGTACGGAGACCATCCCAGAGGTCGAAGAGTCCGACAACATAGAACAACGAGACGCCGACGATGAAAACATTCTTTTTCCAGGGTTGTCCATCGGGAATTCGTTTGAGGAGGGCGGCGAGGGGATATGAGAGGAGGAACGATCCGATCAGCTTCACTGGAGCTGGAGGTCAGCAACTGCTAGCAATGTCGGAGATTATAGGGCTGGAAGGTCGTACGTTCGTCAATGGATGCACCCGTGAGCCGAGCTGGCAGCTCAAATACTGCGGGGAGAAGTTAGAGGAGCTTCCATAGAGAGAGCAAGGGACATACTCTGATCTACATAAGGCAACATTGTTGACCTTAAGCAGGTGAAACAAAACGAAAAGAAAAGTCCAAGATCAGAGCATGAAGAGTAGAAGAGTAGAAGAGTAAACAGGGAAACGGAAGAAAAACAGCATGTCATGTCACATGCGGCGCAGCGGCATGCGGGAAGGAAACTCCCCAACCAACTTGCCGGCCTCTCCACATTCAACCAACCCCTCGGTCTTCAACTATTCAGCTTCAGACCTCGGATTCCCACTTCTCTTGATTATTCGCCGGTGTCACACCGTGTCCCACCATGGACGTCGTCGCGGCCGCCTCGGGGTACATCTCCAAGATGGTTACCGTGGGCGAGTCGGTAGGAGCTTCGTCATCGAAGATGAAGATCCTCCTTCTTGATAGCGAGACAGTGGGTGATTGACCCTGCTGACGATATGCTGATCACGATCGTTAATCCCTGACTATAGGTTGCTATCGTCTCAACCGCCATGACCCAGTCCGCCCTCCTTAATCACGAGGTTTACCTCATCGACCGCCTCGACAATAGCGCGCGCGAGAGAATGCGACATCTGCGATGCCTGTGCTTTGTGCGCCCATCACCGACTTCTATCCAGTTCTTGATCGACGAGCTTCGGGACCCTAAATACGGCGAATACTACATTTACCTCAGCAACATCATCCGCAAATCCTCCCTGGAGCGACTAGCGGAAGCGGACAGTCACGAGGTCGTCCAGTCGGTACAGGAACAATTCGCCGACTTTCTCGTCATAAACCCGGATCTCTGCTCTTTGGGGTTGGGCTTCCCCTTGCAAAAGATATGGAGCAATTCGCCGGATTTGTGGAACCCGGATTCACTACAAAGAGCCACGGAGGGTGTGCTGGCGCTGCTTCTCGCGCTAAAGAAGAACCCCCTCATTCGCTATGAGAAGAACAGTCTATTAGCACGGAAATTGGCGACCGAGGTCCGATATCACATCACGCAGGAGGAGCAGCTGTTTAATTTCCGCCGGACGGATACACCGCCTATCTTGCTGGTTCTCGACCGTCGCGATGATCCTATCACTCCTCTGCTCACGCAGTGGACGTACCAGGCGATGGTGCATGAAATGCTCGGCATCAATAATGGCCGTGTAGATCTACAGGATGTGCCGGAGATTCGACCGGAGTTGAAGGAGATTATCCTGGCTCAGGATCAGGATCCGTTCTTCAAGAAGAACATGTACCAGAACTTCGGCGACTTGGGCCAGAACATCAAAGAATATGTGGAGCAGTACCAGACCAAAACGCAAAGCACGGCGAATATTGAGTCCATTGCGGATATGAAACGGTTTGTGGAAGATTATCCTGAGTTCCGCAAGCTTGCGGGCAATGTGAGCAAACACGTCACCCTGGTGGGCGAACTCAGTCGGCGCGTTGGCGAGGATAACCTCCTCGACGTGAGTGAGTTGGAGCAGAGCTTGGCATGCAATGATAACCACTCCAATGATCTTCGTGTATGTATCGTAGACTGGATATGCTTCGGCCATTTACTCACCTTTCTCTAGTCACTACAACGGATTATCCCATTGCCAACGGTTCCCGCCGAGAATAAGCTGCGTCTGGTAGCTCTCTACGCCCTGCGCTACGAGAAGCAGGCCAACAATGCACTGCCGATTCTTCTCGATCTCCTCGTCACAGCAGGCGAAGTCCCATCCCACCGCGTGAACATCATCCCCAAGCTCCTCACCTACCACCACTCCCTCCAAGCGCCCCCAGTGGCAGGCGGCTTCACCGACCTATTCGAATCAACCTCCTTCTTCTCCGGCGCAAGAGACCGCTTCAAGGGCCTCAAAGGTGTCGAAAACGTCTACACACAGCATTCTCCCCGACTGGAGGTGACTATCCAAAATCTCATCAAAGGCCGCCTAAAGGAGCTGCAGTATCCGTTCCTCGAGGGTAGTGGACACACGCGGGACAAGCCGCAGGACATCATAATTTTCATGGTTGGCGGCACCACGTACGAAGAGGCCAAGATGGTGGCGCAGGTCAATGCCAGCTCCCCGGGTATTCGAGTTGTGCTTGGTGGCACCTCGATTCATAACAGTACAACATTCTTGGAAGAGGTTGACGATGCAGTGGGCAGCTGGCCCGAACCCGGACCCTCAACGGCTGCAGGACGGCTACGACGGGAAGTAGGGCGATAATCATATGTCATTTATTATATTGGTAATGGAACCACATTTATATCGGTAGCCCGGCAATATCGAGCAGTTATAGAATTAATTCACGTTCGTCACTAATTCCCACCGTAATGAAAAAGGTGGGCCATCCCCAGATCCAAATGCGGAGAGCTTCATTTTCCCTCTCCCCTCATTAGACCTCCAACACATCATGGAGCACATATCCCCAAGAGGGGGTCCATCCTCCCCAACCTCACGCGAAACAAGTCTCCATCTCCCGTCGACAACCGATCCACCCGGCCCTCAGAACCCCCCGAAACCCCTCGTATGGCTGGTATCAACCCCTCCACTCCGCAACGAACCCCCAGCTCAACCCAACTAACACGTATTCTACCAGATCTTCGGCGCAACCGGCCACATGGGCCGCTCCATCGTGAAAACCGCCCTAGCAAACAACGACCTCGTCGCCGCAGTCGGCCGCACCTACGAAAACACGCCCGCAGCAATGAAAGAGCTCGAATCCACCAGCTGCATCGGGCTACTCTGCGACGTACGCGCACGTGAAACCGTCAAACGCGCCATCGACGACACAATCGCCCGCTTCGGCCGCATAGACGTAATAGCCAATTGCTCCGGGTACGGCGTAATCGGGGCCTGCGAAGACCAAGACGAGTACGACATCCGCAACCAATTCGAAACAAACTTCACCGGAACACTGAACATGATCCAGCTGTCTCTGCCGCATTTCCGGCAGCGGCGCGCGGGTCGATATCTGATTTTCAGCTCGACGTCTGGTGCTCTAGGTGTTCCGGGACTCGGGCCTTACTGTGCGTCTAAGTATGCGGTTGAGGGACTCATGGAGAGTATGCTTTACGAGGTTGATAGTTTTAATATTAAGGGGACGCTCGTTGAACCAGGTCATATGCGCAGGGATGATGTTGGGGATTTGGTTTCGTCGGGTTTGGACGATAGGCATACTGAGCATCATCTTTCGGCGCCGTTGCCGCTTTATGGGCATTTTTTGGTTAAGAAGCCCAGTGAGCCGTATAATACTTCGACCTCGCCGGCGGCCCATGCGAGACGGATGCTTATGTGGTTGGGGGATAAGCAGCCGGCTAGTGCGGTTAAGGCGGCGCATTTGGTTTGGGAGTTGGGGCATTGTGCTTATCCGCCGTTGAGGTTGATTTTGGGGACTTATGCGGTCGAGAGTATTAGGGATCGCTTGAAGTGTATTATTGAGGAGATTGAGGATTGGAAGTATCTTAGCTTTCCGACGGGGGAGATGCAGCCTGCTCGTGAGAAGTCTTCTGTTCCTGAGGAGGGTGGGGAGGGGAGGGGTGAGAGAGGGAATGGGTGATTTGGTCTGTGTTTGGTGATGTTTTATAGGACATCAATCATATCATGAGAGGCGTTGGTGGACACATTCTGAATTGGAGCCTTTTCTGCTCTGTGCTTTGCTGTCTGGGATACGCCCTCCCCGGATGATTCTCAGCGGAGCTTCTCGGTACAAAGCTTCTTCCGAACAAGGCCTGCACTCTTCGTTGCACGTCTTGTCCTCGAATCTCGTGGCGAAGGGGAGGCTGTTTCGCTATACATCGAAATGCGAGCTTTGCATCTTGCCCCTCCGCATATGCTATACTTCAAGAGCAGAGATACTCTCACCGTATACGAAGTATGCGGTGGTGGTCTAAGTTCACAACTTCCACCATCGTATACCGAGTGACAATGTCGATACTTCTTCCAGGGTTTTCTCATACGAGTGAACAATAGACTAGAATCATGATCAGAAGGCGAGTTCCATGAAATGCAAATAATGTACAAGTCTATAGTAATACAGTTCCCACACGGAAAAGCTCAAAACACAACATTCACAAGTTTCCCCTTGACAACAATAACCCGTCGTCTCTTCTCCCAATCATTCTTCTCACAAAGCCACGACCTGCCCTCAGCAGTCTCCAGCACCCGACTAACAATCCACTCCTGTTCTTCCTTCGGCGATGTAGCCGCCTCTATGCGCGGAATCGTAACCGCACAGCGGAGCTTCCCATTAATCTGAACGGCGATAGTTTGGCCGCTGCGAGATGAGAGGGTCTCAGCTTGCTCCGGGGTAAGGAGGTTGTTGGGCCAGGGGAATGAGAGGATGGAAGGCACCGGTGACGTTGTGGTGTGCAGAAGCTCCCATGATTCCGAGGCAAGAGCCGGGGCGATGGGGGCTAGCAGACGGAGGAGAGATGAGAGGGTTAGGTATAGGATGAGAGGGGATGTGGCGGGGGCTGAGGCCAGGGCGTTGGTCAGCTTGATTAGGTCTGAAATGACGGTGTTCAGGGCATATGGGTTGCTTTCGATGCAGGTGGTAACGGATGCGATGGTGTTGTGGGTGGCCAGGATGGCGTCGGCATCGGAGTTGCTTAGGTCCTGGAGGGATGCAGGGAGGGGAGCGGCGTGGGTGGTGGGGGAGTTTAGATCTTCTGCTGAGATGGAGAATGATGTCTCTGACAGGGATTGCTGGGTGTCTTGGACTAATTTCCAGAGTCGACCGAACCAGCGTTCTACGCCGACGATTTTGGTTTCATCCCATTCTAACACTTCGCTGACTGGAGCGGAGAAGAGGATGTGCGCGCGAGTGGCATCGGCACCGTATTTGGATGTGGTAAGCGTAGGGTCCACGCCGTTGTACTTGCTCTTTGACATTTTCTCGAAGGAAACATTCGGTGTGACTTTGGTTCCCTTGATCAAAGGCTTCTCTGGATTGGTCAGATCGACTTCTGACGGGAGAAGGAAGCGACCGGTTGAGGGCTCGCTGAGGGTTTTTCCGTGTACCATTCCCTGGCTGAGTAGCACTTTGAATGGTTCTGATATGGCAGCAGAGTCGGCTGGTGACAGCTCAGACTGAGAGAGGAACTTGTAGATGAATCGAGCGTAGAGGAGATGCAAAATGGCATGCTCGACGCCACCAATATAGACATCTACCGGCTGCATCACTGCAGGGGAGAACGGCGCTTTTTTATTAGCAGGGTCTAAGAAACGCAAGAAATACCAGGATGAATCAACAAAAGTATCCATGGTATCCGTGTCGCGTCGGGCAGGACCATTGCAACTGGGGCATTGTGTGTGGAGCCATTCCTCCGAGGACTCCAGAGGATTACCCTTCTTTCCCTTGAGCCAGTCTCCCTCGATCTTCGGCAGTGTGACTGGAAGATCCTCGGTGGGTACCGGCACAGGCCCACAGTCCCCGCAGTGAATGATGGGAATTGGCGTGCCCCAGTATCGCTGGCGACTGATCAACCAATCCCGTAGACGCCAGCTCTCGACGAATTCAGCCTGGCCAACCTGTCCCAGGTCATTCACGATGCGTTTGGATGCCTCTTTGGAGTGCAGCCCTTGATACTTCCCGCAGCGCGAGGTCAAGAAGCCCTCTTGAGTGAAAGCCTTTGTTTCTGGCGTCGGGACAGCACTGCTGTCTTCCTCTTTTCCTGTTGGCTTGGCCTCGATCACAATAGGGATTGAGTCAGAGTCAACGTTCTCCTTGAAGAACGACATGTCCCTGGTGTCATGGCCCGGGACGCCCATCACCGCACCCTCGCCATAGTCGCTGAGAACGTAGGGTGCCGCAAAGACAGGAAGCTTCCTCTGCAAATGGCTGGTTTCTGTGTCGATCTTGCATAACGGGTGAGATACTTCAACACCGGACAGCCGATATCCAGCTTTGGAATCCGGGGCAAACGATGAAGCATCACTCAGGAATTTGCGAAGTGACTCGTCCTTTTCGGCAGCCTTTAGCACGATAGGATGATTCAGGGAGAGTGCCAGATACTCCACGCCATATAAAGTGTCTGGCCGGGTAGTGAACACATTCACATCGAATTGTGCATCTTCTGCGCCTTTGATAGTAACCGGGAATGTGACTTTCGCACCATATGATTTTCCCAGCCAATTCCGTTGCATCATCAGTACACGTTCCGGCCATCCTCCAGCAAGAGAATCGAGGTCTTTCAGAAGCGCCTCCTTGAATTCAGTGATCTTAAAGAACCACTGTTTCAGATTCAATTTCTCGACTTTAGCGCCAGACCTCCATGAGAATCCATTGGCATCAACCTGCACGCAATCAGCTTCGATCAATAAGTACCCTCTGATCCCGACTAACCTGCTCATTTGCCAAGACCGTCTTATCGATGGGATCATAATTGACCAGCGCTTCAGCCTGGTACGCCAGGCCCTTTTGGTACAACATCAGAAAGATGCGCTGAGTATGTTCATAGAACTGCGGCGAACATGTAGCCAATTCCTACCCCGTATCCATTAGCCATCCCATACCAAATCAAACCTCCCGGATAATGCAACATCCACATACGCGATCCCAATCAAACTCCGCCGAGATACACCTCAATTGCTCCTTCATTTTCTTAATATTCTCTTGCGTCCAAACCGCAGGGTCTACACCCCTCTCAATCGCCGCATTCTCCGCCGGTAGTCCAAAGGCATCCCACCCCATAGGATGGAGCACATCATGTCCGCGCATTTTGTAAAATCGCGAGATGACATCTGAAATCGTGTATACACGTAGGTGACCCATGTGCAGCGTGCCAGACGGGTAAGGGAACATGGACAGAATGTAGGACTTGGGGTTCTGTGTCGGTTCGGGTGTTAGACGCTGCACGGCTTTGTCGCTTTCCCATTTCGCGTGCCATTTTTTGTCAAGGGCTGGGAGATCGAGCTTGCGTGTTGAGGTGCTTGCGAGGCGGGTTAGGGTGTGGACTGGTGAGAGGGCTCGGAGGGCAGGACGCGTGTGGAATCGCCCAGGCGCGATGCCGCTGGTTAATCGGAGGCGTGAGAGAGACTGCATGGTGGCTAAGATGTTCGTTATATGTCCATTTTCATTCAAATATTGGAGTAATTGGAGTGGCGGCCACCTCCACTGGTAGTTTGAACGTTGGATTTTTTTGAGGCGCATCTTCAAAACTTCCCCGGAGCCCGGATAGCTTCAACCCCGATTTGGACTAGCGCACAATAATGGACCTTCCACACCTTGTTCGATCAAGCACATCAACGGTACCTAGTACTACTACTAGTAGGTACTAGTACATGTAGGATGTCTTCAATATGTCTTCACCGCCCATATCCGTCTACGTACTACCGTTCGGCTGCCGGTTTCTGATTGTTCCTGTGTAAATTCCCCCAAGGATCCCCATACTATGCATGGCCGTAGGGGCGGTGCGGTGTGTCCAAGGGGGTGTTAGAACTTAAGCCTACTTGTCTAGTCAATGTAAGATAGCCTACATGATGTACGGAGGCCTTAGGTTACGGTTAATGAGGATATCATCAATCATATCCTAACCACGTGGTACGCGCGCAAATAGACATCTACGCTAGTCCATAGACAGAATAGCGTCACTGCTAGCGTTATTGACACCCATCGTATTATTTAGAGGCCTTCTTCACTTCCAAATTCCTTGCATCTGCATACCTCCGACTTTCACAGATGATATTTCATTATATCTACCCTCTGAGCCTGCTTGAGTTGACTATCCCTGTTATCTGTAATACCAAAGATCAATGCTGACAATGAATAGGTTTACAAAGATAGTCATTCCCACTTGTCTTAGTGTCAGACTGGGATACACTGGGATAAGGCCTCCCTAGGCCATAAACACGAACCTTGGTTTGTAAACGTGGCAAGCTGCCCAGGGAGCGAGCTTTGTGTTGAGGAGCCATCCTGCGAAGGCGCAGAAGGCTGTTGTTTCATGGTGTTTGGTTAGATAGAGCCACACGGTGAATATGATGGGTATGAAAGAATATCTTACAGAGGCACGATCATCGATGAGACTCCAGGAGCCACTGGTATGCATTGCCAATGCCAGTGGAGCCCTTGGTAGCAGCGGACGGCCTCCGCAAGTTGTCGACGGCATCCTGGGTGCTATATTTGCAATGTATCTCTGCAACAGCATATACTCACGTCCAACGTCGCCGACGGCGTCGACTTGACATCCGACAATGTCGAATCGATTATGTCGCCCGTTGCGGTGTCGCCGTCGTCGCCCGTTGCGTCGTCGCTGTTGTCGCCGTCATCGCCGTCGCCGGCCACAAGCCGTTTGTTTATTATTGTCAAGATCTCCGTGCTTCTGCGATATCTTTCCTTTTTATCTTTTCATCCTTTCATCCTTTTCATCCTCCTGTCTCTTCATTTTCTCTCATTTCTCCGTCCTTTGTCCCCGGCTTTTTTCATCATCAATTTTCCCGCTTCATACCCATCAAATTCACCGTGTGGCTCGGTCTAACCACACACCATGATACAACAGCCCGCTGCACCTTCGCAGGATGGCTCCGCAACGCAAAGCTCGCTCTCTGGGCAGATTGCCGCGTTTACCCCAACGAGGGCTTTACGGCCTTTCTATGCGGATGCTGCTATTGAACAGGAACTAGTTCCTGCTGCGAGGTAAGTCACTCATCAACATTGTAACATTGGTGAATATATATAAAGCATGGTTGTTGATATTTCCGCAGCAGCGATTCATTCGCCGCTTGGCTGAATAGGTGCCACTCGCGGCTGACCAGGCTCATGTCGCAGGAGGCAACGGCAAGCCAGACTCCTGGTGTCTATCCCCGCGACGTCTCTTTGAGAAGCCGGAACCAATGGCAGCCGTCGCCATTTTCAACCCCTAATGAGCAGGGCAATTCCCAGACAAACCTCGCCCCGATCCAGGGCACGACTGGCAATGTGCAACAACCTCTGGCGACTCTTGGGCAGGAAGCGTATGAAGCCAGCCTGGTCCCAGCTTTTCTATTGAATTTGTTCCCGAGCTATCCTACCGCCGAAGATGCAGAGGGCTTGACGTCTCGACCGCAAGAGCTAGGCGATGATCAACCTACTCCAAGCTTTATCGTGTCATCGGTCGATCTAAAAACGACCCAGCTCTACGTCCTTGAGGTACTCTCTGTAAGTTGCAGTATGAACACGATCATGGAAGGGTGTTTAAGCTGACTATGTCAAGATCAAGGAGTATCACACCCTCGAACTTATTTGCTTGAAGTATATCAAGGATAGAAGAATGTTTGCTCTCGCCTTTGCGGACACTCGCGAGGCCGTTGACGCAAGGAGAAAGATTCAGGAGAGTCATTCTGAATGGCAGATCACACCAGTGACTACCCAAGAGATCGCAGTTATGACTGGATTTTCATTTTTCATCAGAGAGTCTCCGCAAGGCGTATTTCTTCTGACTGTCCATGTGCCTCAACGACTGCGTGGCCCCTGCAATGATGATTTCATCGAGGGCCTAATCGGTAGTTTTGGCAAGGTGAAACAATTTTTGCTGCTTGAGAGGAGTCCCAACCTGGCCAGGTACCGGGTTCAGTATGTCAACGTCCGTCGTGGAGGCTCTGCTTTCACCTGTCTCGATGGATTTTTGTATCATGTATTGATCCCCTCCCTTGATCTTTTTGATATAATGAGACGCTTACATTTCCATATAGGATTTCTATTTCGAGGTCTCCCTTGAAGGGAGTTCGTCTCTATCCTTGCCCCCGGACTTTGGCCAACAAAGTCCTGTGACGCCTCCCCCGGGCAACAGTGGTGGGTTTGAGTCTTCGCCGAATATAGGTGAAGGCAAGATTGATTTTAATGAGCAGAGAATCAGCCTCACTCGAATTCAACTTGGACTGGATGATCGCACCTCGGTCAGTTAACCCCCCCCCCCATCTATTATATCACAACATCTCACCTAATGCATCGTCACAGGTCATGATCCGAAAGATTCCAAAATCTCTTGTTTCTGTAAGCCGGATCCCGTCTCTGTTAGATCTTGCGAATGCTAATACAATCCTCCCCCCAAAGGACCAAGTGACGGAGGTCTTGAATCAAACTAGTCGTGGAGCATACGACTTCTTTTATTTGCGCATAGGCAAGTGAACCCTCCCTGAACGATTCATTTGAATTGGAAACTAATCTTTAGCAGATTGGCAATCGGGCAGCAAGTAAGTTCCGTGCTCTCAACGATCTCTTGCGAATACTTACTCTTCTAGTTTCGGTTACGCGTTTGTCAACTTCGTGGACGTAAGTATTCTTTCGATTTGGTCCCATTTGATCCGTCTTGATCCCTTTTGATCCCTTTTGATCCCTTTTGATCCCTTTTGATCCCTTTTGATCCCTTTTAATCCCTTTTGATCCCTTTTGATCCCTTTTGATCCCTTTTGATCCCTTTTGATCCCTTTTGGTCCCATTTGGTCCCATTTCCTCTCCTCCCTTTTGCCCTCATCTCTTGCGCTCCTCCGAATTTGTGTCCTTTCATTCTTAATATTGCTTTTGCTCGACTTTCCACTAACGTGATTCATAGCCATTGAACATCATCCCCGTGAGTTATTCTCTGTTTATGTTGTGATACCTTCACATATCGCTGACCGGTTCCCCTTAGCTCTACCTTGCGCTAGTGGGCAGAAAATGGTATCTTTCTCTTGCATTTAGCAGTTATATACCCGCTAGCTAACCATTATAGGCCCAACTGTCAATCTGCGGAGAAGCCAGTGCAACTCTGCTATTCCAGTACGCGCTCCCAATCATGAATAATGAAAAATGGATAACTGACAGGATTCAACAGTGATGCAAGGAACAGATAATCGCCAGCACTGGTTCCGTAAGAGGTTTGGTATGACCCGGCCTCCTGAGGAGCGGCCCAAGGTACGATCAACAAATGCCTTTCCGGTCCCCTTCAAGCGGTAATACTGACTGACTGCAGCTATTCCATACAAGCGGTCCTTTGTTAGGATTGGAGAAGTCCATTCCTAACAGAAACACTGTCCGTCGAAGGCTGCGGCGTAAGCTGCGACACTCGACCAGCAGCACCGCCCAGCTAGGTAAGGGCTTCTGTCTTCTGGCCCATCGTATGGGTGGATCTTTGCCTCAGAACCTCCTAGAGGATTCGTCCTTCACCCAGCAGGGCAATCAAACCACGCGCCAACTCGAGTGGCGAACTCCGCCTCAGAATCTCTCTTTGGCTTCTCCGTCGGCTCCAACGGAGCGCGATGCACTCCACTCCAGGCCACAGTACATGCCACAGACTTTGTCTTCGGCTTCCTCCGCGACCAGGCAGGGCAACCAAACCATGCGAGAACTCGAGTCGCGAACTCAGAACATGCCTTTTGGTTTATCATCGGCTCCAATGGAGCGTGATCCGCGCCACTCCAGGCCACAGTACATGCCACAGACTTTGTTTTCGGCTTCCTCCGCGACCCGGCAGGGCAACCAAACCATGCCAGAACTCGAGTGGCAAACTCCTCAGAACATGCCTTTTGGTTTATCATCGGCTCCAATGGAACGTGATCCGTGGCATGCCAGAAAGCAATCAATGCAACCGAACTTCCCTTCGGGTGCCTCTTTCACTCGACAGGGCAACCAAACCATGCGAGAACTCGAGTGGCGACGTCCGGCCCAAAATTTCCTCTTGGATTCTCCATGGGCTCCAACGGAGCGTGACCCGAGCCACTCTAGAGGGCAATCAATGCAACCGAACTTCCCTTCTGATTCTTCTTTGACTCGGCATGGCAATAAAACCATGCGCCAACTCGAGTGGCGGACTCCGCCTCAGAATCTCCCTTTGGGTTCTCCATCGGCTGGAATGGAGCGCGATCAGAGCCACTTCAGGGCACAGTCAATGCAACAACACTTCCCTTCAGGTTCATCCATGACCCAGCAGGGCAATCAAACCATGCGCCAACTCGAGTGGCCAACTCCGCGTCCGGACAACCTTTTCGGTTCTCCATCAGCTCCAACGGAGCGCGATCCGCACCACTCTAGGGGATAATCATTGTCCCAGAACGTTGATCCTATCTCCCTCACAGGGATGTTGGTCGAACGCCCAGTCCACCGCTCTTGGGTACAACAGTAACCGCGCCCAGCAACCTTCTTCGACCAACAGGATTCTACGTTTGTGCGGGAGAGCAAGTAAGCGTTTCCAGTTTTTCAGTTTTGTCACATTTTTAGTACACACAAACGACCACTTGAGGATAGCAATGCTCTTGCTGTCTTCACGTTTCTATTTGTGTTTGTCTTTAGCTTCTTCAAATGGAATGAATCCTTGCCAATGTTTTCAGAAGGGTATATCATTGATAAAAGCCTCAAGTGCGACAGCCCGGCTCGCATCATGATTCGGTGATGTCGAAGCATATGTAGACCCAAGCTCTTCATTCCAAAGGACATTGTCTCGCCTAAGTTCTTCCATGTGTTATCCCCGTGGACTTGGACTTTCTTGTTCGATTTGTGAATCTAACGCCCTACTCGCCTCCCCTAGATACCATGGGCATACGAAATTATTCGAAGGCCTACCCAGACCGAGTATATCGCCTAATCTAACGATAGTGAAGCTATTCATAGATTCGAGATTCGAGGACACGATGATGATACCCCTAGCAGGATGACTGCCCGAAACTGCAGAATCGAAGCTGATCATTCAAACATCCTCCTTTTGCCTTATTATACTCTGTACACATTAGAAAGAAGACTTTCCGACCTGTCCATAGAGGAATAGGAAAGAAATAAACCCATTTTGCACCCGCTGATATCTCGGCTAGACCGTCTTCCCTTCGTGGTCGGACACTGCCACGTTTGCCCCGGGCCTATGTGTAAACGGAGGAATGCGGGAATGGAGCTACATCAAGAGAAGCCAGTGCCTTTAGCGAGACACTTTGGAAACCAAAGCAGCCTTGGGAAACAGCCTGTCTTTGTATGCAGTATGAAGGTCCAAAGAACAGCCTACAAGCGGCGAATTGCGCCACTGGAAGCTCGAATTCTTTGCCGACGTGATTCACGTGAACTAGTCCATTTAGGAGAATGCATTCATTCCAGCAAACAGCCAATGTTATATCTGTGAATGATTGAAGCCAAACCTGATCCAATTCAGCCGGGCCAGATGCAATCTTTCAGAAGCTTGAAGAAACATGAGGGTGCAGGGAGCGGCAACATGTTCAAACAAGTATTGGGTCACATGCACCACGTGACCCTAATCCAGACACCACTCACCAGTTGGCAGTTACACTATCCCTTCGACCAAGCCTGGGCTGTATGATCTCTTGTTAGTAGTCGAGCCATAGCAACATTCTTCTGGCGGTTATAGATAATAATAGACATGATTCAGGGAATAGTTTGAAGACCAGACGCCACCTGGTGATTAGTTCGAGGGTATTCGACCTTTTGAGGCAGCGCCGTTGCCCATTCCCCAAAATGGACGTGGGAATAGCCTCGCGTTCCATTGCTATGGAAGGCTCGTGACCGAACGTGACCAAAGGCCCGTGACCGGTCGACGATCGTGATCAAAGGCTCGTGACCGATCGTCTCTCAAAGCTATTTAACTCTCTGTCCTGGTGCCTCTTCTCCTTTCATTCTTGAACTTTCCAACCATCGTTGGTTCTCTCTTTGGCCATCCTTTCTCGCATTTTCTAGCGTTTTATCTTCATTGGCACCATCCATCTTCTTCCCTGTTCTTGTGGCTTGCAGATGAAACCCTCTACTGAGTCTTTTGACAGTGAGGCACTCATTCCAATTTTGTCCCCGCAGAAGGTTGGAAGCACGCGTCACTCAACCAAGCTCATAGCGTTCATTCAACATATTTACGTCCAGTGTGAAATGTAAGACAGCGAATTACATGGAGTCCACACTTCCCCTCTCCACGCGTCTTCACTTGGGAGTTAAGACTGACATATCCAGACCAACCACGGGAAATTCCAGCACCTGCTGCTGCTCCTGCGCCAGTTGCTCATCCATCGGCCATCATAGGAGTACCACATCGATGCCCATACGATCTTTCAGCTCCGGGCTGAGTCAGCAAGGCTTGAAGCTTTGTGCCGTTGCCCTCGCGATGGATGAAGGCACTGCTGAATTTGGTGTGGCGGAATGTCCGGCGTACATGAGTATGATCCAGTCCCGATGTGCGGTGGACTCCTTGGAGAAGAGGAAGCGGCATAGAATCTTCGGTCTGTGCACGGATGGAGAGGACTTTCATTGTCTGGAGATTGACAGCGGACTTAACGTACGTGGATGCCTGTTTGCAAATTATGTGATGGTGTGGAGTATACTGACTGTTATTTTGCCAGTGGTCGCGACTGCATCTCACTTATTCCAATGATCTCCAGCAGATTCTCGAAATGCTCGCCTTCATCCATTTTTGCGTCAGCTGCCGCCTTCCTGCTGAAAAGGTACGACCAACAAATGCCTTTCCAGTGCCCTTCAAGCCGCAATACTGACTGACTGCAGCTATTCCATACCAGCGATCCTTTGGTAGGATTGGAGAAATCCATTCCTAACAGAAAGACTGTTGCCCGAAGGCTGCGGCGTAAGCTGCGTCACTCGGCCAGCAGCACCGGGACCATCGGTATGACGGCGGATCTTCTTGATGCAGATGCTGATGAGCGAGCGGTGCGCCCTTAGCCTTGCATCCCTCAACAGAACCAGCCTGCATCGCCGTAGTCTGCTCTTTTGCTTCAATATCTAAGAAGCCCAAAGCAGCTCCGGCCAAGTCACATAAAGCAACACGCTCCTCGACACCTCCATCGGCACAAAGAGAACACTCGACCCCTCCAAGTCACCGACGCCACCACATGTCTTCTCCGGAAATCCAGAATGGTCTCAAGATCCTCCCTGGACCGTTTTCAGACCCGGTATCGCGAGGGTCATCGGAATGACAGCGGGTCTCCTTGATGCCAATGCTGATGAGTGTGCGGTGCAGACTTGGCTCCGCATCCCTCAACAGTCTAGCACTCGGTCATCTGAACAAGTAGGCGTTTTCTGGGTCTCGAAGAAACGCTACTCTTCCGGCACGACACAGCCGTGGGCTGCGCAGTCCTGCATACGACACCGACAAAGACCATTCGATTTCGATATTCCTGCGTCATTCGGCCAGTAGCATCGCCCAGCCAGGTAAGGGCTCCTGTCTTCTGGCCTACAAAATGAATCTGACCTTTCTCACAGGTGTCAATGGTGATGCAACTCTTCCGGCACCGACACGGAAGTTCGCAGATATCGTATCGGGAACAACCCTAGTGGAGAGCGCCACAGGGCAACAATGGTGGGTTTGAGTCATGGCCGGACACAACTGGACAACGAATCGTGTTACCCATCATTCTGTGGGAGGGTCATTGCCCCAGAATCTCATAGCGGGTTTTCAATTTTTCAGTACTCGCAAGATAGGAACATTTGAGGATGGGAATGCTCTTGCTGCCTTTATTTCTATTTGTTCAAAGGGAGTTTTACCGAGGGAGAATTTGGTCGCGATGAGGGCCACTCAGACTGGACTCGGGTTGCCTACAGCGCTCGGATATTGCCGGAGACATTCTTGACTAGGTAGCATCAAGCTCTCGGAGAGGTGCGTTTGGCATTTGGATATTCAGCTCCCCCGAGCATCTTTGTCTTCAACCAATCCTGTCACGTGAGGAAAGTCTGTCATGCGGCTCATGCCGGTCCCCAAATCACAGAAAAGTTAGCATCACGTGGAATTGTTAATGTCACGTGCCCCCAGGTGCCCCTCCTGTCGTGTCGTCCATATCTCCTTCTCCTACCCCGTATTCCGTACGATTTAAATAAACAATAAAGACGTCGCAGAGGAATGGGGCATCCCTTGCCCGCTCCACAGGGTTGCCCCGACTGGGGTGGCGGCCTATCTCATCCAAGGCAGAACCTTACACAACATGTTCCGGCTGCCACTGACTCTCGCTTCGTTCTATCTGCCTCTAACGCAGTCGGCACTGCAGGGTCCGCAGACAGAGCTCCAGGATCTCAGGTATCTGATCATTGATGAGAAATCGATGATCAGTCTTGACGTGCTATACTGGGTCGATCAGCGGTGCCGCCAGATCGTCGTCCATGAGCGAGAGTTGCCGTTTGGGGGGCTCAACGTTGTCCTTGCAGGTGACTTTTACCATCTTACTTCGGTAGCGGCCAAGCCGTTGTTCTTCACTGGGACATCGTGGAGGCCTGAGCTGATGCAAGCCCGCGAGCTCTACCTTCAGGTCAATCAGACGGTCGAGCTGGATGAGGTTGTCCGCCAGCAAGGGGACCGGAGAAGGCATTCCGTAGCAAGCGCTGGGTAACCTTCGGGTGAATGAGATCACGGTGGAGGACTGGCGACTGTTCGCTTCTCGATTAGCCCCCGTTATCCCAGACGAGGTAGCGCGGTTGGTAATCGCCCTGCGGCTCTACTTCACAAGGGAGGCTACGGCGGCGCTAAATCATCGTCGCCTGCGAGATCTAGGCGTCCCTCTACTTCCGATTGATTCAGACAATGCTGGATCGCGCGCGCACGAGGCTCCGACAGCCTCGGCCCGTGTCCGTAGACGGTAGAAGCCAATTTGATCAAGTTCAGTCTGAGCCTTCTTAAAAATTAAAATACGTAATCAAAATACCTACGGACTAAGACTGGCGTTCAAAAGATTTGGATAAAGCTAACGCTGCGCAATTGAGGCTGGGGGTCCGGGGGGCGCTAAAGCTGCCCGGTACCCCTAGCAGGATGACTGCCCGAAACTTTTCTTTTGGCGACGGGATGACCCTTCGATGCTTGGCAGTTCGATGAAGCATTTCTAACAGTTGATATAGAAACAAAATGTCAAAATGAATGATATTTTCAATGTTTCCTACACTCTAGAAGCCATTCATACTATGTTTCATACCCTGTTATACACCCATTTATGTCCAGAGAGCAAATCTATATCCTCAAAATGTCACCACTTTGATCGACCCCACCCCGAAAATGGTCCGTAACCACTCTCCCACCGAGAATAGTCTCCTCAACAAGCCCCTCGACATGCTTGGGCTCAATGCGGCCATACCAAATGCCCTTACCCGCCAGCGGGTGAGGCTCCGAGGAATCCCCCAGCGTCATCTTCGGTGGCACATAGATGATGACATTGCCTGCGTATTTATGTCCCCCAACATGGCTAATCAGGCCAATGTTGGCATGCTTAGGGCCATCCACTGTGGTCCCCTCACTGCCCACAGAAGTGTATCCTCGCGCGCGCAGCACGCGCTGGAACTCGCTTTCCAAGGCGGGCGCCATGACTCCACAGCGCATGTCGCGCCCTCCATGCCCGCAGATCAATACCGTCGGCGAGTGATTAATGTCTATCACTCCTGGAAAGTTCGATGCTAGGTCCGGCGACCGGGTCATGTCTTCTTGTTTGTCTGCAGGAAGAGAAGAATGCATGTCGTGCAGCCGTTCCGGGAGAAGATATGCGCGGACAAAGGTCACCAGGTTGGATAGTTGGTCGGGGGATGACGCGTCTGTCACTGATATTGAAGGGATGTACTTGAAGCCGGGGAAGAGGAAGGCGGATGCGGAGGTGGTTCCAGAGCTCGCAGCGGGCGTAAAGGACGAATTCGTGATCAGAACATTGTTGAATGGCTAGACCGACAGGACCTTGAGTCAGCAAAAGGTTCACGCATTCAGAGACAGGGTATGGAAATTAGCATACGTCAAGATATGGCCCACCACGACCAAGAAGGCTCTTCAGACCCCTCACAAGATGACCCCAGCCTTCGTTCTTGCCGTCATCCTCAATGCGACTTGTCCAGTCTGGCTGGCCTGTGCACACTAGAAGCTGCTGCGCATAGGCAGCCATTGTCCCATTCAAGGCTTGTTCATGGTCAATGGGTAACCCCTCAGGTAGAGCGGGTGTAGCTGGGCAGTTGCAGCTTGGCTCGGGGCATGATTTTGTGACGGGGAAGGGAGGGGGGATCTCTAGGCGCGTGCGGAGTCCGCTGCCGCGCTGAGGGGTATTTGATAATAGGCGGATGTTTCGACATTCTCGAATGGGGGTTCGTCGGCTTAAGTCGCGCGTGAGCGACTGTGTGAGAATCGGTACTCGCATCGGAAGTTATAAGGTGAAATGAAGATAAATGATGGAAAAGGAAGAGATTGCTCAAACAAAATACTCAGAGTTGCGGGAATCATTGGGAGTGAATGTGGATCTCCGATCTCCGAGAATTCGGAGATTCGGGGATTAGCAATCTCCGGCCCGTTCCTGATTTGCCGAGTCAGGAACGCCAACCGTCAACGTCAACCCTGGAACCTCTAAGAGCTTATTTGAATGCCATACACTAGAGGTTAGCCTTTACGACTATGGGACTCGTTTCTGGACAGTTGAGAGTCAGAGACGGTTTTTCGGCCGAAAAGCAGCAAAAGCTGCTCTGTTCAAACTTTTGGCCGCGTCGCTCGCAGTCCTTCTGTCAGGGTGCAGGCTCAGGCAGGAATATGTATGAACAGTAACGACGATGTGAGTGTACGTATCAGGACTACAAACAAGACGTAGCTCGAAGAGCTACAACAGGATCAAGTTCCGGAACCCCTCTGAACCCGTCTAAACCCCCGGAACCCCCAATGGATCTGGCAGTGCGCCACCCTCCCCCCAGGCAGAGAATATCAAGTTCGCAGAGGATATCAAGTTCCGCCTGCCCCTGTCCATCAGGATAAAAATCATGCTTGGAGGACCAATCCAAATGAGAAGCATGACAATTCCCGTGGAAATCAAAAGGAATGCTCGGACTGGCCTCTACCAGCTGTCCACACCAAGTCCGATCGTACTTACTAGCCCTGCTGAGACCAACGATCTGACTTGGTGTGGACAGCTGATAGAAGCCATTCCTTTTGATTTCCACGGGAATAGTCATGCTTCTCATTTAAATTGGGCCTCCACGCATGACTTTTATCCTGATGGACAGGGGCAGGCGGAACTTGATATCCTCTGCGAACTTGATATTCTCTGCCTGGGGGGAGAGTGGCGCACCGTGACACCTTCTGCTGTTCTAGGTCCTTCTCCGGGCATGGTCTCTTGAGGATTTGCATAGGAATTGGCCGTGTCAGCAGGTTCGCTACCTCTTCCTTCATAGCTGTATCTTTTGAGTTTTGTTTCGGAGTCCTTGGCGCTGGCCACATTACTCGAGAGTTCTGACAGTCCAGCAGTACGTCCTGCTTTGCGCACCAGAGTCTGCCAAGGGTCATGTTTTGATGACGAGGTCGTTTATCATCATAGTGGCAAGAGGCCGTCGGTGATTCTTCACAATCAGGGACATCCTGACTATGGGTGGCTCGCAGAGGGTCGGAGGGCCGGCCATCGAATATATTGAGCGGCTGTGTCAATCCTTGAGCCTCGTCGTGCGAAGGCCATACCGGCCTAGCTTCTCCACTAGTGGTGAATCATGATGTAAACATCCTGCTCCACAATCTACTAGTGCGTTGACTTGAAAAAACAACGAATTGATTGAACCCTGCGTTCTTATCAAGAACCTCTCAGCTGAGAGCAATTTCGAAAGGTCAATATCACTAGCTGATTGTTGGGAAACGCCCAGGCAGGAGACATGTCCTAGGCGTACTCTTTTCCCTGTTCACTGTCGGATCCTTCGCAATAAAGTCAGGTAAGCTTCGCGCCACCATCGACAGCAACGAGCATGCACCACGCCTTGGGGTTTCGGGTGAGAGCTTTCCTTCACGTCTCGAGTTCCACAACCCGAGGGTTCAGTCTGCTTCCTTCGGCTCACAGTGGAGGTGGCAGCTGCAGCGGTGGAGGCCGGCTTAGTCTTCTGGGGCATCATGGCTGATATGCCCTGCTTCCTTGCAGTAGAAGCATTTTCCTTCTGCAATCAAGGCCTCTCGCTCTGCGTCGGTCATCCGCGCCGGGATAGACCCCCCCTTCCCGTTTCACACGTGAGGTGGTGGTTTACCGGGCAAAATTCGCCATGCTCGAACCAGCGTGAGCGGTGGATGCGCCTCCACGGGGAGTTTTGGTGTTTTGACCGAAGAAGCCCGTGCGCGAGTTCTGCTGGAGTGAAATTTCGTGGGAAATGCTTTGACACTGCTCAGTAATGTCATCGAAGGTGACCCGGGACTGGTTCACAGCGAGCATCATGTGTGTTTGCAGTAGGTTGGGCAGTCACCTCGCTGTTTATTTCGTCGATCGTCTCGATCACCTCTCCGATGACCGTTCTCTTGTTTGTACTCCCTGTGTTCCCGGCAACGCACTTCGTCTGTCGATTTGACGAGTTTGTCGTCGCCTCGGTGTCTTTTTTCGTCAGCGTCGCGATTGGGTCGGGAGCCATTAGCCTTTCGATCGAACTTCCTCCAGTCGGATTTCCGGTCGGATTTCCTCGAGTTTTCGTCTCTGGTGCGACTCACTTTTCTTTCGTAGGCCTGGTACCACAGGTAAAGGCCCCGGAGATTTTCGCGGACCACACAGGCCCCTTCGGCGAGTTGAAGGAATCCGGCGAGGAAGTCACTAAAGCTATCCCGAGGCTTCATTGTCAACTGGTGGTACGCAGAGTACGCCTCGGCCTTCCGATTCGGGTTAGCAAAAAGACTCTTGAGGTGCTTCAAGATGTCCTCTGCGTCTCCGTACGGGCGGGAGGAGGAAGCCCCGACGCCCCCATGTTCAGTGACGGCAGGGAAGTCCGTTACGAGACCTGGGAACTCATTATCCGGCATGCAATTCTGAAAAGATGAACAGAGCCCTATTCGAGAAAATATCGAAGCTAGGGAAGATTGAAGAAAGGAAAAGAAAGAAGGGAAGAGAGGAGATGAGAGACAGAAGATTTAGGAACAACCACAACGTGACACGGTGACAACGATCTCTCGACCACATGACTGTCAGTGTCAGAACAAGTCAGAACAACAACAACAACAACCTTTAGACCCAACCATCCACGCGACTCGCGAGTCCTGTCATGTCATGTGATCCATCACAGAGCCTCGGGGTGGATACATATTGACGGGCGGAAGTAGGCGGAAGCGGCCCGGCTTACCTGCAGCGCCGATCTCCGCTCCCGCCCCTGCCAAGGTAAATGCTTCCCTAGTAGTATGTACTACGAGTGGCTTAAGACTTTACCGCTACCATTGAACGATTGATTGCAATGGAATCAAACGTCATGCTAACGGAACTGAATCAAGTCTGGTCGCAATATATGAAGGAGATATGTCAAGGAAAATGGTCGGATGCAGTTCGCCTTTCCGAACTCACAATCACGTGATTTGAAGTGCCCTCAAGATGCATGTGATTCGGAGCTTATCTCCTCATCTTAGTGTAACTCACTCTCCAATGTCCAACATGGATCAATAGCTCAAGTCGTGTTTCTGTCAATCATGTTCAGACAGGGTTGTTCACGAAGTCTTTTTCCAGATCATACTCCATAGATGCAGACATCGGCAAGTGGGTCCGGAACAGGAACGGAAGAGTGTTCCTGATCCGTGATCCTTCGAAAGCGCCAACAAAACTCCTCGTCGGTGAGATTAGAGTCGGATTAGCTTCAAATACGCTCCACCTGATGTGGGGAAGAAGGGTTCAAAGAATCCGGGGTGTCTTTCATGTCATTTGATGTGAAACCAGACGAGATATAGACTATCCATACATAGGGCCATAAAATGTCTACCTACAAGGACTGTCCTCCCTCAAAACTTGCATAAAGAATCAATGCGTAAGTAACTCCGATAAGTAACTCCGAGTCTAGAATCCTTCTCAAAACACTACCTTTCTTACATCTTTCGCTTATTCCTTCACGCAGCCTCACGCTGTCCGATATCTCGCTTTCCGCGGAATAGTGGGGCCATGCCCAGCGAGCAGAGATTTTTCCGAATCTGAGAGTCATACAAAACCACAAACACGATACTCGATGAGTCAACTTCTACTTGGAACCAACCCTTGACAACATCACCATGGATCGAGATAACACCAACATGGAGAAAGACATGGAAAAGGACCTAGAAAAGGTCAAGGAGGATCTCCTCGATCCAGCGAAGCTACAAGACCCTTTCGCTGCTGGAGAAGTCGCAGGTGGAGTGCGTTATAGGAGTATGAAGTGGTGGTAAGTTTGTACCTGATTCGCAGTCCTTAACGCAGAAAGCTGACTTTGTTTAGGAATTGTGCAATTCGTACATAACCCCCAAATGAATCTCATCATAGACCCCAGCTAAGCAACCAATAGTGATGATTGCCCAGTCCGTCTCATTGGGAGTCTTGTCCCTCCCGTCATCAATGGCAGTCTTGGGTTTAGTCCCGTACGTCTGATAGGGAATTATTCTACTCATGTGAACCTTGCTAATCTTGGTAGTGGCTGTATCATCATTGTTGGTATCGGAGCTTTGACGACTTATACTGGATACGTCGTTGGACAGTTCAAATTGCGATACCCTCAAGTCCATAACATGGCAGATGCCGCAGAGATCTTATTCGGCGCTTGGGGTCGCGAGATCACCTCAGTCGCCCAGGTTATCTGTTTCATTTTCCTGATGGGCGCTCACATCCTCACATTTTCCATCATGATGAACACTCTCTCTAACCACGGTGCTTGTACCATCATTTTCTGCTTGGTTGGAGCCATCCTCTGCTTTGTCCTGACACTCTCAAGACGCCTAGAGGAAGTTTCATACCTAGGCATAATTTGTATGCTAACTCCTTTCCACTGCTTCAAACCAAACTAACATACTGCTAGCCTCACTATCAATCTTCACAGCAGTGATGATCATCATGATCGCTATTGGAATCGAACGTCCCGATCCCAGAACGTACGCTATAACCAACCCGACTCTGATGGACGGTTTCTCTGCGACTCTCAACATCGTCCTCGCTTATTCCGGCCACATGTCCTTCTTCAGCTTCCAGTCGGAGCTAGCAGATCCACATGACTATCCCAAGGCTCTGATGGTCTTCCAAGCCACAGATACATCGCTGTACCTCGTCACTGCCCTTGTGATCTACCGATATGCCGGACCGAACGTCCTCAGTCCCGCCCTGCTCAGCGCAAGCGAAGTCGTCTCCAAAGTCGCATTCGGTATCTCCATCGGCACGATCGTTATCGCGGGAGTGGTCATCTGCCACGTCGGCGCTAAATGCATTTACGTGCGTTTGTACAGGGGCACGACTAAGATGACCGAGAGGTCTTTCCGTTCGTACGGCACTTGGGTGCTGATCACGTTCGTGATGTGGGCTATTGCGTGGTTGATTGCCAATGCGATCCCTGTGTTCAATGATCTACTCAATATGATTGCAGCGGCATTCTGCAGTTGGTTTTCGTTTGGTCTCGAGGGTCTGTTTTGGTTGAAGATGAATCGTGGACAGTACTCTGCCAGCAAGCGGAAGATGGCCTTGACTGCACTCAACATCTTCCTTGTTCTGCTGTGTTGTCTGATTGTGAGTTTACATCTTTGAGTTGCATTGCTCTGATACTAACGAATTAGTGTGGAATGGGCCTTTGGGCTACGGGAACTAGCATTCGCATCAATGCGCAACATGCCCACAAGGCTTTCTCCTGCGCATCCAACGCCTAAATGGCTTTTGGCATATCGGTCTTCACAATTGTATAGATAAATGGATGCAGTATGGCTTTACTTTTCACCAAATAAGAATCACAGCCCTTGCATATCCCATACCCCAGTTCCAATTTCTACCAGATCCTGTTTTTGTAATCGGATATCAGTCTCTCGAGGAATGGAAGGAGGTCGTCCTAGGAGCAGGTTGAATGGGATGGTTAGAGCGTGCTTCGAGACGGTGATATTGTCGCCAGTCTTCTCTATCACACAGGACTGCGTGACATGAGGCCGCTGGGAATCGGAATCCCATTCCCACGTCTGGATTGTGATCATGGGCTTCTGGCGGTTGACTTTGATCGTGATGGCCATGCTTGCTTCCCCTCTGGTAGGATCTACCCACATCATTGCGTCGTTGCGCAATTTTGCTTCAGGGCCTGAAAGGCTAGCCTCCAGGACTACCGATGGCCGGTTCGCAACACCACGAGGACGCCGCCTGGGGCCCCAACCCCAATCCGGCTGTTTCGTGTTTCCACCGCCGACATTGATGCTTGCACCTCCATATCTGTGGATTGCTGCTTTATTGAGCCCCATAGGCCGCAAAGCTTCCATAACCGCATCGTGAAATATCCCGGCAACCTCAGAATGCTCGGGCAAAGTCATTCTCAAAATCAAGACTTGAAGTGTCGAGTTATAGAATTGACGTACTCCGACATTTAGCTTAAGGGAAAAGTCTCTCCGGAATGAGGCCGGGTCGATGATTATAACAAAGTATTCTGATATGTCGGAGTTATCCAATGGTTCAGACTGGGGATTGCGTAACGAGTGTTCTAGGCGGTGATATTCAAGTCTTGCGATTTCCTCAAATTTTTCTTTCCCTTCGTAGGTATACCTGTTCGTGGAAGGAGGCAGGTCGTCCAGAAAGCCTTCCACGTCTCCATATCTGACGCGTTTGGACCCATTCATTGTTTCGAGGTATTCTTGCTTCCTATTGGAACAGATGACTTGAGATGCGTAAAAGACTGGAGGTAGCTACTCAAGAGTCAGGTGGTGTGGTTGAGTTACCTCATAATGTGTAACTTTCCCGCTTTCCTTGGGTTGCAGCCTGTAAGGTTCAGGTTGATCAAGTAGATTCATCTTACCTATTCATTTCCATCCCTCATCAATCATCCATCAATACAATCTTGTCATCTCTGAGCTTCCACACTGTACCGTTTGGAAGTGATTCTGGAACCATCTTGAACTATGAGCACTGCAGCTTGACTGCAGAATCACTAGTACACAAAGAAATGATTGCAGTTAGTCAAACACTCCTAGCACACCTGGGCATAGCTATGGTATATAAACTCCTCAGCCATTTGACACATTCCTTGTACCTAGATATTCCCTTAAACGTTCACAGCTATGGCACCGAGCTTGCTTAGCCTCCCCAGTGAGCTCCGTATTGAGATATTCAAATATCTCCTCGTGCAAAGAGAGCCTATTGTTATCAGGCAGCGCCCGTTTCATGAGCTAGAGCCTAATATTCTCTCCACGAACAAGCTCTTTCTTGTGGAGGGTAGGCCGCTACTCTATGGTTACAACTGCTTTAGCTTTGGCCCGTACAGTTCTGATATGGCCCTCCCCCACTTTATTGATGTTATTGGTTCTATCAACGCATCTCACCTCTGGAATATCTATATTGACTTCCCGAACGTCTGCAAGATTGAAGACGAAGTCAGCCTGCGCGATGAAAGCCTTCATATGCTCAAAATGATCCAGGAAAAATGCACCAATCTTCAGAAGCTTACAACAGCTGCCGAAACAACCTATGAGATGGAAGCCAAGCTCGAGTCATTTGACAGCCCTAAACTCTATGACAAGGCCCTTGGTTTGGTTGCTGCTCATTTCAGGACTATTCCATCTCTCCAGAAGGTCGTTGTTGAGGTGTACGAGGAGGGTACCAGTCTGGATATCAGAAAGAAAATGGAAAATCTTGGTTGGATACCCGAGGTGGTGAAGCCAATGGAAAAGGCGGAGTGGGACTTTGAATGGGACATGGAAGAGCGCTGGTCGCCCGACATGCTGGATGATGACGACGATGATGATTACGACGATGATTACGATATCGACAACGATAGTGACTTTTGGAGACGGGCAGCGGATTAAGGATCCAGAAGGACAGCCATGCTAGAAGTAGCCACGACATGAGGCACCGTCTCAGGCTATCCAGGACTCTGGCAAAGCCGCGCTCTCAACGAAATATTTGCTCAACTTGAACTGTCGCTGTTAGTCCTTGAGAATGATCAATCGATACACTGGAATGTGATGCATGTAGTCTAATACCTACGAACACCGACGCTTGACATATCAATCAACAGTATCGGAAATCATTGCAAATATGCAATCTGGTTGTTAATGTCTTGCTGCACATCTAGGAGCTGAACTAGACTATATGGCTAAGACGTAGAAAGTAGAAAGTGGGCTGTAAATCTTACGGGGGATATTAGAAACAACCTAACCTAAGTAATATTCGCAAGAGAAATCGGTGTAGGTTTGGCCACAGTTGACAGTGATTATATGGGTCCAGGGTAGGTGACTATCGAGATGAAAGAGTCCATTGGATATTCTGTTAATGATCTTGCATCGGCTGGTATGTCCAGACAAATCAACAATATTGCAAAGGGGCTTTCGGTTCGATGACAATGTCCGCCGCCCAACTCCTCCGTCTATGCCTGTGTGCACAAGGGACATGAGGCCGAGTGATCCTCTATGAGATCGATTCTTCCTCGGCTTGATTCCCTAAAAGACAAACGCGAAAAGACAATACTGTGCGGGGACAAAAGGCTTAGTGGTCCTCATCGAGACCAAATTCTCCGTCGGTAAATTCCCTTTGAACAAGTGAAGATTGCAAGAGCATTCCCATTCTCAAATGTTCATATCTTGCGAGTACTGGAAAATTGAAAACCCGCTATGAGATTCTGGGGCAATGACCCTCCCACAGAATGATGGGTAACACGATTCGTTGTCCAGTTGTGTCCCTTACATCTGACACAAATTCCTGCATCCAGGGCTGCCTGTCGTGCTGTGGCACCTTTGCATGATTCAATATCAGGGTCCGCACCAGCTCGGGCAAGCAACTTTACGGCTTCCCTATTGCCAATTCTGATTGCCTTCATCAAGGCGGTCTCCCCTTCGCTATTTTGCTGGCACCCACCACTGCTGCCCTGTGACGCTCTCCGCAAGGGTTGTTCCCGATACGATATCGGCGAACTTCCGTGTCGTTCCGGAAGAGTCGCATCAATATTGACATCTGTGAAAAAGGTCGAATTCATTTTTTCAGCCAGAAGACAGGAGCCCTTACCTAGCTGGGCAGTGCTGCTGGCCGAAAGAATGTCGAAATCAAACGGCGATTGTCGGTGTGGTATTCAGGACGGCGCAGCCAACGGCTGTGTCGTGCCGGAAGAGTAGCGTTTCTTCGAGACCCAGAAAACACCTACCTGCTCAGATGACCGAGTGCTACCCTGTTGAGGGATGCAGAGCCAAGTGTGCACCGCACACTCATGAGTCATCAGCCTTGGCATCAAAGAGGCCCGCTATCATACCGATGACCCTCGCGTTACCGGGTATGAAAACGGTCCAGGGAGGATCTTGTCATCATTCTGGATTTCCGGGGAGGGGGATGGAGCAGCTGCAGGCATAGGGAGGGGAAAGTCTGAGCTTGAATGTCGAAGTCAAAGGGGGATTTTAGGTGCGATACGCAGGACCACATGTGGTGGCGTCGGTGACTTGGAGTGGTCGAGTGTTCTCTTGGTGCCGATGGGTCCCAGTTCTGCTGGCCGAGTGACGCAGCTTACGCCGCAGCCTTCGGGCAACAGTCTTTCTGTTAGGAATGGATTTCTCCAATCCTACCAAGGAATCGCTGGTATGGAATAGCTGCAGTCAGTCAGTATTGCGGCTTGAAGGGCACTGGAAAGGCATTTGTTGGTCGTACCTTTTCAGCAGGAAGGCGGCAGCTGACGCAAAAATGGATGAAGGCGAGCATTTTGAGAATCTGCTGGAGATCATTGGAGTAAGTGAGATGCAGTCGCGACCACTGGCAAAGTAACAGTCAGTATACTCCACACCATCACATAAATTGCAAACAGGCATCCACGTACGTTAAGTCCGCTGTCAATCTCCAGACAACGGAAGTCCTCTCCATCCGTGCACAGACCAAAGATCCTATGCCGCTTCTTCTTCTCCAAGGAGTCCACCGCACATCGGGACTGGATCATACTCATGTACGCCAGACATTCCGCCACATCAAATTCAGCAGTGCCTTCATCCATCGCGAGGGCAACGGCACAAAGCTTCAAGCCTTGCTGACTCAGCCCGGAGCTAGAAGATCGTGTGGGCATCGATGTGGTACTCCTATTTCCCGTGGTTGGTCTGGATATGTCAGTCTTAACTCCCAAGTGAAGACGCGTGGAGAGGGGAAGTGTGGACTCCATGTAATTTGCTGTCTTACATTTCACACTGGACGCAGGTATGTTGAATGAACGCGGTGAGCTTGGTTGAGTGACGCGTGCTTCCAACCTTCTGCGGGGACAGAATTGGAATGAGTGCCTCACTGTCAAAAGACTCAGTAGAGGGTTTCATCTGCAAGCCACAAGAACAGGGAAGAAGATGGATGGTGCCAATGAAGATAAAACGCTAGAAAATGCGAGTAAGGATGGCCAAAGAGAGAACCAACGATGGTTGGAAAGTTCAAGAATGAAAGGAGAAGAGGCACCAGGACAGAGAGTTAAATAGCTTCGAGAGACGATCGGTCACGGGCCTTTGATCACGTTCGGTCATGAGCCTTTGATCACGTTGGGTCACGAGCCTCCATAGCAATGGAAAACGAGGCTATTCGCACGTCCATTTTTGGGAATGGGCAACGGCGCTGCCACACAAGGTCGAATACCCTCGAACTAATTACCAGGTGACATCTTATCTTCAATATATTCCCTTGATCATGTCTAACCTCCAGAAGGATGTGGCTATGGCTCGACTACTAACAAGAGATCATACAGCCCAGGCTTGGTCGAAGGGATAGTGTAACTGCCAACTGGTGAGTGGTGTCTGGATTAGGGTCACGTGGTGCATGTGACCCAATACTTGTTTGAACATGTTGCCGCTCCCTGCACCCTCATGTTTCTTCAAGCTTCTGAAAGATTGCATCTGGCCCGGCTGAATTGGATCAGGTTTGGCTTCAATCATTCACAGATATAACATTGGCTGTTTGCTGGAATGAATGCATTCTCCTAAATGGACTAGTTCACGTGAATCACGTCGGCAAAGAATTCGAGCTTCCAGTGGCGCAATTCGCCGGTTGTAGGCTGTTCTTTGGACATTCATACAAAGACAGCCTGTTTCCCAAGGCTGATTTGGTTTCCAAAATGTCTCGCTAAAGGCACTGGCCTCGCTTGATGTAGCTCCATTCCCGCATTCCTCCGTTTACACATAGGCCCGGGGCAAACCTGGCAGTCTCCAAGCACGGAGTGAAGGCGGTCTAGCCGAGATATCAGCGGGTGCAAAATGGGCTTATTTCGTTCCTATTCCTCTATGGACAGGTCGGAAAGTCTTCTTTCTAATGTGTACAGAGTATAATAAGGGAAAAGGAGGATGGATGTTTGGATGATCAGCTTCGGTTCTACAGATTCCTATGTAGCCATACGAAGGCCTGAGTTAAACCAAGTTGGCCCACACCTAACATCATTCCATAGTACGCAAAAATCACAACAGAAAGACACCCTTAACTCGTCTCCATAGGAATCGACACAGCAGGCAAAGGCGGCGTCTTCTCATCTTCCACAAAAGCAGCCCTGTCCAAAGCGTCATAGAACATCCGTTCAACGTATTAAGAAAATGGCACCGAAAGCGTAGCCGTGCGAATAATTAACGTGCTTGGGCTGGGACATGGGTTGCTTTTATTTGACGGCTGGAATGTCTCGGCAATTCAAAGATGGAGCCAACGCGTCCTTCAATCTGATTTTAGTTTTGGTAGTCAGAAAGATACAGGAGTCAGTCGTTGTCTGAGATTATGGCATTACGGAACAGGTCAGAATCCAAAAATAAAGTAACACGCCGCATTCTCCTAGGTGATACTCTATCCACACCCCTCCACGGCCACTGAACCTATATACTCAGGCATCAAGTGTGATAGATGCCCCAAAGAACTGACTGGCTCTTGATGTTACCATTGCACTGCATGGTTCCACTTGCTCCAACCTTGCCTTCCCACTTGAACCGCTTGATTGCCTCATTGATAAGATCAATGGCATCTTGCCCACCGACAGTAAAATCCGCATTGCCATCGACCTTGGTCGCCTCCACACCAATGGCGCAAGTCCCATACTTGCCAAGCTCGCGTTGTGGCTTGCCAGCAACAATGGTCTGCCAGCTTGTCCCACCGTCGCCTTCCCAGTTCTTGATAATGACAAGACAGTCGTCAGCGAGAGGTGATGCACTGGTGGTGTCATTCTCGAAGGTCGAGTCTCCACAAGTGTCCTTGCCCGGCGGGATGTCGCAGGGGTAATTGGGGCTGGAGCCCGCCTTGGTCGTGTCCCAGGACTTGTAGGCGCGCTCGGGGCTGCAGACGGGGATCCGCATGTATCCAGGCGTTGTGACGTCCGCGTCCATCATGTTATCGATTGTCTCCTCATCGGTGGGATCAGGGGTTTTGCCGCCGTTTTCTTTTCCATTCTTGATCCATGTGCGGACGGATCCCTTGATCAGATCGTCCTTTCTGATGCCACCGTAGCTTGTGTCGGTGAGGGAGCTGAGACCTGGAGGCGGCGAGAACTTGGCATTGGTGCACTCCGTCTGGCAGTGTCGGTCAGAACAGGTTTCTGTGCAATCTTCGGAATCACCCTTTGGATATACGAGGTAGTACTGCTTGCCGTCGACGCAGGAACCTGTGGCATCCATGGTGTCGTCAGTGAGGTACTCGGTGAGTTCTTTGCTTCCACAATCATGACCCGCGTCCAGGACAAATGGGTAGGATTTCGAAGCCCGCCAGAGAGCGGGGATGGTAAACCCGAAGAAGCACTTTTTAATGCTGGCCACCAGGCTGTTGTAATCCTGCTTTTCATCCGGTTCGTCGGAAGACAACACGGATTTCCCCTTGCCGAGCTTTCCGTTGGAGATGAGCTCGCCAATGCGCTCGATTGAATCATCGCTTCCATCGAAAGTTGTCTCAAGTGTCCAGGAGGTCATGTTCTTCCAGCCAGTGACGACCTGCGCCATATACGTTGAGAATTCAGCCTGTGACTCCGGTGTCCATGGGGATTCATCGCTCGGGATCAAGTCCTTAGCGATGGTTGTACCCTGTCCAATCAAGGTCATGGAGGTATCCTTATAATTATCGAGATGGCTTGGTTTCTCGAGGAAATAAGGGAGTCTCTTGATTACCGTGTTGAAGAGCGGTCCTGCCGTGCCAAGAGTTCCAACAGTGAGAAGATCAATAATCAGCAGTAGCCAGGTGTCGTCCTCCTCTGTTGGGATTGGCGCAAACTTATTCTCCAGATCTTGGAGCGACAGGGCACCCTCATTTTCGGCTTCTCCGAGAAGTGTGTGGTAGTCCTTGTAGATGAGATGAAGCTCTACCAAAGAATTCCAGATCAGCGCCGCCGCCGGGCCAGATTTCGGGCCGTTCGCGCCAGCTGGACACGCCTGTACAACGCAGCTGTCCTGCAAAAGAGTCCCGCAATTGGATCCCTCCACCATAGTCAGGGTTTGTGCGACCGAGTCAATGAACTTGATGCCGTTCTTGCTGTCCGTGTCTTTGAAGATTCGAACAACATCTTTCCAAGCTTCGTCCGCTTGGAAAGCTTCCCACTTCTCAGAAGGCGTGTATTGATTTGCATCGACAATCATTTCGTGCATGCAATCCATGTCGGTCCAGTTGCCAGTTCGCGTGTGATCCACCTTGGGGTCCTCCCCGTTGTCGATGTGCTTGTGGACGTCGTCCCAAGTCTTTGCCGGATGAGGGGGATCATTGTAGTCCTGAAGGTCCGTGGCCCAGTCAGTGAGGCCTCCCAGACCCCATGATGAATAGAGAGTAGCACGCATTGCCTTGATAGCAGGGCCCATGTAGGACACGTACTCCGTGCCATCATAGATGAGGATGTCACTGTTGCTGATAGGATCGACAAATGATTCGGTAACTGCTCGCTTTGGACTGTTCAAGATCTCGTTGATCTCGGCGTTGGAGATGTATCCAGCTGTGTTCGTGCATCTGCCCGGCTTTGCCTGTGAACCCAGCCGGTCACCGACGTACGTACAGTCTGGACCGTAGCATCCTTCTTCGGCCATCTTGAAGCTTCGTCCGTAGCTGGTCACACCGACGATGACCTTGTTTCCGGGAACTCCTGCCTTGGTAATCATCGCCAATGACTGCTTAGTCTCTGTGAGGTTGACCTGACTGCGCAGACAATTGCCGTCGTCGCATCCCTCCTGAGAATAGCCGTTGTTTGCATCCCACTGACCGTGGAGATCATAGGTCATATAGACGATATAATCCACAAGCTTGCCGATCTGCGCAATGGGAAACTGTTTCAGATACCAGTACGAGGCGGGTGCCGCGATGGAGACGGTTTTGCCGGGCAACAGGTTCTTGAGAACGGCAAGGAAAGCGAGGTAATTGGGACCATCTTCCTTGGTTCCCGGATCGAAATCTGGGAGATCAGGAGCGCCAGGATACTCCCAGTCAATGTCGACTCCGTCAAGGTTATTGTCCTTGATGAAAGCTGCAATCTTCTGGGCCATTACCAGCCGGTTGGCGGGCTTGACTCCGTTGCGGAAGATCTGGTAGGTTTCAGGCATGGTAGAGAAGTCCCAGCCACCAAATGACAGAATCCTCTTTGCGCCTTTGATCTTCTTGAATTCACCAAAGTTGTAGGTAGAACGTATATCACCCGTCTCGACATCAAAGGAAGGTGTCAACGTGCCAAAGCCAAAGTGAATGTGTGTAAACTTTGAGGTGTCGATCTGAAGGGCATCCTGGAACAAACACTTTCGTCCCGAGTTGTATCCTTCGTAGTAGCCAATACTGATGGCACCGGTTCCGCTGCCTTTCACAATGTCGGTTCCACAGTTGGATATGCAGCCGTTGGTGTTCTTCTTCGCAGTTCCTGGGGCACCGGTGTTGGTGTCGATACAAAAGTCATTGGTGATCCCGCATTGCCCCCAAATGTTGCAGCAAGCATTCAGCGGACAGGGGTTGAGTTCAGTGATGTTGGAGCCATCGGTTGGCGGCATTGAGCCTGGCTTCTGTGGACCACATTGTGCGTTTGCGATCTCGGCAGGGAACGGCGGAGTTCCTTTGCTGAGGCAAATGATTGCCTTCGCGTAGACAGGATCACAACCGCTCCAACCCCAGGTGTTTTTGTTGAATTCTTGGAGCTTTTCCTTTGTGATGCTATATTCTGCAGCGAGATTGTCGCAGTTGTCCTCCTCTTTGACCTCGTACGAAAAGCATGAACCATCGGCGTTTTGTTTAGGGCTGAAATCGGGAAGGGTTCCCGCGGAACAGCAAACGTGCTGCTTGGGCTTCAAGTCTGAACAGAAGGTATCCCCTGGGTTGTATTTTGTAAAGTCTGCCGGAGAAATACCGCACTTGACAGCCAGCTCAGGACAGCCGGTGCCAAATTCAGCCTGAATCGTGCGGCATTCAGCACGGGCACGGAGTTTTGTGACCACAGAGGTTGGGCTGATTTTGAAGCTGGAAATGGTGCGATTTGACTGTATAAGTGGTGTGGTGAAGGTAGCTGAGCCAGGAAGTCTTATAGAGTCCTCGAACGACAAGCACGTTCCATTCGCCCAAGATTGGAGACGATTCTGGATAGAAGTAAACTTTCCACCACTAGAACCAATGATGCCGAAGATGTGGGCGCTGTCGTAGTGTTTCTCACAGAGCTGCATGGCCAAAGTCGGAGATATGTCGGTAAAATTTCCCAGGTTGTCTTCAAACATCTTCATGGCCGATCGCGAGAGGTCTTGGTTCAGCAGACCCTGGCCAATATAGAGACCAATAGTAGCCTGGCCAGACTGGCCATAGATGATGAAGGGCCTATCAGTGGCCCCATGCCCATTCCCAGCATAATGGCGAATCTGCTTGACGAGGGACCGGAGCCCCGAAGTTGCAAGGCCAAACCCTTCCTGCCACCAGCCCACCTCAAACTCAACATCGATGGCTTGCCCGGAAGCAACCTGCACTTTCGAAGCGGGGAGTTTCGAGAAGTCAGGACCAAAGGACGAGCAAGCATGAATCTTGTGCTTCATATCCCGGTCATCAACGGGGTCGTAGAGACTGAAGCTGTAGAACATGGCCTCTTTGCATTTCTTGATCTGCCGGAAGTCGGGATAAACAGACCAGTTTCCTTGGTTTGGGCCGGAGATGGCACATCGCTCAGGGCAGGGATCGTAGCCAGAGCTTGGCCTGGCGGAACTTTTGAAGCCTGGTGAGGCCACGGCGCCATTGACAGCTAGCAGGAGCACAAGAGTGCTCACTGCCGCGGTGAAGGACAAAGTCACCATATCTTCCCCACAACAAAGGAAGAAATCAATAGAGAAAAAGTGAAACAAGTATCGGACGAGTGACTATAATCAACGTAAATAGATCTCATCAATGGATGAGCATGGAATGTATGTTTGACTGAACGATCTCCTTGACAATGACTTTGTTAGCTTTATACACCTCGGGATGTCTAGATATCTTTCCCACCTTCTCGCCACGGATATCAATTCTCAATTCCCAAACCCTGGAGGCCCTAGTATCAAGACTTGGTATATTTGGCTTGGACCCCGGGTTGCATCCGCTCATTTCACAGATCACGCTGGTTCAGCCAAATGTCGTCCGGTACTAGTATTTGGCCCCCGTTTTGTGCTCATACAAAGCCCTTACAAGGGCCGTAGAGTCACTCGCCACCATGAAGATGCCTAGTCAGGGTAGCTGGAAATGTGGAGATTTGATGAGAACGTGATGCCTGGTCTTGCTCGGTCAGATTCCGCACTTCCCTGCGCGCTCGAAAGTAAGCCCGGGAACCTATGAGTGCGGATATGACCATCGACGAGGAATCATGCGGTTCTTTCTAGTACTAGTATAACCACAAGCCTAGGTCAAGATTAGGGCCCTGGTATCTTTTATATCGTATAAATACTATGCCCAGCAGCAGCAGCTAATGTAGAGCGATAAGGATCTCGGGAACTACCTAGACAGTGAACAAATTTTGGTAGCCGTGGGTGGCGGAGTGAAGCTGTATTGGTATATGTTGGTATTTTCTGACAAGAAGCAGCCAAGCTGCTAGTATTAACTAGCCTCCCCTATAAGGCGTCCATAAGCCATGGTCTCCACACCGGAACTGATCTTTTGCTCCCGCGGGCCAGATCGTGTGGCCTCTTGACTCTTGAGGCTCTGCTATTTCGGTACACGGTTGGGATTACCGTGTCTAGTCCTGGTATACCCCCGGTTTGCTATGGAAAGACGCTTCGCATTTTTTAGTCATCAGGCGTCCAATCTTGATATGGACACTGATTAGGTCGTGTAGCCGTCTTGGGTAACATTGCGGAGGAACTAGGACAATGCCAAGAGCTGCTTGTCATCCCGGCAATTACGGATTTGCAGCCAAGAGGTGCTTGATGTAGCTTGTAGGGCAATGTTCCTTGGTTCCGAGTTGAAGTATTAGCGCTGGATGAGAGGCTACCCGCTACTAGTATACAGGCGAAGGACGTGCGCCAACGTTACAGGCTTTGAGATACGGATCATGTGGATCAATGGCAACGCCTGGGTATTGAATTGAATATTATGAAGTAGTGGTATATGAACAGTATGGACAAAAGAATGCACACGGACAATCAAGATATTAAGACTCTGCAGCAGGAGTAGGGAATCAATCATTAGAAGAGAGTTGCTTATTCACACAAGAAAGAAACCCAACGCCCCAGTAAGGCCTAGCAAGCAGGAGAGACCCGCCACCGCCAATGGTTGTGCGGCACTCTTCTTATCCGGGCACTCGGCTGGCTCGTTGAAGTGTAGATCGCAGTAACTAGCCAATTTAGAGGCCTCCATGCTGGCGAGAGTATTATTGTCAATTTGAGTCCGACAGGGATTCGTAGAAGGAGTCGGGGAGGCTGCCACAACCGCGCATGTATGGTTGGTGTATTTGCCGCCCTCCCACTGTGCGATGCCGATGGACTTGGTTTTGTCGGTCACATTGATCGCCACGCCTGGTTGCCCGGTACATGTCTTGTTGGCTGTAGCAGCAACGGGGTCCAGCTTTGGGGCAGAATTGCTGGTGGTGAACACGGTTGACATGGTGGTGGTGTTGCTGATCACCTCGTTGCCATATTCGGGTGATTCCACGTTGCAGCTATCCCAGCCTAGGGTCCAGAGTACTCTCCAACGACCCTCGGTCCTGAAGGCACTGCTGTATTTGAAGGCAAAATAGGTTTCCTGGTCTGTCCAGTTTACCCAGTGGAGTTCATGCCACAGGCTGTAGACTGTGTCCCCATCCTCGTCCCTTAAACTGTAACTGAGTGAGGGGTTTAGGTATCTCGCGCGCTCGGAATTCTTGAACGCAAAGACAACTGGGAACGTGTCGTTGGGCGCATATGTTTCATTGCGCGGAAAAACCAGATTCACTTCCAGTATATCAGAAGCGTTGATCACACTCCCCAGACAGGCAGCGAGCATCCAGATCGTCGTTGAAATGTGCATGATGAGGGCAAGTCAGACCTTCGAATGTGATGGAAAGATGGGAACGAGAAAAGAAACTCCGCAGATTCAAGACAATCTGCAAGACCATGTGAGACCTTCAATCCTTGCCCGCATACAAGGGCTTGGCAGTTCATGGTCCTATCAACAAGGCTAAAGACACTGGAAGTTTGCCTCTGCAGTGCACCGGGCACCGCGGATTTGGGGCTGTCCCCTGCCAAGCCCTTGGCTTTCGGCCTCCGTGTACTCCGTGGCCAGTTGCAGCGTTATGCCTAGTTCGAGTAGTTTGTCAACGCTAACTGGCAAATACACAGACTCCATACGCTCCTGTACGACTCTTCCTGACATGGATTCCGCGGCTCTCTTCGGACAATTTATCAGTGATACCGAATATGATAATTGGTAGTGTGAAAGGGGAGCTACAGCGGAAGTGCACACGCGATGGAATCTAGAGAAGCCAAGGGAAATCAATCTGAAATCATAGTGAAATGAATGGATGACAGGATGAATTGATTAAGGACTCGAAGGAGACCCCTCGGGAATGAGACGCTGTGTGTCTTGCTTACCGAGTGGTGAACAACTCAACATGCGCTACGGCATATCTACACTAGCGTATGTTCGTGATCATGGCCTACTATTCTCGACAGGTAGTACTAGGTAATAGTACTATTGTGAAAATACCTATTTCCAGGGGCTTTAGGACTTCAGCTAGCTGGAAAGTAACTAACTAGTAACTGACTAACTAGTTAGTTAGATATGCTTAGGTGAGATGGATGAGCCCAGGCAGTGTCCTCGGAACTGGTAGGACCTCAAACTACCATACTAGGCTATAACTATTATTTATTGTTCTTACGCTGTTTAGGCGGGTGGCCGCCTCGCCCCTGTGGGCAAGCAGTCCCTCCTCGGTTCGAATCCAGCTTTTATCAGGCTATAACTAGAGACCCGTACTTGTATGTTAAACATTCATGCATCCGGGTTGGCTCGAAGTCTATAAGTATGCAGCCCTGGGATTTCCCAGCGAGAAACTTTCACTGACACTTTCTTTCTCCACAAAACCCAAATTCAAGCCTCGCACAATGCATCTCACAGCTCTTCTCGTCGTCGGAGCAGTCCGAGCAATGGGTGCAGCCCTGGCTCCCCGCGCTGTCAACTGCGACTTCGCAACCACTGCTGATGCCGGCGCTACATGCGCTAGCTTTTCCAGCAGCTGGGCACTGTCAGTGACTGACTTGCAGAAGTTGAACCCTGGCATCACCTGCCCGAATCTCGATACCAGCAAGTCTTACTGCGTGGTCGGTACCGCCACGGATGAACCAACCCGATCCACGAGTACAACGACCACCGCCACCCAGCCAACAGCTACGGATGAACCAATCCCATCCACGAGCACAACGACCACCGCCACCCAGCCAACAACCACCGATTCCGCTCCCAGCAACTCTCCCACTATGCCCGGCATTGCATCCAACTGTGATGGCTTCCACAAGGTCTCATCCGGAGACCAGTGTGATACCATTGCCAAGGAGTATAGTATCACCGAAGCCCAGTTCAAGAGCTGGAACAGCCAGGTCGACGCCAGTAGGTCCTTCCTTTTCTCCATGGCTTTCGTGGACATGGGGCTGCTACAAAGATCATAACCTAACAGCCTGTGCAGAATGCTCAAACCTTTGGTTCGACTATTTTGTCTGCGTGCATGTTCCCGGCGCAGTCACCACCTCGGCTCCCCAGCCAACCGCCCCTGCGGGCCCAACACCCCAGATGCCTGGTATTGTCAGCAACTGCAACAAGTACCACCTGATCGAGGATGGTGAGAGCTGCTGGTCCATCTACACGGAGGCGGGTATTACCTTGGCACAGCTCCGTAAGTGGAACTCGGAGGTAGATGCCTCGTGCAGCAACCTTTGGCTGGGCTACTATATCTGCACTGGTGTTTGAGCGGGTTTTAGCATCGCAGGTTAAGGTGCTGGGTGATTGAGAGGGTAGATCTTTGCAGCCTAAGTCAGCTGGTCCTCCAGCTTGACTATGTTGAAAAATTTCATAGCAGCCTCCAGAACCCTATTCATATCTGTTAATCCAACATTACACAATGCTCAAATCATATTGCTGCCTGGACCAGGAAAGGCCATATGGCTCTCACCTCGTCCGCGCGTTTCTCCCAGCAACGCTTCAATGCGAAGATTTTCTCCATATGAAGATCGGTATGCCATAGAGTAGGCTGGGAAGCTTCTCCTTTCAATAATTCGTTCGAGTCTGAAAGTGCCATGACACTTTCTGCTGCGTGTAGGAGTTCAGTTTGGTCTTCGGTATGTCCTTTATAAAAGGAGCCTTAATCTTGCTGACCGTTCCTTGATATTCGTAGCAATTCGCGCCGATGTTGTAAAATAAACCTCAAGGGTTCAAATTGAATCCCCTATAAACAGTTAGTATATAAACTGTCAAATACGCAGGGGGCTCAGATGGTCCTTTGTCAAAGTCCAGACTTCGTATTTGATTCACCTACCACCTACTTCTCTGCACAAAGCCTTCGTGGCCTTTGTCCATCTCGTAACCGTCCGTTTGCCTGACTGGGTAAACAAGGCGGCAAAGGGATGTCCTAAGGCCTAGATCCTTGGCCTTTGCGCTTGTTCGGCCACAACTGTCCGCGGCAGTTGGCTTCACCACATAGGCAAGGCACCGCGTCAGGGTCAACTTCTGCGGGGGTTGTCTGCTCGTCTCCTTGGGTGTAGTCGAAGGTCAACTCGGTGCCAGGTGCGATATCCCGGATTGCGAAGAATGCAAGATTGTACAGGTATTCATCGACGTGATTGGTGGTGGAAACAGGGACGATCTTGCAATTAGGGTTGCAAGAGTGATTGATGAAACGGGTTGCGGAGCCGAACTTGCGGCCGTCGACGACTTTCATGTTCCGGTCTTCGTCCTCGTCGTCCTTTACGTTCCAGTCCAAAGAGAAAAGATAGGATTGCGTATGTGAGCCGTCGGTGAGGTTCTCGCGTTCCTCGGCTTCAGCTTTAATGATCACTTCGCCGAGATAAAGGTCAATGTATTGTCCTCGATGGAGGAAGTCGGGAGATCGGAGACCTAAGAACAACTCTAATCAGTAGAGCGAGGGGACCAAGGTGAACTTGAACATACCCAAGCCCCGAGGGCCAGTGTCGAAGATCTCCAACCTGACAGACCTTCCCTGTTGAACGACGTGATTCCAGCATCGATCACCACTGCAGCCGCAACGTGAGTTGCACTCGTAGATTATGGCCTTGCGTCTAAGGAAGTCCTTTTTCGCAACAATCAGCTTAGGATTGCTTTCGCAGATTTGATATGGCACAATCCTATCATCTGAATCCTCTTCTATGCTGAGACAGTCACAGATAGAAGGATCGCACCCATTCTCATTGGCATTGCATGGGCAGCCGATGTTGAACTCAGAGTCATCGGGGATCCGCTCAACTCCCGCACCATACTCGTAACTGTTGACGAACTCGAAGTTGTCCGCCAGCCTGGCGAGAAGCTTTGGGCAGTCGATGTTCGCAGTGACTGCAGGGCCGGCGATACGACTTAGCTTCTCATTCAAGGTGTGGCGGAGCTTCGTAAGATGGTTCCTTTCTAGGGTCCCATCTACGACGTGTTTCAGCTGTGTTAGGAGACTCTCTAGCTTGGGTGTAAGATGATAACCAAAAGGAGGACTGAACGAGGACGCGACTGAATGACGATCGATGGGATCCCGTGCGATAGGATGAGTGCCCTTGGCAATTACCTCATCGTCTTCTGTTGTATGACAGCAGCCATGATTTTGCTGGAGCCGGTCAGTGAGAAGCCGGGCGAGGTTATGGATGCAATCGGCAGACTTGGCTGCAGGTAACTCTGATTGGTCGGGTACTAAGCCCACGACCCTGTCGGTCGCTTGGAGGGGGGTTTCAGCTGTCTCTGGTATGGAGCCGGCTTGGTTGATCCCACTTCGTGCATGTCCTGGCGAGTTGTGTGTAGCAAGCTCTTGGGTGAGGCTTTCAACTGCCTCTGGTATGAGGCCGGCTTGGTTAATCTCACTTCGTGCAGCTTTTGGCGAGGTGTGTGTAGCAGGCTCTCGGATGTGTCTTTCAGCTGTCTCTGGTATGGAGCCTGCTGGGTTGATCTCCCTTGGTGCATTTTCTGGCGAGTTGTGTGTAGCAAGCTCTTGGATGAGGCTTTCAACTGTCTCTGGTATGAGGCCGGCTTGGTTGGTCTCACTTAGTGCGGTTTCGGGTGAGTTGTGTGTAGCAGGCTCATTGCTCACATCAGGCATAGATTCTAGCGGCAGCTCATCGTTCACGGGTGGAAGTTCCAAAGTAGACGGCTCCCATGGCTCAATGCGAGGGTTAAGGGGTGGTAGAAGTTGCTCGACCTCAGTGGTGATAGAGAGTCGTCCTGGGGGAAGTAGCTTGGTGGGAATTCGCTAATTCCAGTGGACAAAGGCACTGCCGGGGAATGGTAGTGGACGAATGTCAGAGGTGGGGGTAGTGCAGCCGCTGCGGCCGCTTTAGCGTCGCGTGCAGCCTGGCGCCGTGTCCGCTGTAGGGCAGTCTGCGCCGCTTTTTTTCTTCAACAGAGGCATATTTTCGGGGTCGACCTCCCTGTCCCTTAGGACGATCAATGGATTGTTGCTCCATGACGAAGTAATGACTAGTGGCTTACTCAGTTAATAGAACGGTTCGTTGGTGGGGAATGACTGCTGGAACTGCCGCTAGTCGTAATAGTAACCGCATTTTTTCTGCTGTCGAGGAAAGTGGACAACGAAGCAGGTTGTACTCCGTACACAGTACTGAGTACTCAATATACACAGTAGGCGGTTGAATTTGCCTGGCAAAAGAATTAGCGCGATCACGTGGATAAAAGCCTTCAGGAATTCCCATAGTAGACAAATTGCGCTTACCGTATTAAGGCTAGCGGGAGTGGAAAGCACAGGGGACCGTCCCTGACTACTGTGTACTTGGAACGGAATCCTGTTGGACACAATACCTATAATATCACAATAATTTGGGCTCAGGCGGCCTAAGCCAGTAGCTATAGGTCGGCAGGGTCTCGAGTCTCGACATCGCCCACCACCATGGTGGACCAGTCATTGCACATCATACCAATAGACAGCCGAGGACGATCCACGGAGGTTCTCCATTGGCAGACCCGCAGTGCAAAGGGAGTTATACAGTCTCTAGAAGTAGATGCTGATGCGGATGAACGGCATCACTCTCCATGATTCATCGGCTGTATATTGAAGAACTGCGCATCAAACTGAGCGATGGTCTTCTCATGAAAGTAGGACTTGGTGGCGTTCGTGTTGCCATAAAGGGTTACCTCGGGGTGGTAGAAATTATCAACATTGAAACGATCTGGAGGAACCTTCTTGGAAATGTGATTAGGGGTTTTAACAGTTCTCGGAGTTTGCAGGGGCTACCGCACCCGCCCGGAAAGCGACAGGCGCTTATATCGACTCGTGCTGAAGATACTGAGGAGCTGTGAGAATGCAATATGATTGTTGAGGTGTTAATTGGGGATCGAGGGAAATATGTTCATTAAATACTATTTTTTACATTGTCTTCGTGGTATACTTGTCATTTCGTTGAGGCTTGCCGCTTGGATCGGTCTGGGGCCATATCAGCTAAGCTGATATCCCACCGAAAAGTTCCAATTCCAACATACCGAACTCCACACTTTGCACGGATTCTCTAAGTCTAGGCTGGATCCTGCGGCAATTAAGTTCCAAAGTACTCTTCATAGTGAGTGGCGTGTCTGGAGAGGATGGGCTTGTAGTAGATTCTTTGACTTATTGAGCTACCTGAAGTTTGTTATGTAGGCACAGGTCTCCTGAGAGTAGAAACACCGAAAGAAAGAGACGTGGGGGGAAAGAAGGCACCCGCAGACGAAAACACCTCGGCGATCCTGGAACAGAGCATCCGTATGAACAAGTGAGCGATGGGACCCGATGAAGGTCACTTTCATTGCTGGTTTGACCGTGATGAGTTGATATGTAGACGGTGGTGGACCACGCGCTTCGTGAGACCATATCAGGTGGCAAGTTGCATGGAGCAACAGACCTGTGATCCGAGGACACGATTCATCCGTGAGAGTTGTAGCGTGGTGGTTAATTGCGGGTGGCTGCCATGACGCACGGAGGCAGGGCGCAGGGCGGATGGTAGGTAGTCTGTAGACCACAGGGCATGTCCTCAGAATGATGATCAACACGTGGCTAACCATTGAGAGATGGTGCGGAGACCAAAACAAGGAGGATCAAATGTTTTCCGCGAGACTATTCCTGCCACAAGGATCTCACAGCGGAGACCAAAACAAGGGGGATCAAACGTTTTATCTGGATGGCGTTGACCAAGCCGCAAAGGCGAAAATGGAAAGGTCAAAGATCCATAATGATAGACGGGTTGCATGGTCAATGGTGGTTGGTGGTCAAGATGAAGCAGAGACACGGAACCAAGGAGCCATTGCTGGGCGTGGTAGAGATGTTTTGACTGGTCATCGGAATGTAGAGATTCTTTGGTGGCAGCACAACCAATCTTGGCTGGCGGCTAGAATGCAGTGGGCTCTCAGGAGGAGGAGGATGCTTCTTTATGGTTCTTCGCAGGTGGTCAGGATAATAAGAAGATTGAACCTTGTTTAACGGTGCGAATTACTCGCAGTCCATCCGGATGCCAGAAGGCTTGTTGGTCAATGACTTTGGTAGTGAGTGGTCAGAAAGGCTAAGTCGAAAAGGTTCGTAGGTGGATAAGACGTGGTCGTTCAATGGTTGGTGGTGAATGGTAGGGGGATGGTGATACGCCTGTTGATGAACAGGCCAAGAGGGAATTTCCATTTTGAGAACAGGGTGGGTGGTTTAACGCTCGAGTGGACAGGCTCGTTGGTTGCGATGCTGAGTTGTAGATGATAATCATGAGGGCCATGACCGAATGTGTCGACTGCAATATCAAGTTTCTGATGGATAAAGGTAGGTAGATGGAGGATCCAGGATGGAAAGGTAGATGGAAGTTAGTTTCAGTAGCGCATGGTGATAGATAATGAGGCCTGAACGGCTGGTTGTGGGACGGTGGTCAATGACGGTTGGTTGAAGACGAAGGATATGGCAAGATGGCTATGATAGGAGGCATGGAAGACAGCATGTGGAGAAAATCGATATGATGGTGTGTGTAAGAGCCAATATGGGAAGGTCAATTGATGAATAGGCGGATTGCAATTAGTGACAGATGGTCGCGGATACGATATTGGTGTTAAGGCGAAATTGGAGGGACCGTAGAGTAAGAATAAGATTGCAAGAGGTTTCATGCGGAGGCATAGCGGGCAGTGGAAATGGTTGTTCATTGTCGATGAGAAGATGGAGACAGTTGACTGTTTCTGGAAAGGCTAAGAGGGTCTGAAGGCCTTGCGGAGGATACTCTTGATGGAAGGTGGAACTGAAAGTCGAGGGGGTTGATGGTCGATGGCAGCGCGGCATTGGGAAGGCCTCAGTAGTGGCAGTGGACTGAGTGAAGCAGGTTTCCCTATCCAGCCTTCCGATTGCCCTGAAGCCAAAGAGGCCCGCCACGGCAAGGCTGGATATAGGGGAATGGAGGTGGTCAAGCGGATGTGGTGGAGTAGTGGCGGTTGCTATACCCAGTCTCCCGATTGTCCTGAAGCCACGAGGCCCGCCACGGTGAGACTGAACATAGGTGGTTGGAGGTAATGGAGTGGAGAGCTGGGCGGTTGCCGTTGCTATATCCAGTCTCCCGACTGTCCTGAAGCCATGAGGCCCGCCACGGTGAGACTGAACATAGGTGGGTGGATGTAGTCGCGGTTTGGTGGTTGCGGTTGCTATATTCAGTCTCCCGATTGTCCTAAGGCAGAAGCCCGCCACGGTGAGACTGAATATGGTTGAGTGAAAGCAACTTGAAGGTGTGGGACAACGAAAAGTTGAGTCGAAGGAGGAGGGTCGCACGCACAGACAGGAGACAGAGAGAGGAGAGAGGAGAGAGGAGAGAGCAGAGGGGGGAGGAGAAGTGGGGGATGAGAAGAGGGAGGATGAGAAGAGGGAGGAGACAAGCAGTGTGGACGAAAGGAAGAGAGGTGGAGAAGAGAAGAGGAACAGGAAGAGAAGGAGAGGAGGAGATATTTATACCCTGAGGATGGGTATTGTGAATTTGAGGACCTATCCAAGTCACACTTGCTCAGTCACAGGACTTGTGTTCATTTGCTGTCTTGGGGGTTCTTCTTGCTAGTTCCAGTCCTGACTTCCTACGAGTACTACGAGTCACTCAGCAATACATCCAGTTTCGAGCTTGTACGCAGTCTTCCTCCACTCCGTATATTTACACAAGGACAAGCTCTACTATGGAAAGTATAATATCACATACCTATCATGTCAGAGACACGTGTCGTAGTGGGAGTATTGGGGCAATTTGTAAGAATAGCCTTGCCAGTTGGCGTGAGACTTGCCAGTGGGCTGGAGGCCTGCCAGTTGGCGGGAAGCTCACTAAACGCGTTTTGAACTCGACACCCACGCCAGGGTATTGGATAGTGTACATGCTCTCTAGCTTCTCCCTCTTTGAACCAACTGCTCTCCATGTATATAGCATTTTGTCCGTCCGTAAGGACTGTGGCTCGGAGGGCCCTTATTCGGGTATCATACCAATACCTTCATCTCAGAAGCCCACATGCATACCGTACCCTACTTGTTATTGACATATCACAGTCGCATTCAGTCTCGAACAAAACTCTCTGGGACTGAACGAGCAGACAATTCCTCTTAATCTCAAGGCCAGTACATGAAAGATCGGCTCGGGACGAACGTACAACTCCGTGTCCCCGTCACATCTTGGCTTCGAAAACATCAACAATCTCCTGCACTGCAGCAGCCACTTCATGTGGTCGCGACAAGAAAGGGCTGTGGCCTGATCCTTCTAGGGTGTGGACTACCCACTTTTCCAGGCCACCTGCACCGGCCACCATATCATCCTGCAGTTGAATTGGAATAACAAGATCAGCGGTGCACCTAATGTACCCCAACCTGCCAACATAAGAGTCATCCTCCCAGGCCTGCGGAGGCACAATACCCATATTCGCAGCCATACTCTGAGGCCTCAGCCGCGGCATTGCCCAATTGACTTCATCCGCCGCCACATCAGGAGGATAAAAGAAACTGCGCGGATCATTGACGAGGAAAAGACCTTCACTCGGCACATCCCACGTCGCATATGGTAAACCACCCATATCCCGAATGACAGCGCCTTGATCCATGCCCCCGGGAAAGACATAGGCACACAAAGCAATCAAACCCAGCACACCTTGATCTGCCAAACCCTTGATCGCCGCGCTCGCAATCGGTCCTCCGTAGGAGTGCGCCAGGACCACGACACGCTCATCCGCAGATAAATGGGATTTTACGACGGAGCGTACGTAGGCTGCGTCGTCGAATTGCGTTGTGCCTGCTATACCGCTGGTGCAGGGTAAGTCTACGGCTTCTACTGCGTAGCCGAGAGCCTCGAGGGCGGGGATCTGGAATTTCCAGCACCATGCGCCGTGCCATGCGCCATGCACGAGGATGATGGTTGGTTTGGGGGGTGACATGGGATCAGTGGTGCTGGTGTAGTTGTGGTAGGGTGATATATGTTGGTTGTAAACGGCGGACCTGTGAATTACTGTATCGGGTTAGTTTTGTCGTTTTGGGTTTAGCGTCTCAATACGTCGTCACGTAACCTCCGCTCAATGCTCCCGACTTAAAGACCCAATCTCACCCACTTTCCTTTCTCCATCCCCTCTATCTTGCACCCATCGCCGCCCCCTTTCTTTCTTTCTTTCTTTCTCGCCTCCGCCGACCACTACGCATTGGCATTTAGCCCGACGCACTGCCCCTTTCATTTTACCGAAAATGCCGCTCCATCCGACGCCCAGCTCGTTCTGGCCGGCATGGGCTGCCATACCAGGAGCAGAACCCCTGGGATGATTCAGCCCGCAGCCGCATCGTTCGGTTTTGTGTCGATGCTCCCTCCTACTCTTTTCCAAGGGTGTGACAGTACACCGTGCCACGAAGCTATCTAGGTCGCCTTCTCTGCTAGAGCGCCTTGCTCGTTGAGCGTCACTCATTCCACCAGCCTCCATTGCATCTGCAAAGTTCCGGCATACTATCTTCGATGCCGCATGCCCCGCTCCACCCGCCCCATCTGAGGTTACATTTGCACAGCCCCTGATGTCGCAGAACGACTGTCCGTTGCCTTGTCGCGAATCCCGTGGCGCCCAGTTGTCGTCATCGTCGGTCTCTCCGGTCTCTCTGAACCCAGACGACGAGTTTTCGCACGCACGTCTCGGTGATGCGGACCAATAGCGAAAACACCGCACGCGAAAGACCCGGCTTGCCCTGTCTCTCCACCCCTTCCTTGCACTCGTCGCTGCGCATCTGAAATTTCGCTGGTCAATCCGGCCTCACCGTACACCCCAATCGTCTCACTATTTTCCTCTCGGTCGGGAATGTGGCTGAAACCCTGTTGCCTCGCTTTCAGCTCGTGAAATCAGTATTATTTGGCCTCTGCACAACATGTGCCATGAAGAGGACGTTGGGTTCTTGGGGAGCATTTTCTGAGCGATGTGGAGTCAACTACTTTCTCACTGAGTGCTGACCCAATGCAGTGCGCTCGTTCTACAAGTGCCCGAATTGCTCGATGCCTCTTTCTCTTGAATGGCTTTATTCGAGTATTTGATTGGTGATTTACTAACTCATGTGAGCGCAGGTGCTGCGCCCTCTTGCAACTGTCCAATGACAAAAGTCCTGCACTGATGATCTTCTTAGGCTCATACTTGAGCCTGGTGGCCTAGAACCCGCAGCCTGGGCGCAACCTCAGAGTGGGCCGAACGAGTCGCGGCGTGTGGAGTCGGGTCCATGAGCACCCAATTGTCGCCATCGGTCTATCCAGTCCTCTTCCACTATGCATATTTAGGGCTAGCACGCAGTGACATCGGCTAATGGTGGAAATACCGCAGTCATCGTGCGAAAGGGGGGGGTTCAATAATGTTGTCTCCTCAACGACACTGTCAAAAATTAAACTAGTTACTGATGTAGACTTCTTCTCGTCTCCCTACCAATGACAACAACCTCCGACCTTACTAGGTAGCGCAGTGCTGGATTTCACGTGTGCGGATTTTGGTTGATTCTGAGAAGCTGTGATGGTGCTGAAGGGGACGGGCGAAATGGGGTTCAAAACGACAGCATGGGTTATTACAGTATAGCCAAACCATGACCGATGCTTTTGTTGTAGTTCCTGGTGCTATTGAGGGCATCCAATTAACATGATTGAACGGATCGAACTGCATCTACCAAAGATTTCTGTATTCGCGCACCTGTAGGTTCCCTAGGAATTATGGATTTGATCTCTTAGGAGCGACCAAGAGCGTGCCTAGGAATCATGGTATGGATCCTGGGGCCGGATATGATCCTAGGAACGTCTCACTCGCGTGATAATAAGCGGGATCTAAAACGCAGGCAATAATTCGCGGGCGGCAAAAAGATGAGGTGATTAAATCGGGCAAAGAGTATAATGCAAAGACACTGGTTGGAGAAAGCATGAAGTTTAACGGACAAGAACAGATTTGCAGCCGGTGATCAAAAAATTAGTTGTCGCAGAAATGTCAAGCTTAGCCACCGTTCATTGCTTGTGGTGATATTTTCCTGCAAATATATGCGCGAACATGTGTAGCAAATGGTCTTACTATACGGCGGCCTGTCAATGCAGGTCGTGTACCCAAAAGAACCGATACGACCTTGGGATTCTTACTGAGGAGATGTCTCAATATCAAGATGAAAAAAAAGCAAAGATTCGGATATTTGACCAATAACTCAAAACCAAGTGGGCCGTCAAATTCGAAGGCATAAAAAAACGCTCCAGCAAACCCGCACCGCCAATCCAACTTCTAGGAGGTAAAATCGTGGTTTTAATCTACTCTATAAATTTTATTGAAATATCTGAGTATATAAAAAACTATAATATATACAATACAACTTGCAATAAATCCCTTATCGAAATATACTATGTTGTGTGGTATTTTTATTAACTTATCAAATAATGCTGTAACAGTTTGAAGATATATGTTTAAGTCAGTGGTATATGCCTGCCAATTTTCTATAAGTAAAATTCTACTCATATATTCTGCTTTATCTCTCGTTTAGGTATAATTCTCATAGGTAGATCGAAAGATTATAACTCTTATTCTACCAGCTTATATCACTAAATACCGTCTATTTGTTACGCGGTGCCTACTGGTCACTGTGAGTAGAGCTGCCTTAGGGCTATACTTGCCTAGTTCCACTGCGGATCCCAAGAGTATCTCGCAACCGTACCGCTGCTGTGCTAAGCCTTACACGGGCTCGGGTTCTATTGAGTATCTTGCAGGACGTGCCAGTAGTGCGCGCCAAGTAAGTCAGTCACTAAGTGTTACCACAGAGTGAGCTCCCCTACTTGTAGGTTGGGTTGTCTTAAAGGTGAACTGTGAAGTGTGCAAAGTACTGAAGGTAGTAACCAAGTAACAATGTATGATTGATCGCGAAGAACTAAGTACATGGTGGTAAATGAGTGTCCTTATATATCCAGTCCTCCGTGGTGTGGTCTACAGTTGGGAATGGCGGGTGGTATACTGGACTAGTTAGTTGTTCCCGTAGTCCATGTGATATACCCAACTGTATACCCCGAGGTCACGTGCGGTGGCGGCCCTTGTCTGCATCGCGTTAACCGGCCCATCATATAGACGAGTATTGTTTGGGACGGTCAGTTGCAGGCCGCTTCTGGCTCCTTTGTTGGAGTGGTCTTCTTGGGGCCCTCCCGGGCATGCCCAAGTATACCGGAACGCATGTGATGACGCTAGTGCCTGGCGTCCGGGGAATGATTGGCTCTCGGTGGCCCCTCAAATATCGGCGGCCCCCGCGCTCCCTCGAGGTCCGTAACACTATTCTACCACTAAAAGACTTATATTATTATTCTGGGAGTTTTAAATCCTTCGATTGTAACTTGAGATGCCCATGGACAAAAGACCCTTATAGCCAGTGTACATGCGGAGAGCGCCTGGAAGGACTTATATCGGCCCGAATGAAAATTTCTTTGATCCTTCGGGGCGAGACTGTGTACGACCTTACTCAGGAGAGAATCGATGGTGGCTTTTGGGTGAAGGACAGTGACAATATCCTTGCACCTCGATTTCGATGTGCGAAAGAATCTCAAAAACAACAAGTCACTTCGAAAAGGCTTTGTGAACATCTTCCAACTTTCCGTGGAGTGTCTCAAGGCAAACAGGGTTCCCACCGCAGAAAATCACTAACACGATATTTATGACATTCGGCGACGATCTGGCACCCCCCATCTGGGCAGCCCCATTGACAACTACAAGGCCACTCCCTTCTGCACCAGCACTCTGTCCTATAGCCATCGCGCTCCGGGCTGCAATATTTCCGATCCAACTATGAGCGGCAGCGGCTGCAGAACCTATACTTCGTAAAGAATGGTCGTTCAAGCTTCGGGGCGCGGGAAACAGAACTGATTCTGTTGATTTCTCTTGCAATATTACACATACCTGCCTGGATGCCGCCTATTGTGAAACCCATACTCGATAGAACTGGGGCTGTTACGAGGCCAGGGACAGCGAGAACAACGGCACCAGTGGTGCCGACAACCGCGCAGGTAGCTATAATAGGGTTTTGAGCGCCCCAGTTGGCTGCCTGCCGTATTTCAGCGATAGAAGTTAGACCCTTTTCGGCTAGCGCGTACAGTAAATACTACGTTCCAGTCAGTATGAAGAAAACTGAACAGTCATTTACATAGACTAGTTCGCTGCTTGTTGTAGTGTGAGGCCTGCCAGTTCCGGTAAATTCTGCCTTAGGCTCCCAAAGAGATGCAAACCCTGCAAAGCGCTCTTGCTCTTGGTCACAAGGCGGGGAGCGACCCATCACGTGAACAAACCGCTCGCTTCTCCTGCCTGCCACCACTAATCTATTTCCTACAACTGTCCGTGTAAAAAGGTTCTCTTATCATGGCAGCTCACAGACGAAATGGAATGTTGTCATCATGCGAGCCATGCCGCATATCTAAACTGCGGTGCGACCACTCTACCCCGGTGTGTAGCCGATGCACTGCGCGTCATCGAGCGGACCAATGTATCTACCACCCCGCTCCTCTCACCAAAAGTCGAACAACGGGTAGACAGGCAAAGAGTAGGGAAACCTCTGCTAATTCATTATCGTCCCATGAGCTTCTCGACTGGGTTCCCTTGTCGCCTTCAGTCTCTCGTCGTGGGGTTGGATCTCAAACTACGGCAAGAGGCACCGATTCATTCGCGCGGCCAAGGTTTTTGGCTCCGACAAGCCATTTTGAGTATTTCCATGAAAATAAGCTAAGCCCTGGACCGCGGGTTGGTTCTTTCTGTGGGTCGACTGCTGAAACACTTGACCCGAAACAGGTGGAAATAGGAGCTCAAATCTTGTCATTGCTAGACGGGCTTCCCTTTTTTGCACAGGTACTTGAGAGACGCTTTTCTCTTTATGAGGGGTGGATATTTGGTCCACAAATCACCCGAGAAACCCTAAAGACGTTGGCAACGTCTTATCATCACGCTATTCAAAGTGCGACCACTGAGGACAGGCATGCCCGTCTATTAGAGTGGTCAAAGGTTATATTTCGAAATACCGCTACAACCGTCGAGACCCAGGCGGTGATGAACTTGCAGGAGTATATCTCAATTATAGCTCCAAGATGGGACACTATTGGACTCATATTTGCCTTGCTGGGCACGGCAACCTATCACATTCACTCCGATGACGCCGTCTTCAGGGGGGACGAACTGCCAGGAAAAGACAAAAGAGAACTGCGAACGATTACAGTGGCGGTCAGTGATATGTGTCTGCAATTCTGCAGTAGCGCAAGTGCGATTAGTGATCCTCTTTGTTGGGCAACAATGCAGCATATTTCTTTCATGCTAGAGATGCACGGCTCTACTGGTAAGTGTTTTATATGCTCATCTCCGAAACTTGTAACTCACCGCGTTGAAGACCATAGGATATGGCAGAGATTAGGAGATGTTACAACGTTAGTATTCGCCCTTGGTCTTCACCAGCGTGAAGTCGACGAACGAGCCCCATTCTTTCTGTCCGAGATTCGCAAGAGAACCATGGTAGCAGCGTACTCCATGGATAAAGAACTGGCAACTTTCCTGGGTCGGCCGCCTCGGATCTGCCGGCGGTATTGCAATTTCCATATCCCTCTAGATATCGGCTGGGAGGATCTCCTAGCCGATGCCTCTACTCGAGATGCTGTGGTTCAGCGGCTCGACGCTAATGGCTGGGATAGTCGGGGCGGCTCCGAGGGTGCAAAGCCCCGTGTCTCTATGCTTTCAAACATCTATCGAGAGATGATTCTGGAATTGTCTTTCAGTCGTGAGATGGACAATTTGATGCATAAGATCGAGTCTGTTTTCCACTCTGTACTTTGCAACAACTCTATCATCTGACTTTCCTCGACTGCGCAGGGAGATCCGTCATGAGTCGAATCATATGCGCCTCGGCCTACCAATTTTCCTGCGTTGGTCTCCCGAAAACGAACATCCCTCGGCGGCTTCTCTGCATCTTGAGTTTTTGTATCAAGATTTTCTCCTTTGTCAGATGCTTGTGGAACGCGCAGGAGACGGATCCAACTCGCTGATCGAAAAATCCCTTGAAATCCTAGTGCTGTTACTGGACATAGTCTCTAAGCAAACTCGGGCAGGGAATGTGAGCCATTTCACCATCTTTGATGTTAGTGGTCCATTTAATGTTTGGGACGTGGTCCTGTATTTCCGCTGACTCCCGTTATCCTAGCTATGCTACATCGGTCTACCAGCTGCTGGCGTCTTATCGAAAGAACTACTCCGCCATTCGCAAGAATCTGGGGGCGGACACCCGAGAGAATCAAACTTCGCCCGCTCCGAAATTATCCAACGGCTCAGTGTTTTCGCTGCACAATTAGAAACTTTCTTCCCAAGTAGAGAAGGGGACTACGACACATGCATGAAAGGGTTAGCATTCATTCGGCAGGTCCTTGACATTGTCCTTACGCCTAATACAACTGATTCGAGCATGCTTGGGTGCGACGTTGCTAGGGAAGAAGAAAACGATTTGTTGGCGGGTCCATGTACAGACGATATAGAGCTATTGGCTTTGATGGAAGATTTTGACTGGGAACAGGAGATGCGCCCTTTCTCTAGTTGAATGACTCATCGAACCGATTCAAAGCACCTAGTCGAGAATGAATACCGCTGACGCTATCCAAATTTGAGGGTCAAATGGTTCTAAGGGGGTGGCGACACGTCTTGACCTCACATTGCGGTTGGTGCTGTAGGTGAACACGTCTTTTGGAAACTTGTTCAAAATCCAGCTGTTTGCGTTCTTGATCGCAAAAGGATGCGAAGTCCGGTCAAAGCTTAGTGTGCTTTCATGTCTTCTCGTGCGTGCGAGTGGCGATTGACGGTTCTATCTTATCATGACGTAGAGCCCCGGTCAAAGGGGTCGTGTCTCAAGTTGAAACCCCGTAATAGGATATATCATTTTGTGATCATCGCAACACCTTTATGACAATGGAAATGAAGCGTTTTTACCTCTTGAAACTTTTTCATGCTTACCTCCAGGGGTCTTAAAGGGGGATTCAGGGCGCCATTGGTTTAGCCCCTCAAGTTGGGGTGTACTCATTATATATATCCTTGGGTCGACAGGTGAGAATCTGCCATCTCTGTTGCAGCCCCAACCGAGTTTGCACGCGGGACATCCATGATGATCCATCCCATCGAGCCATAACGACGCCAATCAATTGTATTCCAAACAATCAAGGTTTTTTGTGAATTTGGTGCCCAAAGCTCAAGACGAACAACGTCGGACATTCTACCTCGCGCTTACTACGTCCATTTCAACACAAGACAAATGCCAACCGCTGGATAGGGACAAAGTAGAGCATGCATTATGCAGGATAGTAAACATGTTCATTTGATACCCATATAGATGAAGACTTTCACATGCCCAAAAATCCATATCTTTCGATCAACTTCCCTAGGCTGTCAACAGAAACAACGTCTCTCGCAACATAACGCAGTCATATGCGCTTGAATGACTCGAGATAGATAAGCAGTCTTGTTAGCCGCGTTCACCAGCATCTTCAGTTCGGTCCCTATTGAATTGCCCCCAGAATTGCTCTGATTGGTCAGCGCGATCCGGAAAGGACTAGGCGGTCAAAACTCGCGTAACGGCTCTTCCGGTGGACTGCATGCACCTTTTGGGTCTTCAGGCAGATCCTTGGCGTTGGCACTCTATGATTACTGTGGAGGGTCCTTGATGACCAGCCTTGCCACAACCTCAGCCAAAGCGAACAGGCTCAGTGTGGCCGCGTCCATCTTTGCTGCATCGATCTGGCAACTACGCTCCACTTCCCACTGTGAAACGACTGCCGTCATTTTGTGCCCATGCGGCCAAACAGCTACTTTCAGGGCTTCCCACCCATCGATCTTAAACACTTTGAGTAACAAGATGTCCGCACCTAAGGCAGCGAGTGCTCTTCCGCGACTTCCCAGATATTAAATTCCTTCAAGGTACTATTAGGCATGAGCGCCACTCGCTTTCTCTTTGCTGACCCTGAGGCAAGCACTTATCGGCCGAACAATCGCTACAACTACCCCCTCAGTGATAATGAACCTCGATGCGAGGGTGTAACTAACCGAGAGCTCTACTGGCTCCCAGACCAAAAACATTTGACCCTCCCAACAGTAGCACCCCGTCAGACCCAGAAAATGGCACGAGAGAACCGACAGATAATTTCCAACAGTGGCTCGACCGACGGGAACTGCTGCTTCACTTAAGTGAATATTGACGAGCACCACTTTGCTTTCTGTGTGCCGGACGAGAAAGATGGACTGTCCTTGGAAATCGCCACCACTATCGCCTCATACGACGGCCATGGATTCTGGAGCAGCGCTTGAATTTGCCAACTTGGAATTGATCTTTCGGCTGTACTGGATCGGAAAGAGTCAAAGTAGAAGGGACTATTGCTGGATTAGGCTGGGATACGGACGATGGTTCAGAAGGACGAGGGGTTCTTTTTGAAAGTGGACCCTCGAACCGCGCATGGACAGGTTTGACATACTGGCGGGTCACTGGGACTTTGGCGAGGTCTAAGCATACCCCCAGTGTACTTACCTGCTCTGGTAAGCTTACCTCCAGGTGCAAAGCCTACCTGCTCTGGTAAGCTTACCAGACCCGGTAAGCTTACCTCCTGAGATCTTATTCATAGGTGCCACGTCTCCCCCACCAGGAAATGGGTTCCTCTTTGACACAAGAATCTCAAAGTAAATGAGATCAAGATCGTCGCAAGATAGAAGAAGAGGATGTTAGTAGCTGACGCTGGGCTTTGAATTTACACCTAAGCTAACATGCGATATTATCACCTAAAGTTGGTGATACTAGTGATCTTTTAGATTCAAATCGTCTTGAAGGACTTTTTTTGCGATTGAACATGAAATTGACGGACAGAATGAAGCCTGAGGCTTTTTGCCGTTATACAAATGCCGGCCCGGTCGAGCAATCGTTTGCGCAAGGTCGCTTGTGGTTCCTGAACCGATTATACCCCGACTCGACGTGGTATCTCGTTCCACTTGCGTTGCGCATGCAAGGACCACTTCAGCTCGCTGCCTTGAATGCCGCGTTGCTTGCCTTGGAAGAGCGCCACGAGTCGCTCCGTACGACTTTCGATCAATTAGCTGGCGTGGATGTACAGCTAGTGCAGCCACCAAAGGCACAACACCTTCACGCCACCACCATACCCATCAACGATGAAACAAGCCTTTTCCAGGCCTTACATCGAGATTGGGCAACTCCCTTCAATCTGGCAGACCAGCCAGGATGGAGGGTCTCGATCTACCAACTCGGCGAAGAAGAACACGTGCTCTCTATCGTTATGCATCACATCATCTCGGATGGCTGGTCGCTTGACATCCTGCGGCGTGAATTGGCAACGTTCTACTCCGCAGCAATCCGAGGGCAGGATCCTCTGTCGACAATTGATCCCCTGCCGATCCAGTACCGGGATTTTTCTGTTTGGCAAAAGCAACAGGAGCAGACGGAGGAGCATCAGCGCCAGCTGGAGTATTGGGTTAAGCAGCTACAGGGAAGCCGCCCGGCCGAACTTTTGTGTGATAACCCGCGACCGACAATACTATCCGGAAAAGGAGACGTGCAGGAGATAGCCATACAAGGCAGTCTGTACCAAAGCCTGCATCATTTCTGTAAGGCCCACCAGGTGACCCCCTTTGTCACTCTCCTAGCGGCATTTAGAGCAGCATTCTACCGTATGACGGGTGTCGAGGATGCGACGATTGGCACCCTCATCGCGAATCGAAACCGACAAGAGCTTGAAGGCCTTATTGGCTTTTTTGTGAATCTGCAGTGCATCCGATCCACAGTGCAAGGGGATTCATTTGGAAGCCTGGTGCAGCAGATCCGGTCGACCGTTGCAGATGCACATGCCAATCAGGATGTCCCCTTTGAAAGGATTGTTGCGGACCTGCAGTCGGAAGCCAGGGACGCCTCGCGAAACCCAGTGGTCCAGACGGTGTTCAGTGTACACTCTGAAGGAAATTCTAACAACTTTACTTTAGAGGATCTGGAAGTAGAGCGAATGCCTTTCGTGCCGACATCGCGGTTTGACCTTGAGTTCCACCTATTTCAGGGAGAGGATAAACTGGATGGAAGCATTCTCTTTGCGACAGAGCTCTATGAGCCAGCAACAATCAACTCGCTGGTCTCAACCTTCTATGAGTTACTAGAGCGGGGCCTAAAGGAGCCTCAGACGCCGATTGCCTCATTGGCTCTTAGCAATGGCCACTCGATGCTTCACGAGATGGGGCTCGTTGAAGTTGAACGGACAGACTATCCGCGCGACTCGAGTGTCGTCGATGTTTTCCGTAGCCAGGCCGTCATTTCTTCTAGCAAGGTAGCCGTCAAGGACTCGACCACTGAGCTAACATATGCCCAGCTACACGAGAAGTCCGACGAGCTGGCTAGCTGGCTAGCTGGTTAAGACGGCGGAGACTCGCCCCCGAGAGCCTTGTCGGCGTGTTTGCGCCTCGGTCATGCGAGACGGTTGTTGCCTTCCTTGGGATCCTCAAGGCAAATCTAGCCTACCTACCACTCGATGTCAAGGTGCCAAAGGCCCGCAACGAGACGATCTTATCTTCTATTACAGGCCGCAAGTTGGTCCTGACTGGATGTGATATACCGACCGCAGCAATTCAGTTTGAGGATGTCGATTTCGTTCCAATTGCTGAGGCTTTGGGCCAGTTTACAGAGACTGTGGAACCGGCAAACGACGCGATCGTTGCGACCGATGGACCTTCTGCGACCAGCCTGGCGTATGTGATGTTCACGTCCGGGTCTACGGGTCGGCCGAAAGGAGTCATGATCGAGCACCGCGGCATCGTACGGCTGGTCAAGCATAGCAATGTTGTGGCAGATCAAGATTTGACTGCTCCTGTGGCGCATATTTCCAATATTGCATTTGACGCATCCACTTGGGAGGTCTATAGCTCTTTACTCAATGGAGGAACCTTGGTATGCATAGATACCATGACGATGCTGGACATCGTCGCTTTGGAAAAAGTGTTTTGTCAAGAGAACATTCGAGCTGCTCTATTTACTCCAGCCTTTTTGAAGCAATGCCTGGCTAGTACACCTGCTATTTTCAGTCAACTGAATTTCCTTTTTTCTGCTGGGGATCGCCTAAGTATGCAAGATGCAATCAAGGCAGCTCGGCTTGTGAGAGGCAGTCTTATCAACGCATATGGCCCGACTGAGAATACCAGCTTGAGTACCATCTACCGCATACCTCGAAACGGCAGCTCCCCCAATGGCATCCCGATCGGTCGGGCAGTCAGTAACTCGGGAGCATATGTCATGGATCCGCATCAACGCCTCGTCCCGTTGGGGGTTATAGGAGAGTTGGTCGTTACAGGAGATGGCGTGGCACGGGGATACACCGACCCAGAGAGAAACCGCAACCGCTTCATCCAAGTAACCATCAATGGGCAGTCGATGAAGGCCTACCGGACCGGTGACTATGCGCGATATCGCCCAGTAGATGGCCAGCTCGAGTTCTTTGGCCGCATGGATTTCCAGGTCAAGATTCGAGGCCATCGTGTCGAACTGCCTGAAGTGGAACATGCGCTGCTTGCGGATGAGTCCGTAAGCGATGCGGTGGTACTGGTCCGGGAGTCAGAGGGTGAGGACCCGGAGCTTGTCAGCTTCGTCACGATCTTCGGGAACCAGAGTGCTAGTGAGACAGGCCAGCTAGGAAGCGACGGGGATGAAAGTCAAGCCCACAGAAACGGGCACGCAGAGCTATATGACACTGACCCGCCCTTGGATACTAGACACTCGCTAGTGGCGGGCAAGCTTCGCCAACAATTGCAGTCCAAGCTGCCGTCCTACATGGTCCCGTCGGTCATCCGCATTCTTGACAAGATGCCAATCAACGCCAATGGAAAGGTTGATCGCCAAGTCCTTACAGAGAACTCCCATATGCTTGCGCATGGTAGAAAAACGTCTACCCTCCATGTTCCTCCGCGAAATGATGTGGAGCGGATCATTTGCGAAGAGTTTGGAAGCATGCTTGGGACTGACGTGGGGATTACAGATAGCTTCTTCGATCTAGGCGGCCATTCTTTGTTGGCCGCAGGGCTTGTATTTCGACTCAACAAGCGGTTAACCCACAAGATCTGGGTCTATGATTTGATGCAGTCGCCTACGCCAGCTAGTCTCAGCGAGATAATCGCGACAAGAAGTAACTCCGCTCAAAACGCTCCTGCACATCTGGAAACACACTCCCGACCGAACAGCCGATTGACTTTGGTGTTGGTTCACGGCCTCTGGGGTCAGGGCAGCATTTTCTTACCTTTGGTCGAGACATTGGACAAAGCTCTTGACGTCCTCCTTCTTCACGATCCATTCTTCGGAAAACCCGACTGCCCCAACTCTGTGATTGAATGGGCAGAGTTCTATCTACAAGATGTGCTCAAACAGATTCCCGAGGGCCACGCAGTGATTTTCGGTGGTTATTCATTTGGTGGTCTGATAGCATTTGAGATGGCTTCCCTGTGGCGGCGCCGATATGGGATCAACCCTGCCTCTCTGATCCTTTTAGACGCCGCCATTTACACTCCCGTGAAGATCTCGGCTTTTGATAAAGAAAACGAGAATGAAGTGGCGTACGCCATGCAACTATTTGGACAAAACGAAGAAGACTTCGTTCTCAATCATTTCAACAAGGTGGCGCCGCTGATGTATAGCTCTATTCAATCACCCAAACACCACGGCGCATGTCTCTATCTCATCACACCTGAAGCCGCTGTGGCTGGTGCGGCAAACTGGTGGGCTGCCCGCTGTCCTAAGCTTCACACACATTCTCTCCCTTGTTCCCATCAAGCTGTTTTGGGGGATGCCATGGTAGGACGGGTAAGCGCGCTCATTAATGAGCACTGCCGCTGGGTTGTTGAAAGTCTTGATTCTTATGCTTCTTGACCGAGCTCTTCATGAATGGGCGTAAGCGCTGAGTTTATCCAAGAAGAATTAGTAGCAATCGATATTGATTTCATTCTTCACAATAATGAAACTGTAGCTCGGGAAACCCTGTCAAGGATATGCATGAGACGTACATGGGAAATAAAGAGGAGGTTCCCCTGAATGCGAGGAAGCCGCCTTTGAGTGGCTCGACGTGCATTATACATACTCGCAAGATGAAGCTCGGTGAGGAAGCATCAATTTGCTACGAAATTGCTTGGCCAAGCAAAAACAAATACTTGGGCTAAACCATCCGAACACCTTGTCTAATTCTCGAACACTACTGGAATGGGAAACAGAGAAGCTTAAGATCGATGCGTACTACGACATGGTATTTCTGGGAGCCCGTGCACTCCCAGAAACCATACCTTCATTCCCAGGTAACTAGCAGCCTTTAGCCGTTGGTAAAAGTGGACATGGCTATAAAAGTGCGTAAAGGACGAGTTTCTGCGACTATAGTAGCTGGGCCTTTCATAGGTTGTATAAGTATTATCACTCTTGCTCCGTCTCCTGTCTTTGCAATAATAACCCGAACCCCCTCGAGGCGGCGGTCCGTCTTACTCCGTTTGAGTGTGAGCTGCGCATGGATTAACTGGGACGGGAATATGACGCCGGAGCGCGCGTGCTTTGTCACGAAAAGACAGAACGCGATGAAGCCTATCGTGCCTCCCGGCTCGGTCAGCTTGAAAGCTCTGTCCTCCTGATTGGCTCGGTGACTGACTTCTCTTCGAAGCGTACGAGTTCGGTCGTCTTCAACTTCCATCAATAGACGCGGGCAAGAAGTGCAAGGGGACACCCGAAATATGTCGATAAATGGTTTTAAGTCAATGGGCGGCTCTCGGTTTTCCTCGAGGATATCTTCATCTTGCAGGTCATGCGAAGTCTCATTCGGCGGTGGCCGATCTCTTGCGTCCATTTCAGCATGTCTGGTCCATTCTCTCTGTATTTATCCTAGCCAGCTGGCACGGTCTGCCGCGCTCATTGTTTCCCAAATGTGGGCTTGGGGCCGTGCCGAGTTGAGTGGGACAGGCGTGACATTGCTAGACTGGCCGAGCGTCATGGCGGGGAGAGTGATAAAGGCTTATTGGTGTTGTTGTCGTAGGCAAAGGACCTAAACAAAATGAGATTTGACTACGTGAGAGATGACAAGCTACTGACGGAGACGAGCAATTGACTCCCGTGAGACAGTTGCGGGGGAAGCTCCTCCAGTAGGCTCAGTGTGGCCATCACGTGGAACAATCCCAATAGAAACTAATTTTAGGATGTATTGCTCTATGTCTCTTGCTTATACTAACATCTCGTTCTTTTTGACACTGCTGCATGGCATAATGGTCTGCTTTGGCACAAGTGCACGTAGATAAATTTTCGTTTTAGCTTTTGGTGAATGGATATGGCTTTGGACAGCGACTTCAAGGGGAGCCTGTGTATAGCACTACTTAGTCTCCCTTCCCTGAGTCTGCTCACACTCGCTGCCCGTGGAGCAGATTTTCATTGTCGTCCTCGTTCCTTCATCCTGCTATCCCCCCAAATTTTCTGGCTCGTAACCCACACCCTTCATCACAGTCAAGTGTATCCGCCCGCGAAATTGGTTTCTCATTCTCTCGCGACGATATCAAAAAGTTCGACATTTCATAGATCCACCTGAAATCTTGAATCCAAACGGATTTTGGCCCCATATTTGACCAAAAAAACAGAGAAAGGCGCAAATGCAATAGCAATGAATGCCAGAAGACTGTTACCCCAACCTAGTCCCAACCGAGCATAGAGTGGATTTCCAGCGAGAGGGATTAATGCCCCGAACAATGACCGAACCACAGTATTAGCAGCGATTGCACTGGTAGCATAGATGGGGAATGCATCAATTAGATAAATCTGAATCGGAAGGAAAACAAACTCCATCCCGATGGCTAAAAATCCTGTGCCGACTATTGGGATCATCCAGTGGGACTGGGCTTGAGCCGACCAGCCGTACCATAGGAGACCAACGGGAACTAGACAGGAACCTAAAAGTAACGGAGGCAGGCGGTCTTCTGGCTGAGTTGATCCATAGATCTTCTGTTTCTTCCTCACGTACCAGTCTGAAAAAGGGCCGACGGAGAACTGGCCGAAGCAGTATCCAACACCGAATCCTAGGTAAGCTAACCCTGCTTCACCTGAATTGAAGCCATATAGGCTCTCCAGAACTTCAGTGAAGGTTGTTAACAACAGGTACATGTAGCTGTAAATGACCGCGAGGTAGAGAGACAGGATAAGCACAATAGGAGATTGTGTCAACATTTTCGTTGGCCTCGCAATGGAGGTTACGATCAGCTGCCTCCCAGTTTGGCCCTTGTCGAATTTCGTCTGTATATTGCGACCGGTTTCTTGTCGTAGTCTCCTCGCTTTCATGTGAAGAATAGTTGGCGCATATGTCTCTCTCATAAGGCAGTAGCATGCGATCGTGGCTAAACCTTGCTGATTCAACATTAGCACACAAAGATACAGAATAGCCTTGGTCATGTAATACAAGAATTGCTACTAGCCAAAATGTCCATCTCCATCCCGAACGGAGTGCCATATACCCTCCGATAACCGGACCTGCGAGTCTATTGTCAGCTTCGAGCAAGGTAAAAATGCCAAAATTGACATAGTCGTACCGACTGCTGGACCCTGATCAAGCTTGTTAAACATGCTCTAAAAATATTGACAAACGACGAGTCATACCAATAGAGGCCCTACGGCCCAGATTGTGAGGGCTGTACCCCTTCTCTCAACCGACATGAGATCTGCAATAATACCCCCCCCCAGGGTGACTGGCACACAGCCAGAAAGTCCCATGAGCAATCGGAACACGATTAGCATCGGTACATCCACTGATACTGCACAGATAACTGTCGCGATTAAGAAACTGATATTTGACACATGGGTGATTGGAAGCCTCCCATAGATTTCGCTGGTCGGTGAAAATATCAGAGGTCCAATAACAAACCCAACGATGTAAACTGACACCACAAATGTGGAGAGTTGAGAGTTTGTATTGTTAAAGTTGCGCAGCATTTGCGGAACTCCTGGGGTGAAAATGCTCGCTGCCATTGATCTATTTTGAAATTTCAGTTACTACACTTTGGATGTACAATTCATAATTGGAGAGCATACACATTAAATGTATTAAACGATACCAAGGCTATGATTGACCATTTTCGAGCATCAGGCCAGTTCATTGGATTGGAGAGATCGTCTGGTCCATCCCAGTCGATGCAGTTGCTGGTCTCGTCGTCTCCTGGAACTGAATATTCAATTGAAGGCCGTGCATCCTCGCCATGTGCTTCGAACTCGGGTTCAGGTATTCCTTTATTCATGTTCAAGAGAACGTTGATGGAGAATAAAATTGACAAACAAATTGATGGGACTGTGCAGTGGCATGTATCACTAATGGGCTTTCAAAATTGCCACCAAGAAGATGGATACTTCGTATAAATATCCATAAGCTATCGGAGCTCGGAGCTGACAACTCAATTCACCGAATGTAGGCGCTTTGAGGTAGCTGATCTGCTTGCTAGGTACCACGCTGATAGAATGTACATCCATCGGAGCTCGGAGCTCGGAGCTCGGATTTCGGAGCTCGGATTTCGGAGCTCGGAATAGACAAGCACGCGAGAGCAGATGCATTCGCTTCAGCGTAGCTCTGATTTCGTCTCATCATTGGTCGCAGATAGCGAGCTCAAGCGTGAAGGCATATTGCTTTGACTGCAGGTCAACCAAAAGAATTGTATGCGGTCCCATAGTTCTCCCCTTTGCTTCCTGGTATTCTCTTTGCCTAAGCCTAGTCCGGCCGAAAAAAATGTTCATTGTGGCCAATTATGATTTATAATATAATAGCTAACGCATGAACTTGTGCAGCCCCGGAGCGCTCGCTACGAGACTAGGGGTCAGGCAACTCTTGCGCCCGATGAATTTTTCACTCAGTGAGGGAATAATGTAAAGCCACCGGATTCAGTGCAAATCAGTACATATGGTATCGTTCAAGGAGCAATTCTGGTCAGAATTTGGAACTTGAAAGGCTCCAGTGACTCTGCAAACACGACTAACGACCGGTCGAGTATCCCTTTCAGGCGTCGATACATTGTATCTATAGTCAACGGCTAGGAAATTCTGAACGTGGTCACTTTTAATGAATTTCAACCAATCCCCATAGGCTTGCGAGCTCCTAATTTCTGCCGTGTTTGGCTAAGAGCCCGGTATGGGTATTAATTCTTCGGGAAGAGCGCTCTTACAGCATCATTCACCCGATAATGAGGTCCGGCTACTTGAATGTCGATAGCTTACGTGTTAGCTACCATTGTAGGAAGCACGGATGTGTTACTCGAATGATGACACCTTCTGGGGCATGCTCATATTACCAACAATTGCCTAAGAAGGCGACTATTGATTCCTTCTTGATGTACGTTGGTCTGGCGACACAAAGAAAGTGCCTTTTAAGATGAGTTGACATTACAATGAGATATCTTTACCGCCAATAAGGATACCACCACTTGGAGAATCCAGCCTGTTTCAAGCAACGCTATCAGGTGGTTCGAAGTCTTGGCTCTACGCACGTGAATAATAAGGCCCGGAGCTCATTGGAAAAACCGAGACAGGGATTGTAAATTCTTGGTGATCACTTTCTACTTCATGACAGACTAGCTAGCTCATATACAGGAATGATATCGGGTTGGTAATTTAAAGGGCTTGAACACCAATCTCCAGCCTACCAGGATTATTAATCGGTTTCAGGCCCAAATCACGCTGTGTCATGCTGCATCATTTGCCATTCGAGATCTTTACTTGTGGTTATTCCGATAAGCTTTGAAATTGAGTCATTTTTCGAACGATTCCAATTCCGAATTATAGAAATGTTTCGTTCAATATTTGAATGATCCGACCTTGACAATGTGCTAATATGATACGCAGGCAATAATTTTACATGGGTCGATCAGGTTTTGATCGTAAACAACACCGAGAACTCCGGGCCGCTCGTGTGCCAAAACAAGCTTTGATATGAATGACAGCTAAGCGGAAGACCAGACCTAAAATGGGAATCCTTGAAAAGAGATAAATGTTTCCATCCTACAACGATAAAACCTGATTCGGTTACATGAAGTAGCAAGACTTAATTCCGCAATCCTCTAGGTGCCAGGAAATGGACGAAAAATGCCCATCAAAACGGCTTTTCAGGGCAGTCAAAAAATGAGTGTTCTCCCCACGGTGCCAATCACAGTGCCAATCAAAGTTGAGAAAGCCACATGGCTACACCGGCCAGGAGAGTTCCTATCCCAAGTATGACATACATCCAAGTCAATCTTGGATCCATTGTCAAAGGTAACACAGCCATCGCGACGAATATTCCCAAAGAAACAGTTGACAGATAGATAGCCATTATCGATGATCTCATCGACTTCGGTGCTTTTGCATACGCATACTCAATTCCTGCTACCGATGCAAGAATTTCGGAGATAGCGACCAAGATATATGCAGGAGCCTGGAAGAAAACAGATACCTTGTTAGGCAGCTTTCCATCCATACAATCTAGTGCTCGCGGATGATCATAGCAAGGAGGGGCTGCGTAGATCATTTCTTGGATCAAGGCAGCATATAGCATGGAAAGACCACAGATAATGAACCCCCCTGTAATCCTATGGATATGGGAAACGGGAAATCCAAGCCTTCGTAGGAGGGGGAAGACAATGCGATCCAGAATCGGTAGCAGTATGAGGGTTGTGACAGGATCTATGTATGTCATTATATCGTTCGGGATCCCATGAGTCTCCATTGTACCCCCTTGGGAAACGAAGTTTGTGAGGAATTGTGAAAACGCAGCCCAGTAAAACGGATATAGTAAAAATACCCTGCACGCAGACAATGCCATTTTGAGATCATCAATGAATGCATCATCCCACGGAAGTCTTTGAGGTGAGTCTTGTTCCGCTTGAAAGGCCGGTCGTGCATAGTTGATATTGCCTTTCTTCTTGATAATAATCCACAGAGCTCGGCAAACGTTCAATATTATCGATCCATCGGGCGGGTTGCTGAGGTAATGGTCTTGAGTTGCCCAAATTATTGCGAAACCAACGAGAAAAATCGCCGTTGGTAGAGCAAATGCCGCTGAAAATCCATAATTTTGTTCGAGCGCGCTTGAGGCCAAAGCAGCAAAAGAGCCTATATTGATAAACAAAAAGAAAGTGGTGAATATTCTTATACCCATGTCAGTTCTTGCATACTCTTTTTTATTGGAAGCGTCGAACCTTTGGATTGTCAGGTCTTTATCGATGACAACTTTCTCCCCATTCTTAAGCACACGTATGACTCCATTGGGCCCCTTGTATTGCTCTGCGATCAACGAGCTAACGTTTGCCTTGATTCCACCGGTACCAATACCTATCATGAACAAAGATGACAGCAAAGCTAGCAGTGAGAAACCCCTGTCTTGAGCAAAAGGCAGGGAGGATATGAACAACGTCACCAATCCGCAGCTGTAAATGAAGGATGAATATATTATGGTTTTCACGCGTCCAATATATTGTTCAGCAACAATCGCACCCATTATCGGGGTAATGAAACACCAAAGCATGAAGCTCTGGTTGAACAATGTAGCATAAGCTTGCCCAAGCCCTACTTGCGTCAGAATATATAGCAAATGGAAACCTTCGCTTACGTACCAATTCCACCGGGGCGCAAGGGATCACTCCTGGGGATCTGAATGTAATTTTGCATCGGCCCGACAATTCCAAAGTAGGCAAATCTTTCGCAAAGCTCGATTGTAGCGATGTACCAGATAGAGATTGGGAAAGAGTCTGAGACTTTTCTCAGATTATCATGATCACTTGTGATCAGTGGCGATGCAGAGGTCCCATCTGACCTGGCAGACAGGAGTGGAGTGCTAGCGGTCGCAACTCTTGCATCTGTAGGGACCCTACTGGACATCATGCGCAAGTAAACCCTTGAAAGAAATCGATTCTCAGCGGTAAAGCTCTGATGAACCCGGCTGTATGGAGTAGTGCAAGAATGATTGTAGAGAATGTGTCTAGCTCTACCGAAAGAAAAGTCGCTCCCAAAATCATGTGATTTTGCCGCTAGACTAAAAGGATGCACACAACCTTCTTAGAAATAACTATTTCTGTCTGATTAGTTAACTAACTAGAAAGTTTCCGGTCTTATATAAGCGGACCTACAAGGGATCACAGGTGGGGCAATGGGACGAGCCGAGGGGACGAGCCGAGTGAAGGTTTTCCACGAGTCAGTGGGCCTGTGAATTGTACGGTAGTAACACTCGTATACGAGTTCCGAGCAAATTTAAAGAAGCTAGGTTGGGGGCCTTCCTACTGTGACCACTCGTGATTTGATTGTTAAGGTCTGTTCATGCTACGGGACACATATATATATATATATATGTATATATCCATATATACCAATGTGCGTATACGTACTGTTACCGCTTCCACCATCTTGGCACGCGAGTAATGAACAAGTCCAACTCTCCCGCCATCGAGCGTGTCGCCCACCTTCTCCCGGGGCTCTCGTCACGGTTCCCTTTTCTCATGATTCCTCTCTCTCATCAACTTACTCAAACAAAGTTCCGCCAGTTCGTTGTGCTTTAAAACTCGCCCGCGTGTTTATAAGCTGGTGCCGAAGGTGTGTATTTGGAGACAAGATTCCAAGGGAAATGCCAATTTCGAGTAAAGAAATAGATTTCTCAATGAGGTGCTCCCCTTGGCTGCACAGCTGTATTCTTTGGCCTTGAATGATTGCGTGTGATTGTTGGAGTCCCTCGACATCCAGCTTGAAAGATACGATTAGCTCATAATATAGAAGAGTATAGGGGGTATTTCCGTACATGTTCGAAGGTCTTTGAGCAACTATCGGAGTTGTTTCTGCCTGTAGATGCAAAATGCTCGTCGTGTTCTTTTTCTCCACTGAATGACGCATCCTGGTTGGAAACCATTTCACCTTCAACTTGAATCGGAGAAAATGTATTGTCATTTGCCAAAGCACTCAAGTCCTTCGAAAGACAACTTCAATTTTTCTCCTCCTTGTAATTTGGATTGACAACTAACCGGAAACCCAATGATTTCTGCTGTTCTATTCCTCTGCAGCTGCGAACGGCGCGTTTCTGGTACCAATACTTCATTGGGCGGCGTGTCGTGTTCACACTGCAGAAGCCCGGCTTCAGATAATTGATGCAGCTGAATTTGGGGCGCTTGTACTGTCGGCATATAAGAGGGCAATTCGAGCCGTGACTCATCAGATCCGCACCACGCCGTGGGTGGACATTCCCCATTCTGTGATATGTGGGTGAACGATACTGATGCCGAACGAGATCGGTACTCTCTGTCGTCCCCGTTTGTTGCCATTGGGCTTTCCTGTTGCGAGCTGCTGGTCACTTGTTTCCGCCTTTTCGCCCTCTCACCTAATTCGAGTCAAACGGAAGTTATCAAGGCGTGTATTTGCACTTACGAAATTTTCGTTGCGCAACCCGGTTTTGGGACTTCCTTCGCTGAGCATATTCTAGCTCGCTTTCAAGGCTGTTGCATTTCGAACTCGCAAATTCTTCCATGAGGTAAGGTAAACTTGAATCATGCTTCTGTCAAGGACAGGATTGCAGTTGTGTTGCGTTGCTATGACTGGTCGAAGTATGGCTATTCAAGATGTAGGGCGGGTGGATTTCAGTTTGTTCAAGTAAGTGCACAAAATCCCAATTTCCGGCTCCCCAAACAAAGCAAGTCAGGGATCTACTGATGTACTAGTGACGACAGGGCGCAAAACGCAGAGAAATGTTATCAAGCGCCCAGGGTGTGATGCAGGAAATTGCGGCGGAGACATGACCCTTTCCCAACATGGTGTCTACGTGGGTCGGGCTGACGTTGACATGAAATTATCCATGTCCTACGTTACACTATTTTAGCCGAAAGTGTTCTTACTACTTCACCTACCGTATGTAGAGCGCGATGTGTGCTGATTGGGGCCAGTTGAGCCTTTTCGTGTGCACTTTTGATATGGATAATAGTTCTCGTGCCTCGGCTGCCTATGATTTTTCGAACTGGTTGGTTTGTATATTGTCTGCCTCTGTGACTAAAAGACGCATGAAACCAATGGATTATGATTGGCTCGTGTGTCTAGTCTGTTTCCCATGTTCATGGGTTGTAGGGGCTGAAAGTGATTCCTGAATCCCAACGGGTGCGCCTCATGGACAATACGCTAAGATCCCTGCAGCCGCCAACGAGTCATGAGTCGCGACATCACATCCCAAAACTTACCCCACACCCAACTAAAAGTTGGGAGAAGAGGGAGTATTTGTCTTAGGTACGGCGGAGAGTCAGTGCACATGCTACTATACGTGCCGAATTCAGGCAAGTTCATTTACCCTTTGACCGTCGGCGACATCATTTCTCAAATGTGAAAGTTACTTTACGCTTGTCCTCATCTTATACAGCGTATGCGGCATACAAGAGTCTAGAGCATCTCGGGGGACTAGCCCTAGCTGACGACTTAACGCTCGCGATAGCTCGGTTCAACATCGGAGTTCACTGCGCCACGACTGAGCTCTCCAATGAGCAGTGGGGCAAATAGACCAATCCGTAAATCATTGCGTTTCCTGCTCGCTCCATTATATGACGTGCCACTGTCGGTTATTAGGTGGGCAATGTAACGTGAGACAGGGATATTTTTGTCGATCGGGCCACGGATAAAGCCACTTGACCGTTAGAAAGGATGTTTCATAAGGCGAGTTACAGGTGTCCACCGGGTTCCTGAGCTGCGATTTTCGCGTGTTGATTCACAATTTCATTTCCGATTACTCCTTGATGGGCAGGGACCCACCTGAATTATGTTGGGATGCCTCTGTCTGCCGGCCGCCGAATCAGGTCGATACAGCCTACCAGGTAGAGCTGCCCGACGGCATCCGCGGCCGACTGAGTGCTTTAAGTGCCGCTTGACTGCATATGAAGACAATCACTCCGTTCTTCGCTTGCCCAGCCCATGGCCAGTGCCATATCAAAGGCTCGAAGCTCGGCTGCATACATGGTAGCCGTACTATTGTCACCCATCCGTCTATGACCGCGCGTTGGTCCTCTAGGTTCGGTGTTGGTGAGCACAAATCTGGCGCACTTTCGTGTTGGCACGCATAGAAATTCACCTGAGAGAGACCTGCTTGTATTGTTCCTGAAAGAAAAGGTTCTGCGAATGCCGGTAGTCAGAACGCCTTTTCAATGAAGATGCTGACGTAATAACTTTGATCGGCTGCGTTTATGCTGCTTTGTCCCTCCCAATCACTAGTTCGCAAAGACGACATTGTGCCAAATCGCAAGAATTGGGACGAAAAATAGGATATTACTTTACTAGGCTATAGTCGTCTAGGACCACCTTTTCCAACTCGATCAACACGGAACCGCGACTCCGCCCAAAAGCCCACCTTGTTCGCGCTGAGTTTGGCGAGCGCGCAATCATACGCCTGGGGGAGGCGTTAGATGCGTATATCCCGACGCCAGTCGATGTGAAGTCTCGCCCATTCTTTATGCCGGTGGAAGATGGGTTCTCGATCGCAGGTCGTGGCACAGTAGCCACGGGCCGTGTGGAGCGTGGCACGATCCGGGTCGGCGACACAGTCGAGGTCGTGGGTATGGGCTCAACGGCCCAGACGATATGCATTGGCGTGGAGATGTTCAAGAAGCAGCTAGACCTGGCCTGGGCAGGCGAAAACGTAGGTATCCTGCTGCGTGGGCTCAAGCGTGGGGACGTGGGGCGCGGTCATGTGCTGGCGATGCCAGGCACTACCTATTGGCATACGGATTTCAGAGCAGAGGTGTACGTCCTCTGTACTTGATCTCAGTTTATGAAGTCCCGCATCAATTCAAATTGTTTGAAGAGATACCAAGTTACAAAGTCTTTCGCGCCGTCCAGAGGTTCCTTTCGATTCTGAACTGGCGTTGGAAAGTAGGGACCCTATTCAAAATCTAGAATCAGCACGCTTTCGGTGCATACAAGTTGAGGACGAAGAAAGGACCAAAAATTTCCCATCTCTACTTTGTTTGCCGCGGGGGAGATCATTGTGGCGGAAGTCTCGCGACACCCTTTTGGTTTTCGCTGTTGCGATTGAGGGTCCCTTTAGTCATCTTCCTGGAAGCCAATCAACAACCTAATGTAACGAGCCTCACCTAACTAGTTAGTCTGACTATTCAGGAAGCTGACTAAATACACAGGTACCTCCAGATTCGGGAATTGATCTGAGAATTATGTTTAGCCCAATTGCCATCCTATCATTCCTTAAACGTTTTCGCTTGACCACCATAGGTCATTACTTATTTTGTGACCTGCTAAGGGAGAGATAATAGGTGAAGGCTAAATTCATTGCATAACTGGGAAGCGATGTACGATCTATTGAGACGTCCTGGATTGCACTCGAATATACAGACATAAATAGACCGAGTCCACGAATCACAGGGCTCGTAATCGCTTTGACCGACGTAGTGTAGGTTTGATCATGGAAGATTTCAATTCGCCCGACAGCCCCTTTCCCCTCAGTTCTCCCCAAGGCAGCTCTTCTGGGGGGCGCCCGCGTTTTCGAGGTGAGCGCGTCCCATGCAGTGATGAAGACCCCAGCTTAGGATCAGGTTCTCGATTTGCCGCTTTTGCTGCTCCCCTCGTCACTCGCCCGCTAAGAATCTCCGCCAAGTTTGAACCGGTGCTCGTCATTGGACATCCAGCAGAGGCGAGAAATTCATTGCTAGGAGGGCAGGTTGATGGCTTCATGGCGGTGATAGGACCCGGTTCCATCAATCGAGGGTCTATATTTGCCATATCAAAATCAAGAGAGGAGGCGGGAGTTTCGGTGCCCTGCCGAGTCTCCGGCTCCGTAGACGCGTCTCTGGAGGAACCGTCGCTAGGGTTAAACTGTGGCATTCTGGGGAGGTGACACAATTTGATCTTGATATCGTACATGTGCTCAATGTTGGCGTGGGCCAAAAATTCGGTGATTTTGGCAAACGTCGGAAGATTGCGACAGGCCTCCCAGGTGCAGCTGATTCCGTCGTGAGCATCAACACGGTTGCCTCGCCTGCTGGGCTCGCAAAGCCTCAGGAGCGCGACCATGTCCTTGGTTACCTGGATGCGACGCGCGAGCAGCTTGTCCTCGTCATAATTCTCCGCTTCAGGTCCGTAAAAGTTCTCCACGAGGCGAGCCCATTCAAGGAAAACGTACGTCGGGGTAGGCAACTCCCAGTCCTCATCGTCAGAACTGCCCGCATCGCATGATTCAGTATCAGGATCGCCAAGAAGCTGTTTGATCTGTCGGTCGACTTCGAGTACAGGTGCGTTACGGAAATAATCCTTTCTGGCGGTCTCTCGAGTATCGGTTGCCAAAGTCTTGCGAAGCTTGGTCATTTCTCTGTCGACAGCTTTGTGATGTTGATAAAGGTGTGGAAAGGGCTTTTCGGCATTCTTCACAGTGCCAGCCAGAGATCGCATCTCCGCCATAAGCTGTCTCTTTTCTCGTTTCAACTCAAGCATTTCCGGATGTCGGCGAATAGCACGTTTATGTGTGTCGGTAAGCTCGGACGGCGCTCACGGGTCCCTCTTCCTAAGCATACTGCCAGCGACGCGCAATAAACCCTCCTGAGGCGGCCGGAGGAGAACAACATGTTGGAGATCACGTGCAATGAACTGTGACTGGTAGTGTCTTTCGAAGACCGCGTCACCCGACTGGCCAAGCACTCTCTGCCGCTCCTGGCTAGCGAAATTCCCTGTCCGCGACTAGTCAGACCTATTACGAACTCTGTAGAATGATGGTAAAGTTCCGGAGATTTGGCACGGGAGTGACTCACGATTGACTTCATTTGCGACCCAACGGCGAAAATTGTAATGTCCAATATCGTTTTCGAATCGAGCATATCGACCTAACTCTTGAAGCGCCCGTCGACTAGACTCATAAGTCATCGGCAACGACGGGTGAAGCCCATAGCCACACGTCGTGCGATTAAACCGCCGAAGGAGAGGCATGTTAAGAACCTCTGGCTTCCAATGGAGCGGGAGGGAGGAACTACGTTTTGGGACTCGGAGCCGCCAAATGAGCTCCGGTGTGAGTTCGGCATTAACAAATGCTCCATCTCGAAAAGCGAAAGAAATGATTTGAGTGATCGGACAATATGCCAGTTGTTAATCGCCATGTATGAAAAATTTGGTTCTGGCGGTGACTGTCAGTAGTGAATCCGATGCTCCAGCATTTGAGACTATAACCACGCTTACTCATCAGCACCTTCCGGCCGACCTTTCAGGTTACGAAACTCTATGACCGCACAGAGAACGTCACGTTTGCTCTGGGGGTCGCGTAGATAAAAGAGCTCAATGTCGCGATAGCAGACCGAGTCTGGAAGGTCTGTCACGGGGATATGTTTCGGAAGATCACTCTGAAAAGTGGGATATTGTTTGCGCTTGCTCAGGGAGGAGTCGCCGGGTAGAGAGGTGTTCTGTGGAAGCAAGACGCCAGGTCGGGCCCCGGTAATGGCGGACCAGAGTTGGATGGTAGCGAATTGGACGATCATACTTCCGTGACGAAAAAACCGCGAATTGACCAGTGATGCCGATAGATCACACAAAAGACATCCACATCTAGAGTATTCTTGCCCTTTGTTCGTCTGGAAATTTTGCGCTCAGCCGGAAATACGCCATTAAGAAACTATACTCTAGTTAGCCCAATCCCCTTCAGAACAGAAGAAGCAACCGTACGCGTCGCATCTGCGTATGAACATCATCATTAACACTACGACGGGCGAATAGTTGGAAGTATTGACAAAGGCGGCGCCAGTATTCGTCGTACGATTGAAGTGCTTTCTCTCGTGATGTTTTGAACATCCAGTCGAAAAAGTTCATGTAAATAGCTTGATCTTCCAGCAGAAGGTAGTTCATGTAGTCCTGGTTCGATTGAATGCAAAATCTATTTCAGTGTTATTCCCCAGCCGCAAGGTTTATTTCATCAGGGTCAACTCACTTCGGCCAGTACCGTTCGACCGTGGCGATTCCTATCAGCGTTCTTGGCTTGAAGTTTGGAGGAAGCCATCCAAGGCTCCGGAAATGTTTCAGTCTGGCTCGAGTTTCCTCGCAAAAGATGGGGTCGGTCCAGTACTGGTGCTCATCAACTTGAGCTGGAGGTATGGACACAGGCGCCATGAGGAGAAGTGGGATAAATGGCCAGGGATCGGGTTGTGCGATAGGAGTTTTGGGAGTCAAATATGTCAAGGTCGATCAAGGCAACGGAGTTGAGACGAGAGGAGGGCGTTGAAAGACCCCCCAGAAGAGAGGGCGGACGAAGCATCTTATGAGCGCTCGACCAGGCTGGGCAAAATGGAGGGGGCATTTGGTTTGGAGGCAGAAGGGAGCCATTTTCGGCATCGTTTGGTCGCCAGTGGAAACGAGGGGAACAATCGTTGAAGTCAAGCGCCAACAACAGGACGAGAGGAGGATGACTAACAGTCCTGGTTGGGTGCAGAATAGGGAGCTGTACAGGGCAGCGGGCGGTCAAGCGGCAGCTGGCCGTCCAAAGTTACGGATGGAAAGGCGGCCGTTTCTGGCGCCAGAGGCTGTCATTGTAGGCGTCGATTTCACAGGTCCCTATATTCTAGGTGTAATTTGTAGGCTTAGGTACTGTGGGCCGTGGGGAGTAGGTTGGGCCCCATGACAATAGAGATGGAAATACCCCGCACGAACTGAGGCTGAGAATGACCGTCTTTCATTTACTTGCAAAACAAACGGTTGACAAGATAATAGAATGAGGGAAATACGATATTTCTGGGGGCCGAACTGGTGTTCGGGTCGGCCTTTGCGGTGATTTCCACCAGAGTGTGAGACTGATGGGACATGGTCGAGATAGTATGTAGACCTGTCGCGTCTATTTAAAGCTCTTGCATTCATTTTTTCATTGACAGTTGCGAATCTCCAATCTCCACCTAGCCCCACTGATCAGCGACGTCATTGGCTCGTTGCATGCCTCATTGATGACCTGCTGAACAGGTGCAGAGCCCCTGTACTGTGATACTGTGGTATCTATCCATGGCAATGAGATTATTGGAAGGAGCTCACGATGCAAGAAGGAACGACTGGGCTTAACAGGTGTAGACCTCGAAACCAATAAATGGCGGTGGCATGCGGCTCCCCCTGGCCATCCTCTCAAACCAGCCTGTTTTCCCCTTATCCCCCATCACCTCTCAATTGCTCAGATGCCTCAGCAGAAGATATCCCCGCTCAAGACCTATTTTGACGAGTTAGAAGAGACCAACGGCGATGACGAATGCAGGGCCTGGTTAGATAAACTTTTTGACTCCAAAGCTGAACTGGCGGTTTTTGTCGCTGGACGAAAAGGAGGGGGAACTGGGGCATACGTTGGTTTTCTCAAGGGTTCCTTCAACATCAGCTTCCGCTTCAGCTTCGACGATGGACGCCCGGATGTCATTATCCGGTTTCCGAAGCCCGGACATACCGCTACGGCTTATAGGGACGAAAAAGTTGTGAATGAGGTCCGGATCATGGAATACCTCCAGCAGAGCACTGATATCCCGATTCCTCGTGTTCACAGCTGGGGCTTAACTTCCGAGAGTCCATTACACCTTGGTCCATTCATCATCATGGATTATGTCAACGGTACACTTCTATCGACTATCTTGAAACAACCCGATCAAGTAATGGTTCTGAACCCGAACATCGACAACACAGCGTTAGACAAGATCTATCATCAAATCGCCTATTATATGTTCCAGCTTTCTCAACTTAAGTTTGCTCGTATTGGGGCCATCTCGAGGGACCATGCTTCAGGTGCATGGCACGTTACCGGGAGACCCCTGACGTACAATATGAACGAGTTAGCCACTGTCGCCGGCTACCCAGATGATCAATTTCCAACCGCGCCGTTTGACCGTGCAAGCGATTATCTGAGGTCGGTCGCGAACGAGCACTTGACTCACCTTTGGACCCAGCGCAACCTTGCCGACGATGCGGAAATCGCCCGGGAGCGCTTCATTGCCCGTCATCGGTTCGCACAGCTGGTTTCAAAGTACTATCCTGAGGACACCGGGCTATCTATACCCTTCTGCGACGACATGCGTCCCTCGAATATGCTTATAGACCCAGAAACACTCCAGATCACTGCCATTCTCGACCTCGAGTTCACGAATGCCATGCCAGCTGAGTTCACGTATGACCCGCCCTGGTGGCTCTTGCTATCTGGACCGGAAATGTGGCTTGAACGCTGCGCGATGGATGAATTTCTGACTCTCTATGAGCCTAGAATGGAGCAATTTTTGCGAGCTTTAGGGCGAGTGGAAACTGAAATGGCATTGGAGGGCAAACGATCCGATGGGCCGTCTCTCTCCACCCGAATGCGCGATTCATGGAGGACTGGGCGATTTTGGTTCGACTATGCGGCAAGAAAGAGCTTTGATGTAGACACCGTCTATTGGGCTGCATTACATAACGACGGTCCGGGTGTTGAGTTGCTTGATGAGAAGGCACGCGCAGAGATGGAGCCATTCACGCAGGTTAAGATGGAGCAGTTGAAGGCATATAAAGAGGAGTGTACTACTCGGTTTTCTTCAGAGGTATAGATGGAAGATACGGAGCGTCTTGTCTAATTTTCCATCCATCGATGCCCATTTTTCTCCTACATCCATCAAAAATCATGTATGGTGATGTGGTCCCAGGGCTAGGATCACAACTTCCAGGGCGACTGCCAGATCCAGACCACTAGGGATATTTTCATCGTCGAGCACCGCTCCCCATAAGTAACCCATTCTGCGGTTTCATTGACAATGTTGGAGCAGTGACGAATCGCATCGATCGGCTATACAGTTGGTCATACGACATCACTAATATGCACCGAAGCCCCAAATCTCATGTTTATGGCCAGCGCATCATAAATGTAACTTCTGGCGGAGCTTCAGAGGACTGTTCTGGTGGCTGGTCCATTGGATGTCTCGAGATCCGGGTAGGGAGATCTGGGATCGACGGATCGACGGTGGTCAGGAAAGAGAAAGCGGCGAAAAATGAATCAGGTCCAAAAACCGGCCTATTTCCCAGTTTCAGTGCAGTGTCAGATCAGGGTTCAGTCAGTGCTGAGGTCGATAGATCTCTTCCCTTCGTCATTGTTCATGTCGTTTGTCGATATTTCAGTTGGAGTTATTAATTGTGCGCGACCCCGCCTGATCAAATATGCACTGGCAATGATGTCAACCATAAACATGCATGATGGTTATCCCAATTGATGTGCAGCAAACGATTGCGCAGTTAGAAAAAAACAAACATGCTGAAAGTAGAAAATCCGTGTACACCAAGGTCAGTCCAAAGAAAAGAAAAATTCAGCCGAGGGCAATCTGGACATGCTCTGGATAACCTGTCTGATTCTGTCAATAGAACCTGCATCGGGTCAGTGGACCCGATCCGGACCGTTCTCCAAGCTCTCCTCATCAGTGAGGGCAATGTCCGGTATGGGCAGCGGTAGCAGGGAGTTGGAGAAGGTAGCACAAGGGCCGACTTCGGCAGAATAGACGGAGATTGTTCGGCCTGGTCTCGGAGGAGGGTGATGGGATGGGGGGAGGGATTGGGGACCCTGGAGTGTTTTAGTACTTTGGGAGATATGTTCCCGATGATTCAGCTATTTGGAGATGACGATCTAGATAGCTCCAGGTGGATTTGATGGTATAGTTGTAGGATTTCCAATTGTCGCGAACGGGCATTACCCCTCATTATGTCAGCGGATGAGACTACCCCGCTGCGGAGAAGACCCCTGCTTCTGTCCTGGTGGGCTGATGTGATGCTACGCTTTTTTGCAGGGGTGATTCGAGGGTGAATATATTATTAGAATTCATGAGGTGTTGCATTACGAATACAAATCTGGGGAGATATTCAGGTAATATGTCATGTTAAGTTGAATTTAGCTATCTTTTATGACTTACTAGCATTGAAAAGTATCCCCGCACGTTCCTCCGATTGATCCGTCAACCTAATTTCTAAGCTTCAGCTTTACTCCATACTTTGGAGCGAACCCATTTCTTATGCCAAACAATATATCCATGTAGGTACAAGTGGGTACATTGCAAGGTTTATGCTTTATGCAAGAAATCCAAAATGATAGGCCACCAAACCTACGTCGAAACAATGCGTACTTTCCCCCTCCCCCTCTGTCCCTCGTGCGGAGAGAGCATGATCCCCGAGTGGATGCGCCGATCCATCCGGCTTTGCTCTCGCCGGCTCTATGCGTCCCACATCCCAGTCACTCTGAGGGGTGCACAATGTCCTGTTCCCAGTGTTTGTTAAAGATATTGAGAGGGGCTGGTTCAGGTTGGTCGTCTATATAATGAGCTCCATTTGCTGCTGAAATCTCATTATTTTTCTACTTCCATCCCATCGCCTTCATCACTCTACCACCACACTTCACTGTAAGTAAATGACTTCACCTATTATCTCCTTCTTATACTTGCCCTCTATACCCTGTCAGGTATCAAGCCTGGCCCTTGGCCTGCAAGAGTCTCCACTCTCTCCGCTTCTCATCCGGTTTTTCTCCAACGCCGTTTTGGGACATTGACTTCATCACCTTCGTATAAAATGAAGCTAATCCCTCCTCTCTAGTTTGAAATATTTCCTTCAAGACATCTTGAATAATATTCTAAAAATCATTCACAATGGTATTTATTCGCTCCCTATCCCGTCAACTGAGACGGCCTTTTCTCTCAACTGGCTGCCTTAAGCCCTCTGTGGCCCCTGGTTCTTTCGCTTGGGCTTCACCTTTGGCTGGCTCCATTTCCGGTGCACGCATGCTAACCACATCTGCCAATCTACAGGGCAAAGTTCTTTTGGTTCTCTACGATGTAAGTCAATTCCAGCTGTCTTGCATGTTTCAATCGCTAATATAGCAATAGGGTGGTGAGCACTCCAAGCAGCAGCCTAAGCTGCTCGGTACCACTGAGAACGAGCTCGGCATTCGCAAGTGGCTCGAGGAGCAAGGTCACACCCTGGTGACCACCTCCGACAAGGAGGGCGAGAACTCCACTTTCGACAAGGAGCTCGTTGATGCCGAAGTTATCATCACCACTCCGTTCGTTCTATCTAGTACCACCAGTGTTGCTAGAACCCCAGCTAATCGCAATACAGCTTCCACCCCGGTTACCTCACCGCTGAGCGCCTGGCCAAGGCCAAGAAGCTCAAGCTCGCCGTCACTGCCGGTATCGGTTCTGACCACGTTGACCTGAACGCCGCCAACACCACCAACGGCGGTATCACCGTCGCCGAGGTCACTGGCTCCAACGTCGTCTCCGTCGCTGAGCACGTCGTCATGACCATCCTCCTTCTCGTCCGCAACTTCGTCCCTGCCCACGAGCAGATCAAGAACGGTGACTGGAACGTCGCCGCCGTTGCCAAGAACGAGTACGACCTCGAGGGCAAGGTCGTCGGTACCGTCGCCGTCGGCCGTATCGGTGAGCGTGTCCTCCGCCGCCTCAAGCCCTTCGACTGCAAGGAGCTCCTCTACTACGATTACCAGCCCCTCTCCCCCGAGACCGAGAAGGAGATCGGTTGCCGTCGTGTCGATGACCTTGAGGAGATGCTCGCCCAGTGTGACGTTGTCACCATCAACTGCCCCTTGCACGAGAAGACCCGCGGTCTCTTCAACAAGGACCTCATCTCCAAGATGAAGCCCGGTGCTTGGCTCGTCAACACTGCCCGTGGCGCCATCGTCGTCAAGGAGGATGTCGCCGAGGCCCTCAAGTCTGGCCACCTCCGTGGCTACGGTGGTGATGTCTGGTTCCCCCAGCCCGCTCCTAAGGACCACCCTCTCCGCTACGCCGAGCACCCCTGGGGTGGCGGTAACGGTATGGTTCCCCACATGTCCGGTACCTCCATCGATGCTCAGGTCCGCTATGCCAATGGCACCAAGAACATCCTTGAGAGCTACTTCTCTGGCCGTGAGGACTACCGCCCTGAGGACTTGATTGTCCACAAGGGTAAGTATGCTACCAAGGCCTACGGTCAGCGCAAGTAGATTGTCCTGATGTGACGGTGAAAAAGTCTCTTGGCTGTGACTCGTCTTTTTCTTGATTTTCCATGTTTATAGTCTGAGTAGCATCTCTTACGATACCAATGAATAATTTCTCTATTTCGATTTTTCCCACCTTGACTATTTCCCACATTGACTACAATGTAGAAGCAGTTCTGCAACATAGAGTGGCTTCTCCAAGTCGATGGGCGGAGCAAATATGATTTTGTACCTTTATTCAACATCCTCATGGACATATAACAATGAAAGCAAAACGCAACGCTATGTTGTATTGACAGTAATCAAGTCTGCAATCCAGAGACAGACCTTCTATCCCAAACACCAAACCCCAAGAAATGCAGATGTAGACAAAATGCCCTAGCTCAATGCAATACCCTCTCATCACCCCCACGCCCTCCATCCCTACGCCCCCCGCTCTCCTCGTCACTATCATCCATAAATCCCTCTTCCAACTCCCGACTCAATCGAATCTCCGCTTCAGCCAGGGAATCCCGTCTCCGCTCTAGCGCACCTCGCCTCGCTGAATCCGCGTTCATCCCGGTCAGGACCTCCCCTTCTTCGTCGTCAATGCTGACGTTGTCGTGGTCATTAATCCGTGCACCCCATCGCCACCGTGATGGAAGGAAGAAATACATCACTTGGTCAGCTATGCGATCGCGTAAAGACCGTGTGTGTGCGGAGATAGAGTGTAGTGGGAGGTACTGCGAGTAGCGCTGGTGGTAGCGGCGGAAGATGGGAATTAAGATGCATGAGAGGAGGATGTAGATTGATAGGGCGATCGCAGCGGGGATGAGGATTGTCTGTGAGGTTTGATCAGATTGGTTTCACTTTGGTCGGATCTAAGGAATGAGGGTTGCATGTCAGACAGAATAGGGGGTTATGCGCGCACCTTGGCAAAGACACCCGATGACCCCATTCTGGATATATTTTTGAAGCCCAAGATAGAAATGGGTAGAGAGTATGTGTTGAGTGTTGACTCTTGAGAGTCTAGGTTAAGGAAGATTGCGGAGGACGGAGGTCGGAGGCCGATCGGCAAATGTCTGGGGGAAACAACACGCGGTAGGATCGGCAGATCGACAACGAACTGATTGCTTTATCGCACGTGTTATCACTTTGTCTTGGATTTTATTCTACAGGTATGATTTAAACATTGCGTAGAGAGGTTTTATCAAAATATTCTACCGGCTATTCTACTGGCTATTCTACCGGCTAGGTGCAGGTGGTTTACAGCCTGGCAACTTTAAGATATATAGCCCCGCCATCGACAGAGCCTTACACAGTATTGATGTGAGACTTGTCACCGGTAGAGTGCAGCTCTGAAAACAACAGTCACCAGGGCCGTAAACTGTTCGATACTTTGATCTGCACCTAGGCGCTGGCATCTAATATGTCAGGATATAATCTACTGAGTATGCCAACCCAGACATGCATCAGTTCAGGACGGCAGGGTACATAGACTCAGTATTGTCTTCTTGATTATGTCTGACTGGACCCTGACATTGCCCGGGCACTACAACCTAAGCCCATGGAAGAATACCTACTCCGTAAAGAATCGGACTATTCATAGAGCTTTCTGGTTCTTTCATTTTGCGTATCCGGTCCATAACCGTATGACCAAAGACAGCGGACAGCCACGCTATCACTGGCACTTGAGCCCCCCGTAATAGTCTTTGTCTCTGCATTGTAGGGTAGGTAGGTCTGAGGTTCTTCTTCCCGAATCAGCTTCGGTGTAAACTCATTCTGATCATCTATAGGAGACCAAGCCGTGACGGATATATTTCCTCACTCACCTGAGTCACCTCCATCGGATGTCATTCCCGACTTGCCAATACAGCTCACCATAAACCTTGGAATCATGCCATTCATATCGTGTTATGGATTCCCTTTCATCATAATTCCGTGACCTGAATGTCCAAGAAAGTCCACGTAGTACGAATATGGGCCATGTTGTACTCAGTTTCTCCTTATGACCTCTTCATGGACCACACGATGAGTGAGGCAGATATGTAGTCATTCATTGATTCAATGCATGTAGCAGTCTAGACTGATCTGACTGGACCACGAGATCAAGCCAGTTCATATCGATTCATTGTTGTCATAAAGACCGCTCATTCGAAGTGCATGGGTCGTCTTAAAATACAGACACGTGATCACCATCACGTGCACGGTCGGGGAGTTTCTCCGGACCCAAAGCCCCCTAATAATATCAATAGACCCGATTAGAAGACGCTCGGGCTTTGATCCTGGCGTCAAACTGGACTTGACATCTGCAAACAGGTTGCAGGTTAATTTCCTGTTCTCTCATTTAATCTCTGTGGGGTGAGTGTCCTGACCCCTTACCCCTCGTCCCCTCGTCCCCTCGTGTCGCGACACTCCGCTGGAGCGGGTATACTAACTAGCCAGGGAGGGACAACAGATGCCACTTTCGCCCATTTTGAATGTTAATTGTTTTCGCCCACACCTTTGCGATCCACGGCGCTTTACCGCGAAACAAACGCTTCCATATTTAAATACCGTCTGAGAGTGCTGAACGGGCCCATATGCTGCGCCCTGCCTCATCTCAGTGACGCTCGCCAAAATGCCAGCCAGTTCACAAAACGACAAGTCTAGACAAGCATCGACTGGGAAATCCTTCTTCGGACGCAAGTTGTACAAAGAGAAGCCGGCAGAAGATCGACACGATAACTATGCTGGTTCCTACGACAGCTTGGCACCTCCGGGGAGCGCTGCCGGTTCACGCTCGTCCCGCTATTCGAAGCGCTCTTCGATCCAGTCTGTGGACCTGACCCATGATTTGGACCCAAGCAGTATCGCATCTACTGCGGGAGTTATCACATCTATCCCATTCGAAAGCCTTCCTTCCGATACCAGAACCCCGATTCCGATCGATAGCATGTCCCGCCCAAGTTCGTCGCGCCACGAGGCTTCGCCCAACCACCTCGGCAAGACAGGGGGGACTATCATCAGTATCCGACGTGGACCTCTACATCTGCGCCGAATGGGTCCCCCTCACATCCCTCTGGTCCTCGACCGCCTCCGCATACCTCACACAACAACATAGCTAATAGCAATTCCGTTGATCGAGGAGCCAGACAACAATGGGCACGCCCAGGCAGCTCCGCAGCGAACAATGGACCCAACTACAATGGCTCCTCTATCGATTCATCCTCCAACTCCCGCATCTCCCTCGACCAAACCAGCATCTACTCTTCCGTTTCTTCTAACACGCGCGGTTCGAGCTACTTCTCCTCGGACAACTCCTCTCGCACTCTTACAACCTCACATTCTGGTGATCGCAATACCATGTTTCCCAGCTCCAGTTCAGGCCGCTTGTCAAATTCAGGGTCTAATCACCAAATCTCCGCACCGGCCGCTGTCCCCCGGCCGCAAGATACCTATCTCACTCGACCGAGAGATGACCGCATAGTCGACCAGCTCTTTCTGGAACTGATGCAAAAGCGAGGGTGGCAAAATCTGCCCGAACAGGCCAAGCGGCAGATGCTGTCCTATCCGGCGTCAAAGAAGTGGACCTTGGTACACCAGGATCGTCTGACAGAGCTACAAGGAGAGCATAAGAGACGGCAAAATGCGCGACAAACGCATGGCCACGATGGCCTGTCCGGGCTGCTTGAACGTGCCGATGAAGAGGGTAGCCCTGAGTGGTATGTGAAGAAGGTGATGGATGACACCATCACATCCAAGCAGCTCGCGAGTTTGAGTGTCAGTTTGCGGACACAGCCCATCAGGTATGATTCTCTATTTCAGATTGGTATATTTCATTTCACTAATCACGGCACACAGCTGGGTGAAAGCCTTTGTTGAAGCGCAGGGTCAAATAGCTTTGACCAATGTCCTCTTGAAGATCAACCGAAGAAAAGCCTCTGGTCCTGTTCCGGCTCCGCCAACGGGGGATAGGGATCTAGACCGGGAATATGACATTGCCAAATGTCTGAAAGGCCTGATCAATAACAAGTACGGTGCAGACGATGCCCTCGAGCATCAAAACGTGCTAGTTGCGCTTGTCAGCTCGTTGTCATCCCCACGTCTGAATACCCGGAAACTAGTCAGCGAGATTCTCACTTTCCTCTGTCACTGGGGCGATGGCCAGGGTCACCAAAAGGTGCTGCAAGCCATGGATAAGGTCAAGCATGATCACAACGAAACTGGTCGCTTCGATGCTTGGATGCGCATTGTTGAGGTTACCATCGATGGCCGCGGAAAGATGGGAAGTCTGGTCGGTGCCAGCGACGAGTACCGCAGCGGAGGCATCGGCATGGAGAACACACTCATGGAGTACGCGGTTTCTACCATGATCCTCGTGAACATGTTGGTGGATGGCGCGGAAACAGATCTGCAGCTGCGTTGCCACATTCGCGCGCAATTCACATCATGTGGCATCAAGCGGTTGTTAACGAAGATGGAGGGATTCCAGTATGATGTTATCGACAAGCAAATCGAGCGATTCCGAGAAAATGAGGCCATTGATTATGAGGATCTTCTCCAGCGGGAGAGTAGCAGCATGAAGGACAGCGTCGAGGGCGATGTCAAGGACATGAACGATCCCATGCAAATTGTGGATGCAATCTCGTCCAAGATTGATGGAAGCCGGTCCCACGATTACTTCCTCTCGGCTATGCAGCATATGCTGCTAATCCGGGAGAACTCTGGCGAGGAAAGCCTGCGTATGTTCCAGCTGGTCGATGCCATGCTGAGTTACGTCGCCATGGATCGGAGGCTACCCGATCTGGATCTCCGTCAAGGTCTGACCTTCACTGTGCAGAGCTTGCTAGACCGACTGCACACTGATGCTGAGGCAAGGCGGGTTTACGATGAGTCTCTCGAGGCCCGACAGATTGCCGAGGCAGCCATTGCGGAGCGCGATGAGATGAAAGCGCAGATCGAGCTTGGCGCAGAGGGCTTAGTCTTGAAGCTGCAAAAGCAAATTGACGAGCAGGCTGGTATCATTGAGTTACAGCAACGGCAGAATGAATCTTTCAAGGCTGAAATTGCCGAAGTACAACGACTGCGAGCTCAGGAGTTACAGCGCAATGAGCTGGAAACTCGCGAACTATACCTCATGCTCCGAGATGCCCAGGATATTGCTGCGGCCAATGCTCGCAAGGCCAATAATCCTGAGACCGCGGAGGGCGCAGATCCAGCTCAGATGCCTGGGATTATGGACAGGGAACGACTTATGGAACGTTTGGAGCGTCAGCTCGAGCGAACCAAGACCCAGTTCAAGCTGGAAGGTAAGGTCTGGGGCCAGCATGGACCCTCTGATCGCCTCCGCGAGCTCCGCGAGAAGATGGATGGTGAAGCAGATGACAGCGAAGAGTTTGCCGAGAAGACCCGTCGAACCCTGGATCCTAGTTCTTTGGGATCTGTCTACCGGAAGCGCAGCCATCACCCTGGAATGGACTCGTCCTTGGAAGAGGAAGTCCAAACATCAGTGGATGAGAATGGCGAGCCAATCTATGAGCAGCCTCGCTTGGTGGAGATGCATCGTCCTCGTTTGGATCCTGCCCAGGCTTCTGGTTTACTAGGGGAGCTTGCTTCTAAGGTTCCTAAGTTTGATGCTGAAGATCTGGATGCAATTGAAGAAGACCCGGTGCTCGATCCAGTAGATGCAGACGCCGATGCAAAGGCCATGCCTCCTCCTCCCCCTCCACCCCCCCCAGGGGGCGCCATCACTCCTCCCCCTCCACCCCCACCCGGCGGTATGGCTGTTCCCCCACCACCACCCCCTCCAGGAGGGAAGATCCTTCCACCTCCTCCTCCCCCGGGTGGAAAGGTTGGTTTGCCCCCTCCACCGCCGCCTGGAGGAATGGCTTTACCGCCGCCTCCTCCGCCCGGTGGTGCCAAGGGCATTCCTGGGCTGCCGCCCCCACCTCCGCCTCCCGGTGGGAGAGTTGGACTGCCTCCGCCGCCACCTCCAGGTGGTGGTGGAATTGCTCCTCCGCCCCCTCCCCCTATGGCTGGCGCCAGGGGACTAATGATTCCGCCGCCGCCGCCGCCCAGCGCTCCTTTGGGCGCAGGGTGGAGACCGGCATACATGGTTGGGGATGTTTCACCGTCTACAATTCACATGCCGTCCATCCGACCTAAGAAGAAGCTCAAGGCCCTGCACTGGGACAAGGTCGACACTCCTCAAGTGACTGTTTGGGCTGGTCATGCACCGACCGCTGAACAGAAGGAAGAGAAATACACCGAGCTTGCTAAGAAGGGTGTATTAGATGAAGTTGAGCGACTGTTCCTGGCCAAGGAAACGAAGATCTTCGGAGCTAGTACTGCTGCAAAGCAGCGCACAGCGAAGAAACAGATCATCTCGAACGATTTGTCCAAGAATTTCCAAATTGCTCTGTCTAAATTCTCCCAATACCCGGCCGAGGAAGTGACCCGAATGATCATTCAGTGCGACAAGGACATCCTGGACAACGTCGTTGTCATGGACTTTTTGCAAAGAGAAGAAATGTGCAATATACCAGAGAATGTCGTCAAACTTATGGCGCCTTATAGCAAGGATTGGACGGGGCCTGGCGCTGCCAATTCCGAGCGTGAACAGGATCCATCTGAGCTCACTCGCGAAGATCAGATCTATCTCTACACTGCCTTCGAGCTCAATCACTACTGGAAAGCAAGGAACAGAGCTCTTGCACTGACGCGCTCCTACGAACCGGAGTACGAGCACATATCCGCGAAGCTGAAAGAAGTTGCGAAAGTCAGCGACTCCTTGCGGGACTCTGTTTCATTGATGAACGTGCTGGGTCTAATTCTTGACATTGGAAATTTCATGAACGATGCCAACAAGCAAGCTCAAGGCTTCAAGCTGAGCTCCTTGGCCCGTCTAGGCATGGTCAAAGACGACAAGAATGAGACTACCTTTGCCGATCTGGTCGAGCGTATCGTGCGCAACCAGTACCCGGAGTGGGAGGGCTTCCTCGATGAGATCAGCGGTGTCATCGGCCTGCAGAAGGTCAATGTCGATCAGCTTCGCACTGACGCCATGAAGTACATCAGCAACATTAAGAATGTGCAGTCGAGCTTGGACGCTGGTAACCTGAGTGATCCCAAGAGGTTCCACCCTCAGGATCGTGTCAGCCAGATCGTCCAGCGGTCCATGAAGGACGCCAGACGGAAGGCTGAGCAATTGCAGCTCTACCTTGAGGAGATGGTCAAAGCTTATGATGATATCATGGTCTTCTACGGCGAAGATAACGCAGACGAGAATGCCAGACGCGACTTCTTCGCTAAGTTGAGCTCATTCCTGGTCGAATGGAAGAAATCCAGAGAGAAGAACATAGCTCTCGAAGAGTCAAGGAAGCGCACAGAAGCATCTCTCGCCCGCAAGCGACTCAACGTCAATCCCGCAAACCCCGCCCAGGCCACAGACGCCGCCCAATCGCCCGCCACGAGTGGTGCCATGGACTCGCTGCTCGAGAAATTGCGTGCTGCAGCTCCCCAAGCCAAGGACCAACGGGACCGCCGCCGCCGTGCTCGCTTGAAGGAGCGACACAACGTCCGCGTGGCTTCAGGCTCGAAGCCGCCTGAGGATGCGGCTGAAGAAGGCGAGGCTGGAGCCGACAAGCCGTCCAATGGCGTAGCCGATGACGAGCACGGCCTTCTCAGCCCTCCGGACGCTGATGATGAGGGTAAGGAGGGTAACAAAGAGGAAGGCCGAGTGTCCGAAGGCGAAGACGTCGCCGAGCGTGCTGCGAATCTGCTCCTCGGTCTGAGGAGTAATTCCGATGCAGGGGGCGGCGAGCGCCAAAGACGCAGAAGAGAGAGTGCGGATGAAGAGCGTCGAAGTCGCCGCATGAGACGCCGCAATCCCGCGACAAACGGAAGCAAGGATAGTGCCGATGGCTCTGGTGGTCTTGCTACCGTTCAAGAGCCTGGTTCTCCTTCGCAAAGAGACTCCTCCCTCACCGATGAGCACCAACTTCCCAGTCCACCCGATGATAGTCAACCTCCGCCTTCTATAGTTGTGTCAGAGCAAGACGACTCATTCTCACAGGACCACTCAATTGAGGGATCACCTCCACCCAAAGCGACCGACCCGTCGGATTGAGTCCGTCCCAAACATCGATTCTCACGATGACGCTATGGTTTCAGACCTGATATCCATCGCCATCACCACTACTCCTTACTTTTACAACCTTGATTGTATAATACCCATTTCCTACTTACACTACCTTTTCCGCTGCCTTGATTTGACGAGCCGAGCATGGTGTGACGATACCATTTCTATATTTCTCTGTTTCTTTGGACTGTATCGATTCATGTGCAATCTTTCTCATTTCCTTTTTCGTCCCATCTCGCATACCCTGACAACAACACCCTGTCCCTGTCTCTCCTTGTACATAATCTCTTTTTACCCTCTTCATCTCACGCTATCTGCCATGGAAATGCTGCCATGACTGGAGGGCGTGTCGAATTGCATCTTGAGCCCTGTTCCCTGTTGCCTCTACAGTGTGTTTATATGCTGCTTCGCAGCGCAGGCGTGGTGAAGTCATATGTATGCTGTGTATCCCCAAATAGAGATGCATTAGATGCTCTGATTTGTTTCTTGGATGAGGATCCAATCCCTGTAGGACATCCCATATTGTCGGTTTGTAGTTGTAGAAGTCTCGAATATGGCGTCGCAAAGACGTACACTTGAAAAGTTGGAAGTTGGGGATGTTCTGATGCATCTTCTAATAGTCTACGCCACGTCACTCTGAGCTTAGCTTGTCTTCCTTTACCACTTGAGCTTGACGTATTTCCTCCACTCTCATACAAATGGTCTGATCTCAAGGTCTTATCGGTATAGTTCTTATCAGTCACGTGTCGACCTTATCGCCCGATCTCCGTAAATAAGGTTGAGCCCCGATTCAGACATTCTCGACAACCAATTTACCTTTGGTCAACTGTTGCGCATGCGAGCTTCTCGCCGAGTATTGCGCTGGGTTCCTCCCTCCAGCCTCGCAGCTAGTCGGACATGGCAAGCGATACCGAATAGATTCTGCACAGGCCGTCATGACCTTCCCTCTAAATCGCCAGTCCTGCAAAGGACGGCCGGACAAGCTAGACCGTTCTCCTCGACTAGCCCGGTCAAATTCATGCTATATGGAGACTCCACGATATACGCGCTCTCGACTGCAACGGGACGAGCAGCCATTGCAGTTGTGCGCATATCCGGTCCAGCCTGTACTTCAGTACGTTATTGAAGCCAACCACTTTACTCCGTACAAGCCAGACTAATAAACTAATAATGAATACAGATATACAAAAAGCTTTGTCCAAATACTCCCCTCCCAAAACCCCGCTACGCAGCCCTCCGCACCCTCTACGACCCAACCCACCCACCAACCAAAAACACAATCCTCGACGCCGGCGCCTTAGTCCTCTACTTCCCCGCACCACGAACAGCAACAGGCGAAGACATCCTCGAACTACACATCCACGGCGGGCCAGCAATAACAAAAGCCGTTCTGTCCGCAATCTCCCAAACAAACACCCAGACGCATACAGTTCGCTACGCCGAACCAGGCGAATTCACCCGTCGCGCCTTCATGAACGACCGTCTCAGCCTCCCGCAAATCGAAGCTCTAGGTGACACCCTCTCCGCGGACACAGAACAGCAGCGTCGACTAGCGGTGCGCGGCTCAAGCGACGCGCTGATAAAGCGGTATGAAAGCTGGCGACAGGATCTACTGTATGCGCGCGGCGAGCTGGAAGCGCTGATTGATTTTGCCGAGGACCAGCATTTCGACGAGTCGACGACGGAGCTGGTTGAGTCTGTTGCCGGGCAGGTGAGGGCGCTGTGTGTGCAGATTGGGTTTCATGTTGCTAATGCGTCGCGTGGGGAGTTGTTGAGGAATGGGATAAGGGTTGCGCTGCTGGGTGCTCCGAATGCGGGGAAGAGCTCGTTGCTTAATCGGGTTGTTGGGAAGGAGGCGGCGATTGTTAGTACTGAGCGGGGGACGACGAGGGATATTGTTGATGTTGGGGTGGATTTGGGGGGTTGGTTTTGTAAGCTGGGGGATATGGCGGGGATAAGGGCGGAGGGGGTTATTGGGGCTGTTGAGATGGAGGGGATTAGGAGGGCTAGGGCTAGGGCTTTGGAGTCGGATGTTGTTATTGTGGTTGTTTCGTTGGAGGATACTGCGGATGGAGTGAGGTTGGCTGTTGAGCCGGAGGTTCTGGATGCAGTTAATGACTGTGTGGAGGCGGGGAATTGTCTCGTTGTTGCGATTAACAAGTGCGACAAGCTGCCTGCTGGTTTGGGAAGTGGTGTGCCGAAGTCATTGTCTGATACGATTCAGGATATCTTCCCAGCGGTTCCTGCAGACCGTGTATTTGCCATTTCCTGTGAAGAAGCTCAGGGAGCGTTGTCGGAGACCACTGCAGACCCGGGGCATTTGCAGGCCTTTCTACGTGGTCTGATATCGACCTTTGAACAGATTGCCTCGCCTTTAGGGGACGGAGTGGAGGGTCAATATGATCTTTCATATTGGGAAGATTCTCTAGGTGTCACGCACCGCCAAAGCTCTAATTTACAAAAATGTCTCGATCATCTCGGTGATTTCCTGTCCCAGGCTGCGCCTGCATCCCCCGAGTCCACGCAGGAAGAGCGCGGTTCTCTTGCCGATGAGTGTGAAGTCGACATCGTCACTGCTGCAGAACACCTGCGCTTTGCGGCAGATATGTTGGCCAAGATCACAGGAAAGGGCGAGAGCGGTGATGTTGAGGATGTGTTGGGTGTTGTCTTTGAGAAGTGAGTATTGGTCTTTTCTGATTTGGATGGTAGACTGACTGTCGCAGGTTCTGTGTTGGCAAGTAGCACATGTGGATGAGACTATCTGCTCTCCCCTTGATCGGTGGGAGTCGTGTTCCAGCCATGCAATTGCTTGCTGAGAGTGTATTGCTTGTCATGCGCAATGCTGGACATCCTAATCCCGGCCGCGCAATAGACGATTCGGGCGATTAGCAGGGGCATTGTATCCCCCTCGACCCATTACAGGATGCGTCTTGAATAGATATGAGCGAAAAATTGGTGTGAAGTGTATGAAGTGTCGGTAATAAACGATGCAATTGTATGAATAGCAGCTCGATAGACCATAGACTAATAATGTACTGATCAACCCTCCTTGTCGGTCCATACTTATAAGGAACCCTCCAACCCTAAGTCAAAAGTCTGCCTCGCCCCCATTCAACCTCACCAAAATCTGACGAACCACCTCCGAAACAAAGTATAGTCTGAAATTAGCCCTCTCATTGTCCATGTCCAACCTGTCAAACATGAACAATAAATCTGAGTCAGGGTACGCTCTTCAAAGTACCCTCAACTGAGTCCACTCCTAGGCTTTCCGCGTGTTTCAGGCGGATGTACCGATTACCGAGACCCTGGCTCTGAGCTACAATGCAGAAGGAGGGTATTTCTGTTCTCATGGACGAATGGATGTTACGGTGGTATAGATGGGGATATCAGCAGCTGAGCCCCAGTTTGTGCAAAGATGAGTTTGAGGTTGAAACATGCTGGGGGAACTGGGATGGACTGGGACTGGGACTGGGATTTGAAGGTGATAGTACTACATTTAGATAGGATTATTCTTCTGACTTCTTCTATTGAATTGTGTATTTATTAATGGACTAAGATATTGTCGGCTTTGTATGCTAAACCTCATGTCAGATCTAAGAATAGCGGATAGATGCATGGAATGTCTGTTTCCTTCTAGAAGCATTGAAAGAGAGAAGAAAGTATTAGAAAAAGAAAATAAGAAACTCACGTTTACAACCTGTAGAACTCATTCTATCGGGGCTGACAAGTACCTTGCAGGCTTGCAGGCTTGGATGGAATTAAAACTGGACCCTGGTGACCCTGATGGAGGAAATAGAAGCGAAAGGTCACTATTGTCCGATATATTACAGAAGATAGTAGGGCATACTGCGTGAAGAATACCTAACCACCGATATTGGTAGCGCAGGCTGTGCTATGAATAGCTTCGTCCCTGTCCCATGACTCCCATCCCTGTTTCTCCATGTGGCTGCGTCCTGTATCTATTCGACTTCATTCTTCCAATCACCCGTGAGGCTTTGAACTTGTTTTGTCTTTTGCCATATTTCTTTGAGCTTCACCTCGATGCATTACATCTCCTGAGAATACAGGGAGTAATAGACTACAGAAAGAAGTCCAATAGAATGTCTCATTTGGGGCTAAGTAGACCTATCCTACCCAGATTGCAGATCAAAACAAGCCACAATGCCTCCCCTCACCACATCGTAGCCCAATTCCTCTCCACAAGCACGAATAATGAATAGTGTTACCTTCGGATAGTCATTCTCCATCCTCTGATAACCATAATCCCCGAATCTCCCTCACTGCACCAAGCCACCCACAATCATGTTGGCAAGCGGGTAAGGTCATATCAAAGACTCTAAGACTGAGTAAAGTCCATGCCAGGACAATCGTAGTAATTGATGTAGAAAGCACGCAGCCTACCCAGACATTCATCCGCGTTGAGCAGGTGCGAGCAGGCCGGGACTTTCTCGGCATGTTGGAAGAGCCAAGAGACCTCTGGGAAGTGATTCCCACAGTTAAAGCAGAAGAATGCATTTGTGTGTCTGGGCTTGGTGCCGTAGAGGCCGCGTTGCGGACCCTCGAAGGCGAGCGTGCGGATGCGGTAGCGCTTCACGCAGAAGCCTTGCTCTAGGTGGTAGAGAAGAGCTGAGAAGCCGAGACATTTCAATGGGCAGAACCAGCATTCGTAGGTTTGGAGGCCCACGGGATTCTCTGCTGTTACGAGCTCGTCGGATCGCCAGGTGGTAGGCTGCGTCGAGGCTGCCGAGGAAGGCATGATGGGTTGAGGGGGGTTTGATGGAACCTTGATGGATGATGAGGGGAGAGTAGGATAAAGAGAAGGGTTTAGAATAAGGAGAAGTGAGAGTGTTTGCTTTCTTATATCTCAACATACGAGGGAGGTTCCTTCTCTGTTTGGGAGTAGGGTTATGGCCTATGGGCACCTTCCAAGTTGGGTATTTCAAACTGTATACTATACACATGTGACATGAGCTCTTACCTTGGTAATATTAGGTACCTGGACCCTGGTACCACTTACCAGGCATGTTATGATGTTCATGCCCAGTGTCTATTTGTTGTCCCTTATCATTTATGAAGGTCTTCTCTACATCTCATCGATCTATATACTTCACAAACATTGCAAACACAGGCCGATCACGTCATTAGCACGTGACTTATTTCAATCTGGCCGATGTCGGCTCATTCTTCTCACCTTTGCTTTTTTGCTTCTTCTCTGCATACCATACGGCGTACAGACTGCAGTATCAGACAGAGCAGTTGGATCACCAGCCATAGAGAAGAAAGACGACTTCTAGCTTGAACTGGCTATGTCAATCGAGGTTATCAAGATTGCATCTACACCAACTCGTTGACCCCACCAGATAAGATGATCACTAGTTACGGAGTTGTCATGACCATAGATATTCTATGTACGACCACAGAAGTATGTGGTAGATCTCCATTACATCGGGTTATCAATCATTATATAAGAAGTACAGTCTTTCCAAGTACTGTAGTCAATGGACGTCAGTGACTCACTCAAGATAGCCATATGAATTGACTCTTACCCCGCCATTGCTACAAGTACAATCGATTGTCAATGGGATATACGTAGACCCAATTGAACACGGGCAGTCAGAAAAATATTCCAAATTCATAATCGACTCTAAACCCTCTTCACAAACGTGGTATAGATCCACTGCGGTCCACACTTGACTCGGAGCTTTTTCTCTCCCGCTTCACTTTTTCTTCCCTACTCCATACATCACCCACCTCACCAAAATGCCCTCCCGTCAAGAAGTCTCCTACTTCGGAGCCGGCCCAGCTCCCCTCCCGACCCCCGTCGTCGAAGCCGGCGCAAAAGCCTTCGTCAACTTCAACGAGGCTGGACTCGGCCTCGGCGAGATTTCGCACCGCTCCCCGACAGCCAACAAGATCCTCGACGACGCCAAAGCCAACCTCTCCGCTCTCCTCGATATCCCCGATAACTATGAAATCCTCTTCATGCAGGCCGGTGGCAGTGGCGAGTTCAGCGCCGTCGTGCAGAACCTTGTCCCCGTTTGGATCGAGCGTCGGCGTCGCAGGGCTGAGGCCGATATTAAGAAATCCCAGCCTGATGCTGAACAGGCCCAGGTGGATGAATTGGTCTTTCAGAGACTTCAGAAGGAGGTTGACGAAGAGCTGAAGCTGGATTACCTCGTGACTGGATCTTGGTCGCTCAAGGCTTCCCAGGAAGCGAGTAGACTGATTGGTTCGAAATATGTGAATGTGGCTGTCGATGCTCGCAAGGCAAATGGTGGGAAGTTTGGGAAGATTCCTGCTGAGGAGACCTGGTCGTTGACTCCTACTAAGAAGGAGGGCGGAAAGGGCTCTGCTTTCGTCTATTTCTGTGATAATGAGACTGTTGATGGTGTGGAGTTCCCGCAGTTCCCCAAGTCTTTGGAGGCTCAGGGTCAGGATGCTGAGGATGAGCGCCTGGTTGTGGCTGATATGAGTTCCAACTTCATCAGCCGGAAGGTCGATGTTAGCAAATACGCTGTTATCTTCGTGAGTAGCTCATATCTGCGTGGTAGCTTCATATCTGCGGTGAGAGCAATGCGCTAACGTTATATACAGGGTGGCGCACAGAAGAATATCGGTGTTACCGGTATCACCATTGCCATCGTTCGCAAGGACCTCCTCCCTCCCCAGACCGCCACTCCTCCCCCTGCTCTCCTCCACCGATTGAACATCGGCGGTCTTCCGGGCCCTATCGTCCTCGACTACGCAACCATCGCAAAGAACAACTCCCTCTATAACACTCTCCCCATCTTCAACCTCTGGATCGCCGGTCAGGTCATGGCCGATCTGATGGCCGAGTTCAGCACGCAGAAGGTCAGCGGGCAAGAGGAAGTCGCCAACAAGAAGGCGCAGCTCATCTACGGGGCTCTGGACAAGTACCCGGCAGTGTACCAGGTTGTTCCCGACGTCAGCGTCCGCAGCCGCATGAACATCTGCTTCCGCGTTTGCGGCGGTGATGATGCAAAGGAGAAGGCGTTCATCGCCGGCGCTGAGAAGCGTCTTCTCCAGGGTCTTAAGGGCCACCGCAGTGTAGGCGGCATGCGTGCCAGTAACTACAATGCGGTTCCGCTGGAGAATGTGCAGAAGCTGGTGAAGTACCTCGAGGACTTTGCTGTTGGGTTGTAGATTGCATTTCATGTTTGAGCGAATTCAAGGAGCTTTGGGCCAGGAACGTGTGATGGGTCACGAAAAAGGACCAGGACAGCGATTTTATTCAACATAACTCCCAGTATATCCATGCTATATGCTATAATGACAAAAGGTTTTGGTACAAAGTACAAGTTGTTAGGAGAAAGCTCATAGCTTCCATACACCCCATCCCTTGAGATCGAGTTGCTTGATAACTCCATTCAAAGGGCCTTGGAGCTCCTGTCCTTGTGCCCACAGTTTAGGCCCGGCCATGTAACTGATGAATCCCTCCGGACCGGAAACCAGAATCAACTTGTTGGCTTCTTCTGAGGCTGGCTCAATAGCCTTTCGAATAGCCTCCTTGGTAATGAACGTGTTCTCCTCGTCCACGTAGTAATCCACAGTGACTTGTCCCGGATACTGAGACTTTAGCGCCTCCAGCTCGCGCACAATGACAGAAGAGGGTTCTTGCTCCACGGCCGGCGCATCCCAGACAGTATCCCGACTCGGAGACGAGCCAAACCACCCAGAGAACCAGCCCCGACGTGGTTGCGGCTTCAACGAGTCACTGTGACCACCCGCGCAGTCATCCTTCAATCGGTTCGCCCACAGGATATGGATCTTCGGCCGATGATCCGCGCTCGTGCGGGACAGAAGAGAATACCCAGCCTGCAGAGCAGGCGCAATACCAGTCCCACCGGCAATAAAGAGAATATCCTTCGTGTCTTTCGGTATCGTGCACTCGATCTTGGGTCCGCGCATCTCGACTTCAGCGCCTACGGCGATGGTATGCAGGTAGCGCGAGACTTCCCCGAAAGGGTCCTTTCGAATGAAGAATCGCAAGCAGCCTTCGTTCTCGTCGTCGACGCTTAGGGTTGTTGCCGCCGTTGTCGGCAAGGGGGTGTAGTCTCGTCCGATCTGGAGTTGTGGCTGCTTGAACATTACACTCCAGACGCCGGTCTGCCATGCTTCCTCGTAGACATCGTAGTTGCTGTCGCTGGGCTGGCGGGGTCGCAGTGTGAATAGGCTGCTGGTTGCTGATACGGGTTCGCGGGATACGAGGCTGTATTTGGTGAATGTGTCTGGGTTCAGGGTTGCGGAGGAGGTGTTTTGGGATCGGATGTAGGCGCCTGCGCCGGCTGCTGTTGCGCCGACGAAGGCGATGCTTAGCCAGCGGCGGGAGTTGGATTTAGGTGACGGGGTGGAGGTTGAGGCATAGCGCACAGGCTGAGCTGCAGCTCTTAGGCTGCTTCTACAGCGTATAGAAGAAAAGGTGTTCATGAGGGCAGTTGGAGAAGAAATCGCGGGGGAAGATGGAAGGTTGAGCGAACCCACGAGAGCCGATTGGGTGTGATCGACACTCTAACAACCCCTTGGCGGTCACTTTCTTTTCCACTTCACAACGGACGTTCACCTGCAAATATCTAGGGGAAGATTCTTCCTACGATCTCGACATTCTCGTTCTTACGGAAAATGGAGAGTCTTGGCCACTGACGACATCTACGACATACCTCTCCCTCTAATAACCACACAGTCCGTACGGAGTAGACACAAAGAATCATGTCGCATTCATACTCCCAAACCAGAAATGACAGTCTCACCGCACCCCGAGACTCACTAGAACTCGCCTCCCTCGCCTCCTCCTCCCCCGTCTCCATAGCCGGGTCCACACGCTCCTCCTCCGACGGCATCTCCTCATCCCGCAAGCTCTCCCTCGAAGACGAAGACCCGCTCGGCGAGTCGCACGGAGACGGCGAGCTCGAGACCGGCCGTCGCCACAGAGCCCTCAGCACATATTCCATATCCTCCGCTTTCGATTTCGGGCGCACTCTTTTCCCGCTGTCGCAAACACAAGGTGGCTATGCGCCCCTAGGCACCCCGTCCGCAGAGACACCGGGCTTGGATGGATCGCTGGAGCGGAATAAGACATTGACGTACCTCAATGGGCTGTCGCTTATCGTTGGCTTGATTATTGGTTCTGGGATCTTCTCGTCGCCGAGTCAGGTCAATGCTAACGCGGGGTCACCGGGGGCTTCGCTCATTGTTTGGGCGGTGGCTGGTCTGCTTGCCTGGACGGGTGCGGCGAGCTATGCGGAGTTGGGAGGTGCGATTCCGTTGAATGGGGGCTCGCAGGTGTATCTGTCTAAGATCTTTGGAGAGTTGACGGGGTTTCTCTTTGCTTGGTGTGCTGTGTTGGTGTTGAAGCCTGGGTCTGCTGCGATTATCTCGCTCATCTTCGGCGAGTATCTCGTTCGGGCGTTTGTGGGTGCGGACGTGGGTGATCTAAGCCCGTGGATTAACAAGGGCGTTGCGCTTGGAGGGCTACTGGCCGTGACTCTGCTCAATTGCATATCGACCAAGTTCGCTACCCGCATTGGGGACTTTTTCTTGTTCTTCAAGTTCATTGCTCTGCTGGGAGTTACCGTTATAGGTATCATTGTTGCTGTGACTGGCTTTTCGTCGAAAGGAAGCGCAAATGAAGAATGGAAGAATACCGGCTGGTTCGAGGGAACCAACACCGAGATCTCGGATTTCGCAGTGGCATTGTATGCCGGTCTCTGGGCATTTGACGGCTGGGACAATGTGAGTTGAACCCTACTGCTTCTAAACATACCTCCTACTCACACATCCAGACCAACTACGTGACAGGCGAGTTCAAGAACCCGAATCGCGATCTGCCGCGGGTGATTCACACAGCAATGCCCCTGGTCATCTTGTCCTATCTGCTCGCCAATGTCTCATACTTCCTCGTCCTGCCTCACTCCGTCATTGAGGCCAGCAACACTGTCGCCGTGCAGTTCGGCGCAAAGGTATTCGGCCCCGTCGGAGCTCTAGTCCTAGCCCTAGTCGTTTCAGCCAGTTGCTTCGGCGCTCTCAACGCAACCACCTTTACAAGCGGCCGACTGGTCTACGCCGCCGGCAAGGAAGGATATCTCCCTTCTATCTTCGGCCGCATCGGCCTCCACGCCTCTGCCACAGGTCCTCCCCCAGGTAGCCGACTCCGCCACCGCTCCTGGGCGCGCAAATCCCTCTCTCGTCTGGTCGGCGATGAATCCAGACTCGGCTTCACGCCTATATATGCCATGGCCTTCCACAGCGCTCTGACAGTTATCTACATTGTTGTTGGCGAGTTCGGCACCCTCGTCACTTTCTACGGTGTCGCCGGTTACACCTTCTACTTCCTCACCGTTCTCGGTCTGATTGTTCTCCGGATCCGTGAACCACACTTGGAACGACCATATCGCACTTGGGTTACTACGCCGATTATCTTCTGCTGTGTTAGTCTGTTCCTCCTCAGTCGGGCTGTCATCTCTGAGCCTTTGCAGACTCTCATTGTCGTCGCTTTCATCATTACTGGTGTGCCGGTCTACTACTGGCGTATTCACCAGCGAGATGGACACATTGATCTTCCTAATTGGAAGTTCTGGAAGCGTAACCCATAAGACTGGTGCTCTTTCTTTTGGTCTGTTTTGCTTATGATTTTTATACCCGTGCATATATAGCTGGTATGGTTACAGTGAGATCTGGGTGTGGATGCCTTTGGGCGACGATGTGATGATATAGGTGCATTTTAATAGTTGCTGGATTCTCCAGGTCTGATTCTACCTTGTTTTATTACTGAAATCTAGTGATATAAAGCAGATTACACATAATCTTCATAATTGCTCTGCAGTCTCTGTTTCTATATGCCTAGTAGTTTATTCCACAGGGACCTTATGTAGACATATTCACACCCAATCCATCCCAAATATCAGCCCTCACAAGAACAGCCGCTGGCCCATCGTCCGTCTTTACATCCTCAGCAAAGAACAACGGTCCAAAACAACGGTCTGTGTCGTAAATCCGGGTCGAGATCACCGTCCTCTCATTAACGAATACCTCCAACACACTCGAATCAAAGAAAGCGTGTACTCGGAGCATCTCTTCTTCCTCGCCGCCCTCGTTCAAGGATGTAAACAGCGTATGCGGAGCACTTTCATAGCCGTGATTGATTTCGTCGTCGACTGCTGGTCGATGGATGGTGAAGGTCTCGCTTTGTGGATTCCAGGCGAGAATTGTGCAGCTTTGGCCATCTACAAGATTCAAGAATGACTATTAGTATATTGTTTTCATAGGGGTATAATTGGAATTGGTATAATGGACTTGGTCTTACCAGCTGTGTGTGGTATCTTAATACCCACGCTTGTGCAAGTCTGGCTGACAGAGAATTCGGCATATAGCTCCCATCTTGTCGTCAACGGCACAGCAGTCTCCAGCGGTGAAGACAGTGGTATATTTGCGAGACGGGTCTCTCGGGCGTTGCATCGTAACCGTGTGAGTCGGCTATCCGGTGTGATTCTCATCGTGTGGATAGTGAAGGTTCCGCCAGAGGGAATGATCTCGATTGAAGTGATCGAGTTCAATGGCGAGTGACGAGCCTTCTTCACGTTCTCAATGGTCAATAGTCCCACCACACGAGGCAGCGAGATCACACCGCTGAACCCTTGACGATGGCGCAGAGAATCAGATAGGTCCTCGTCCGTGATCCAGCCGTATACGATGTTCTGCGAGGTTTGAGGATCGTAGAAGGAATTGGCTGCATAGAAGCAGCCGTGGTCGAAGATACCAGAGAAGGAATATGAAGCCAGAGGGCTATCTGTGGAAGTGGTGTCTGTTCTTTTGGATTTGATACACATCCAGAGTTGGCCTCGGGGTACTCGTCTCTGGCGTGCGTGAGCTTCGTCTTGCTTTGGGCTTGCACAGCCCTCAGCTCCCATGATGATGAAATCTCGAGTTGTGCTTCCATTGCTCAGAGTCAGAAGACTAGCCACTTCCCAGTTGACGCCGTGGTCTCCAGACCAGCGAGATGGTTGGAGGTTCAGGCCTACATCAACCAATGGGCCGATGAATTCCCACTTCCGAAGGTCCGTTGCTTGGACAGTGTATACAAAGACCGTTGGAGTTTGTTTGGGGATTCCTCCGGAGATAAAGCCATATAATGTTGACGCATCTTTGGAAAGAGGACCCTCAGCCCAGGTTGTGACGAAAGGATCTCGCCAGCCCGTCACATTGAGATGTGAAGGGGGACCGGGGAGGATTGGATTGCAGTCCTGGCGTGTCCAGTTCTTGCCGCCGTCTTTGGAAACAGCTAGACTGAGAGTCTCGCTTCCGTACGTGTAGGGTAGTGTATGATGAATGGGAAGATGGCTGACAGACGTGTACAGGATTGTAAGAGCACCTGGATGTCCCTGAACGTCGGTTGGTCGTAGACATCCTGTGAATATACCGTGACGGTCGTACTCAGCTGAAGGTGTCAGGATCGGAGTGTTGGATGTCGTCCATGATACTAGATCGGGGGATGTTGCATGGCCCCAGGACATATTGCCCCAGTCATTCCCGTGGGGATTCCATTGGAAGCAGAGATGATATAGCCCTGTTGTAGGGTCGTAGCCCAGGCCACATGGGTCATTCAACCATCCTGGAGCAGTGATATGGAATGAAGGTCTCCATGATTTCTTCTCTTCGCGAGACGAGTCTATCACTCGGGATTCGACGGAATGTCCGGACTTGTGTAGTGTCTGGAAGGCTGGGATGTCCAGACCAGGTGCAGGGGTGATTATAGACATTGTGTTGAAGAAGGGTGAAAGCACTCGGGACGAGCAGGTTGAGATATACTCTTGGGCCACTTTCTCATTTTCCCCGAACCAAGTCCAGTCCAGTCCAATAACTAATCAGAGGTTGAATTATCCTGATCTAGGTTCTTCATTGATTTCCCCGAATCTCCGAAGTTGATCGGAATTCCACTGCAGTTCAGTTCTAACGTCTGACGGAGGATCCTCGGCGAATCTTCTCTCAACGGTGGAGATCACCAAAAGTCTATGTTTAAACGCGAATCCTCCTCCTTTCTCCAAGATCGGCATCCGAACCGACAAACTGGGAAATCTCGGAGAAATTCACAGTCCGGGGATAGCAGGATCCAAGGACCAAGGTTGGAGAGATCTGGGGAAACGGGGGCTCAGTCTCCTTTTACAACATGTCTGACTCTGCGTCTATATAATATCCCCATGGAATGCTGTCGGGTGGACTCACTTCTCCACTGGAAGATCCGCACCATGTCTTCCGAGAAGTGTGACCCGACTGAGATTCACCATGTCGACTACTCGAACACGCCTCGAAAGGCTGTTATCAATGCCCAATTGATATTCGCCTGTACAGTCTTCGGAGCCGCCTCATTCTTATTTGGGTTCGATGACAAGATCATCTCCCCTGTCGCTGCTTTGGTGCCCTTTGTAAGTGCTACCACATTGTTTAAACAACGGCAAGCTGACTTCAAATAGGTCAAGAAGTTCCAGGGACCAAACCCGGTCACTGGCAAGTTCGTCCTGACAGCTCGCAACCAGAATCTGGTCTTCTCCCTTCCATTAGTAGGCTCCGTGATCGGTGGTCTGGTTGCTTCACCGATGAATTATCACCTCGGACGTAAATGGCCGCTCATGGCTGCATATGTTATCTCCGTGGGTGGCGGATTGCTGCAGGTCTTTGCGCCCAATCTGGGGGCGTTTGTGGGAGGGCGTTCGATCAATGGAATTGCATTGGGAATTGCGAACGCAACTGCACCCTTGTATATCTCCGAGGTAAGTAAGGATTCAACTCATTATTTGACCTAAGCTGAGACAAATAGGTCGTTCCCGCCTCTATTCGCGGCCGATGTGTGGCTTCCATGAACATCTTGAACCTGATAGCCGGAGTGGTATCCACTGTGGTGGTTTTCAGAACTGAAAAGATGGACGGGATCCAGTCGTATCAGATTCCGTTAGCTGTTCAGTGTGCCTTGCCCGTTCTTCTTCTCTTCCTCACAATACCCATTCCAGAGAGTCCGCAATGGCTAGCTGGGAAAGGCAAGCTGAAGAAAGCCCGAGACAACCTGCGGAAACTACGTGGTTTTAGCGACGCAGAAGTCGAAGATGAACTTCGTCTGGTGGTACTGTCCGAGCAGAATTCATGTGAGCTACGGGCTCAGACGAAGTTCTGGGATATATTCCAACGTCACCATCTCAAGCGAACCCTAACTGCAGCCTCCTTCTTCTCCTTGAATCAGATCTCAGGCGTCATCCTGTCAACCACCTACACGACTGTCTTCCTAACAGAACTGGGCATTGCAGATCCATTCTCGCTGACAATTATCGCATCCTGTTGTACACTGGCCGGTACAATTGCCGCCCCCTTCGTCGTCGACCGTGCTGGTCGACGTCCCACGGCATTCGTCGGGATGTCCATTCTATTCGTGATTGACGCCGTGGCCGGTGGTCTAGCCTTCAGCAGAGACAAGCAGTCCACTTTGGCCATCGCCATCTTATCCTTTGTGTTCAACTTCTTCTGGGCTTCTTCCTTCTACTCGTTGTCGAGTCTCATGCCATCCGAGATGGCGACTCCCAAACTCCGCCACCACACCATGTCCTATACAATTGCTTGTGCCCAAACCACGGCCGTTATTACCACACTTGTCGTTCCGCAGTTGACCTCGGCGGATGCGGCCAATCTTGGCGCAAAGACCTATCTCATCTTCGCTGGCTGCATGGCTGTCATTCTTGTATGCTTCTACTTCTTGCTGCCGGAGACTCGTGGCCGAACTTTTGCGGAGATTGATGAGATGTATGCGGCCAAGGTCCCTATGTGGAAGTGGAGGTCTTATGAGACCTCATTGGAGGTAAGGCCGAGTGAGGCAAAGGGGTGACCTGGCATTGACCAGCATTGCAGCCGGAGGTATCGATATATGGCAGAGTGCTCAGGTCTTCACATTTAGTGCAAATAACAAATCTCTTTCCTCCATGACTTGAGAACAAGCGATTCGTACTCAAACACGTTCCTGTACAGACAGCCTTCATCATAGTAAACAATAGTAGAAGTCGTACACAAAATTGCTCTTTGGTCCCTCGCCAACACGAAGTCTGTGCCCATCTGCCTCAATTGCTGCGGCCACTGCCTCGGCTACATGATCTGGAGCGAGCGCAGGTGATCTCGATACTTTTCCAAGTAAGGATGATTGCCCCCACGGAAACTGGTCATCAGTAACAAGAAATCTTCTGCAAGACTTTGAGGCGTGGAGGTTGAACTTCCGCGTATCACCTCGTGGTCGAGCCAACAAGCATCCCCATAGGGTGGTCTCATGTTGCATAGTATGTTTGTTGCACAAGTTGCGATATCGTACAATTTCTCGGCCTATATAAGTTGTTAGCATATAGAACCAAATGAGTGCACTGATCTGCAGATAGCTGTGCCGAGGTACATACCAGGCCGATGCCATGAGCTTCCATAGAGCTAAGCCGTAAGGACTTGCACAGCTGTAGAGTAGATTCGGCGATGGTCACAGCATATCGAAAGTTCAGCTCAGCGGGTTCCGCATCGGTCTTTATAATCTCGTGAGATGAACAGAGGAGCCAGACACGGTTCTGCAGCCATTTCTGAGTGATGAAGACGTCCGCTGCCTGGGTTTCTCGCAGACCCATGGCGGGTGTTACATGGCTGGTTTCACTGCCTCCTTTGGCACGTTCAAACCAGTCGTAGCCCCGGTAGCGTTCGGCCTGATCAACTCGACTGAGATTTTGGTGGATGGATAGGGCCTTTTCTTTCGTAAGCCTCTTGCAGCTATCGTCGCTATTGAGAGGGCATCGAAGGTTCCAGCAGTCGATGACTTCCTCGTCGATGGCGTCGAATAACTCCATCATCCGTGCGAGACCCATCATGCCCTCGGCATCTTTCTCATTATGGACTATAATCCCAGAGATGACGCTGTGCGTGGCACTGTGGATGAAGTCATGCACAGAACGTATGCTGAATCCCGGCTTGCCCCAAAAGGTAATTGGGTGACGCCGTTGCAGAGCATAGGCTCTGTATTTCTGTCAGTGACTCGTCCTTGACTCAGTCAAGTTGACTTACCTTTCTGTGATAGAAAGCACCAGATACGTTCGTAGTCGTTGACCTTTTTCTTCCCCAGACAGATGGCGATATGATTCGGGATCATTCAATCGCAGCGTGGCGGCAAGGTCCAGCGCCTCCCGTAGTCGGAGCCATGCCGCATTATGCTGGTTAGTTCCAAACAAACAGCCAAAGAGAAAGAAACTGGTCAGCACCGCTTCAATGGTTGGGTTCTCGCCAAAGTCCGAACAGCTGCGCATTTTGGTGGCTTCCTGCATCATAGCCCGCGCCTGGCTAGCTCGAGATGAGGTTGTCGGTCGTTCATCGATCTCAATTGGCTGTGTGAGCGAGAATGCACATAAGGACAAGAGCATCGCCCCGAACTGGGGGTTCCTGCGATGTTCTTGGGTGAGCATTGAAGTGTACAGGGCCGACCGGTTGAGGACGGGGATAGTTGGATGTAAGCGATCAAAGTAGACGTCAATCCAAGGGATCATATTTGCTTCGTTAATCGCGACTGGCCAAACTATTGGAGTCCCTTGGGTCTCTGAGTGGGAGCCCACGGGTGAAAATGGCATATTTTGAGCATGTTGGGGCATTCCCATCGATATATCAGGAACTGGTTGAATGATAGAGGGAAGAGACGGCTTGAGATAGAAATTGCTGCCTGGGAATCCAAAGACCGGGACTTGCGAGTCCAGATTATCTGGAAGCCAGTACTCGACCTCATGTCGGTCATCCAGACCCATGGGGAAATTGGGCGGAACGTAAATAGATTCGGTGTATGCACCCCAGGCTGCTGGCATTGCAGGTGGTGGACCTGTATTTGGTAGTTCTTCAGGTTCATGAGACATTGTAGAGTCACGAGTTGGTGTCCAAGGGGCTCCAGGCAGAGAAGCTACTTGGCCGGACTCCATCGTTGGAGGCTGGAATTGGAAGGCATCTGGACTGGATGCCTGGGGAGTTGCCAGAGTTTGCTGCTGTCGAATCTGTGACACGCGACTTGGCGCTGGTCAGGGATATCGTTGGTATGCATATTCGAGTACTCACTGTCCAGTTGGTCCGCGCTTCTTTTGCGGTTGGATAAAAGTACATTCAAAGCCCATCGACTGACAAGATTTGCATGGTTGTGACAGACTACACTATTAGCTAGTCAGTGACCAATATCTCTTGGTGTGGGGGGAGTATCTTACCTTGATCTTGCGGAATTTGCATTGATCACAGGCGCGCTTAGCAATGGAGATTCTATCCCGCGTATCTCTGCGAATTACACTGGAGCTACCAGTTGATGTATTTTCGGGATCCATTATGTACAGGAGTTGATGGTTGAGCTCAAGATGAAGAGCAAAGCGCATAAATTATGGGGAAGGTTTGACCCACATGATCTTCCCCTCCCTTCCTGCCCCAGTGCCCCTGGGATGCGCTCAAATTTGATCTATCGTGAAATACTCTAACTAGTTACTGGTGAACATGATTGAACTAGCTTCGTATGCAGCCTGGCATCTGCTTCCAGAGTCACTTGACAAAACGCCGTGAAATATGCAACAAAATCAATCCTTTTTTCCTCAAGCCTTGGGAGGCTCGAACAGCTCCGGCTTCATGTTAATCTTGCACAGCTTCGCCACACAGCCACTGAGTTGTAGCAATGACTGCACACCATCCAGGATACGCATATGCGTGAATCCAATCTCTCGAATGAACTCCAGCTTAGAATGTTCGGACAAAGTGGGTATCGTTTTGGTGACTCGGAACATAGTACTGATGATATCGTGAGAGGAGTATCCCAGGGTCCTGTATAGACTGGTTAGAAAACACCGAAGAGCCCAATACCAACACATGTCAACATACCATAGTTCGTTCAAACCTTCCAACGCCACATCAACCTTGCCTTCCCAGCAAGCCTTGATCATGGCCTGGACTTTGACTGGGTGTGGACTGTCGACTACTCGGAAGACATTGTCTCCGTTGACGAAACCGAAGCCGGACCAGGTACTCTGCAAGTTGTTGATGGCTTGACGCATATCACCCTCTGCACTGAAAACCAGTGCAGCGATTCCATCCTCTGAGTGCTTGACCTTCTCTGCCTCGATAATCTGCATCAACCGCTTCACAACTTGGGCATCGGTCAACCGGGCATAACGAAGAATAGCACAGCGGGATTGAAGAGGTTCGATGATCTTGTTCGACTGGTTGCAAGCAAAGGCGAAGCGGGTGGTGGACGAATAGATTTCCATGGTACGTCGCAGGGCTTGTTGGGCACCGGCGGTCATGCTGCAGGAAGATATGAGTCCAATGGCCGAATCAAGACATGGAAGAGTACGGACCTGTCTGCTTCATCGAGGATGACCAGCTTATGGCGTCCTGGAGGCAAAGTAACCTTCTTTTGGGCAAAGCCCTTGATGCGATTGCGCACCACATCGATACCTATATCAGTTAGCTTTTGACGGCGCCAGCCATAAGATCCGTTCAGAACTAACCTCTCTCGTCACTAGCATTCAGCTCCAAAACTGCCTCCTTGTATGCATCTCCTAGCATTTGACGCGCCAAACATAGAACTGAGGTGGTCTTTCCAATACCCGGCATGCCGGAGATGATAACGTGGGGCATATTGCCATCTTTGGCAATGATCTTTAATCGTTCCACTGTTTCTGTGTTGCCGACAACATCATCGAGGAAGACTGGGCGATATTTCTCGACCCTATGGCAAGGTTAGCTCCGCCTGATATTGTTCGAGAAGCAAAACCCACCAAGGAAGCTCATAGTCAGCAGGGGCACCGGCGGTGTTCACCTTGGCATGGCGAGAAGCACTTGAGGAGGATTCACCTTGAACCATTGTGAGCTTGAGTTTACGTAGATGAAGAGAGTTGAAGGAAGACGCGAAAGAACGCGTGGGAGACGATAACGGGCTTATCAGCTGGCCTGTGCACTTAAGTGGAAGTCTTCAATTGGACTATCGAAGTAGAAGATACTACTATTCCAAAACAATTAGGGGAATTACATGCTGATGATGCTGTAACCTGTTGGCTATAGATTTGTTGATTCCTACATTCGTGGTAGTCAAGCTCATCCCACCTACCACCCACTCCATTCCGCGCCCATTCTTTGTTTTTACCGCCAACACTTATTCTTACTATTCTTAATACCTAAGATCTTTCTGGAATGACTTCGCTTTTCCCACTGTACAGACCCTGACATACTCAGCTGGATAATCCATTCCTCGATACACCTGCGCTTGCGAATCGCACAGCTCCAACATCTCAACCTCAGACCAACCGCTTGTGCGCGCGCGCAAAAGATCCAAAATGAATCAGAACTCCGTTCGCCGCAACCTCTTCCACGGAAATCTCAGTCGCCGACCTGCCTCCGCTGGACCTCCCAATGGCAACGTCCCTCAGAACACCAACGGCCTGTCCAACCGTCCCTCGCACCGATTGAAAACTACGGCCTCGGATTCAGCGGCACCTCGAGCATTCAAGAGTCTGGAGAATAGAGATATTGTGGTCCGGGACAAAAGTGGCAGCTACAAGCTTGAAATTCCAACCTTACCAAGTGCTCTGATTGGGGAGGATGGGGAGGAGTTGGAACAGGCTGAGGATGGGGGGTTCCATGCTGAACTCACTGGGACTGACAAGGAGAGTATGTGACATGTCTTTGATATCGCTTGGGTTTGTGGATTGTATGTTGATATGGGTACAGAGTTCGAGGCGGCTGTTGTTGAGATGATGATTCGACACCGGAACAGACAAACAAATGGTGAAGATGGTGAGTCTTTTACTTGGTTAGATCGCTGTGAGCATCGCTGACTGGACGCAGAGATTCTGGGAATGGTGCATGAGAGTCTACGCAGAAAAGCCGCGTCATTGGATGATGACAATTGGATGTTTGAGCCTGAGAAGGACACGTTCACTGACTAATTGTACTCGCTGCATGCTTCTTGACTTCATTACACTATGAGTTGATTATTCACTGCCAAAAGCCTCCCTTAATCGAGCTCCATGCTTGACGGAGGTGCCTCGACCTTCTTAGCAGGTTTTTGTGCCTTGTTCTGACCTCCAAACAACATACCGCTCATCATATCCATCAAAGGGTTTCCTTGCCGCGGGATCTTGATGGCGAAGTACTGCTCGCCAATTTGGGCCAGAGCATCATCCCAAATACCAACTTCTTTGATTTGTGCTGCATAGTGTGCCGTGAGCTGCCGGAACAGATCCGCACTCCCGCGCTGGATCGTCAACAGCAGCAAGCTGATGAAATTCAGCAGAGGCAGAGCGGGGAATACTCGGGCGTCCGCACTGGCGCTGCTGATATCCTGCACACCGAGCTGGGGATTGGCGGCCGAAAGGCGCGAAGTGAAGATGAGCAGAGCTTTGTTGGCGCTGCGGAGATTTCCGGTGAGGAGGTAGGGGAAGACTGCGCGCGACGCATAGATCGCTGCAGTGTGCGGCTCGTCGCTAGTGTACCACTCATACTCGAGCTTTGCGAGGGTCTCGGCCGATTCAGATGTTCCAAGAATGAGATGTTTCTCGGCCTCGTATGGCTCGTTATCTGAGACGTTAGATTAGAATGCGATTGTGAAATTGCGCGCCGGCATCACCAACCTTCAGCGTATACTGAGCCCACGGCATGGTGTAGTTCCGCATCTCCTCTTTCCAGTGGTCCGAACTTCGCACTCCACCCGATAATTTCTTGAATGTAACGCTTTCTCGTAGGTTCGTCCGATGGGAATTCCCGCAGCAGCTCGATCAAACGCTCTAATTGAAAGTACGCGTTAGCCTGTAACTCTGTGGCAATGCGAGCTCTTTTCGCATCTGGAGTTGACCACTGCAGCAGCTATGATCGACTCCAGGAGAGAACACTTTATAGACTCACTTTTCCGAGCCCGACCCTCAGCATCATCACCACCCGAGATCTCCCACTCAGCTTTGTTGTACACCTCCATAACCAACATGATGGCCAAATCTCCACCACTTGCCGACGCACCCTGCTGAGATCCAGCCTTCAATAGCTCCTTCGCGCCACCAGCCAGAATCTCCGCCGCAGCATCATAGTTGGATTGCTTGATATACCGGGCAGCAATGACTCGTAGTTGTTGGTGAGCCTCGTAGTAGGCACCATCGGCGATCCTATTTGTGACAGTCAGAATCGAGTCGTATGTGTCGGCCTGGGATTCTCACTTTTCTCGCTGGCGAGCGATGACCTTATCAATACGGGATGACATTGCTGGATAAAAGCAGCCCGCTGGTAATAGAAGAAAGAAATAGATTCAAGGTATAGCAGTGAAGTGGTAGCAGTGCAAGACTGTCGCGGGGAGTTGGTTGAGGTTTGGTGGGGACGCGGGAGTTCGTCCGAGAACATCTTCTCCGTCATCTCCCCAGTACCTTGCTTCGTACTTAGTTCTTGCGACTTATTCTCTCGCCTTCACAGTTCCTGTTGATGCCATTCATTATTTCACGTCCGTCTCTGGCGATAATACAATAATACGACAGCCATTGCGCGCGCCCTAGCGACTAGTATACAGCTTAAAACTAAGTCGCGGCGATCTATATCGGGTGCATTGAGCTCTATATCTCTCCCTCGATCATGCGCATACACATAATAGCGTGACAAACCCATCATGAACCGATCTACTTTCAATATCCAGCCCTTGAACCGCTTCGGCGGCGCGAATACCTCCATCCGGAGGCCAAGGGTATGCTGAACTCCTGGCGCAATGTCAAGAACTGAAGAATCGCTCACCTCTTATTAGGAAATTGCTTGCTTTTCCTATGATGAGCAGCGTCGCTTCTCCCTTGGAGATTCATCCATGGCTTACTATTACACGCCAGCTCTGCCTGCGGACCTGAACAAGGGTTACGACACATTCCAGAAGCTGGATGATGTCCCAGATGAGCACTTGGATGCTTTACTTGATACCCTTATTGCACATGAGAGAGAAACAGAGAAGAAGTGTGAAGTAGACATCGTCACATGGAGAGGAATGATGACCAAGGTGTGTGTATTGGCATCTGGGGCTACCTGCCACTAACTAATCTGCGCGTCTTGGTAGATTCTAACAGCTCCTTTTGATAATATGAATGGGTTCGTCGCTCTTACTCTGGTCCAAGTATGGTATCTCTAACTCCTATATCTAGCTTCGAGATGAATGCAACGTTTTACCAGGTACGATATGAGTGGAAAACTTCCCGGATATGATCTAACACTTTCTACTAGGGCACAATGTGTGTAGACTCAGGTTATAAAGCTCGTCAACTCAAAGGCTGACGTGTTCCAGATTCATCGAGGAAAACAATGACTACAAGAACCAACAGAAAGAGATCCAACGGAAGCGAGGATCACCACCTGGGATGGCTCCACAGGAGCTCATGATGTATTGGGGTATGACAAAAGACCCATGCGCCATAGGTCCCAGCTAACAATCATAGGCTACAAATTCGAGAAGCTCGCTGTACTCTCGAAGACATGGGACGAATCAACCCGTGAGGAGATCGAAGGCCGCGAGAATGAAGTGGTCAATAATGCAGCACAGTACTGTTCGGTTGTCCGTACCGGAATCGGCAACGTGCGTATGATTCTGGGCGGAGAGGTCGATGCTAGTAGGTTCATTCCATCTCAAGACTTTAACCAATGCTAACTTCACTAGTCTGGGATAGCAAGCCATCACGGAAAGAAAGCCCCATAAACTGGGTTGAGTTGAAGACATCGGCTCAGATTCGCAACGAGCGTGATATGCTCAAGTATGAGCGGAAGTTGCTCAAGTTCTGGGCGCAGTCATTCCTCCTCGGTGTGCCGAAGATCATCGTGGGATTCCGCGATGAAAATGGGATTTGTCATAGTCTGGAAGAGCTGGAGACAGCCAGTATTCCTGGGAAAGTGATGACCGTTGGCCGCCGTTCGTGGGATGGAAACGTTTGCATCAACTTTACTGGTGCATTCTTGGGGTGTAAGTGTACTTCTCGGTGCTTGAAGTCAGCTCTGACACTTCTTCTAGGGCTCAAAGAGACTATCAATCGGGAGGGAGTATGGAGAATCCGGAGGAAGGACAAGTCTCCGGTCATTGAGGTGTACCAGGTCGAGGAACAAGGCCATGGCGATATAATTTCCCCGGCTTTTAAAGCCTGGCGATCGTCCACAGCCTGTGCGGAGCCATGAATGGAAAGGGTATAATCGACACTCTTGAGATGGTCTTTCTTGTCTCTTCCTATTATTCCGTGGAGCCGGAATTTCCACGTGATAGATTCTCTCTCATGCAACACGGTCTTGGGTATCCTCTATCTAATGTAATCTAATTTGATGCTGTACCAATGGATGAGTCTGGTTCTGACCTAGGAGTTGGTTCAGGCCCAGGAGTTGCTTCAATCTCAGGAGCTGGTTCAGTAGTCTGGCTTTTCTGCGCTTCCAGTTCCTTCTTCCGGAAATATTCATCGCGCTGTGTCCTCTTGAGCGCAGACTTGAGTCCCCTTTTATGCTGATGACTGTTCAGATGAATATGCCACTGGTCCTCGGTTGCCATAGTTTTCTGGCAAACGTCACAGGTATAACACTTCCCAATGGGATCTGTCTGTAGACGCTTTTTGGCCTGGGCCTCCTTCGCGCCAAACTCCGTCTCCGCCAATTTAGAAAGCGACTTGGGGTCCGGAGTCGGCTCGTTCTTCAGCATCTGCTGTACAATGCTTTCAGACGGCTCGGTGACGCACTTGTTCCAGTCGCTGACATTGGAGCTATCCAGAAGGTAGAGACGACGTGTCTCCCCGGCTTCTGAGAGTGCGCGCCACAGTTTATTGCGAATCCATTTGACCTGTGATGTTCCGTACTGCCGTGTTGCAATTCGGATCAATTCAAGAGAATGTACTTTGAGATCTTCGATCTCTTTCTCGCTTGCTGTCCCTTCCCGGAGAGCCTGGAAGTATGGTGCTAGTTCCTTGAATCCGATTGACACCCAGACGCCCCGTGTTTGGTCCACTTCAACCCCTTGCGCAGCTTTTTCCTGCAAATAATCGGACATCTTGTGCGCCTCGGCCAACAGGCCCTGTTTGACCATGTCGTCCACGCGTGCATCCAGGCGCGCGTTGAGAACCTCCTTATCGGCATGTACCCAAAATACCAACGTATTTTCGAACCGCAGTAATCCTTCCTCCTCGTCCATTGCCTTTCTCTTTTGGGAGAATTGCTCTTTATAGATTTCTGACGCCGGCCGCCCGGTCTGAAAGTAGATTTCCAAAGACCGCCGAATTTTCCGCCCATCCCTTGGATGCCATCGTGCAGCCATGAGAGGATCTACCTCGCGCAGTTTCTCCAAAAGTACTTCTGGCGATGAGTCCAGGATCGGCCATTTCTTAGAACTTGAGCTGAACTCTGTGAGTTGTTCACGCTCTGCTTCATCGTCCACTCCCTCGCCCACAAGCTGGTCTTTGAACAGCACCGCTTGAGTATAGTAGTGTGTACCTCCGACCATAATTGGGGTCTTCCCACGCGAGCGAATCTCATCGATGATGCGCAGGGCTTCTCGCTTGAACAACCCTATGCGCCATGCTTCGGTGTCGAGGTCGATACAACTGAGAAGGTGGTGGGGGATGCCGTTTCGTTCTTCGATTGGGATTTGGTTTGTTATAATTGGCAGGCCGCGATACATTTGCATTGCATCGCCATTGATGATTTCACCATTGAATCGAGAGGCTAAATCCACTGCAAGCTGTCTACAGCTATCAGTCATTGCGATCGAGGGCAGTGAGGGGGGTTCATTACCTTTGATTTGCCTGTGCCTGTGGCACCCACGACGGCGATGAGAGGGTTCATAATACTTTGTCGATGCCAGATAGAACGAAGAGCAGAGAGCATAGCCTCAGCATGCAAAGTTCATCGTCACGGAGGAAGAAAAAGATGTTATCGTTATCGCGGGGAACGGGAATCGGGTCCGATAACGCCGATTTACCTCAAGTGGCACTTTGTGTTGTCTTCAACGTCATCTAGATGAATCTCGACTTGATTGTTCTGATTCTTTAACTTGTACTTCTATTTCCTCAAGGCTCAATCCTCTTTAACCAGTTGTTGTCGGTCTACTTCCCACCGTCATGGAACCGGTCACAACCCCATCCATTGAGGTGCAAAACCTCACGTACAAGTTCCAAGATGGCACCAATGGTCTGGAAGACGTAAATATAAAACTGCCCTCTGGCAGCCGGACCCTGCTAATTGGCGGTAAGTCACTATCATATTCCAAAGCCCTGATGTCCCACTAATTGCAAACAGCAAATGGAGCGGGGAAAACCACTCTCCTCCGCCTGCTCTCAGGCAAACGTCTTGCCCCCAATAACACCATTTCAGTGGGTGGCAAGGACCCCTTCAAGGACAGCTTAGATGGCGTGACCTACCTAGGAGTTGAGTGGGTGCTGAACAGCATCGTCCGCACAGACATCGATGTACCCACCCTGCTCGCTTCCGTAGGCGGAAACGCCTACCCAGAACGTCGGGATGAGCTGATCGACATCCTCGATATCGATCTCCGCTGGCGCATGCATGCTGTCTCTGACGGTGAACGTCGCCGCGTGCAGCTGGCAATGGGCTTGGTACGGCCTTGGCAGGTTCTGCTTCTCGACGAAATCACTGTCGACTTGGATCTTCTGTCCAGGAGTAATTTCCTGGCTTTCCTCAAGCGGGAGACAGAGACTCGGGCGTGCACTATCGTTTATGCTACGCATATCCTGGATAATCTTGCTCAGTGGCCTACTCATCTGGTTCACATGCACTTGGGTCAGGTTAAGGCGCTGGGGTCGACCGAGTCGTTCCATGCACAGGTCCCGGAGTGGACTTCGGAGAACAGCCGTTTGGGAGAGCTGGTTCTCAAGTGGCTCAAGGAGGATATGCAGGCCAGAGGTCCTCGAAATGGTCGTGGTAATGAGGCGAAGACTTACCAGTCGCTTGAAGGCATTGGGGGTTATGGACTGGAAAAGCACGACTAGAATCTTGCACGTCTGATATCGCTCGTTTATCTGTTTTTATTCTTGTATTTTCTGCATGTGCGCATCGATGCCAGGGGCATTTCAATGTGCCATTCAACATTTTATTCAACCAAAGGCATTGATGGGGCGGGTTCGGAATCTGCATTTAGGGGGGCCATATTCAACACTTGGGAGTTTTCAACCATCATGACTCATAAAGGCGGGAGCCCTGAAACTAGCTACTTTATCGTTTAAGTACAAATCAGAACATGTTTGAGATAGCATATATACGTGTGGACGTATCTTCGCTTGCCACGGCCAATTCAAACCGATCCCGGACACCTGCCTCAGCAGCCGACACTGGTCGCCACGCCAATCGAGTAATTGTCTTGGAGGGCGAGACCGCTTTGTCGACGGTCACAATGTGCTGTGCTTCGAGGGTGCTCACAGATACTCGGTGAATAGAAATGACACCGTTGTCCTCGCCAACAGCGAGAATGTAGGAGTCTTTGTATGTGGTGGGTAAAAAGCCAATGGCTGAGACCGCAGAGGTTAGCGCCACGGTCGTTTTGCAGACGAACGTGTCTTCGGATTTCTGCCAGATCTTCACAGATTTGTCACGACCTGCCGTGGCAAAGATATAGTCTGCTGTGGCTGGGGCCCAGGCTGCGCCAAGGATCATCCGAGAGTGACCCTTGGGGTTCGAGGCGAAGTTGGTGAATGTAGTTGAGTCCGCCTCACTGCGCTGGAAGACAGCCCACTGGCGATCTCGTCCAACGCTGAGAATATAGCGATCATCACTCGAGAATGAAAGGTCCGTAATTGTCAAAGAATGAGCAGTCAATGAAGGTTTGATCTCATGCCAATCCGATGTATCATAGAGCCGAATGACCGCATGGTCAATCGAGCTGGCTTTACAGGCAGTGGCAATGAGCTTGCGATCATGGCTCACTGCCGCTGCTGAGATCTCATAGCCATGACCATAGAGCTTCTCATGCTCTGGCCACAATGTGTAACGCGACAACTGGTCCTCCAATGGCGGGTGATCGGCAGCCAGTGAGATCGAAGGGTTTACGGTTTCAGTTGGGGCTTTCTCCTCCCCCTCTTCCACTGGTGCCTCGTCACCAAGTGCCTTATTTGATAGACCCAGCACCGGAATTTCAGCTGTATCTGGAAGTTCTTGCTCATTCGATTGCTTGAACCCAGTCAGTCTCTCGAGCAACTGAGCAATCTGTTTGGGCTCGTTAAACACACGCAAGAGCTTTTCCTCTGCGCCAGTCACAAATTGTAGAGGACCCAGAGTATCGACACAGTTCAGATCGTAACCATGAATCTGAGGGCGAGAGAATTCATGCCATGAGCTTGTGTTGTCCCGCAACCAATTTGCATGAAGCCGGGTGGTCTGGTCTGAACTGGTAGATAGCAGGTAGCCTCCAGTAGGCTCCCATTGCACGCCATTCGCCGAGCGTACATGACCAGATACACCGAACTTCTGTACCCAAAGATCCATGTCTGAATTGTGTTGCCAGACTCTCCAGCTACCGGTCCGGCCGAGGCACACCACCTGCTTCCCATCTGGTGACCAGAGTCCGATCCAGAAGCCACCTGCACTGCCGGTTGCAGTGGTAGATCCTTTCTGCACACTGATCTCTCCCATTCTCTCTACAGACATCCAGACACCTGATGCCTGGTCTTGTTCCCAAATCGTGATGGTATTATCGGCAGATGCCGATAGGAGCTGCTGCCGCTTGGGATCGGGATTCCACACCGTCGTATAAATCCAGTCTTCATGTCCAAATAGAAGTGCTTCAAACGTAATGGAGTACTTCGAACCCGCAGCCTCCAACTCGTGGGCTTTATTCGATAGTGTAGGTTCCATGCCTCCAAGCAGAGGATCTGAGTCATCTATCGGAGCGGGCACACTTGCTTCGCCCCGACTCAATCGCCAAAGACGGATGTACTTGTCTTGACTTGCAGATGCTAACAAGATATCACCTCCCTTGCTCTGCTTGTCCTGGGTGAACGAGAGTGCCCTGATCCAGGCTTCATGACCCGAGAGCACAGCGCAGCGCTTGAATTCCGGTTTGGCGATTGATGTCTCTGAGACGTATATGTGAACCTTGGTCGTCGTACCCGCAACGGCCAATACCAGCGGCTTATCCGAGTCCGCTTCGAGTCCCTGCAACGACAAACACAGAGGGAAGAACCGAGGCGTCATGGTTATCGTTTCGAGCAGCTCACACTTAGACTCGTTTTGTGCATTCATTCTCCAAATCCGAACCGTGCCATCAGCTGCTCCAGATGCGATAATGTCTGTTCCATTGGCGACAGCAATTGCGTTCACTGATCCCCTATGGCCCTCGAGTGTAGATGCAAGGACATAGCTGCGAGGATCGGTACCATCTTGGCGCCAAACTTTTAGTGTGCGGTCGACGGAACCGGTGACGATGAATCTCGTTCCTGACGTGGGGCATGTATAGAATCGGACCGCGCTGACTTTGTCCGTGTGGCCAACAAGCAAAGCATATATACCCTTATCGGTCTTGTCCTTGAATATGTGTCAGCACTCCTTGTCATGTAGATTCCTCTCAATGGACGTACTAGAGCATCCCATAGGGCGACATTGTTGTCCGCACCGAAGGCGAGCACGCCTGTCTGCACATCCCAATCCGCAGCACCGGGATGTCGGTTACCCCCCACACTTATGTAGTCTGTTGTAACGGCAACCATGGAGTACTTTGAAGGTCTAAGAGCCTTTTGATCGGTCTTGCTGTGTCAAGAACCAATTGGAGAGGCGCAAAGAAATTGCGAGACTGGGGCTTATCGATAAGAAATTCTGCCTCCGCCCTAGCCCCTCCATCTTCACTTGATTGTGATCGCTCTGCATCAATCTCTTGGGAGTCGAGATTAGTGCTACAGCCTTGGTCTCTTTACTGTGCGCTATGACTGAATCTTCAAATGCGAGCCAGGGGGAATTCCCCATCCCCATAACCGTTGAGTTTACGTGCGTCAAAGACTTACCTCGATTGCTGAAACTATTGCTAACAATCGGTCTGAATAGTGGCGGGTTAGAATTGCTATTCGGGAATGAGCGCAAACACAAGGTTGTTCTGCCTGCTCGCTTAGAAGATGGCAACAGACCAAACATCTCATACCTGCTCAAATACCTTGTTGAGAACCTCATGAAGGATCAGAGGAAGGACATGTTCATCATGGAGGATAATGTGTATGGGAATATACCCTCTTCTCTTCACTAGATACGGACTAACAAATTTCACAGACGACCAGGCATTCTTGTCCTCATCAATGATGCCGATTGGGAACTCGAAGGCGAAGAAACATATGAGCTCCAACAGGGAGATACCATTGTGTTTGTCTCAACTCTACACGGAGGTTAAACTTGATGGAAGTGGTTGATGTGATCACAAGACACAGAATAACTTGATTCGAGATGTGGTTGTAGGTTTCCGAGAACAAAAAGTACCGGGTGAAATGTTGCCAGGCGAAGCGAGTTTGTATGGAATCTCGCCTAGACATCTCGCCTAGACATCTCGCCTAGACCACGTCTTCAACATGCTGCTGTGAGATCCTTTCAGGCTCACGCGGTGTTCGGATTCCACTCGGGGTTCGATGACCACTCTGCGGAGTAGCTTGGCCTTCGGGGCTACCGAGTCCTTGCATTGGTGATACCACTCCGCTTGGGGGCACCGGGATCTTCAAGTCCTGTGGCGAGCCCGGGATAATCTCTTCAGGAAGGTCCGGGATATGGATCCGCTGTGCCTCGTTCTGGTAGCTTTCGGGGACAATCTGAGGCAGTGTTAATAATGTATAAGGATCAGTCAGATTCAAGGTTCGAGTTACCTCAATAATTTCGTCACGAGGGAATTCGAGGAATGGAATATCCGCAGCATTGCAGGCCATGAGATAGCCGTACAACACCCTCAAAACACTTTCATGGGCAATAATGAGCAAGTCGGTTTGTTCCCTCTCCAGTTCCAGAATGATCGGCTCGAGTCGAACAGCCAAGTCATGATATGACTAGTTGAAAGCATCAGTTGCTGCTCGCTGTACGTCAAGTAGGCCAGCACTTACCTCTGCGCGGGGATAACGGTGGTGGTAGGGATCTAACTCGTGCTTGGCAACCTCGTCCCCAAACTCTGCTCGGATGCGACTCTCGGACATTTGCTCACAAACACCAGGATGCAGCTGACTCAACTGAGGCCTTTGTCGGATCTTGTAGCCGTATTCATGGAGATATTTGGCGGTCTCCACTGTTCTGCGTCGGGTAGAAGTCCAAACTTTCAGAGGCCTTGACTCATAGCCAGTCTCTCCCCGTTCAATCATGGCTTGCTTTTCTTCTTCTCTGTGAGCTAGTAGACGCGCTGTCATCTTTTTGGCATAGTCTTCTCCCTGCTCCGAGAGCGAAGCATCTGCTTTATAGGAGTCTGCTTCCAACGAAACGCCAGCCTAGATGATATGTTAGTTCTTTGCATTGTGGCAGCATGGACACGAAGCTGGAAAATGACCTACCCTAACAAAGTAGGTTCGTCTCGATTTGATGTGGAGGTTGAGAAGATAGAAGACTATACGGTTAGAGAGGTAGCCGAAGCTTCGGTTGTTGACAATAAGCCTCTCGCCGGCATTGATCATCTATACCCTGTAAGTGATTGCCATGCAAAAAAACCGCATCATGCCTACCTTGATGTAGTTCAAGTCCTTTTCCTCCATAGTCTGGAATTGAGGAATGCGAGAAGAGATCCGGTTCAAGTAATGCTTCACAGCATCTTCTGATTTCCACGAGACGTACTAACCACATTGTTAGTTTCTTGGTTATGCGAAAGGGGAAGAAACAGCGGAATAGAGCAGACTCGAAACATACATCAGGGGAGGAGATCTTCACTCTGCGAACATTTTCCTCAATGATGCGTTCATCGTCACACCAAGACTCGATAAATAGTGTCTTATGAACAGATCAGTGAATGTCAGAGGTCAAAAGATCCGATCCGGCTTACCTCAATATCGTGCTTCGCAAATTCCTTGGCAAGTGAACGTCGTCCTGATGCTAGGGGGTTCACTGCATCGTAGATTGCAATTTGGCCATTCTCGTGGTTCAAAAAGTGATATATGTCTTCTCGACATTTCCTCACAATTTTTTGGCGCAGAAGAACGGACTTTGCGGTTGCTGGAGAGATTGATTAGTATTGCATTCGGGTAGATCAGGACGCCATATTTACCGTTGACATAGAAATAATCATCTGGCATGTCCTCGCCGAACGGGATCGTGGCACGGCGGTAATCGCCCAGATGAAAGATTCTAGTTTTGACACCAAGCCTATCGAGTGTCAGTATGACCTTGGTGATGTGCAAATCAATAGGAACAATGCATACCATCGCAGGTATCGTGCCAAAGCTACAGAGATGTGCCTGTCATAAGTTTGAAATCAGCAATAGGTCATCTCGACATGAACACCTGAAATTTCTTGAGCATACGTTTTGCCTCTCGCAGGCAAGCCAACCGTGATGATCACGATACGGCCCGAATGAAACAGTCGGCCGGACTCGGTGCTGTACAGCTGGGCCGGAGCTAGATCGGCCTTTTCCGGCAAGTCGTGAATTGCATCGACGAAGATCGATGATTTGCGTCGAAATCGTGGAGAGTTAGCCACGATCTCGGCAGTGCTATATGATGTCAGTTCAACCCTCGGTCTTTCCGTAAATGCCAGACAGGCTTGTGGTTTATGTACTGAATTCCCAGTGTGGTGGAGATGTGAAGGTCACATTAAATGCCTCTCACCTGAGACGACATGGGGACTATAGACGTCAAGAGCGCGGCAAACTTACAGTAGAGTGTCCATGGTGGGATGTCGAGGTGGCGTAACCTTGAACTTTGAGACAATCCACACCTAAGCTTGTGAGTATAATAGCTACCCAGAATAACTCTTATGCAGATATTCTGATATGTAATCTGAACGTCTTGAAGGTGGCCACAGGGCAAGTGAAGCATGGAAGGAAGGAAGGATAGGAGGCGGTATAGGTAATCGATCAAGGCCCAGATAGTTATCAGGTGGATCCCGGTGAGTGTACACTATGTTTAGATGCCTTGTTTTGGAGGCTGCAAACAACGTAGTCCTAATTGAAAGCCGACGCACAAGCACTAGAGAAGAACTAAGAAAGATATCATATGATTCATATGATCATATCAAAATCGATCTATTCACAATCTTCTATTCGATCTTTCTCAACGTTCTCTTTTATCACCGGGAAAGTCCGGCTTATGTAACACCCCGGCGAACGGCAGCAACCAAAGACGCCGAGGCAGGTGACTAGCATTTTTCACAGCTTGGAAAGTCTTGAACTGCTTCCCCTACACTCCTGAGCGCATCATATACAGCCTTTTTTTCACTATTTCATCAAGGTCATCTGAGACGTTTATTCGTTGCAGATCCTCGGGCTGGTCTCAATTCCTTTTCTTCCCAATTATTTGTATTTTCACCCGAGTCTCAACGGAGGCCGATTCACACGCGTGACGACACCTAATTATTCGTCGATTATCAGATTACAACAAAAATGGCCGAGATCCTATCATCCTTGTCCTTTCTCACAGAGAACCCTGCCGCGGCAGCTATCAACGATGCATACAACCAGTTCGCTGTCCGAAGGGCATTGCTGAACCTTCCTAACCCCGGCACTGTCGATAACCTCGCCAGGGAAGTGCAGAAGGATGTCCTCTTAACCAACTTCATGTTCTCCGGCCTCCGGGCGGACCTCACCAAGGTTTTCAGCATGGCTCCTCTCTTCCGTGTGTCGCATGCCTTCTCCATGGGTTCCACCGGCAACCTGCCTCCGTACGCTTTCTCCGCCATGTACGGAAGCCCCAAGGTAAGGAAAACCATCAAACAATCTCTCTGCCGGAAAACGCGACCTTCTGTGTCTAACGTCTTATTCTATAATAGTGGTTTTTGCAAGGCAACTACGGCAGCGATGGTGCCCTTGCCGCCGTCGCCAACTACCGCTGGAACCAGTCCCTCGTCACTAAGACCAATGCTCAGATCATGAACGGCGGTACCCAGGGATTGGTCCAAATCGATAACGACTACACTGGCCGCGATTTCTCCGCCTCCATCAAGGCCTTCAACCCCTCTTGCCTCGAAGGTGGTCTCACCGGAATCTTTGTCGGTAGCTACCTTCAATCTATCACCCCCGGCTTGGCTCTTGGTTTCGAGGCCATTTGGCAACGACAGGGCATCACCGCCCGCCCCGAGACTGCTCTCTCTTACTCCGCCAAGTACAAGGGTGAAGATTGGATTGGTACCGCTCAGCTGCAAGCCCAGGGCACTTTCAATGCCACCTACTGGCGCAAGCTGTCCGAGCGTGTAGAGGCCGGCATTGATATGAACCTTCAGCTCACTCCCTCCCCTGCTACTCTCATGATGGGTGGTCCCGCTCGTGATGGTACCACTGCCATTGGTGCCAAGTACGACTTCCGTGCTTCTTCCTTCCGAGCCCAGGTTGACAGCACCGGTAAGGTCAGCTGTCTCCTCGAGAAGCGCATTGCTATGCCCATTTCTCTCTCCTTCGCTGGTGAGATTGACCAGGCCAAGGTAAGCCACATCCTATTTGCGCCGTTCTATTGGTTGCAGGCAGAATACTGATCATTGTCTTCTTCGTAGCAAACGGCCAAGCTCGGTCTTGCCGTTTCCCTCGAGCTTGCCGGCGAGGATGTGATGGAGCAGCAGGAGAAGATCGACCCCGCTGCCATGACTCCTCCTCCTTTCTAAGCTCTCCCTCTCGCATCCTCTTCCGAGATAATAACCCATCTTTCGCCCCCCCTGTTTTAGTAGTTCTTCCCTCTCCGTGTCTGGAATGACATATCTTGTCTCTCCCTCAGTATAACCTCTCGATTTTGGGTTGCTGGTACAGATGGCAGTTGTTTGGCGCCATGGAGATTCCACCTTTTTTTCTTGTATAGATCCACTCCGTTTCTTTGATTTCCCTCTCATGACAACCTGAAGCTGTATCTCTGACTGTTTGGCCTGTGGTCTGATCTTCTCTTCTCTTTGCTATCTTGTCCCACCCATTTCTTTGCGTGGCCATGTTTTGGGTCTACAGGATTACGAGATCCGGGATGCATGGCTGCGCCTGCAGATAGCTCTGGTTATGTTTCGCATCATAGACGGGCCAATGTAAAACATGTTTTGATTGTTTGATTACCATTGTCTGATGTAGACTGGATAGGTTCCCGAGAATCCCGACACTAAGACAGGTACGTGGTACATACCAATTACCCTTTCATTCTAGAAATTGGTTCGGAGACAAGGATATGGGCAATCCATGGATCTATCAAGATCTGTTTCAAGTTTATCCAGGCACCCAGAGCGGAGACGGTATAATGCCAGCATTATATGTAGAGCGGTGACCGGGATAAATGATCGGTGTCCGCACCCAGCGAACAAATCAAAGCCTCTCAAGCCATCTACTACTCCACTTTAGTGGGTTAGTGGGAACTGGAGAAACTCCTCCAAGTAGGAAACTCCGAATCATAGCCTTATGCACCTAACCTGCGAAAATCTGCACAAGTTTCTCGGTAAAGTGGATTAGTCGTTTATTTGGGAATTGAGCATTCCACGTTTCACTCTCGAAAACATGAAACGGAGTGCTATGAAAGTGGAAAATTGAAGTCGAGTTGTATTTTCTATTGCTATGTCACATCTACCTCCGCAATAGGCATGACTCTCAGCCACTTACTCCATATACTCCGTACTTCGTACATCGTAGTCAGAGCCTGACGGCTACCTAAGTCCTTTTAAGAAGGTTCCCTGTATCGACACAACTCAGTGACATCATATTCACACCAATTGTCCATAAATTAGCCCTAGAGATGCAACTTATGGGGAATAATGTCGATGGACACTGGACAGAAATGGCTGTGAATGAGGGAAATTACACTTTGGGGGTCCGAGTGGCCTCGGTCCAATCAGCTTGACCTCGTTCTTGGCTATGAATTTGGCTCCACCGGCGTACTCTGTTTTTGTATCGGTATCTTTCTCATGGTGTACCGTGTATTTGTATGTGATATAGACTATCGTTCTAGAGTACAATGCACATATGCATCATTCCCCTTACTGTCAACAATCTTATATCAGCCCCAGAAGTCAGATGTGAATGGAACTCCAGGTCGCTTATGCGACTCCATACTCCATATGCATATCTCGCATAAACGCGATGCTTTTGTATAAGATCCGTCAACGGTACATTTGGATCGTCATGAACAGGGCAGATCAGTCGTCGCGTGGAGAACCAATTTTGAACTAACGGAATCTCGGACCCAGTCTCGAGGACCAATACTAACCCCGAAGATGATTTGCATATTTGCTTGGTGCATTCCCGGATTCCTCAGGTACGAGACATCAATGCATAGCTTATGTGGAGCGTAATTCCAATCTAGGAAGAACGTCAACAACAGCTATCCTAGCCCGATAACGACCGCTTGGGTGCGTATCTCTTTGATTTGCTCACAATCTTCAAACCTCAACAGCTTGCTGGCCCACGTGTCTGACAGAGACCGCAGGACGGAATGCCGTTCCTTGCTTCCATGCTTTGCGATCCGTACATGCCGATGGTGTGCTATTGGGCTGGACATTCCGCCGAGGTTTTGCCCAACGTGCATATATCGACCTGTTGAACATCATGTCAGAGCCAGCTGCGACAGCGTTGCTTGCTTTTGCCAGGAACACATCCGGCACCTCATCCCGGGTTCGTGGAACTATAGTGCTACCGGTAGACATTGTAGACATTGTAGAGGCCGGCAGACGGATGCATTCTCATTTCAGATGGGGTTCAAAAACACCGACGTTGTATGTTGTCTGTTGAGGGACCTAAAGTTGACATCTGGTAGTAAATAACTAGGGATCCGCACTCCGATTCATGTCTCCCAGGAATTCAGATTAGTATCGAGTCAACCGACTGGTTAGACAGATTGCACCAGATTGCCGAGACCCGAGTCATGGACGCTTCGGAATCCCGATCGTACATGCGTAGTCATGGTTGTACCGGTGCATGGTTCTGGAGATGACATTGATAATCTCTTCATTTGCTGGAAGTTGACGGCGTCATACCCCTGTTAAAGGAGCGACATAATACATTTTTGATTTTATTAAAATCTTGTTCTCGTGAGTGATTTCTGGAGTAGAGGGGAAATTATACGCAGTATATTGTACGTCGTATGTCGCATGACAAGGTTAAAGCGAAGTGTGGCGATTTCGATGCCACAGCCCCTCTCAGCCATGGTCACCTGCTCGTGATCTGTCAGACGTTGATCTGGTGACGTCGGTCAGATCATAAGGGGTAGCTGAGCTCGATCTGGATTGCTTCTAGTTGAATCCAGAAGACAGAGTGAATGCTCCCCTAGTTTCCAATTGTCTAGGTACACGGTTCAACTTGAGAGACCCATCTGTCTAATCTTGTTATGTACTCCGTACACAGAGTGCATTTATTTCCATATGCCTTTACAGATACCGTAATGGTTATGTAAATACAATACACAATACATACGTCAAATGCACGGCCTCAAGTGCAATGCAGCGTGTCCACGCCCAGTGAGGTAGCTCGGTAGCTCCTCAACGTTAACCTTTTGAGCCAGGTGCATCCCTACTGCGCAGGGGCCAAGTTCAGAAGGAACGGCCGGGCCGCAGTGCTAAGTTCATCTTTTCGTTCAAGGTACCTGAGTCGTCAGGAACCGAAACATTCCTGAGGATAAAGAGGCAAAAATCGGGTTCCTTTTCCACTCGATTGCTCATTTGAATCAGGCCTTCCTCTCTTTTTCCATTGGACCGCGTTCCTGATGCATCTGGATGTTCTGTAGTGGATGCCGAGTCGGGGCTCGTCTGCCGGTCCAGTTCTCTGGTACGAGACTGCATGAGCGGGACTACGGCTGGAATCCTAATGATTGTCCCGAGCTGGGTATCGGCGCAGATAGCTTCGACTTACATGCCAAGGAACTCCCTGCGAAGCTGCAATGGTCTCGACCTTTGGTTTGAAGATGCTCGAAAGAATGGAAGAACAGGTGGAACGAGAAACCCCTTTCAATTCCGAAAGATGAGTCTCCCCTGAACCCGTCTCTGACATCTCTGACATGCTTGGACATCCGTATGTTAGATCTCAATCTTTGAAGAGCTCGGCCTGGTTCTTAATTACCGGTGTGTCATTCCCCTTTTTACTTTTGACTTTTAGTTTTTCGGAATGCCGCTTGACCTGAGAACACCGACTATTAAGATTAGATAAAGTCAGCAGACCAGATTTCGACAGACGACATGAATAGCATCACCGTGGATCTAGAATAACATATCTAATAATGGTCGAGATACTGGATAATAACAGTCAAATAATCAATATTAACTTGGACCCAGTCCAGGTCCAGTTGCAGCATTGACCATTTCCCGGCCCAAGCTTCTTTTTTTCCTCTTCACTTTTTTTTCGAGTCAGCTGAACGTCTCGTGACAGATGTCATGGAAGATTACAGTACATACCGGTTCAACCAATGATAGCGGTTCCAGAAAAAATCACCGTTGGTCACCCGACGTCTATTTCGTTAACTCGCCTATTTTTGGGAGAGAGGAAGGTATAGACATGAGTTTAGGGAAAGAGCTATCGACAGCTATCTCGATATGGATGCTATGTATAGCTCTATCTAGTCTATAATTTCCCCTACCCCGGAGACTCCGCTTTCTCCAAAGTCTTTTTTTGGTTTCTTGACGCGGATTCCAAGGGTACACACAGTACTGGGGATTACTGAAATAACGCCCGCACTTATGATATCATCTCCCAAGTGATGGTAAATGACGGTTAGTGACAGTACCTCTTTGGTATTGTAAATATGGCCATTCTTGAGACGGAACTTAATGAGATGTTATTCTCTAAGTCTATACAGATATTGAAAGATAGATAGATGCATATATAGTAACTAGATCGTAGCCAGTAAGTGTAAAAAGGAAAAAAAAGAAGAAGAAAAGAAGACAAAAAAGAAGGTAAAAAGAAAGCAATACCTTAAACAGCAAGTGCCTGAGAGAAGTTGGATATTGAACTTGAACGTGTAGCTCCCGCCCCTCACTTTTTCCTCTTTCCCCCTCCCCTTCCCGAATTGCCCACCCGTAAGACATTGGCTCTCATCTTCATTATTTCCATCTATTTCCTTACTATCCTTTTTTTTTGTTCCTTGGACTCTTCCAAAAAAACAACAAAAAAACCACAAAAAAACAGAAACTAGAAATCACTTCTTCATCTGTTTTTTTATTATTTTTTTTCTTTTTTTCCAAAGAAGAAAGAAGATAGAGTGGGGGAATACCATTCCATCAACGTCACGCCCCAATTTTACCTAAACCTCTAACCTTCCCAGTCTAACCCGTCTTATTCCTCCATCCCAGATTCGACTTTATTGGTTGAACATTCTCCTGCCATTTGCCCACCTTCTCCTTCTCATTCTTCTTCTTCTTCCCTACCTTACCAACATACATTCTTGGCTGTCTTCGTCCTTTCCCGCCCCTCCCTACTCCACCCCGGTTCAAACAGCCCTGACTTGACACTTCGAATTCTCCCTATACCTCCAGTGCCTTCGTGATGTCACAAAATCGACCCGGGTTGTTTCCGAGTTTGCGCATGGGTGGTAAGATATATTTCTCGAATTACAATTGCGGTGATGCTGATCTGTCTCAGAGGTCATTCGGGAGAAGGTCCAGGATGGACTGACCGGCGAGTCCAAGGAGATCTCCTACACCCAGTGTAAGATCGTGGGCAATGGTTCATTCGGCGTCGTGTTTCAAACCAAGATGGCTCCCAGTGGCGAAGACGCTGCTATCAAACGAGTCCTTCAGGATAAGCGGTTCAAGGTAAGAGGGATCGCCTTGATGGAATATGTGTGTGCGTGCGGTGTCACTGACCCTTGGCATCTTCAGAATCGTGAGCTGCAGATTATGCGGATTGTGCGCCATCCGAATATTGTCGAACTTAAAGCCTTTTACTACTCCAACGGCGACAGGGTATGTGTTTCCTGGGTGTCCCGCCCGCTTGTCTTTCCGTCTCCCCGTTCCCGTGGGCTGACCGGGCGCGCCTCCGCTGTGCCCCTCAATAGAAAGATGAAGTCTACCTCAACCTTGTGCTCGAGTATGTCCCAGAAACGGTGTACCGCGCATCGCGTTACTTCAACAAACTCAAGACCACGATGCCTATGCTAGAGGTCAAGCTCTACATCTACCAGCTCTTCCGGTCGCTCGCCTACATCCACTCACAGGGCATATGCCACCGTGATATCAAGCCCCAAAATCTTCTTCTAGATCCCGCTACTGGTATCTTGAAGCTGTGCGATTTCGGTTCCGCCAAGATCCTCATCGAAAATGAGCCCAATGTGTCGTACATCTGCTCTCGCTACTACCGGGCGCCTGAATTGATTTTCGGCGCAACCAACTACACAACAAAGATTGGTACGTAACCCTTTCCCTGTTGAAGAGAATCACAATCAGTCCTAACCTAGTTTCTTTTCTATCTTTAGACATTTGGTCAACAGGTTGTGTGATGGCCGAATTGATGCTCGGGCAACCCCTCTTCCCCGGTGAATCAGGCATTGACCAGCTAGTCGAGATCATCAAGGTGTTGGGCACCCCGACTCGGGAACAAATTCGCACCATGAATCCGAACTACATGGAACACAAGTTCCCTCAGATCAAGCCTCATCCCTTCAACAAGGTAATTTTCCATCCGTTTCCTGGTTTGTGCGATCGTACTAACCGACCTAGGTCTTCCGTAAGGCACCACCGGAGGCTATTGACCTCATCTCCGCCCTTCTGGAATACACTCCGACACAACGATTGTCCGCTGTCGAGGCAATGTGCCACCCTTTCTTCGATGAGCTCCGCGACCCGAACACCCGGCTACCGGATTCGCGCCATCACAACAGCCCCTCCAAGGATCTCCCCACCCTTTTCGATTTCTCACGACATGGTAAATCTTGCATAGTGACCTTGATCAAGAAGTCTGGCTAACCACATGGTCTATAGAACTTTCGATTGCCCCTGAACTCAACGACCAGCTGATTCCCCCCATGCTCGCCCTGCCCTCGAAGCTCGCGGCCTCGGCCTTGACACCTTCAAACCTCTTGCCAAGGAGGAGATGATTGCACACCTCGACTGAGTCGACCAGCGTGTGTCCTCCACGAGGGATACTTCTATTTGTTGTGCCGCCGTATGCACTGTTTGGAGAGGATTCAATGACCTGCCAACTAAGTTCCGTCATGGTCTCGAGCAAGGACTGATTTGAGAGCGTACTACCCTGCCATTCCTCTTTTCTCTTTTTTTTCTTTTTGGCTCGGTCTGTGCGTTCCAAACCCGGACGTGGTGGAATTTTTGAAACTGGCGAATGAGCAGGGAATGTTATGAAGTGTGAAAAGTGCATTCTTAACGGCTGAGTGGCGGAACCCATGTTTCTTCGGGGTGGTAGGGGGATGATGGTTTCCGTGCAATGGGAGGTCATGGCTTGGAGTTTATTTTGAGTTGTCTGGGACAACTCCTGAGAGGAAAAAGTGATACCCTTTCTGTGCACGTCTGCCTTTGAGGGTCGGAGACTGCATAGTTTCATCGGTCGAGGGGAAGAACCCTCCAGGCGCAGCAAGCCGATTTCGACCCCCCGGATGAAGGAGTGAAATTCCCATCAATGGAGCGGAGATCTTGAAGATTTCTTTGAATACACGTTGAGGGAGGACCCTTCTTCTGTTATGGTCTTATCTCTCGTCTTGCGGCGCTAGACCCCGTTCGTTCTTCCCTTTGCGTCCTTGCTTTCTTTTGCTTTCTGTTCGCAATATCCTTGTATGAGATCCATCGGGCTCGGCTGGTTATCCGGTCCCTCCGACTTACCGGCCATGAGCTACATGTCATTCCCCAGTTCTCAAGCAGACGAATTTCTTTTATTTTCATTATACCTGGAGGTAATGCGTAAATGAGAATGAGAATCGGTCATTAGAACTGCGTAAAACACAGGTCTAGAGATCCTTATATTTATTGATAGGTAAGCGAACTATGTTACTCCCCTTCACCAAGTTCCCGGGTTGTCATTAGAGTACAGTCAGCTCAAGATGCCTCAGTAACCTCGGACTAAATGGTTTTTCCCTCGTATGCAGACTGAAGCCAGTAGAACACCAGTAGTTAGAACATTGGTAGGTACCTACAAGTCTGGGCGTCCGCAAGGACACCGGGTCCGGAACTTCAATTTCCCACTTCCGAGCTCCCATCTACCTCAAGCTCCCCAAGTCATCCTTCTACATCCCCAGAATCCCAGTCTTTACGATATCTGATATCATATTGGCTTATCGGATTCAATTCAAAACAAAATGACCGAACACGATCGCCGAAATCAAGGCTACAGGGGTGGGCGCAAACGCCGCTACAGAGGTAAGAGACGCGCATTTGACAAGCTCCCCCGACAACCCGCTAACTCTCTTTCCGATTATAGATGACGATGACTTCGATCGCCGCCCTCAGCGGCGCAGATATGAGGAGCCGTTGTTCGTCCAGGTTCGACGCCAGTTGTTGACTATCGCGGAATCGGTACGGGTCTTGTTTTTTTCTACACTTTCTCCGCCGCGCGCATTGCGCATGGCAATGAAGAGATGGAACTAACGTTCATGTCTTAATCGTTAGGCTGCTCGTAGAGCAGAGGATGACGTTCAGAGTATTGCGAAGACCGTCTCCGAGAACTACGAGGATGAAGAAATCCGTCGCGACTTTGTCAACATCGCCCTGGATCTGTACGTGCCGGTATACTCAATTCGACTTGGAACTGTGCTAATTGAAGCTATGCAGTGTGCTCGAACAACCCTTGAAAATCCCCTTTATTGCCGGCACGGTCCTGGTCGCGCATAATCTCAAGCCCGAGCTTGGTTCGGAGGTTCTGGGCAAGGCTGCTGAGGCCTTGCAGAAGTACATTAATATTGGTGCATGGCGTGAAGTGAAGCTACTTATTCGCTTTTTGGGTATTCTTCAGCCGGTCTATGAGGGTGATGGCATCTTCCCTCTCTTGGAAGAGCTGTTCGCTCGTGCCGTCGATCTCCAGACTGCGTCTTCGGAAGATGTAAGTCCGAGCATTGCTCTCTGATTGTGAATCTCATCTAACCGCTGTGTTCAGCTTCTTGGTCTCGAATTAGTGAAGATCATCCAATTCACCATTCCATATGTGATGCTGTCCCCCGCTTCAGGCCTTGAGGCCCAGGCCTCCGCCCTGATGGAAAAGACCGACATTATTGCATCTACACCGCATGCTCTCGTCGACCTGGTGAACACATTCAGCCCCGAGGAGAACGCGGAGGCAGCTGGTCAAAGTGTCATCAGTCTGATGCAGACTCAGCTCCAAGATGAGGCCAACCACGGCTGGGAGCTCAAATGTCTGCCTCGTCCCTGGAAAGACGTCCGGGACGCTGAAACGGAAGATCCCACGTCCTTCGAATCGCTTACCAAGGTTCCCTTCCCTCAGGTCACAGTGCCTAATCCCGTGCCGAACGGCGCCCGTCCTCTTTTCCCAGAGGTCTATCTGTCGGTGTACGCCAACCAAGAATTCGACACAGTCCCTTCAACTAAAGATATTGCCTCGTCGCTGATTCGGGACGCACTGGTTGATACCATCAACCTCCTTGATTTCAACCGTGTTGCTACAGCCAAGTTCCTGATCGATATCGACTGCTATTTCACCCCTCACACTTTCGTAAAGCGCGCTACTCCATTTGACCGCATGCGCGACTTCGAACTGGGCGTTCAGGCCTGGAAACCCGAGGACGTGGCAGTGGATGCAGTGTTCTCGCAACTATTCCAACTACCGGCGCCCGAGCACAAGCTCGTTTACTATCACTCCGTTCTCACCGAGTGCTGCAAGATTGCCCCGGCGGCCATTGCGCCAAGCTTGGGCCGTGCAATCCGATTCCTGTACAACAGCTTGGAGACAATGGATCTGGAGCTCAGCAACCGTTTCTTGGATTGGTTCGCTCACCACTTGAGCAACTTCGGGTTCACATGGAAATGGAGCGAGTGGTAAGTTCAAAATGCCAGCTTCGATTCGTCTTTGTCGGTTATCTAACTAGAATACCAGGACCCATGATCTTGATCTGCCCGCCATTGACCCGAGAATGGCGTTTATCACCGGTGCTTTGGACAAGGAGATTCGGTTGAGCTTCGCTCAGCGCATTAAGGGAACTCTTCCGGATCCTTACCCCAAATTGATCACAGCAGACAAAGAGAAAGATACACCCGACTTCAAGTACTCGTCCGAGCGTAAGTTCACCCGTGAATTCCTGGCAGAGAATAGCTACTGACTTCGAATTCCAGTGGCCCCTTACGCTAAAGAAGGGCAAGAACTCATGCAACTTATTCGGAAGAAAGCCAGCGACGAAGAAATCCAGCTCGTGATCACAGCAATTGAGGACCAGGCCAAGAGCCAGGGCGTCGACGATCCCAAGATCCCCTCGACAGATGCATTCGTAACCTCGCTTTGCTACGTCGGCTCCAAATCACTCTCTCATGTCCTGTCCTGCATCGAACGGAGCAAAGATCGACTCCTGGCCATTGGCGCGGAATCTCAACGTGCCCGCTGCCAAATTATCACATCCGTCATGGAGTACTGGGTCGACCAGCCCGGCGTTGCCATCAACATCATCGACAAGCTGCTCAACTACACCATTCTCAGCCCCCTCTCCGTCCTCGAGTGGGCTCTCTCTGAACAAGTCGCAGCAGGAACCATTCTTTCCAAGCCTCACGTGTTTGAGATGATCTCCGCCACTGTTGGCAAGGTCACCAATCGCATGCGTCAGATCGTTACCGCCCGCACGCAGCCTGGTCTCTACGAGCCCCAGCTTAGCGTCATCGACGAGACCCTCGCTCGTGAGCGCGCCGACATGCAGGTTCTCTTCAAGTTCATCGAGGACTCCATCGTCTCCGTCGCTGCAGGAAGCAACGACGAGCTGATGGAGCGCGGTGATGGTAGCGGCAATCTCCCCGAAGACGCCATCATCCGCCAATGGGGCCGTCGCTGGCTCCGCGTGTTCCGGCGCAAGGCAGCCGTCGAGGAATCGTACATCTCTGATGCCCTGGCTAATGCCACTCCTCTCGGCACACAGGCGCCGCCTGTTTCTCAAGGCCCGGCGGAAGGGGATTTGGATATTGCGGATGCGGACGCGGACGCGGACGCGCAATAGAAATGCCGCATACGTGGAGAAACGTATCGGACCTGTGTTCTTGCTCTGATATCCTTGAAGTGTTTTTATTGTTGAACGATTTATGTCCTGGAGAGACGTTTTCTTTCTTTCTGCTCAATTTTTCTCTCTGTATTGTATACTTATCTCCGGGTCTTTGAATAATAAGCGGTAAGCCCACTGACAGAAATTTCAAGATGCTCTCTCATTGTGCTACCAAGTAGTTTAACGAGTAATATCATTGTCGATCATACACGTACCTAGTGTATTGGCTGAACCCAATGGCACACTCTCTAAAACTATGGATCTTACATGCGATCCGACCTAGGAAATCGACCTACGTTACTATATGAACGAGACCTATATGCTTTCCGAGATCCTATTGCTTCGGAATTGGTTCAATTCATGCATGGGAATATCTCGAGAGGAGCTAAGGCAAATGTAGGAATGACATTGTTAATCATAGCTCTTGAATAATTCTAAAAGCAAAGAGCAGGCAGAGAGGAATAGAAGCGAAATACAACAAGAACGACTGGGAAGTGACCAGTGTGCGGTATGTGTCTTCTGCGTGCGCCAGAGGAAATAGAGGTATATCAGGAAGGGAAAGGCATGAGAAGTCACAATGGGAATCACAAAACAGGAGAAAATCAATGGGGGATATCAAAGGGGTGTGCAGAGGAATACAGAGTCGAGCAAAATAGAGAACATCGGATCAAGGCCCATGGCTGTGGTCATGGCCGTGGGCGTGAGTCGCGTGACCGTGTCCATGAACATGGCCGTGGCCATGACCATGAGCCCTGCGGTCAATATAATACGGCTCTCCATCATCGCCATCACTGCTAGAGGCATTGTACACGGAGAAACCATCTTCGTAGCTGCCGCGGCGTATCTGCATCTGCATCTTTGAAGCGCCCTCCTCGGACTCCACAGACTGTGTTCGATCCATGGAGTTGCAGCTACTGTGCCCATCGGGTCGTTTCGTCGTTGAGATCCGCCGATCCTTGCCCCGGCCTTTGATGCCCTTGTTGCTATTCTTGTATAATCCCGCGAAGTATAGCCACAGCTCGCGATCTGCTGCGTTCATATTCATCAGTCCGCTTTCGCCGATCTGCGAGAAGCGGACTGTCAGGTCGTGTAGTGTTGCCGCGTGAAATTTATTTTGGTGGGACTGTCATGGAAGGAGAGAGGTCAGCTTCTGATTTGATCTTGTTTATGCAGGTGAATGTAAATAGGCGGAGAGGGTGCTTTTCTTACCTTCAAGTTGCCCAGTTGAGTGAACTGCTTGCCACATTCATCTAGGCGGCAATCAAAGCGCTTAGATTGGTCATGGGTGAGCTTGTGAGCGCGGACGTTGCCTCGCTGGGCAAATCGCTTGTGGCAGATATCACACTGGAAGGGCTTCTCGCCCGTGTGACGTCGCTGATGGGTCTAGGTTGGAGAACGCATGTTAGTTTCCTGCCTTGTGAGTCGCCATCCAATGACGCGGCTTTTAGAGCAATGGTAGTGGTGCTTACCTTGAGGTTGCCTTGCTGCGAGAAGCGTTGCCCGCACGAGGGCTCCTTGCAGATCTGCCGAATCAATGATTAGTGTCGCTGATCACACCACCTGATTTGGCTGCGCAGCTACCCCTCTGGGTTTCACTTACAAATGGCTTGTCGCCTGTGTGTGCCCTAATGTGGATATCCAGGTGTGTTTTCTGAGCAAAGCTCTTGCCACAGTCGGGGAGACTGCAGTTGTACTTGCGCTTCTTGCCCGAGCGCGAGAGTTGACCTTCATTCGAGGAATAGTAACGCGGGGGCGGGGGCGATGCAGCTGCATAGGATGAGACTGGGTACGTCTGCGGTGCCGGTGGCGCCAGATGCTGAAGTGGTGGTAGCGACTGCTGCTGGGTTGATGCAGCGTGCTTGGCCTGAATTGTCTTCATCAGGACATCCACGTTGGTGGAAAAGGCAATGTCAGCAGGATTTTGCTTCGTCTCGCTTGCAGCCCCGTCTGGGGGTCTGCGGTCAGTCGACATCTGTACCCGCGGACCATAGTCAGGAGTAGCCTTTGCTGTTTGGCCGATGGCATTCTTTGCCGGGCGAATCTCTGGAAGAGGCTGCAACGGCTGTTCCGTTGTGAAGCGCTGTGGTTGCGGCTGTATCGGATGCTGACTGGGCACAAAGTACTGCTGATAGGGATTTGAGTGCACATGTGTGTGACCCACAGAGTGACCGAAGTTGTAAGGTAAGCTACTTGGGGCCTGGTAAGACAGCGAGTATGGCGCCCCCGTTTGATGCGAATAGAAGGGGAAGTTTTGACTCAGGGTTGAGTCCATCGGGCGCCTGTGTGTAAACCCACCCATGGCATGGCCTGGGAAGTCGTAAGACGCAGGCTCCGCAGTCTCCATCTTGCACAGTTGGCGGTCTTCTCTCTCTCGGTTTCTGTCGAAAAAAGCAAGGATGTCTTCTCCCTCCGGATCTCCCACGAGACACCAATGTATCTCAATGTATATCTGTGCTCGGAACGTCCTGGCTTCTCTCAGTGGTCTTTGACCCTTGAGTCCCGAATCCCAATACCCAGTATGATTTGGGTTCTGGCTGACAGCGAGTTGCTTTTCGAGAAGAAGCAAGATCAGGAAAATAGACAAACAGGCCGGCCAAAGCGCAATCAGTCTCTAGATCTGGATCTATATATACAGATTGACTGGAAAGAAAATAGCAAACAATATGCGGGTCATGCCATGAAGAGTGAGGATATAAGGATTGACAACTAGCGATGATCATCCGCATCGACCGTGGCGTCTCCCGATCTAGATATACCAGGACCCAATGCAATGGCGGGGGGAGGACAGGGGCTTGAGGGGAGTCAGCCGGTGAGAAGAGTCAAAATGCCCCATTTTGATTGCCTGTATGACGTTTGGAATTGACAAAACACCAATAATAATAAAAAAAGGGGGGAGGGTGAGGTGAGCAGTTCAAGGCCAGAGATACCATGCAATGTACTGTACACCAGGTGTTTGATTCGACGATTTCCGTGGGCCGGGGATCCTGGGTGATGGAGACGACCTGACTCCACCAAGAAAAATAGCGTCAAAAGGAGTATCAGATCAATTGGGACGAACTGGAGTTCCTCGAGGCGCTGAGGGCCTTGGGAGACAGAGCCCTAGAGCATACAGGTGCATTGCATATTCCATGAGCTGCCCTTGTTTTGGACGCATCAATTCCCGTACCACGAGGAAAATTGTAGTCATTAGTGGTAATGTATTTCGACACATTCGGTGTGAAAAGTGTGCCAGTCACACAGGAAATACTCGCAGCCGCGACTGGCGACGAGGGCGTTCAGCTCCAATTTTTCTCCCCTGACCCTCTCGATACATACGTTCACCGTCTACTTCTGTAAATGCTGAAGAGACTGACATCTGTCAGACTTGAGATCTCCAGAAAAGGGGAAAAAGAAAAGAAAAGTAACACGCACCCAAACCCATCGTGCTGTGCATCTTCCCTCGAGGAGACGGGCCGGGCCTTCAAATCGCAGAATTGCAAAGTGGGCCGTGATTGACCTGCAGTCGACATGTAGATTATTCAGTCGATCTCGGAGTCACCAATCTCCCAATGGCCAGCTGGGCCGTAATTACGAGTATCAGGATGCGCCATCCCGATAGTCGCCAATAGTGTCCGATCTCAGCCCATCGAATATCCCAGTTAGCCGCCCAAGACTTTGGGGAATCTATGGTGACCGGGTGATCGGGTGATCTCAGTCTCCTCTTCGGGGGAGAGACCAATCAAATGGTCATCCTTCTCTTGCAATGCGATCTGTCTTGTCTCTATTGCGAGAAACTGGGGGGAAATGGGAATTGGGCAAATTCGGCCCCCCTCAGGAAGGAGCCAGTCAGCACGGACTTTTTCTTTGATCTGGCCTCGTTCCCTCAAACAGCACCAATGACTTGTCTGATGGGGGGCAATGGACGTCGATCATCGCCCGGAGTAGCCTTAGCTGCATACTGGGACGATCCGAGAAGTGACAGCCATGGAAGAACGCTGACACGAGTGGCAACCCTGCACGTCCTGCGTCGAGATGAGGTATCGGGGGCCTCGAGAATGGTTCCTGCAGGGATGCGACTAGTCTTCATGAACTACTTCCTGAACGGGTGAAGACACCTCAACTATGCATATACACAGTACGCCTCGTCAAAGCCCCAGAGTCCAGATCGGTGAGCTGTGACAAGATGGTTAGCATAGAGTTGGAAATTGTTTCTCTTCTCCCTAAACATATTCTCCAGGTATATAGGTTTGAATTTGATGTAGTAGAAAGCCTTGATCATGCGGAGGCTCTGTAGTGATTCAGACGGACAGGGATGGAGTTGTTGGGATTGATTCTCTTGGAACTTCAGCTCGTTCCAGATTGGCGGTCCCCAGGCCTGTGTAACTTACACTTACTAATGAACTACAAATTACCTACATGGTATGGGTATGGACACATCAATTGCAATTTTGGAAGGGGGATGTTTAAATATACACCGAAGTGTACTAATAAAAGTTGAAAAAAAACGACTTCGAGACAAGATATAAAAAGATCAAAGCCCAAAAAAACGAATCCAAGCAAAAACATCATATTGCGCCAAAGGCATCGGTATCAAACCTTTCATCGTCCATTGTACTGCGAGTATCTGGTAGGAAGTCAGCTAACAATTCTGAAACACAAAGAAAAAGAAAAAAACCACTCACCTCCAGATTCGTGCACGCATGTCTCCACTGCCGGTCGCGAACAAGTTGCCAGTGGGACTGGGCGCAACCGAGATAACTATTCAAGGTGGAAAGCACGGGTTAGTAAACGAGAGCTGGAGAAAGGGTGATATGATTGGGAACTCACCAGAGTTCTTGTGGCCTTGAAGCATCATCTGGGCATTTCCAGTGATCGGATCCCAGAACTGAACACCGCGGTCCTTGGAACCGCTCATCACCCAGGCACCATCCGGTGTCAGACACACGCTGAGAACAAAGTCCTATCGGGTCAAAGTTAGCTTCCGTGCATATAGAATGAAGTCTAGTCTGGGCTGGTCCCTACCTTGTGGCCCTCGAATGTACGAATGCACTTGCCGCCCTTGACAGCAGAGTGAGGGTGCAAGCCTCGGGGGACAGTAAGCTCCCAAAGCTTGATAGTCTTATCCAAACTGCCACTGACGAGGTCACGACCATTGGGTGCGAATGCGACTGAGTACACGCTGTCCTTGTGGCCATCGGGGTTCTCTAGACGCTCCACCAGGTATCCAGTTGTAGTATCCCAGACGCGCACACTCTTATCCAATGAGCCAGCAGCCACGTAGCGGCCATCTGGAGACATGGCCACAGTGGTGACGCCATCCTCGATACTAAGGGTGTAGACAAGCTTGCCGTCGAGAATGTCCCAAAGACGAACGGTCTTATCTCCACTGCCAGAGGCGATGAATCGGCCATTGCCGGCGAAATCCAAAGAGTAAATATCCTGTTCATGTCCACTGAAGATATGCTTGATGGTGCGCTGGTTGATGTCCCAAACCTGATATCAATCGCATTCAGTCAGTCATATATTCGCGCATACTGCTGGTTCCTTGAGGACTCACTCGAATCTGCTTATCCTCAGCGCCAGTCGCGAGGTACTTGCCGTCGGGACTGAAGCAGACACTGCGGATGTAGAGGTCGCCGTCCTTGTCAACGTTCTCATCCTGAAGGGTGGCCACATTCTGACCGGTGGTCACATCGAAAATTTGAGCGGAGCGGTTGCAACCGGTAGCCAGGTACTTGCCATCGCGGCTGAAACGCACACAGCAAACCACGCTGTCGTGATTCAGGTGATGCACCAGCTCCACATCCAGGACACGCTGAACTTCGGGGTTGAACACAGCGTACCAATCAGAGCCCTCACGCTTTTGGGAAGGGGGCAAATCATCTGGGTTCCAATTTGCCAGCATGTTGCCCGGGCGCTCGGCTGTACGACCGCCGATAGGCGGATTCGGAGGGGTAGGGCGAGGGATCTGAGGAGATGCGCGAGGATCCGGGTAGGCAATGTGAGTTTGCTGGGGGGTGGCCGGTCCCGGGGGAGCACGGCCTCGGCCTTTGCCCGGCCCTGGGGATGCGGTAGGAGGCGGCGGCCCGTAACCTATAGAAATCAAAGTTCCAACGCATCAGCGACTGGGATTTGGAGGTCATAAATACAACGACATACCGTTCACAGCAGCGCCAGCCTGATATCCTCCAAAAGAGCTCTGCTGTGGTTGCGGCGCGCCGGGCTGGGCGACCGAGGCAGACTGTTGAAGGGCATGCTGGGGAGGCTGCTGATCCTGGGGAGGGGGAGGGGCAAGACCGGGGCCACTACCTGGTGCGTTGGTCATGATACCACCAAACAGATTGCTGGGACCGTGGCCCAATGCAGGTGGGGGAGCCTGGGAAGGAGCCGTGTGAGCCGCAGGGGGTCCACCGATGTGGGAGGGAATAGTTTGCACGCCGCGCGACTCGAGTTCGTGTCGCAGCATTCGGATTTCGTTTTCGTAACTTAATACCCGAAGAAATGCGAGGTCAGCTATGGGGGTTGGAGCTTCCCAAGGAGGTGAGGACGAACTCTTGCTTGATCTTGATCTGAGCCTGCTCCAATTGATAGACTTTCTGACGAATCATCTCCATCTCTTGGAGCTGACCAGTCACTGCATGATCTGTCAGTTAGATAACATTTCAGCGAATGTCGGGACCTCTATAGCTAGTATCGTCGGGAGAGATGGACGCTGACAGCCGTTTGTATGGACCGATGGGGCAGGGGGAGGACCACGGCGCAACGATCCCAGGCATGAATCGAGGAAGTCGGAAAGGGTAAAAAGTAGAAGGAACAGGGTACATACACTGATGCTCAAATTCACCGGTGTTTCGCGACTGGCTCTCAAACTCCTGGCGCAGTTGATCCAGCAACTCCGTTAGGCGGGAGTTGGGGGCGGGCACCATGCCGCGATGAGCGTTATACATGGCTATATGTTACTCGTGATCGTTCACGGTTCAGGGACAGAAAAAAGGAGGAGGTCCAGATGGCAGCTCTGGATGGAGATCTGCGACTGGGGTTTCGCAACCAAGTTTCAACCTGGACTTAATGATCTCGATCACAGGCTTCAATGCTTGGTGGATAGCACCACGCAGCTAGCCACAGCGATTAGTGGGCGATACAAGATAAGCTAGAAGATGAGTATGGGAGGTGTAGCGGTAAGAGGGGAAGAGGCTGGCAGATGACACTTTGAAGCGGGAAGGTTTGAGTTTGGGGGGAAGGCGGCAGCGGTTGACGCGAGAAGCGAGGTCATAGGCGAGAAGCGCCCGCTACCGTAGACTATGGAAGTCTAAACGTCTCCGTACTCCGTACCAGAAAAAAAGAGTTCCACTTTATGAAAGGAACGATCAGACCATGAAAAAGGATTACATGTATGCAGTACCATGAACAATGAGACGAGTATGTACCGGTTGCAGACATTAGTGAGAGAGCAAGCCCTCAGTAATTTTCATAGTCAGCTTTTTTTTTAAACTACACAGTATAACTACACGTGTTCTTTACTGGTACATGGTCGAGATTGAGGTTCTAAGGTTCCCAAAGGTCCTAATCGACGGGCTTTCCCTTTCCACTTAATTCCGTGAAGATACCCAAATTTCCACGGAATACTTGGATCTACGCCAGTGCGGGCAGTGGAGGTACCTGTGAGCACGGGTAGCCAAAGTGGAACTGGTCAATGCAGTACCACAATTTTACTGTACAGGCCTACAGGGTAACTTGTGGAATGTTGGAACCCACTTGATGTGATGCCATATTTATTAGGCTACAGTGTGGCAAAGCTAGTAATCAGCCATCCAGGCATCAAGGCATGAACTGTGGCAACCAGGGGTCAAGATTCCTGCATCTCGCCCTTTTAGTAATTTATTTTTCTTTTTTTAATACGACGATGGAGGATTAAGGTCAAGATAAATAAGCAAATTAAGCATCAAGAGACGACTGTATCTATATAGATAAATAAATGAGAACTCCTGCTTCAAATCATATACCTAGTCTACCTAGATTCCCTTCAATACGTACATCAGACCATTTTCTACCCCTGGATCAATTGGCTTATTAAGAAAAAAAAAAGGTGGCATCGCAACGGCTGTGGTGGTTCCGCGCTGGTGTGACTGTTTTTATTCGCCGCAATCTCCTTTTTCCTTTGCTCCTACACAGTACAACTCTCACCTCCCCTTTCTCCCTAACTATAGGTTATTCTGTGAACCTCATTGATCATGGATATCGTTCTCGAACTATGGGACACCTTTATTGGTGATCGCCTTTATTCGACCCTTCTCCCCGCGTCACTATCCTCCTCCGTCTCATTGCCGTCCTTCGTCAATGCGGCTGCCAACACTTCAATGGCCCTGTTTGGGCCTGCGGAACCATTTGTCTATGAACAGGCCACACAGATGATCTACCTGGAGCCCTCGAAATATGCATACCTGAGTGCCTGGCCCAGAAACAACATCTACCGTCAATTCACGAGCTTTTTCCTGATCACCTGGTAATGCGCCAATCCCTCCGAGATTTTTACGGCAATTTACTGCAATATGAGAACTAACTTCCAGTCAGGCTGTTTGGTTTGCTGGTCTACTTTTTGGTCGCAACGCTCTCGTACATCTTCATCTGGGATAAAACAACCTACAAACACCCCAAGTTCCTCAAGAACCAGATTGGCCTTGAAATCCGACAGGCCATGTCCGCAATGCCTCCGATGTCTCTGTTGACAGCTCCTTTCTTCGTTCTCGAGGTTCGTGGCTTCGCCAAACTCTACGATACCACCGCCGAGGAGCCCTTTCCGTACTACAGCTTGCTCCAAATTCCCTTCTTCATCTGCTTTACCGATTTCTTCATCTACTGGATCCATCGTGGCCTGCACCACCCCAGCGTCTATAAGACTCTACACAAGCCTCACCACAAGTGGATCATGCCTAGCCCTTACGCCTCGCATGCTTTCCACCCCCTCGACGGCTGGTCCCAGAGTGTCCCGTACCACGTCTTCCCCTTCCTTTTTCCTCTTCAGAAGGTCGCCTACGTGTTCCTGTTCGGCTTCATCAACCTCTGGACCGTCTTCATTCATGACGGCGAGTACGTCGCCAATAGTCCTGTCGTGAATGGCGCTGCTTGCCACACCATGCACCACCTGTACTTCAACTACAACTACGGACAGTTCACCACTTTGTGGGATCGTCTGGGTGGCAGCTACCGCAAGCCCAATGAGGAACTGTTCCGTCGGGAGACCAAGATGGGCGACCAAGAGTGGAAACGACAGGCCAAGGAGATGGAGTCCATCCTTAAGGACGTCGAGGGCGAAGACGACCGCAGTTACTCTTCCGACAAGAAGAAGAATCTTTGAAACGACCGCTGCATTATCACGTTCACGACTTCGCGCAATGCTTACTGGTTCAAGGCTGTAATTGAGCCAATTAACCCCCGTTGCTCTCTCGGCCGGGGGTTCTGGGTTTGGAGTTCTTCGCATTGCTTTTGTTCCCCGAGCCATTCTTCTCTTTCTAATTCAAGTACATTAATTCGCCCTGGGCTCTTCTTACCTGTTCTAATATTTTGAGATTGACTGCCCCGTGGCGCCTGGCAGTCGTCCCCATTCTGTACATAATGCTATTACCCTGTCATAGACGGTCAGACTGCATTTGCCAGGCTTTTTCGACGCCGTTCTCTCTATGATTCTTCTATTTATCTTTCGATATATTGACAAATCCATGTGGCTATGTGAAAAGGGCCAGAAATGCATGCTTCTGTTAACAATGCCTTCGTATCCATGAATAAGCACTACCACTTACAAGGCCCTCGCCATGCAAAAGACGAAAAGCAAAGGTCACCCCTCAGGGTAATCGATGTATGATGACACCACGCGATCCATCAGTCGCATGAAACCCATTCATAGCCAGATCCCTTTCTTGACTTGGCCAGACCTCTGCTCTGAACTGAACTGATTGTCCAGAGACGAGTCGCCTATGGAGAGCAACGACTCGATTGGCTTGGAGAATGTCCCCACATTCCAGCACCGTAATCTTGGCCTTGAACTTCAAGGCCACAGCGAGGATCCGGTGATAGAATACATCCTCGGGCCTGCAATCTTCCTCCCGAGAACCCGATGGCGGAGGAACAAGTGCCAGTTTGGGCTCGAAGCGCCGCACACTGCGCGAAGTGGTGCCGTTGCGAAACTCCGTTTGGGATATGTAGGGCGGGTTGGAAATCAAAAGATCACACACGGTATCTTGGTCTGGCGAGGTGGTGCTCAGCTTTGCTTGCAGTAAAGAGTCAACGGATGGGATCGACTTGTCGCTCCCATGCCCGAGGACATCGGCGCGGTGAAGGCCTATATCTGTGGTTGCGCTGGGCGCCAAGTGACCCAGTTGTAGATTATGTATGAGGTTCCTCTGAGCTAGGGCTAAGGCTATGGGGCTGATGTCAATCGCTGTGATTTCCAATTGGTGGAAATGGGGAGCAAGTAAAGCGTGCAGAAGAAGTGATATGCAGCCTGTGCCAGTGCAAAGGTCAATGACGCGCACGGGTCTCGCCTGATCAGAAGACTTGAACTTCTCTGCACGATCAAGAGCCATTTGACGCACTAATCTTGCTGCTTCATATGTATATGATTCAGTCTCTGGTCTGGGACGAGTTGTCAGTGGGGGATCTTGTTAAGAGACCCAAGGGGGCAGACCTAGGTATCAAAACGCCTCTTCGGCAGAGAATTTCCAAATCGCCGAATGGTTGATCTCCAAGGATATATTGAAGGGGATAGCCTTTCGAACGCAAACGGCACATAGATACCAGTCGACTCTTCCACTCTATCCTTGATGTTGAGAGTGGGCTATCGCGGACAGCCCGCTCGCGTAGCCAACGAAGCTCGTTGCGGGCAGATTCGATTGTACGACATTCTTTAAGAAGTATAGGGAGCAGAGTATCTTCTCGTTGAGCTTGTCGGATCACAGAAAACGGGATTCGAGGCATTATGTGGAAATTGGAGGGAGTCAACATGGCAAGGAGTCGCAACCCAATTTCGCCAAGAGATCCATCCGGCAATGACCAAGCCGATGTATGAACGCTCTACACATTGACTGCCATACATCTCGATATAGAATTGTATAGAATGAAATGTTCAATTACTTAAATATGTGCAAAAATGTCCAACAGGATAGAGGAAACTCCCGGCATAGCCTTCCCAGACTCCAAATACACCACAGCATGCAGGATCTGATGTATAAACATAAGAATGAAAAGGTATGCAACCATCTGCAGATATACTTATAGAGCAAGAAGGGCTCCCGCTCCAAAACTGAGGGCCAGGTGCTTTGACATAGCGGTTGCCCTGGGCATGGCCATGTTCCCAGTGCTGGAGGCAGGGCCAAAGATGCCAGATCCTCCATGCGGTCCTCCAATACGAGCAGCAGCCCCACCAATCGGTGCAGTAGTCACCGGGTTTGAGACTGCAGTGGCGCCGGGGACAGAATCGGTCCCTGTCCCGATCTCTAAGATATCGTTCTCGGTGGAATTGAAATTGGTGTTGGCGAGAGATATCTCGTTGTTGTCAAGATCGTACACCACGTAGGCACTGCGAAGGAATGTATCGCCCAGGACAGCCGTGCTGCTTCCTGCTGGGGCAATTCCAAAAATGCAGGCTCGCTTGCCCTTGCTGAAGAACAGGCCGCCTACGTCAATGGTCAACTCTCTGATGTCCACATTAATTTTCGCGGATGAAAATGTGAAGCTGATAGCGATGCCCTTTCCTGCCAGGCTACATTCAATATAGCCAGTTCCAGTTTCTGGATCAAACACAACCCCGAGTTCATCATAGATTTCCTGGACAAGAGTGTTCGGGAGGTAGGTGAGAGAACTTCCCGAATCCAGCAATACACCCGCCGGGATCGAACTCGGGGAAAGGGTTTTTGTTTGTGAGGAAGTGGTTATGGCGACTTCTGTGAGGGCGATGATAAACTCCGAAAAGATTCCGCCAACCTTCTGGATGGGGATTGTCTGCAGGGTGCCATGAAATTTCTTGGTGTTGACTCCACCGAATAGAATGGAGCCCGTGTTTGCATCCAAATCGTTCAGCCAGAGACTATAGGCATTGGACTTAATAATGCCTTTTTCAACCATTGCCTTGGGCAGATTGGCATACGGCGAGCCACCATTCCTGCCAGCTTGAACCTCATTCACAGCATACCCTATGCCCAACACACCCTCTAACACACAGCCACGTCTATTAGCTCTGCAGCAATGGTCCGATTTAGCACAGATCCCTCACCTGCGGATGTAGACGAGAATCCGACACCAAATTGGAAGTCTTGGAGGGTTGTGCCTCCTATAGTCAGAGTGTCGGTAACATAGTCTCCGACGGCGTTGGACCCATCAGCGTAGGTGATATTGAAGTCAGAATTCACAAAAGATAATGAAGAGGAGAGACTCGGGTCGAAAGTGCCGGACACACTACAGGGATCTTGGGTAGATTCACAGATAGAGGAGTTCGGCGTGTTGCACCATAAATCACTACTTCCAGTGTCAAGCACCAGACGCACGCTCTGTTTTGGGGTACCCAAGGTGACATTGCAGAGGTAGAGAGTTTCCTAGGCAGAGTAATTCTTAAGATCAATCTCGGAGTTTCTAACGACTCGTATGTATATAGTGTAGAGACATCATCATACGTACTTCATTGTCCAATGCCTGATTGACCGTCGAAGTGCGTTTCCTCCTCACTCTATCTCTCGCGACAGGATCGAGGATATCTCTGCGTTGAATGTCCATTACCACCACTGCGGGAGCCTCTCTTCGATGAAGTGTCAACCCCCAGCCAGGCAACACCAGGCCGGTGGCTAATAGGATCAATGCATTTCTCATGATAGCTTCAATCGTCCTCCCGGAGTTCAGATCCGGGAAGTGAGAGGAATATCGTCTTGACAGCTACGTGTCCCGGGTAATTCAACCGAAACTCGAACTGGTGAGTTAGCAAACTAAAGGCTGAAGCTAGTCAATGCGATGGTTGAATTGAAGCAAAAGAGCAAATCGGGGGCAGAGAAGAGGATAAATATATAAATAGTAAGGAGGATTACTGAAGCTCTGTCTCCATCAATGTACAAATGCAGTAAATGCGGCCTAAGGTCAACGGGTAATCTCTTAAGTGCTGTCGTCACCAAGCATACGCAATACAATGGAGGTACGTATCGAACTCCGTAGTCTCCGGGTACTACCTGTCTTCTATTAATTATTGTGTAGGAAGCATAGCACAAGCTATCTGTTGAGAGCCTGAGAAATGATAATCATAACTTCAGTTCATAGTCTCCTTTTATACATAGATGAGGTTCAATATTCACGATCGATGGCACTCCACTGTGGCTTTCTTTGGGTTTACATTACTTCCGTACGTCACCTGCATTTCGTAATTACATATGTACTGTGGATGTATTTGAATTAAAATTACAGAATATATTACGCAAAAGTCTGTAGGCAACCACATTTCTTTTTATAACTGCCGTAGTTAGAGAACTGCGCCACCTAACTACTCCGTATTGCGTATTTTCTTACCCTTCACTATGTATACATCGTAGCTTTAGTGACATCTGTACAGTTGGCTCCTTATAGACCCATTGCATCCCGAATTTGCTGCATAGTCACCCGAGCGTTGGCGCGGGCTGCCTCGGCTCCCTCTTCAGCCACCGAATCCAAATACCCTGTCTGATCCTGCATTATCTCGATATACCGATCTCGCGTTGGTTCCAAATGATGGGCGATTCGGTCTGCAACGTGCTCCTTGAGTGATCGGAGACTTGCGCTGTGGAATTCAGATGCAATCGTCTCGCATGAAACACCTTCCAGATGGCTGAGAATCTCAATCAGATTTGACACACCCGGTCGACGAGTCGGGTCGTAGGTGATGCTCGGTTCTGAGTCCGTCAGGGCCACCTTAACTTTCTGACGAATCTCAGTCGGCGAATCCGTGAGGATGATCCTGGATTTCGCATCGGCATGCGACTTGGACATCTTTGAGCGGGGCTCCTTCAAAGACATCACTCGTTTGGCAGGGGCTGGTCAATTGAGAGTTAGAGTCGGTCCCGTCTGGCATGGGCGGAGAAACGTCTTACATATCAGTGCCTCTGGAATGGGGAAGATGGGCCCGTAGAGGTGATTGAAACTGTTTGCCGTGTATCTGGAGAACTCCAGATGCTGTCTCTGGTCTTCGCCAACTGGGACATGAGTAGCTCTGATGATCATCAGTAAGGAACTGTCCCCGGTACGCTGGGTTAGCAACAAACCTATGCACAAGGATATCGGCAGCTTGAAGTACTGGATAAGAGAAAAGACCCAGTCGCAGCTGTGCTCGTGCTGCCGAATCATCAAGTGTGGCATCGTCCGGCAGCTGGAGTTTACTCTGGGGAATGTCAGCTAATTTCCAGCATATGTACAACTGTAGGGGTGCTCACCTTCCACTGGGTCATGCGCGACAGATAACCCATAGAAGCCACCGTACTGAGAATCCACATCAGCTCAGTGTGAGCTGCGACCTGATATTTGTTTTTATGTCAATATTCAGTTCTCAGCGGATTTGCTCGCAGTCGGGTACATAATGAAACATACACTGGACTGGTAAAATATGGTAGAGCGCTTGGGATCCAGACCCACAGCAAGCAAAGTTGCAAATGCTTCCCTTCTCCATCTCCTCAACTGCCCTGGATCTTGTGGCACTGTTAAGGCGTGAAGATCGACAATGGAGAAAAACAGCTTGGTTCCTTCGGTTGCATCTTGTTGAAGCTTCACCCATTGATGCAGAGCTCCCAGATAGTTACCCAGATGTGGCACGCCGGTTGGCTGTATTCCTGAGAATATGACAGGATCTTGTGCTGGTCCTTCGGTGTTCGAGCTATTCCATCGACGGCAGCTCTTTGGAAGGAAGAGCCGGCTTGAACGGTTATGCAGGAGTCTCCCACCCAATGACCTCAGTGAGGTCAATTCATACCTAATTCGGTTGACAGACATCTCTCGCCCTCGATCGGCGTGATAACGAATAGATGTCAAGTGCAATCACGTCGTCCGTATAGTGTGCGATAAACCCGAGGAATCTTGAACGCGATGTCTATCACGTGACCTATCTTGCGTTGCCGATGCCACCGGCCCGATGGTTTTTTACACAGTACGGAGTAACAATGTGGCTTTCTCTACCCAAGTCCTAACTTGCAGGGGCTACTGTCCTAGCATACCTAGGCATCTACCTGGAACCCGGCTAAGATGAAGAACCTCTATGAACATTTCGACACCCATCCTTTTGAACTTAAATGAGGATAATAAAACAGTAGAATACATATGACCTAGATCAAGGCCTTTGGACACAAAATACATAGCACAGCAATGACACCAAGCCCAGATATTCACGGGTATACAAGTTCAGCAGTAGTCCACCATTCCATCTATAGACTCTTGCGCTCTGTGAATCGCTCATTGTTCAAAGTATCGAATATTGTGCCAGGGGCTGTGTTGTCTTTCCGCTGACCGAATTGAGCAAGCTCTGGACGAAGGGATTCTTCCACTTCGGCAACAGATGCGTCCATGGCCTTGCCAGCATCTGTTATACAATCGATGGTCAGTGACTCGATCATTGAAGACGCCATCCGGATGGAGATCGTAACCATACCTAGACTATCATGCTCCCAGACATTTGCCTTCATACCAACTCCATAGAACGCGTGCTTCCGGAGGAACGCAAGCCAAGCCTGCACCGCTTGTGGGTTTCCATCTTTGATCTGAATTAGCCGGCGAAGTGTGATTCGTTCGAAATTTTCCTGGCTCTTCTTGTGCACGAAATTACTCCGGGGTACAGTCCAGCGTTCGACAATGCGAGGGAGAGGCACGGGTCCGGACACAGGGAGGTTGAGATAATAAGCGGCACGGATGGCGAAGTCCGCGAAGAACTCCACATTACGGACGCTGTAAGATCGCAACTGAAGATCACAAACGGGAAGGCCATATTCCGCCTTCCTCCGCAAGGGCCGTAGGTATATGGCTTGCACACTTCGCGGCAATCGGTTCTTGTCGCCGAATGCTCCTAACCGTTCGGACCTAGCCAAATCGTAAGCAGTGGTCTAGGGACCGTTTTGTGGTATTGATCCAATTGCCTCGTATACGCACCATTCTTTCACGGCAAGGTCGGATGGTTGTTCCGCTTCCGTCGACCTGAATTCTCTCAATCAGCCATGGATCAGAATCACACTCAACTTCGAGGGCATCTTACCCCACGGGAACGGTCGACGCAGGGGTGGTGGCAGCTGGGGTCGGGGTCACAGAGGCAGCTTCTGTGGAAACGATTGGTGTAGGTTCCGGTGTTGGATCTTGAATGGGTGTCTTCTCTTGCTCCGGCGGAGTTGGCTGGGATGGGGTTGATAGAGAGCGGAATGGCACAGGCACCTGAATGGAACATTTAGCATGAGAATTCGCGAGTTCTCAAGATAACATACCCCAAGGCGCTTGCTCGCTCCAATCAAGGAGCGTGTGTATGAAAACATGGTTAATTGTGAGTTAGGGAAAGATCCGTTGTTGTTGGATGGGTTTTTTCGGGGTGTGCCCAGGGCGGTGAGGGAAGATCAATATATCTCGGAAATGAACAGTACAATTGGGGTCATGTAATACCCTAGCTTGTGCCCTATAGTTAGTTAGAACTTAGGATTCAAGTCAGATTTTGATTAATTTCGTTATCCGAGGAGTATCACGTGTAAGATTGACCCAGTCATAACACCTTCATGTCTAGATACATGTAGAAGTTAGAACCCCGTGGTGTTACTCATGAACTGTTTCTATATATATCTCCTCGTCTATCGATGTTATACTTACTTTCAAGCGTGGACTATCCTAACCAAATGCCAGACAACAAGTATCTAGAGTATACCTACATATCATCAGATATCTGATTCTGTCATTACTGTGTTAAACTGTTAATCGGGTCTTTCGAGCCCCGCCAAACTAGCCAATGGCATGTGACTCCGCACTTACAAAAGGTCGCCTTTTATTCCTTTCTACTGCTCTCCACTTGCTTTCAATCCTTTCCAATTGAATATAGAGAATCAGTACCCAAATTGATATATCAAAGCAAAGATGACAAAGACAGAGCTGACGGCGTTTCAGCGAGCCAACGAAGCCGTTTCTTATCTCAGAGCTAGCTTGCCAGAAAGCCTGCAAAAACCCCAGGTCGCAATCGTATGTGGCTCAGGACTAGGAGGGCTTGCAGATACGATTCAATCCGACTCACGAATTGAATTCGACTATGCATCTATCCCCCATTTTCCTCGTTCAACGGGTTGGTCGTCTTCTTCAGATCAGCGGAAGAGGTGCTAACATTCATTCCATAGTCGCTGGGCATGCTGGAAAGCTGGTCTTTGGCTTCCTCGGCCAGAATATCCCTGCAGTATTGATGGTTGGCCGTGCTCAGTGAGCCTAGCCCTTGTTCGGCTTCCTAATATCGCAGCTGACCCTGGCTTAGTTACTACGAGGGACACTCAATCGACCAAGTGGCATTCCCAATCCGAGTCTTCAAACAGTTGGCTGTGAACACGGTTGTCTGTACGTACTACGCTACTACGCTACTATCACTGGAACGGCAAGTATTAATGATGGCTTTAGTGACCAATGCGGCCGGAGGATTGAATTCTGAATACGCTGTAGGGGATCTCGTCCTATTGAACGACGCAAGTAGAACCCCAGCGGAACTATCGAGTGCGATTGCTAACACTGACCCGCAGCACCTCTTCTTGGCCGGGCTAGCAGGAACTCATCCATTGCGGGGGGCCAATGAAGAAGAGTTTGGAGTGCGATTCCCGCCCCTGTCTGATGCATACGACCTTGAGCTCCGTCGCCACGTGCATCAAGCATGGAAGACTGTCATGTCACCGGAAAGCGACAGAAAGTTGCACGAAGGTGTATATGCATTTGTCGCAGGTCCTACGTGAGTAGGCGGAATCCTCTCTTCGAAATGCAGTGCTAACGATACCAAGATACGAGACAAGAGCTGAAAGCCGAATGCTTCGAATGCTCGGTGCCGATGTGGTTGGCATGTCCACAGTGCCGGAGATAGTCACTGCCAGACATTGTGGGCTCCGAGTGCTTGCCTTCAGTTTGGTCACCAACCAGGCCGTGTTGTCCCCTGTCCCACGGGGCGACGAGGACTTGCTCCAAAACAAAGCCGCAGGTGAATTGAGCGCCATCCTGGAGGAGGGCAAGGCGACACACGAAGAGGTTCTCGAAGCTGGCCGCGCGGCAGCCATTGACATGCAGGTAAGATCCGTGCTCCAATTCCCGGAGAACCAAACGCTGACATCAACACCAGAAATTGGTTATCCAAACCCTCGTGAATGTCTTCGATCGCGCCTAAGACTGTGCTTAGTACGCATGAGTGTGTGTGATGATCTTGGCTGGTGAAGATCTGGGCGAGGCTCATTGGGATCCTAGCAGGGGCGATCGGGTTGACATCGTCCCGAAGTTGGACATGACCTGCATGGGGTCGCCGCCACTCCTGGCATACTTTTAACGAGAATAACTGCCAATTCTTCACTTGTTCTTCCGGCTTCTCTTTGCCTGCAGGTCCTTGTAGAAAGACTTCTTTCCACTTGACTTCTTGGCTTGTATGTCCCTGTACTTGGACTGGAAACGCTTGGTGTCACGCTCAAGAGCCAACGTTTCTTCAACGAAGTTCTTCTTGCGATCCTTCTTAGTGATGCGGTTGCTGAAGAACTCGGTGGGACCCTGAATGATGGTTCCGACCTGGGAGTATTCGGGAGGTTTGGCCTTCCCATTCTCTTTCTTGTAGTGACGCTTAGGATCCAGTACGGAGCGCATCCGGATGAGCTGTAGATCTCTTTTAAGTTCTGGCGTCATGACTGTCTTCGGCAGGTTGAACCACTCAGGTCCAGCGGTAGGCTTTTCCTATCAAAGGTGATAATTGTCAGCAATTAGCTACACATCGCATGTCGAGAAGATGTAGTGATAGAGATAAATGCTCAGAGTAACTATGAATAAAAGAACTCTCATTGGTGCAGCACAGCCCAAAACGGACTGGTGACGCTGCATCAAGCGCTTCGCGTTGGGAATATTTTCCTCATAGCATTGTGGAAAAGGGGCAAGAAATAGAAGACGATAAATAAGAACTTACTGTATCCTCTTTCTTATTACCAACCGACCGAAGAGAGTTGGACAACTCCTTCTGTTTTTGGTCAGTGATCTTCGCAGCATCGACAATAGCAACACCATCTTCCTGATGGACGTAAGGTTCCAGCGAAGACCCAGGAGTCAATTTTGGAATCCTGGTAGTGGTTAGCTTGACCTCCTATGAATAATTCTGAATTCTCATACCTAAGTGATGCATCTTCAGTTGTGGTGCTCAGCGCGTTAGAATCTCGCAGTCGAGTCTCTGCTTCAAGGAGGAGCTGCTGGATCTGATCATCAGTCAGATCCTCCTGAGCATCCACACATGTTGAGTCAGCCATCCCTGCTGAATAGGGAAAATAGCAAAAGCTCAAGAGATTTTGGGTGGGTGGAGAGAATTTATATTTTTCGAGCTTCTCTTGTTGCTTCCCGGAGCCGGACAAACATTTATGAGAAATTTCTGCCGAATGAGACGGTGTCATGTGACCACGCTACTTGACCTGCCAGCCCGTGATACCGCAATAGCCTGTCCATGGAGTCGCAAGAGGTGGTACAATTCAATGGCGCAGTGCATGTATTGAGGGTCAAAAGGCCTTTCACTGCTTATGTACAATGTACATCTATGTCAAACTATAGGGTTAGATATCCCCAGGCTGCTCTGTACGATGTAACTATGTCTTCGCGAAGTTATTGATATAGAACAGATGTAAATGCACATTTCTTCTATATAAAATATGACCAGATTCTATATATAAGAGACAATATAGTGGTGACGATTTCTACATAACGTCCATAGATATATTGTACGGAGTACTGTGTACGGAGTACATTACTGCGTACAATAGGAGCTCGGAGGGGCGGCCCCGGGAACGTCAGACAGCTGAGCACCTCCGAGCTTGGCACCCAACGCGTCTTAACCTGGATCACAACAGCTCCAAGTAGTCTTGGTCGTGTTGAAGTCTGCTATTCCTCTGATTCTTACTTTTGGGTAGTGTCAATTCATCTTTCGTTTCCAGTCTGCTCAACGCAGTCCCACCTTCGCACGTCTCCGGTCGCGTCGCATCCTCTGACCACTACCTGCCCGACACAATTCAAGAAACCGAAAGAGCTTTATCGCAAGCAGGATGGAGCAATCTCCCCAAGGAACTGCGCAGCAGGGTAGACAGCAGCCGCAGCCTGTCTATGATGTCAGGAATGGAGGTCATTACGGTAATAGCGCCCTAGTTTCACTTTGCGCCAAAGCTGTCGATGTTCATGAAAGAACAACTCTGATGAGCTTGGTCGCTATTCCTTGGTTATGAAATCAGATCGAATAGGGACTAACAGCATTCCATGGTTTATAGGTGCTAGTGCAGCGGTATGTCTTTTATGAGGAACGGCGCAAGTCTTGGACTTGCTTGACAGTGATGATGCCACACAAATGGGGACTAATCGAAAGTGGACCAATCTAGCTCTCAGCACAAGGCTACGCACCAGTTGCCGAACTGTACACAGGTACTTGGGCCAATGTAAGCCCCTTGACATGACTAGATACATCTGCAACCCCGCGACTTACCCGGAATAGGTGAACCAAGGCCTCCAAGGAACCGCCCGCGATATCTTGACGACTTATTGGCAGCATGTTATCAACCACTTAGAATCAGATAATCATGACTACAAGATCCATCAGTTGCCATTGGCTCGGATCAAGAAGGTGATGAAGGCCGATCCGGAGGTCAAGATGATCTCCGCAGAGGCGCCCATCTTGTTTGCTAAGGGTTGTGATATATTCATCACCGAGTTGACTATGCGTGCATGGATTCATGCCGAAGACAACAAGCGCCGTACCCTGCAGAGATCTGACATTGCCGCCGCTCTGTCTAAATCAGACATGTTTGACTTCCTGATCGATATAGTCCCCCGGGAAGAGGCAACTTCCCATGCCAAGCGGTCAAGTCAGGCCGCAGGTGCTGCCCCGGGTCCATCTGCTGCGCCCAGTCAGATGCCCCCTGCTCCGCATGGAGTTCAGCCACATCAGCACATGGGCCCTGCTGATTATGGATCTCTTGGCCAGCATGGCATGCCCCAAGACCAGGAGTACCGTCCGCAGCCCGCCATGTACTCCGGAGCCGTTCAACCAGATCCGAATGCAGCATATGGCCAGCCACAGCCTCAAATGTTTGAGGGGATGTATGCCTACCCGCATCTTCCCCCGCAGCAGGTATGTGACCGTTGACTCATTTCCTTAATCAAGCTAATCCGAGTCACAAAGTGAACGCATTGCCATTGATTCCAGTCCATTGACCTTTTCTTATGCGTGTTTCAAGGCGAATTTTGGTCTTTAACGATATTATTGCGTGTTGCTGTATTTATCTTCGCGCACAGGGCAAATGCAGTGCCGAGGTGGTAGTTGAACGATCCCCGATTCTTCGAACCCTTCAATATGCGGAATTGGTGTATATATTTGTATGCTTTCCGTATTCGACCTTTTCATGATCATTTTCTTTTGGAGCAGCGCCACGTATACATATCCCTACATTGATTGTATTGAGAAGCCCGACATCACATGCGGTATTTAGAGCGAGGGCTCAACTTTGTCTATTGTCGAAGCAAGCCTCCTGTACGGATTCGCGAGAGTGTGATACTTGTGAGATATCGTGTGATACGACAAGGGACGTCCACAAACATTTCTAGGGGCTCTCAGGGGATATTCATTCACTTTCGAGCATGTTACTTAAACACTGCATACGGGACATATTAATGATAGATTTAGTGGATTCATCCAGTTTTCTTGAAGCGCGAAGAGAGAGTTGTAAACTTGTCCACCTTGGTGGGAGCTTGAACAGTGCGTGTAAGCCTAGGGAGTCACAACCAGTCAGTAAGTATTCGACAACAATCAAGGGGAGGTATGAACCATACTTTTCAAGCAAAATGGGCCCTTGCAGAGCGTCGACTCGTCCATATTTCTTATTCCTCGTGGAAATGTCGTAAAATTCATCTGCGCTATCCGCTTGCATCAACTGCACTGTTTGCTGTAACTCATCAAGGTTCTCTCGAAGAATCGGTACGTTCAAACTGTCCACAAATTGGGCAAGATATTCGACATCCTTTGCCAACGCCATCACACCATTGGGGTTGATCTTCTTCACATCCGGAGAGAGCGGTTGCGCCTAATCGTCCTTTAGTAAGCCTTCATTCAATAAGGGAGCACCAGAAGAAAACTCACCAGAATCATGTTAGCAGCATGGCTGAGGGCATCGAAGTAAATGAGCTCTTTGATTTCTGTAGGTAAACCCAGCAATGTGGAGTTCATGATATTGGACAAGAATCGAGTTAAAGTTTGCATGTAATTGCTGGGCTCTGTAGGAGGTGTGGGAGACATCCACTCGTACTCCGCTGTCTCAATAAGGTCATCGATCTTCGAGTTGACCACCTCGAAAATACGCTTCTCGGCTGCCTTTTTATTGCTCCTGAATTTCTCAGTAGCCCTCAACGCGATCGACGTGCCGATAGAATTTTGTGAACGGGCTGCTGCCAGCAAGAGTTCCAGCTCGCGGCAAGCCAGCTCGAAGTGTTCCAGATTGATAAGGATCTGGACAATCTGACCCAAGTATTGGGAGGAAAGACGCTCCACTAAGGTGTCACAGACCTCTTGTGAGAGAAGGTCATCCAGATCCTGCAAAATTAGTACCTCGTATACACAGGACATTTGGCCATTGGAAGCGTGGTGTTCTTCAGACTCACATTTTTCAGTGTCTCATCAATCACATTTGTATTGGCAAAACCGTCATTTGCAAAAAAGTAGAATTGGTTCAGGAAATTCCTGATATCAATGCAACACAAAGGATACATTCGGGAGAATGGTAATATGCATGGAAACCTGAGCCAACGATCAGTCATGCGTGAATACATAGTCTACATGGCATAGGGTTGGTCGATACTTACATCTGCTCCTCGCGAGGCTTTTCGGGGTTGTACCAGCTCACGTTGAGTACTTTGTCATGCTCCTCTCGGGTTTGTATGGGCATGGGCATATAATCATCCGTTGTTACAATCTGGCAATGTCAGAATTTCGGATAACCGGTAGAAGGGGTAGACCCTTACCTCATGGAAATCGTCACTGAATCTCTTCTTGAGAAGTTCCGCGTATTTCCCAAAGAGTGTCAACAAGAAGTCATCAAAAATCCGCACGGGGAAGTTCCAAGTCTATTGTACAGATGTCAGCCACTTGAGCCCAGATTGAGAGAAGTAAGCCCACCCACGTTCATCGTTTGCATGAAAAGAGCGATCAGGTTCTTGATGTTGAGAATACTTTCCGCGTTATCGACTTCATGGAGGGCTTTCGATATCAATACCACGGCCGATTGGCACATTGAATCCCACAGCTCATCAATCTGTTTGCAAGCACTGGTCAGATTACTCCTAGAAGCCTCCTCGTTGACAAGAGACCAGAGTTGCGGGGGCAGGGTTCTTACGTCGACAGATGACCTAAGGTCAGGAGCCCTTTTCATAGTGGCTCGTTCAACAATAGCAAATCCGGCCATCTCTTCCAAGAGATTGTGCAAGCTGGAACCATCTTCATCAATCAAGGTGATGGAAGACGGGAGCAAGAGCTCTTTTTGTCTTCGGCGGGTGGTGGCGTACTCGATCCTAAATTTATCCATATGTCCCAGGGATTGATGAATGTGCAAGCACTCGAACAGCGGCGTGAAATCAACTTGAAGGTCGTCATTATGAAGCAGATCATACTCTTCATCTTCATCCGACACCAATTCAATCGCAGAGTTCAAGTTAAAATGCTCGAGATATGGGGTTTTCTCTGCCCTTTGCTTTTGTCGTGATTTCCGTTGATCTGTGTGGAAGAGTGCGATCTCGCCGAGGTATTGAGACATTTCTCGGATACGATAGAGCCAGGTGTTGAGATCCGACATAACTGCTTCTGCGATAGCCCTCTGCGTCGCGGGAACCGAGCGTTGAATCATGATCGCAATCTTGTATTGCGTCACACCCTTCAAGTGGACATTTTGTAGTTCTTCCAAGGCGCGCAGCGCTGCGTAGTGGTTCTTCTTTGCCAACAGGTCATGGACTTGATTGGCTAAGCGCAACACCTCCAAGCAATCCTGAATAGCGCGACTGGTCTCGTCGATGTTCTGCCGGTGGCCACGCGATTCCACCAGTGCCTTCTTCTGCTCGGCTAGGCGCTCTGTGCTGGTCTGAATAGATTGGTTCAAATCCAGAATCTCCGCTGTCAGTTGCACTGTCCCTTCTCGAATCCGAAGCAGTGAGTTCACAGATGAGACAAATTCCTGATGATTTGTGTTGCATATGCTTTCGATCTCGGACTCCTTGTCGCTCGCGAACCGGGACAGTGACTGTAGGAGTTGGGGAGTCCGGTTCCCAATGCTGTAATCTCGAATTGAAGGAATTAGTTGGTCAAGGTAGTCTGTATCTGAGGGTGAGATGATAATCTAGGCCAAGGAAGTCAGTTTCTGGCACCTGTACATTGTTTGACATGTACGATAACTGTTTACTCACTTGGTTCAAAACATGTGGCTCATTAAGCGTTGGAGCCATGAGCGGCATGATGTCTCGGCTTCATAGCCACTTGGAACAGTAAGCGATACTCAAAGCTCGCACTTGTCTGATCTGAGAAACTGATTCCGAAATGGGTGGTCCTTCCAACAATCCATACATGTATGTAGCTCTCATTGACGTCGCCTCAGGGCGGTCAGACGTTGCCCGTCAACGTTGGATCTGCCACAAATCTATTGACCGCTTTTAACCCGCTCAGTGCAATGGGGGTCATTCGTGGAATCGTGATTGTCAAAGGACTCGATGCGTGCTTTCTGGTTATCCTATAAACCCATGGATATTAGTTAATTGCTCTACTTATGCTTATGTGAAACGTATAAATCTGTCAGGCCTGTGGCCTGCCGACAGCTGGAAAGAGTGGTCGCCAGTCCACTGGACTGTTGGAAACTCGCTTTGCCAATTTCCGATCGACCTCGAATGGAATTTCCAGATGTAAACTGATCAAAGATCAAAAGAAATGATAAACACAAAGCCAAAATGAACGTCATTCTACTCTCATTCTACTCCTGATCGGGGGGATCAGAGTCCCGCCTCAACACACACCATTCCAACACCCTCTTCGCTCCAGCCGCCCAATCTTGTCGGCTACCGCTTGTGTGTTTGCGTGAATCAAGCGAGTACAATGGACCTGGCACTGCACTCCTAATGGGTGCCATCCTTCTTCTTCCGTCACACTGTTCAAGGGATCGTTATCTCCGCTCTTTTATCATCCCCTTCTTCCTCGTCTAGAGCCGTAGGATCGACTTGTCTGGAATTGACCCCGAAGACCAGTCTTGACCATGAATTCGGCCACAATCGTGCGGGCCTCCAGCCGTGTCAGGGGTTCGTCTCAATGGAGAGCGATTCCTTTGTCGGAGAGAGCGCGTCTCATCCAGTCTCATTCGTTCCGGTGCAGGGGACTCTCCAGCAGGACGTGTGCTACTGTTTGGCTGCCAAGATCGTAATCACACCGCGCGTCGGATGATACGATGCAGGTAAGCCCCTAGGCCGATTCGCCTAGCTCTGAGCTGCATCAGAATCGATGCCGTCGCTTTGCGCACGCCCGACCGGTATTCCAGCGTCTTCTTTGTCGGTATCTCAGTTAGGTATTTCGTCGGTCGACTGGTCATCTCCTTCGCCCACATCATATCCCACTCCAGCTTCGCTTCGCTGCGAATTCGCACGACTTACAGTACCCCTGGGCCCTAACTAACTACCATAATCAGAAAGGGGAACAAATTCAATAGCACACTCAATACGTATTCCCCACCGATACGTACCTATCGAGAAAATCAACGGTAGTAGCACATGTAGGATGTCTTAAATATAATTTTCACCGCCCATATCCGTGTACTGTACGGCTACCATTTTCTGATTTTTGTGTACATTCCCCCAAGGACCCCCATATGGCTGTAGGGGCGGTGCGGCGGGTAAGTGAAAGTCCAAGGGCGGTGTTAAAACTTATGTCTAGTCAATGTGACTGTAAGATACCGGGCCTACAGGATGTACGCAGGCCTTAGGGCTTAGGAGCCATGTACATTGGGTGAATGAGGACATCATCATCATGTCCTAACCACGTGCAAATAGACATTCACGCTAGTCCATGAACAGAATAGCATCCACTGCTAGCGTTATAGAGACCCATCGGATTAGAGGCTTATAATCACTTCCAAAATTCCTTGTACATGCATACCTCCGACATTAGCAAAAGATGTTGCATTATATCTACCCTCCAGGCCTGCTTGAGTTGACTATCCCTATTACCTGTAACACCAAAGACCAATGCTGACAATGAATAGGTTTACAGACAGTCATCCCCAGCTTGTCTTAGCACTGCGCATTATCCATGCCTATGGCCGCCTAGGGCTGCATATGGACGATTGGGATGGCTATCGCCGCAATGGAAAGGACTGAGGAATGAAATGAAAAGGAAGATACATGAGGATGAAGCTGAAAGAAGATCTTACAGAGGCACGATCGTCAATCAGTCTCCAGGAGCCACTGGTATGCATTGCCGATGCCAGTGGAGCCCTTGTTAGTAGCGGACAGCCTCCGCAAGTCGTCGACGGCATCCTGGGTGCTATATTTGCAATGTATCTCTGCAACAGCATATACTCACATCCAACATCGCCGACAGTGTCGACTTGACATCCGACAATGTCGAATCGATTATGTCGCTCGTTGCGGCGTCGTCGCCGTCGTCGCCGTCGGCCACAAGCCGTTTGTTTATTGTTGTCAACGTCTCTGTGCTTCTGCAAGATCTTCTTTCCATCTGATACTTTTCTTCCTCGTGTATCTTCCTTTTAGCTTAATTTCTCTGTCCCCTTATCTCTGTCCTTTTTCTCTGTCCCTTTCCCTTTTCATCAATTTTCCTGCTTCATACCCATCATATGCACCGAGTGATCCTGTCTAACTAGACACCATGACTCAACAGCCTCCTGCGCCTTCGCAGGATGGCTCCTCAACCCAAAGCTCGCTCCCTGGGCAGCTTGCCGCGTTTATCCAAATGAGGGCTTCACAGCGTTCGCATGCGGATGCTTCTATTCAACAGGAACTAGTTCCTGCTGCGAGGTAAGTCACTCGTCAACATTGGTGAATATATATAAAGCATGGTTGTTAATGTGTCTGCAGCAGCGATTCCTTCGCCGGTTGGCTGAGTAGGTACCACTCGCGGATGCTGGAGGAGGCAAGCCCGACTCCTGGTGTCTACTCACCCGACTACTCCTGTTCGCCTTTGCGAAGCCGGAACCAATGGCAGCCATCGCCATTCTCCCCCCTTGGTGATAATGGCCGTCTCCAGACCAACCTCGCCCCAACCCAGGGAGCGACTGGCAATATCCAACACACTCCTCCGGAAGCTCTCGACCATGGAGCCTATGAATCCAGCCTGGTCCCAGTTTTTGTTTCTAGTCTGCTTCCTAGCTACCCTACCCCCCAAGGCGCCGAGGGTTTGACGGATGGACCGCAAGAGGCAAGCGAGGATGTGCCGACTCGAGGCTTTATCGTGTCATTGGTCGATGCCGAAACACCCCACCGTTACATCCTTGATGTACTCTGTGTAAGTTGCATTATGAACACGGTCATGCAAGGCGTTTAAGCTGACTATGTCAAGATCAAGGAGTATCGCTCTCTTGAGCTTATTTGCCTAAAGTATATCAAGGATAACCAAAAGTTTGCTCTCGCCTTTGCGGACGTTCGGGAGGCCATCAATGCGAGAAAGGTGTTTAAGGACAGTCATCCTGAATGGCGCATTGCATCAGCGACTGCCCAAGAGATCGCAGGTATCACTGGAGTTGTGGAATTCATCAAAGAGTCCCCGCAAGGCGTGTTTCTTCTGACCGTCCATGTGCCTCTTCAACGATTGCGCGACCCAAACAACGAGGATTTCATCAAGGGCCTAACCCTTAACTTCGGCCAGGTGGAGCAATTCGTGGTGATTCAGAGGAGCGCCAGGCTGCTAAGGTGCCAGGTGCAATACTATAACGTCCGTCGTGGGGCCTGTGCCTTCACCTGTCTCGATGGATTATTGTATCATGTATTGATTCCTGATCTTTTTGATATAAGGAGACGTTAACATTTCCATATAGGATTTCCGTTTTGAGGTCTCCCCTGAAGGGAGTTCGTCTCTACCCTTGCCCCCCTACGTTGGCCAACAAAGTCCTGTGACGCCTCACCAGGGCAACAGTGGTGGGTTTGGGTCTTCGTCGAATATGGGTTTGGGCAAGGTTGATTGCAATGAGCGGATAACCAGCCTCGCTCGAATTCGAGATGGACAGGATGTTCGCACCACGGTCAGTTAACCCCCTTCATCTATTATATGACAACATCTCACATAACGCATCGTCACAGATTATAATTCGACATATTCCGAAATTTCTTGATTGCGTAAGTCAGATCTCATCTCTGTTAGACCTTGTGGATGCTAATTCAAACCTCCCCCATAGGATCAAGTGATGGAGGCCTTGAATCGAATTAGTCATGGAGCATACGACTTCTTGTATTTGCCTATAGGCAAGTGAACCCTCCTTGAACGATTCATTTGAATTGGAAACTAATCTTTAGCAGAATGGCGATCAGGCACCAAGTAAGTTTCGTGCTCTCAACGATCTCTTGCGAATACTCACCCTTCTAGTTTCGGTTACGCATTTGTCAACTTCGGCGATGTAAGTATTCATTCGATTCGATCCCATTCGATCCCTTTTGATCCCATCTTTTCGCCCCATCTCTTCCGCTCCTCCGATTTTGTGTCCTTTCAGTTCCAATATTGCTTTTCTCGAGTTTTCACTAACGCGATTCATAGCGATTGGACATTATTACCGTGAGTCATCCTCTGTCTAGGTTGTGATACCTTGACATCTCGCTGACCGGCTCCCCTTAGCTCTACCTTGCGCTAGAGGGCAAAAAATGGTATCTTTCTCTTGCATTTAGCAGTTACATACCCGCTTGCTAATCATTATAGGCCCGACTGCCAAACTGCGGAGGACCCAGTGAGAATCAGCTATGCCAGTACGTGCCCCCAATCATGATAACCAGGAATGGGTATCTGACAGGATTCAACAGTGGTTCAGGGAAAGGACAATTTGGTGAACAGGTTCCGCAACAGTAACGTTATGACCCGACCTCGTGAGGAGCGACCCAAAGTACGTTTAACAGATGCTTTTCTAGTCCCCTCAAGCGGCAATACTGACTGACTGCAGTTGTTCTTCACGAGCGGTCCTTTTGCAGGATTGGAGGCACCCTTCCCTCTGCCAAATGACGCCGGGAGGCTGCACCCTCATCTATCGAACCGTGTTAACCGTTATCCTGCGGGAGGGTCATTGCCCCATGACATCCCTTTGAGTTCTCCATCAGCCCGAACGGAGCGTGATCCGCGCCACTCTAGGGGGCAATCATTGCAGCAGAACTTCCCTTCGGGTGCCTCTTCCACTCGGCAGGGCAATCAAACCATGCGAGAGCTTGAGTGGCGTCGTGCGCCTCAGAATCTCCCCTTGAATTCTCTATGGGCTCCAACGGAGCGTGATCCGGGCCACTCTAGGGGACAATCATTGCAGCAGAACTTCCCTTCCGGTTCCTCCTTCACCCGGCAGGGCAATCAAAACATGCGCCAACTCGAATGGCGAACTCAGCCTACACCTCAGGATAACCCTGAAAACACTTCCTTGGCATTGCATGGCAATCAAACCATGCGCCCCTCTGTGAGACAATGCCTGCCTCAGAACAGCCCTTTGGCTTCTTCATTGGCTCGAACGGAGCGCGGTCTGCGTCACTCTAGGGGACAATCAGTGTTCCAGAACGTTGCTCCGGCCTCCCCCTCAGCGGCGTTCGAGGCACAGTCAGTCCACCGCTCCTGGGGACCACAGAGTCGCTCTTGGGGACAACAGTATCGTGCCCAACAACCTTCAGCCGAAAAAGCTTTTCCGTTTACGCGGGAGAGCAAGTAAGCGTTTCCAGTTTTTCAGTTTTTCAGTTTTGTCACATTTTTAGTACAGACAAACGAACACTTGAGGGCAATGCTCATTATGCTCTGAATAGGGCTCGCTGCCTTCCATTTGTTCAAAGGGAATCTACCGAGGGAGATTTGATCTCGTTGAGGATCACTCAGCCTCTTGTCCCTTGTTTGTTATGTTTCGGAAAAATTAGAAAAAATAATAAAAAGGAGAAAGATTCTATCAATAGTACATGGTAAATACTAGTAGTACATAGTAGTTTGTAGGTGGTTGTCGTATATACACAAGGCCAGTACCTTACCACGAGGTGAGTAGTCAGCGAAAGTCAAAATATCCGGAATCAAACTCTTTTGCATCTTTTGCTTCTTTTGCTTCTCCAACCTCCAACCATGGATTCCAAAGAAATCCTGGCAGTTCACTCAGTGCTCCATTTGATCTATCATCGAAATAAGAACCAACATCACCGAGCAAAATGGTGGAAATGGTTATCTATCTTGAAGCGCGCCACATTGAATCTCATCCGATCGGAGGAATCCCAGCATCTGGCTCAGATCATCCCCAGATGTTACATGTAGTATGCCCTTCCTCGGATATGTTTCGAAAAGCTGATCGGTATCCAGAGCATTTTCAACTGTCGTCGCTGATAATCAATTTTCCACTCTTGGGGTGGTGCTTCTATCTGCATTGGCGCGACTGTCCAGGCTCACTGGCATCAGCCACCAGATGAAAATGAAGAGCAACTCCAAGAAAGTTACCCCTGTCACTGCAAAAGTGGACATAGGAGAACGCGTTCGCCGGGTCGATGTGCCGGTCGGTGTGAAGGTTCCCGAGAAGGCCGAGAAGTCGGAAAAAGATGCCTCAAAAGCTACGAAAAAGAAGAAAAAGAAGAAAAAGAAGAACGCCATCGACGATTTGTTTAGCGGTTTATTTTGACTGGTCTTATACCCCCTCCAGTGGTTTTTGGTCCTTTTTCAAGTGTTACAAAAAGAAAATTGAAAAGGTATCTCTAAATTACAAGTGAACTATCGATACGACATGGAAATGTAGACGAGATCAAGTAAACACGGCCTCCATCAGTAAATTCACAGCGTGCATGGCAGTAGCCCACGCCATGCTGTAAAGATATTTGGGGGAGAACACGGTCCAGATGAACAGATGGGTCCGAAGCGCAGTACAGGCAGCCATGACAGAGACCAGGGACATGGCGACTTGGAAGGTCAGCAATGACGAGACATCCTCTTTCGCGAAGTTCTTGGGTCGAAGGCGATGACTTTGTGAAGCCCACCAAATAGGCCCTGTCCAGTTGCTCGCGAAGGTGAGAATCCCCACTAGCAGTGCGTTGTAGCTGTCGACGCCGTTATATCCACTGGCGAGGTCTACAGAGGAGATTGAGTTGGAGCCGCCAAATGCAAAGAAGGTCATATACTGGAAGATTAAGGTGGTGATCGTCACTTCAATCCCTGCGAGGTCCATGGAGGAGAGAATGTCGACCTGGACTCGAAATATCAGAAACAAGGGGACATTGGTGGCACGCGACTGTGTCATCAAGAAGATATGTAAAGCTTGGTGGATAGTCTCACTCGGTGCTAGAGATGCGGATCAGTATCAGCTCAAAGACATGGAGGGTGTGAGCTCACCTCGAGCAACTCTCGACCGTTTTCCGACAAAGAGTGCTAGTAGGACAATGACAGCAAGCCCATAAAATACTAGTCTAGCATGCAAAACCAGTGATAGACTATAGGGCCATTTCTTCACAATTGGGGCGATAAACGTCTCCTCGAACAATTCAGGAGACTCCGATGCCACAAAGTGCAATTTGAATGTAAAAGCCAACACAACAGGGACCAAGACTCCCAGCCTCATTATTCCAGATATACTTCTGACCAGATAGCGCCCAGCATCCAAGTATGTGAGAATAAGAAGAACCCAGAAGATATCCGGATGGCGTGCAAAAAAGGTGCGAGCAATATCGGGCTCAGCTGCAAACTTCTGACCTGTTTGGTTCCACCGTCGCAAGAGTCGTTGGGATATGGCAAGCACGACAGACCAAGAAGCCAACGATCCAAAGCGTTTATTGGGAATCATCTTAGCAGATGAGACCGATTTGATATGCAAGAAGAAGATCCACCCCGAACAGATCCAATACCAGAACTGCTGTTCCTCTTCCACGTAGCTGCTGGCAAACGTCATTATCCCATAGATGATCACCACAAGCATCAAAAACAACCCAGAAGGTCTGTGGCGGGCGCATTCCTTGTACGTGGCCGGGGAGACAAGGAGCCCTGCAATGCCCGTGATCAACAAGCCCAAAACAAGTCTGGAAACATCGTAGTTACTAGCAGTACGACTCATTGCTTCCTGTGCGATTCTCAAAAACTGCAACATAGCGGGACCGGCGGTAGAGTAGAGTTCCTCAGGTTCGGCCCTGATGGAGAGAAGCCGCTGGACTCGAGCCCAGGCACATTGTGCACCTTCGATTCCAGATGTAGCTTCAGAGGCACACGATGTAGTGCTGTCGAACGTCGAGCCAGGGAATGTTGTTTTTAACGAGTTTAGCAGCTGTTCTGCATTCTGAGACAACATCCGAAGTTTATGGGAACCTGCTTTGGGATCAGTTTTTAGATTCTCCCGGGCTCTTTTGCAAGTAGATGGCGCACTTACCATGAGTCCACATCCCTAAGAAGTCGGGGATGAATACACCAAGACTGTTCAGAGGGATAGGGACGCCAAGCAGTCCCGCTAGTGTCGGCGCGATGTCCGCTTGGTTAACTGTCTGGTAGTACTGCATATCACCCAATGATTCCACGGGGCTTTCTCTCCCACCCAAGTCTTCAAACTTAGGTGAAATGAAAAGCAAAGCAGGTGATGTTTCACCAGCAGAAGATCCACCATGATTTCCAGCCTCGTTCATGCCATGGTCTCCGCACAGAACGAAAAGTGTCGATTGGAGATGGTCTTTCTGTCGCATTGCCGTATAGATGTCCGCCACCACAGAGTCCATCTCGCGCTGTTTTGGTATCATGAAGGGACTAGAAAGGTTAGAGGCCGACCAAGAACGGGGCAAAAGAGTCATAAATACCTCTTAGGACCAGCCTTATGTCCTATGTGGTCCAGTCCCAGATAATGCATGATCAACGCAGACCAGTCATCCTGGGCAAGCTCTTTGGGAACGTGTCGAGTCACATTATGATCTACTTCCGTGAAGTCCTGCGAAAACACAAACTCAGTTCCAATGCTAGCTCTGCGGACACACAGGCTCCTAGAGTATAACTAACCGACACGAAGAAGCTTGTAGTTCCCTCGGCTCGGTCGAACATCCCCGGAAAGAGCTTAAGCCAGGTATCATCCCCATACATTGCAAGCCGTCCTCCTGTAGCCTTTATTTGTGCCAACCACGTGTCTTGATAAGCCAGTGTTGAGGTAGTATCTGATTCCGCAATGTTTAGAATAACATCCAAGAACGATGGAACCGAACCGGTCGTGATAGCCTTTAATCGAGGCATCGTAACTGTTGGAGAGCTCGCATAGGCAGTGAATGGTAACGCGGCACCAGATCGGATCAAGCTAGTATTGTCTTAATACAGGCTAACTGTATCTGCTGCTGAGAGCGGTGCTTACCTCTGCGTGAATATGAAGCCCGAGTCATTCGAATATACAAAGTCACTGCGCAATGACTCGTTAGTGCACCATCTAGCACGGGGCAGACCGCTCCAATCATACCTTCGTAGCGCATCAACCACCATGAAGATGACTTTATCAAAGGCCGCAGGTACGGCATTCTCCCTTGTGTCATCGAAAGTTGCTAGTCCAGGGATTAACGGTTTATAAGGAAAGAAGCCTGAAGAGAACGTGAGTATGCCTAGGATAACCAACAGATTGGCGATAACCATCACCCAGCCGTGGAAGCCCGCCATTCTGTTCGTGTTGGCAGCTGCACGACTTGTAAAGAGTCCTCAGATCAGCACATCTCGAGCTGTCGAACTATTGCGGAGTCCGGAGATCGAAAGGGAGGCAGAATCGTGTTGACGATCGACCCGCTTCTCCACACACCGCCCTCCTACTTTACTCCGGAGACTGTCAGAGACTCAGAGCTGACGAGTCACGGGCGAAACTTTCCTTAACCCAGTGGTCAGGTAGCTAATTGCTGTATGAGGAAAGGATAATGGCTTCGTCTGCATCTGACAACCTAGGTATCCATAGAAATGTTGATCTGGAGTAATCTATATCAGCTCTTTCATAACACCAGACAAGCTATTTCTCCTAGACTTGGTTCCAGGTTAACGAATCAAAGTGTTTCAACAATTCAACAATAGGTGTGGTATATCAGCCTCAATATCAGGCACAGACTATGAAACATATGTACGTGAATCGCAGGTGTAACTGTGGACTCCTAAACGCCTTTTTTTTCATCTCCCCCGCCTCGTCACCATCTCCGTGGCCTATTCTCTGCTTCCTCATAACACGCCTCACTTCTTCTTGGACCCCTTCTTGGTGGAGGAAGGGCGCTTCTGGAAAACAATTGAGTTGCGGGGCTTCTGGTTGCGCTTTTGCACACGTGCGGGCTTCTTCTTGGAACTCTTGATTGTGTCGATATCCATTTCTGTGGTGCACTTAGTATTCTGCGCTTCTCAAGATCGGACTATTCCAAGGACTGGGTCGTAGACTAACCTTCCTCGCCGGTTTGGGATTTGGTTTTTTGGTCTGATAGAGAAAGTGAGATAAGCCAGGATCCCCGAAGAAGACGAAGAAGCAAGTGTACATACCAGCCTCATCCTCAACTATATCCATCTTGGATTTCTGAGGAGCCTCAGGTCGTGGCTGTGATGCAATCTCTTGTAGTTTGGCTGCTAATCTCTCGGTTCTGGCATCGACGATTGGGCCAAACACATTCTTGCGCAGGTTGGCTCTGTTGCGCTTGGAAACGCTGGCTCGGACACTTTTTGCCATTGTGAATAAAGAAATATGAAATACCGGAAAGTGAGGTCGATGAGGTAAAGTTGATGTTGCAGGGAAGGACTCGAAACTGATAACACAATCAACATTTTTTTTTTCCCATGTTGATAGCGTATTATGTCATCCGGAGACTGCGCCTGGAACACTCCCCGTCTCCGAAGTATCAGTCTGACTCAACCTCATCCTTTTATGACTCGGGATTGTGGCCTTTTTCATACATTTCGTGGTCAAGAGATGTATCGATGCAAATCCCTTACAATTGGCCTGGCTGAATCGGACCCTTGTCGAGGAACCTTGGACCGCTTTCTCACTCTTATCTGAAATTCAATCGAATATGGCGACCTCAAGCCTGTCGTCAGAGGTTACAACGCTCATATCCTTCATCAAGACCCTCACAAATCCACAGCTCAAAGTTTTGTTGAGGTATGAGGGCCTCCCGGTGTCTGGGTTGAAAGCAACCCTTCAGTTTCGTATCATTCAACGTTTGTCAACCCCCTCCGCCAGGTTTTGTGGACCATGCTTCCACTCAACTTTTATATGCATACTTCACTTTCAGGTTCATCTATCCTCACGGATCATACTGACTAATGGAATAGGACTCCAATACCTCTCTGAATCTGACAGTGTCGGTTTCGATACCCTAGCCAGGCGTATTCGCGCTACTACATTTCCAAACACTGTATCATATCAATCACCCACTGGGCTGTATCAGCCAGCGCCTGTCTCTCAATCTCCTGCGCAGGGACGATCTACGGCCCATGGAATCTCCATGTCACCCCTCTCATACACTTCTGGTCCGAGTGCTCCTCTCATGAACCCTCCTGCGGCCGCTCATAAGTCTCCAGGTCCTTTGGTCTTCAAGGATAGCCCATTTTACACAATTCTGGAGCCTTTGACTCCGGTAGTGGAATGCAAAGGTATGTCGCCATGGACACTCCGAGGCTTGCTGGACATCCAAGGTCTAATCTTGTCCAGTTCGTGAACAAACAAGGGACAGCGTGGAACTGAAGGTCATGCTATCACAGCAGGTTGCCTATAGGCTGCAAACAGACCCTAATATCCGAATCATGGTCTATTGCGCCGGTGATTCCGGCCTTACACAATACACCAAGTCGGACATTGCGTTTCCCCATCAAGTGGAGCTCAAAGTGAATCTTGATGAAGTGAAGGCCAATCTCAGGGGCTTGAAAAATAGGCCAGGAACTACGCAACCTGCCGACATCACTGACTGGATCCGCAAGAAGCCCAATTACCCGAATAATATCGTTATGACTTATGCATTGACGCAAAAGGTGGGACTCGCTCCATCTCTACCAATCCGCCAAAGGATTGATACACGCGCATGGTCGGCTAACCTGCATGGACACAGAAATTCTTCACAATTGCCAATCTCGTGAAGCGGCATCCGATTGATGATCTCGTGTCGCAATTGAAATTGCGGAAACTCATATCGAAGGAGCAGGTTATCCGCGAAAGTAAGAGAAATGCCTGTCTTCCAGATCGCTCTTCTAATCTAGTTTCTTTTTCACAGTGCAAAACCGCGCGAACGACTCCGAAATCGTTGCGACATCAAGTGTCATGTCCCTGAAGTGCCCCTTATCTACCCTCCGCATCCAGGTGCCTTGCCGCTCCATCATTTGCACTCACAACCAGTGCTTTGATGCATCTTCGTTCCTTGAGCTCCAGAAACAAGCACCGACTTGGACGTGTCCTGTCTGTTCCAAGTCAACTAGCTTTGAGTCCCTACAGGTGGACCAGTAAGTCCACCTCCCAATCGATCAATATATTAGCATGGTATGATCTGACTAATTGCGTAGGTACGTTGATGATATTCTTCAATCAACCTCTTCAGATATCGATCAAGTCACTGTTGAACCAGACGGTGTATGGTCAACCCCCATTGATTCCGACGCTGGGAAGTTGGGCGGAATGACCCCCACGTCAGAAGATGAGGACGACTTGATCGAGATCAGCGAACCAGGAAATCTCGCTGTAAAACAGGAACCAAGTGCCCCGAATGGCACGTTAGAACGTACACCGGCGCAGTCACAGTCACGCGAGGCATCCACTCCGTCTTCTGTGATGCGTATGTCCAGCAAAAAACGACCCATCTCTCAAGTTATTGATCTTACTGAGAGCGGAGACGAAGAAGATGAGTCCCCTGCGCCACCTACCAAACGAACAGCCCTAAATCTACCACCACGGCCATTTCCCCGGCAGGAGTATCATATCCCACCTGCCCGCAGCCCTCTGAATGGTTCATACCCGCCATAAAGTGCGCTTTTTCTTTTTTGTTCCAGCCTAAGTACAAGGTCTTGAACTATTTTATGCATATTTCCACGGAGTTTTTGGCGTGGGGGGAGTGCTGGAAAGTCTTCAAGATATCTCACGAGTGGCTATCATAGGTATTAAGGGGGGATTCTTATCCTTCGAGATTTGACAGGTTAGTTAGAACATAATAACTGGGGAATCATGATAATATATGTATGCTCTTCAAGATATTGATCATACTGAGCGTAAACCGTATGTATAACTACACAGTACGTAGTTATAGTACAGTACAGGTGATAATCTTCTACGCAGTATGGAAAGTGGGTTCAGATTGCGGACTAGCTTTAAACCACCTCCCCGGAAAACGGGCCTCCTTCTTCCACCCACGTCCCTGTTCTCTACATCACGTCGTTTTTCTTTGTGAACCTCTACCACTTTAGTACGGCGACCTTTCTCTTCGAAGAATGTCTTTCGATTCGACCTCTTTACCACTCAGTACCGCAGATCCAAATGCCCGCGTCTTCAGCTCCTCATGTTTCGACTTCCTTCTTATAGAATTGGTGCCTATGGCCGAACGTATGGCCAAGGAATTTGTGGCCGAAGGGAAAGAGATCGAAGACGAGGAAGTCAGAGAGACGACGTTTTTTCGTCTAGAGTCTCTGGGTTATCGCGTCGGACAAGGCCTTGCGGAGCGGTCAGCAACGATTGTCCCTTCTCACCCCGGTCTCTAGTCACTTGCTAACCTGTATGTAATCTCTACAGCTTCGCCCGAGACCGCCCTCGCTTTACCGACAACCTGGACGTGATCAAGTTTCTCTGCAAGGATCTGTGGACGGTCTTGTTCAAAAAACAGGTGGATAATTTGAAAACAAACCACCGGGTATGTCACAGAAGACAGTGTCAGGAAGGGTTGACATCCACTTACTCGTGTTTATGAAACTCATGCTGGCGATAAAATAGGGTGTATATGTTTTGACCGATAGCGCGTTTCGGCCATTCGGCAGGATGAGCATGGCAGTTCGGAGCGAAGCAATATCCATGGCACAAGCAGTAAGCAACGGGTTATCGACCATTGAATGGGACATTCGGGCTTACGGATTGACACAGTACCTCTGGTTTCCCTGCGGTATCATCCGGGGTGCGTTAGCAAATTTGGGCATCAACACGACGGTGCAGGCCGAGACCTCGGATTTACCAGGGGCAACTTTCCAGATCAAAACGCTTCAACCTCGGCCTTGAGGAAATGGTTGTACCCGGGTTCTGGGCTGGTCCTATACTCAACATTCTTTTACGATCTTATGACTCGAGTCCTCGGTACCTTTTTGTGGCTCTTTTTTTCATTTGCTACATGACGATACTGAAGACGTAAAGCAAATTTGAATAAGAAATTTTGGTATTTCTTTCCATTGAAGGTCGGTTGCTAATTATGTTCCGAACCCTATGCCTATCTGATCAAGGTCCGTACACAGCTCGTGTCTGCTTGTTTCATAATCTCGTGGTCCACATTTAAAGCCTATCTTTCCGCGAGAAGATTGATTAGCAACGTTCTGCCAATTCCCATTGTCATCACAGCCGTGGGGAAGAAGCAAATGGCGAGGTATGAATGCACAAAAGAGTCACCGGGATATATACACCGGTAGAATTACCAACGAGGGCAGGAGTCCTTACTTTGGTGCGGAAGTCTTGGCAAACTCGATGCCTTTTTCGATGTTGCCCTTGAGGCCGCTGATGCAAGTCTCCAGGAGCTTCTTCTCCTGCTCGGTTACACCGTCAAGGATGTTAATGGCCTTCTCGGCACCGTTAGGCTATATTGAGTCATGTCAGTTAATCGTCCTATCGAAGACTGAAAATTCTGGAGAGACTTACGCCGAGTTCCACGGGAATCGAGAAGAACTCAAGACCGGTGGCCTTGGCAATCTCATCACCTCCAGTGACACCGGGCAGGTAGACGAAAGTAGGCTCAACAACACCCTTCTCGCCCTTCGAAGCCTTGATGACAGCCTCGGCGAATCTTTGTATTTGTCAGTCCCGGTGGTAGCTCCGGATAAGCGGGTGAAACTTACCTGAAACCAGCAAAGGCCATGGAGAGGGTAGCAGAGCCAGCGCCGTCCTTGGCCTTGACAACCTCATCACCACCGAACTGGACACCTGTAAACTGTTAGCAAGGGGAACACTCCCACTGGAATAGACGTCAACGACATACGGTTGACAAGAGCATCATAACGGTCAGCAGGGATCTGGAAGCTGGGGGAAACCTTGCTGAACAGAGGAACAATAGTCTCGCCGGAGTGGCCACCAATGACAGGGACGGTGACATCGGAGGCGTTCTTCGCGCCGGAGAACTCCTGCGTGAAAGTCTCAGCACGAACGACGTCCAGGGTGGTGACACCGAAGAGACGCTTGGGGTCGAAGACACCGGCAGCCTTGAGGACCTCGGCAGCGATGGGGACGGTGGAGTTCACGGGGTTGGAGATGATGAGAGTGAAGGCCTTGGGGGCGAACTCGGCGATGCCCTCGACGAGACCCTTCACAATACCGGCATTGACCTTGAAAAGATCGTCACGGGTCATACCAGGCTTGCCTGCAGGCCATGAAACTCATTAGCAAAAGGATCAATGCGATATTCGTGTCGAATTCACTCACGGGGGATACCAGCGGGGATGACAACAACATCGGCACCGGTCAAGGCAAGCTTCAATCCATCATCCTTGGGCAGGTAGCCAGTAATTTTCTGGTCAATTGTTAGCGTGCTGAGTGATGCCCTCACACTAAAGGATGAAACATACGGCGACTGAGGAGATGTGAGAGAGATCTGCAGCCACACCGGGGGTGTTGACAACATCGTAGAGGGCAAGCTCATCAATGAGAGGAGAAGCCTTCAACAAAAGGGAGAGAGGCTATCAATAGTTTAGCTGATAATTGAAGACCAAGGAGCTGGGGGAAGGGAACTGACCTGGCCAATGCCACCAGAAGCTCCGAGAACAACTACCAATGGATTAGTGGATAAATAGAAAAATAAGCTATAAACATACCAGCTTTAACCATGATGTGAAATTGTTTGGTGATGGGGAAATGAGATGGAGAATGAGGGCTTCAAGAAAGGAGGGGGGGGTGCAATTTATAAGAGGGGCAGGTGGGAGGGGCAACCCCGGAAAACGCCAGAGTTGCTTTTGAGTCTGATGACATGTGAATGGGTATGACGATTGTATAGATTCTCTTACTATTATCTTAACCATACACATCTATATATCTCTATGTCAATTGTATATATTCCCTAAGATTCATGTATAATTGCTAAGAGCTATACTTTATGATCGATGAATTCAAAAACTACCCTAGCGCCATACATTCATACTTCCAAATCAACTACAACCCTTACAACATAACATAGATTCTTCTTCCCTTACCCTGTTCTGCTAGGTTATTCAGGTTTCCGGCAATTTTCGTGCTTTCTATATCTTTGTCCCAAAGTTTCCCGGGCCACCGGGTCATTTCGATCGGGAAAAGGCGGATCATTCTCACAGCGTTATAGCTCGGGCCGACCAGTCGGTTATGGATGAAATCATATCATTCCAAGGTTACATTTCAGACTGTATATAAGTGCTGGGCTGATATATCTCTTCGGTTGAAAATGGGGAGATTGTCTCTCTCTCTTGAATAGGTCGGACAGGACAATGTTTCTTTTCTTGTTTTCTGCCCTGAGACCAAGATTGCTAGATTACATGGTTTTTCCAAGTCCAGCACGGCATTTCACATACGCCTATCAGGTCTCCTCTCCTCAATCCCGACCCATCATGGCCCACAAATCAGACTCATATTTCAGAGACCTGATTTACTCTGACTCCTCAGCAGCCTTGCGGGCCTGGACACCACGGAGCTTCTTGGCAGGGGCATCCTTCTTGGGGAGCTGCGAGCGACGAACGGCGCTAACGCGGGCGACAGCCTCCTCACGAAGGTCAGCACGGTAGCCGTTCTTGGCGGTCTTGTCGGCGACACCCTTGAAGATCCTATGCAAGAAGTAATAATCAGCACTGCTTACAAAAACAACGTACACCAAGTAATCTGCATAGAACTTAGGGTTCACTTACTTGCGGTTGGAGGAGCTAGGGCCGTAGGTGACAGTGACCAAGTTCTGAGCGGGCTGCTGGGGGTTGCTGGGCTTCTTGGTGATCACGACGACACCGTTCTCAGTACCCTGGACACCGATGGCCTGGAGGTAAAAAAAAAGATGTTAGCACCATGAATTGATTTCCCCTTCTTCTGTACGGAAGACAAGGGGAATTTATTGTAAGACCAAAAGAGGCAGGCAGTGTGATGCTTATTTACCTTGTTGTTAGAGTAACCGGCATACTGTCACGCGTCAAAAGAAACCGCTGTCAGCTATTCATTTCCCTGAAACCTGACCAACTCAACTGGTCACCATACGAGGCCCATACCTTGAAAGAGTGCTTGTTCAGCAGGTTCAAGGGATCCCGGGAGAACTGGGAGCCACCGCCGGAGTTGCGGTTGACCAGGAAGGCATTCTGGCGGCCTGTTCCAAAGAATGAGCTAGAGTCCGAGTGCTTCCAGAAAGCTTCGATATGTATAGGGAATTCATAGAATCCCCAAAAGCATAAGTGCGGAGGGTCGGAACGTACGGGTGATCTGCCAGACCAGGTCGTTGGAGATGTTTGTGGACATTGTGATAGGAGGGGATATTGAGTTGGGGAATTGAAAGATCGAAATCGCTATCAAAACCGTCTTCACCTCAATCAAGTTGTGTGTGTCAAATGCCAAGACCTCAGACTGGACGGGGTCTCGCTAAGGCGGCTACTTTAGGAATAGGCTTAATGCCTTGGAGCCTTAAGGCCTCGTTGCCTTGTTGCCAGTCCACTAAGGCTACCAATTGGACAGCTTCCGGCGACCTCGGGACCTTCCAGGCAACCAACTGGGAATCTTCCAAGGGAGGAGCTGACGCTATATATATGCCTTTCCAACCTTAACAACTCCCAAGAAGACTTGTTCTTGATGCTCAACTGATTCTCCCATGCCTTTTATATTGATGGCCTCCTGCCTCACGGGACAGAACATCTCTTGAGTACTCCCTTCAACCTTGATTGAGAGCGCCAACTTCAGCATACTCCGTACACAATATCGCAAAGATCTATCATCTGACACCACCTGAAATACTTCGAAACCCACTCACCATCATGACATACACTCTCTTTTATTTCCTATTGTTCTCAGTTATCTGTGGTGGGACAGGTAGGTCGATAATTCTTATCACCCCGAAGGTGAAGCGAGAATAATGAATGAGTCTCAACGTTCTAACCGCTCTATAGCACTGTACCTCACTCGGTCACGATGGGCACCACTAGTCCAAGTGCCTGATTACCTCTATCACCGTCTTCCCTCCAGTTTCACTGCCGATTTAGAGGCTGGCCTGAACTCATCACAATTCGACATCTCTGCCAATATCGCAGATGGGGATTCACGAGCTGGCTTGGACCCACAAGCAAAGACCGAAGTGAGAAAAATTATGAAGAGTCGAAAGGTCAATTTTGACGAAGCACGTCGGATTTACACGGAGCAACGATTCGCAAAGAACAACATCGGACCTGACGGCCGGCCGAGAGACCCTAAGTTTGTCTCATTTTCTTGATTAACCAACAGTCGTATCCAGCGCAGCATGTCCATTCTTTTGTCCTTTTCCCTTGCCCTATTGTCTCACATTCTTCCCTCTTCTTTGCTGTTATTAGTGTCAGAGCCGACAATTCGCTAGCAGAATCCTTACAATCAGGGTTCAGGGCATTTACCTTGTATTCCTGAGCCCTCGATCCTCGATCCCAATTGACTCTGATCAAACTGACATGTCATCAGAGTATCGCCGGGCAACCCGTTTGCCGCTCTTGAATAGACAACTAAGATTCGCATAACTATGACAATCATATCTAAGAGCCAACAGGCACTAGTTCCCGATTTGGGGCAACACCTCCATATCAGCTTGTTCTCAGGGTAATTAAGCAAAAGGCCATAAAGAACTTGTCGAAGCAGTTTGATTATCGAGTCATCATTTCATATCAAAGGAACCATCTCCCCTGGGTTACAGTGGCAGAGTTTTATGGAAAATGGCTCTTAGTATAAAGCCGCTGGACATCACCGAGTGCCTCCATATCCGGGCTGTTGAAAGCCTGGTGGCAATGCAGGGGGAATACCGGCTGGGGGTCCATATCCAGGCGGGCCAAAACCAGGTGGAGGTGCAGCCTGTGGGGCGAAGGGCGGTTGCCCAGCGCCGTTGAATCCAGTTGGTAAAAACGACTGTGGGCCTCCGTAGCCAGCTTGGGAAGGCGGGGGTCGTGCAGGGAGTCCAGGAGGTGGGGTATTAAGTGGTGAAGAGACTGGGGGTGGAACAGGTCGACTCGGAGGGGGAACATTCTGGTAGGTCATAGCTGGTGGCATACCCCGGCCAATGGCTAGATCGGGCGTTTGCAATGGTATTGTCCCCAAGGCCCGAGAACTGTCCGTGTTCGACATGACAGGCGGTGTTGCTGCTACCGGGCCAGCGCCGGGGAACTGCGTAGATTGCTGGGTTGGTGGCTGCACATTATGTTTGCGCGCCTGGGCTGCCAGCATTCGCTCCGCTTCGTCGCCATGTCTTTCGCCTTTGCCATCCTTCTTGTATGCGTATTGTACCGAAACCTGCTTGTTCATCAGGTACTGACCATTCATGTTGGCAATGGCCGCGTCTGAGGATTCGAAATCGGCGAAGGAAACAAATCCATA